>NC_143476.1:65922293-67372293 GCF_987193195.1 Phasianus colchicus | reverse complement strand
TGCGTTCTTTACAGTTGTTCTTTCTTTTTTTATTTCTTCTTCCGTGCTGGAATACATATTTCATGTGGTTTCTTTGTTTTAGTTCTGAATTTTATAGTTGTGGCTTTTTATTTTCTTTTTTATTTTCTTTTTTTTTCTTTTTTTTCTTTTTTTCTTTTCTTTTTTTTTTTCTTTTTTTTTTTTTTTTTGAATACTGGTGAACTTCCTGCTCTGTTGCTGCTTATTAAATTATTCTTTTTTATTTTTTTACAGGGTGACTTGCATGGTTTCCGCTATCTCTCTCTGGAGATCAGGGTTTCAATAAATATATTTCAAGCAGCTCTTACATTGTTTCTCCTTTCTTATTTCCTACCCAAGGGATTAAGAGAAACAGGTCTGGAAATCAAAGAACATATCCAAAGAGATAAGTAAATGTGGGAAAGAGCTCATTTCCTCTGAATCAACAGCATCAGTTCCCAGCAACTCCTGCAAAGTCCTCCAGGACCAAGACAGGAGATAAGGCAGTAATAGCTAATGTCACTCTTCCTTCTTTCTTTAGAACTTGTTGGCTGTGGGCACTTACTCAGGTTTTTCTGAGCTAGTTCTTTCAGGCCTCTCAGTAATTTATGCTTCAACAGTGAAAACTGCCCCAATAGATTTACTAATGACACTTCAGCTTTGAAAGCAGAGATCACAAACCCCTTCCAGTGATACAATTTAATGCCATATTCCCAGCAGCTTTCAGAGACTTACATGGGCAATTATAACTGTCCAGCCTGGCTGACAGATCCCTGGGCAGGAAACAGAGCTTCCTTTTAGAGTTCTTCAAACTCCACCTGAGGGCTCCCAGTAATACACAGTAGGCTGCAGAGACTTCTCCCAAGCCCTGCGTTACTACCTCCATCATGGTAAGAAGTGCTGTCTGCACTGAATGTATGCCATCTTCTTTTCGTTCAGCCCCAGAAGCAGGTGAAGCCAATCCTGGCATCTGCTGGTTCAGGTGGCAGTGAGTGCCTGAGTGCCACCACTGCAATGGAAAAGTGGTGAAGGAGTAAATCTCTGCCCACAGGTGTGCGTGAGAGAAATATGAAGATATTTCATATGAAGTAGGCCTCGTATGAGACCTCTGTGCTGCAGATGGCATGCAGCGACCAATAAAATATGAAACATTTAATTAGAGTGAGTGATTACTCTCAGGACTCCAAGAGGTGTAGTAATTTGGTGAGGGAAGATATGAAAAATGAAGTGTGAGAACTGTAATGCCTTCATGTAACGCCTACAGGGGGGAAGAAAAGGGAGAAAAAAACCAACACTGCTACCTAAACAAAGGCACTGCAATATTTAAAAAAAAAAAACCTGCAAGTCTTCACCCCAAATAAAGGCATTTCCTTTAAAAAGAACACGACCGACATACAACTGACAGCTCTGGATACATCTATAGGCTTCTCAGGCTTCTCTACAGATTTATTCTTTTTTCAAGATTAGAATGAACTGACTGATAAAATCCAGTGGGATGCGATCTCTCTATTAATCAAAGTTATTGTTCACTTGAAAGTTTCTTCTGGGACAACCTGATTGTGCCATCTCTCTGCCAGCCCTGCACATACCTTTACAGAATCAAAGTTACAACAAATACGTGAGAGTTACTCTTCTATCACAAAGACATTTTAAAACAGGCTTAAAGGAGAAAGAGCTGAACAAACCAATATCACAGGGCTGGGAGCACTGAGGAGTGTGCAGGTGCTAGAGGGCTGTGGTTCATCTGTTTGGCTGTCGTGTGGAAGAGCTAACTCCCTAATCAGGGCTCTGAGAAGGGTATGCAAGTGGCACAGCAGAATAGGCACTCACATGGTCACAGGAGGAGGGCAATGAAAGGAACTCTCAGAGGATGCTAGCACCACTCTCACCCCTCTTCTTCAACGAGTTTTGCTTTGTGGTCTCCCCTCTATCTCAAAATAGCATTGGCTGATGGCAGCCACTGAACAGCAACAGTCTGCTTCTTCACAAGTAATCTACTGCTGGACAGGCAGTAGTATGGCAGGCCAGGAACACAAGCAGCTGCTTTGCTTATTTAGAAGAGGGATAGCTGTTCGTGCTCCTTCAGGAAGCAGTTTTATAAGTAAGACTGGTAATGAGTCATCTATGCAAGGAACGATGCAGCTGTGGTAGCACGTACCCAGATGTCTTTAATGCCCAGCACCTAGCTCCTAGGAAATGCAGCTGCTGCGTACCAAAAGGGTGTGGATATCTGGGTACCAATCTTTTAACATGGGGCCTCTGGTGTATGGCCACAATTAGACATCTGTCCGGCAGCCCCCTACTTCTTCTCTGTTCCTCCATTCCCAGCTCCTGATGCTCTCTTCTGAATGTAAGCACATCCCCTCCTAAAAGGCTGTTCCTTCTGTCCTGCAAAACATGCTTGTGAGGCCTGTGATAAAGAGGAGCAAGCACATACACAGATAAAGCAAGCCTTTGCAGAAACTGTAGACACTGCTCCGTTCACTTACCAAATAAAGCACAAGAGATCGCATGTCATTGGAAAAACGGCCCAAAGTCTGCCCAGCCAGCCGCTGTCTCCTCAGAGGTCCTTGAGACCATCAGTCAGACATCTCCAATCCTGCATGACAGCCCAAGTCAGTTTTATTAGACTGAAAACAAGTAAGAAACGATCTGCTCGATCATATCAGATATCTTTTTGATCTGTAGATATAAATATGGCCTTTTGGGCTCTGGAAAAGGCAAAGGAAAGGAATTTATTCTTGATGTGAGATGAGATATTTTCTGCCCATAAGCCTGTGTCTGAATAATATTCCCTGTAGAAACCAGCCATTTTCAGGAATAATTTTGAGTCAAATGTACGTTGTCTCTTATGCAAATATAGATCAACAAATCTTACAGAGACTTTAATGCTGGTTTTAGATACATGCATTTCAAGTGCATTTATTTGTGCTATTGTAGCATTTGTAAGCTGCAACCCTGAAAGGAGAAATTGTTGGCCACAGCTCACAAGACAAGACTCACTCCAGTGATCTAACTAACCAAACTCAAAAATGGAAGACAGATAAAACATCTGTCGATACAGAAAAGCAATGAGGAAGTGCTGATCAGCATCACATACACTGGTCTTAGTGCTCCAGCACATGTCCAGTTTATGTAAGACAACATAGACAGAAAAGGGCTTTAGAAAGGTCTCACCAAAATTGCAGTTTGAACTAAAGAAGGTAGTTCAGCAGCACCACTGTAGCTCAAGAGATGACACCACAGAGATGAAAAGGTTAGATTTATGCTCCTGACAGGAACTACCCAGAAATAAGAGGCAGGGAAAAATGAGGAGGCCAACAGCAGAGCTGTGCAGGGTACCACAGAACGATGAAAAGCAGCATTCCCTGCAGGATGAGCACCTTGCTGAGCCATTAAGGGATAACAAATTGCAGGGGAATAAGAGGAGAATGCTATAGCTCCAACATTAGTGTTGAGACATTTCTTTAAAATGAAAAAAAAGTTAGTTAAATGGTCTATGAGGTAGTTTGCTCTGAGCATACCCTCTTTCTGCCACTCTGTGCCAGCAGGCAGTACCACCCTCAGGTACTCTCACATTGATTTCACAGTAACTGGAAAACACAGAACAACCTGCACAGAGAGGCTGGTTACTTATTTTTTACCTTACTCCTTAGGCCAGTTAGGACAGCAGAAGCTGCTCATTGTCAGTGCCTCTGAGAAGGATTTTCCACAGAACACTCTGTTTGCCACCACAGTTGCCAGTGTTCCCTTTCCATCCAAACCTTACAAACTCTGTAACAGGTTAACAGCACTTCAAGCGCTGTGATTTTATCATTCAGAGGTCTGAAGTACTTGATACTTGCTAGTCATGAGCTTTGCAGACCTAAATTTGCCTTACCACAAGGAATGTACGTATCCAGATGATTTCCCCCCACTGCTCATCGCACACCTAGGCAGACTCCCAGTGCCTGGAGATGCTGAAATAGTCATGTGACACTGCCTGTGGCAATTAGGAAACAACTCACACACATCTCTTTTCTTGGCAAAAGACAAAAAAATGGGCTCACACATCTGAAACCTGTCTCTTAGGAACATTAAAGGTGTGCATATTGTTTAAACCTAACCACTGCTGTTGAGGCAGCTTTTGATGCTTCGCTCCCTTGGACTTCATGTACAGCTGTGTTATTCCTCTAGTGGAAGGAAGCCTCTCTCCCAGCACCAGTTGCCTGCTGCTATTGAAGTCAGAGGAGAGCATGCCATTACCTTGGGCGAGTCTGAAAGGGTGTAAATCAGCATAACGTCTTTCTCCACTATGCTGGAGATGTGCCAGTTCAGGCTGGTTGCAGATCTGCCCTTACAGGTTCATACTTCATCTGCTCTGTAGTTTGCTGATTTCTCAGACTGGGAGTGTGAAGCTCGGAGGACACTCACAGAGGTGATGAGCACAGTCCCAGTGCTGCACAGCATATTTACCTTGCAGTGCTATACAAACTGCAAGTCGCCGGACAGAAACTGATGTGATCTGGAAAAAAAAATGATCTGTGGGAGCATGCCAGCCTTCTACTCTATCAGAACTAAGGACCTGTACTTCCCTTTCAAACTCATCTCTATGACATGCCAATGTTGGTAGACATCAAAGTCTTCCCTTTTTTTCTGCAAGGATCAGTAGTTTCTTAGCTCAGGGTGGGATGAGTAATCAAAGCTTTGCAAGCATGCCATAGCATTTACAAGGGGCATAATTCATACGGAAATAATATATGTATTCACAGTTTTGCTCTGAGCTTCTTGTAGTGTAAGAGCAGTGAAAGAAGAGAATCAACATAAAACCTCACCAATCTGATCCGTCATGTTTTACGGAGAGAAGCTGTTTGTCCCCAAAATGTAAATAATTCTATACATGATACAACCAGGTGAGAGAAATCAGATACAAGTACACTGCAATCATAACTGCTGGCCTAAGTGCTAAGAATGAAGGTCCAGTGGATGAATCAAGCTCTGCACCTGGCTCTGAACAGCTTCCTGCTTGCTGCATTTGCGATGTATTTTAAAATACCATGAAATAATCCAGCAGAACTTGGACACACAGTGCGCTGGCCACATTGTTCCCTCAACACAATGCTTGCTCTTTCTTCCCTTTCTCAGTCCACTTCATTTCCCAGCCCTCCCTCAGAACTGTCTCTGTTATGAATACCTGTACTGGCAGGAGAAGAAATGCTGCCCTTGCAGTAGCTATTTTTTCAACACATTTCCCCTATTCACGCCAGCCAAGATGATTCATTTTAGGCACCACCTTGTGCTGCCCATTCAGTAATCAATTGTGAATAACAGAGAAACTTTTCAAATTTACCAGTTTGCTTTTTGTTTTGTTTTGTTTTGTTTTTTAACAGAGATATGTGTAGTGTCAACGACTGAATTACTTCTAACCAACCTTAGTAAAACTAAATATGAGTATGGTACATGTAAAATTTCATGTCCCGTTCCCATATGTTGACCTAAACATATGTAGGGCAGAGGTTTTGCCCCCAGCATGTCTCTCTCCAGTTTTACCAGGAAATATTACAATTTTCTCAGTCTGTCTGCCTTGTTTGGAAGTTCCTCTTGTCTGGAAAGTGCTGCTCTGATTCAGTCCCAACTCCCAGAGCAGCACAGAGAGGTATACTTTTGGTTTCAGCGCTTTATTCCTTGGGCTAGAGAAAATCTGGCATAGCCTGAGGGGCTGAAAGCTGGTTTGCAAAACAAGGAGCCCACCCTGTACCCAGCTCAGGGCTTTCAGGCAATGGTGTGGACTTGGACTCTGCCAACAATCTGTGGGTCACCACAGATTTTATCCAGGAAAAACATAACATTCATCTTCTAAACTAGCAATCAAACACAAACACTAAGCTTTTTTGCCATGATCCCACATGAGGGATAAAACTAGGAAGTGGATTTGAAGAATGCTCACCTATATGAAGAGAAAATTCAGAAGTATGGAGCAAGCATGCATGCTGCAAAGAGATGTGTCAGAAAAAAAAGATCGGGCCTGGCCAACATGTCCCAGCACATTTGACTCAGATTCTGGAATGCAGAGAACTGTCATTATGGATTTACCAGAGTGGTTCCTGGAGGAAAGAGGCCTCTGAATTATCAAGGAACCTTCCCAAGGCTCTCACAGGATATCCCCTGCTCAGGAATATCAAGAAAAAATATGCATTAAAAAAAGCAGAAGAAATGACCTGAAAGCCTGTGATGATTAGATTGCAGTTAAAATTTTCCCGGATTTCCAAGCCTTACAAGTTACATTGGTGAGGAAAGCAAACTGGTGCCATGTTTTTTACTAGGCTGTACTACTTGTGAGGCTTTGCCAGGCCTTGCTGCAGTGAACAGAGATGATTCCAGCCCCAAGCAAAACACAGCCTTGTGTCCCAGTAATCAGGGACTATGAACTAGTGAGCTCATCCCTTTACATACAAATATGCATAGCCCCTGATCAGAGCCTCCCCTTCTGCCCCTCAGCTGAGCTAGAATTGCCAAAAAGGACTTTGTCTCCTCTGTGAGCTACTTCCCACTTCCTTGCAACTAGGCTGCTGCAAAACACTTGGTGCATCCTCCTTTGGACATTAAGAATGCAGCTACAGCCCTAAGGCTGCAAGCAAAGAAATATTCAGGTGGCAAATCTGCAAAAGAGGGTTGTGAGATGGGAACAAATAGGACCAAAAATGCCCGTTTGCAGTGTCATGACTTAGGTTCTGGAGTGGGGAAATTGAGGCTTCCTTTTGTATCGAGTAACAATCTCCTTGCTGAGGGAACATAGTCTGTTGTCCCAGACTGATTGTGTAGATATTATATGGAGGCATGCTGCAGCACTTTACTCCAGCAATTAATCATGTTCCCTAAATACTGTCGACAGAGGCTTGTTTCTCATTAAACCACCTGAAAGCAGACCTCCTGACTGTCCCAAGAGGAAAATAAAGAAGAAAGGTATTTGTTTCCAGACACAGTTCAAAGGCAACAAAACCGAGAACTGCTGAAACAGAAACAATTACCATTAAATTTTTTTTCTGCAGCCTGGATGAATTCCCCAAGCAAGATCTTACTGAGTGAGAGTTGCACAGCTGTCTGCTGAGATACTTGACTGCTCTTGTGTGCTTTCCCCATGGGGTGACAGGAGGTAGCTTGAGGAATAGCAAATTAGTGAGACAAAAAAGTTACTTTCAGCTCCAGAGATGTAGATGGGCATTCACAGCCAGAGTGCTGTGCCCATTCATGGCTCCTCAGTGCAAGAGAGGCATGAATATAACAGCAGAGAGCACAATGGAGGGCCACAAAGAAAATGGAGCATCTTTTCTGTGGTGAGAGGCTCACGGAACCGGAACTGTTCAGCCTGAATGAGAGCAGACTCCGAGCAATCTCATCAGTGTCCATCAGCACTTGACAGGACGGTGCAGAGGACAGAGGCAGGCTTATTTCAGCGGTGGTCAGTGGACCAGAAGCAAGGGGCACAGACTGGCACACAGGAGGTTCTTCCGGGATAACAGGAAACATGTACTGTAAGGGTGCACTGGCACATGCTGACCAAGGACACTGTGGAGTTTCCTCCTTGGAGATCTAGAAGAGCCACCTGGACATGGCCCTGGGCAGCCCGGTCTGGGTGTCTGCCTGAGTAAAGGCTGGGCCAGATAGGTCCCTGTCATCCTCAGCCATTCTGGGATTCTGGATAAATTCCTTGAGGTCAAAGTTATAAGCATGATACAAATTACACCAGCATGATAAAGGCTCTGGTCCTACAGCAGCTCAGTGTATGTTCTGACAAGAAGATACACAGGTGGTTAAACTTTGATTAATACATAGATAAAAAGACAGACAGGCAGATTGTGATGCATTTGAATCTTCCTGCCCCCTCACTGGCAGCACAATTGGTGGACCCAAAGCAATACTGATTTGAATCAGCAAATGGTGAACATCACAGCCAGAAGTGTCAACTCATGCAAGTAACAGGTTGAAACCCTTGCAGCTGGTGGACATACAGGAGGCTTGACATTTGCTGCAAGTCCTTCTTTTCTTTTCTTTTCTTTTCTTTCCTTTCCTTTCCTTTCCTTTCCTTTCCTTTCCTTTCCTTTCCTTTCCTTTCCTTTCCTTTCCTTTCCTTTCCTTTCCTTTCCTTTCCTTTCCTTTCCTTTCCTTTCCTTTCCTTTCCTTTCCTTTCCTTTCCTTTCCTTTCCTTTCCTTTCCTTTCCTTTCCTTTCCTTTCCTTTCCTTTCCTTTCCTTTCCTTTCCTTTCCTTTCCTTTCCTTTCCTTTCCTTTCCTTTTCGTTACATTTATACATATTCCCTCTACACAGGTTAAAATGCACCTGATTTTGTGAAAACTGCACTTCCTCAGTCTGGACTTGGAGTTCATTGTTTCCCAGAGTGTGCTTTATCTTGGTGCTTTCCTGAAAAATAACTGTAGTCTTCATGCTAAAGAGCTCAGTTTTGTCCAGGCAGACAGGAAAATCCTGGGATATGCATACAGCAAGCATGTCCCAGAATAATTTCTGGCTGTTAGCTCCTTGTTGCCTTGGCAACTTCATTACAGCTATCCTTAGTTTTCTGGTACACAGCATTTTTGGGTGGTCTTGTGTGGAGGCAGGAGTTGGACTTGATCACAGAACCACGGAATCACAGAATCACAGAATGGCCAGGGTTGGAAGGAACCTCAAGGATCATGAATCTCCAACCCCCCTGCCATATGCAGGGCCACCAACCTCCCATTTAATACTAGACCAGGCTGCCCAGGGCCCCATCCAATCTGGCCTTGAACACCTCTGGGAATGGGGCATCCACAACCTCTCTGGGCAGCCTGTTCCAGCACCTCACCACTCTCACAGTAAAGAACTTCCCCTGACATCCAACCTAAATCTTCCCTCCCTCAACTTAAAACCATTTCCCTTTGTCCTGCTGTTAGCTACCCTTTCAAAGAGTTGATAATCCATATGGGCCCCTTCCAACTCAAGATATTCTATGATTCTTTGAGTCATCCTCACAGCAGGTCTGTGCTTGGAAAGAGCTAGTGATTCAGCCATGTGATGAACGTAGTCTACCCTCCAAAGCTGGTCATGGGTGCTGCTGAAAACTGTGTCCTTGGGTGGTTTGGTGAATCACTGTGTCCTCAGCTGCCCTGCAGCAAAATCTCCATCTACCTCTGAAAGGGGATGGATCACAGCCCCAGTCGCATGCAGGCAGCAAACGCTGATGGCATAAGAAGTGCCATGACAAGTCAGGAATCCTACTGCAGTCACAGAACACATGAGGTTTCTGGGTTCTCTCTAGAATATGTATAGTTGAATGGGACCCCAACACTAGGCCACTTTCCCATCGTTCTTTCTCACATCTTTAATTCGCTTGGGCTTGGAGGGAAGAGGTGAGCAGCTATGGTTATCACAAATCTTCAAAGCTTGTCATTTGCTTTTGTTTTCCAAATCATTTTTCTCAGCTGTCAATGGGGAAAGTCACTCATCCTGGTATAGGAATATCAAAAGAAGCAGTGACATCTAAGAAACAGAACAAATGGGTATATTATCCTCAAATGTGACAGATGCCAGGTATGCCTCTTTCAGCCTTTGCTTTTTCATTTAGCAAGGCTGAAAAAAAAACTTTCACAATTAATAAGAAAAAGACATATTGAAAATTGAAAAAAATACGTCATCTCAAGTCACTGCAGCCCTGACATCCTGCCCATACAAAATGTCCCTCCCCAGCTTTCCTGAAGGCCCTCTCAGGTACTGGAAGGCCATTATATGGTCTCCTCCTCCACACTCTCATGGTCACCCTTGCAGACAGCACACCATGTGGTGAGACAGTAGCTTTTCCTCCACTGGTGCTTCTGTCCCTGGTAAGTAAAGAAACAGCTGTGTGTGCCTGGCTGGTACCTTTCCCAGATGCTCCCAACTATTTGGTTTGAGTCCACTGAAGCCAATGCAGGTCTTCCCTTTTCTTTAACTGGCCTTCTTAAAAAGATTAAGAAAAATTTTAAAAAGTAACCTTAAACCTGCACTTGAATCAGTGCAAGTGAAAAAACTTGAAATTAAATCCTTCACGTTTAAAAAAATAATTATCAGGATTCAAATGACAAAAAAGAGATACAAATTACTTTGAGACTGTATCTTACGTCTGTGTGCAAAAATACCTGTTAAGATCACAGGTTTTCAGCAACAAATTGCATGTTAGCTAGTATTCTATTCTGTAGCTTTGATAAACTGACACAATGCAGAGTTATGTTTATCATGCTTCAGATCCTCTATTGCCTCAGGTATTATTTCTAGACATCGTGTGAAGCCAAGGCTTATGTTCTTCAGTCCAAGAAGAATATTTTAAGCAAAAGTATTCCCACCCATCTCTGAGCCCACTGCCTGCAGAAGATCAGCTACACTGAAGATGAAACAAAAATAATCCAGAGAAGCAAAAGTCTTTGTCAATGTTGTGCCCAAAGTAACACAGTTACGTATCATCCTTTGCAGAGAAAAATAACTGTGTAATAAAATCCAGGTAAAGAACAGTCACCACTAGAAATACTATCAGTGAAAAAGAACTCTGAGTAATGTTGTAATATGGAATTTGAAAAAAGACTAGAAACTTTCTGTTCACAATAATAAATTCTGTTATATGCCTTCCAAGTCAGAGCCTGAATGAAGGAGGTGGTAAAAAACAAATGATATGCCAAGACACCAGGAGAACAATACAGACAATAAAGCTTTTATAGTCTGGCAGACAAGATGGGCAGAATAGATGTGGTAGTAATTCCTATAAAATCGATGGGTGACCTTTTGAAAGAGATCTCTAGAAGTGTTTGCTTCTCTCAAAGCAGGACTATGTTCACATTAAATCAGCCTACTAGGGTTCTTGAATAGTTGTGCCATTGCATCTCTGCACGCGTCCCGTCATTCATCCTCCCTCCCATCTCATCATGTTGAAGAGCTTTTTCTTTAAACATAGAAATTCCTCTTGCTGTTGTTTACATGTGCTGCTTGCTATCCTTTCACTGCGGATTTCTGAGAGAAGTCTGGCTCCATCTGCTCTGCATCCCCCATCAGCCAGGTGAGGGCAGCAGAAAGATTCCAGTGCATCACTCTTTCTAGTAGACCAAACCATCCTGGTTGCTCTGCCCTCTCCATGTATGACACCCACTCCACGCTACTGTGGGCTCCAAACTCCAGTTTCCTGATAACTTCTTGTACTGGGACTCCAATATAGACCACTATTCTTGATGTAGCCTCACAAGTACTCAGTGCAGGAAAATAATTGCTTCCCTTGACCTGCTGGCTATGGTTCTGATAAAATTGCTGAATTTGAAACTCAACCTTCTGCACTGTAAGGGACTGCTAACACAGCTTCAGCTGGTCCACTAGGGCCAGTGACTATTTTCTAAGGTAATCCAGATGCAAGACTTTATGTTTGTCTTTGCTGTTGAGCACCTGAGCAATGTAGTTTAAAAAACTGCAGGAGAGACCACTTTGAACACTTTGCTAAAGAAGTCATGTACAGAATCATAGAATCATAGAATCGTTGGAAAAGACCCGTAAGATCATCTAGTCCAACCATCCTCCCATTACCACTGCTACCACAAGCTACTAACCCATATCTCGCAGCTCCTCGTCCAGACGCCTCTTGAACACTGCCAGAGATGGCGGCTCCACCACCTCCCTTGGCAGCCATTCCAGTGCCTGACCACTCTCTGAGAGAAGAAGTTCTTCCTTAAGTCCAACCTCAACCTCTTCTGGTACAACTCGTGGCCATTTCCTTGGGTCCTGTTTGTTGCCTGGGAGAAGAGGCCAAACCCCTCTTCACCACAACCTCCCTTCAGGAAGTTGTAGAGTGCAATGAGGCCTCCTCTGAGCCTCCTCTTCTCCAGACTAAACAATTCCAGCTCCCTCAGCTGCTCCTCATAAGACTTGTGCTCCAGACCCCTCACCAGTTCAGTTGCCCTTCTCTGGACACGCTCCAGGGCCTCAATGTCCTTCCTGTAGTGAGGGGCCAAAACTGAACACAGTACTCAAAGTGTGGACTCACCAGAGGCCAGTGCTGAGTACAGAGAGATGATCACCTCCCTGCTCTTGCTGGCCACACTATTTCTAATGCAGGCCAGGATGCCATTGGTCCTCTTGGCCACCGGGGCATTCTGTTGGCTCATGTTCAGCCGAGCATCAACCAACACCCCCATGTCCCTTTCCTTTTCACAGTCATGTAGTTAAAGTCAGTTCTAAGTTGCTAGGAAAACAAATTCAGGCATTGATGCAGAACATGAATTTCTGTTCTTGCCCTGTTTGACAAAGTTTTAGCACTAAACAGTCCCTGAGAGACCTTGGGCATTTTTGTCCTAGAAGATGCAAAACTCCTTAACAATACCCAAGCTCTATTTCCTTAAGTTGGCTTGGATACCACAAACACCTTAGAAACATCTGTATGGTAATCACTACAGGTCATTTTCCCTGCCAAAGAGTTTAGCACATGCTGAGCTTAAGGTTTCCACAGCTATATTTTGTGCAACATCCAAGCTAGTTGATTTATATCTAGGTGAAGGCTCTTAATGGTGTTGGTTTGTGCAGCCTATAGTACAATAGCTTCAGATATAAAAGACCATTTCAAGACTAATTTCAAATTTCAGTAAGGAAGACAGACAACTAAGGGCATGTGGGAAGATAATTTAATGAAGAATTGTAGGAGAATTTTTGTGCAAATAATGTAAAAGCATAGCAACATTTTACTATGTATGTACTATTGAAAAGGAGAAATATACCTGATAGAAGATGGAAAACAGCTGTAAGATAAGCCAACAACATATAGATGCTTAGAATTAAGGAGTAGGGATGAGGCAGGAAGGTAGTTAGGCCTACCTAAAACTAAGAAAGTATCTAATTGAAATCCAGTAGATGTTATAATACATGTGTTATAAAAACACATGCTCAGAAACTATCTGCATGTATCCTGATGGAGGATATTATGAAAGTATGCTCTGGGTGAAACTGTTTTACTTGTTTAAAGAGAGCATGAAGAGAAGTCTATATGTACTCAAAGAAATGGTACAAGCTTTTTGCTTAATGCTACTGGACTGGGGCAGAGATTTGCAACCTGAATTTTCTCACAAAACTGTGGACACTCTTGCTCAATGGTTCATTGAACGTATTACTGGCATGGTAGCTGAATCAATATCTGCAGTCTATTTCAGACCTTTCTATTAAAAAGGTTATCTGTGCTCAATTTAATTTTATCCATTTTATCAAATTCTTTCAATCACATTAATTTTTCAGCCTTCTCTTAAAGATTTATTTCTTCATATTATGGATTAGATGGTGCTTTTCTTTCTGTAAAAAAGTTTTCTCAATCAAAGTGAGAATAAGCAAGCCTCTCATTAGCAACAAGAAAAACACAAATAAATCTAGACTCATTCAAAAACCAAGCTGTAGTCTTTTCTAATTATTTCCATAACCTTACGGAAGCCACATTTCCCAGGAGAGCATCTAGATAATCCTTGAATATTAAGAAATGAGCAGAAAGTGCAGCAGATTTAGCAGGCAAATTGGAAAGAGAAAGAGGATTGAGCACCTGGGAAAGAGACGTGCTTCAGCATTCATTAGACTGGCTGTTATTCCTCACAGTTGGGAAAAAACATCCATCATTTTTCATTCCTTGGTCATACAGATGATTCAGAGAGTTTTACACTACAAATAATTCTGTTTAAAAAAATAAGTTTTTCAAGTACCTGATTGTCACATGAGCAGCAGACTGGGGTATGAAATTTCGCCAAGAGTGCTTAGAAAATCATTTTTAAAAATAGGATCCAGGAAATGAATTGTGCCATGGAAATATTTTTATTTAATAGCTCTCAGCAAGTTAATATATTTGTGCTTGCACTCTACTTTAGATGAAAATGCTTAATTTTGTCTTAGTACTAGAAGATGTCGCTTTTTTTTTTTTTTTTTTTTTAATTAAGAAAAGCTGGATACTTGTCCTCTTAAAACATGGAGCTCTGAGGCTTTTGCAAAATTTCAACTGGAAACATTGCAAAGGTTTTCCTTTAATTGTAGGCAGTGTGTGCAGTTCAGAAGAGGTGACTGCTCTTTTTCAATGAAATGCACTTGGGAAACACTGTGAGCAATTTTTGCATTTCTTTTCCAACCAGCTGTGGTCCCAGTCCAAGCAGGTATTCACCAGTCAGCCACAGCTACCCCAGAGCACTGGACTGCCACTTCTAAAAGCTCAAACGATCATGTTCAGGTAACATTTTTTTCTATTGCACAGCTTACTTTGTTTTCTTCCCCATGCTTTTGAGTGAGGCTTCAAAAATTCCAGATAGTCTACCTCCCCATATAGTGGCAGTAGGAGAACAGGAGTGGTGGTGGAAGAAACGATGACCTCTGCTGGCCTTACTCTCTGTATGGAGCCTTTTCCATGAGTGGCCTCTCATTCCCAAGTAACAGACCCCGTCAAGCTCAATGCATGTCCTGAAGCATCAGATGACTGGGCACTGTTCCCTCCCTGTTAGGCAAAGAGGAAAGAATTCAGTGCTGTCTTAGCGATCTCAGGTTCTATTATAGGCATACAGCAAACCTCATTGAGCAAAGGGGGAGGGAGAAGGTTTGGGAATAATTTTTTGGTACTTCTTTTGAGCTCAGCAGTACCCCATAGACAGCAAGGAGCCCTAAACTTTACTTTCATATGCACTTGCATAAGTTTCCTTTCTCTCTTTGCATGCTTAAATTTATGTATACATATAAATGCTCCCAAAAGCTATGATACATCTGAGCTTTTTCAGCCAGCATTTAATGCTGTTCTTTAATCTTAATCTATTTCACAGGTGAACCAGCTCTTCAGAATTCCTGGATTTTGTAGGAAGAGGGAGGGAAGCTTGAGTATTTGATTTTGGCATTTTTATGTGAAATATGATGACCCAGATACATGCTGGTTTTAACAGTCTCTTTTTTTTTTTCCATTATTTGTATTTTCAGCATGTAGAGGGGCATCACTTTTTGTATATCAATAATTCATTTTACCCGTAACATGAATTAAGGTGGTTTGCTTTCTTTTCCTTTGTTTTTCATTCGTACACATGCAGGCACAGGCACACATGCATATTAATTACAAGTAGAAAGCACAAATGACACTACATACTACACAGCATCTGCTCAATCCTTAATTAACCAACCTTCATGTGGTTCCCATGGCAACAATGCTTAACAGACTCCCCTGACTTAGAATATTCAATAGAAAATCTTACACTACATATTTTATTCAAATTGTGGCCATCAGATTACGTTTGTGTTAGCATTGTAGTGGAGGTGTTGATGGGAACAGAATGAGTCCTTGCTCTAATTGACCCCTCCACATATATTACCTCATTAAAATGTATAATAATGTTCAAGCTAAGTCACGTTAAAGCAGACTCAGTCTTTTTCAAAGGCTAGGCAGAAGCCCATTACCCCTTTTTTGTTTGTGTTTTAAAGAACCTCTCAAGCTTCAGAAAATGAACAGGAATATTTTTCAACCCTGCTCTTGCAACAACCATCCTAAGGGCAATTATGAAAATATCAACAGCAAAAAGGCATTTCCTTGGTGTATTTACTATCTCTCTAGTTCTCGTATCTTATCAGCAGTCTCCAAGCATATGTTTCAGCAAGGTGTGCTCCCCATTATTTAAATCCCAAGGGAATGTGGAGTAACACTTACTGTTGCTGTTATAGCTAATGGAAAAGCAATATATTTTGGTGACTCATTTAGCAAGGGAAAACCCTATTCTCATTTTTGGCCACATCCTCTCTAGCTTTTTTCCAGATGCACATCTCTCTCTACACTGAATGATGCACTGGGCTGGATGTCTCACTATGATGGTGTTGGACTACTCCAGTAGCTAGACTTCAAGACCTTTTTCTTGTCAAGAATGAAAAGCTACATCCCCCAGGAGAAGAGTCCTGATGGCCATGGGCCAACTGTGACCCACTGGCAACATGGCCCTTCCCATACCCAGCACAGCACCCTACAGCAGGCCATTTGGATGAAAACTCTTAGAAGAGAATCACAGAGGGAGGCAGGAGCCATCCCTGCTGTTTTCAACCCTGCTTATGCCCAGAAAGCTCTCTCCCCAGAGACAGGATAGGACAGAACCCTCTGAAGGCCAAGAAGCTCTGCTCCTCTGGGGACGGGCTCCACGTGGTAGGCTGGGGCAGGGAGCTCTATGGGGCCATAATCACATCCAACATTTTTTGTCCTGTAAGAACGGTCACGAATCCATAGTATTATCCCCATGTGGGAAAAACAAACAAACCCAAGAAGGGTCCCAGGTATAATGAGAAGAAGGAGGCAGGAGCAGGTGACTTCAAGCCCTGACTGTACACTAGTGACAACTGGAAGGAAGGGCATGTTGGTTTGCAAAAGCTCTGTGTGTTTGCATCTCATAAACTGCTGTATCTTTCCTCTGGGTATTAAATTACAACTTTAAACACTGACTGCGTACAGACAGTTGAGAAGAATGATTTTGCTATTGTACGCAGAAAACTGTGTTGCTCTGAAAGTATGTACAAATTAAACGTTACTCTGAGTGCAGGGATAATCTAATTATTGCTTCCTTTTGAAGTAAGAGAACAATATTTACTGAGTAAATTATGGACCTCTAAAGGTAATACTTTCTTTGAAGATTAAACAACACACATGTTGTTAGTTATTATAACCATACTTGACCCCTGTTGCTCTGTAAAAATAGAAATGAATTTTGAGCTTTCACAGAGATGTTACATTTCAGAAGGCACTTCACTGCTTCATATCCCTGTCAAATGCCTTTAATGAGTGACTGAGAGGGCAAAGTATCGGAAAATCTGTTTGTGTGATGTGTACAGTGCACAGCTACTCTGCAGTTCACAAGAACTTCTCATTTTAGTGTGGAGGAGGCACCAGTGGCATGGAGAAACCATTCTCAACATTATGGCAACAGACTGGGCCCATAGGTCAGCACATCTGCTCTTAGTGACATGAGCCTAGGGTATACGTCTTCTGGAAAGGATGCAGAGCATCCTGGTTTTGTGCTATGCTGATCACAGCATAAAGAAGGACCTAAGGGCAAAACTTGGCATCTCCAGGAGAGTTCAGCAGGTCCAGCAGGACCAGGCAGTGCAATACACAGTTCACAGCTGTGGATCCTCAATCAATGCAAAGGCTGCCGTACACAGTGATGATCCTTCCTGCCATGAATTCCTGAAGTGATTACATCAAGCTTAATTTTCAGCACTGAAACACTCCAATCAAATAATAAATTATTGTTATAGTGTAATTGCATGGAATTCCCACGTGGACTTTTTTCATCACTAAATTCCTAAATACTGTATAGAAGCTGTTGTCCTGTGGTACTCCTTGATAATTTTTGAATTTGTATCGCTTTGACTGACTGCTCATAATCTAAGCTTGAAAAACATAGCATTGAAGTGGAACAGTTTGGGTATTTCAAGTTCAGAATAAAGTCTGCATGTTCCAAATATCTGAAGGCCCTTGGATTTCTTTTATGTTCAGGCCCATCTTTTTAATTACCCAAGAATCGCTGACAGAAGTTACAGAAATAATAGGTTGGAAACTTCTGAGCAATGTTTAGGGAAATGTTCCTGCTTATCAGAAAGCAATCAGGAAATTAAGCAGTGAACACTAATTGGGTAACATTTAATTGAAATTATAGATGGAAGGACTGCATTCTGGGGATTTTCAGATGTTCTAAGCTCTAAATTTCTCAGAACAAGGAAAATGTTGAGTGTTCAGGTTGCATGTTCAGAATATTTGAGAAGCATTTTGAAGCCCTTGTCATCTCACAGGGCATTCGGTTATAGGACTATGACACAGTCCTGCCTGCAGGACAAACAGGAGTGACTAAGCCTTTGCAAATATGTTAAAATGTTTCTCCTCTTTTTGGTGGTTTCCCACAACGCTGATATGTTGTCTTTGAAAGTTGTTCTCCTGATCTTTCTGAAGAATTGTGCTATAAATAGGATGAAAGCAGCTCAAGTCAGAATTAGAAATTGAGCCAGTGTGCAAACTGAGGCTTCTAGAGCAGAGGAATCTTACCATTCACTGCTAATTACTTTATACTGTGAAATACCCTTCAGCAGTCAGCATTCAGCCTTGGGTACTGTGAGTGGTCTCCCAGTGCTGTTCCACCTTTTGCAACCTGCACACAACCAACTGAGCTCTAGCTAGGCACCACGGGGACAACAGCTAAATAGGTGGGTGGCCTGTGTGATTCAGAGGTTCCTGTGAGGCCCAGCTGCTCTCCTGTGTGTCAAAGCAGGGCTGAGTGTGCCACTGCTGATCCAAGCCCCAGTGGCATCAAACAGTTTGTTCCTCTCTCAGCTAGGTTTTTGGATGCCAACCTGCACTGTGTTGCTGACAGACCTGTGATAGCCATTAGGAAACAGATGAGCATGCCCCACAGATCACCTACAACGTATGGATCAGCCATACGCAAAGTTAGCTTTCTGTACCACTTACTTCACCTTATGGTAAAAAAACAATGCAATTCCAGAAGTAGAAAAGCACCTACCTTGTTCTCTGTTCTCAAGCTTTACATACATTCCGAGGACTTAAAGAAACTGATCTTGATAACCCTCCCAACAGAAAGCTTGGGCAGCAGCTTGAAGTTAGTCAGATTTGCTCAAAATAATGCCACAGCATTCAACAGCAGCAATGGCATTTCCAACTCATGACTTACTGATGAGAAATCTTATACATCACTTGTCAAGATACAACTTGGAGGCTAGCTGAGTCCAGGACATCATCTCCATGGTGGGAAACGGTCTCCAAACCATCTTGAAGAAAGAATAAAGCTATGTGCAAGACTTTTCTGTCCATAGAGCATCCAGAAGCGCTCCCAGATCTCAAAGTAAATGACTGATTTGATGTGTACTTCAAAGGAGGCCACACCTTAGCTTTGGAGCCTCAGAGTCCTTCCTTTGCCTGCAGCGTTGCCACTGTCCAGCCTTCATTGAGATACAAGCTGTTTCAATGTTACTTAAGAATGAAGCACTTGGAGATAATTTAATGAAGCCTGGGCAACCTTGTCAATCCACCAAGTGGCTGCATGTTGGTTTTCAATCAGACCACAGCTGGCACCTGCAACTCTGAAAGGAAAGCAACATCAGCAGAGCAGCAGTTTGACTCCCTCTGATGTTATCCACTTCACTGACAGCCAGAGCACCTCGCCCTGAAACCCTGCTCCTTGCACAAGTGAGACATCAATAACACACAGTCAATAGCATCAAAAGTGGCAGAGAGGCCCTAGAGGATGATAATGGCTACCTTTGTATCTAGATTGGGTTTGGGTGAAGATATTTCATAGAATTGACTTTAGTTTATTTGCTTTAATTAGGTTTTTCTAACTGGCCTATAACTAACTCTCAGCATTGCTAGGCCAACTGTGTGCAAGTAGAAAAGGAACTGTTTCACTGCAGGTTGGATATTACATACTTCAGCCAGAAGTGACACTAATTTCACGTGTTTTTTGCACCTTTACCTGAATGTCTACCTAGGGCTGCTGATCCCGGGGTACTGTCATTCCACTCACCTAGGAGGGCTGGGGACAATCTATCTTCAGCTCGTGAGACAGTTCATCCATGCAGAGCATTTTGGTGAGCAATGATAAGCATGGGTAACTGAAAGGATCACAGCTTTGCACCACTCCTTTAGGCATGATTTGGCAATGTTATAGAAAGCTGCTAAGAAAGCTTCCTTGAGTGTGATCTTTTGAGTCTCAACCTCAGAACTCAGTAGAAATTGCAGATCTCTGTGAGTCCTTCTGTGCAAGGAGTAGGGATGTCTTTAGTGGGGCCTGAGAGTGAGTTACCCGAAGAAGAGGTAGGAACATCTATGTAGCTGAATCCTAAGAAATGCTCCTGGGGAAATTTGGAGACAGCTACTAACTTGGATTGAGCTGCCATCAACACTGCTTTACACGTCCATGAAAAACTTTGACATTCCCAGATGACAGTATGGAATATTTCACTGCTGTGGCCTACAGAACATGTTCAAGTTCCTCCATGATCCTCTTAGTCTCTGGTAATCTCCTGATACAAAAAGCTTAGCTGCCTATTTTATGATGCATTTTTGCAGAACAATGGACAGTATTAATGATAATTACTTAGGTAACTGCTAGCAAGGATATGTTGTGAGATTTTTCCTTTAAACTGAAGAAACGAAATGGTCTAGTTTCATACCAGCCTACTAAAGGAAGCCTTTGTGCAATCATTCAAGACACTGAATTTAAGCCATCCTTGTAGTTGCAACTCAGAACTGGGCAGAAAGTGAAACATGAAAACCTTGCTGAAGGCTAACATCTAGTTGTCATGACTAAGATTGCTGAGAATATTCACAGCTTCTTCCACATAAAGGTCTTTGACAGGGAAGAAACCAAATACAACCAATTACTTTGGCAAGAAAGTCTTGAGAACTGCAATTCAGTAACAGAAAGAGCAGACATACAACCTTTTACAATATGCTGATGCCCCATAACCTATGCCATTTCTACCTCATACATAAAACAGGAACATTGAGAACTCTTCTGCGGAAGGATTTGGGGCTGCAATTCTTTTCAAAAGAATATTAATTAGAAAGCATCTGAGAAGTCATGTTATTTCCCCATTTGTCATCAAATGCATATGGAGAACTACTTCATCAGCAACTTTCACTTGCACTCAGAATTCAATCACTGGTACTTCCAGGAAAGTTATGACCACAGCACAGCCTCTTGGTTATTCTCTGAACAGACAACTCCACGAACATGATTTTACCAACATTACAGCACGTTACTACAGAATTTGCAGTAACTTAACTGAGATGCAGTGAAACATTTTGCCAGTTTTTTTTATGGATAACATACAAACCAATACAGCCAACAGGTCACAATAAGCAAAATGATTAATGTGCTTATGTGACAAACATTAGGAGATTTTTTTTTAGAATTCATCTTTATAAATAATCTTCGAGGAGTTTTGCTGAGAGCCTAATCTGTATTTATTTTGGACATTTGAAAATCACATTTGTGCATGGACTAGCATAGTGAAAAGTCTCTAAAACTGCAGCTGAGTTTACCCTAACACTCTAAACAACATCCAAGGGAAGTACTTGCTCTATTCTGGCCTCATCTTGTAAGTAATTGAGTGCACTGAATCAAAAGGTGTTGATTCAGCTCGCTGTAAGCTTGAGACCTTTTCTTTACCATCTCACAGAAACTGATGAAGAAAGGTTTGTTGTGAACTTCTAAAGCTGTGAAATATGGCAGCACTACTAGTATGCAGCGACATTAAGGAGAAAGTGCTGGACAAAGTTTAGACATCATAGTGAAAAAAGCCCTCTTTGTTAAGGATGGAATAGCATTAACAAAAACAAAAGGAACAAAGAGAAAGCCCAGCCCAGTGTAGTGGAGATTTGCAGTAAAGCACTTGTTTCTTTAATTTCAACACAGAAATAAATGACTAAATTCAATTTTGAGCTTTCACAGTTAAGATGTCTTGACAAGCATATCAAAAAAGCAAACACAATATGCAGTAAGAGTTAGAAAAAAATACAAAAGGCCATGTGAATATACCCATTTCAAAGGAGAATAATGAAGCTGAGGGGTAGAAAGTACTTCTGAATTCATATTTCTATTTAGAAAAGAGTAGGAATCATTAATACATGCCTGACAGTGACTGAAAATGCAACCTCCTAAAATGATTGAGTCTCACTGGGGCTTCATTTAAATTCTGCTATGTATTAACAAATGCCTGAATAATGGACAGAGTTCAGGGGTTCATAATACATCTTGTTATAAAGAACACCTGCCGAGACCATACTGGTCTGTAGTTTAAACATCTTATACAATTAAAATACCTAAATCTAGAGGCCACCTGTTTCCTGCCTTTTCCTTCCCCAAGTGCCTTAAGTTTTACTGTAAATACAGGTGAGCAAAATAAGATGCTGTCTGATACTAGGGGACTTGAGAAATTTGCACAACAGCTGAAGTCCCGGTCAGTGGCTTTTCAACTCCCAGCCCCCCAGTTAAAACTGATGAGAGAAGCAGAATCCTCCCTTTCTCTCTCTCTCTCTTTGCAATTCCCACACTGGTTTGGGACAGCAGCTATCCATCCAGCAGTTTGGATTTGACAGCAACCAAGCACCAGATGTTGCAGCAAAGGCATAATATAAAGCAGAATGCGCAACTGTGGAGGAAACTTCTTAATTTTTCCCAAATTCCCACCAGGGCAATGTGCTTATCCCAAGACATACTGCATCCCAGGAACTGAGATGGCTGTTCAGAAATTTAGCAAAAGCTAAAAAAGCTGTCCAGACAGCAACCCCATCTCCACTGCTGATCAGTGAAGTGAGGCTGTGGTCTGCAAGATCTATAACAAGAGGCTGTATTTCCCTTCTAATTTTAGTCTAGCTGTGAAATGGAAAGCACATAAAATACTTTCTGAAATTCTAGAATGGTGTTTTGTTGTTTTGTTTTGTTTTGTTTTGTTTCTCATACAGAGATGCCAAAGCAGTGCAGGTGAGCAGGAGCCTTGAAGGCTGGAAATCAAAACTGAAAAATACACTTGCAGGCCTGATCTTTCCACAGTGAGACTGGCACACCAGTTAACAGCATCTGGGAAACAGGATCTATTCACAGGAAATGTCGGTTGCTCCACTGCTAGCCCAAGACACCAACCAAGCAGCTATTCTGACAGCACAGGGAGAAACGACTCAGAAAGCACTGCTTTTGAATGTCCTCAAACAGCACAACAGCCTTGGAAAAGAAGCCTCCACAACAAGAAACCCTTGCTGACAAACATCTGGTATCCAAGCTTGCACTCCTTGCAGATCTTGCACATGCAAAGCTTTGCTTCATATCTATACAAACAACCCTGCACTCCCCTGTGCCATAAGCCATGAGCTAACCCAGGGCGGCACAGCTGTGTTCCTTCCATGTTGCTTCAAGATGTGCCTGCTCCTGGTTTTACCAGCTGAGGTGCCTGGAATGCAGTTTTGGCAGCACTGCACCAAGACAGGAAGTGGATAAGGGGAATTAAGTTTTTTCCTCCTATTTTCAAATTTCTTTGGAAGACCCAGCATTGCAACAGAGTTACAGTTTTGCAGAAAGGTGTGTGGAGCATTTATTAAATTCAGTGAAATTATACAGATATTTCTGAAAGACAAAAAGGTATAAAACAGGCCCCGTTTCTTACTACCTAGTGCTGATGATCGCATAAACCTGAATGCAGGAAGCTAGCTGGCTCCCACACGGGAAAGCAGCAGTTTCCAAAGGGATCGATTAAACTGAAAGCCTACTATTTTGCCCAGAGAAGCTGTGGATGCTCCTTCTCTGGAAGCATTCAAGGTCAGGTTAGACGGGGCCCTGGGCAACCTGATCTAGTGGGTGACAGCCCGGCCCATCGCAAGAGGGTTGGAAGTAGGTGTTTTTTAAGTTTCAACCCACATCATTCAATGATTCCATGATTCTACAGTTCTATGATTCTATGATTACATGATTCTAGGATTCTATTTATCCCCTATTTCTTCTTTTGACCAGCAGAGTTTCATCCGCTAAATTTTAATGCATGAGAGCACATACTGAAATAAGTTACAATACAGTAACAAACTGACATAACAGCATCTCTGCACAGAGCTTGGCAATAGTACCAAAATGGTGGTAAGCTCTGGGACATGAACAAACACTTACTAGCAATTACACTGATACCATAAAAAACATCCCCTTCTAAGCAGTTGCTGAGCCAACGGATAAGAAAAACAGCCCAATAATTAAGGGTACATAGCACACATTTCAGAAGAGATTATAGTTATAATTCACTAGTTGCTGTCTTTTCACATAATATCTCTATAGTTAGGCTACTGATCCATACCCTGAAATCCCAAACAGCAGGCTCATCTCTCTTAGTTTGCCCTTTTCAAAAGAAGATTCCAGAGAAATGGAACAGTCACATTCATCGCTCTTGGTGGCGTCTTAGCAATTTCAAAATGCTACATCTCCCTTGCTACCCACGGCTTCTTGCAAAGCATTTGAAATCACATCATAAATTAATGATTATAAAAAAGGCTCCAAAATAACTTAATTGTTAAATTTATCATTGGAAAAATCTTGCATTGGGTATTAAATACTATCCTTAAAGCCACTTGGTCATACAGAGAGTAACTACAAACATTTAGAAAACCAAACACAATTATATTTCCAAAGTGCTATTGAAATTAGACAGTGAGCCATCAGAGGTAAACAATATTCTCCTCCCCTCCATCTCCACTTTCTGCATCCTGCGGGCTCTCAGGCTGGTGGTTCAGCAGCAGCGCTTCCACTTGTGGTGGCTGAATGGATCCATGGTTTGGACTGTCTGCCTGGGGACCCTGGATCTGTGATGCATTTAAATCTGTAAGAAACAAGAGGAGGACACGTGACAACACGTCTTCTTTTATGCCCATGCATACCACCACTAAGAACACCACTAAGAACAATTTCTGACTTTTTGATCAGCAATGTGCTAAAGCACCATCTCCAAGAAAGCTACATCTGTCCAGAAGGAAAAACACTCCTATATTATTTAATTATATGAAAGACTGGTGAGAAGTAGCATGCCCAAAACTACTGAAATCCGTTCAATTCTTTCCATTGCCATGAAAGAGCTTGGATCAGTCTCACTATTTTTACAGTAAAAGACATTTACATCCCTACTTTGCCAACCAGAAACACACTAATGACAATGTATACAGACCGTCAGAGTTGGGCTGGACGGAAACATACTGTAGATAATCAGTACCCTTATTAGTAAGATAATCCAGTTTTAAAATTAATATAGTTTTCATCATTACACAAAATTATACCTGCAAGACTATTTTCTTATGGATGTGAAAGTTAGCAAAGTCCAGTTAAGAGACTGTTTGACTCACACTTGCAATCTGTAACAGATATGTAACTAGTCTGTTCCTTCCACCAACTTCATCTTCGTTTCTTTGAGCAAACTACTTACTCTATTCTTGTCTCAGTCCTTTAGCTGTGGAAATACTACTTGTACCCAAGCACTACAAAATTATTTTACAAGATCTTTCATTTGTTATCTTCCCAATTGTCTCCTACACATGCAGAGAATCAGGCACTTTTTTTTTTTTTCCTCCAGAGCTCTGAAGGCTTTTGCAATCATCTGTAAGTTACTCAAAAAAAACCCCAAACTAACTAACTAACTTACTAACAAGTAAATAAACAACAACAACAACAAAAACCCACATGGTTGAATTCTCTTTCTGTACCATTTCAGGACATCAGGAATTACATTATAGAAGTTAGCTCTTCTGCACCTTTGTTTCTACAAATCAACATTTCCCATATAAACAAGATGCATGAGAAGGGAGCATATATCATCACATTTGGTAAGGGAAAAGCCTGCGACAGACAAACTGCAATACTTGGCCCATTCTCATTACTACAGAACCAACTCAACCAACCTCTGCTACTACACAGGATTAAGGGCTTTGGAAAAACAGCTCCACAGAAGAAGCAGAGCCTGGCACCCATGCCACCACAGGTAATATCAGAAGCAAGCAAACCCAGCATTGGGTCCTTTGAGCCTTCTGTCACCCACGCAGAAACTAAAAAGACATTCTGCACCCACCTCTGTCCTCATCCCTTCTCTCTTGTGTGCAATGGAAATCTCTTATTAAGAAGATAATTGTTTTTCTTACTCACTGTCACTCTAAATGATCATGATTTACAATGATACCTGCCCACAGCTGGCTCTCCCATGATGCATGCAGCTTTCACCAGTCTCGTTTATTAAATTTATGGAAACATAAGTTTGCTGGTACCCTACAAAACTCAGGCTGCTCACTACCACTGGGAATGCAGAGCAGTGGGAGTCAGCTGTGGGAAAGTGTATAGGAACACACTGTACTGTTGCACTGCCTTCAGTATGTTCTCCACTCTGATACCCTGAGAGCAAAGAGCCTCCAGTACTTCACTCCAGTGCAAATATGTAGTACCTGCTGCTGAGACTGCAGGGCAGGTGCCAGGGCCAAGGTATTTATATATAATCACTGGTCAGTACCAGGGTGACACAGAATGCGAGAAAATGCAGCCTAAATTCCCCTTCTTTCATTGTTTTACACTGGATTTAAGGGATCAAGTTTTAGACTCTGTGAAAATCCACAGTAAGTTTTGATTGCAGGTGCACTACTCTGGATTTGCAGAATGTAACACAGGAGGATTGGACTTCCTTACTCAAACAGCTTAGCTTTGTTAGTTGACATCTGCACTTTTTTTTAATAGCCATATTAGAAAAAGATTACAATTTGCTGACTCAGATTCAAGAAACCAGAAATATCCTAACACCTGCTTGTCTTTTATGCAAGCTGGATGCTTCAGTTTTATTTATTTAGTAAAAAGAGTGAAAGGTCCTCAATCTCTGAACACTTGTACTGAGGGCAATTTTGCCCACATTAATATTCCTTTCAAGTCCTGTGAGTCTGTTCATCTTAACAAAGTTACGTGCATAAAAATATCAGGCAGTAAGCATTTATGTGAAAGATCTTCTTCCAAAGTTTATGAAGTACATAATTGGAGAAGCCTAATTACAAATTTGAAGAAACCTAGAAAAGAAAGAGAAACACCTTACACATGGTTATTATCTACCATCAAAACTAAACAGTAATTGCTTCACCAATTAAAGCAGTAGCTGTTTCCAAGCCATTTCTCATGAACTGGTACAATGCTAAGCAGCAGAGCTAAGCAATGAAAACTGACAATGTTCTGGAAAAACAAATCACATGCTGTCACTGTTGGAATAAGTAATTTCTTGGCAGTTTAGTTGCTTTTCTATTCTCTTATTATTGTTATTTTTAAGCCCTTGCATTCTAAGAACCTGAACAGCAGGAGAGTTTCACATTGGATATCAGGAAAATGTTTTTCACCAGAAGGTGGTTGGGTACTGGAACAGGCTCTGCAGGGCAGTGGTCATGGCACTGAGCTTGTCAGACTTTCTGAGACAACACTCTCACTGATTTGGGGTATTCCTATGTGGAGCCAGGGGGTTGGACTCCATGATCCTTATCCTCCAGATATTCTGTGATGCTGTGACCTTGTGATCCAGGGTGTGGCAGCCCAGCCACTATCATGGTTGACACACACTTTGGTGAGGTGGAAAGGATCTGCTTTTCCAGCAAACGAGGGAAGGGAATGGTTTCAGATGGCACCAGGCTCTTCTTCACCAAGGAATGGCATCCCCAGGCTGAAGCCCCATCCTGCTATGGGTGCCACATTGCAGGCTGCCTTCAGAGAGGTGAGCCTGGCAGGAGGCAATGCGGTTTGTCATGCAAGCAGAGACAATGGCTTGAGCCAGTGATAAGCCACAATTGAAGGGGCTGCTGCTGACATGGGACTGCCCAGAAACTCTGTGCTGGCAGTCAGAAAGTGGCACTGGGGAACCAAAGTCCAGCCTCTCTGCAGTGCTGTGATGGGCAGCCATGGCTTGGAGCGGATTTAGAGCTGGGCCAGTAAGGACCATCTGCCTTTGGTGAGCCTCCTCTTCACTTTTCCAAGAGCACTGCTCCAGCACAATGAGGCCAGGTACCAGGCAACTGCAAAGAAGCACTTTATCACCCTAAAGTATATTTTTAGACAACAAAAATAACACAAGCCTGTGAGGCAGCTTTCAGATCATTTCCAAGGAGGACCTCAGTTCTCAGACCAGGGTCTGGTCTCCAATGCAGAGAACCAGAGAAAAGTTCCTGGCTGGAATGATCTGGGAAATGAGAAATGTGGCATTCTGCTTCCTAACTGCCTTATCCTACCCTTCCTGTAACACCAAAAGACAGGATGACTGGCATAGCACAAACCACTTAGAGGTGAAAGACAAAGCAATGGAATTTGCACAAAGCTGAGATCAATACTAATTTGCACAAAGCTGAGATCAATACATACCAAAACAAACACAGGATCAGGGGCTGGTAGTGGGAAGCCGAGTAAACATCTCATTAGTCACACTGATTCTCACCTTCTGTCCGTTGTCACAGGATGTAAGCATTTCCACATCAAATAAATGCCACAGATTTTCTCCTTCACCTCTCCCTCTCGGAGGACAAGAGCTCTGCAGGTAAGCCTGGAGTGCCCACAGTGATTGTTACAGGGAGGATGGGATGATGTTAACAAGGTGCTAGAAAACACTTCAGGCAGCAATCCCTGCTCAAGTGTCTGTGTTTAAATAGAAAGGCCTTTCTCTTCCAGCTCTGACCCCAATTTTTCAGCATCACAGGGTAATTCACGTTGGAAAGGATCTGAGAACATCTCTGGCTCAAAACTGAGTCAGTTTTAAGGTCAGCACAGGTTGGATGCTTAGTGCTTTTCAAAAGAGAGCAAAGGGAAAAAAAAGAGAGGAAAAAAAAGAAAGGAAAAAAAGGGAACTCATCACATGGACTATATTGCATAAACAGTATATACACATTGTGTGAATTTGCTATGACTTTTGGAAACCCGTGTCACATGTTGGCCCTCTTTAGAAAACAAAATGTCATTATATGAAGAAAGAGATGTGCCACTTTGAGCAACGAACATGTTAAAGAATTTTAAAACAATTATTCATCTGTGGATAAGGAAAAAAAAAATCAAACAGAAAAAGCAGACTAGAGTTACGTCTTGGTTTTACCATTTGTTTCTAATGACCAGTCTTTATACCAAGTTCATCTGGACTGACAGCTGACACATCAACTTAAGGCCAGAGCTATATGAAATGGCAGAGCTGCTGTATTTAATCCCCCACTCCCGCCGGCACTCATGCATAATGCAAAGCACAGGCAGACACCTAAAAAACAGTGCTAAGTCTACCAGGACTGGGATATTCAAAGGAATTCAAGGGAAACAGGCTCCCATTTGCCAGAGGTCAATAGCAAATGGCAGCCTGGCTCCTCTAAGCTCCACTGGAAGTGTTCTTCAGCAACAATAGGGCAGCTCTTTGAAAGAATGCTCCCAGAGGCTTCCACCCAGATTCCTTAGCAAGAGCCGATTTCCCAGGGAACTCATAGCATCTCAGCCTCTTTCCCTTTCCTCCCAGCAAACAGCACTGTGATTGGTTTTGATTACTTTTTTAATGTGATAGATTTGTGACGAATTTCCCGCTGAACAACACGTGGCAACATCTAACCTGCTGAGGCATCTCACCCCTTCACCACGGTGTGACCAAGACTCCAGCTCTCAGCAAACACCAGGAAAATATTCTGATCTTGAAGCTATCATGGAAAAAGGATTTGGACTTATTCCTCAACTGAATAAGTAAGGCAGGAAATCAATCTGAGAATGTTAATGCCACTATTTACTTGTAACCAATCCTAAGAGGAAAATGCGGCAACTGCATTTCTCAGGCAAACAAGCACCTTCATGAATCGAGGTCTTTTCACAAAAAGTACATGACCAATTAGGCTTTACTAGACTCTAGATTAATTAGTCTCATCATCTTCTGGTGCATTATTCTGTTAGGAGACAGAGAACAAAAAAGAATCCAAAGCCTTTGATGATAAAGGTCTGAAATGTATCTCTTCTTCATTTCCCTGGATTTTTGAAATTACTAGAGAAGTCATTATTCCACGTTTCTGTTCTTTGTTTAGCTCTTGGTTCGGTAAAACAACGGCATTTGCTTTGCTGGTTTTCTCTGATGCTTGTCCTATAGCCCCAGGTTTTGGATCATGAGACAATTCAGCCCTCTTCTTTTATTACAGCTCAAAAACAGTATCTATAGCAAGGTTATATCAAAGAAAATATTTAAAAGCATCTCAGTCTCAGACACTGTTAGTGATACTTCTCTAACATCAAGTTCATAGCATGCCATAGGTCAAAATTATCTAAGTTTTAACCTCCGTACACAGCTATGTTATCAGCCGTGTTGGATTTAAAGCACACAGCTTCTAAACTGTTTTTGGCACGCTATTTTTTTAATGCACATCAATAAGAGAGACTTAAAAATAGGTCTGACATGAAATCGTAACTTGTTTGTGCATTAAATGCTCACAGTCCCACTTTGGCAGAGCACGCTGCCTGCCAGCTGTCTGCTTCTGCTTAATCTTAATTTATTTAGGTATGAATTCCCTATTAAACTGTCTTTGTGCTAAGCTTTGAAGCATTAGATGGTCAATTACTGACACACACATGGTCCAACAGGTATTTTGCTAACAATGAACACATGTTTTATTGATCTGTTTCTTTTCCAGCTCATTAAACACAGCTGCACTCAAGTGATCAAGAGAAAATAACCATAAAACCCTAAGAACACCCTTCCTAGAGAGGATCACAAGGAATGGCACCAGCTGCCTGCACAGAGCCATGCTATGCTGACATGGCCACAGATTGCACCTCTGCAGAGGCAGACATCCATCCAACTGATGACAAAAGTGAGAGCAACAGGTAAACACCCAGAGCCTCCTCCTTCAAGATCCTCATGCAGGCATCCCAGGTGATCTGCAGCTATCTCCCCCTGATCTGCTTGCCCGCACGATCTGCAGAAGACACATGACCAGCAGGCTGAAGCTACAATCTGCAGCCAGGAATGTAAAAGCTCCAACTTGGATACTTGCTGGAGAATTGTCAGGTAAAGTTACAGACAGAAACAGTTTGACAGCAGATGAAACCAGCTCACCTCTCTGCCGCCAGCCAACAAATTTCCATGCTTTCCTTGCCAGCCCACACCAGTTTGCACCGCACAAGTAACACGCTGCCATGAAGATTCCTTTCCTTCCCTCTCAAAGACACAGTTAGCATTAGCACTGAGAAAAACAGCATCTCTGGCACAGGAATTCACTCCCTTTGAAGCAAGATTTGCACATCAAAACTATTCTGTTGAGCTCCCTGTTACCACTGACAGGCATTATTGTGCTGATTAACCTCACTTCATATTTTATGGTGTTGTGTTTTGCTTTAAAAAAAAAAAAACAAAAAAAAAAACAACTTCGTTTGCTTTGAAATAAGAATTAAATCAAAGACCTTGGAAAACACGGTTTTGACTCTCGCTTTTGGCCCTTTCTCAGGTGCAACACAAAGGAACTGTGCTCTCAAATTCGGTAACATTTTCCTAAATGAGGGCACCGCGTCGTAACAGAAGCTGGAGGGGGAGGGGAGGAGGACATCATAAAACACTCTGAAGCCTCCACCTAATCACCTTGGCTTTATATAGCAGTTTCCTGACAACAAGCCAGCTCCATCTTTTTTTTTTTTTTTTTTTTAACTCTTTAAGGCTGACAATGTAAAAATTCTGAGTAAGTGGTGCAGGAATACTAAGCCAATATAGAGAGTTGCTGCAAGAGCAAAAATAAGGCAAACCATTTGTTTCAAATCAATTACATGCTAATTGTACCCTCTAATAGAGGCTCCTGCTTAGTGATTAATGCAGAAAAAATACAGGCATTGCTATGAGTGAGCATCTGACAGAAGCCTCTTAACAGATGGTCACAGAGATACTTGGTCTCCACTGAGCTCAAAAGTCAGAGAATGTTCGCTAATTTTTAAGTGCAATTCAATTCAGCCACTTTTATCTGTTCTTAATTGAGTTAGTAGGAAGTATACACACTGACATTTGTTTCTTGCAGTCAATTAATAATAAATTTTTTTTAAAAAAAGCAAAAATTGAACAGATGCATGTTCTAAAAGTTCTGCATTGTAAGCACAGGAAGTTTCAGGGCGCGATCAAATATTTTGAAATCGATGCCACCTTCAATTGCTTGCTAAACGTTCTGTGAACATCTAACTGCTGCAACAACAGTTTGCATAAAAGCTAAAGGGAAGACCATACATTAAAGCTAGAGTAAAGCACAACTGTCAAATAACCACGTGCCTTCATTTCTCCAGCAAAGTGCTTTTCTCAAGTAAAAAGAATATACTCATGTTCACTTGCCTTTCTTCTGCTTCTGCTTAGCACAGCTGTGGGCAGCTCTGGTTCTACCTGTACATCTCAATTCATCACCACCTCCTTCCACCTTGTCATTACTACAAGTTTTTTTTTGTAGTTCTGCAGCTTTATCCTGGGATACTGCTTTGGTCCACTCCCCCCAGTGCTTTCCCATCCCCTCACTTCATGCTGCAGCTCTGCTCTGGTCTCATTCCAGCACTAATCAGGCTATTTCCCCATTGTAGGAAAAAGTGATGCTACATTTTAAAATACCTTCCTCCATTCAATTCGAGATTCAGGCTAAAATTTCCAACCCTACTGCTGTGCTGTAATGGCAAGCTCCTTTGCATGGGAGACAGCCTCTCTGCAGTTTCTGCTGTCAGCAATAACCATCATGTCATTCTCAAACTCAATTAAAAGAAAAAAAAGCACCTTTCTTTTCATCCTTGCTCTGTCATATATTCTTTAACACAGACTATATTCAACAACTTTTAAAGGTACGTGGGTTTCTTTGATTTTTGCATGACAGACCCTAAGCCAAATCACATTTATTTTTGTAGCATTCATGTCCTAGCTCTAGATCACACTTCCAGGGACAGACACCCAAGGGATCTCAGCAGGTTACTGCCAGAGATCTTCCTATTAGATTAAATTTAAAAACAACTTCCATAGCAGCATTAGATTCCTCCCCTCTATTGCTTCACCAAAAATTTGCACCCAAAGGAGAATTTTCTGCAGCATCTGGGGAAGCAGAACAAGATACTTCATGAAATCTCCTCTAGCAATTTGGCCAATGCCAATGTAATTTATGTGGAAGGCAACTGAGTGCTCCTGTGATGAATGCCAGTGGAAGGCAAACAGACAATCTTCCCCAGTTTCTCAATAAATATTTAACAGCAGATGCTGCTAAGGAGGTTTCATATTACTAAGGCTTCATTACTTTTACACACCATGCTACAGGCCATTTCCTGGAATATGTAAAGCACTATACTAAATAATTAAAATGAGATTGTCCTCTTCAAAATAAGCCAGACACACTTGGTGATTCAGCTACATGATTTTCCTGGGTGTGTTTGCATACTCACTATCTTGCAAAATTTTATCATTTATAAACAGCTTCTCACAGCCATTAGGATGGATTATTTATTCACACTTGTGCATCTATTTCAGGCTCTAACTGCAATACAAAAACATATACAAAACATTTTTAATGTACTAAAGCAGGGCACCTAACCAGGCCTCCACCCACAGATCACATTATCTATTGAAAACACGGACCTCCCAGGATACCTTCTTGACATCAAACAACAATTAGCAAGGCTCTATTGTTTTGTGACTGCTTTCCCTCAGAAATCACCCCTTTCACTGCGGACATACTGCTGAAGTCACAGCTCTGTACAGGCCTGAATGGCACCTGCCTGACTACAAAACAGAAGGAGCTGTTCTCGGCAAAGGACTCCCTCCATCTTCTGCTTCAAAACTTGCTCCTTTCCCCCTCACGGGTTCCTGAAATCCAGATTCATTAGAGCAACCTTATTTAAGTAAAGAATAGATCTGCTTATACGAGCTGAGAGTCCAAACCATTCCAATCTCATTGATGCCAGTAATTCCACTGACTTCAAAAAACACTGTGCTGAAATTGCTGGAACCACAAATAGGAGCAAACTGAGAAAAATTCCGAGAAAACTGAGAAATTCATTCTGTTGCTGTTTATGAACTCTGCAGGCAAGGCATGCCTGGGTACACATTTACATCAATGCCAGTGGTACCTCAAAAGACAGGATGGACAACCTCCACTCTATTTTCATCACCTTGAAGGCAGGCACTATTTTAAACTTCTCTCCTAATGAATGAGTTATAAATGAGAAGATGTTAAAAAGAATAAAATCTGACAGGCGTTACAGAGGAAAATCTGTACTTAAATCAGCATACAGAATAAAAACAGAATATCATTAACTGACTTAATTAAAAGGTTATGCAATACCAGTGCACTTACTGTGGTCACGTTCAGCAATGAGAAGTACTTAGAGGTGAGAAAACTAGTAACATAAGTACAAAACCCTAATACTGCCGAGCTGAAAAGCATTACTTCAAATACACTAATTGCAAATGCCATACAGTGACATATTTTTCACTTTAGTATCACACTGCCATGTGATTTAATCTCTTTTGCCATCTGCCTTAAACAAATGTCAGTGTTACTCCCATGAGGAAAAAATATTTTCCTTGCGATTCATGTCCAGCAAGTATCCCACAGATACTGATATCTAATGGCAGAGTACGAAACTCAGCATTCTGTGGTACAGAGGAAACAAATTTCCCGTTATCACTTGCAGCACTAAGGTCTTCCTCCTTCTGTTAAATCAATGTGACTCAGAACCTCAGAGATATGGGTGCTGATGTTACTCAGTTACATATTCTTACATATTTCCATTTCATTTTATTCTAATAATAAAGTTGAGCACAAAGTGGGCTGTGTCCTTTGCTTACCTTTGCAGCCACCCACGTTAACAGCAGAAAGAGTAAGTTGCACACAGAGGGCAGCTTCTTAATATGGAATTAATTGGATGTTCCCAGATTTATATTTACTCAATTAAAAGACAAAGTTTAGAATAGATCAACACCACATCTACACAGGAGGCTTTCTGAAAACCCCAGAGATCCATAGTCATGTCATCCTATGCTTTTAAGAGTTTCCCTCTGTTTCTCAGGTTAAAGAACTGGGGGAATTCACTCTTTATGCAGAGCAAAAAATAAAAAAGAGCCACTAATGCAAATGCTGTGAAATACAGTGGAAAAACAATATCAAAATAGGCCAAAAAACATCTTTCCATGCCCATTCCACAGGCAATACAGGGCTGATATGCTTTTGGCTACAAAGAATGCTGTTGAAACACGAGACCAGTAAAACATGCACTGTGTACAGTATAATTAGTTCAGAGAATGAGTGAATCAAATATATTCAAAAGGAGCTCATACAGTTGTAACATTACAGAAATTAACTGACAATGGTCACACACACAGAACTGTGATGACGTTTTTTGTAAAAGTCATTTTTTAACAGGTTCCCACTGATGAAAGTCATCTTATTCAACAATGTCCTCAATACAGGAACCCATCAACCACGTCCAGTGCTGGCAGTAATAGCTATGCTTATTTGAATAAGGCCTAAAGTTATTGTGCTACAGCCCTTGCCAAAATCCTGTGCTGACTTGGAACCACAGGGAAACAGCTTGTACATTTTCAGATGGCTTTTAACACTGTAGTACAAAGCATCTTTCATGACATTTTTATCACATTTCTATCAGCTTTACATTATACAACTTCCGACATCAACTGAGACAACAAGGAAAGAACCTAGTCCGTGCAGAACCATTCTCAATTTCTTTGCTGCAAACACATTCAGATACCTCTATACTACGTCACTAGGCCATGACTGATGTCTAGGTAGCCAAAAATAACGTGTCATTCTAAACCTCAATTAAAATATTATCAATGGAAAATAAATTAATCTCATCCAGTGTTTTAAGAACAGGTCCAATGAGGCAAGCGCAATTAGCACAATCTACCTTTAAGAACGAAAACGAATTTCCTGTAAAGGACAAAGTTGATACTACACATTGTTTCTGGGACTGGCTTAGGTTTTTGTTTTTTTCTATTGAGAATTAAATACTTTACAACTCTAGAAGACACTTTTTTCAATAAACAGATTCTTTTTCTACAAATTATTTCATTTTCGTGTGTGCATACATGCAAATGTTTGGGAAAAAAAACTCCCATAATCAAGTTTCTGTGTAGTTTTCCAGACCTATTGCTTTTCAGCTATCTTCCTGTAGATACAAGATCTGAACAATTAAAAAAAAAAAAGAAGAAGAAGAAATGAAAGAAAAGAAAGGCAATGCTATTTACTACGATGTCATTCGCTTCATAGCTTAAAAGAAATAAAATTGCATTGATTCCTGAAATCAAAGAGCTGAATCCATAGGTAAATATTTAGACACTGACTTCAGCTAGTTAACCTGACATGTCAATTAAATGCAAGATGTAATTTATTCAATTCTCAGTCTGATCTGACACAAAACCTATACTTCCCCAATTCCTAATTAGCCAAAGTACTTGTCTTCTTTCATGCAGATAATTTCATAACCATTAGTGTAAAGCATTAACACATTTTTCTTTCAATCACATTTTCCTCCTGTTGACTGACACACCTTTTCTAATGAGTGTACTTGTGCCAGTTTCAGCTTTGTGGGAACTTGCCCCAAGGTCTTCAGTAAAGTTCACTCCCATACACATAAAGCAATCATACATAATCATGATGCTAGCTATGTAAAGACACATGTCTTACCTTAGAAAATATGAATGGAAAATTATGCACTGGAGGAATGCAGTTATTTCCATTTAAACTGCATAGTATTTAACATACAGTTGAATGTGTCATGATTAACTCCTCAACACAATGTTCAGGTAGTGTTTTTCATTAAATAATTTACAGTTTTTTGGCAGACCAGGCTTCTTATATAATGCCCACTAATTCTATGGAAGTCAATCAGAATCAAGAAATTAAATTGGTGTACTGAGCACACAAAATTATTATATACAAGATCTGGATATGTACGTCACCCATACACTGCTATTTTCAGTAAGATATACTCAGTTTGTGGGGTTTTTTTAAATTCTATTTTAACTTCTCTTTTAGGACTGGTTTTGGAAAGATAAATATGATATGCATAGAGCTGGCTGAAAAAATGCAGAAAAATAAAATGTCATATTTTATTGACATGAGAATGTGGAAAATTTCAACTAACTTTAAAATTCTGTTTTTTTCCTCACTATATCCCTACTGATTTCCATTCACAGCAATCAGAGCTGACTTTATCCTGCAGAGGAGTCAGGAAGAAAAGACACAAGCACTTCTTAAACTCTGCTAAACTCTCCGGGGAAAAAAACATGGCCAAAAAGCATCACAAAGGAATCTGCTTCCTAGTGTGAAATGTTTAAGCTATTCAGCTTGATTCCTATCGCTTAGAAATGAGTGATTTACTTCACTTCCATGTACAGAGCTTGCTGGAGTTTCAGATGCCATCTGTCATTCAGGAGGAAGCTCAGCGTTCTTCTCATTCCCTGCTCCCCATATGGCAGCTCCAGATGCATGACAGAAGCAAGCTTGAATAATGCAGACTCATGCATTGCATGACATACTTGTCACCTTCCAAGTCACAAATGTGACTGTGGAATGCGATGGTGCATCCTTCAGTGGCCAGGCTCCCTTCTTTCCTGTCCTAGCAGCGCACCAGGGGCTTCACAACACAACCTGCACCACCAAGATGCCACAAGAACTTGCTGTGCTGCTTTGCCAATGGTGCTCTGTGACTAGGAGAAGGCAGTAGCTGCAGGTTTTACAGACCTGACTTTGCCAGAGAGATTTCTGCTAGCCTGCTGCTCCTCCCTCTCAGGAAGGTGTGTAGCCAGCACTGTTCCCCAGGCTGCTGGGGCTACACTGGTGCCCTGTTACCAGAAGGGCATCTTTACACTGAGAAGCGCCACCAGCTCATCTGAGAATCAGTGCAATTACACCAATGCAAGCCTGTTTAATTAAACTACACGCTCTCATGTGGGCTTAATGTAGAGAGTATCCTGGTTAGCTTGCATCTGAACACTTGCCAGTGCAAGCTAATCCACTTTTGGGAGGTTTAAACCCACATATGTGTTCCCTTTCAAATTTGGACTACCTTAGCTAATCTGTTGCTAAAATGACAACTTCAATCAAACTAGAACAAGTTTCACCACACTAATTATTTAAGCATTTTTAGAAATACTCATCTCTTTTACTAATCAGCTTAGTTTGCTGATTGTGGTGATGAGAATATTCAGCTTTGAATACAAAATGCTTTTCTGGCAATCTTTATATTAAGAATGATGTTATAGTAAGGCTGTGGTGGATGCCTGCTTAATTCCTTACAAGGAGTACTAAGGAGCAAGTTCCTTAACCAAGGACTTTCCAGCATGTTTGATCTAAGAGTATTAGAACCACTGTACCTGTGTATGTTTTAACTTTTGATCCTACTTAGTTCTGCTGTCCACTGATCTTTGCTGTGATCTAATTAGTGTGCAGCTGGCATGGGGACAGAAGTCATCCCATGCTGCCAGCGCTCAGAGAGATGGGAGCAAGTCAGCTGCAATCTTGATTTGCCATGAGCCACCTCAATCTCGTGGTTGTGCAGGAAAAACCCATCAGATCATTTTAGCTATTACACCAAAAGCACTGTCTTTAATGATTTCTAGATACCGTGTTTTTACATGCTTTTCTACAACTTTTATCATAATGAATGAAGAGGCCACATAAGATCAAAACTAGACTCAGTGTGACAGAAGAGAGATTAGGGTTTGTCATTAATATGGTTTTAAGTCCAGGGAATTCAGAGAATTTCCAATGCAATGCAATGCTAAGATAGCATAGCTTTATGCCAATAAAGAATAGGGATACATTTTTTGCAAAAGCTGTCTATATTTGTGTTTTGTTCTACCGATTTTCTCAGTTGTGCTCAGCAAGAATGTAAAATGGCATGCAACTGTTTCAGCAAAACTGATTACTTTCACTACTGCCAAGCTCCTTTCCTTTCTAGGACTATATTTTCTGCCCATACTACTAAATATGGTATTAATTACCATTATTAAAAGCATCCTTGTTGCTTTTGGAGGAGAAAGACATCTGCTGGTAAGGGCCAGTGGACTTCCACAGTTCATTGGTCAACGCTGGTTGACAAGAAGTATCCACCCTGAGGTCCACCTGATTTTCACAAGTCCTTGCCATATCCGAGTTTGAGATGCCCAGCCCATACACAACATCTTCATAAACAAGAGAAGAATCTGATCTGTTGAGGCCACTTAGAGACACGCGTACTACAGCTTCATTTAAGTAGAATGCATTTTCACCATGTAAGCTATCCAACTGATCGTGTCCCATTATCTGCAGAATAACAAAAAAAAGAAAACAGTATTTTTATCTCTGTCCAGCACCAGAAGAACCCTTATACCAGGATACCTTCACTTAACTGTCAGAAATGAAGATTCATAGCATATAGTGATTTAGTTTCCCAGAAGCTAATATCAAAACATGTTAAATTTCCCATGCACTCAAGAACAAACAGCAGTAATTGGGTATACATTTTCTTGGCTCCTCTCAAAACACAGCAATGTTCTCAGTAATGAGGTTTGGCCATCCAAAATCAGCTAGGTAGCTGGCTCAGAGAGATGGCAAAAATAATGGGCTGGTTCTCAGTCTCCCTGCTCCATCTCTGCTGCTGAAGTATTGGAAAATGCAGGATAGAAAAAGACCAGGGCATGGAGTGCATTCAGGTCTCAGAGTTTATTTGAAATTAAATCACATGTGAGATAGTCTTACACATAACACAGTGTCACAAATGAAACAGTAGATTAAGAACTATTTTAAGCCTGTGGCTCTTTGACAAGAAGAATTTCATTATTTTGTCTCTGCCTGTGACATTCTGGCCATCCCTGCATCTGGCTGTCATCTTTCAACTTTCCCTCCTCAGAAGAGTTCAAAAGTCCCATTGATTAAAGCTGATGGGCAACTTTGCTTTTATTTTATCATGCACTTCTTAAGCACGGCCAAATAAGTCAGTTTTATCACACATACTACACAGTGCCTTCATTGTTTGAGTTGTGTGAGCAATATATAGAAAAGTAATGTTCACGCTATAGTCACAAAAGCTGGATGAAAAGAAGGAGGTCAGAGGCCAATTTTTCATCTTCTCATTCAAGCACAAGCTTAAGACATTGAACGGTCACTGCCTGAGATGGGTCAGCTGACAGCTGAAGAAGTAGGGAGATGATGACCTGAAAAAAAGCTCTACTATTTTTTTCATGAAAATGAAAACCTGGGGAAAAAAAAAAGCTGCTTGAGTGAGCAGGCTTTGAATCCAGGTGACTTGTTTTGATTTTCATGTGCTTTAGAGAACAGTAACGGAAAAAAGACTCTACCCACTGGAGCAAGAGCTTTCTGCATACTCAACTGCAAGAAAAACTATTTTCAGTATGAAATGCTTAAGCAACCTTAGAGCTGCTTTAAACTGCTTTACCTATCAATGACCATTTATTTCACTGTCCAGGCTGGAGCCACATACCAAGGTAATTCCCTTCGGGGCTGCTTCTTTCAGGGGAGCAATATAGCTGATGCTGGGCCTTATAGACAAGGCTTCATGAGAACCAAGCTATTCCTATTCCTACAGTTTCTGCTCCTCACTGGGGACAGCACTGCTGTTCAGGAACAAGGGGAGTACCTGAAAACCCTTCACTAAAAGTGTTTCAAGCCTTAAGCTTTACAATAATATGATTTCCTACAAAAAGCGAGAGGCATGATATATCTTGCCAGAAGGTGGCAAACACACAGGTAAAGCAGAATAAAACACAGGTTTTCATCTCTTGAATTTAATACTCATCAGTTTGACTGTGGCTTCCATGGGACTCCAAGGTCAAAAGCAAGCCCCAGGATATGCCTGAACCACACACTTCCTCATGGTGCTATCAGCCAACAGACATTCTGGCATGGCAGACCATTTGTTAGGGAACATCTCTACATCTTTGCAGCTGGGGATGTAGTTACAGTGGAGAAAAACATACCTCATGGCTCCCTGTGGGCAGCAACAGGTTGCTTTGGAGACCATGCTTCCAGTGCCAGAGGAGTTTCTTCTGCATTTTGATACTGTCCCTTTTTTTCTCCAACAGTTTCTGCCCTTCCTGCAACCTCTCCAGGCCCTGTTGGAACTCCTGCAACTGCAGTGCAAGCCCCTGGCGGCTCTTCTCCAGCAGCTCCTCCTGGTAGCTGCAGGCCTGCTCCCGCTGCTCCAACAGGCCTGCCCTCACCTCCTGCTCTTGCTGCCACTGCTCGCATTCACGCAGCCAGCGCTGCTGCTCTTGCTGGAACTGCTGCTGGAGTTTGTTGATGTTTGCCAGCTCCTCCCTTTGTTTTTCTGAATTACGGTATTTTTCTGGTTCCAGGGAGAGGGGTATCCGAGAACTATGGCTACGACTGGTCTTCTCATTCTCTTGCAGGAGTAACCTATGGAGCTCTCTGTGGCTGTCCTGGATAGCTAATGCTGCCTAGACACCACAATGAAATCAAACACAAATGTTTAAATATTAACATCCACGCATTTCTGTATTTTTGTTTAAAAACATTATATAAAAATGTTTCGCCTTCGTGCAGAGAACTCTGTGTTCATGCCTATACCAAGACATGTTTCTAAAAGCATGCAAACATTTCAAGCACATTTAATGAGGATTCTGATTTGCAGCTGGTGTTATAATATATAATGTTTAGGCTACAGCTGCATGCCTCAGTTACACTTGGGGTCCTGTTCTGTCAGATGATGTTAAGACACAGGAAAAACAATCTTTCATGGTTAAAGAGGGTATTAAAGCATTGGCCTAGGGAATGCAACACTCAGCGAAGTATTCCTAAGACAGATTTGGTGCATACAGAGAAAAGTGCACTGCTTCCTGTGCAGCTCACACAAGACATAAAGATCTCCTTGTAAATCTGCAGCAGTTTAGTCCTACTAACAACCATTCTACAAACATCTTCCAAGACAGCCAGGTCATCTTACTCCTTACATGCACCTGACCCATGCCAGCAGAAATTGGCAGTGTAGCCACGGTTTTGGTTTGAAGTTTCAGTAGCTTTTTTCACAACCAAGAGCACTATATGTCATCCTTCACCAAGGATGTTGTGACATGGCTTCCACTGAAGATTGTGACAGTATCCACTACCAAAATAAAATAAAACTTCTGGTAGCTAAAAGCAAAGCAAGAAAGGCCTAGGCCTACTGATGTGCTTAGTGCACAGTTGCTCCTTGAGAACTGACATGGAAAGCTACTTATGCAGATGTTCCCAGAGAATTCCCTCAGCAACACTGCCCCAAGCTGTCCACTCTAGAAGCTGTCTCTGACTTCACACAATGTGCAGTTTCCACTTTTCTCAGCTTTTCCTCAGTACTAGGCCTGCTAGTACTAGATCACTGCTGCGTGAACAGAGCAATGACAGGATTCTCTGCTTGATTCTCTGCACCTACACTGCCAGCATACACAAGTTTTCATGGTCAGAACCATAAGGCATGATTCTGAGCCTACCTTACTGCCACCAGTATTAAGCCATCTATTTTTCAATTTTTACAAAACTCTTCCTGATTTACAAGTTTTTTTTATTTTGCTTTTGCATTGCTTCCACTTAATTTCTAATCCACAACTTTCCAGCATTGCTTGGAAGTATGGTAATATCAAGGTTTAAAAGTTAAACATATTGAAATTAAACATTTTAAAATTGATATTCAAAATTGCACCTAAGGAAAAATAAGTTAAAATGTTCTAACTTGTCAAAAAGAGCCCAACACTTCTGACTAAGGCTCTACAGAATAAAACAATAATGATCTGATGTTAAAATAGCTATAAAGGGTTGGTTGGCCACATAAGTGGCCTAGGTGTGGTTTAGAAGTCACCAGGATAATATTCTAAACAAAATACTTACATCTGTCAATATTTTGAACTATAAATTTCAAAATCTCTACATGGAATGACATCAGTCAATTTGAACTATCACCTTACTTCTTCCCTAGACATTTGGAGTGTATGTACTTCCTCTCAGGGAGGGGAGTGATCTCCAAGCAAGCATTATTCAGTTCTTAAAGGAATAAATCACCGACATAGAGCAAAAATATATGGTAAGACATCTTGTACAACAAGTAGAGATAACACAACAACTAAAAGTAGTGCAAGATGAAAACAAGCCTTAAGAAGTAAATTACTAAATCCAATTACTCTACGAAGTTGATTGTGGAGTAGTCACCTGTATGCTGTACAAGAGACGAGTTAGATTCTGGATTGCTTGTACAATCTAGAAAACAAAAGAGAAGGATTTTCAAAGTTTTGTTCACTCTTAACTAACTACACTCTGTCTGGGGTTTAAATAAACTCACCTCTGTCCCTGTAGATCCTGAGAAACTCATACTTCCTTCCTAAAATAAATACATGTTGCTTTAAAAACTAGTTCTTTACAATTGTATCATCTAGGTATTTTTTATTTTACTAGTGGAGACATCCACATTGCTAATATATGCAGTGCTGAGTCAAACCTTTTTGTGAGTAGGTGAAAAAAGACAGAAGCAATAACCTATGAAGACTAATAATTCATCAACACTGGAGTTTCCATGGAAATCACTAGAGATCGTAAGCACAACTGTAAAAACAAAAATATTTCATCCACAATTTTAATCCTCTTGTGACTAAAGCTACACAAAAAAGACATTTCCATTTACTCTTTGTTTACTTGACCATTTTGAAATACAGTAACCAGACTTCTGTATATTGAGCAGAATGGGTTTAGATTACCTCTAGTATGATGAAAAAGCTCATGAATCTTCAGAAATCAAGGCATTAATACTGCAAGAAGCTGATGGCAATTACATTACTGGGTTACTGGGTTACAGAGAGTGTCTTTGGTGTGCAGGGAGCTGAGCAAGGACTGCGTGCCTGCTGTGCACTGGGAAGCAGCATTAGGGCTGCTGTCCACTGCAGCTGGTCTTGCAGTGTGCACAGCCACTTTGCACTTTCCATCCTATTCTTTTTCTTAAGAAGCTTTTTAAATTTATGGGGTGAAGCCACCCGTAATCCTTTCTGCACGAAAAACAGCTCCTCTGAGAAAGATAAGGTGAAATAGTGGAGAAATAAAACAAAATCCTTTCTGAGGCTACACTGGAAAGACTTCCTGTATGATTTCTGTTACTTTTTTTTTTTTTTTTTTTTTAGGAGTGGAGGAGGGTTTGGAGGATATTTGATCATTCTCTGATTCTCCCAAGTTCTCTTCTGAATTTCACTGCAATAACTGGAAATGAAAACAACAAAGTCCAAGCTCCAAAACACAGTGATGATGTGGCTGAGGAAAGGGAACATTAGGTGCTACATTTCCTCCAGCCCTTTCATTCTCCATCATCTCCTTCCATATTTCTGTCCCCATATCTTCACCTCCTCCTCCAGTTACTACTACAGTAATGAACCAAACAATTTGCTCTGCCACCAGACACAGAGGACATAATGGGGATGCTATATAGTTCCAAGGCAGATGCAAAAGACATCTGCGTGGTACTAAATTTGGTGCTCCTGCACTGGACTGCTAAGATGGGCAGCAGGCAAGGAAGAGGAGGAGTGTGAAGAAGCAAGAGAAGAAGGTGTGGGTGAGGTGAGAAAGACTGTATGAAGGAAGACCCAAAAACTGAACAGAAGTGTGGGATCAACTCTACAATTTTTTTGTTCTCATAAAGCCTGTTTAATTTAACAGAGGAGGTGTGCATAAGGATTAAAGGTTCAGTTAGCTTTGGCATGGCTAAGAGGCAGCAAGTGGCTAACTCAAGCACCTATCACGGTCTCCTAAAGGCAGCACCACTTGAGGACTGGACATAGTCTGAATACAGGCATAGGCATCCTGCTCTAGGTGTCCCTGCTTCAATGGAAGTTGGACCAGATGGACCCAGATGTTCCTGCCAACCTCAATTATTTTACAATTATACAGTGGAAGAATGAGCAAAAGGAAGGTTTAACCAATAGTGATATAGCAGTATCACACCACTTCAGCTCAAGTCCTTTAAGCCCAGGTAAGTCAGAATCAACGTATTCAGCTGTTTAACCTGTGCTGAAAGCTAAGACCATCTCTCTGCCTCTCTTCCCTCTTTGTTAAGGGCAGTAACAAGCAGCAGAGATGTGGATATTCCAATCCTGGTGCAAGCTGCCTGTGTTCCTCAAGCAACCACCTGGAGATGCAAGGCAGGAGCAGGGGGATGAAATGAGGGACCACTTACCACTTCTACCCACTTGGCTCCCTTGCACGGGGAACGGTCTTAGTATTATAATGCACCTAATTCCAGAGCTGGGGGCTTTCACTCTGGTTTTCTGGCTCTCTGCCCATGCTATCTGCCTAAGCCCAGTGCTGCCATCCCACAACCTCAGGGCAGCACAAATAACATCCGAAGGCAGGGGCTGGAGGACATCCCCTGCCTTTGAAAGCCCCTTCGTGTTTTGTTTGCTCGCTCTGCCACCTCCTGGTCAATCTAATTTTGACACGGTAGATGTGATTAAACAGCTGCCCAAACAGTCGAGACCGGAAGAGTAAACGGGAATGGAAAAGCTTGCTTGAGGCCCTCTAGATCCACTGATGCTCAAAGCTAGCTTGAAAGTTAGATGAGGTTGCCCAAGGCCTTCTCCAGTCAAATCCTGGAAATCTCCAAAGATGGAGACTCCACAGCCTATCTGGGCAACTTGCCCTGCTTGATTACCCTTCTCTCGTGGTGATTTTTTTCCTTACGTACAGTTAGAATTTTCCTTGCTTCAACTTGTCATCTTCAACACTCACCATGTTGCCGTGCACCTCTCAGAAAAATGTGGCTCTGTCTCCTCTGTAACTCCAGTGGCACTTTTAACATATGGGACTACTGGAAATTTTCAAAGTGTAGATTTAGCCCCCCCAACCCCTCCCAGCACCACCACCATTTATTAGGCTATTTTATTTCATTTCATTTAACTTAACTTCTGTGACTCCTTACTTGGAATCATACTCCACTCTTTTTTTCATGCACACTTTTAATGCTGCTCTTCTAAAACAGCAGTCTGGTAGGCAAGATGGCATAAAGCTGAACATGAGGCAAGGTTTATAGGAAGATAAGTAAATTAGTTAGAGTTGTATAGAAAGACTTATAAAGCACAAGGTTTCAGGCATACATCCTTTTTCGGATCTGAATCAGACACTACCCTAATGTTATGTATCCCCTTTTCTTTCAAACTTTTCATTTCATTTCCTCTGTCTTCACCTCTTCCTTTTACTGTTTTTGTGGTTCTATCTAAGCCTCACACAATTATACTTCCATTTACTTTCACATTAATTCATGTTGCTCTTGCTCCAGCACTCCTTTCTGCTCCCTTAAATTTGCCATTTATAATTCTGCTCAGAACTGGCTTTTGATTCAGCTTTTTCCCCAGATTTAAGAGCTATAGGACTTTGAAAAATGGGCAGTTTCTCTTCTGATCTCTAATTGCTGTGTTTTATTTTAATTCAAAATTCTGAAGCAAGCTGGTGTTAAGACAATCCATCCTATTTTATATGCTCATTCTCAGGATGAAGTTCTTCCAATATACATGTCTTCCTAGCGTTAGCAGAGGTCTCTGTCATTGCAGGAGACTTTCATCATCCTGTGAATAGGAGGAGGAGTAGAGGGAATATTATCAGCTCCACAGGGATGGATGTATCGAATGATGACAGCAGAGAACCAGGCTCTTAAGTTGCCCATAGAAAAGCACTGTAGCTGCCATCACACTCATTGTTCGATAAGCCTGGTAGGAAAACTGTTCTGTGCTTGGATTTATTATGGTTTTTATGTGTTTTTTTTTAAATGTTTTTATAAATTTATTGTTAATTGCAGTGAATTCTCCTAAACTGAATTATCTGGACTTTGATGAAATCTGCCTATCCCACGCTTTAGATTTTAAAATAATCTTTAGATATTCCATAAAATCTGTACAGCTCTTACATTCCCAATGCCCAGAGAGGTAAGTGCAACATGAAAGAGAAATCAGTTACAATACCTTATAGTACACACTGGCATCAGAAATTTCCTTTTCAATAGGGCAAGCACTGAGATCAACTTCAGGTGATTCTTCAACTTCCTTCATTTCTGCATCTAATAAATAAGACCCCAAAAGGATGCAAGAGAAAGAGAAAGGTATCAAAGCATATTCTGACTGCAGAAACAAAGGGTACACTTTCTTACAGCTACTAATGGGATGCTGTAAATACCTAATGCTGAAGGATTCTAGGCTGGCGGAAAACAACATTCAAAGCCAGGATGGCACAAGTGGGACAATCTTATCTTAAAAATCATTAGCATTTCAATTATGAAATATTTCAAAATATAGCCATATTAGTAAACATGCTCTGCAAGTGTACAGAACTCCGTTTGCCTTTGTTTTGCAAGAACTTTATGTTGTACTTTTTACAGTTGAAATAACCAAAATATCAATCCCACTAACAGCTTGGTTTTCATGCTTTCTGACAAAAATTGGCTGCCGGAAAAAAGGCCTACACAGCAATATACATTGCTGCACAGCTAAGCAACAAAGACTATAAATATTATATATGAAGATTCACAAATCGGACTCAATAATGCTGATTGCAGACATATGTTATGGAAAAACTGCAATGGATACAGTTCATTCACTTCACATATAATGAAGTTATATGACAATTTACTCAGAGTGTTTGCCCAAAGACAATTTTTATTAAATTATTTTCTACTGATTCTGCCACAGACTGAGAAAACTTTCCAAAAAGAAATCCTCTATCAACTACTTTAGCAATCTGAACACATAAAAACATCAAATTTTACTCACCACTAGGGAAAGACTCCAAGATTTCACTGGCACTAAGTCTGTGCTTCAAACTTAATTCCTCTGTATTTTCCTCTGATGATCTGTCCGTTTCATTCACTTGTGATGATGTGACAGCAACACGGAGACTTTCAACTAGGGAGAAAAACATGAACAGTTGCTGAGGCCCTGGAAATAGATTCTTTATGCACAAATCAATGACAATGAATTGTAGAATAGTTCAGTCTGGAAAGGAATATTCAGAGATTATACAGTCCAACCCTTAGGTCAACAAAACTGGACCACTCAAAGTCCTGTACACACAAGCATGTAGTATGCCCAAGAATGGCCATTTCACAACACCTCTGAGCAATATGCTCCAGTTTTTGACCACCGTCATAGTATATATCTTTCCCTTTATTTTAATGGAATTCTCCATGTTCCAACTTGTTTCCTTGTCCTACCGCCAAGCACCTCCAGGAAAAGTTCAGCTTTTCTGTTACAGTCCTTTCAGGTGGTTGAAGACCGTAACATCCATCAAACCACCTTCCTTCAGGAGTGAGCTCTATCACCCCTCCTCAAACATCATGTTCTCTGGACCCCTAATCATCTTGGTGCTCTTTGCTGAACATTTTCCAATAAGCCTTGTGCTCAGGAGTCCAGTGCTGGACACAACACTACTAATATTTCTCACCATGGGTGAACAGAGGATGAACCATCTCCCTCAACTTGCTGGAAACACTTCTCCCATTTGGATGTTGGCTTCCTCTGCTTGCAAGCACATGTTTCTGGCTTGTGGTCAACCTGCTGTAGACTGGAACTCCCAGGTGCACTTCTGTAAAGCTGATTTCTATCTACTCAGTATCCAGCCTACATCAACACATACACTACTCCATCCCAGATGCAGACCTTTGCACTTGTCTTTGCCAAAATTCTTGAGGCTTCACTCAGTCCATTTTCCCAATCTGTTGAAGTCTATCCTCAATTGATTACTCCTCCAACTTTGCAGTCAACCATGAATTCGCTGAGAGTTTACACAATTCAATTGTTACTTCATTAATAAATATGTTGTAAAGTAATGATCTCAATATCTATCCCTCAGAGAATCCCTTAATAACACATTGCCAGCTGATCATAATCTTCTAAGACCAGAAATCCAGCCAATTTTCCAAGCAGTTATGCAGTCCTCATGTCACCAGTTCAGCTGCAAGGTTATTACAGACAGCACAGGCAGCGTTGAAGGACTTGTAGAAAAAATGTGATGTTCTTTTCTCATTATAAAAGCCACCAGGTTGCTCAGATATTATTTGCCCTTGATGAATGCATGTTGGTTCTTCCCAATCACGTCTTGTCCTTCATGTGCTTGGAAATGTGTTGAGTCTTTGCTCTATCATCTTCGCAGAGGCTGAGGTGAGGATGACTGCTTTGTAGTACCCTGCATTTAATCTCTTGAGGAACAGTGTGATGATGTTTGAATTCTTCAAGTCCTCAGGAGCCTCTCCTGATCATCGTGGCCTTTTGAAGATGATAGAAAGCAGCCTCAAAATGACATTGGCTAGCTCCCTGAGCAACTTTGATTTATCCTGCCTTGTCTCATGGATTTGAGTATATCCAATTTGCTTAAGTGCTCCCTAAATTTATCCCTCTCTACTGTGCTTTACTGCTAAGAGTCTACTATTAGCTTAGGGAGTTGTATTATACATTACATTGCTGTAAACTTGTTAATGTGAGATGAAAAGATAACAACGATAACATTAGAATGAAAGAAAGTGAAAATTAAGAGTGGGTAGAACCAGGTGTGTCAGTACATATTGCCACTTTAGATAAAATGACATCTGTAATTTTATCCCTGTCTTATATTCCCCACCCAAAGACAAATTCTATCAATAACATTGCGCTCTGATTTCCAACTGATGACAGAGGTCAATATTTCCTGTTACCAGTTGAAATGTAGTTATTTGCCCACAGGTCTCACTCTAGGTAACACTACAATCTTGCAATACCTCTCAAAGAGCATATGGCCTATGGTGAATATGGATCAATTTATTAGGACTCATTTCAGCTGAGTTTAACAGGAATTTAGTTAAACTTCCAAATAGACAAGACACCCACAAATATTATTCCTTTCATTCCTTCAGAGGACTGTATCATAGACAGTGCAAGGCTATCTGGCCTCTGATAGTGTGCAGAAAAATTTGGCTGCTATAGTAATTATGGCAGGCATTTCTTGGAAAATCTGTCAAGATTGTCTGCAGTCCAGTTTGTACATAACCCTACAGGATTCTGATCTGTTGGCAAATCAACAAACACAGGTAAAGATAGGGGAGCATATGCTGTATCATGCTGTATCCACGTATTGTACTTCAGAAGGCTGTACTGCAAGATGACCAGTTATTGAAACGTTCCTCAAATTAAATCTAACGCCATGGTCCAGACTGTTTATAATAAGATGTTATTCACTAAACATATCCCCACTAAATGCATCTTACAGACTTCTTTGTGTTCTCTGCCAACTTTTGGCAGAGCCACCTCTTGAGACCTGGAAGAACCGTAGCACAAGGCAACATGGATATACTTTATTACCTTGAAATATCTGTCCCTATGGCAGCTGAAGAGCCACCACTGCACACTTCCTGCACAAACTCACCTTCTCTGAGTGCTGCTACCAGCAACGAAGCAACTTGTGGAGTTTCTCCATAATCAGGTTTGATAAGGAGGTGAGGTTCTACATGAACATCTTCAAATCCACTCATATCTACTAGTTCTGCATAGATATGCAATTTGTCTTCCAAGCAACTGCAGATTTGCTGGTCCTGGTTACTCAGTGATTCTGTCAACCGAAATTGAACACTGTATTAATATTTTTTATCCTGCAGGTAAAGCACATTCCAGATATTACTTCTAATCTTTATACCACGCAGACATTGCTAACTTGAGCTAGGCAACATACTTGTTCAACGTCTTTTATAAGTGTCCAGGAATTGAATTCATTCATAGTCTGTTCTGATGAAAACTGGAAAAGACACCAGGTAGGTGACTGCCTTATACCAATGATATGGTTTTGGCTATACACTGGAGACTTCTGCTGAACTCACAATAAGCAACACCAGAAAAGCTCCTGTCTCAGGCCAGCAGCAGACATGCTGATTCGGTGTGTCAGTGTCAAAGAACATGTGGTCTTTGTAGAGGATGCCTTCCCCTGTGGCTTTCCCCAGGCAGGACACTGCTGAAATTTCTCTCCTCACAGCAGTAAAAAGATGTGGAAATTGTGCACAGGGAAGCCAATGAAACAAAATTCAACTCTACATTTTAAAATAAAAATAAAAACAATAAAAGATTAAATGTGTCCTGGTTTTAGTTGATTTTCTTCCTAGCGTCTGATGGCATGCTTTGTTTTGGCTTTAGGAGAAAAACAATGCTGAGAACACACCAATTTAGCTGTTGCTCAGCAGTACTGCACAGAGCCAAGGTCATTTCAGTTTTACAGCACCTCATACTGTCCTGCCAGTCAGGGGCCGGGGGGTACAAGGAGCTGGGAGGGGACAGAACCAGGATAGCTGGCCTAAACTCACCAAAGGGATGCCCCATACAATATGACGTTGTGTTAAAAAACTGAGGGGAGCTGGCTGGAGGTGGGCAGCCACTGCTAGGGGTCTGAATGTGTGTCGGTTGATGGGTGGCAAGCAATTGTGCACCACTTGTTTTGTAAATATTTATTTACATACACACTATTATCATTACTATTACTTCTCTCTTCCTTTTCTGTCTTAGAAGGTAGTAACTATCTCAAACTACGAGTTCTACTCTTCTCTTTTCAATTCCCAGCCCCATTCCATTGCAGAAGCAACTGAGCTGAAGGCTGTGTAGTGCTTACCTGCTTGCTAGGTTAGACCACGACAGTCCTTGTGGTGAACAATGAAGGACTCGAAAACTTGAGATAACAACAGATCTGACCAAAGTGCATTAAAACAAAGTTGTAAGTGGTATAACAGCTTAACAGCTGCTGGTCACAATGCTGATCTTTTCGTTCACAGTGTAGCTTTATTTGCTTTCAAGCTTATTTTTCTTAGTTGTTCTCAGGTTGTTTATTGTCTCTGAAGGTAGGACTGAGCTTCATGGTCATTTGTGATTTTGCTAGTTTGTATGCGCTCATGTTATACCAGTCTTCAATTTAATTTGGTACTTGTACTCAGTAGTACCATCATTCTCACAGTTCTCTCAACAAATATAGTAAGCTAAAAGAGTTGTTGAAAATTTTGTGTATACACGGGATATTCAAACTAGCATAAACTTATTCCTATGTCTCCTGCATGTGTTCCCAGTTTTATTACCAGTTAAGAAACTACTTAAAAATACCACTCACTACCTTGAGGCAGGTGGGTGGCAAGTTACGTGGCCTATGTCTACCAAACACTATTCAAAACTGTCAAGCATTATCAAAAAGAAGAAAATGCCTCTGGATCTGATGCAGCTCCTGCAACAGGCCCTGCAGCTGAACTAGAGAACAAACCCATACCAGTATCTATTGTCCCTGTCCACAGGGACAAAAAGCAGAAACAATAGACAAGAAAGTCAGTTCCTTCAGTAAGGAAGGAAGAAGAGGAAGAGGAAGACTACTCCATACCGCAGCCATCACAAGAAGTGGAAGAAGAGGCAGAGCTTATAAATGAGTCACTAACCACCTCACTACAGGTGAGCAGTGGATATGTGGAAATATGTGGAAAGATTTCAGCTGTCATCTAGGTGAAGCTGTTGTCACCTAACTGTTCAATGCTGGACAGCGGGACTGATCACATGAATTGAGTCGGGCATGGAAGTGAGGTAGATGGGAAGGGGGAACTGCAAAGAAAGAAAAAACTTTTCCCTCCCGCCCCCCGGACATGAATTCTGTCAGCTATGACAGAAATGTATCCCTACAAGGATGGTGTCTACCAGTAAAGTTGGCCACCGTGTAAAGAGGTATCCAGTACCCGACGGAATTAGCTGTGCTGCAGGTGGTGTGTAATATTGACCTGAAAAATGTTCAATTATCTCAAAATCTGGATAGCATCAAGTGCATACAATCCAGATGGCAGAAATATGTACAGAGCTCACCATCATCGTACTCACTGGCAGTAATTACCTGGAAAGATGGAAATGAGCAAATACTGGATGAATTGGATGACTAACTCCAGCAATACAAAGAAAGTCACTCCCTCCCCAAGGGCCTGCTGAAATTGGTTCAGCAGCTTGAGGAGAAAGAAAGTTTTCTCTTCCATTTGTACAAACTAGTGTATCAGCTATTAGAAGTGTTCCTCTGCTTGAGAGAGGGGATTTAGTGGATACACACCATGTGCTGTGTGACTACAAAGAGAATATGAGGAAGTGAGACGGAAAATCCACTTCAACCTAAGAGGCACAGGTACGTAAGCTGCAAGAGAAAACAATCTCTGTTTATTGGACAGTGTAGATTTGATGGCCTGGCACATCAGAACCACTGGAGTGAAACGCACTAGTGGACACCAGCACACAACGTACTGTACTCCAATGTCATCAAGTTATAAAGGGGAAGAACATATCTGTATTTCTGGAGTGACAGGGAGATGCCAAGAGCTAACTGTACTGGAGGCTGAAATGAGCCTAACTGAAAGTGAGTGGCAAAAGCACCCCATTGCAACTGGCCCAAAAGCTCCATGTATCCTTGGTATAGATTACCTCAGGAGAGGGTACTTCAAGGACCAGAAAGGGTACTAGTGGGCTTTTGGTATAGCTGCCCTGGGGATGGAGGACATTAAGCAGCTGTCTACACTGCTCAGCCTTTCAGAGGACTCCTGTTGTGAGGCTGCTAAGAGTAGAACAGCAGATGTTGTTTGCTACCACAATAGCGTACCAATGGTATTATCACAGCAACCAAAACTCCCTGATCTCCATCCATAAGCAGATTTGTCAATTGGAGAGCAAAGGAGTAATCATCAAGACTTGCTCACCCTTCAGTAGTCCCATATGGTCAGCATGAAAGTCCTAAGGAAGGTGAAGGCTAACAGTTGACTACCGTGGCCTGAATGATGTCACGTCACTACCAAGTGCTGCTATGCCAGACATGTTAGAAGTTCAATAAGAACTTCAATAGTAGTCAAAGGCAGCCAAGCCACAATTGATATTTCCAACATGTTTTTCTCAATTCCTTTGTACAGGCCACGATTTGCTTTCATTTAGAGGGGTGTCCAGTACAACTGGAATCACTGACACAGGGTAGAAACAGTCCTACTATTTCCCATGGAATGATGCAGACTGTACTGCAGCAGAGCAGGGCCCTTCAACACCTGAAATACATCATCACATAGGACAATACAGCAAAGGAAGTTTTTGAGAAAGGGAAGAAAATTATCCAAATCTGTCTGAAAACTAGATTTGCCATAAAGCAAAGATAGCTCGAGGGACATGTAGTCAGGAAGAATAGCTCCATCTGGATCCTCTGGCAGAATGCACAAAAGGAGACTCAAGGTTGATCCTAGGATTTTGGAGCTGGAGACAGGCTTCAAAACCTGCAACATTCCAACTGAAAAAAGATATTGGCAGCATAGGGGTCTGAGCTGCTTCAGAAGTAGCAGGTAGCGAAGCCACATACTCTTGCATCTGACTGCTTGTACTGGGCTGGATATTCAAAGGGCAAGTTCACTCCACACATCATATAGCTGATGCTATACGGAGTAAGCGGTCTGCGCTGATCACACAATAAGCTTCAACAGGAAACTCCAGTCACACAGGAATCATGGAAGTGATCATAGACAAAGATTTTGAAATCCTGTGAGAGGAGGAGGGGACGTATTGAAAAGGTAGTATGATAAAATACCAGAGAATTAGAAGAAATATGCCTTGTTCACTGATGGGTATTGTGGGAAAGCATGGAGATGGAAGGCTGCTGTACAGAGCCCTACACAACAAGGTGCAGAAGCAATTGAAAGAGAAGGTGAATCAAGCCAGTTCGCAAGAACGAAAGCCACACAGCTGCCTTTAGACATTGCTGAACAAGAAAAGTGTCTAATGCTCTACTTTCATACTGACTCATGGATGGTAGGAAAATGCCCTACGGAAGCAATGGAAACAGAACAACTGGCAGCACAGAGCAACCCCTTCTGGGCCACTGCACTTTGGAAAGATATTGCTGCGCAGGTAGTGAACACGGTTATAAAGGTATGTCACATAGACAGATGCCCATGTACCCACAAGTCATACCACTGAAGAACACTGAAACAACCAGCAAGTGGATCGGGCTGCTAGAACTGAAGGGGCTCAGGTAGATTTGGACTGGCAACATAAGGGTGAATTATTTCCTGCTCTGTGGGTCCATGATATCTCAGGCTATCATGGAAGAGATGTAACATATATGTAGGTTCAGGATCAAGGGGTGGAGTTGACCATGGACAATATATCATAGGCTATCCATGCATGTGAAATGTGCTGCAATTAAAAAAGCCAAATGGAAATTCTTTTCTGATTCAGAGAATGATGGCTGAAACATAAATATGAGGCTTGCCGGTTTGATTATATGACGCTTCTACAAACCCTCCACAACAAGTGCCGTGTGCTTACAGTGGAGGAAGCAACAACTGGATGGCTGGAAACATACCCTGTGCCACATACTGCTGGCTGAAATGCTGTCCTGGGCTTTATACGTATGTGTGTATATATATATATATATATATATATATATAAAATCATTACTAACTTCCTTTTCAGTCTTTGTAAGTAGTTTTTATCTCAATGTACAAGTTCTACAATTTTTTTCAATTCTCTCCCACATCCCCCTGGGAGGGGATGAAGTGAGCAAAAGGCTGTACGGTGTTTATCTGCTTGCGGGGTTAAACCACAAGAAAATGCCACAAACAAGTGAAGCCATATCGTTACTGAATATTTGAAGTACTTCCATAAACTGGAAACTATTTGACCTCAAGGATAATCTTATAATTTCAGTGTTTATTCTGAAAAATACATTTCACTTTTTCTTTTGTACTCAAAATAACGTAACAAAAATATAAAGAATTTGGAAAAAGGCTGTGGACACTCCATCCAAGGAGGTGTTCAAGGTTAGGTTGGATGGGGCCTTGGGCAGCTTGGTCTACTATTAGATATGGAGATTGGTGATCCTTCATGGAGCAGGGGAGTTGGAGCTTGATGATCCTTGAGGTCCCTTTCAACCCAAGCCATTCAATGATTCTATGATGAAAAAATGATTCTCTTTCAGACAACTCACATAATACAATCAGACAATTACGGCTTTCTCTGCTGTGACTCTGCTTATTAAGCCATTCTGAACCCATTGGCCAATACATGCACGTTACTCATCTATCCTAACCTCTCAGGACATGGGAGCTCTCAGAGTGGCAGGTAAGGTACCGCACCTTGACATTTCTGAATTTTGCATGCTTTAGCCTCAGCGATACGTCGGTCCTCATCAAATTCACCCATTTTTCCTTCTTCTTGTTCCTCTGGACAACTTTTGAAATGAAGGAAAGACAGATAAAGTCATATTTGAACACATACTCATTTTCAGTACAGTGTTGCATTCATAAGAAACTACAAAATATCAACCAATTTTGGTACTGACTAGACCTGTGCCATTTGCCCACTTTATAAAAAGCAGAAACTAGGCATAAACAGGACTGAAGGATTCCTTTTTAATCCTGGCAAGACTGTAAGTCTATGGTGCTTAGCATAAGGCTCACATCTCAAGGTCTTCCCTGCCATACCTAATGGACAAATATCAAAGTGAGACTGGGGATTTACCCAGAATGGATGCATGGGCATTTGCAAGATTCAGTAAAGCATCCAGTGCCAAAGGCAAATGTAGGGGAAGCCTAAAGTGACAGGTAAGGACATCTTGGACAAGCAGAAAAGGTCTACTGGTTAAGTGAGAAATTAGAAGTAACACGGTAGGTCTGACAGAATTGATGATGAGGTTCTAGGGTCTCTGAACTCAACAAAGAATGGAAAGCACGCTGCCAAAAATACCCAAATTACCTCCTTTTCACTTTGAACTACCAGGGTGAAAACAAAAGCCTCTTTCTCTACCTTTCTACTGCATCTTGAATATGCCTCATCCAGCTGTTACGCTCCTCTTTGGAGTTTGTATGAACTTCATACATCTCAGGTCCTGCAGATGAAGCACTAATCAGAAACATCCCCCTTTCTTCATTGGCTACTTCTCTTACAATAAGCTTCTGAAGAGAGATGACTGAAGGCTTCTGATCCTGGGAAGAACAGTCACAATACACACAAAAATATGTTTCTATCATAAAATACTACACTTTTAGAAGACGACAGTTTTTCAATTGCTTGAAGTAATTCTCCATCAGAAGAGGGGTGGCCAGCAGGGACAGGGGAGTGATCGTCCCCCTCTACTCTGCTCTTGTGAGGCCCCATCTGGAGTAGTGCACCTAGGTCTGGAGCTCCCAGTACAAGAAAGACAGAGAGCTGCTGGAGAGGGTCCAGAGGAGAGCCACAAAGATGATCATGGGGATGGAGCACCTCCTCTACAAAGACAGGCTGAGGGAGCTGGGCTTGTTCAGCCTGGAGAAAAGAAGGCTGCGGGGTGACCTCATTGTAGCCTTTCAGTACCTAAAGGGAGCCTACAAACAGGAGGGGAATCAACTCTTTACAAGGGTAGATAACAGCAGGACGAGGGGAAATGGTCTGAAGTTGAAGGAGGGAAGATTTAGGTAGGATGTCAGAGGGAAGTTCTTTACTATGAGAGTGGTGAGGTGCTGGAACAGCCACCCAGAGAGGTTGTGGATGCCTCGTCCCTAGAGGTTCAAGGCCAGATTGGATGGGGCCCTTGGCAGCCTGGTCTAGTATTAAATGGTGGCCCTGCATGTGGCAGGGGGGTTGGAGCTTTATGATCCTTGAGGTCCCTTCCAACCCAGGCCATTCTGTGATTCTGTGAATTCTCATCCTGGTATACTCAGCCTACTTGTGTTCCCACCAAGTGTAAGCCTGCAAGAGTTGAGTATTCAGACATCTCATTTAAACATTTTGTTAAATACTTTATAGTATTCGTGAATAAGTAAAGCACTGGGGATGTGCTAAAAACAAATACCAGAAGCTCAGTGATACTGAGACACTGCGTTTATATAGCATTTATATAATTTGGGAAGTTCAGTCTATGACCTTTAATGCATTTTATGTGTGTTTATTACCACCACACTTGCAGTAAAAATTATTCTTCTGTTTTGGTTTGTTGTTATTGTTGTTTTGTTTTGTTGTTTTGTTTTGTTGTTTTTTTTGTTTTGTTTATGCTACAATTTATTTGAGATAAATGAAAGAGCTTGCTCTGCTTCCTAGCTTCATAATCAGATGAGGCATATCACTAAACCTCCTTCTGTTGTCTTCATCTCTCTTCTCAAAAAAAAAATACTCAATTTTGAAATGAATATTAATCTTCTGGTATATTACTGTTCTGAATATGTTATCAGTATTAAAAAAATTAAACAGTATGTGAGAATAATGTGGAAAAGGATCTAACTGTTGAGTAGTACATAAAAAAGTAACATATATATTCACAAGTCTGATAATATACTTACAACAGCTGCAAAAATGTACTTCTGATCTTTTTCTTGTAAGAACAGCAGCATATCAGTTAGAAGCAGAGCTAGGGTATCTCAAAATGAGAAAAAAGAAAATTACATTTTTAATGAAAAATATTACTGTTCCGCTTAACTTCTTTTTTTTTAATCTATGAAAAAGAAGAAATCCTGATCAGTAAGTAACTCACAAAATCCTACAGTAAAGCCAAATAAGAAATGCTTGGATTATCCTATGTATTGCACAAAGCAATGACAAGCCATCACTTTGGTCTGCTGGGAAAGACCACACTTCCTGATATCCACTCTCCTGCAGCACAGTGCTAAAGCACTGGCCCATAGAAAGAAGAAACTCTCACTCAAATGTCCCCACAGCTTCTCCAAGCTTTCAAAAGTTAGCCGACTAAAGAGCATCCTACACAAGTTTTGTTTCGTCCACGTTGTAAAATATGCTTGCAGTTGAACATTATACTAATGAAAACATTTATGGAATAACAGTGAGCATACAAGCTTGTAAAGCTGTAAAACAAATATTAGCTAAAGATTCAAAAAAAACAAATCCCAACATGTGAAAATTAGATTCTAGGCTTGAGTATGAAAATTGGGCTCCAGCCAAATGTAGCTTCAGGATTTCTTTACCACTGCCTATGTCCCAGTACAACTGCAGAACAGTACATGATGGTCAGTGCTGTGAACAGTACGAATGCACAATACAATAACATGTGTCATGGAATGAAACTACAAACCGTAGGAAAGTGGACTAGAGCAGGAAATGCAACTGGGAGTAAAATGTAAAAAGCACATTTTCCCAAGCTTTGTATGCAAGTTTGTTATTTTAAACATACGAAGTGTTATCTATATACAGCAGCAGCTTCTAGAGCTACTCTTCTACCTTCTAGTTATTAGTTGAATATTCTCAATACCATTCCCTCAGAAATTTGTGTTTGCAAGACAATGTGGTAAAACACTCTTAAACCAAACAATTTCCATATGTTATCTGCAGAGGACTTCAGTGCTAGGATGGAATACCTTTGAAACGACCAGTAGCTGTTTTCCAGTATACTAAACCTTCATGAAGAAGTATCCTCTCTTTCCCCATCAAGTCTTGCTTCCTAAAAATGTGTCCACTTTTCAGTTTTGTATATGTTTTGTTTTCAGTTCGGTTGAGAATTTCCATCAGTTTTTGCCTTTTCTCATATTCATTAACTTTCAAATCTACTGCTGCAATCATGTCCTTAATTAAACGAAGGGCTTTGCATAGGTCTTTATGTTCCTCTGATCCTTCTGTATGAAGCAAAACATAAACAATGTGATACTGACATATTCAAGACAAGGTATTACTCAATACTTTGTGGGAACTAATGAACATAAGATGAGGCTAAAACTGATAAATCTAATTTTACCTTAAACCTGACAATGTTTTCTAGAGACACTGCAGGTTATTTGCCTTTGAGTTACCTATTAAAAGATGACAGTCACCTCAGATTTATTCACTAGTCAAAACTACACGTTCAGTATTTCTGACCTACTTACGAGCAGTTGAAATTTACTTTTTTTTTTTTTTAATTTAAGTAAATCATATAGTATAGTACACTTCTGGTTAAGAGTTAAACTTAGAATAGGACTTCAAGGACAAAACATTTACATTTGGATATGAAGCTTTCTACAATACGAATTTATAGCCCATTTTAGGGGCAATATCTGTAAGCTAACAGCATTTATAAAATGCTCTACAAAACTGCAGGATAATTAATGCTTTGTTTGAAAAGCTGAACAGTAATTTATGAAGCATTTGCCTAACCTCACAAGACACTTGACTGTAATTCATTTCAAAAAACATGCAGAACATGCCTGAATTAGTTCACGTGCTCTGTTCAGTATTTTTCATTAAAACATGTTCTTCTGGACTTCTAGCCCTTATCTGGATGGAATCTTGTAGATTCTCATATCATAACCTTGGCAAAGACTTCATATAACAGACAATTGGGCAATATCTGCCTGAACAATAGATACTTTCATTCTCTGGTTCTGCACAGAACAGTGAATTTCATCCTTTGAATAAATTGTAACAGTACATATTCCTTTCATTAGAAACGTACTACAACTTCAGACGTGAAACAACGCTCAGCTTTTATTCACCTTTTGTGTACAGCAATATCCTTTCAACTAGAACAGGGTATTTGGTGATTCGCTGAGTGACAAGCAGAATGCACTCTGGGATTCCTCGGCGGCGTGCCAACAAATTGCTGTTCCTCAGCTGCACAGACACAAATACATGCTATCAATAATAAATTCATATTAAAGCACCAACTGACTAATAACAAATATGATCTCAATGTGTTAGAATGAACTAAAATAAAATGTTGGGTTATCTGAACTATCCCCAAGTAAAAGTTGCTGCCCTGAGGGACGAGGTATGCTGTAACAGGAACATGCACGTAGCACACAATAGATGCCAAAGCTTTCAAAAAATTGAAAGAAAAATATGATTTATCAGCTTTCTCTTGAAAAAGGAAAAATCTTGCCCTTTTTATTATATGAAAAATATTATATGAAAAATTTAAAGTAAAAACTACATAGTGATCATACTCTTGTGAAAGCTTACTTTAATAAAATTTTGGAACTTCTTGTTTTGTTGCAACTCTTTGAAGAGACTAACAGCTTCTTTCTGATGGCTGCAAAATTCTCCATATATTTTCTTCATTTTAGTTGCATTCTCTTCTGAAAACTGAAGAAATTAATAGTTGAATTGTGCTCAACAAAAAAGCATATACCTACAGACGTGTAGTATGTATAATATTTTATAATATGTATAGAAATGTATAGTATTTTACATACGTACAGCACCAGCAACTCATATGCTACTTGTTTCTCAAGTTCTCTGAATTTCATTACCAAGTCCTACCAATGCAGAATAAAAACAGGCTAGCCATTTTAGGAGCAAGAAGAGGAACGCAAGCTGGACAAGTACAAGCATTACATTCTTGCCAAAAAAGTAGACTAACTACTGTAACACCGCTTCATCTATTTGCAAACACACTTCTTTTGAAGCTTATTCACATTCATCTGATCTCTTCAGTTCTAGGAAAGAGTACAGCTAGTATAAACAGAGCGATCACCCCTCCTCTCATGAACAGCAATCCTTTATATGCCATGCATAATTGACTGAACACAGAAAACAGACTACCTATTTTTTTCTTGTTTTCATTATTCGCTCTTCTGCTTAGCTGCTGACAAAGTGAATCCATTGCTTTTGTTTTCAGCAATCTGTGGTATTATGGGAGCAGCTTCCTACCAAGAACAGTATCTCAAGTTCATCACTTTGTCACTTGTACCATAAATGTAAGAGTTTATCTCCAGTTCCTAACAGTTACCCGTCAGCAATGATTCTCTTTTATTGCTACTTCAGCCTGCAACATAAAGGGGCCAAACTTTGAATTTTACAAGGCAATCTTAGTCCTCTTCCCACCCAAAGAAGCTTTAAACTTTGTATGTTGTTTGAGAACCTTGAGTACATAAAGAATTAACAGAACTGATGCCTCTCTACCTGTTGCACAAGGATATCTCCAATTCTGCTGATTACAAAATTACGCTCATTCCCCTCCTCACACGATTCCTGCCGTCTCTCCCTCATTCTGAAAAAGAACTGCCTATGGATCTCCAGTAGCTCATCTAAGCAGGGGAATATTCTGTCCACCGTGCTGTGGTCCAGCTGTAGTTCTTCTTTCATCCCCTTCCTGAATATTTCAGACATAATGTAGAGGGTGTGGATGTGATGCACTTCTGTTTGCATCAGCTCTGCAGTATAAAAGAAAATAGCATATTAATCATTTTACACTCCTTCATTATAGAATCATTATCACTTTTTCTGTATTAGCCTCAAACCTAATAGATTATATTAGTCAGAAGTCTTAATTTATCTAGCTCTAGAGCACCTCTCATAACTGTCCTGCACTGAGTGTACTGGGGTAGCCACTGCTTAAACTGGAGATGGGATGAGTTCCAGTGAACAGGGTAAAAGTGTCTAAGGTAGTCAGCGTGTTCCAACACTTCCTCAACTCTATGAAGCATTGTAATTTGTGGCAAAAAATGTTCTTTGAATTTTCTTATTATTCTAAATCAAACCACTCATTCTACCAGACATAAAATAGGCTTGGTTCCCTCTATTTTCCACAATAAATTGTTTTTAAACCTACATGAAGCTTTTATATACTGACCAAAAATGACATCCTGCCTCTTGGCAACATCCTTTTCTTGCTTGTTACAGAACATCGGATCCACAACGAGACTCCATGATTCAGCCTCAAACTCCTGTGCATCTGAACTGATGTCAGTCCACTGAGATGAATCCACCTCAACTGTGGTAAAATGTACATCTCATAAATAACAACCAGAGAAACATTAAGTGACATTCCTTGGACCATCTATTGATTAAGTAAGGGGGACACATCACAGGGATGAACTTCAAACAACCCCTGCAAATGCTGACAGTGGTATTACAGAGGAAAAGCTTGCCAGATATCAACAGCATTTCCAAAGTGTCAAAATGCTAATGTGACAACAGAGGAAGAGAACAAACAAAAAAAATCTTCTCTCAGATTAAATCCTTTTATCCTTTTTTGGTTGGAGGAACTTTTTACAATTTAAATACAAAATCCAACATTGTCAAAAGTAGCTGCTATTCTGGAGACCGTGCGGTCATTTTGCAGATAACTAGCATGGGATATCAGCACCATCCTTTGTATATGAATGCCTTTTGGCTTAGAGATTCAACCTCACAACTTAAGTACAGAAAACGCTATTTCTATTTATCTCACAATGATGCGCAGCCATTTTAGGAGGGCAGTTCACCAGAGGTAGATAAGATTTGGGGTTACTGAGGGAACAGAAGTGATATAGATTAATGTTTTGCAGTATGCACTGCTAATGGAAATGACCTAATGAGTGCAGAAATAAAGTATATTGTTTCTAAAAGGATGCAAAATATTTTTCCCCTACCATTTTCCAGTGGCAATACCATGCAAAAAAATTCTAAAAGTTATTGAAGAGTTACTTTAATTGTACTTTTACTGTAACAAAAAAAGTTGTATTTTAAGACTGTTGTATCTGATTGTATCACTTTTATGAAGGCCTGGCTGTAACCAATAAAAATAGATGTTCTACTTCTATTAGATGAAGAAGCTTCCTACATCAACTTACAAATTTTGCACTTTGAAATACGGGTTAAAAAAGGCAACGCTTGTGCAATACTTCCCACCTTCCATCACAAAAGAATCCATTGAAGAATATGTCCCTAATGCCTGTAACATTTCTTCAGATCTTGACTTGGTCCTCCATGTGCTCGCCTCAGAGTCCTGCTCAGGAAATGGCATAGATCTTCTACGGCACAAAGGAAAAAAAAAAAAAAAGACATTTATTTAATTGTTGCATTTTCCTAGAAATATTCAATTATGTATTTAACATTTGGTAGCTGTCCTCTACCTTTCAAAACTGGTACCAGGGACACTTTTGGACAAGGAATGGGACTGCTGCAAGGCTTCCCTCCTCCCAGCAGATAGTCCAATAGGTACAGAGGAAGAAGGATGCACTGACAAAATCCCAGGTTGTGAAATGTCTCCAAATGACAAATCTGTGAAGCAAAGCATAAAGCAACATTTTGACAATGTACAGTATGTCACCAATAGCTTTACACTGTAAAATGCTAATCAGTTTTCATATACACCTATGCCTGATAGCACAACTGTCCCTCCCCAACAGTAAAGTCCATGATGCTTTACCACAGAATATAAAGATAAGACGCTCAGCAAAGTGGAATAGCTCTGATGTGGATATGGAAGAAAACAATCCTCAGTTATAAATACTCTCACATCACAACCTGAACCCAGGGATATCTCAGTACATATACACACGGTGAATACCATACTCAAAAGCACAAGACAGAAAAAAACATCTACATTTGATTTCCAGTCTCACTGAAAACAAAATTTAGTAAAATTCACCCTCCTTTAAGTAGGTGAGAAGATAACTGAATTTCTTCATGAAATCCTGCTTATCTGTATCAGATATGAGAAGTGCAACTATTTTTCCTGATGATATTGAAATGAAAACGAAACACAACAATGATGAAGGAATGTTTGTGTTGTCATTCCCATGACTTCATAAAAGAGACTTAACTTATTCACACCATATTCACACACACTCACTAGTCTACTAAATACTTACTTCCTATGCCAACTTGAGATTTGCTTTTGCTATGGTACCTCTCCTGGGATTTCTGAAAAAGAATGATTTTATGAAACTACAATGAAATCAGCTCTGACAACACACTCAACAGTCAAGTTAGTAATTCACTTCCATGTATCATCATACAAAAGAGCCTCATGAAAATGATCCTAAACTATGGTCCTAATTTTAACCAGTAACAAATAAACCTAAGACAAAGTAGAACATTATTTGTACTGCAACACAAACCTGAATCTGTCTACTCTAAACAGAGTCACTGAGCTATTGCTTTCTGAATTTCTATATCAATACTGCCACAAAGACTCCAAAAAAAAGGAAGTAATCTTCAGGGCCTTATATTCAAATATTTTTGAACATTTTTGAAGGATTTGTGGCAACACACTGCCTGACGGAGCTTCAGAATCAGAGACAGAATTGATTCCCCTTCCAAGCCATACTTTCCAACCTGTAGTGAAAGCTTGCTGTATTTAGACAATGTATTTTCCCTGAGGTGGGTCAGTTACATTTTCTGTAACTCTTTCTCACTGAGATGAGTCAGAAAGTGGCCCTTGTCTCCTCTTGACAAATAGCTTACCAGTTCCAGTACTTAAACTGCCAATTCAGCTGTTCTAGTGTCCTCTACTCAGCCAAGTATTTGTGCTAGGCTATAACATGACTAAAAGAAATATATGACCAATATAAATAAAAACGCCAGGTTTTTTTTGAGGGGCCCAAAACTGAACACAGTACTTGAGATGCGGCATCACCAGCACTGAGTACAGATGAGTATGGATGAGCACTTCTCTGCTCCTAACAGCTATACTATTTCTTATACAAGCCAGGATGCCAATGGCTTTCTTGGCCACCTTGGCACACTGCTAGCTCATGTTTAGCTGAGTGTCAACCAACACCCCATGTCCACAGTCTTCCAGCCACTCTGCCCCAAGCCTCTACAGTTCCCTGGGGTTGTTATGGCCAAAGTGCATTTTGATGGCCTGGCACTTGGTCTTGTTGAACATAATACCATTGCCCTCAGCCCAAAGATGTAGACTATCTGTATCCCTCCGCAAGGCCTTCCTACCTCCAGGCAGACTGACATTTTCTCCCAACTTGGTATCACGTGCAAACTTACTGAGGATGCACTCAATGCCCTCATCCAGGTCATTAATAAAGATAATGAACAAGACAGACCCCAGTATCAGACCCTGAGGAACACCACTCATGACCAGTCACCACTTGGATTTAACTCCATTCACCACCACTCTCTGGGCCTGGCTCACAGGCCAATTCTTTACCCAGCAAAGAGTGTACCTGTCCAAGCCACAAGCTGACAACTTCTCCAGGAGAATACTGTGGGAGACAGTGTCAAAGGCTCTGCTGAAGTCTGCATTAACAGCTTCTCACCCACCAGGTGGGTTAATCATAGAAGGAGGTCAGGTTGGTCAAGCAGGACCTGCCTTTCATGCTAGCTGGGCCTGATCTCTCAGCTGTCCCGCATATGCCATGCAATCTCACTCAAGATGATCTCTTCCATAACCTTCCCTGGCACCAAGGTCAGGCTGACAGACCTACAGCACCCCTGATCCTCCTTACAACCTTTCTTGTAGTTGGGAATCAAACTGGCAAGCCTCCAATCTCTGGAACCAGGAATACTGATAGATAATGGAAAGCAGCTTGGCAATCATCTCCACTAGCTCCCTCAGCTGAGCCTCTAAGTACCCTCAAGGCACACCATTACTCGTCCTTTTAATTTTTCAAAAATACAAGTAACTCTTCAAACTCATTCTTTATCCTCTTCCAGAAATTCTTGCTCAAGCACAGTGCTTGATGATGCTCACATAAAATATTTCAATACCCTTGTAATGTTTTGCATATAGACATTGGGTCTGGGAAACTTCCTATACATTTTTTCCCCTTCACCATTTTTTCTAGAACCCGTAGAAAGCAATTCTAATAAGAATAGTGTGGTAGAGGAAGTTACCTTAGTGCACACAGGGACACACTCCTTACAATGCTTATGCACAATCACATTGCAATCTGAAAGAGAAGTAGATTTCAAAGTTGATGAGGAACAATGGTCTCAGGCTGCAGATGATGTTAACTCTGAAGTTTCGCTACCCTTCCTCCTTCAGGCCCCCTTATTAAAATAGCCTGGATGTTGCTCTCAAGCTGCTGCCCTTGGCTGGGAAGGAGCCTGTTGTACTGGGCTGGAAGATGCCCATTGTCCCTTTTGAAGCTGCCACCTGCTTTCCTTCCCCACCCTCCCCTGCCCAACTCAGCCCATTACTAAAATAGGTACTTTCAAATCCAGGCAAGGTTTGGTTTAAAACAGAATGCTGAAACAGGATCTCCAAGCAGGTTTCAGAGCACAGCAAATTCACACATGAAAACCAGTACTTACAAGAGCACTGCAGTGACTCTTTTCCTAGGAGGGCCTTTTCACAGGCCATACATGGCATAATTCCAGAGAAGGTTCCATTTATAAAATTATGTCTGTTCAGCTTCTCTTTGTCTTTGGTATCTTTATTTTTTGTCTTCATCCCCAATAGCACAATCAGGAAAAAAAAAAGGGGGGGGGGCCAGGAGAAAGAGGGGGAGTATTAGGAAAGAAAATAAAATTATTCAACCTTAAAAACACAACAATGTTCTCTTTTTAAGAGCAAAACATTTTGAAACATTTATTTGCTGTACTGAAAGACCTAGAACAGTATACTATATTCTTTTATCTAACATCATTAATGGCATTGCTTACACTGACAGTTAGGCCAGCAAACCTTATCAAGGAAGACTGCCAGTTATAAGCCTGCAAAAACAAAAGAGCCAGAAAACAAAATTTATGAAGTCTTACTGACTGGCCACACACAACCAAACAAGTATCAATGTTTGCATCTCCTTGTGAAATCCATGCAAAGTCATGCCTGTGCAATTAAAGCTGTATTTACATAACCTTATACAACCTGTATTCAGGTATTAAATGACATGGGAAATAAACTATTAATTAACAACATTAATGAATTTAATAATTTTTGCCTATTTTTACAGCACTTCTGTTGGTGTGAGTACACATTCCTCTGAGCATTTCTGGCATCATTATTTAGGAGACCACACAGACACACTCTTATGTATGGCTGCTGGACAGGACACACATATGCACAGCCAGCTCTGCCATGTTATCACCGTAGCAGCAGTTTGCCATCTTCACATCCACATATGTCATAATATGCACATATTATGCACAGGAGAATGCAACAGGACAAATCCACCTCTAAAGCTGCTGATGCCATTCGTTAATCTATATTTCAGGTGTCTCAAAATTAACCCACAAATGTTTTAATCTACTTTTCATAGTAGATGTGTCTGGCTGTGAAGGCCTTGCATCTGCAACTCTTTAATGTTAAGCAGTACGTATTCATTCAAGAAGCCTTGTTAACATCAAATTAAGAAAATTCAACTGATTAAGTTTCAATGTAGAAGTTACAGAACTGAGCACTTGTAGGAGCAATTGCAAGAACAAAACCATAACTTTTATTTAATAGATACAACTATTTGTTAAAAGCAATTCAGATATTTCTACTTCAGCTAAGGAGTCAAATCAGATTATTCATAATATGAAAAAATGGCAAAAGGTAACCCTTGATGTAATTTGGCTAAAGCTACTGTTTAAAAAAAAAAGTTCTTCTACTATGCCCTTTCAGGATATTCTGCATGTATTTTAAAATTAAAAGATTGAAGTTCTCCTTATTTTGTGCTTTTGTAATAAACAATGATCTATCTTTATATAAAAATTTAGATTCTCATTTACAAATCACACAATCATAGCATCATAATAGTACATACATAAATCTCAGATTACCTTGTACTTATTCCGTGTGCTAGTCATTCTATTCATCAGAAAGCTGAAAGTCCGACTCACTTTGTATTTTTCAGACTCTGTTTTTGAAGGTACAATATACTTATCCCATTCTTCCTCCTGAATCCTAGAACACAGACCAGCAAAAGCATCTCATCCCAGTGGAAAATAATCTAGATGGTGGCTGCCTAACATTTACAACTACAGTGTTCAATTCTGTTGTTTGTTTGTTTGTTTGTTTTTGTCGTCAAAAAGATTATAAATGCTTTTTATAAAAATGAATACTACTAAACAGGATGGAGGGGTCCTGGGCAACCTGACTAGGGAGGCAACACTTCCCATGGCAGGAGGATTAAAAGCAGATTGTCTTTAAGGTCCCTTCCAACCCAAGCCACTCTATGACTGCACGTTAGACCATGTAGAGCACAGACGGTGTGCCAGCTTGTCATGACTATCAGCAAACACTTCCTTGCTTTCCTTGGAGTAATTTGGCTGCCTCCACAGATTGTTCCCACTGAGCAAATTTTGTGGCGCTGTGGGACATGCACCTCACAGTGAGCCCAGAAACAACGAGCCAGAGGTTGAGCTCTGTGCAGAATGTAGGCCTGTGCATGCAGATGGCCTGGCAGGGGCCTGCTTCACTCATCAGGTGTGCACCTACAAAGACTGCTACTGGAGCTGGGACACACATGTACAACAGGCACCCTACCTTTTCTCTCGGGAGTGCTCGGGCAAGCTGTATGCTCGTTCTGCAAGACACAAGCAGTTAACCAACACTCACATGAGGAAGTCATCATGCTCAGGGGAAACACGCAACCTTCATCAGATCATAAGCTTGTCATTAACCAATTGCAACATCACTTGAAAATCAGGGAAGCAAAAAAATAAATATGTTAGAAGCAGCTTTTCCTACACCATGGCCTACTGAGCCATGGTCAGCAGACAGAACTTGTCAGAACTGAAATGGATACCTGCAAATGCCAGTTTCTACAGTCTGTTCTTAAGAACTAGAAAATATATTTTGTTTTACTTGACAAGTCAGACTTGAACCATTTATACTCCCATTTGTTTTTTAACTCATCCGTCATAATGTATCTTAATGACATTCTTCTAACATCATTCACAAATGCAGCTTTATCTAGAGCCATTTTTTTTAAATCCCCTTTCATACAGAATAATATTACTAGCCTATGTTCTGCAAAAACTGGGTGATATATTACAAGTTTACATCCTGGAAAGACTGATAAGATCTCATGGAAACAGTTTAAAACAAAATGTCTAAATAGCAATAAATAGGTAACAGATAGAGATAGATCAGTAAACCAGGTTGCTTTGAAAAATTAGAGCCCCTTCTACTATTTCCATATTAGAAGTCATTCATTTTTGCAGAGACTGCTTGGAAGTATCACAAAGGTACTGACAAATCTAACTTGAAGCATTAGACTGTGCCATGTTTAAAGTTAGATACAAATGTGAACACACTGCACGGAGTCAGTTTGTCTTCAGGCAGACATACACTTCATGTTAGTTAGAGCTGGAACGCTTATCAAAGAAGCCATGAGACCAGAATAGCATTTCACTAAGCTGCCAGACAAAACCTGTGCAACAGGATGCTTTCTGAAAACACAAAGGCCACATGCCTGAGGGAGATGAAGACAGACTCATGCATAACAGCGCCACAGGGTTGTCATCTTGGTACTTACTACTGGGGTGGAGCAGGGACACTGACTTAGAGAGTGACAGAGCCTGAAGGAGGGATCGGCCACTGTTCATGGGAACACCATCTATAGAGCAGGGACAAATCCTTTACTTTACAGCCCACTGATACCTTCTCAAATAAAAGCAAGTAGTTGTTCTCAAGCTCAGTGTACTGAAAAACTTCCATCAAAAACAGACCGTGATGTCCCACTTTTTTTTTCTTTGTACTCATTCTGAGAAAGATCAGCCTTCTGCCACTGTGCTTTGGTGTTTACCTCACTACAGTGCAGGGTTTTTCTGTGCTTTTCCCCAGGCACAGCTGAGCCCTGAGTGAAACACCCCCAGCACTGGCAGCTAGGCAGAGGGACGGGGACAGGTTTCTAGAAAGCAGATGCCTGAAGGGACCCAGACACAGCCCTGCTACAGCCTGCAGAGGTCAGGGTGAGTGTTAGGCATCTGTGTCCCTCGCTCCCAGCAGCTGGTGGTGCAGCACATGCCAAATGTGCTGCACAGAGGACTGTTTCAAAAGCATGGCAAGGAGGTTTCCACAATACAGGGAAACTTCTAGCACAGACTGACTTAGGGAGAAGAGAGAAAAGAATGAAAGGGACATGAACTCAACCCTGAATCAGGTTGGAGCAGGTAACAATGTCTGAAGGAAATGTAATGATCTGTAACACCAACAGTCCCTTTGGTAAGGAGGTCTAAAGAACTTGGATTTAAGTCCAAGCACACATGTTGCAGAGCTTTGCTTATCAGTCATCTCATATGTCCATGACAGATTCTCCTTATTTACTTCTTTGCTTTTACAAAGACTTCTCACTAACCTGCTGGATACAAATGGTTGCAAACACATAGGTGAAATGGCAAAATACAATGCAGCTACATGCTGCAGTAGATAATCCTCCTCACAAGACAATCTGAAGTCTTGAAGTTTTACTACGTATCTTAAAATAAAACATATTAGAAACAATACGTAAGAAATTACAGTAAAAGAAATTCATTTCCTACAACACAGGAAGTGAAGTGATCGGAAGTGGACTGAGTTCACAGCACATTCACCACTTTTAGACATTCTTCAGGATCTAAGGGAAGCTGAGACCACCCATTCTCCCTAGGAATTTCTCCATCCTTAGCATCCTTGCAGTTTCCACAGGGCACACAGCATGTTAGAGTAAGGCTCTTTGGAAAAGAAGATGATTACTCTCGTCTGCATTATTTTTTCTGACTAAGCACTCTCATTGTCACAAATCTTATGTCCTCCTAAGGATTAGCTGCTATGGGTGGTGTGATAAAGCAGGACATGGCAGAAGAGCAATGGAAGATGGCAGGGATACCTAAGGGCAGCTAACTCATTCTTCCACGGGCACCAGTCGATGGTTGGACTGGATGATCTTGAAGATCTTTTCCAACCTTGGTGATTCTGTGATTCTGTGATCTGCACGTTCACAGACTTCGGGCATGCAACTGCCAGAAGGAGGGTAGGCCTCAGTAAAGAGGTCAGCACTGGGTTGAAGCAGGTAAACATGAGATGGGGCTGCACATATTCAAAGCCAGAGTAGAGCTGGCACTGACCTTCACTTGAATCACTGACTGTGAAGTCCTGAGGAATGCGAGGTCTTCCCAATGAATCTTTAGGGGAGGAACAGGAATACGAGCGTGACCGAATTCCAGAGGGTGAGCATTCCTGCAAGAAATTGCAGCAGATAAGAACCTGTATTCGTTTGAAATTCATCAGCACTAGAACCAAAATAAACAAAAATAAAAGTGGCAGAATTTATGGCAGAGACAGCTGATTTTATACATAACTTTACTTGCTTTTAGTAAAGCTTTAAATTTAAGTACAATTACCGACTACTTCACTTGAATTCTTACACAGCCTGTCATAATTTTATCATGAAAAATTTTAGTATGTTTCATGAAATAATTTTTGGTTGCAGGTCAGACTAAGAGAAAGCTTGCATTTTTCTCCAATTTTGTGGCAAGAAGCATTCAGCTAATTTTGTGCACCATTATATCTGATGACAAAGTTATGTCCTCTTACTATGGAGGTCATTACTTCTTTGTGTTTTAACACTACAAGAACATTTCAAACAGGCTTAGTGATAAGAAAATAGTTATCTTCTCTCTCTCTCTTCCTGCTGCTTTTTTTTGGACTGTGCTTGAAAAGACATTCTGATTCCTAATTGTGATACAGTGATACACCTTGAAAGGAACTCACCATGATTTTTCAATACATCATTTAAATTTCAAGAGCTTATCTTAAATTTCACTGCTTACCTTACTGCCTTTGAAAGTAGCCCTAACAAAATCAACTGTCTGCACAGGACTTTTTTCTTCCTTAACGTAATTATTTGCTGAAGTTCAGATAAAACTAAACTTTGGTAAGATGCTTGTCTGATAAAATATAAAAAATCCCTATGAATATAAAATAACTGTGCATGCATGTCTGAAGTTCCCAGAAATGGTACCAGGGTCTAAAGAAAACAAAGTAGCCAGAATATTTTGAAAATTATAATCAGGAGGAGAGATTTGCACCGTTCATTGTACAAAACCCAGCTGACTCTCCCAGAGTCTGGCAACTGCTTTAAAACAAGCAGAAGATTGGTTTTATCCTGTTGCCTTTTCACATTACTGCAGCTGGTTAAATATTTTCTAACTATTTTTATTAGAAAATGCTGATTCACTAAACCTGATCTATTTCCTCTGAAACACTTCCAATAAACGGTGCTTTTTTCCAAAGCTGAAGCAACTCTCTGGTGGTCCATTCCATGTGCTGCTGCCAAGCCTGGCCACAACCAGGAGCACCCCCACCCATCCTGCTTCCTGGACAGACCAGCACCTGTGACTTTCACCTGCGAAATGATTTTTCCCTTTAAGATTCAAATACTTCCTCGTATATTTTCAGTGACTGACATAACAGGAAGACAATCCAAACCAAAACAGTATTAAATACCTTGGGCTGTGGACTGATAGATAAGGGTAGTGATTCTGTCCGGCTGATGCTCATCTCATAAGGGTCTAATCCATCTCTGCTACAAGCCTTCACCTCCGGATGTTCAAGAAGAGGGTAGGGTATATTGGATCTATCTGAAATACTTTCACTTCTGCTGTTTACTTCAAGGTCATCGAGACTTGAACTGAAGCAGACAACACAGTATTTAATTAATATATGCCCTAGGAATCAGTCTCAGTGCAACATGCAATACCTCTGAATGCCCTGCTACTAAGTGACAACCCAAGCCACCACCACTGTGTTAAGTCATGCTCTGAGTGCCCTCTCATGTTTTCAGTCACGTGGTCATGAATCAAAGAATCACAGAATTGCCAAGGTTGGAAGGGACCTCAAGGATTATGAAGCTCCAACCCCCCTGCCACATGCAGGGCCACCAACCTCCTCATTTAATGCTAGACCAGGCTGCCCAGGGCCCTGTCCAATCTGGCCTTGAACACCTCTCGGGATGGGGCATCCACAGCCTCTGTGGGCAGCCTGTTCCAGCACCTCACCACTCTCACAGTAAAGAACTTCCCCCTGACATCCTACCTAAATCTTCCCTCCCTCAACTTAAAACCATTTCCCCTTGTCCTGATGTTATCTACCCTTGCAAAGAGTTGATTCCCCTCCTCTTTGTATGCTCCCTTTAGGTACTGAAAGGCTGCAATGAGGTTGTCCCACTGCCTTTTCTCCAGGCTGAACAAGCCCAGTTCCCTCAGCCTGTCTTCATAGAAGTGGTGCTCCAGCCCCGTGATCATTTTTGGCTCCAGACCTGGACACAGTACTCCAGATGCCTCACGAGGGCAGAGTAGAGAGAAGCAATCATCTCCCCATCCCTGCTGGCCACCCCTCTTTTGATGGAGCCCAGGATACCATCTGCTTTCCAAGCTGCAAGAGCACACTGCTGCCTCATGTTAAGCTTTTCATCCATCAGGACTCCCAGGTCCTTCTCTGCAAGGCTGCTCTCAAGGACTGCTCCTTCCAGTCTGTATAATGCCTTGGATTCCTTTGGCCCAAGTGCAAAACCTTGAACTTTGCTGTGTTGAACCTCATTAGGTTCACCCGGGCCCATCTTTCAAGCCTGTTGAGGTCCCTCTGAATGGCATCCCTTCCTTCCATCGTGTCAACCACACCACTCAGCTTGGTGTCATCAGCAAATTTGCTGAGGTTGCACTCAATTCCATCATCAATGTCATTGATAAAGATGTTAAAGAGCATCGGTCCCAAGACAGTTCCCTAGAGGACCTGGTACTGCGTCACCTTGCACAAGATTCACCTGTACTGACCCTGTTGATATGCAGTGCAAATGTTTATATTGCTGACTCTCTGTAGGACCCCACCACAGTCAGCCACCTCTGCGGATAATGTTCAGACCCATGGTAGGCATCACTGTTAAAGGTGAGTGTTTTGTTTCACACAAGTACTCATACCCACCTCTCTACATACACAACACAGAGAATTTAGACAACTAATTCATATTTTACTAGAAAGATAAGTACACATGTGGATTTTCCCATTATATGTGTGTGCATGTGTGTTTATTTAAAATATATGATGTGGCAATTCACAGGAGTATTCTACAGCTGTGAACAGATGGAGGATGGAAGAGAAAGTTAAAATGTATGAAGGAGGATATGAAATAGTTTATGAGATTAATTTCAAGACCTATACTTTTAAAAACATAAAAACATATAGATATATACAGGTGGTGAGACACTGAAATAGAGTGCCCAGAGAAGCTGTGGGTGCTCCATCCCTGCATGTAAAGGCCAGGTAGAGGGACTCTGATCAACCTGGGCTAGTGGACAATGGCTCTGTCCATGGCAGCTGAAAAAGATGATCTTTAAGATCCCTTCTAACACCAATCATTTTGTGATTTTATAAATATACTGAAAAAATCCCTAGCATCAGGGATCAACGCATCAGATATCTAGAGATTTACTGAGTGGCAGAGGTTCTGGTAGAGAACAAGACCATAACAGCATCAGGCTGTGGCAAGTCCTATGATGAGTCTCAGTGGATGTGTACATGAGTTCATGGTCTGTATGAACTGAATGACTGGTTGACTGACTGCAATAACATTCCAGCCTTGCAACATAAAACTTTAATTAATGTGCAGTATTTCTAAATAGTCAGAGTTTCTACCAGGAATATTAGCACAATTCTTTCCCACACCACTACAATTCACTTTGCTAAAGACAAATCTACCAATACAATTTTTGACATAAAAAGATGTTTGAAAAATCTGCTAACCTGCTACAGTACCTCAGACACCTCGAGGAAGTAGATGTTGAAATTAGATACTAATATTCTCATTTTATGTGTAATATTTGATCACTTATAGTTAATTTATAAAGGTCAATCAAATCTCTCTGAAAATTCATATAAGCTCATAAAACTCATATAGGCCTTAAAAAGTTGAGAATAATTTTAAAAGAACAGAATAAAAAGTGTTTTTTTCAGAGAGGCAGAAGAAAGTCATTTATAGTATTCTACGCATTACCATCACAGCTAGCTAAAAGAAAAGACCTGGTGGGAAAGAAGCACTTTCAGTCTAATATGTTGTATTATCTGTGGAAAAACATTTTTCCTGGTAGGACTTTACAGTTAGTTAAGGAAAGCAAAGTTTTGATATAGGAAATGATATAGGTTACTTTAATCAACAATGATGAACAGACATTACTGCTTCCTTTACAAGTGCTGTTAGTAAATGTAGTGCCCTAATTTCAGTTAGCCCAAACACTCCTGGACAGTAGGAGACAGTTTCCAATTATCTTCTGTGCAAGAAGAAATGTATTTCAGGTTCCTTCTACTCAAAAGAAGCCATAAAGCTTGTTTGCTGTTGTTGTTGTTTTCTTTCCCCCCTGCCTTTTTCTTTTCCCTAGGGAATTAACTAGTTGTTAAAAACAAAAATAACAATTTCTCCTTCAAGACCCTCTCTGCCTTCCTAGAGACATTTAATTCCTACCATAATTTAAAGCCATCTGAGGGAGTGTCCTAAGAGATCTGCCTCTGAGTTTTATATCAGCAGAAGAGCAGAAAAAAAGTCTGAGCCTGCTGGAAACACAAGCTGTACTGTGTATTGTATCTTCTGAGAAAAAAAAAATATGTAAATGTGATCAGGAATCTGTTGTCACTTCCATAGGTCAGTGCTAAGAAAGAAAATATATCCACAGAATTAGACAGATTTTAAAACATTTCCTTAACGGTAAATATAAGTGCAGAAAAGTGGGGGAGAAATTACAATTTCTGGCAGAAATGGAAGAGTGCGATTTCTTACAGTGAAGAGCTGATTTTTGTTTTTGAAGAATACATACACAGAAAAAAAAAAAGATTTAAGACAAAAAGTATACATTTGCATTAAAATGAATTTACTTAAGTGTTCCCTTTTGTTTTTTTTAAAAAGAACCATAGCTACCATACCATGATCATGAAGTCAAATACCTGTGGTTGAAAACAGTAATTTTACCTTGATAAAAACATTTATTATCCCAGATTCTGCTTCACCCTTTGAAACAAAAGGTTATCATAAATAATTCTAACTGGCTGTAATATCAGGTCAGTTCCATACCTTTTCTTTTTCATAACAGCATGAAGTTGGCTCTGCTCCTTAATAAACTCATTTGTCTTGAATGGAAGATAGGAAACTGCTTCATGCAGATCAGAAGGTGAAACAGTAGGTCTTAAGCCTGCATTTCCTTCATTTTTCACTGACATCCGATTTCCTTCAATTGGATCACATCTATACTGGTCATTCTCCTCAAGGGAATGAGATGAAGAGCTCTTCGCTACTGGAGCTGAGCTAGTGGGATTCAGACACGTTTCACTGCTAATACTATCTCCATGAATGTAGTTCATTTTTAAATCTTCAGCCTGCAGAGAAAAAGCAAATGCTGATCAAACATGGTAACAAGATGCATCGTTAAAGAGCAAGGAACAGATTATTTGAACATTATTTATGGTTACATGATTTGCCTTTTTTTATCTGTTACTTTTCACAGTGTGTGAACTGAAAGTTATATGGCTTAAGAATTATTAGACCTTGCATTACTTTCTCCATAATAGCAGCAGTAATAAATTAATATTTGCAAGTCTAATTGAATTCTCTCTCATATCTGTAACTTGGTTAAGTATATCAAATCAAAATTATAGTTTGTATTTTAAAAAAATCTTTAGGTCAAGCAAAAAATATGTATAACACATTAGTGTGGGGAAGATTGTGTGATTTAATTGCAAAAATCAGCCTACACATTATGGCTTTTTTTTTTTTTTTTCCCCAGCACTGGCTCCCTGAGCTCTGTGATAAATGTTACAACCTGGAACAGAGGTTGTCCATGAAAGGAAGGGAAAGTAATCTTTCTTTTTTGTGTTAACCGTTACAAGCATGAAGCATCCCTCTGCTTGCACAAAAACAGGAATGCATTTACGAATCATGTTTACTCAGGTACAAAGATACTCTGGTTAGAAATTGTTAGCTCTTCATTAAATATAGGTTGAAATCTCCTATCAACTCTATGGAATGTGTCAGTCTTTTAGACACATTCCATTTAGACACTAGTACTGTCTAGTCAAATGTTGAATAATAATGATTTGTCACTCAGCCATTGAAAATGACCTCCAAAAAGCACCTGGATAAGCAAGCAAAAAGAAAGGAGTGAAGGAAGTGTTTCCAAAGCCCTCGTTTCTCAGACTGCTGCCTTCCTCCTCTCCAACCCCACTAGAGACATGTTTTCCTCCTGATCATAACAATGTTTCTCATCATAAAATACAGAAAGAACTGCTGACATTTTTACAGCAGTCCAGATTTCTACTCAGGTATTTCTGTGGTGCTGCACAAATGAGATGCATGAAAATAAAATTCTTCTCCAGGGGTTCATGCAGCTGCTCCTCCCTTCAAAGTTATTCCCTTTGGGCACTGTTCCCACTTCACACCAGAGGGATTCCCTATTGCAGCTGCAGACAAGGGCAGCAGCTCTAGATGAGCAGCACTCAAAGGGAATATCACTCCAAACAGTAATTCAATGAGGTTGAACATGGCTATGCATTGAGCTGTCAGAGAGCCGTAAACCAAGCTGAAAGTCTCAGAAGCAATACAGTCAGATAATATTTGCATTTCTGCTGCTCTCTCCTTACAGCAGAATATTGCTAAAAAAAGGTCACGCGTATGTGTGAACAGACCCTGCTGTCAGCTCACTGCTAGGTCATTATTTTGTGAATCTCTCAGTAACGCTAGGTATATTTTGAATATGATGTCCTCTAACTGAAACTTCTGTCTCAGCTGTAACAAAGACCTGGGCCTGTATGCAGTACTTAAGTGTTTCAGGCAGATAAAGCTTTCTTCTAATATTACAACCTTATTATTTCTTCTTCCTACATTCAAGATTTTAACCAGAGAGAGCCCACAGAACATAACAAACAAATACATCAGTTCAACCATCACGAAAGCCACAGCTGCATGCCATCAAAATTTTGCAGCTGTTTAACTGTACACAATGACTAAGGTTGGACTAGTCCCTCTTCCCCAAGTTATGATACTTAAATGTGATCATGGAGATGGATTTAAGGTGTAATATGGTGATCTACAATACAAATTGGTCTGGACACAATCTCCAGTGCTGCTAATGAATGAGAAGCACAACTCCTCAGTCAGGAGCACCAGAGGCACAATACTCTTTATCAACCAAAGGACACTGACTTCACCTTTCCACCTTTTCCAGAAGTCCAAACATAAACTTACCTGGTCTACTAGCATGCAGTTTGCATAGACTTCATCACTTCCATTCAGCATAGTTGAAAGTCTAGCTGCAGCGAAGAAAGTAGGTGGAGTTTTCAGCTTCTTAAAAACATCAAGGGTAGAATGTCCCTGTGCTGGAAAAAAGAAAATGTGGAAAAGGTAATTATTTCTCCAACTATTTTCTTCTCTCATTTATATATTGTCATAAAAAATGTAAAAGTTCAACTACTAATCAGAAAGTCTTAAAATTTGAGAAATATTTGCATCGCCTGTTGTGGTTTAACCTGGCAGGCAGATCAGCACCACTCAGTCATTTACTCATACCCCACCGCCTCACTGAGATAGGAAAGAAAATCAGTAAGGAGGAAAAAATAAATAAAAATCAAAGGACAGTTTAGTAGGACAAAAAAGGAACATAATAACACTAACAGAATGTACATAACAAGTAATGCACAATGGAATTGCTCATCACCTGCTGAACGAAGCACAGCCAATCTCTAAACAGAAGCTGTCCCCCCATGCAGTTTTATTGCTGAGTCTGATGCCACATGGTCAGCATGATCTCTGTGGTCAGTTTGTGTCAGAAGTCCAGCTTCCAACTCCTCGCAGCTCCTTGAGTTCCCCCAGCGCTTGCTGGCAGAGCACTGTGAGAAGCTGAAAAGTCCTTGATTCCCTGCAATCATTGCTCAGCCTCAACTAAAACTTTACTTTGTTATCAACACATTCTCATCCCATATTCAAAGCACAGCACCATATAAAGTACTAGGAAGAAATATAATCCAGCCAAGACAAGGACAGGCCTCTCAAAAATCTGCAGTTTCTTAATTGCTTAAAATTTGATAAATGTTCCTAAATCCAATAGTTGAAAAAAAAATCATAAAAGTTACCATGGAATGATTAAATGATAAATTAAAAATAAGTGTTCCTGTAACTTGGCAAGTAAAACCTTCTATTTTCCTACTAAGCTAAACTTTGTACAGGTCTGTGACTGCAGAATTTTAACTACATTAAATAGAACAAGATTTATGGGTTGGGATGAGAAATGTACGACTCTGGCTAACATGGTAATTATCTAATTTCTGATATATTGTATGAACAGAACACAGGTAATCTGCAGTCAAATAATGACTTTCCTAAGACATTCTGTCTACTGGAAGCAGAAAAATAAAATACTAATCCTAAATCAGTAATGTACATAACTATTTCTAAAACAAAAACAAAAAAAAAGCAACAACATTGTAAGAAGAATAAAAATAAAATGGTATAAATAATGCCTTTGCAGAATGACAGCCACCAATCAAGATCTGATCTCTGAATATGATACTCAGGATGAATCCTACACTCGATTTGCTTTTTCTACTGAAATGTTAAGACATCAGTTTTAACAGCAACAGGGCTTTGTGCCAGGTGATCTCCTGAGCTCCCTTCAAACACCTACAATTCTGTGATTTTGTGATTAACAGACATTCAGGATTTAGTTTTCAAATAGTGTGGTCCTGACTGCAGATATTACAGAAAGCTGCATGAGCTGACTCTGTTTCATGGCTCTTAGCAGCAGCAAACCTAAGTGCCACAGACACCATCAGTGTCCTATGGGCACGTTTTTCTTCACACTGCTTTTGATTATGAAGAGCATACACTAATCTAGCATTTAAGCTAGTAGCAAAGGCCTCCTAACGTCTTCTGATTGTAGAAGGAGCAAAGCTTCACAAAGGGAAATCAATACAGTTCTAGATTTTGTGAAAATACACAGCTAAAAAATAATCAAAGTTTTAATTTAACTTTTTTTATGTTAAGATGCTGTAAGTCAAGTACTTCCTTTGGAAGTAAACTGAGACTACCATAAGAATAATGTGATAAAAAATAATGTCATACTCTGCACAATAACCAAAAGTCAAAACTCTCAAAAACTTAATTCCAGTTTGCCTGTTAATGAAAATTATGCAACAATTCCTTCTTAGTCTGTATCAAGTACAATTTATTTTCTGCAAAGGTGGAAAGTAAAAGATTAGAAACTACATTTGCCAAGAGCTGATCTATTTATCCCTTAAAAAAAAAAAAAAAAAAAAAAAACTCAGACTGCTGCCAAAACCGCAATTCTATACTACAGCTTTTCTTTAATTTTAAGATCCTATCTCATAAAGCCCAAGAACAGTAAGCTCCATATTTATGGAAAACTGGAAATTCCCATTTAGAAATGGCATACTATGAATTATTTCATTTTTAGTCCTGGCAAGCCTTATGGGATCTGATATCATTAAAAACATCCTTATACTTCTCATTTCTCCTCTTCCCTCCTTCAGGACTTCTAACATGATTTTAGTGACTGACATTTTGAGATGTGCTAGAGTTACAAACCATTTCCTTATGTCTGCCAAGATCTCAAAGCATTTGTTTATAAACAGTATAAACTATTGCTTTCTACAGCAGTTCACCAGACTTTGGCAGTTAAAATCAAATGGAAATATGATTTGGCAAAGCAGGCAGCGCTTTCTTGTAACAAGCAAAGTTTTCTGAATGCAGGTCTTAAACCAACAACCACTAAAGAAAAGCATGCCAGGCTCTACATCCAACCTGAGCACCCACTGCTTTCTGGACAATGCTGCCTCAGTACCAGCCTGCTAGGCACAGCTAGCAAAGGCAGTCTTCAGCTTGGTGCTCAGCTAAATAAGGTTCAGTAAGCATCCTCTGAATCAGCCCAGGATCAAAGAGCCACAGGCAAACCCCAGGTAGCTGCTCTGGGGTCAGCCTCCTGCTCCATGCAAAGTCCTTGCTGCCAGGGTCCCTGCAGCCAGCTAATGGACCATGCTGTGACTTAGACATCCTGGGCCAGAAGGAACAAAAACCCCATACTCTGTTATACTAGTGCTTCTATAGCAGTTTTTAACACCGAATTTTGCACAACTTCCCATACTAGAGTAACAATCTGAGTAAGATTTTCTGCAGGAAGCTGCTGCAAATACCATGATGTACCTACCAGAATATGATATCTTCAGTACTTCCAGTCAGTAATCTTTATGGATTATTGATGTCATATGACTTATACTTTTTGGGTGATGCACCAGTCAGTCTGCTGCTAAAGGTGAGATCTGCAAACAACCACTAGGGTTTGAAGTGAAAAGACACAAGACACAGGGCTATTTTGGGCCCTGTGACACAGTATGATCCCATTGCACCTCATTACCTGCACCTTCCTTGATTTCAAATATGCATGAAGAGACAACTACATCACAGTAATTTTGTAACAGGAAAGGTATTTCAAGACTCTGTTGAATGCAGGGGACAGCATTATTAATTACACATTGACTCTGCTAGTAACTTATTTCTACTGGAAAGACCAGCTTCATTTATAAAGTAATGAAATTGTAGCAAATGCCCACATCATGCACTGAATGACTGCAATGCTGCCAACTTCAGCCTATCTAAAGAGCTGGTACGAGTCACCAATAATCTCTCAGGGATCACCACCTACCTTCCACCAGTTTAAATGGCAGCAGGTAGTAGTACCCCATTGCACTAGGTGCCATTATAAATAATACTCATAACCCAGCAAGGTTATGAGTATCAACTAAATCTGTTTTCTAAGGCAATGTCTCAGAAGCCTCCTCTACCCATTCAGCTTAGTTACTCCATTGCAGATGTAAACTCCAGTAAAGTGAATGGATAAACAGATAAGACTTTGGCATCTCTTTGAACAGTGTCCCAAAGAGTTCTAGCTCTGAATGGTAATGGACTTCAAGGAGTTTGGTAATGGACTTCAGGGTGATTGGTAAGGAAAACATATGACACAAAAGCATTCACTCTGCCTTTGGCAGAAGAACCCAAGCACAGTGCCCTTCAAGTACTGGAAGGCTGCAATGAGATCTCCCCTTAGCTTCCTCTGAGCAAAACAAGCCCAGCTCTCTCAGCCTTTTTTCATCAGAGGTGTTCCAACCCTCTGGCCATCTTTGTGGCCTTTCCTTTGGACCTGCTCCAGAGGACCGGCATGCTTCCCATACCAGGAACCCAGGCCTGGAAGGAGTACTCCAGATGGGGCTCACAAGAGCCAAGTAGAGGGAGACAATCACTTCCCTCTCCCTGCTGGCCACCCCTTTTTAATGCAGTCCGGGATACTGTTGGCTTTCTGGGCTGCAAGAGCACACTGCTGGCTCATGTCCAGCTATTTTGTCCATGAGAATCCCCAAGTCCTCCTCAGCAGAGCTCCTCTCAATGAGTTCTTCTCCCAGTCTGTACACATACCTGGGATTGCCTTGACTCAAGTACAACATCTTGTACGTGGCCTTGTTGAACCTCATTATATTTTCATATATTTCATATATATTCATATATATTCATATATTTCATGGTCCCACTTTTCAAGCCTGGTCCCTCTAGACGGCATCTCTTCCTTCCAATGTATCTACTGTGCCACTCAGCATGGCAACATCTGTCACCACAGTTGTGTTGTGGAAGTAATAGGACAGTAGCCACTACAGCAGCTTGTGGTACCCTAAGGGTTATCCTTTACCATTGTTTAACCCTTCTGGCTTCCAAGTGTGGTTTTATTTTAGGAAAATATTTTAATTACTGTGCTTTGAGTCTTAGGTTTGAGTCTTTTACAGAGAGAGTGGTGAGGTGCTGGAACAGGCTGCCCAGAGAGGTTGTGGATGCCCCATCCCTGGAGGTGTTCAAGGCCAGATTGGATGGGGCCCTGGGCAGTCTGGTCTAGCATTAGGTGGGATGGTTGGTGGCCCTGCGTGTGGCAGGGGGGTTGGAGATTCGTGATCCTTGAGGTCCCTTCCAACCCTGGCAATCTGTGATCTGTGATCTGTGTGTGATCTGTGATCAGCAAACTTGCTGAGAGTACAGTTGATCCCTGTTTATGTCGTTGCTAAAGATGCTGAAGAGCACTGATCCTAGGATGAACTCTTGGGGAATGCCATTTGTGATCCACCTCTACCTGGACTTAGAGCCACTGACAACGACTCTCTGGCTCACAACCCATCCAATCAATACTTAATTCACCGAATAGTCCAGCTTTCAAACCCATATCTCTTCAATTTAGAGATAATGATTTGATGTGGAACCATGTTAGCGGCACTGCACAAGTTCAGATAGACAACATCAGCTGCCCTTCCTTTGTCTACCAATGCCATCCCTCCACCATAGAAAGCCAAAGTCATTCAGCTGTCATCAGTTACTCAGCTGTACATTTTACCAGGCAAAAAAGTCATAAAAATTCGTTAACTTTAGAAAACATATGATCACCACAGCAGTAATTTAAAACAGGCTTTGAATTGGCATACAAGGATGTATAGCCTTAAATGAACTGTTCTAGAAAACCACATGAACATAATACTGATTTTTCCCACAAAAATCAAAATTCAAATTTTCAGAGAGCACACACAGCAAAGAATAGGCGAAGTACAGCAGTGTGACCAAGGTGAGAGCCAGGAAAGAAATCATGAATTCCCTCCTCTAGATACTGTGAATAGTTTTCAGACAGCTCATCACATTTACCCCCAGCAATCCAAACACAGGTTAATGTGTAACTGGAAGTAACAGTGCTATGGAGTCAGAAAATAAATGCAGACAATTAAACGCATGGGTCACAAAGGACTATGGAAATGCTCCTTTCATTCCAGAGGTAGTCATATGAATTTGGGGAAGAAAGCCCACAAATTCCTAACAAGGCACTGACAGAAACAATAAACATGTCTGGAGGTGTGATTTGATTATTTTCAACAAAGAATCCTCATTCCTAGCTTGGATGTCTTAGCATGCATTCAGACAGCACAACTATTCCTGAGAGTAAAATTAAGTAAGTATGTAATAGCATTACACAGTGGGTTAAGCAAGATAGACTTTGAAGTGCCGATGCCACAAAGCTGTCACAAAGAATATTTATATGTCTGAATCTCTGGTGTGAAAACTCAGGCATTGTGTTTCCTATACAATTCAGGAGACAGTCAGGGAGCTGTATGCTAGAAATTATATCCAGGATGTTCAAGATGTGCTCCTAATGTACCCGCTAAGAAACACAGAGGATAAAGGCACATCTTAATCATTACATCTGATCTTTGTCACTTAAATCTGGACTGGGAAAAAGCATCACCATCCAACATAGGATTCACAGCCTCAACCTCCCTCCCTGAAGCTGATAGTAAATGACTGAACAAATAAGTTGGCAAAAATAAGCTGGTGTCTCATTTTATGTAACGCAGCAATGCATGAAGTACTTCTCCAAAATACAAGATGTTTACTTTCAGTTCCCGTTTCAGCCTGAAAGAACTCAGCACTTATCTCCTAAATCTCAGCACGGTAGAATGGATTCATAAGGAACAGGCACTTTCTGCACCTCTGAGGTTGTTAAAGCCTCCAAAAAGGCTCTGCAAGTCAATTTGTTCTGAGAAATTAAGGCTTACAGCTACATCTGAGGGGAGGGGAGAAGAGATCCCTTTCACCGCCATTTCAAATCAAATAACAAATAATTGTAAGGGTCTTTCAGCATGGAAGAAAGCTTAGATCTCAATCAATAAAGACAAAGCCACGTTCATATTCTCTGCTGAGCTCAAGTAACCTTTAATCATGCCATACACACACAACCTGAGCAGGATGGAGAGAGCCTGCAATGTGGGAGGCAACCAGCCCCAGGAGTCCAGGCAGGGACTCCACCACACTCCTGCCCCAAAAACAAGAAGGTATCCAAGCACAGACAAAAGCTGAAGTTGGGGTGAGAAACTTAAAATTGGAAAGCACTGTTTTCTTCTTTGAACTTTCCCACTGGAGGTCTGCACAAGTTTCCTTTTTCTCAGGAGGAGCAACTCCAGACCATTCTGGAGGTTTAGGAGGTGAAGGTGAAGCACCCAACACATGTATATAAAGAAGTCCTCATGACTTTTGGAGTGGGGAGGAAAAATCTCACACTACCTCCAGCTAGTTCTATGGACTCGTTTACTGAGATCTGAATTCCTTTCTACTCATAAGAGCCACAGCTACAAGCCCCAGACGGCCATGTGAAAACAAGCCACATTGTTTGGGAAGGAAACCAACAACACAACCTTCTAAGGCAAAGATCCCCTCAGGGGTGCTTCAGGTCCCACCCCATGGGCACTTGGGATTTCAACTCTCTAAGCACAAACTGGAATTTATCACTGACACACACTCCTGCACCCAGAGCATCTTCTCATTCCAGCAATCCCACACAGATAACCATCTGTGCACACAGGACGCATGTGTTGGTTTGCTACTAACAGGGGTGGGAACCAAGATGTAACATAAAACATGCGAACAGAAGATGTGTATGCCATGCTATATAACAGTTAAGTACATAAAAATAATAATACTAAAATAAAATAAGATCCTAAGGTAAAATAAAGAACAATCATGACCTTGGGTACATAGCTACAACAATTACAGATAGAACAAGTCCTCATGCAAGACACAGAGATTGCACAACACACAACCCTTTGCACCTTCACAAATTGTGTACAAATCCATACACACCACAGAAATTCCTCTGCACTTGGGAAAAAATTGACTTCCTTTTGAACAAAAAGTTTGTAAATGCTGTACATTTTGTACATGGTTTTTGCTCTAAAAGATAAGGTCAAAGTCTGAGCCTGTGTAAACAACACAATTCTCCTGGCTCACTGACTTTAATGACACTGATGGATTTTGCTTCTCTTATTTGTTCTTTTCCTTTTCTAAAATTATTTTCCTTTCCTTTTCCGAAATACACACAAAAAACACAATTTTATTGAAGGAAGTATAAATTAACATTTTATTCCGTTCCTTCACTTCTAAACGCAGGAAAAAATATCTGTCTTCATTAATGCTTTCAGTGCTAATTCTTCCTTACATAAATTTGCTGCCCAGAGCCTTTCAACCTCCTTAAAACTGCCTGTATCCTCTTGGCAACACTTAGAATGCTTACCTCATAGAAGCTTTCCTACCAAGGACAATATCTAATTGCATCAAGATTTTTGTAAAGAGGGTGACTGACCCTGAAATCTTTTTCTTTTACAGAAAGCAAGACTTCCGTCTTCACCCTGATCAGATTTCTGTATATAATTTAAAACGTTTCCTGTTAGCTGTTGAGACATATTTGAGTTACAAAATTCCCTTAAATGAAAACAACTGTAACTAGCAGAGCTATCTGCAGCTGCTGCAACACCCTTCTGCAAACTCAGAGCATCAGAACTGTTTAGTGAGAGCAACATATAAAGTCCAGAGAAACTTCGAGAGAGTATAGAAATAAAAACAATTTTAAAGAACTGTACAGAATTTGGAGGAAACTCTTCTTACCTAACAAATTCCAGTATCATAATTTACAAAAGTGTAACTAACAGTGAGGTAGACTTCTGATAAGAAGAAAATCTACCTCATTACAGCTGTTGATAGCCACCTGCACAAAACCAGAGGCTGAAAAACAGGCAGAGTTTGAAAGCAAAAGTTATTTAAAAGAAGACAGTTTTTTCTACCTTGTTTAGATGTCCTTCTTCGAATCCGCATTTTAGGTAGGGAAGGCCAAGAGTAATTAAAAGGTGAATCAGAGTCTGAGTCCATTATTTTTGCTCAGTAAGCAGCAAGCAGATTCTCAAAGTTGCACTCTGCTGTTCTCAATAGCAAGTCTAAGAGTGATGTAAAATAAAGGAACAGACAAAGAAGGATCAAATTGCCCACTAAACACAGGGGAGGGAGAAGCTGTAAATGTTTGCTCTCTTCAGGCGTCCAGGCATGTGGACAGATCAGGCTGCAAATATTAAGGCAGAAGCAAGGAGGCTAAAGTATGAGAGCTTTTTGAGTAGAGCTGTTGCATCGTGGTCCAGAGCTATTTGAGAGGTCATTGTGTGCCAATGAATCATTAACTCACCTTTCCATTTTGATGTAAATGAAAACAATAAGAGCTGAGTAAGGAATGAGAAAATATGTCTCAAAAGTAAACAAACCAGTGCAAGCTTTTTCAAAGCTTTGTTTCCACATTAAATCTGGGATTTTCAAAAACTCTCAAACTGAGAATAGGCAAAACGCTGGAAGTGAAGAAGCCAAAGATTAACAGTAAGCTAAGAACACTAATCTATGTGCTGGACTCCACATTACTGCAAGCAATGCCTTCCCTCACAGTGTTTATGACTTTGGCAGACCTTGGGATGCTGCAGCTGGAAAGCAGCAATAACCCACTCAAAAGCCTGTTGCTCCCATCTTCCTAGCTCAAATGAGCATAAAGCTAAGTGCTATATAGACAGATTACAGTGTCATTGAGAGAGTTCTATTTCCAATAATATTTATTCTGAATAGTATTTTCTGCTTCACACAATCACTGAGTTAGATTGTGAATCATAAGGATTTTGTAGAGCTGGCACCCTTACAGTGCTGGTCTAACCTCACAGCAATGCACAATACAGCTAGTGACTAATTTACAACAAATCCTCCATTCTTACAGTCTCCCTGAACAACTTGTAGCCAATTAGCATTCAGTAAGAACTCATTATCCCTTCCCCCAACATCTTTACACTACACAAACTACATTTTTTAAACAGGCTCAAATGCACTATACAAGACATAAAGCAAAAATAACATGTCCACTCTTTCTTAAGCAGCTCCACTAAACATTTCCTTTAGTTACCACACAATGCATGTGGTTTTGTGCTCCACATAAAAGAGGAGAGGGAATGTGGATCAACTTAAATATCAGTTTTTGGAAGATGATGACATTTGAGCTTGTTAACATTCCTTACTTCACTTCAATTATTTTTCAGGCTGCTGAGGTCTGCAGCACTACTTTTTTATTATGTTTCAAGTGATTCCACAATCCACATTGCAGTTGGAGATAATGTATGTGCTGAAAGAAGATCACACGATTCAAATGCAAATTTAATTCAAAACCTATTATAAAAGTATCTATCAGATTTTCAGGGACAAAATAATTGTTACACAAACACTTTATATGAAGTACACAAATTGCACAAAGCACAGTTGAAACAGATCATTGTTCTGCCATTCCCTTAACTGAAGTCCTGCCAGCTTTGTTAGGCCTGGAAAGAATAATTTGCCCCAGACGCTCAGAGCCTTAGACTTTCACTTTAAAAATTAGACACTCCCATAGACTTAATTTGATTTATACATATAATTAACAGCTCCAGGGAATCACAACAGACAATCCATGACTGAGAATACATAGAGGATATAAATCCGTGTTTTGAGCATCCACTTTAAAATACCTTGGCTCCCTGGAATACCAACTTGGAGCTTTCCTGATGAGTCCTCAGGGTGGAAAGGAATGTAAGGATGGATCTACTTCTTCACACCTGCACTCTGCAGCCTCTGTCTACCTTCAGCTGCAGCCAGAGATTAAGAAAAAAGAGAAGGACACAGCATATTTGCTGGATAACTTGTTTGCTTAGAAAATGTCTTCCCGGCTACTTCATCACTAAGGATTTCCCCTGTACACATCAGTTCTCCTTCACCAAGCTTGTTCATTCTTTCACCAAGCATGTTTAATGCCAACCCGAATAAAAGCCTCAGTTCCAGACATGTACTCGGGGCAGCGCTGTGTGTGAGAACTGGAATTTACATTTGAAGAGCACTGTATGCTTTACATTGGCTTTAAAATTCCTCACTTTTCAACTTTGGCAATCGCTCTTATGTCCTTCATGAAAAATGTTAACTTTTTCTCTACACTGGCCAACTGTCTTTTTTCACTTACCCAATCAAGAAAAATGCATTTGTTCACTTCCACTGGCCTTTCTGCACTTCAAATTAGTCCAGGAAGGGATAACCAGAACTGAACTCTCACCATTTGAAAATGCAGCTGATGTGTTTAATGGCATTAAAATATTTTACATGTCAAGACATTTTCTTTTCTGAATGGTCTCTGTTTGATGCAAAGAAGTTTCCACTGGCTGTTCAGCTATGGCCCGCTTTTAAACTAGCAGCATTACTTTAGAACTTCCTAACACGAATGAGTAATTGAGACCTAGCAAGTAATTTTTAAACATCAACCTTATTATATAACACGTGAAGAATCCAGCTATTAAAGTTCTGCTACAGAACTTCTGCTTCAGGTGACAAAGACCTGATCATTTACTCCTGCTGTACATTCTCTCTTGAGCAGGTCTTACATTCTTCTTACAATCTTCTCTGAATAGGATCTTGATGGGAATTTGTCAATGGCATTTTAGAAGTGCAGATAAACTATCAGCATTAACCCCTATTTCTGAAGGGTTAAGTGAATACTAATCACATCATTTGTGCTGTTGAGGCCTCAAGAAAGACTTTTTTTTCTGGCCCACAAAGCTCCTTCATGCAGTCATTAAAGACCTCATGATGCTTTTTGCCATAAAGAAGAGCTTTGCCTTATAGTCTACAGATAAAAATATTTTTCTTCCTATTCTTGTACTTTTGTGGGATGATCCAATCTATGTCTCACCTGCTACTTATCATTTCCATAGTGGCAGCATTTCAGTGGTGGTATTTGTATGCAGCTGGCACAGAGACCTGGCAGCTTTCTAGATGGAAAATATTAGCCTCATCTTTCTTTAAAAATGTTTTCAATTATGTATACCAAGGTATAGATGTGAAGATAAAGAACAAATGTTTTTTGTGCACATTACCTAAGGCTAATACTTTTGATAAATACTAATGTAATGTTCTAATTCTTTCACCCAAAGCTAGCCAAAACACACCCGCATGATAAATGTTTTTCAGAGACATGACAGTCTATTGTATATTGTCTGACCACTTCATCAGCTCACAGCAAGATGGAAGGAAGTACTGGAATGTCACCACTACCCGCAGTTTCCATGGAACAGCACCATCACTGCTCCAGAACATGCAGAGTTTCATGGCACAGTACTGTGTGGCCCCTTCTGAAATACTGCTAAATCATGGCCCATGGCTAGAAGATCACTCCAGCAGGACAGACAGAGAAAATCACTTTAAGTTAGGTTCCCCCTTCGCAGATGAAAAGCAGATCTGCGTGTGATAGAGAACAGACCTACACTGTGTGGAAAGCAGAGCTATGCAGGGCTAACAATTCCAGAAACAAATGCTGACCATCTCCAGCCTTGATAGGGGGAATGAGAATGGCTTGTTCTGGCTTTGTCAGAAACCCACTGTCTTATTTGTTCTAGACATTATTTCCCAAAATTAAAGGATGAAATTGGTTTCCTTCAGCTTGATTCTGCCCCAGGACCAACATGGCCTGCAATCATTTTCCAAAACTGGAGAAGGCTTTAACAAGGAAAGATATCATACAAAGAGCTATATGCTCCTCAATAGCAACTTGTGTGATCAACAGGCATGTATGGCTTTACTGTCACTTCCATGACAACATCATCATCACACATTGCCATTCCACCTGGACAAAATATTTTCATTGCCTAACAGGAGACTTAATTACAATATTGAAAATTCAGCAGATGTGGATAAAAGTGACTGAAACTATAGCACTACCAGCCAGATCTCATACACTCCAACCAAAATGCTCCTTCCACCTGCCCACAGCAATTACAGGGTGATTTTGCAGGTTGCTTCCAGCAACAGCATCACCGTTCAAACAGGCCAGTTTATCACACAATTTTTACCACCTCTCTTCTCTGCCAAATACTTTGGTCTTTCTTATGAAACTGTGGACTAGATCTGCTAAAAAACTTTGTCACATCTCTGTCGCTTCCCCCTCTTCTTTTCCTAAAGCATCAATAAACACACTGAAAAACACAAAACATTGTCGAGATCCTTAAGATCTTGACATATGGACTCCTCAACTTGTTTTTTATGATTTTTCTTAATGTTTAGTGATTCGTGCATTTAGTTTACAGAAATGTCATTTCCAGTGTATTTATCTCCTCATTCTGTGCACAAGAAAAAGAGATCTGTGGAGGCTGCTAGCAGGCAGTACAGCAGCTTGAAATATGTACTTCTCAGCAATGGATTCCAAAAGGTACAGGCAGGCATTCAATGGCTACCATCACTGCCCAAAGTTTGATAGTATTTGATGGCTCCCTGTCCCATCTCACTTGTGAGTAGAATGGCGCAAGGAAGACCACAGGAGAGGAAGGGGGACTGGAGATTTCCTGCACCGCATGCATCTCACTGCAAACACATTTGATGCTGCAAGGGCAGTGGTTTCAAAAGAATGAAAAAGCATTAGCATTTAACATCTCAGAGTCTCCTCCTCTCATCACCAGTTTACAGAAAAGCATACCCCTGGGTGAAGGCACCTGTCAAAGCTGTTATAACATTAAATGATCCTGAACCCTCAGTCCTCTCATCTATGACTTGCATCTTTTTCGAGTGTTCTTTACTTTTCTATTCAAGCACCTAGTGACAAAACCTACCCAATATAGAGACCCCTTTTCTGCAATGAGTATCTCTACCAGGGCTATGTATACCGACATCAGAAATACCAATGAAAAATATTTTATTTTATTTGGAGCTATAAATTTGGATTGATTTTTCATTGTCTTATTTCTTTCATTGCACAATTTCTTGAACACTAGTATAAACCAAGACACTAGGTTTACAAAGTCCTTGCTTGGTTAGAACAGAACTCTCAGCTTGCCTCTAAAAAATGCTGATGTACATAGATACGTAAGTTCACTGAAGGACTCAAGTCATGGCAGGCTACTGAAGAAGCAGAGCCAGTTTGCGTGCACTGCATTTAGGATTGCTTCAAGCTAGACTGCCAGTCAGAGCACTTTAATGCTCCATTGCATTTACTTCCACATGGACGAATAATTTTACTAACCCCAGACAGTGCACACAGAAGCACAGAGTTGTTAACCATCCAGACTGAGAGGAGAACATGCCATCTAAACTTATATCTTAAACTCTACACTGAAGATACATTTTTAATTAAAATGTGAACTATGAAATAAATTTTTATGATTGTTCTATAATTTTTTTTCTCTGACAGTAGGATGACAGCTGCAATTAGAACAATCATGACAAGAACATTTTCCTGTTAAAAACACCATGCTTTTGATATTCAGTGAAAGCTGCACTGCTCTACAAAGACCTATTACCAGTACTTATCTTTTCTTTGAAAAGCAACCGTTCCTAAGTGGTGATAGTTAAATGTTGCTTCTTGGCTACATTAAAGATCTTTAAAAATTTAAAAGAACCAGATTTGCAGAAACTACACTGCAAAATTTGTGGAAAACACCCAAAAGACTGGGATGAAGAAGAAGTGCTCACTTTACCCAACTAAGGCAAAGCACCACTTCTCCACAGCTTTGAATTCAGTTCAAAAGAATCACTGGACAAATACACTGCCTTTGTCCCAAACGCTGCATGTCAGCCAATTTACTGTACTGCTACTATGGTTTCACAGTGCTCCTCAGAATCAGTTTTCTGAAGTCCAGCTCATGACTCACCAGAGATGTTTTCTCCATGTTTTTTTTAAACCAGTACCATTCACCTGATGTGGTTTAGGATAACAATCTCAGTGAAGGATAACAAGCTCATTAATATACTTTCATGCGACAGCGGTCAGTATGCCCCGACTCCTGAAACAATCACTAATCAGTTCCAACAAAGCACATAAAGAGATACTCTGACTGAATGCTCTCCTTGTCCAGTATCTACTCACATCTAAAGGGCAGCTAGGATGTACAGTCAAATGTGGACAAAAAGTTCACTGCTGTTTGTCTCATACCATGATGAAAAGATCCCCTGAGTTTATTTGCAAAAATTTGAGAATTAAATTTTGAAAATTTGATTAGAGTCAACAGAAATCTCCTCCTGGTTTCTGCTATACAGAGTTCTGCACAAGCCCAGGTAACACAGAGAATGCACGTGGCTGTACATGAAAGCATACCAAAGTTTGATTTGGACCTTGCACATAATGAAGTTTCGCCAGTGACTTGGCTGTTAAGTCTACAATTATGCTGGCAGGCTGTGCTGCCAAAAAGGACAGCAAAGACTCATTCTGTTCAAATTCAGTTTTCCATGTTTCAGGAAAGATTTCAATGGAAGAGCTGATTCTCAAGGAGGAAAAAAGTTGAAAGTGTGTTCATTTGTGCATTTTCAAGACTACTACTGTTCTCTTCACAATGCATTTCTGGAATGTATTTCAAATTTGAAGATTTGAATTAGATATATCCCAGATTGTTTATTTGTGTTAGCATGAAATGAGACTGGGCAGAAGACAGGCAAAAGAGCTTATTTAAACATCAGGGAAAAAAAAAGCCTCTTTTTGAAGGATTATTTTGTTGAGCAAATTTGTTTTCGATTTTAGGCAGAGGAGGACGAGTTCTGGGAAGCCAGACAGCACATGTTTGTAGTTTGTTCATTTTTCTTTCTGTCTTCCTTCTGAGGTTAACTTGAATTACAACGTCTCAGAAAGTCAAGAGTGGAGGAAACTCCAAGAAACAAGAACAAGCTTGTTTTAATGTTTAATGCTGCTTCATCCAGATTTCTCCACAGCTTATTAATTAAGCTTAGTTCAGGCTCACATCCCAGGAAGACTTTTCTTCCTACAACTTCTGAAGTCTCAACTATTCAGCTATCTTCAATATTCAAGTTCAAACAAGCAGGAAAATGCTTTATCTACTGAAATAAACAAGAACCAACCATGTGTTGTTGAAAGGTTGTTTCTGAGAAAGTACTGACAGACCAGCCCCTAGTTAGCCTCTCTCCCACAAGATGCATGGAACTATGCAAAGGTTTTACACAGTGAAAAAATCCCCACAAAGTCATTATAAGACAGATGCAGTAGTAACTCTGCAGTTTTTTTCAAATAGCATTTTTCTTCACAGTTTTCAAACCAACTACTTTTCCAGTAAGAATGAGTTTTACGGATAAAGAATATCCTTTTACTGAAAACCAATACTCCTGAACTTTTTCAGCACATCTCCAATCAGTTTAGTATTGCAGTGTCCTCATCTCAGGCTAAAACTTCAAAGCAAACAATAAAAAGATAGAGAATCAAACAAGCAAATAAATAAAAAATAAAACCAGAACTGAAATATCTAACCTGAGTCAGTAGAAGAACTAATCACTTTACAGACCTAATAAAAGCTATGTAAAAGCAGGACTCCAGACAGAAAGGCTGCGCTTTCTTTGTATTTAAGAAAAAAAACTTTTAAGTCTTACGAATCATGGTAAGGAAATCTAATTTAAAAAAGAACAAAAAAGCCCACATTAAAACCAGATTCTCTGCAGATTACAGTGCAGCCCTACTGGTTTCCACAGAGAAGAAGTTCGTTATGTTCTGTTCCTTAAACCGATCTGTGGTTAAACTGGGATTTCTGAGGAACCATGAAAATCAAAGGACAGATTCTACTAAAAATGTTTCGAAGCTGCCTGGCCACATACATAGAACTGCCAAAAATTTGGCATCAGTATTTTTATCTCTCAAAGTGAAAAAACTGGCTTGCTTGCAAAACTTTTTCACTGCTAGCAGAGCAAACAGAATAGATTAGACAGACACCACTGGGTCACTGTAACTGCGGGAGCAGGAAAAATATTTTGAAAAATTTTCCTGCCTTCCTGAAGTTATATTTTCTTGGAAGAAAAACTAGGAGCTTAGATTTTTCTTTCTGGAAAAAAAAAAAAATCTTTGCAGCTTTGTAAATGGCCTTATGAACATCCTCTTTCCAAACTGGCTATGAAATACAGGAAGGAATTATAAATGTTCAAAAACACTTGCCCTGCTAACATCGTCACATGCCCAATAGTAACAGCATTCAGCTGCCACCACCTAGAGTCTATTCCAAAATGAACAGAGCTGCTTACTCTTGAAGATGACAATGGTTGGCAGTAACACATATGCTTAACATTGAAAGAAAAAAAACTTCTATTTTTCTTGCTTCCCTTTTTGTTTATTTCATTCACTCTCCCCAACTGGATATTGTTTCTCTTCTCTCAATCTTTTCAGTGTGTCTTCTTTCACTGAAAAAAAGTCTTTTTTTTTTTTTTTCTTTTTTCCTTCTAAACACAAAACAGATCTCTAACAACTTCCAGTAGAGAGAAAGAGGAAAGAAGATTTGGCAGGTGTGATACTAGCATTAAATTCAACAGTCTTTGTGTAATCCACTGTTCGCCCTGCTCTAGCAACCTCTTGTGCCCCACAGTTTGGTCCCATTCCCCCACCTGAAACATCATGTTGCTTCCCACATGTGCCCTTTCTCCCTAGCACCCACCAACACGGAACAACAGAGTATACATTCCATCCTGGGTGACTGAAGCCTCTCGTGCAGCAAAGGCAAAGGGGAGCTATTATCAAAATTGAACTCTGAAACTTGAACATTGCCTGAGGCAGCTAAGTCCCAAACCAAAGATGAAAACAAGGAACAAGCTGGCATCCTATCAGTACCATACCAACTTCTGCAAGCACGCCTGAAATATACCCCCAAAAGTTTGTTGGTCTTTCAAGTTATGCTTGAAAGGGAGAGGTGGGGAAGAAAATAGGCAGCAGGAACCAGAGAACCCTTCCTGGATCTTTGGAAAGTGCTTCTCAAACCATATGGGAAAAGCAATGAGAAGCAGCAGACAAACTCACATCCATTCAAAGAGTGTTGGTGTTCTTGCTTTTAGAAGTCCTCTTTGATTTACACATCCAACTTCCCAGTAAGATTCCAGAATTTGCTTATTTCTATTCATTCTTCTTTACTCAGACCCCTTAGCTGTTTTCCCTCTTCCTCTCCCCCACTGACAACCACTTCCATTTCGTTGCTTATTCCCCACTGTGTGCCCTTCCTGACAAACATGCTGCCATTTAACAACAATGCCAAGCAAACAAGTTTTTAAATAGTAGTTTAAAACAATCCAGAGTAATAAAACTATAAAATTTAGCAGTATGGTTATGTGAGTCAGGTTAAAGGATTATACTGTTTTTTATATTCAAACAAACCAATAAAAACAGCATTAGCCAACTTATATGTTTTTGGTTGTCATCAAACCCTACTTCCACACTTCTTTGTCCCACCCTACCTCCACCTTTTAGTGCAATCCTGGCAGCCCCTTTGCTCTTCAGTTTGCACTCCAAACTCATCAGCTCTCACACACAATGCTGACTGGAAGCCCTCCAGGCTCTGCTGATGTCAATAGCAAAATCTCACCAGATGTCTATACTGTAAGCATTTCAGTCAAGCTCAGTACTCTGATAGAAGATAAGTGAGGAAAGCACAAGACATAGCCAGCAGTGAGGCCATGTTCCAGCCCTCATGTGAGATGAGCACATTTTCATTTATGCCAATTTACTTCTAAAACAAGGAGAACAGACTTCTCTGAAGGTTCACCACATACAAGTCAATCTCTTAAGTATACTAAAAGATAATTAAAATTAAAAAAAAAAACAAAAAACAAAAAACAGAAGATAGGTTCATTTTCAGATGGGAGGTAACCCTTCTGAGTTTAATATAAACTTGAGCCTGTGCTGAGGACAAAAGATCTACATGTACACATCCATATGTAGAGATATGTATAAACACATTCACCTACGTATTTATAATTGAATTTTACATGTACATAAGACACCTAAGTAATATATCAAATTTTAAGCACATAAATCTTGATCCAAGTTGTGTGCACATACTATTTTTTCAACCAAAAGATCCCTTGAGAACCTACATTTCTCCACTCCTCATTAGCTGTATGAACCATGGCCAAAGGCTCTTGCTGCTTTCTGCAGAGGACCCTGGATTTGCCTGCAGCTCCCATTCAAGCTTCAAAGAGGAGAGTGAGAGCTGGTCTGATGCCAGAGGGCCTGGCTCCTGTTCCAGCTGTCACATCCCACTCTGTGCAAATGATGCCTTAGAAGGAAAAGGCATTTAAGGGTAAGAAAGAGATCTATCAGCTAAGATTTCAGGGTGGAGAATTTCTACTCTGCCAGCTTTTCAGCTACCTTCTGCCCTCTCCAGATGGCATAACCAGAGCTGAGACTGGAGCAGATGTGGCTTCAGATTAGTAAACCATAATCACTCCCAAATGGCTCCACTCCCTCCTATGCCGAGATTGGTCCAACCCTTTCGTCTTCTTTGATGAAAACTATTTGATCATATGGGCACTACCATCTTAAGCATATGCACTGTGCTTTTGTGCAAGACAAGGACTGCTACTCTGTGCTATGAACAAAAGCACTGAAGGCAGGATAACCATGCAGGATAAACGTTTTCACTACTACACTCAATACCCTTATGCAGCTCCCATATTCTTTCAGTACAATAGACTAGCATGGACTTGATGCAGTACAGACGTTCAACCTAACAGTGATGAGAAAATATGAGAGCTAGATGATGATTTTAATGAGAAATTGTTAAAGTAACCTATGTTCTTACCTTATATGCCTCTTAGTTGATGCCAGCTCATTTCTAGCACATAATTTCTCCATTCATGCACATGAACACACAGCAATCCTTTGTTTTGCAGCCACTGGAGCCTGCAGGTGGGTAATCTGAAATGCCACCATCTGGGCTCAGGACAGGATCACAGGCAAGCCTCTGCCTGGCACAGCAGCCCCACAGGCAGAGCTCAGCTACTCATCTTTTTCCTCCCTGCTCTGCCTTGCATGAGATCCGGTAAGAACTTCACCACTGGAGCTTATGACAAACTTGAAAATAGTCAAGTTTCTATTGTGAGTTTCATTTCCTAAACACATAGTCTTAGTATAATCAAGCCCTTCTGGCTCTACAATGCACTTTGTCTACACATTTCTACATGCTTCATTTAATGTATAGTCACATATGTTGACTCTATTGGAGGTTATACTGAGATGAAGGTCAGACTCTTCTCCCAGGTAACTAGCCATAGATAAAGAAGTAATGGCCTCAAATTGCCCTAGAGGAGGTTCAGGTTGAACATTAGGAAAAATTTCTCTTAACAAGCAGTGAGGCACTGGCACAGGCTGCCCAGGGAGGTGGTGGAGTCAACATTCCTGGAGGCATTCAAGAGCTGTGGAGGCACATGGTTAGTGGGCATGTTGGTGATGGGCTGACAGTTGGACTAGATGATCTTAGAGGTCTTTCCCTACCTTAATGATTCTACAATTCAATTAGAAATAGTTTTCAAGACTGTAATTCATACAACAGTTAATATTCTGCTGAAAAATTGAGGGCTATCATGATACTCTTGGATATGCTACACTAGAAGTAGACAGAGATAGAATTCATTTGGTCTTCTGCCAAGTTATGTTGCAATGTCAGTGACATTCAGCCTTCTTAAAAACACCACCTTGCATGTGTTCAGCATCACAGCACACATCCATAGCTCTCTGGAATTCAAAATGGTTAATTATTTCTTACCTATGTCTAACAGGATATTATCTTCAATTTCTTTAGAAGGAACGACAGCACCATGGAAAGGCTAGAAAGAGAAAACATCACGTAAATCTTTGAAGATGAATAGTTACATTTGTGTTTAGTTGTAGGATGTGCTTCAGGCTTTCCGAATTCAGTTCAAGAACAGTCCAAGCACAGTTAAGCAGCAGTTATTTCATTTTAGCCATTTTTAAAAAGGCAACAGATACAGCATGCCGCTCCCAGACTAGTATGAAAATGAACTATAGTGATGACCTTATGGTATCAAACATATCATCAAAGAAGAGACCAAACTACTTTCCACATAAACTCCAGATTTCAGCCTATTCTTCCCCTACAAAATTAGCTGTACCTAGAACAGCCACTACATTAGTCTGGAGGAAAAAGCCATTCCTGAGACAGCTCCATCTTCAATGCCTGAGTTGCTTGTGCGTACAGAAATATCATAGGGTAGTTCACCCTTTGTAGCGTTAACTACAGCCCTTCTGCTAGCTCAAAATAAGAGACAATCAATAGAATACCAGAACCTTTTAATTCCTAGTAACACTTCTGAGCTGCCACAGTCTGCCTCAACATAAGTTATCAGCATAATCTCCAAAATGCATGCAAAATGCAGAGATACCATTTTGAGATGACACAAGATAATACCAACAATACATGAATCCCAAACAAATGGTCAAACTGCTTTAAGCTGGCACTTAAAAAAATAACTACATACTCAAAATCATGATGCAACAAAAGTGGCAGTCCAACATTTCTAAAACTCAGGTGTTATTGAAAAAAATCAAGTCAATGAGTATGAAGAGATAGTATACCAGATTTTGCCCGATTTTGTTTGTCATTCTAATTTATTTTCATTGTGCTAATAATCAATCTCCTGCTTTAAAAGCTGATAAGAAAAAAAAAATCAAACAAACAAAACAAATAATGCTGAGACAGATTTTCTGACTTTAGAAAGAGACACATATAAATAAAAAGCAGAATAAAAGATTAAAATAGTGTTGATTAACAAGAATGATATTTCTCAAAAATGCAGTTCCTTCCCAAAAGCTGCTAAATGGCTCCATCTAAAAGGTAATGGGAACTGTTATCTTTTCTACAGCAAACATTTTTTCCCTGATAAGGATTACTTTACCACAGGTGGTTTGCTCTAGGTGTAGTAAGCCACTCCACCTACAGAAGTACATGCACGCAGGAGACAGGTTTTGTCCCCACAGACTAGCAGAAGAGCTAGAAGGCACTAGGAATGACCATAAACATTTCTGGTCCAAAAGTTGAGCATGCTTCTCTGGTCCAGCTTTCTGGCTCACAACCACAGAACAGAATCTTTCAAATGACAACCACTTACACATGCAGCTATTCCCACAGAATAGGAATGGACAGGAAATATTACCTGGCAGATAGCAGTCATTTACTTATTAGCTTTGGGAGGTGCTCAGGCAAGCAGAGGTTGCTGTTCCTGAACCTAAAGAGAGCTTAGCTATTTGTATAAGGAGAAATCTGTACCTTCACATCATCCTGGGACAAGTCATCAGATGCCAAGCTCACAGGACCTGTAAAAGCAAAGATTCTTGCCTTTAAGAGCAAGGAAATTCAGTTTGGGTTTGCTTTGGTTTCTGCTGCTGTTCTTTCTCCTTTTTCAAACAGGAGAGGGACAACAACAAGCAAACAAACATGCAGGCAAGGCAGAACAATGGACTAGTGCAGCCCATGCATCCCCCCCAAAGCTGCATTCCCGTGGGCAGCGGGCAGGCTAGGAGCACAACCAGTGCTATGTTATTGTCATGGGCCAGTTATGAACAAGCTATTCAAAACAAAGAGACAGGCTAGGAAAACACTGTGACTTGTCAGTCAGCTGCTGATTAACCCCCAAAGTGTTCAAAAAAACATTGGTTCTTGTGCTATGCCTTGCATCACCTCTGAACAAACTTAGACTCTGCTTCTTTACGTGAAGAGGTTTTTTGTGTTTTCCAAAACAAGATTTCACATTTTAACACACACGAAGAAAGGGAAAAACAACTTCATTTCTGTCAATCTCTCTTTTACAGTTTCTTCTCAGAAACATACATACACAAAACCAAGATCACATTTAGCAAGTTTTGCCCAAACACAGACTCCAGTGCTATTGTGACACAGCAAAAAGGAATAATCTGGCTAAAGGAATGCAAATACGAACACCAGCATCACTCAGGCAACCAGGAACAGTATCATTTAATAAGTATATTTTTAGTAATAACAGCTAAAGCTATGCTGGTAAACTCATTTCTTTTTATGCCAAATCTTTTGAATTGAGGTTCAAATCTGTTCTCAGCTACACATATCCCTCTCAATTCTCTATCTTCAGAAAATCATTAAACAAACTATGACTCAGTAGCCGATATACAGTGGCTTAGGGGATCATCTTAAGGAATGCTATGCTTTTGGCTCCATGCATCACCAGCAGCATGGAGCACTGCTGCTTCTGCTGACTGTGTCAGGCTGTTGATGGTCCCTCACATAGGTGATTTTGTCTCTCTATTTTAACTCCTTATTTATTAGCTCCTCATAATAATTCTTTTCTTCTCTGAGGTGTGCTGAAAAAACATAAGTGGGAAAAATAAAAATTCTTAAATATCACATTGTGGCATATAAAGAGTGGTGGCAATAAGTGTTAGCACCCAAAGGGATGTGCAGTCTAGCAATAAGTCAACAAATCAACTTCCTCTAATACAGTGTCATTACAGACCATAAAATCACTGCTGTCATCAAACAAAGCATCCCAGGTATCATCTTTCTGTGAGAGAGAATAGACTATTTCTTTTCTAACTGTGATCAGAGACTTACTTTAAAGGCTTCATAGGGAGATGAAGAAAAAAGTTGCATTTTTAAAGCTCATTTCCAGAAAATTAACGTCCATGTTTTCTCAGATGCTTATTTTTTTACAGCACTGATGTGCCATTCTTCTTATTATTGTTGTGACTGTTATCTGAACAATAATAACTCTCAGAATAAATTATGTTTCTTCTATAGCTATAGTTATTCAGCAGAAAATGGCTCAGGCCACCAAATAACACCGTTCAGTCAAATTCCAAGATCAGGAAACAGAAAAAGCACAAAGTGGACGTGGATTAACCAAAATACCATCTACTTCACATTTTGTTCTTCATCCTAACGGATAATGTATCAGTCATGTATTTTAATTTAATGAAGTTGCTCTGGGAGATTCACTGCTGACGCCCTGCTTTAATTTGATTTGCATTATACAACAAGCAGTACACTGTTAGCGGACTCTATAGGATGGAAGCTCAAGACTTCTGATAGCATTGTATTTTGAAGGCTTGTTGGTCTTGATTTCAGGCCCATACTGAAATGATTAGCTATTGGAACAGTACTACAACAGAACCACTTGGAACAGCAGCAGTTTTGAAATCTGAGGGCTACATTCTCATGACATTAATTCATCAAATAGTGTCCCAAGCTTAGCAGCCACTTTGCAAAGTAGCTCACTGAGTGCAACTGAGAACATAAGCAAAGTATATAAGAAGTACTCCATTAATTGTTTCTTATCATTTCTGCTTGTAGAGTCAGCAATATTAATTACATACAGAAAAAAATCTATTTGGGTTGCTTGAACACTTGCAAGTGGAGAGCTGGAGAGCATAAACCAGACTGTCACCAGTAACAATCATTGTTGCATGAACTTGCAATACCTGGATTTGGTGGTAAATGATGAAAAAAAAAAAAAGGAAATAAATAAATAAATATGAAGGACTGGTTGACATAAAGATGGGAAACAAAGAGAATAGAAAACAGGAAATTCAGAAAATTTTGCTGCCTGTTAACAATAGCTAAGGACTACTATTGTTTACTTGTAGATAATGCAGAGGGCAAAAGGTGCAAGTCTGATTGGCTTGTTAGTATTTTTTGACACTTCCAAACCAGTTTCATACTAGTTTGTGTGGTTTATTGTTTACTATCCATGTGGCATTCTTTTCTTGCCTAAAATGAGATTATTTTTTTTTCCAAACAAAACAAAAACCAGCTCTGGTCCATAAAGACACAGAACTATATAGCTTCTATCGAAAACATGAATAGATAAGTTTGCCACCATCTTCATGGATCCTGATACTGTATGAAGAGTGTACGAGGATCCTCACAACCAGGAACTACAACAGGTTGCCCGCAGAGGTAGTGGATGTCTTGTCTCTGGCAACATTCAGGGAGGGCTCTGAGCAACCTGATCTAGCCGTAGATGCAATGCCTCTGTTCATTGCAGGGGAGTTGGACCAGATGATATTTAAAGGTCCCCTCTAACTCAAACAATTCTATGAACTAGAATCCCCTTCACCTTTGGTGAAAACATTGAAGTAACTATCACCTAAAAGTTGCACTGCCCAAGCTAGTGCTACGCTTAGCGTTACCTTCCTGACTTTATTAACTAGATACACTTCACTGAAGTTCACAGGCTGACACGTTGATTCAGTTAAACACTGCCCTCTCCTGGAATCTACTGACATTTTTCTGGCTCTTGCAGCAAAATTTGTTCAGACCTTTCCAGTCATTACACATTCCATAACATTTTTTTAAAGAACAATTTCTGTTCAATATGGGAAAATCGATGCTTTGTAGGCAGTGTAAAGATTTGCACATCTCTTATAGTGTCTAATTTGTGTGTTCCACTGTCACCTACTTACAGGTCTCTACTGTCATATGAAATGTGATCTTCCTGAATAGATACTATATGAACTTGTGCAAACTTTCCAGAGGTTTTAGCGAATTTAACATTATGGAATAAGAAACTGTACCTTCTACAGAGCTCATTGTGCTGCAGTGCATTTCTGGATCTTCCACTGGCTCAAGCTGGTTTAAATTGATACTCTATTAAAAAAATGAAGATGATAATTAATTTTATTTCATGCCCTCAACATTTATGGTAAAACTCAGAAACAAAATCAGACATATAAATATAGTATAAGTAATACTACAATGACTGATAAGAGATTCCACAGGATACACTAGCAGTTTCCCTCTCTCAAGAAGAAGAGGAAAATTATCCTTTGCTTACAGTACACAAGGGATCCAAAACACCAGATATAACACTGGTACTTCAGTGTTCATAATTTCTTTTCCATGAGAAAGGCAGCAAAGCACTACATAGAGTGGCCCAGAAGCCAGACAGTACCCCTACAGAGTGAGTGATTTTTACTGGTAGGAAACATACAGTCCCAGCACAACCAGCCTCAGTGCAGAACCTGCTCCCTCCTGGGCTGACACCTCGATCAGGCACATACAGCAGACATCACTCCATGGGAAAGAAGTGTTCAGGTCCAGTCCCTGATCTTAGCAATTACATTCAATGAGTGTAAGAAATGGAGGTGGAGCAGAGTGTGCCTCCTTTCATGTAGTTAGTTCATCTCTGTTTTATTGCTTTTAGTGCCTCCCTTTTACAGCTAAGACTGAGCTGTCTTAGAGCTGAACACTAAGAACTGAATCTGTCACCTGACAGGGCAGCAAACAGAGAACAGCATGGTAATTGGACCACAAAACAGGAAGTCAGGGATGACACTGCTGAATTTTGCACCCAAAAACATGTGGCTACAAATCCTACACCTCCCTCTTGGTGGGCTCAGTCACATTTTTCTCTGCTCCCATAAGTCTGATGCTTTGCAGGACTCTTTCCTACTCCTGTAGCTACTAGGCAGAAATAAGCTATTGAAGTCAACTTTCCTCAGGAAATCATTAAACCAGGCAACAAAATTATTTTTCCAAATTTAAATTATCCTATTCATTTAGGATGATCATCCTGGTTTGTCCTCTTTTTTTCTTTTTCCTTTTTTTTTTTCTTTCAACCCTGACATATTCTTCCAGCAAAGTGACCCCTTCCACTGGCCAGGTACAGCTCTGATAGAGGGGCAAGACAAACCCCACAGGGCTCACCTTCCTGTTGCTTCCCCCTTTCAACCTCCTCTAACCCTTGAGTGCTCCCTGCAGCCTCAATGACAGATGCTGGTATCTCCACACGGTTAGTCTATGGGAGTTTGCTCACCATTTGAGCAATGTCACAGTCCACCTCATCTTCAGAACCTCCTTCTCCATATAGCCCAGCAGAGTCACAAAACTTCAGAGTTTAAACTTTTTTGAATTGCAGAGCCCCAGAAGGTTTCCAGTGAAGGCAAATCTGCATGGGTAACTCAAGCTTACCATCAGCCTTCTTTAAGTTTTTCATTGCTCTTTTAGACACATAACAAACACTCGAGGGGCCAACAGGTACCTGCAACCAGGGGCTGAAAACCATAAATGAGCTATATTGAGGTTTTCTGGTATGAAAACCTAGCGCTCCATGACACTCTAATTGGCACAAGTTTCCTCTGTTTAGTCCATGTCTTCTTCTCAGCCAAACCTAAAATAACAATGTGAGCATTCATGCAGTCTTGAGACAAAACAAACTAGATAGACATTTACGGTCTGCTATAGGGAAGCTGAAAGATCCAGTAGAGCAATAAATTCTACCTCTATTTTGAAGTGTACTGGAACAAATCAAACTCCTGGCAGTACATATACAAGATTATGCAGAAGATATACACAAGATTATATTTCATGCAGTCTTTCAAGTCTTGATCCAAAAACATAATGCACTCCTACTTAAGAACTCATGCTTATAACAAAATAAGACCCAGAGCATCACAACTAAACTCCTCTACAGCAAAAGTACATAGTCTGTATTTTGTTGCTGTGTATAATACACTGGGGTTGGTATCTGATAAAAGCTCCCAAGAGTTACACCAGCACAAAGAAGAATGGAACTAAATTAAATATTTCAAAGTATCAAGACAAATAGAATGGCAATGGAATCAAAGAGATTTCAGGGGAAGATATTCCCCAGAAAGTCTACAGTGAACAAGAAACAATTTGGGGTGTAAAGGAGGCTTTGAAAAGGTCTCCACATTTCTCGTTCTCCAGCTCCATACACACAAAGAGCTGTATTTACTTGAAAAGAAGTCTACAACAGTAATCCTTCCTTACACTACCAGGAGTTAAAGAAGCAGTTCATACTATTCATGGCTATTCATGGAGAACAGCAAGGAATGACTGCCAATAGCCTGTGGCAGCTCTGGGCCAGGCTGGTTCCTACCTCATGGAGCAGCGGCCTGTTCCAGAAGTACTTCCTGAAGAGCCTCACATCTGACTCCAGTAAGTGCTTGGCCGTGTGGTCCAGCGTCAGTGTCAGAGCTGCTGATGAGCGCACAAAGCGCATGCAGGCCCCCTCGCTGATCTCCACTCTGGCAACATCAGGCGAGCGGCTGCCCTGGAAACTGGAACAAAATGCTTGTTGAGCTAGAATAGATGTTCTACATGCAGGTAGGGTGAGAACACAAGCATGGCATCCCTCAAGCAGCACAGCCAGCAGCATCCCAGCATGTCCACGGCAGAAAACCTGACATATCCACTCGAAACACAGCTGGGCAAACAAATACCCACCAACAACTCCTCTCAGAACTAAAATGCAACTCAGTGTGGAAAAAAACAGTGACTGCCCTAGAAATGCTAGTTAGTCACCAGTAAAAGAAGTTGGTAAGAGTAAGCAGTGACAATACCAACCTCTCCTCATTTCTGTAAGTTAGTAATAGTACCTCTTCCTGTTACTGTTGCCATATATAGCAGTAGGACATGACTGGCAGCTAGGTTTTGTTATCCCACCACTGACAAAAAACAGAAAGTGTCTCAAGGGAACACAGCATTGTTCGGATGTTACAAACAATTCCTATCAAGATGTACTGCACAAGTGTGTTAAGTGTTTTGGTTGTTTTCAGACAAGTTGAAGTGTACATATGCGTAACTCTAATATTAACTCTATGCTGTACGGAACTGGGCCTGAAAGATCCACAATAAAAAAAAAGTTTAAAATATATATATGTATATATATTTACAGCCTTGTTCTGGCCTATTTCCCTGAATTTGCAGAGAATATCAACAGGGAGAAGGGCTTCTGGCACTGAACATTTGGTGCCGTGAGACACGCACACCACGCAGCTCTGTAGGTCCATACAGGGCAGATGGAACTTGCCTAAAAGCACTTGTCCTTTAGTCATTTGTCAGACAGGTAGCCCTCTGGCAAAAGCAGTCATTGCTGCACCGGTGCACTTGCCATCAACTCTCCCTCGCTAATTCCATCTCAAGACACATAGAGGTAACAAAGTCTCCCCAGAGTTTTGTAAAATTCGTGTCTCTGTACCCGCAAGCATTTCTATACACTTCAAGGTATGCCTTTATATGTAAGCAGCAGGTCAGCAGTCAGCAGCAACAACACTGAGAGAGGTACATGATGGTCCTTTCTCGTGTCATGCAGAGCAGGCTGGAAACAGCTCACACAGCCTCCAGGCCCCCTCCTGTCATCAACTACATTCTAGTTATTCAAAAGTTAGAGTTCTACCAGTAAACCCCTCTGGGCTTTGCATCACTTAAACTTCACTTATAACTTAAACTTTATTATTTAGTTGCATTTTCAAAGCTCAGACAACATAAAGGAATGACTCTGTTTCTCTTTCGAGAGACTGCTGGCTTAGATGGCTCCATGTACAAGCTGTGACAATATCACAGAGCTAGGTATCTCAAAAGACCAATGTTTCTTTTTTTCTTTTTTTTTAATAATTTTTATATTTCATGATACACTCTTTAAAAATGCCAGATTCAAATTCAGCAAAAATGTCCTTTTTTCAGAAGAAGGAATATAATGTACATTCATTCTGGAGCTCCCAACACAAGAAGGACATGGAGCTGCTGGCGCAGATCCAGAGGAGAGCCACAAAGATTATCAAAAGGCTGCAGCACCTCCCCTGTAAGGACAGGCTGAGAGAGCTGGGGCTATTCAGCCTAAAGAGGAGAAGGCTCCGGGAGGATGGTATAGTTGGCCTGCCAAGACCTCAAGAGCACTACAGGAAAGCTGGGGAGGGACTTTTGTAAGGGCAGATAGCAACAGAATGACAGGAAATGGCTCTAAACTGGAAGAGGGAAGATGCAGTCTAGATATTAGGAAGAAATTCTTTACTGTGAGACAGGATTGTCCAGCAAGGCTGTGGCTGCCCCATCCCTGGAAACACTCCAGGCCAGGCTGGACAGGGCAACCTGGTGTGCTGGGAGATGTCCCTGCTTACAACAGGGGGTTGGAACTAGGTGATCTTAAAGGTTCCTTCCAACCCAAACCATTCTATGATTCTGTAATTCTGTACATTGCCTCATTTTGTTAGTTTTATACTGGTAAGAAAAATAACTCTAAACACACTATGGGAATCACTCACAGAAAAACAACAGTTTTACAACAACCTTTGGACAACTGTTCTGCAGAGAGCCCAGGAACATGGATATGTGTTACCTAATAATTTCCCTTTATCTGTTTGTTTTATGAAAGGCTAGAATAAAAAGTATTCCAGCTGTACTTTAATGTTAGATGCCATTTATGGGTCAGCTTGAAAGAAAAAGACTAATAATCTCTAACTGGATGATGACAGTGGTTTAAAATCACACAGGTGTACATTTTGATACTAACACTATTAATGCACTTGCAAATGTACAAAAGGATATACATTAAAAATTTGCTTTACTTGTAAATAAAATTTAATCATTTAAAATAAATGACAAAAAGCAACAGAAAATAACACAAAATTGGCAAGACTTCTGAGAAAAACAGTGCTTACTACATCTCTTAAGAAGAGATGAGAGATGAAGAGCATAACAAGAGCAAGTGTGAAGTCTTGCACCTGGGGAGGAATAACTGCATGCATCAGTACAGGTTAGATGATAACCTATTGGAGATGAGCTCTGTGGAGAAAGACATGGGGTCCTGATGGACAACAGGTTGGCCACGAGCCAGCAGTGTGCCCCTGTGGCCAAGAAGGCCAGTGGTATCCTGGGGTGCATCATAAAGAGCAAGGCTAGCAGGTCAAGGGAAGTGATCCTCCCCCTCTACTCTGGCCTGGTGAGGCCACACTTAGAATACTGTGTCCAGTTCTGGGCTCCCTAGTTCAAAAAAGACAGGGGTCTCCTAGAAGGAATCTAGCAGAGGGCCACAAAGATTATTTAGGGCATGGAGTACCTCCCATATGAGTAACCCGGGTCTGTTCAGCCTGGAGAAAAGAAGACTGACGGAGGATCTGATTAATATTTATAAATATCTAAAGGGCAGTGGGAAGCAAACGGATGAGGCCAGGCTCTTCAGTGGTGCGCAGTAATATGACATGGAGAAATGGCCTAAAACTTGAAAATACACAGTTCCATACACACATGAGGAAGAACATCTTTATGGTAAGGGTGGTGGAGTGCTGGAGCACGTTGTCCAGAGAGGTCTGTGGAGTCTCCTTTCATGGAGATATTCAAGACACATCTGGACTCCTGTGCAACCCACTGCAGGGTACCTGCTTTAGCAAGGGAGTTGGATCTGATGATCTTTTAAGGTCCCTTCCAATCCCTGTGACTCTGTGATTCTGTGAAATAGCAAATTGTTATACTTACTTTGAGAAGACTTCAACCAGTTTGGAGTGCCCATTTTGCTCAGCCAAGTCTAATGGTGTTGCTCCATCCTCATTAGGTAGTGCTAATGCCAATGTCCCTCCAGGCTGGCCCACTAAGAACTCAGAAAGTTTAACCAAGCCCAATTTCATTGCAAGATGGAGAAGAGTTTCTTTGTGCATAGGCTCTGAAAAACACAATAAACAAACAAAATAATCACTACTAAACCAGCATTCTGTTGGCTAGGAAGCATCAAATGAAACTCTTTTATTCTGAAGCAATAGCTCAGCTCAGGTTCAGACCTCTGAAAGTATTTAGGCCAAATCCATCTTTTACTGAAAATAATAGGGGTAGGTACTTAGCTGTGTCTGCAGAGTTAAAGTGAGATATACAAACACCACCTAAGTCCAGGAGGTAAAGAAAACATTTTGAATTATACAACTTCAGTATTTCTTTCTTTCTTTGTATTTAATACAGCATTCAGCAATGTCCTAATATATACTGTAGAAGATGGCTGAGGTTATTTTCCAGCTGCTTTGTTCTGCCTCAGCAACACATCTGGCAGCATACCTAAGAACTTGATATTTTTTATATTAAAATGCATGATTTTTCAAGGAGGGCTGCTTAACATATAGACATGCTTAGCAGTACAGTGAGCCATAAGCTTGCAGGCATGGGTAAAGCACACACAGGAATTCTTGCATCTGCCTGAGCTGCCAATTTTTCCTCTTTTAATACAAAATCATCAAGTTCAACAGAGCTGAAACTTAAAATAAAGCAGCAGACAACATGGATTGAATCTTGAGATGCTGGTTCTCCATCACACAAGCCTTTCCCTTGCCTTTATGCAAAGTAAGGTCTATTTGTCTACATACATTTTCAAACACAAAGCCTTTGCATTTGAAGGGCAATAAAAGAAACTTAGCTCAAGTGGAACCCAGCTTGTTCCTTACACTGACGTTTTCGTAGGAAGCTAAAATGTAAGGGTACTTTCATAAGGGTAAAGTATTTAAGAGCAGTTAATCTACTCTTCTCAGAACTGAAAGTTATTAGGATTCCACTAAAGATACTCCACTGAAAGCTATCACCCCAATTCAATAGATTTTCTACCCTATTACCCAAACTGTTATGTTATTCAAAATTCTATGTTTCATTGATCAAGGGAATATGAAGTTCCCGAAGTACATGTAAGTATGCATGCTGATTTGTGGAATTAATACAGTCAAAAAGCAGTATCAGTGTGCCATCAAATTTTCTCTGAATCAGTGTCTACAGGATAAAGCTCTTATTCTGAGCAAAGGTATTGTGAAGTTACGTACAAATATAGTGGCTCATTGCTGATTCTCATTCAGTTTAAGTACTCACTAAAAGTATCATGAGCATTTATTTTATACAATCATCAAAAGCAAGCTTGAGGAGTTCTCAAAAGGTCTCTAGTCCATTCCCTGCCCTAAGGCAGGATCAGCTCAACCTACTCACCTCTGACAAATGTTTGTCTCATCTGTTCTAAAATCCTCCTAGTGACAGGAGGATTTCATAACCTCTGTAAGCAAACCACGCAAGGGCTAATTTACCCTCACAATTACAAAGATGTGAAATGCCTAACCTACCTCACTGCCTCAGGATAAGCCTGCTGCTTCTTGCCCCATCCACTATGTGCACAAACCCCTACTTTAGTCCTCTGCAGCGTCCCTTTACATAACTGAAGGCTGCAGTCTGCAGTCATGTATCAACTGAGACACTTCCTCTCTGGACATCTTAACAGGAGAACTGGCTGGTCTTTGCAAATGTCGTCTCAGAGCTCACCAACCTCTTTGGATAAAGCTGGCCTTATAGTAGTTACATACGTTCTAAGTGAAATGGCATATATACTTCAAAGTTTTCAAGAACATGATATCTTTTACTTCACTGAATTCAACTCAACCATTTGTAGAACCGCTTTGATAAACAGGGGTATATCTGTCCATATATTTGTGGATAAGACAGTACTCAGTATGTTGCTGATTTGGCCCCAAGTATTGAAATTCTTTAATACTGGGCTGAAATACATGATAGTTGCACTTTGCAGTAGCCACGCTTTAAGATACGTACAGGAAATTTTCAGTATATCAAATCCAGCCTCCTCTCCTTACACTGATGTAATTTTGTGCTAGCCAGGCTTTCAAAGCCTCTGACTTCTTTTCAATCCACTTTGTCTAGCACAATCAGCATGAATGGGACTATGTTTGCAGGAAGGGAAACTAAGTGATGTGCCAGAAGAAAGAAAAAGCAGGGTAAAAGGGTTCCTCAAAAGAGCAATAGTGAAGAACTTGTCTATTTCTGTTTATCTTCTGTGCAGACGAGCTCAAGAAAGCCAGTACAAGCTGATATTAGAAACAACATTTTCTCTCCTTTCTGTATTGGGGAAAAGTTTCTTGCTTCATCCTTCAGCACTGCTACTTAGTCAAGGTCAGTGATAGCGTTCTCTCTGCAGCCTGTCCAAGGGCAGCAAACCATGGCTGCTACAGATGGCCCCTGCCAGCACAGAACCCAGGCCTGCACACAGGGCTGTGCTGGGCCTTGGGCAAGACTTACAGATCTAATGGTTGCAAGCATTAGCCAGCTGATGCTGGCTGAGAATCAAGAATAAGATCTAGGACATATACACCTAAAAATGAATCACCTGATCCTATGGGGTCTGGGTGACTCAACAAAGACACATGAAGAGGGAGCCTCAGAGAAGAAATTCACATAAACCCAAACAATGATGTGACTCCAGATTTGAAGCCCAAGAGAGTGCTGTTACCCATCAAACTCCTTGGTCTGCCTGGATCTGAGACCTTCTACAGAGGAACATCTGAATGAGCATGCCTCAGGCTTCTCAGAAAGATCTGCAGACTGTGGAAACAAACAGTGATAACAATAGCAGATCTCAGTACTGCTTTCACCTTGACAAGACAAGATTTGGACCTACATCTTCACAATTCTTCAGATCGCTTATCCAATGGGAGCCTGTAAACTTTCTTACAGAGTAATTAAAAATGAGCCCCTGAGCAGGAGGAAATCTGAGGGGCTCACGACAGAAGACCAGAAAAGCAGCTTGACTCTTAACACAGAGCACAGTTGGAAGTCAGGCACCAGCACACCCACAGCTGGCATGTGTACACCAAGAAGCTATGGTTTAGATGCACAGGAAATGTTGTGGTCTAATACATGGCCCCCAAGCAAATACTACACATTTCCAGGTTAAAATTTTCATTGAAGTATGGGTTTTTGGAATTGTTCCTTGCTCTTAAGCACTTGAATTCTGATGAAGTCCCATTTTTAACCTCTAAGTAAGTTCTTTGGATGTTTCTGATTAGACTGTTTTTTCTATATAAGCAGTCATTGCATGCAAATATTTTAACAGGTATTAAGCACACTAAGCATCTGTTTATATAGTGACCACACCCCAACCCTCAGATTGAAAACAAGGAAATAAAAGGGCAAATTTTACCCTGAAGTCCATTACATGATTAATACTTTGGTCCACGGAATTTCAATGTGTTTCATAATATTGTAAATAAGTATGGATGAAGAGATGGTCAGATGAATCACAGAATCACAGCATCACAGGATCACAGAATTGCAGAATCGCAGAATGGCCAGGGTTTGAAGGGACCTCAAGGATCATGAAGCTCCAATCCCCCTGTCACATGCAGGGCCACCAGCCTCCTCATTTAATGCTAGACCAGGCTGCCCAGAGCCCCATCCAATCTGGCCTTGAACACTTCCAGGGATGGGGCATCCACAACCTCTCTGGGCAGCCTGTTCCAGCACCTCACCACTCTCTCTGTAAAGAATTTCCCCTGATGTCCAACCTAGATCTCCCCTCCCTCAACTTAAAACCATTTCCCCTCATCCTGATGTTATCTACCCTTGCAAAGAGTTGATTCACCTCTCCTCCGTAGGCTCCCTTTAGGTATTGAAATGCTGCAATGAGGTCACCCTGCAGCCTTCTTTTCTCCAGGCTGAACAAGCCCAGCTCCCTCAGCCTGTCTTTGTAGAAGTGGTGCTCCATCCCCCTGATTATCTTCGTGGCCCTCCTCTGGTCCCTCTCCAACAGCTCCCTGTCTTTTTTGTACTGGGGGCTCCACGCTTGGAAGCAGTATTCCAGATGGGGCCTCACAAGAGCAGAGTAGAGGGGAACAATCACCTCCCTGTCCCTGCTGGCCACCCCTCTTTTGATGGAGCCCAGGATCCCATTTGCCTTCCAAGCCACAAGGGCACACTGCTGGCTCATATTAAGTTTTTTATCTATCAAGACCCCCAGGTCCTTCTCCACAGGGCTGCTCTCAAGGACCGCTCCTTCCAGTCTGTATGGATGCCTGGGATTCCTCCAGCCCAAGTGCAAAACTCTGCACTTTGCCGTGTTGAACCTCATTAGGTTCACCCGGGCCCACCTTTCTAGCCTGTTGCGGTCCCTCTGAATGGCATCCCTTCCTTAACCGTGTTGACTGCACCACTCAGCTTGGTGTTGATGGTGCACTCGATTCTGTCATTGATGTCATTGATAAAGATGTTAAAGAGCACCGGTCCCAAGACAGACTGCTGGCTCTCACAGATCACACACCGTTTCCTCATATGATCAAACATGTCATCAAGGATGATCTGTTCCATGATCTTCCCAGGCACAGAGCTGAGATTCACCGGCCTGTAGTTCCCGGGATCCTTCTTGCTCCCTTTCTTGTAAATGAGAGTGATGTGACCCTTCCTCCAGTCATCCGGGACCTCACCTGTCACCATGAAAGGAAGGAAAGAAGGAACGTAGGAAGGAAAGAAAGAAGAAAGGAAGGAAAAGTAAAACAATAACAGAACACAGATAAGATGTAGTAAGAGGTAAGATTTACTCTTGTAAATCTTACAAGAGTAAGATTTTTCTGCTCAGCAAAAAAGGAGCCCTTAGAAAGAATTCCACCATTAGGAATTGCCTCCCCTATGCTTTGACAACGCAGTAAGTAAAGCTAAACTTCTGGAGACCAAATCCTAATAACAACATAGTATGAGAAAGTCTGTCACAAAAGAATATAGGTTTAAAAATAACTTAAATAATAGCTATTAATCTCTATGGTCTTATAATCTACAATGACATCTTCTGTGACCTCACCACAAACATTCTCTTAACTCATTTTTATCTGTCCTACCTAATAATCTATATATGTAACGTTAGCTTAAATTTGCTCATGGCTAGCTTAAAAGCATGTCGTATCAGACCCATCACGGCAGCTCACACAGTTGTTTTCACCTCTCATGTACATAGCTGGAAACAGCACTTGCATCCCCCTGCTGCCTACAACTCTACAGACTGTAGAGTTGTTTGCTGTGCTCCTCTCCTCTCACTACTCCCACCTTGCTTTGCCTAGGAGCAAGCAGAACATTGATGATCTATACTGATTATCAATAGCTTCAGGATACCTAAGTCTGAAATACAAATTTTGAAGTCTTCAGGACAAAGATAAATTACGTCCTTCAATACAGGGAAAACATCTTTCACCACAAGGATGGCCAAACACTAGGACAGGCTGCCCAGGGTGGTTACAGACTCTCCATCTTTTCAAGGTACTCAAAACATGACCCTGAGCAACTTGATCCAACTCTGATTCTAGCCATGAGCAGAGAGTAGGAACAGATCACAATCAGTGACCCTTTGCATCCAAATTCTGCTGTGATTCTGCTCCATGATTCACAATATCAAGCAGGGAAAGAAAGGGCAAGAGAGGAAAAAAGAAAAAAGAAAAAAGACTTGATTGGTAGCAAGTTTTTTTAGCTAGATCAGCCTAAAAAGTAAAGATTTTCCACTAAAAAAAGTGAATTTGAAACAACTTTTTTGTGTGTGCTTTTTTGTTATAGTGTGTATATATTTTTTAAGAACAGTTTTTCTCTTACTCCTCTTCTTCTGGTTCATCAGTGTGAGGGAACAAATGGCATTTTCCCATTTTTTTCATATTCATTTACACTTCCCTTAAGGAAGATTCTAAATGTGGCAAAATGGCAATACAAACAAAGCAATAAAAAAAACCACCACATCAAGAAACAAAAAATAAAGATGTGGTGAAAAACAAGTATAATAATTCACTGAACTGCATTCAATGGTAGAAAAGGGAAGAAAACCAGCAAACAATGAAAACATAAGACTTCTTCAATAAATTCATATTGAAATGGTTATAAAGCATCATTTTCCATCAAGACACAAAAACAGCAATTAATAACATTTGAAAGATGCACTGCTGGCTGATTCATACAGGGTTAGATACCAAAGGCAAGTGATTTTGTAAAGGATATGCACTATCAGAACGCTGTTTTGCATCGCATCCCAGACCTCCAGCCAAAACACTCTGTTTGAGTTAAACAGAGCTGAGCCAAACACAATCTGTTTTAAGCATTAAATAAATCCCTTTGTTCTTCTTTGCAGCTGAATCCCTTCCTATGTCCAAAGCATAAACCAAAAACAAATATTTCTCTCTGACAGAAATGACTAAGCCCTTTCTGGGCTATGAATCTCATTCACTTCCTGGAAGGAGACTAAAAACTCAAGACTTGGGACTTGAAAAGCAGAGAGAGACATCAAAACCAGCTGACAAATTCCAGTTTTTCCAGGCTTCATTCTTTTATGTATTACTCTTCATTTTTTTCATTTTCCATTAGAGGTATGAGATTGTTTATAAGAAGGTGTTCGGCAACACCCCACTGCTGCAGAAACATATGTATGTGCTTAACACGGCAAGCATTTCAGTGAACGATGGCAGGGCTGAGGTGGCAGCTCCCTTTCCACTTACCATGTTATTGGAACATCACATTTTTATTTTGTCCTCCCCATTCCTCATATCATCATTTGCCCCGCATATAGTACCTTCATCAGTCAAACAGTTGGACTCAGTGATCATCTGTGTAAGTTCCTTCTAGCTGAAATTATTTTCATCTGCTCCGACATCCTTTGATCTACCTGAGACAAAGCCAGCTGGACAGGGCCCAGGAAATGGGTCACCACAGGCAGTCATATCTTCTGCCCTTGGTCTGGCTGAACCAGACCAGCAGCCACCAAGCTGGCATCAACTCTACAGAGGGAAAGAAGAGATGGTGGAAGGTGAAGCTCCTAAACTGACTTTAGGGTGCCTTTATTAGCTGTCCCGTTACAGGAGGCTCCCATCACCAGACCCACATGGTAAAGGTAGAGCATAATGCCATCACCTACACCTGCAGATGAAGCTTCAGTTTACCAGTACTCACTGTACTGTCACTCTGCATGTCACTATCTCCTCCATGTCATCAGTCCTTTCCCTGAAAAGCTCCTTCATGGTCAGGACTTCTCTGCAGACAGTATCACATACCAGGAGACTAGGATGATGTAGATGCCAGGAATCAACAGGTTCAAGCATGCTTACCAGCATCCTGCCTTGTGCCCACTTTCCTGAACAGCAGCAGGACTAGTGACACCTATCTGCCTGCCAGTGCCTGTGCTAACTTCCCCATCTATCTGCCCCACACCGTATCTAATGGGAAAAACTCCTGCAGAGACTGTTTCTCTAATGCTGAAAGCTGGCTGAGCAATATAAATATATATATATATTCCCTCACAAATCTCACCAACCTGGTAAATTTTTTTCAGCTGTTCCCAGTATTTTTCTTTTGTCATGGAGGAAAATAGACACTTTATACTTCTCTTCCTTTTTTTTTTTTTTTTTTCCCACAGAAAAATAGAAGTTGAAATACACACTGAAGAAAATACACAGTCAATTGTCTTTTGACAAAAACTAGGACATGCACTAGCCACGCAGCGTAGCAGGACCATGTGTAGCAGTAAGCAGAAACAATAACAAGATTTACATAGAAAGAGGCTGGGGGAGGAAACTGAAAATGCCAAAAATGCAACAGAAAACAGAACAGTGTTCCCGAAAGGCAGACTGTGAAGCAGCAAGGTTGGATGCTTCAGGTCATTCTGTAAAAACTTACTCCCAGAAAATAATTACCGCTCATTTATGAAATAAAATGAAAACTGTTCATAAAAAAAAAAGGATGAAACAAGTATAGACACCGTTCCCTTCCCTATGAGCCACAATTAATTTTCATAATTCAGTGTGTAATTTTATTGCTTTCACTAAGCCTGAAACCTAAATGAGCACACTTCCTCAAGAAAATAACTTAGATAGTGACAAAGCTGGCAGCACGTTTCTGTTTAACTACCACCACAGTAGTGGTCATCCAGACAACTGAACTTGGCCTCACAGCAATGCCCTTAGAGCAAACTGAGAACCCTCAGCCGCTGCAGGTTCTGTGCCCCTGCGCATCCACACCCCCAGAAAATAGTCAGGGGATAAAAGCATGAGTGTACCAAAATTTGCAGAGAGGACGCTGTGCCCATGCCTGATGGACTGTAGAGGCTGCCAGTTCAGAAAAATGGCCCTAAGCTGACCCTGCTATGGGAGGCAAGGAGATATTCTCCATTCACTCTGGAGCATTTTTTCTCATCTCAATGGAACACTCCATCTTATTATTTTTTCTTTAATAAATATTAAAACAATTGGAAGATTCTCATTTTTTGACCTGCAACATGTTACTTGACTTAACTCTGACTAGCTTCATAAATGGAGTAATCCAATCTTCTGAAAGAAAATAGCCATTATGAAGGTGCCAATAGCAAATAAGCAGCTTCTCCCTCCTTCTCCTCCCTCCTCCCTCTCCCCTTTCCTCAAACCCACCAAGGAGTGCCCAACCACACACCGCTATCAGTTCCTCAGTTTCTCTGGCAGCACGCTGTCTGTGGGCAGGTGGTAGGACTGTCAGGCCCACTTCCATGAGCAGGTAGCTCCTGACACCACTGTCAAATAGGAACTTATGACAAGTCAGAATTACCAGAAGTTTCATGCCCTCTTGTTTTCTTTGTCGAACTTTAAATAATGTGGATAACAAGTCCAGACCTGTGCAACGGCACTAAATTCCTGAATTATTTGTGATGCTCCCTAGACAATCCAGTCTCTCTGTATCTGGTCCTTTTTATGCCTTATTAAGGAAATACAATCACTTTTTCCAGATACCAAAACTCTTATGAATAAATTATTCTTCTATCTTTCCATACATCTCTTAATCCTCGTAAAAATGAAACAGGTCCAAAAACACCAGATGGTACAACAATTTCCTCAAACAGTATGTCATTCAGAAGTAATTTTTTGTAATAAAAATAGCCCAGTAGCTTTGAAAACTGAAAGAATCAACAGCAATTTAGTCTCATGGGCATGAGATCTGAGACAGTGATGGGCCGTGCCACCCAAAATCTATCAGAATATCAATTCTGAAAGAAATATCCAGACATCGTCAGGTGCCAAGACATTATGGAACGTTCAGGGCTAAAAGTTGTATGGGCTCCTGCTACTCTTCCAGCATGCACAGGGCTTGCTCAACCACATGCAACCCATGATTTTGGGACAAAAAAAGTGGGACAGGGACGGTGAGGATGTGCAACATGAGTCAGTGCTTCTAAGGCTCAGGTTAAAGAGAATCTGGCTATGAGACAAAGGAAAAATATGCTTTCAGAAAATAAAGGATTCAGGAGATGACAAAAGGTTATACAGACCAAAAAAGATGAACTGAATGACCAAACAGAAAAAATATTAATAATTATTTGAAAAGATCTATGCAGAGATTTTTGAAGTAAAATGCTGAATAATCAATTACTGAAGGTGAGATGCCCTCCTACCAAGTTGTCTGTATGCATACTGAGACAGCATCTTGTTTTATTTCTGTTCAGGGCCATAATCAGATATTTGTGCTACCCAGGCCACTCTTTCAAGAAATGCACTTTAAGAACCCTGCAGAAACATGGCCCAAAAGGCCAAGAGTTAAGACTTATTTTCCCTGGGTCTGGAAGACTCTCCACCAACTACCAGCATTACCACAGGCACAGCAAACTCATCCCAAAGGCCAGAATCCATTGTCCTGGTTCAGCCTCAGTCTTCTCTGTGGTACCAACATAATCCTACCACAGTATATTTACTGTGCTGCACAAATCCTGACCAAAAATTCCTGCTTCATTTATCAGCAATGAATAAGGTATGAATGTCAACGTGACCCCTCAGTTAAACACATACTCCCCCAAGAGAGGTTGGAACGACCACTGAGTCAGCATGCTTTTAACAACTAGCATAACTAAAGGCTCAAAAATCATGCATCCATATATCATTTGCCCCGGCAGAGCTCTGTTTAGTACTGGCTGTACACCAGACCTACCATACACCCCATAGAAACTTCCCAGGTAGGCAGCTAGCTTTGCCTGAACGTCTCTAATTAGCTGTGGTATCCTGATGATACTTCTTGGCCAGACTTCAGGTCATTTTGATGAAAAGCTTAGCAAAGTATGTGAAAAACTACATCTGATTTCTTCAGGCTTTCAATCAAGGTCTTCATTGCTCCAACAGTCACTCCAGCCATTGAGCAATATGAACAAATATTTACTACACACCAAAATGAAACAAGTAAAGTCAATGTCAAGCCAATACTTTAGTGAGGCTCTGTATTTGTTTTTATATCTTTTGACAGAGCTGTTTACAGCAGACAGACAAAATCCATCCTTCTCCTGAGGAAGGTAGCAGATTTCAAGATACCTGTCATTAAGAATTAGGAAGATTTAAGACAGGAAAAAATACCTCACCCAAAGAAATGGGCTAAGCACTGTGTTTTTTAGTTCCCAAAAGCTTGCATCAATCTCTCTTTTACTTTGGCTCATATGGAAACTGCCTGTCTTCCAACTTCCAGCAATTTAAAGTACTAACAGGAAAACAGCCAAAAGTACCAAATTTTCAATGAAAAACATGTGTAGCCATCAAGTTTAACACTGTTTCCAACCTCAGCTATAAATCAGCTCAGTCTGCAAAAAAAATTATACTCTTCAGCAAAACCTAACTGCAGCCTGAAGTTTGCAATGAAACATAAAACGGAGCAAATTTCACCTGATTTTGTTACATTACAATAGCATTCCCTAATGTAGGGTTTCATTTATATTTTCCTTCCATTTCCTATAAAAAAAAAAAAAGCCACAAAATTTGTTAAATGATATTCTGCCTCAGAATGATCAAAGTTGTAAAATAAAGGATAGATACTGACAGAACTGTGATAAACAATACATTTACTTTACATATGCAAAGACCTATAGCAACACATAATTCTGTTTTAGGGACGTGTATTTTGTCTCCTTTTTCTTTTCACAATTAAAACATATCACTTGATAGGAATAATGGTGGAGAAACTCCACTACTACAATTTTTGTTTATGTTTTTAAAACTGACAGCATTTAAACCTTGTAAAGGTGATGTCTATTCATAAGAAGAACTTCTTCCACAGTGAGTCAAGGTACAGAAATCTTCTAAAGAAACTGAGTTACAATATCTAGTATTATCCTTCTCAAACTTCTGGGCACAAATCTCTGACTACTACTCTCATACTTAATATTTTATCATCATAACCACAAAATAAAGCAGAAGGGCTGGGAACCTCTGCAGCAAGCCATCACTAGAAGCCTTCCAACTCAACAATAAATAAAATATTACCTCCATCATAGCAGCTTCCGAGGACGCTCCACGTTGATGGCAATTCTTCGTGAGCAATGGCCATCGTCAAATCAGTATCCAGGGACTGCAGATCTTTTACTGTTAGCCCAAATTTATCCAGTAGCACCTTGTGACTCGTGGCACTAACACATTCTGTGTGACTGACCAGAAAACGAGACAACTTGCAAGACAAGTTCTCCCTGTAAGTGACAGGACAGCTGCCAAGGGCCACAGGTGAGGATCCCCTTGCGTACATTAACACAGAGACAGAGACTGCTTCCTGGCATCCATGGCCTAAAATCACAACATAAAGTAATCATTAAAACTGTTATTGTTTAGGAAATACATTAGTTTTTCCTCCTTTTCAGTCCTCTCTGATAGAGGATCAATAACATCTTCATTCTTCCCTACATCAACTTGTTTTAGGGCATCCACCAAACATTTTTTTGTGATCAGCTTGGATCTGAACAGCCAGGCTCCCTGGTTTACTGACAGTTCATTGTAAAGGCAGTTTTTCTAGGTGAAGGTTCTTCATCACAACAGAATATGAGATAACATGACCAGAGGGAAATGCCACAAACAAAAACAGAAAAATTTTTGGTTAAGAATTATGAAAAACAAGATATCAATAAAATATATCACTGTAGCCCGCAACACAAACTCTAAGGAATTATCTATTTATTAACACCCTCACCCAGCATGCTCTTAACAAACGCATGGTTTGTACCGTAAACAGACTTGATTAAATGCTGTATCAACAGTCTAACTTACAATCAGGACCCTTAAAGCCCAAGGGAGTCTCCCACTCAAAAACCTTACATACATCACACATCTTTCCTCCTTCTCTGCCATTTCATCAGGGACAGATATCACACATCTACAAGCAGTGCACACTGTACATACAGCTCCCACTGGAGAGGTAACCATGAGGTACTACGTGTGTAAACCTAGACATCACAAAACAGGCCCCAGAACTCTAAGTATTTAGGCAATCCTTTAGCTGCTGAAGCCAGAACGTGCTTACCACATCTGGAGCTGTTTCTGAAATGCCATGCATTCTCTTATGTTTAATTTGGCCACTATAAAACACCAACTATACTAGGGATATACTTTAACCTCTTCATTTTCATCTGCTGATGGCTTCTGTTGAGATCAGGCAGAGGATTAAGCACTGTCTTTTGCTTCTTGTTTTTATTTCTACCTGAGAAGTAATCATGTGGCAGTGCCATTTCAGGCCTTTCAAAAAAATGGCTTTGCTACCCTTTGAGCACCTAGCACTGTATTTTCCATCAGATAACATCTACTACTTACCAACTCAAGCAACCACCACATATCTGCGGCAAACGTTTCCTTTTTGTATTAGTTACTAGATAGTGTGCCAGTTACTTTCACACTCTGAATCTCCCTTAGAAAACAAGGACAAACAACAAGCAGAGCCTACACGTAAGTACACTACGTTTATAGCCACCTACTCCCACAAACAGGACACAAAGCAAGTAGTAAAGACAATAGCCAGGGTTTACACCACACCAACAAGGGGGACAATGCCAAGGCAGACCTGGCTGTGAGGGAACCCACATCCCCCTCTCGCAGCAAGGCACCCCTGGGCAATTCTCTCCATGGCTCCATAGAGCTTCAAGAACCTGGGCAGCTGCCAGGTGAGCCCTGCAAGCCAGGCTGACTGCTGCCGCAAAAGAAAGCACAGACTTCTGCAGTGATGGCAAAATGGCAAGAGGCAAACTATAGGCTGGATTTGTCAAATAGAATTAAGTAAGTCACACTAAAAATTATGCCATGCCTGAAAATGCACCTTCATGCATACCCAACCATCTTTGCTCCCATCTTTGCCTGACACCATGTCAGAGCAGACAACTATGAATGGCAGCACCACCTGCAGCCACTCAAACACAGCCTGCATCCAGTGGGCCATCGCTCAGTTCCTACATTCACTATAAAGCCATAAAACACATTTACTCAAAACATCCAGTTGTACCCAGCTTTGGAAGGGGGCTGGGGTATTGCTAAGACATGAAACACAAATAGCGCTCACCTGGAACAAGGGACTGAAGAGCATTGTCACCAATACGCTCAGCAAACATTATGTGCCTCTTCATGGATCCATCATAAATGAAGTAGAACTCAGCATCTTCCGGGAGGTGAATGCCTTTGTCAAATTTTGCACTTATAGTCACCTGTCCCTGAAAAATGAATTAGCTTTCATAAACATCCAGGAACTTTCCCATCTCCAACAAATCCATGATTATATTCTCCTGTTGCAATCTTACCACAACCTCTTCAGCAGTACTACACAGAACCTGCAGTTTTTTACTTCCACTTTGAAAATAACACTGTTTTTATGCCTGTACAAGCAAAAGTGATGTAAAAATTTGCCTTAAACAATGTCTTTTACCCAATTCCTTTCATCTTGATCTATGCAAATATATGTGAATCTTAATTAAAAATACCTCAGAGCAAGCAAATCAATGTGTCTGAGTATTTTGCTATTTACAAAAGCATCCTTTGTGTTAAAAAAAAAGAATTAAAGAATTAAAATCAGAAGTGCTTGAAATACTTTAGACTTGAATTACAAAAACAATAGTACTGATGTAATTCTACCAATGGTAGTTCCCAGTTGCCCAAGTGTGTTGTTTTTCAATATTTTGTTTTCTTTAGAGTAAATAGAGCAACAGCCAAGAAAAACCTGTCATACAATGGCTTCAAAAAAAAAAAAAAAAAAAAAAAAAAAGCAGGAAAAGGATCTGAGAAGCACCAAACAATAAGAAGTGTCTGACATGTCTACAGGAGGAAATTCAGATGAAGCCGTATTTCCTCAAGGTGGAGGACAGCTTGCTTCAACACTGCTCCTGACTGCCACGGTTGGTCCATAACTGTCTGAACAGGAGCTTTCCAGAAAACATAATGCAGAAGACTATTTCACCCTTTTTTTCTTCCAAACTATGCCACCCCTACTCTATGCAGTTACCACAGAATGAACTCTATCGCCCACAAAGAGCAGCGTGCTAGAAGTCAGCATCAAAGCACACTGGGCACCATAGAATTTCCATGGCTGAAAGGCACAGTTACAGCCGACTGCTCTGAAAGGCACCAGGCTCCTTCCCGCATTCATTATACAACAAATGAGTCTCTTTGCTCAAACATGCTGAATAACTTCTCATGGCTTTGGAAAAAGAAGCACTCGGCTGTTTCATCATCCCCATAGCCACCAGCATCCTGCAGCAGTGCACAGTACTTCCCATGGTCTGCGTGCTCACCTCTCTGCAGCGAGACCGTGGTGTCCCCTGAAACACCTCATCTTCAACCACGTTTCCTAAGGATTCTCCCTTGTCACTCCAAACAACACTAATCCTGATTTTTTTTTCCTTTACATTACGAATGACTGTATGGGGCTGAAGTGGCAGAAATGACTTTCAGTCACACAAAATCTTCCTTAAATAGGACTGTTCTTGCAAGGTTCAATGCATACCACTTTCAGCGCTGCATGCTGAAAGCAAATATGCCTGTCATCCCAGAATCTGACATGCATCTCTTTTCAGCCTGAAGTGCTACTATAACTGCCAAGCATTTTCTCCTAATTCTTTTTGGTTTTTAAGCTGTTATACACATAATTGCTTCTCTTACTTCTACTAATATTTGTAATTTACCATCCTTTTTAAAAATTATTTCATTTTTTTATGTTAGGTGCAATCAGCCTTTTTTATCAGTTGAATAATACCCTGGATGGCTACTGTAGGAATATAGAAACAGAATAAATCCCAGACATAACTCAGGTTGGGTTGCACCAAGGATTACTCCAGTATGAGCTCTGCTGTGAGCAGCCTGGTGCACAGGAGCACACTGCTTTCTTCCACTTGGACCATCACATACAGACCACCTCTGCATCCACTTGCAGAACTAGTCAGCTGTCACACTGCACCAATTGCAAGCAATAAGGGAAATATTCTGTGGCAGCATTTCTCATTTTATGAGTCTTTTCTTTAAATTAAAAAAAAAAAAATCAAGCTCAAATTGAAGCTGTTGTCTTACAGTGATCCTTAAAATAAAAAATGTCAATTTAGACTCAATAGAGAGAGAGGAATGCTTAAGAAACACTAATCATATTGCTTACTATTTACAGTTTCACAACTCCATATCTTACGAAGTGTGGAGGGAAAAAACATAGGGAATAAGGCAGAAAGCTCATGAGGGTACAAAAATGATTTTTTCGTAATCCATACCTTACAACTCTCCAGAATAAGAATTACTAGTAATTAAAGGAAAGATTTTAGGGAAGAAAGGCAAAAATGAATTTTCCAAATGAAATGGAAAATCCCATGTGATTCAAAAAGAGGATTAAACCATCTACTGCCAGACAGATCTCAAAGATAAATACTTTCATAGTGGAATACTAAGCTACATAATTCTTGATGCTGGATCAGTTATTTCTCAAAATACAAGTTCCTGTCATCTTCAGCACTTCCCATTTGCCATCACATCCATCCCATCTTTAGACATCCTCATATCAAAATGGTTAATTTCATAGCCTTTGTTTTTACTGCCCTTTCTAAAACATTACTGTTTCACTTTAGGTTTGTTGTTCAGGCCACTGTGTTTTTTTCTCTAGTTTCAAAATCTCTCTTTTATTCTCACCTTGGTATGTTTACATCTTCCCTTCTAACCCTCTCACAGCCTCCTACTGCTGTACAAAGCACTCATCCCACCCTGCTATGTCGTATGCCAGCCCTCCTTATCCTCCCCTCTGAACTGCAGTCTTCAAAAGGAAGCTAATGTCACATTTAAACTTTAATACTTAAGCACCTCTTCCTTTACTTCAGTCTTCTTTTAATTTAGAATTATGTGTACTTAATGGTGGGTTTGAGTATAAAGCATTAGTTCAGTTAATAGCATCAGTGATCTATGGGCTGCAGTGGAAAGGGAACTCACAGGATTGAGTGCGAGAATTTCATACTATGTTTGATCAACTCCTTTCCTATTTTTGAAAAATCTTTTAAATATTTTAGTGCAATTATTTTATTGTTAATATAATGATCACAGATGTTGTATGTATAGCAGATAGTTTGTATCCTTGCATATTCACACATACAATAAAGAAAAAAAAGGACTGACATGCAGCTAGACAGTATTACATGTGCCTGACAGAGACGACTGCACCCACAGTCCATATGCAGTGCTGGCACAATTGTGTCTATTTAGCAGATAAGTCTCACTTTCCTCCTCTTCTTTCTTCCAGATTTTGCTGGCAGAGGTTCAGTAATTGCACACATGATAACAAGAGTATCACCAAACTTTAATATCACTGAATTTAGAAGATGTTTTTATTGCTGCTATAAGGGGTATATCAGTGTGTGCCTAAGCAGCAAGAGAGCATTGCAACTAGCATGCTGTTGTTTCATCTGTGTGAAGCCAACTTTGTTACCAGAACTGTTCTTTCCTTCAAAGATCATCATCAGCCAACTCCTGAAAATCCCTAGGTAGAAACAGCTGAGGAGGGGAATGAGGCTCCTTCATATTGCCACAGGAAAGGGCAGAAGATTCATCCAGCTCAAGACAGAATGACACAAGCCTCTTCAGGGAGAAGAGATGAGAAGAAAATCTGTCCACTTATTTAGCTCTTTGCACCCAGTTTTTCTAAGTTTGATCATTTATTTAACTGTATTTAAACAGACATTCAAGGGCATTGACTTTGCCAAGCTCTATACCCGGCAAGCCAGTGCCTTACTGAGAGCTGTCAGTATCACAGAATCAGCTAAATGTTTTTTTCCACAATTTCAATCAACTCATAGAACAAATCTGTGGTAAAAAATATCTCCTGAGGAAGACAAGTACCGACACTGGTCACTTCTGGGGAAGCCACTGGTTAGTAGACAGCTTTATCAGGAGAAAAAAAAAAAAACGCTTCAACAGGGTATCCTAGGCCATATAAAAAACAACCTGGAAGGACTACCAATATATGTATGTTGTAAGTAAAACAAAATTTCAAACCCACAATTACTTTGGTGCTTTTTGTCTTGCTATTTGTTTGTTTTTGTTTTGTCTTGTTTTGTTTTAGCAGATGTTAAAGCATTAGAAAGCAGCAAACAGCTTCAAAGAGATGTACCAGCTTGATTTCTTTCTACTTCGCAGCACACACAGCATACGCTCAAGAAGGCAGAAACCCAGAACCCTCACACTACCCTTTAACATCTTTCCTAAGTAAGCAACAGCACAGCACAACACCAGAAGCTCCACAAGAAACTCCAGCATTCTTGGAAAATATGCATTCACTTGCATTACTACTGAATCCTGTAAAAGCTCTTGCTCCACTGCTTCCCAGTCCATATTGCAACGTTAGAGCAAAGAACAGCCTTTTTTAGTGTGCAGACCAACTGGAAGGCCAGCTAAATCCTGGGCTGCAGTAAAAAAGGAGTGGCCAGCAGGGGAAGGGATGTGATTCTCCCTCTCTACTCAGCTCCTGTGAGGCCTCATCTGCAGTACTGCGTCCAGACATGGGGCCCCCAGCACAAGAAGGATGTGGAGCTCGTGGAGTGGGTTCAGAGGAGGGCCACTAAGATGATCAGAGGACTGGAGCACCTCTCCTATGAGGATGGGTTGAGGGAACTGGGCTTGTTTAGCTTGGAGAAGAGAAGGCTCCAAGAGGGGGAGACCTCATTGTGGCCTTCCAGTACTTGAAGGAAGCGTTGAAGCAGGAGGGGGATCAGCTGTTGACAAGGGTGGATAGTGATAGGACAAGGGAGAATGGTCTTAAACTGAGAGGTTTAGGTTAGATATTAGGAGGAAGATTTTCACACAGAGGATGGTGATGCACTGGAACAGGTTGCCCGAGGAGGTTGTGGATGCCCCATCCCTGGAGGCATTCAAGGCCAGGTTGGACGTGGCTTTGGGCAGCCTAGTCTAGTGGTTGACGATCCTGCATATAGCAGGGCGGCTGAAACTAGATGATCTTTGAGGTTCTTTTCAACCCAGGCCATTCATGATTCTATGATTCTATGAGTATCCCAAGTTGGAAGGGACCCACAAGGATCATCGAGTCCAACCCCTCACTCCACAACAGACCACCCAAATGCAGACAGTCCTCCAGCTGCAGCAGCTCGGGGCCGTGCCCACTGCTCCTGGAAGCCCATTCCATGCCACCGCCCTGGCGCAGACCCTTTCCCTAAGCCCCAGCTGCCCTCCCCTGGCACAGCTCCATGCCGTTCCCTCGGGCCCTGTCGCTGTCCCCAGGCAGCACAGCTCAGCGCTGCCCTCCGCTCCCTGTGAGGAGCTGCAGCCGCCAGGAGTGCCGCCCTCAAGCTGCTCTGCTCCGGGCTGAGCACACCGAGGGGCCTCAGCCGCTCCTCAAACACTGCGCCCCCAGATCCTTCCCCATCTCTGCAGCCCTCCTTTGGGCACTCTCTAATAGCATCCTACGTAGTGGCACCCACACCTGCACCCAGCGCTGGAGGTGAGGCCGCACAGCGCAGAGCAGAGCGGCACAGCCGCTTCCCTCGCCTGGCAGTGTTGGGCCTGACGCCCCCCAGCTACGGTTGACCTTCTGACTGCCAGGGCGCACTGCCGGCTCAGATTCAGCTTGCCATCAAACCAGATCCCTTTTTGCCAGGCTGCGCTCCAGCCCCTCACCACCAATGTCTGCACACACAGCCAGGGGCACCCTATCCCAGGTGCAGAACCCAGCACTAGCTCTTCTCTGTGCAGATGGGGACCACCCTCATCTTGTCCAGATCTCGGTGCAAGGCCTCTCTACCCTCAAGGAGATCAAAACTCCTCCCAGCTTAGCATCATTCACAAATTGATTGATACTATCTCCAGATCTTTATTGGAGTCAACAGTAAAAACAATAAGGAGTAATGGCCTTAAAATGGAGCCCCACAGAATCCCAGTGGTGACAAATAGGGCGACTGTCAGGACAAAGAAACCAGTCACCCAATACAGCCGTGTTTTTGTTGCCAAGGGACATTCCTAGGGATGCACTGCCATGGTTTTGTGATGTCAAGAGCCACCTTCCCGCCAACAGCTATAAATACCAGAACCTTAACAACAGAACGCCAGCTGTGATGCAACAGAGCCAGCCAATAAAGACAGACAGGCAGGGGCCATAACTCCAGCCAGCCAGCCAAGGCAGGCAGGAAGGGGCCATGACTCCAGCCAGCCAGCCAAGGCAGGCAGGACGGGGCCACGACTCCAGCCAGCCAGCCAACGCAGGAAGGAAGGGGCCACGACTCCAGCCAGCCAGCCAACGCAGGCAGGAAGGGGCCACGACTCCAGCCAGCCAGCCAACGCAGGAAGGAAGGGGCCACGACTCCAGCCAGCCAGCCAACGCAGGAAGGAAGGGGCCACGACTCCAGCCAGCCAGCCAACGCAGGAAGGAAGGGGCCACGACTCCAGCCAGCCAGCCAAGGTAGGCAGGCAGGGGCCATGACTCCAGCCAGCCAGCCAACGCAGGCAGGAAGGGGCCACGACTCCAGCCAGCCAGCCAAGGTAGGCAGGCAGGGGCCATGACTCCAGCCAGCCAGCCAACGCAGGCAGGAAGGGGCCATGACTCCAGCCAGCCAGCCAACGCAGGCAGGAAGAGGCCACGACTCCAGCCAGCCAGCCAACGCAGGCAGGAAGGGGCCACGACTCCAGCCAGCCAGCCAAGGCAGGCAGGAAGGGGCCACGACTCCAGCCAGCCTGCCAACACAGGCAGGAAGGGGCCACGACTCCAGCCAGCCAGCCAACGCAGGCAGGAAGGGGCCACGACTCCAGCCAGCCAGCCAAGGTAGGCAGGAAGGGGCCATGACTCCAGCCAGCCAGCCAACGCAGGCAGGAAGGAGCCATGACTCCAACCAGCCAGCCAAGGTAGGCAGGAAGGGGCCACGACACCAACCAGCCAGCCAACGCAGGAAGGAAGGGGCCACGACTCCAGCCAGCCAGCCAAGGTAGGCAGGAAGGGGCCACGACTCCAGCCAGCCAGCCAAGGCAGGCAGGACGGGGCCACGACTCCAGCCAGCCAGCCAACGCAGGCAGGAAGGGGCCACGACTCCAGCCATCCTGCTAAGGCAGGCAGGAAGGGGCCATGACTCCAGCCGCCAGCCAACGCAGGCAGGCAGGGGCCACGACTCCAGCCAGCCAGCCAACGCAGGCAGGAAGGGGCCACGACTCCAGCCAGCCAGCCAACGCAGGCAGGAAGGGGCCACGACTCCAGCCAGCCAGCCAAGGCAGACAGGCAGGGGCCACGACTCCAACCAGCCAGCCACGGCAGGCATAATAAAAAATAAAAAATAAATAAAAATAAAACAATCCTTCGTCACGGCTGGTTTCTCTTGACAGTGCTGTGGAAGATCCCCGCCTTCAAGCTTATATAGTGCTGAATCTGTCATACATTACTTGTAGGGAAAGTAAATTTTCATACAGGTGGCACTTCTACTGAGATCAACTTGCCAGCATTTTACTTACATTTACACTCAATACAAATACCTATGCTTTAACTTATACACTGCACTGTATCAGATCTCTCAATTAATATCTAGTCTGGTAACTGCCAAGAACTTCAGAGCCACATCAGCCTCCATGACTGCAAAAAGCTAACACAAAAGTCACTGGAGATTCTTGTTAGCGAATTCTTGTTAACCATCTGACGTGCTGCATGGATCTCCTATTAAATAATTTATTAAAAAAAAAAAAAACCTGATAAATTTTTGGTCATTGTTATTTTCTTTAAAGAGCATGAGAGAACCCTCCGTCCATACACACCATGAAGAGTTTTGTCACTTGTGTAATGATAGCCAAGGCTATTATTCTGGGTTCCTAAGTGAAAAAACAAAGCAGCACCCTGCAGATTTTGCAGGCCCTGGGCACAGGATAGGTTCGAGGAGCTGTAGTGGCAGCTGTGAGGGCATTTACAGAGATGACAGTCCTACTTCAAACACATTAAAGCCGTGAGCAGTTGAGTGGCAGGTTTGAAGTCTCTGGAATCTGTGAAGAAAATTATACCTTTCATAACCACTGAAAGTGCTGCCCTGGCAGTAACACCAAGAAGATGAGGAAGGTCTGTGATTTTAATGGGATTTACACTTATTAGTCACCAAATAGGTTTTTTGGATGTATTTTTTTATTTGGTTTCTCCAGGGTGCTTAAGAGACAACAGGGACAGGCTCTGCCCATGTTCTGCACAAAGGCTGTGTGAAGGCACTGGGTAAACATCCCAGCAAGGCACTTCACACAAGGCAGAGGGGAATGGAGGTACAAAACCTTTGAGACAGAGGCATGGCAGCACCCAGGCATATGGGGGATGGTGACATCTGATCCCTGCTACACCTCACCATGCCTTCTTAATCCGCCCTTTACCTGAGTAGAGATTCTTCTTTTCCAAATTCATTTAGATAATATCTCTTTCTTCGCTAGCAACCAGCTCTAGCAAAGCTGAACGACATCTCCAGTAGTCTGCCAGGCCCAACCCATCATGCTAGACAATGCTGAACATTTAACAACTGAACACTATTCTATACACAGCATGAGTAAATCTATGTTCCCAGCAGTCTTTTACCATAGAAATAATTACTTCCGTTCTGAGATATACTTAGCATACATACTCATGTCTTTACGAACTATTATAAGCAACATAATGGCTTGGGAAACTGTGTATGAATACAGTGTTTTCAAGAATATTATCTGTAAATACAAAAGGACAAGCAGACCTCACAGTCACAGACACTTGCATTAAGGAAAATATCTATGCACAGAGGTATAAAAGGGCTCTTTTTCTCCAAAAAATGCAAGTCCCAGCATCTTAAAGTGAATGCAAGTCACCATCTGTTGCCCACAGTAAGGAGGCTTTTATCCCCCATGTCAGCTGCCACTACAATGTAACAGGCAGTCTTACTTTAGAATCATATTCACTTCAGGTAATTAAAGTCAGTGCATTGAAACCGTTGTCCAACTCAAACAGCTGTAAGACAAGACCCCACAGTGATGCACCAAACATAAGGTCAGGAGATAATGTAATTTATTACACTACAACATGAAAGACGTGAGAATCTAAATCACTAATAGCCTCACTTTCACACAGTCTTTACAAGACTGGGTGGTCTGCTTTGTTGTATCTGAACACAAATGCATTAAAACATTTCTTCAGTGTTCAAAAGATTCACTTCATAAAATCTTGCTATTTGGTGAATTTTTAAAATATATAGGTGAATTTTTAAAATATATTTTACTGTGCTTAGGTAAAAGGAGGGGCATGATAGTGTCACAGAGCAGCCACTGAAACTCAATAATCTTTGTAATAAAGCTTAGCTGCAACAGCCAATACTTGAAGGGAGCATATAAGCAGGAGGGAGAGCAGCTGTTAACATAAGTGGATAGTGGATAGGACAAGGGGGAATGGTTTCAAACTAAGACAGGGGAGGTTTAGGTTAGATATTAGGAGGAAGATTTTCACACAGGGTGGTGATGTACTGGAACAGGTTGCCCAAGGAGGCTGTGGATGCCACATCCCTGGAGGCATTCAAGGCCAGGCTGGATGTGGCTCTGGGCAGCCTGGAGTGGTGGTTGGCAACCCTGCACATAGCAGGGGGTTGAAACTAGATGATCATTGTGGTCCTTTTCAACCCAGGCCATTCTATGATTCTGTGATGATGATAAGATGACAAAGCAGCAATAGAGAAACTGTTAATACAACAACGGTGTTTAACACAAAAGAAATTACCTAAGTCATTAATCACATGGACAAAGTAGTAAGTGTGCCTTTCCTAACGTTCAGTGGTATTTCTGTAACATTCACGAGGCAGTTTCTTGTAGCCAGACTGCAGTAAATATGGCTAACTTATTTAAGAAAGTCTAAGGCATATTTTAAAGCAATACAATAAAATTCAAGGCTACAGAGGAGGAGCAAAGTGAAAATAAAATGGGAGATAAAGGCCAAACATTTCTTTGTAGGCATTAACTCTTTATCTGTATATCTAATAACATATTAAACAAAAGAAAAATCATTTCTCCCAGCTGAACTATTGAGAATAAGGAGGAACAGAAATAATTCATTTGTTTTATTTCTATAATAACACTTGCAACTCCACATAGAGTGGAGACACAGCATGCAATGGTACAGAAATATTCAAAACAGTGTTACGCATTGCCCAGAAGTGTACATGCAGACATCTGTATTCAAATTAAATACGCACATAATGGTGCTTTGAGAAGAGCCAGATCCTCTACTGATATACAATGGGAAAATTTCACCAGCACCATGAGAACCTCACTCATTCCCAGCAGAAAAAAATCACTCTTCTGCATTTGTGCATGTGAACAGGAAGTTCTCAAAACAACTGGACCTTTACACACCAAGATTTGTGAGCTCTTTCTCAGCATGAGGCAGCTTTGTGAGAAGTGCAGAGAAAGTATTTGCGCAGAAACCACTGGGCACAGCAGAAGGCTCTGCCCCAGCTTCACTAAGGACTCCAATCTGCTGACTGCTCTTAGTTCTTGCCAGAATAGCGATAGAAAAGGGGCTGACTGAGGTTTCTGACTGCAATCTGCAGGATGCTTCTAGCAAAGTCCCAGCACAACCCTGCGAACAGAAGCCCTAACAGAGAAATTTCTTAATGATGATCAACACACCTACCTCTTTCAATACAGAATATCAATTATTTCCCAAATAAACTGCAAAAAATAAACTATTCAGTTATGTCCTAACAGATGACAGAAGTTTGCTCCTTCAAGGGAAAATGAAAGGTCAGGGGAGGGCCAGTACTACTGGAGATATTCCCTAACAAAGGTTTTGTCTCACCTGCCCTTCAAGATCCCTGCAGGCCCTCACCCCATGCACACTCCTGGGAACAACTTCTCACCGAGGCAGCTCTTGCTTGGTCTCTTCCTGCTCTACAACTGGAAGTGCCTCAGCTTTTCAAGGATATTTGGTCTCACAGGTCCTTGGCCTTGGTACACAGTAACAGGGTGAAATTTAATGGCTAGGGACATGCCAGAGGGCTGTACTAAATAATTCAGTGCAGTCACTGCTTCTGTACCTGTGTTTTCACACACAAGTTGATCTCTACTCTGTTAATGCCCCTTGGGCTGGATGCTTTTTATTTATTTTGAATAGGAGAGGAGGTAAAGAGTACTGTTTTGTTCTGTCAGGTTTTAATAGGAGGTCAAGCCTTAAACTACATGGCTTTTCAGTCAAACTCATTGCAATGCTCCTCCTTTAATTACAAACTGGAGTACATTGGCTCCACGGGAGTCTCTGAACCTGCAGGAAAAGGCATTTTCCTACAGCTGATGCTGCAAAATTAGTCACACCTTCTGCCTCCTCCCAAGTTTACATGTAAGCTGCAATTCCACTAAAAAGAACAAATGTGGTAGCAGGTTATGTCATTTATCTGTCTGCACATCTCTATGCTGTTCTGCACTGCCAAATGATCTCTCACATTTTCCATGTTGAAAAAACATGTTTTTAGACATATGGGTGCAATTAATTTGATTCATGTAAAAAGAAAACAGGTGCTCCTCAGTTCCTTATTTTCTGTGACATTGTCTCATTGCAACAAAATGCTGTCCTCAGCCTCTTCAGTTGCTGTCAGGCACTACCGTTTGCTTTCAACCCCGCTGCAAAATGCTATCCCAAACAAAAACGTCAAGAACAAATGTACTAAGAGCCTGCATTTCAACAAGGTTGGAAGAGAAGCTGAGCACAGTATTAGGCCACCAACATGCATTATGCCATGCAGCGAAGATGCAGGCATAAATGCGTAAGGCTGGCATGCAGACATCTCCTAAGACTTCCATGCTATGTTGCTGCACTGTTCTATAAGGTGATGGTAGGGGAAAGTATCAGTATGAGGTTACTGAACTCATAAAGGAAGATCAAGAGGCACATAAATATACTATAAATCAAACGATGATCCACTGCAGAACTATATTCTAGTGCCAAACTGAGAAGTTCAGACACTTTAAATCATCACAAGTAAGCAGATGGTTTCCCCTATGGCTTGGCTGCTGGAACTCAAAATTCAGCCAAAAGCAAGAAAGCCCCCAAATGACTGCAAATAGTAAAAATGAACAGAATGAGTCTAAAGAAAAAGCATCCACTAAGTTTTCCTTCAGTGTAGCTTAGTGAGCGATAAGCTGCTTTTTTCAATCTATTTAAAGGCAAGCCTGAAAGGACACTAATCTCTCATTTAAATGCAGAGTTGGCAGCAAGACCATTTGCAAGTCACCATGTATCAAGCCACATCAATAACAGGCACAGGCACACAATCTCATTTTGGTGCATACAGAGAGCACAGAATACACAGTTTACACTGGCTTTGTGCTTTTTATGCCCACTGTATGTCAGCAGCAGCAGGAAAAGAGACAACACCTAATGTGACTGCTGGCACAGAGCTAACCTATGCACATGTTTAAACAATCTGAACCAGCAGAGCAAGTTTATACCAAATCGGCACTTTGCATCATACGGCCATGATTTTTTTAACCTGTCACTAGCAACCTTACAGTTGTGTTTAGTGCAACATCACAACCAAACAGGTAAAGTGGAGAAAAGTCTTCAGCCTCCAGTACAGCAAAGTAAACAGTATATGTAGAGAACACACCAACATCTGGAAACTGCTGGATACAAATAAAAATAGGCTGTATGCCTTTACTGGAAGGACAAAAAAAGAGAAAGAGAAAAAAAAAAAAAACGCTTTTCCAGAATTACACAGTGCCATCCACATTACAAATTAACATTCTTACTGATTTGTCTTGAAAATAACATTCAGTATTTTGCTGTCACTGACTACACAATTTATGTTGATGTATAAAAACATATGGAGGAATTAAGAAGCCTGGGAATGAACTTTTTACATACAGAGGTCAGAAAAGTTCCACAACAAGGCACATTAATAAAGAAAGTAACTCTCATTCTGACATGCATCCATTAATTAAAATAAAGGAGCCACCTTTTTCATTTGACAATTTAAAATAAATAAATCCTAAAGAGGGGCTGCAAGTAAAAAGAGGATAGGCTCTTTAGCAGGGTCTGTTGTGACAGTACAAGGGGAAATGGTTTCAAACTAAAGGATGAAAGATTTAGATTGAATCTGAGGAAGAAGTTTTTTACAATAAGGGTGGTAAAGAAGCGGCACAGAGAGGTGGTGGATGCCCCGTCCCTGGAGCCACTCAAGGTCAGTCTGGACAGGGCTCTGAACTACATGACCTAGGTGTAGGCTTCCCTGTTCACTGCAGAAGAGGTGGACTAGATGGTCTTTAAGGGTGCCTTCCAATTCATATGATTCTATGATTTTATGACTAACATAAAATAAATATAAAAATATAGACACATAAACCTAAATTCAAAGTAAACAAATATTCTCACGTCTTGTTTGACATTAGAACTCTACTCCTCTGACACAGTATGAGCATGTACTTGTACTCTATCACAGAATGGCCTGGGTTGAAAGGGTCCTCAAGGATCATGAAGGCTCCAACCCTCCCGCCACATGCAGTGCCACCAACCTCCACATTTAATACTAGACCAGGCTGCCCAGAGCCCTGTCCAATCTGGACTTGAACACCTCTCGGGATGGGGCATCCACAGCCTCTGTGGGCAGCCTGTTCCAGCACCTCACCACTCTCATAGTAAAGAACTTCCCCCTGACATCAAACCTAAATCTTCCCTCCCTCAACTTAAAACCATTTCCCCTTGTCCTGATGTTAGCTACCCTTGCAAAGAGTTGGCTCTCCTCCTGTTTGTAGGCTCCCTTTAGGTACTGAAAGGCTGCAATTAGGTCACCCCACAGCTTTCTCTTCTCCAGGCTGAACAAGCCCAGTTCCCTCAGCCTGTCTTCGTAGAAGTAGTGCTCCAGCCCTCTGATCATCTCTATGGCTCTCCTCTGGATCCCCTCCAACAGCTCTCTGTCTTTCTTGTACTGGGGGCTCCAGACCTGGACACAGTACTCCAGATGGATCCTCACAAGAGCAGAGTAGAGAGGAACAATCATCTCCCCATCCCTGCTGGCCACCTTTCTTCTGATGGATCCCGGGATACCATTTGCTTTCCAAGCTGCACGAGCACACTGCTGGCTCATGTTAAGCTTTTCATCCATCAGGACTCCCAGGTCCTTCTCTGCAGGGCTGCTCTCAAGGACTGCTCCTTCCAGTTTATATAAATGTCTGAGATTCCTCCGACCCAAATGCAAAACTCTGCACATTGCTGTGTTGAACCTCATTAGATTCATCCGGGCCCACCTTTCAAGCCTGTTGCGTTCCCTCTGAATGGCATCCCTTCCTTAACCGTGTCAACTGCATCACTCAGCTTGGTGTCATCAGCAAACTTGCTGAGGTGTACTCGATTCCGTTGTCGATGTCATTGATAAAGATGTTAAAGACCACAGGTCCCAAGACAGATCCCTGGGGGACGCCACTCATTACCAGCCTCCACCTGGACATAGAGCCATTGATGACCACCCTCTCTTTGCAGCCTTTCAACCAGTTTCTTATCCATTGGGTGGTCCTCCCATCAAATCCACATCCCTCCATTTGGAGATAAGGATGTGGTGGGGGACCATGTCAAAGGCGTTGCTCAAATCCAGGTAAATGACATCAGTTGCCTTTCCCTTGTCCACTGATGCCGCCACCCCATCATAAAAGGCCACCAGATTGTTTAAGCATCACCTTCCCCTGGTGAAGCCGTGCTTCTTGGATCACACGCTCATTCCTCATGTGACCAAGCATGTCGTCCAGGAGGATCTGTTCCATGATCTTCCCAGGCACACAGCTGAGACTCACCACCCAGATCCTCCTTTTTCCCTTTCTTGTAAATGGGAGGGACGTGACCCTTCCTCCAGTCATCTGGGACCTCACTTGACAGCCACAACTTTCCAAATATGATGGAGAGCGGCTCGGCAACCACCTCAGCCAGCTCCTTCAGAACCTTGGGATGCACGCCATCCGGCCCCATAGACTTGTACACATTCAGTCTCGTGAGGCGGTCTCGGACCTGCTCTGCCCTTACAGGGGGGGGGATTTACCGACCCAGTCCCCACCTGGAGGTTTAGGGATGCAGGGCTCAGGGATGTGAGAAATCTTATAATCTTGGCTGCCAGAGAGACCGAGGCAAAGAACTCATTCAGTACCTCAGCCTTCTCTTCGTCCGTTGAAGCCAGTTCTCCTTTTACATTTACCAGAGGAGGTACACTCCTTTTGGCTTGACTCTTCTGGCCAATGTACCTGTAGAATATCTTTCTATTGTTTTTCACATCCCTCGCCAAGTTCAGTTCTGCCTACGCCTTGGCTTTCCAGATCCCACGTCTGCAAGTCCGGACAGCATCCCTGTATTCTTCCCAGGTGACACACCCTTGTTTCCAGAGCTTGTACGCACCTTTCTTTGCCCTCACTATGCCCAGGAGGTCCTTGCCAAGCCTTGCTGGCCTCCTACCTCCTCTGCCTGCTTTCTTATTCAGGAGAATGGAGAGCTCTTGTGCTCTCAGAAGGGCGTCCTCGAAGAGTAGCCAGCTCTTCTCAACATCAGTGTCGTCATCTAAGGATTGCACATAGAGGAAAAAATAGAGGAAAAAAAATACACTCTGGGTGCAAAAAAAAACACTCCTGATGCTGATGAACATGCTTTGAAATACCCACTGTATTCTTCCACACATTTTAAAATAGACCCTATTGTTTCACATGTATTTCATGAGTCCCACTGTGGCAGCGGCTACACATCAACGCAAAGACCAACCTTTGTGCATGTCCTTTTGTGTGCACTCCAACCAAGCTGCCCACAGAAGACCTGACCATCCTACACGGGTCAAACCACAAAACACTCATTGACTCAGGTCAGTGCTGGACCAGGCCAGCAAACACAGCCCTGTGCACAAGCAAATACATACTGTAAGCCCAACATTTAAATTTTAAACTACACTTCTCTGTTGCATTTCAAAGTCACTATCTAGTAGGACGGTGATTTCAGGCTGGCTGAACACAGAGTGTGACCTAGATACAGACAACACTGCTGCAGCAGAAAGCCTTTCTGTTCCCACAGAAAAGAAAGCACAGGACAGCAAGGTGGGCAGAAGTTGGCTTCTTTCCCCACGTTTCTGGCCAGAAGAGACCGAGCATATTGCAAAGCAGAAAAACCAAAATGCTGTATTCCACTCAGGGAAACTCAGCTCTTCTAAGTTCAGCTTGGAAGCACAGGGAAGACAGAGTTTGGCAAAACAGACCACCAGTTGCTCACTTCAGGAGCAATGCTACAGGCCCTGCAGCCACCTTCTACTTCCATCAAGCAATTGCACAGAGGATTCCTAGACCAGTTTGAACTTCATGTCAATCACATTTCAAAAATAGAACACACTGTCGAATCATTTCTGTTAATTTTGCTTCCCTGTTCTCACACAGATGAAACCCATGCATTTGTAAAGCTAATGCTCATCTGTCCCTCTGGCTGTAGTTAGATATGCAATTACTGTACGTTAGAAAACTATTTAGAATTTCTTCCTGCCAAACAAGATGATTCACAACTTTTTAACTGTCTTACTAAGTGTTTTCAAATTCCCTCTGCCTAAGGACTTCTAATCATTTTCCAGCAGAAGATATATATACTCGAATTATTCCTAGACGAACTACCAGATTACAAATAAAACCGTGTTTATTTTATCGGTTTTTGCATGGAGCTCAGTGCAGAGCTGAAAAATTTCAGATGTGTTCAGGGTTGTGTGAATATCGGAGTGCACTTTACCACTGCCTTCAACTAGGGCAACATTATTCAACGCCCAGCACTTTGGAACAATCTCAATTTTGAGGTAAAACCAGCAGAGACAAATAGAAGTTCCTGAGAGAATACAAAATTAATCCAATTCCTAGATCTACATTAAATCCCTCTTTTCAAACTGTACCTTCAACTACTCTGCTTTCTAACCATTCAAGAAGACTTTGACTCCTAACCTAAAACTTTTGTCTTTAATTTACTCTTCTGTACAACAGGGATTCGTGTTCTGGAACCGACCCAGAAGTATTTTATGTTACGTACACAATATGAAAATCTGTAATTACTTTTCCCCTCCACACTACTGCTGTGCAGATGGTACCGGTGTTACTTTAACAAAAGCCAGCTGGGGTGAAAGGCAGGGTGAACACCGGTTGCTGGCTGGAGACAGCTTCCCTGTTTTGTTCCTTGGCCAGTCCCTGCTGGCTCCCATCTTTTCTTAATGGATTATGAAATGAAGTTATTTGTAAGCTAATACCTTTCCTAATTAATTCTGTCTCACCGTGTTTCCTTCCCTCACAAACCCAAGTCGCTAATTTGTTGCATGTAAGCTTTTGCTTTGAAGAACTTTAAAATCTAATCCAGGAATTTACCGTTGCTGTTCTCTGGGCCCCAAGGATATGAAGTAGGCCCCCTACTTTATCTTCTCTGTTCTGTGTTTAGATACCTTTGACTGCCAAGGTGTCTGTGAATAAGCAGCTGTGATTTCAGTTGAGCCCCAGATTATTCTTGAGGAATAAAAGCATTGCAGATGAATGGTAAAGATGCTAACAAACCAGGGTGTAGGCCAAGTGTTTGCACAAACATTCCTAGAAGGAAGACATACCCTACAAAAAAGGCATCGTAAGATCAAAAGAGCTTTCAAATTGTGATGTAATACCAAGGAAATAAAACAGCTAATCAAATGAGGTAGGCTGTAACCAGATGTACCTTTGTAGGGATGGGCTACAAGTATTTACATGTGATAAAAGAGCAGCCAGCCTGTCTTGCCCACAACAGCATTTAAATTCTAGTTTTGCACTCATCTCTGAAGGAAGCCAAGCTCCTGGTCAGCAGTTAATGCAAGGAGGCTGTTGTGAGGCAAGCAAGCCACATGACCATCCCTCTTGCTCAGAGCACACTCAGCTGGAAGACTGGTCAAAGCCACCATACTAATTTCTCCACCCTTGCTGCCACCAAGACTTGGGTACATATCTTTCCCCTGTGGGACCACACATTACAGGACAGAGCAGGAGTCACAGCTCATGAGGACCTCTCTTATGGTCAGCTTGTCAACACACAGCTCTGCCAAGCCATGGTCTATAGCAGCTATTTGATGTGCCCCTGTCTTTTTCCACCCAAAGCAGCTGAGCTTGTGTCTTTTGTACCTTACATGAGAAGGGCTGCACCTGAGCTTTGGTATGCCATGAGCAATTTGCATTAGAAGCAGTTTTCACTTGTCAAAACAAAGAAACCATCACACATGATAATGCTCTCCCTACAGGCATACTTAACTTCTAAAAGCTAAAAGCTACGGGGGAAAAATGCTGCCTCATCCAAGCACTTGGTGAGGGTCTGAGAAACCTGGACCAGAGCATACTTCACCATACTTGTGTTGGCTGTTAGACACTTGGCTGCACTTGCCTTTAGAGAGGAGGTCTGAGGTGATGAACTTAAACATTTCTTGACTACAAAAGGGCATTGTGAGAAACTACACAGTGTGCACTAGAAAGATTATCAGGCACTCACATTATGACAGTAATAGAAAACACAGGCTCCTAAAACAGAAGGAATTAAGCAGGCGTCACATCACCCAGAGCAAATCTCCAATCCAAACAAGTGAAGAGCAGGACAAGCAAAGCACAGGTTGGACTGTGTGAACTCTAAAGACAAGGAAAAACACTAGAGAGGAAAGTATCAGGGGTGGAAAGAAACTCTAGAAAGCTTCACACAGTTGGCACTCTGAAGCACAGGCCAGGCAATGAGAAGCATTGACACACTCTAAGGTGGGACAGTCTGAAGGCACTGATTTGCTCTGTAGCTTCAAGCAGTTTAGTGCTAAGTCCTAACCTCAGCTATCCCTGACCCACCCTGAGGAAAACCCTATGGACCCTCAATATCTGTAAGAGTGTTTTGATTGATCAGTGAATATATAAACACTCCTCTCTCCTTGCAACCTGCACTTCATTGAAGAAGCTCTAACAGTGTGAAAACGAAACCTCAGCCTGAAACAAGTACAATGCAGCACTGAGGGGTGTCTGCACTGCAAAGTAGACTATGCTATCTGGGGCTGCATTAGCGTGTCTCTGCTTGGGCAGGGGTTGGGCCAGAGGGACACAGAGGCCCGACAGCTTCACTCTGGGATTCTGAATCAGTTGGAGGGTCAAACCGGGTACAGCAGAATATAAGGGAAGTTAACTATGCTTTGCCCTCATACTCTTTTAATTGACTCCAGAGGCCGTACGCAAGAGCACTAGATATCTTAGGACCTAAGTTCATTCTGGGAACTAGGAAACAATGTACAGTACAGAGCCAAATGGAAGTTTTATTTTCTTGGAACTTACAGCTGGGAGGCCATGCCTCTGCTTCTTCCTGCAGTATTAATGTCCACATATTCTTTTGAAAACACAGTCTCCAGAAACTCCTTGGGAGATGAGGCCCTTTTGCGTCCACAGGGAACTGATGTGACTACCCTACAAAACTCTGCATCTCTTTATTTGCCTCTGCTGCTCCCTAGGGAAACATTTATCAAGCTCTTAGTAAAAAGTAATTTACAAACTTTTCCAGAGTTGACTGCTCCCACAGTCTGCTTACCCATGGCAGCAAAACATTTCTTTGCCAATGTCAAAGATCAGTACTGATGATCAACAACACTTCTTTAAAAAAAAAAACAAAACATAGCAGTAATGTTAACAGTCACCTACCGTTAAATAAGAAGGAAGGATTTTCCATTAAAGAGATTTGTGTTTACACACAAGCAATCACTTTCAACAGCAGCAACAACTACATTTAATGTCTGTGATATCTGAAAAGTATTTCATCAAATACTTTTATAGCTTACAGATATCCCTTCTGCCATCTGTGACAAAGTTAGCAGCTGCCTGAAGGCAATTCAGTCTTATTTTACATACTCTGTTTACTGTGCTGTAAAATGAAGAGACTGAGCCTGCTGTTGCCCTTGAAGGCTGAACTGGATAAACATAATTTTAAATTTAAGTTTTACTTCTCAAAGCAACATATTATTAGCATTGAAAGAAGAGATATCAGTATCGGTTTCTGCTTGGCTAGTCAATCCTGAAAATTACATGGGTTTATAAAGAGTAATTTTCTGATGTATTTACCAGTGTTTTGCTGTCTAGAAGCCGGAAGCAGGCTCCTCAAATTAACTGAAAAACATGTGCTTGAAATATTTAATTTTCTGTTTCACTACCATTTGTTTTTTAAATCATGACATTTATGTGTGCTTTAATTAGATTTTAACTGTATTGCTGCCACCAAAATTATATATAAGAAAAGGTGTATCAAAATAATGCATTTTTGAACTGGAGTAATTTCATAGAGTATTTTTAAATTATATTACCCCAAAAAATCATATTATTCAGCAAAATCTTTGAGCTTTCTGAATACTTACTTACAAAACAAAAAAAATAGACAGTCATCACTCAAATGTCCAGATTACACAAAATGTTAGATGTGCAAAGAAATTCAGTACTGACAATGTGTAACAGTATGAAGTACTAACCCTGTTGTTAACCAATCCCGCTAGCCTGGTTCAGACCTCTATTACAAAACCATACTGAACTTCACCCGTTAGCATCACATCCCAAATTATTTTTCCCATCAAAATTTGTCACTAAAACCTTGCACACAACTGATACCACATGAGCAGGTCTCACAAATCTCCCTCCCACCTTTACACAGGCTGCACTTAATTTTCTCCTGCTTGAGATTCCCACTCCCAAATGGTCAAACACAATGCAAATTCTTCAGGGTGAATTAGCAAACTCTGTTCTTTCAGTACTGCAGGTTACAAATTATTTGCACTGCTTCATTTCCATTCTTATCACAATAAGCAGTCAGTTGTTTAATTTCTGTATTTCATCAACCACTCTTCAACTACTCTTTTCATCAACCCCAAACAGTACCTTATAGAATCATGGAACTGTTTGAGTTGGAAGATACCCTTAAAGGCTATCTAGTCCAACTCGATGGAATTGGATTATGACAGGGACACCTGCAGCAATATCAGGTTGCTCAGAGCCTCATTCACCCTGAATGTATCCAGGGATGGGGCATCCACCACTCTGAGCAACCTGTTCCACTGCTTCACACTTTTCCATTACTGTCCTACACACGGACATTTACATACCCCTGCTACCATTCTCATTGAAAACCAAGGCAGATCAAGCTAAAAAAAGATATATTTTAGTTTATTAGTAATAGTCATTAAGTTGCCCACGTTTCAATCCTCACTGTGCTATCTCTATCTAAATTAACTACTGTACATCCTCACATCTTTTAACATCTATTTTTGAACTCTTCTGAGTTCACTTGTTATATCCAATCACTTCACATTCCATGGGGAAAAAAAAATCCTTTTTATTACCAATTTTGACCTATTAGGCTTTTTTTCTATATATAATCTTCTGCTTTGAGGAAATGGAAAGAATAGGAATTTGAAATTTTAAAGAGGAAAAAAACATCTGTAAGTTCTAAGCTGTAACCAGGGAGTGTTACTCTCCACAGACAGTAACAGTTTCTGCAAACTGCAATTGAGAACACTGAAGAAGGAAAATATTATCCAAGAAGGACAATGATTTTATTTCAGAGAATGTATCTGCAGTATTGAAAACCACCATCCCCTCACATGCTTGCTTCTGACAGCAACGTTTAGCAGCCTAAGGTCGCAGACAACAAGAAAGTGGTTTTTGGTTTCTTTTGCTATGTTAGAATGAGCCAAGGAAAATGCCCCCCAGGACAGATGTTGCAGGACTTACATAAAGAGGAACTTCAGTGCAGCTTAGCTCCATTGTCACAGCACCTAGAAAGAGAATAAATCAGTGGGATTATTACACACCAAATCAGGAGGCATCAACACCACTGAATCCCATTTACTGCTGTGAACCAAGTTGACGTCTTTCCAGAGTTAGTGAAAGAAAGCACACAGCAAGCTCTGCTCAATGCCCTGCTGCCATGGGCTCCCCAGCAGGGTGAGAGGCCAGAGGGATGATGCTGGAGGAGGAGGCAGTGTGCTGCTCACACTATTGCACACAGAACAGATCACAGACGGCTGAGCCTGATGGTGGAGACATTCTTAGTGCCGGCAAGCGAAGAGCAGGAGATTGTAGCACTCCTTATCTCCAGTTGTAAAGACAGGAATTGAAAAGCTGACCTACAGCTTTAGCAGTCTTTTACTCTATACCAGTATCCCAAGCAACGGGGGCAGGTATTTCAGCAGCTTCACAACAGATATCCCCAAGGCAGGTTCCCTTTAATATCCCAAACAGCAAAATACTGACGTGTTTTCAAACTTGCTACAGTCTCAGCATTCATACCCTATGCACAGCATTCCCAGCAAACAAGATAAGTGTACCAGAAGCAACTCCATGCCTCTAAAACAGCAACTACACACAAGTCTTCGACTCACTGAAAGAGGTCCCAAGAAGCTCCTGTCTCACTCAAGAGGAGGCTGCCTCCGCTCAGATGTGGCCTTGTTTTCACAGCTGAACAGTTTCTAAGAACAGCAGGGCTCAGGGCTGTGCAGCGTGCTGCTGGTTAGCACATAGGTACAGTCTGCTCTGAGCGAGATAGGATTTCAGAAGTTCCCTTCTGACGTGCTGCAAAAATTAAATGGTTTTAAAAGAGAAATGCTTGGCCACAAACATTCAGCCACCAGAAAAGATATATATATACATGAAAAAGGAGGAGAAAGAGAGAAAAAGAAACTCTAATATAGCGAGAAAAAGGGTCTCAACAAACCGCAGCCCAGCTAGCAGCAAGCTGCAGACAGAGGGGCTCTTCTGTTCAGCAGCAGCAGGAGGAACCCCGCAGCTGACTCCAGTGTGTCTCGCTTTAACAGGCACAGACAAAGCTCAGCGGTTTCCAGCACCAGCATCCTGAATGCAGCCTTAGGAAGCACAGCTCTATTTGCACAGAAGGAAACACAGCTACAAGTGAAAATAAGAAACCACAGCACTATGGCTGCAAGGAGTGTTTTAAGGTGGAGCTTTTCTCAAGTGTCATGTTGCAGAGCTGATGAACGTTTTTGACTACCATCCCAGACCTGTCACCAACTCACAATTACTGAGATATACAGATTACACACAGAGAGAGCGTCGTTTAATGGCAGGATGAAGTGGGAGACATGCCAGCCAGCTGTGTGTGCAACACTGCCTCCATCATGTTGTATAAAATCCCTCCACATATCATGTCCCTCTTTTGAGGCGCACATCCAAACTACTCTCCACCATCTCCTCTGTTAAGAAAACATAAACACAATCAAATCATTATGCCATGAGAGCAGGAGCAGACCTACTGCAGGTTCCTTTGGTCATATGACCCGCTGGACCTCCACAGCATCAACAGATGTACACTGCATCCTTCTCTGCAAAAGATGAGCAAGGCAAGCACCCAGTCCAGTTCGCCTATTGTGCTGCAAGCATGCCCAGGAAGACTTATTTTCACCCTTCCCTCGATGTATTACCACTATCATCAGTGCCACAGGCTCCTTTTTTACCGGATACTGCAAACAGAACTCACAGATCTGATGCCATCCTGACTCCAGTTTCCCCCACTCTTCACTTAAGTCACCCTGCGAACCCTCTGGGTGTAGGTCATTCTGAAGCACCAGGTACGTAGCTCAGTACTGAGTGGATGAGCAGACCTAAGATTTACATCATTTGATGCAATTGGTACTGCACTCTTTGAAAACATGAGATACTGAACACTGACAAGAACCACTCTGAAATATTTTATCACTATATTATATAATCAGTGTAATAAATAGTAGTGTTTTTAATATAAGCTATCTTATTATGGCTTTTGCTGGAGACAAAAGCGTACCTAAGTTTATTTCGCTTCCTGCAAGAGAACCAGTAAATGTCCACACAAAATCTGTCTGCTCTCCTCTCACTCTTCAGAGTGCCAGCTGTTCAGAAAAGGCTTTACACAGGTGCCTCACATCTTTCCTCTGCCTGGGGCTTGCTATAACTTGGTTACTGGAAGTGGCTGGGAGGGGCAGGAAGAAGAAGAGGATGCACGAAAGGAGGAAATACTCAGCTCTGGCTATGGAGCTGCTGTTGTGCAATCCGTTTCAGAGAGAGGAGCTGAATGGGACTTGTGTGCACCCTGCCTGTGTACAGTGAAGGGCTGCTCAGCTCCCCCTGTAGCTTTCACCAGTGCCACAGCTGTTCCAGGATGCTGAGGAGGAGCCCAAACCTGAGCAGCAGGCTCAGACCCCAAGTCAAACTGGAAACAGTGGATACACACTGTTGTACAGCACACAACCTGACCTGTTCCTCCAACAGAGCTGACAGGCAGGTCCAATTTCACGCACTGCCTCACATCTACTGCAGCAGAAGCAGGATTCATCCAAACAAAGAACAATACCTTGTCAGCTTCCAAGTTGATTCCAATTAGCAGTAAATTTAATGAAAGCATTTTTTGTGGTGTGCATTTCTTCCCAGTAGAAGTAAGTATGCAAGACAGAGCAAAAGATCTAGAAAATAAAATTAACAACCTTTTATTTTATTTTATTTTTTAAATCCACAGTCTCTCCGCAAGTCTAGCATCAAATGCTACTTCTGGTCTCCTGACAAGCTCAGGGTTGTATTGATGGGTATCAGCAAGTTTTGTGGTTTTATCTGTTTGTTTTCCCAAAAATGCATAAATAATCCCTCTTATGCTTTCCCAATATTTTCTTTATTAGCTGCTAATTGTGGGACTCTCATATATCACACATTACTAATTTCAGGATTATAGATCGTGGTATTCCCAGTTATCAAGACACATTAGAAAGTCTAGAAGAAAAAAGTACCTGACATTTCTATTTTCCATCTGTATTCTGATTTAACTGCACTTTAATCATCTCATTATCTCTCTCATTATCAAATTGCTCACTCTTTTTTTCTTTCTTTTACACATCAAAGAAATTACATACGGAAAAGTACTATCTAAATTCAGTGGAAAGGCATTTCTGCTGGCTGAAAAGGTGGCCCTTCAGCCACCACCATTACTGCTATTTAGCTGTCCTGGCACCTACTGATGTATCATCATCAGTTTTTTCCTAAACAGAAGATGACACTTCTTGATCCTACAGCAACATATTTTCCCACTCGGAATTTCATCATCTTTTCCCTTCAAAGAAAGCATCTAACTGTGGAAAAAATACACAGAGAAGGAGAGGACTGGGCTCAGACCTCGATGCTGCCCTGTGATCCAGCTCTGGTATGAACCTCACTGAACTACAGGCTCAGCTGCTGCTGTGAAAACCCTGTGGTTTGTGTAAGCATAGGGAAGTGCTGCAAAGCATAAGCAGCAGTTTGCACTCCATAATTCTCTTCCATATAACACTTATCACAGAATCACAGGATCACAGAATGGTTTGGGTTGGAAAAGACCTTAAAACTCACCCAGCCACAACTCCCTGCCATGGGCAGAGCTGCCACTAACCAGATCAGGCTGCCTAGGGCCCCATCCAAAATGGCTTTCAACATCTACAGGGGCTGGGACTTCAAAGATAGCAAATCATCTTCTCATCAACTGGAGCAACACAAAAGACACACAGAGCCCACTGGAAGACAAGCAGGAATTCCCTGAGGATCATCTACAATGCTTGACAATCCAGCATTGTCTTCTAAGCAAAACATGCAACTGTACTGAGTCTGGCAGCACAAGCATTGTAAGAGAGCTCCATCTCTCTCCCTTCCATTGGATGTCCATCACACATCACTGCAGTCCATAGGAGCTTGATGATATATCATCTCCCAAGACAGCCTTTAAGATGAATACAAACTATTGTACATGTTGTTTTTATACATCTCACAGCTTAATACTTTTCGATACTCCAGTATGGTGCTCACACTGCTTCCTCTCAAGAAATACAGTAATCAAACCAATCCAATGTATTTTCAGATTTATAGGTTCCTTCTGAGTTACGTTATGCATGTGTATACCTCAAGCCTCACCCGGTGCTTCCTAAGGACCATCAAATGTGCTGATGCACAGAGACCAGATCTGATTTAGTACAGAATGTTCTCTTATGTGCAGATCCTTGCTCTGGGCCTGATTAAAAGGCCCTGGAAGACTTAAACAAAAGGAAAAAAGTAGAGAGCTTAACTGTACCCATACTAAGCACTACATTCCAAAATACAGAGATTTGCACCTTTACAGCCAAGTTTTTTGGCCTGGATCTTACACTTAGCTTTCTTGAAGATCTATGGCATGATGGAGGCAGGGAGGGGACAAAGCAAGGCCCTCAGCCAGCACTTTGCAAGCACTTTTACTTCCTTCTAACAGTATTCAAATTGACAAGTAAAAGAAACCCTCGCCTACTAAATTTTTAATGAAGCTGCTTGCATTAGTGTTGATTACTTCACCAAACATTAGTTGCTCCTGAAACAAACGAACGGAAGAAATGCAATTAAATACCTTTCTTAATAGTTCCCTTTCCAACTATTTGAGACTTTAAAAAAACTTAAATCTTCCAAAAACCTGACTCATGGCTATCATGCTGCCTTTTTTTTTTTTTTTTTTACCATATTTTCCATTAGCACAGAAAATATATTCTCTGCAGAAGTTCACAGTTTTTTTAAACTTTTAAAATTTTGAGTTTTACAATAGGAACATCTCTATAAAAGTGCCTCTCTGAGGTTGGCAAAACGTACTCTTTACGCATTCTTCTATTAACTTCTCAATGCAGCATTTTCATTTTAGCTAAAGCCAAAACAGAGCGCCAGGTTTTAGAAACCTGAGAAAGCCTTAGAAAATTTGTCTTATACAAAAAGAAAAGCAAAAGTACTTGTAGGGCCTCTAAAACAAACTATAATCTGTTTGATACCACTGCCAGATATCTCTCACCTCCCTCTAATGCTAGTTTTGACAGAGAAAATTGCTTTTCAATGGCTTTTTAAAAGATTATTTTTAATGGTTTAGGAATTTATCACTTCTTTCTGTGCTGTGAAGTCCTAATGCCCGAGAGGAAAAAGGAACTCATTAAAGGATTTATACAGGGTAGGTGCACCGCTCACTGGGAAGAGAGCAACGAAGTCAACCAGAACTGTGGGCTTTACACATGCATTCAAACATGTTCCAGTGCTATTGGTGATGCTTCATCACAGCTCAGCCCCGACCATCACCATAGTGCTGCAACTAAGGAAAAGAGCTCGGGGACATATGGTGTGTACAATGATATCTCTGTAATTTCCACTCCACATTCATCAACAGCCAGAATTAGGGCCCTGAGAGCACTGTTTATTTAAATCAGGAGCAGCCAAAGTACATCTCAGCTTGCTCTTAGAGACAAGACTCTCTCGGTTTCTGATTATTCCAAGGGCGTCAGCAGAGCAGAATTAAGGCAATTTGGGTGACCTTCATGTATTCAGCTACTTGGAGCACTCTGTAACACTAAACACTGCCAGACTGTTTAGATGTATTTGCTGGAAACTGCACGCTTCTTTCCCCTTGTTCAAACTGAAAATTGAAAGTGAAAGAGAACATTGTCTGAAAATTTTAATGGGTTTATTCAAATTCATAACTCTTCAGTAACTCATTTCCTCCTAAGCTTGCCTGTAGAAAAGTCTTCTTTAATCTTCTGAAGTGTGTGAGAGCCTGAAGCTGCAGCACATGAATTCCACTTCCCCTCCAGTATCAGCTGTGCATAAACCAGAAGCACAGCAGCAATGCTGAATCTGATTCAGCTGAGGCGCCTACTCCTGAGCACAGCCCCACAAGAGATGATGTACAGAACTGCCACAGTTCAGCTCTCTGTTCATTGACTCTTTTCCAGCCAAATGCACCCCACGTATTGTCACACAGCCTCCTCTCAATCTGCCACCACACAGAGACTGAGCTCCCCAAGGTACCAAGAATTCCAAGAAGTATCCCTGAAAGGTGACAAGATGCTGCAGATGCAGTCATACTCAAGCTAACACAGCAGAGAAACTCAGGCACAAATTTCCACTGTGACACACCTGCAGTCTGCTCTTCTGGGCAGCGTGTGAGCGCTTGGAGGGACACACAGTGAACACAGCTGTCCCAAGTTTTCCATATTTCCCCACCTGTAAACTGTGCTGTCTGCCCAGTGTGAGGCCATGCAGAGCAAGCTTTCAGCTGGCAGAGCCAACGATTCAAACTGGATCCTCTGAGTCACTGTGTTACTCATAGGCCATCCTTCCTATGTCCTGGTACAAATTCTTGTTCGGCACACTATTGAGATCGGAAGCATGGTGAGGCATTTCACACACCATCTCCTTCCCAAGCAGCCCACAAAGCAACTATTCTTGGGGGAACAATAGGAACTTCTCCTGAATAACAGCAGCTTCAGACTGAGAAAAAGAATACTCCCGTGTGACGTTACATAACCAGATCTTGGCAGAAATGTCCAATTTAGACATCAGCTGAGAGGGCCAGAGGAGAATCACAGCAGATCTTACTTACATGAGCTATTTCTTCAGTGCATTCAGTATTCAAATCCTGCTTTAGAAAAACTCCAAACTACTCGTTTTTTTCACTCGATTTTTCTGTGTGAGTTTTCACACTAAATTCTCAGAACACAGATCATTTTCTAGCTAGGTGGGAAAATCCCTTGTACTCAAACGCCTCCTGAAATCATATTTCTTCAAAGCACAATAGAAAGAAAATTACAAAAGAGAAAAGAAATAATACATGTCATCTGTTAGCTTCTTATTGCATCTGTGTGTCTCGCCATGCCTCAGAACTGTCTTCATTCCTGCATCGCATCAACTGCAGAGGCAAGAGCAAGTCAGAAAAATGAAGGCTTTCACTGTCTTTTTTTCAGCATAAAAACACAATCCCAGTTTGAAAACTTGCCTAGCTCCAAGCTGCACACAGCAGTGCCATGGAACAAAACGGTACAAAGAAGCACTCCTGATCTGCTGCTTGGAACTGCACCACTAAAAAACTTCTTTTACACCCTTCAACTGAAACAATTTTAAACCTCTTTTGGCTCAGAAACGCTAACACTTGTAAAACGAGATGCCTTGTTAGAGATGAGAAGTGAGACTACAGCAGCGTAAGAGCAAAATAAGCAACAAACAGAAACAGAGACATAGGTAGAGTTATAGCTGTCTACATATAAAATTATGTATCTATAGGCACATATGTATACAGTTATATATACAGGCTTTGCCGCCCCACTGCGGGACTCCAGAAGCCGAACACCGCAACTTTCCCACGACGCGGCCGCCAGCGGAGCCCCGCAGCAGCACAGCACAGCACAGCACAGCACAGCACAGCACAGCACAGCACAGCCCCGCCGGGCCGGGTGCCGCCGTGCAGCAGGTGCCGCGGTGCGCTTACCTGCCGAGCCGCCCCGAGCCGCGCCTGCCCGCGGGGCGACCGAACGAAGCGGCGGTGCCGCGGTCCCGGGCACGGAGGCCGTTGCCCCTTCGGGACGGGGCGGCCGCGGGAGGCAGCCCGCCCCCGATCGCGGGAGGGCGGCGGCACCGCGGGGAGCCCCGCGCGGCCCCGGGCGGCTCTCGGAGCGCTGCGCTGCCCTCTCCCGGCCGCGGCGCGCGGGGACGGGGCGGCAGCAGCCCAGCCCTGCGTCGCCGCTCAGGGCGTGCGTAGGGGACGGGACCGACGGGGCTGTCCAGCTGCTGCGCTTCCTCTAGCTGTTCTCAGTGACATGGTGTTGACTCCCAAGCCCATTCGGACAGCGTATTTCATGACCGAAACGGTGGAGGAGTGGAGATGTAGTGTCGGGTATGGGATGCAGAGATAGTTTGTGTCCTGCTTGTTGTAGATATACTTTCTTTCTGACAATGTGTGGGGATGAAAAAAAAGTTAATGCACAGGTAGACAGTGATAGGACAAGAGGAAATGGATTTAAACTGAAGGAGATGTAGATTAGATTTCAGGGGGAAGTTTTCCACTGAGGGGACAGTGAGATGCTGGCACAGTTGCCCAGAGAAGCAGTGGATGCCCCACCCTTGGAGGCATGCAAGGCCAGGTTGATGGGGCCCTGGGCAACCTGAGCTGGCATGTGGCAACCAGAGCACAGCAGGGGGCTGGGGCTCTGTGTGCTTTCTGGTCCCTTCCAAGCCACACCATTCCATTCCGTGATTCGATTCAAGTGCTGTAAGCAGAGCATGAGAGAATTACGACTTGACTTAGAAGCATTGTATGTAAGAGAGTGTAGCTCTGTATTTCTTTAGTACGTTAAGTATTTGGAAAAGGAAGAGAAACAAAGGCAATCAGAGGAAAACACAAGGATCTGTTCGGTACAGAAGCTTAGCTAGCTTCTAATTTTTTGGCTTATTGAGCAATGTTACTGGTTAAAATGAACTTGGCCAATAACTCCAAAGAGTTATCCAAGTCCTCTGGGAGCATCAGCTGAGATGAAAGCACACTCCTGGCATGCTTGTTTCTTGTTTCCTGTATTCTCCTTTCCCATACCCACAGGGATAACTGCAGGTCCTGACTTCTGAACTCTCTATGACCCAAAGTAGCAATGTGAGCACAAATAAAAAGAAAAAAAAAAAACAAAAACAAACAAACAAAAAACAAAGTAAAACAATGCAAAACGTGAGCAGAGATAAAAAGGAAAAGCTTTTTAAAAAGCAGCAACAATGAAAAATAAAGAAACAAACATGGTATGCTGTTCTTCAGAAGTAGGACACAAGGCCTTCCAAGAGGGGGTGGGTAGAATACTAGGAAAAGACAACAGCAAACATTTGCTTTGTTCCCCAAGATGCTCTAAGTGTGGAGAGAAAAGACATTCCTCCTCTAAGGGTTTAAAGAAAAAGTGTAAGATCAGATACACACTGACTCCTGCTTCTCAGCACTGGGTGCAGCAATGACACACCTCACACACACAGATGGGTGTCTCCATTGATTTGGCTTCCCTTTAATGTATTTACATAGGAGTAGTAGGTACGTTAAACTGACAACACAAATTGGTATTTTAAATACATATATATATACATATACACACACAGCAGCACAGTTTGGGCTGACATTTTCCTTATTGGATGCTGGAAGACTCATGTGCTGCATTTCCAACTCATTGAAAAGTTGCATCCAAGAGGTCAAAGCTCCAGACTCAAGTTTCATAATAAAAAAAATTAAGCTTCTCAGTTTTTGTTTTCCTTTATGCCTTAATGCAGTTATACTCCTACCACTTGCTTCCCCCCAGCTAAATGTGTGATAATTTCACAAGCATTTCTTGAAAGAATGTGACGTAGCAGCTATAAAAAACTATGCAGATGGGGATTAAAATCAAAACTTAGTCTAGTACCTTTTAAAACATATTGTTCTAAACATCTCTTCATTTTTAAGGGTGATGGTAAAAGAGAAAGCGTAAAAGATTGAATACGGGGCTATTGTTTCTTTAGCATTGCCTTTCAAGGGTAAAATGCATGAGATCATCCCCAAAAATGTGATCTGCAGCTAGGAAACTTGTGTTTTAAACAGTAAAATGTTATATCTGTTAAGATCTGGTATTGTTGTTGTTGTTTTCTTATAAAATCTCTGACTTATTTTGCAGTTTTTCACTAAAGTGGGTTACAGACTCCAGTCAAAGAACATCAGTAAATGGTGGACAACTATGGTGGGCATCCTGAAAGCATCCCTGCTTGGTTTCACAACCGTAACCTCCACGCAATTCGAGTTCAAGTATGCATACAAATCTAAATCAAGAATTTGGCAAGACTTGCTTGTGTTACACAAGAATTGTTAGCGCCATTAAAAGCTTTTTGTGTTTAGATGCAGAGACATGAAACAGCCTGGAGACTAATGATTTTGCTTTGCTAGCAATAGCAGTGAGAAATTTGCCATCCAGATGGACTTCTGCAGTACAAGGAGGCCACTTCCACAAAACAAGGAACAGTTTTGGCGACCACACAGAGGTGAGTTTTTCCTCGTGCTGCTCAAAATTTTAGCCTTTATTCTGCTCAAAATTTTTCCTGACATAGTCCAACCTTGTTTGGTGTTACCAAACCCATGAGGTTTCAAATCTAAAACAAAAAAAATGTCTGGCAGAAGGTTAAATGATCAGAAAGTGCAGAGAAATCTATTCTCTCACAACCTCAGATGTTAGGTGTGCAATCTTGATAACAGTTTTAAGCACTTGGTCTGATTTGTATTGTCTCAGCTCACTATTCCCTTCACCCCCCTCACACCTAGTTTACAGCCCTCCCAATGAGCCTTATTACCTTTTCCCCAAGGACTCTCCTACTCCTTTAAGAAAGGAGAACTCCATGTGGTGCCCTCAAACCTGGTACCATGTAGGCTAATTGGTTGTCAAAAAAATCAATGGTGACAGCACCAGCCATGAAGCCAGGTATTTAAAAATAAGATCCTTTGATTTGTTTCTGTGTCCTCACCCAAGGTAAGGAGGGTTTTCATTTCCAGCTTCAAGCACAGACTTGTCTCCATCGATTAATCTTACATATCATAGAATCATAGAATCACTCAGGTTGGAAAAGACCATAAAGATCATTAAGTCCAACCAATACCTAACCATACTACCCTAACTCTAACAACCCTCCATTAAATCATGTCCCTGAGCACCACATCCAGTTTGTAAGCACAACTGGGGATGGTGGCTCAATCACCTGCCTGGGGAGCTTATTCCAGTGCTTAACAACCCTTTCTGTAAAGAAGGGTTAACCAATCCTTCAATTAACCAAGGATTGACAGGTGTGTTACCCTGTTCTGTTTTATTCTTATTATCCCTTTGCTTTAAACATATGTAAAGATGAACTCACTTATTTTACTTGGTGTCTGTGTCCTCTGTACTGACCCAGTCCATTGCTTCTCAGCAGTGATAATGACAGTGGTCACCTCCGTTCGTGCAGATTTTTATGAGTGCAGCATGCAGGCTCTTGTCATGGCTGTTAGAAATGTATAACTGGTGTTAGGACTGGTATAAGTGGTGACTGTGTTGGAAAATAGCGTTTTGTAGCTGAGAATTTGCTCTATCAAATAGTGTTATTGTGCTCTTTGTAGCTTTTTTAGTTTCCAGGGAAATAAATAGAAGGCATTAGTTTTGGAGCAACCTATGTACATTCTCATGATTGTTCAGATTTTAACAACTTGGGTAATTTAATTTTAACAAACTGGGTAAACTAGCAGCATGTTCTTTGAAGCACATCTGTTGAAAAAGAAAGGTTTTAACCTTCAGGAAGGCTGAATACTTAAATAGCCCAGCTATTTATTGTAAGTGCCACTAATCAGCACAAGCATCTAGGGAAGAAAGATCAGTGGCTTTCCTGAGAAATGCTTAGTGTTAAGTTTTGGTAAGAACAACCAATTAACCAGTTCATTCTCCTTTTATCCCCTGTAATTCAGCTGCCAAAAGATAAGAAGGTGCAAAATTTACTCTTCTTTTTAAAACCAATCTATTTCTGGTTATACTGGGCTTGAGAAGCAATTTTTTTCTAGCAATTGTCCACATTAAATGGGAGGGAAAGTTATCATCTTTCCTGCCTTCCCCTTTCAAATAACCAGATGCCAGGACTTAAAAGAAGTAAGAGATGCTATCTGTCTAAAATTTGCTGCTCTGAGAAAAAAAAAAAAAAGTTAACTGTACTATAAAGCCAAATCAATTCTCAGATGACCTAGAAGTCTAGGAAATGCTGTCTTCAAGAAATATCCACTTTTCCATATAGGCAGAACTCCTTTTCTGAACAGGAAACCTAATGTAACACTCTTTCCAACTCAATGGACAATTAGTTATTTCAAACATTTCAGTTAACGACATTTAATCTGAATGCTTCAAAATATTACATTCTGTGTTGAAAGGTAATGCAATGCTGGGAAAGTAAGTAATTACATTGAAAACCTTAGGTTCACATTTAGAACAAAAATATTCCTGATTGGTGCACCATCAGTGCACTTTATTAAACATCAGCTAACAGAAACTAACTGCAAAAAAACCCACCTGAAATAACTTTTCTGTCTTCTTTTAAGTTTTACCTTAATATCAAAATTAAAGTAATAATATAAAAACAGTTTCATTGTTGGTAGTAATAATGCCTTATTTTGGCTCCTCTATAACGTAACAGCATAGGTAACAAAAAAACTTGCCTACTGAAAAAAAAAATCTTACTAAATGAAAAAAATTCAATATTTTTAGTAACAGACAAGAGGATCAGAAACAACAGACAAGTTTCACAAGTAGATTAGTTTTCATCTGAACAAATACAGGTTTCCATCAGAGGGATCGTAAATTCCCAGCAGAATTCATTATACAGTTTGGTACTTCTACTGAAATAGCAGGAAATAGTTGGCCAGCGAGGTAAAAACCTACAAAAATTCATTTTAGTAGCATTCTTAGAAATGAAGATCTTAAATAGCACTTTTTTTTTCACCTTCTGAACAGATTTCTATTTCTGTAGATGGCACCTCACACCATGACCAGTTCCCTTGGTATAACCAATTGCAAACCACACACTAAAACAAACTAGTAAAAAAATCAAAGTAATCTGCTAACTTAATGCAATTTCTTCCTGCACGCATGAAATTTCAAGGCAGTACAGTGGTTGCATACTTCAGATACAAAAAATAATCCATAAGAACTCTGCGTATGTTATCCTCAGGTCATGGAATATGAGGCTGCATACAGAAACGTCACCTCCAACAACTACTACTTAACAGCTATGAAATAAGGCGGCTCAAGAAAGAGCTTCCCACCCTAAAACCTTCATTTTCTCTTAAGTATTAAAAAAAAGTGAAGTAAGCTTTGAGAACATACAGGTTTAACGTTTGAATAGACATTCTCTTCACTGTTACCTATTATCGTCTTATGTCTTCAAAATATAACTAGTAAATCCCAGTAGCCAGGAATATATATTGGTCAAAGGTGGAACAATCTTCTACTAAGTTATACCACTAACTACCTTTCACTGTCAGACATGACATAAACTCCTTTTGAAGGAAATTCATATTGAATCTCTACTAAGTTCCAACTCCGTGTAAAAATACAAAATATTATGAATGGACACATTGGTGGGTTTTGGTACATCCTTTTTTGCACAGTACACCATTTTACCTCAACACCGTCTGGTTAAAAATACACAATCACCCCAGCATTCAGAGGGTGTATACAGCATTTACGTACATGAAGTGCTTAGAGATTTGGCTTACTAGTGAACTTACTTACGTGACTAGGTTGATGGTTGGACTTTATGATCTTAGGGGTCTTTTCTAACCTGAAATGATTCTGTTCTATGAAAAACATTAGACTCTTAATGTACGATGAAAATCATAGAAATTAAACCTCTTGGTTTTTATATAAATGATCTTCGCTGGTGTTCTATTTACTCACTACATACATTTATTTTGCTTTTTTGTTACTTTAGATGCAAATTTTTTCTTGAAATTTAAAATTAAAAAATGCCCATTTCTTCTATTGCACTAAAAAAACAAGAAGACTACATTTACTCTTTTGTTTGTTACTTTGTTTGTTTCGTATGGATTTCTGGAAGTTTGATGTGGAGTCAAAGCAGTAAGAAAAAACACAACACAGTCAACTATTATCAAACACACACTTGGTTTTTATTCCTTGATCTCCAAGTACCTGAGATGGGAGATTAACCTTAAATAAGAATGATTACATGTTCAAATTACACAAACCTGAATTATTTTCTGGTGAATAAAAAGTAAAAATTGTTGACCAGCTCTTTTAATTGAACAATGATTTAGTACTGCATGCACAAAGCATGCTTTAAAAGTTAAATAACTTTGGAATGAAATTTTAAAATCCCGTTGTTCAAAAAATATTACATGGAAAATCTTCAACAAGTTCTTCCCATCTTAAATATCTCAACCTTTCCAAAATTGCACCCAGGAAGGAAGAACTTCGGCAGACAGTCCACATAGTTTTTGTAACTATTTGTTGTGTCAGATGATATTCAGATACTTATGTCCTGGTCCAGAGTCTTTGTAAGGCCATTACTTTTGTTCTCTTCCAGGTAAGTAGCTCTTTTTTCAGTCAAAGTAGCAAATAGTGCATCCATCATTCCTAAAACTTCTAACAGTTCCTCTTGATAGTCAATTTCTCTTCCTATGGCTTCCTGAAGCCTCAAGAACTGTTTATCAACAAGCGCTGACTGTCCAACCACAGGCTGATAGATGTCTGTGAAAGAAAAAGAGTATTTAGGACCTTTCTATCTACTAAAAACATAAAAACTGTACTGGCTACTTAAACATACATTTAAGGAATTTGGCACTAACCCAACACGATGTGCAAATAAGACAATTTTACTGGTGTTCTGAAAACGGCGTTAATTATTGATGCATGCTCACATCAAGCACAAACTAACAGGAAAAGAAGTTTTTACTATCTCAAATGCTATTTTTATCTCACTGGAGAAATTGAAGTCACTTGTACTATGCAAGCGTGGAAACATGAAGAATCAAAAAAATTTTGAGATTATGAGAAACTTCCTATGTAATGCAAATTAGGTACTGATTGTAGTCAAAGTTATCTAGCAAAATTTCTTTTTTGGTCATTTTCTTGCCACTGAGTTTATACTTACACACAAGCTTATAAAAGTTTAGCTTCTTATAAGCATAACACTTTTCATCTTATATTCAAGCTGGCTGTTGAGCTCTGAAAATCTTTTTTGAGTTGTACTTTTGCACTTACCAGTGATCATATCTGCAACAGTTATCAGTACTGGAGTAAACCTAGGTTCAATTACACGCCTGTAAAATTAGAACACATCCATATTTTTCTGTTTTTGTGAAAAGCAAGTTAACAAGCAATTTTATCATGCTGGCATGCAGACACATTTTTTTCCCTTGATGAGAACTCACAGAACCGCACTCAGGGATACGAGTCAAAAGAGTTACATACGGCACATAAGCTTCAATTTTCACAAGGGCGGTGTGGCTTGGAGGACTAGCAAAAGCCTCAGGTAGATGAAGACACGAGTTGCATTGAGGAAACAGAAAATAAGGGACTATGGATAAAATGTCTGTCAAAGGGGCAAGGTAATCTTTCTTTATGGCTCTCATAGCATCAGCAAAATCATTTTATGCTAATACAAACTATTTCAGTGCTGCAGCTGAAATCCCAGACCTTCACTTTAGAAAGCAGAATGTAATTGAGACTGCAACTAGAGTTCCAACCATGATGTCCTCTATGGCAAAGGCCATTAAGAAATACAAGTCTCAAGTTGTCAGAGAGAACTTAAGGCAAAACAGTACCTTGTCACAAAGGTAAGGAGGAGACTAATTTGCTTCTCATCTCGGCCTGCAAGCGCGCTCCTTAGTGTTCCTCTGCGATTTAGTTCCTGCATAACTGCAACCGTAACTTCAGGAGTATAAAGCCTAATGTGTGGCTGGACATATATAAGAAGAGTTTAGTACCAAAGCAGCAGTATCTTTGTATAGCGGGCTTGGTATCAATTTGCAAAAAAGCAAAATGAACAAAAAACATACAAGGAACCCAGACAGATTTGATTCCATTCTAGTCATACACTGAAGTTACTTTGTGATACAGAAAAATCTACTTTAGATGACAGCATACAGATTTGCTGAGACAAAAAAAAAAAAAGCCTTACTTCCAGTACAGCATCCAGGGCCTTGGATGACTGAAAGCTCTTAAGCAGCTTGTCATATTTCCTCAAAATACATCTTCCAGGCTTACTGACATAGAAATCCTCCTGGAATTGAAAGACAAGTACTGAATAATACACATGCACCTACACAATCAGATAGCATAACACAAACATATTACTACAGATGAGCTTCAATGTCTTTGTATCTCCCCTCCCTCCAACTTAACATACAAAACGAGAAATTTTGATTGCTTCAGTAAACATTTGCTCACTACATCCTACCTGTTTTGGCATGTAATTTCTTCCTTTCACATAAGTTCTATATGCTGGCTGTCTCTTCTTTTGAGACTTTTCTTTGCTTTCTTCAGGTTTTCTGTGTTTAACATTCAACACCCCATTGGTCATGCCTACAATTATAGTTTCATCTTCAGGCTAAAATGTAAAAATCACAGAGTTAAGAACCTCATGTTTTATCTGATGATACATGTCTTATTATTGTGCCAATGAGGTCACGGACTCTGCTGCAGTTGCACAGCAAAATCCTTTATTATCTGCACCTACGGACTTTTATACCTACGCTAGCTTAACCCGGTAATTTTCCACTATTCTTTGCACCCCAAAGCTGCATATGCAGAGCAAGCAGTTCACAATCATGTTGAACAGTTACAATTCCCTGACAATTGTTGCGAAAGTGTAGTTTCTTTCTCCCCTGTATTCTGGACATGTCCTTAGTTCTCAGCCTTGTCTTTTCATGTTTATATTGCTCAGCAGCTTCTGCTCCGAATAGTTTTTCTTGTATTCCCACATACTATTGTGTGGATTTCTCAGTATTTATGCTTGACAATAAAGCTTTATTCACAATATCATAGAATTATCTATCTAGTCAGAAAGTACCTCTATGAGATCCTACAGTCGAATGCCCTATTTGTAACAGGACCAGCCTCAAAGCTATAATCCTAAGCAATATTGTACATTTAATAAGCCTCTAATAAACACCTACAGAGATAGCAACTGATTAGTTAAGCAAGGCTCAAATTTGTTTTAATATCCTTCTCACTTAGATCTCAAGCAATGCATCATCTCTAACAGTTTATCTCAAATGCCATGCAACTGGCCTTGGCTATTACAGACTATATGGACACATGAACAGTATCTATGAGAAAGCTACTATAAAGCAGCAGAATTTCCAGAAACAAGTGAAAATTGTTCAAAATATCAATCATTGGTGCATGTTCTACCTACATAACAAAGGTTTCATTTATTGACGACAAGGTTATAACTTTAAATGACGCACTAGAGAAAAACTCTAATTTTACATATAAAACAGTGGGTTCTGACCTTTTAGTACAAAAACATTAAACATGTTGAGCTGAATGCTCAACAGCTGTGATAAGAAAAAGTAATTAAGAAATTTGGAATTACTGCTAAAATATAAAAAAAATAAGAAGGTTAATATGGCACTAAATAAATTCATGGCATGCCCAAATCTTAAATCCTATGCATATCATATTCTCAGATAGCAGCAGCAGATTTAGAAGAATCAAAAAACCCAAAGGAAAATAAGAAGTTGAGTCTGACTTAAGGCAGAACTCTACTCCTTAGTAAGGAATTTAGTGAAGGTTAAAACACTGTACAAGGAGAGACTGAGTAGGCTTATGTAAGAGAAATTATTTGAGTGAGTTACACAAAAGCTGCATTCTAACCAGCAAATTTTTCATCTAAAAATGTTTACGGAGCTTGGGAGAACACTGGGAGATTTACCATATACAGGTTTGTTGCCTTCAGTTTTACATAAGCATCTGCTAATGGCTATAGCTGAAAGCAGAATCTCGGACAGTCCAACCTTTGGTTTGATGTAGCAGAATCAGTTCTACGTTCTCATTTGATTTTGTGATTTCCAGGTGTCAACCAGAAACAAAAAATTATGTCTCAAAATATACATATACAGCCACACAAATGCCAAACCACAAGTACTGCACATGTTTTGCTGCAGCACCAGTTCAAAGCATATGGATTTTGTGGTTCTGTGAAAAATATGCCCCGTGACAGTCTTCATTCAAAACCCAATTAACTCCAGTTCTCTGAGGAAGAACAAGGTGGGAAATACAGAAGGAAGATTCCTTGACCTCAACAGCCCATTTACCCTCACTTTCAGAAAAGCAGGACATTAAAGTAGCAAAGACAGTAAACAATCTTCACTGTCCTTCTTACATAGCTTCCAGAGGCTACATCATGACAAGGCTGATCTAGAAAGTGGTGCCCAACTTCACAATTTTGTCTAACTAACTGATTACCCATCAACACTCAAATGCTTCAGAGAAGTAAGTATCTTCGTTTTCCTTTTCCAAAAGGAAAATACATATGCCTCACCAAATGTATTTGTTTATGCTCATACCCCAGGCCTCTTCCTTTTCCTCAGGTGAATTTAACACCAACAAGTTCTGTGACAGATTCACCCTATTCTGGATATTTCAAACAACATTTTAATTACTTGTTCCATTTATCACCCCATAGAAGAAGATATACACAGGCCCTGAAAAGCAAGCAATAAGTCCTGAAAAATCAGAAGGACTTCCATACAGACTTCCTCCATGCTATATGCAGTTCCTGATAAATACAAAATTTTGTACAGATCTAATCAAGTAACATCTGGGATATTAACCTGTTGCATTTAATTCCTTTTCATGCAATCTTACTCAGAAGAAATACATTCACTGATCTAGTTCTCAAGTCCAGTATTATTGTGAAGCATCTAATAGTAATGAAAGTAAAATGAAATCACTCCAATGACTTAGCTGTAATCGATAATTACCTTGCCTAAAACAATTTCTGAAGCACTTACCGACAATGCAAGACTAAGGATGGATGTTGCATAGTTAAAGCTGTGGACTACTTTGTAGGAAGTTGTACTGTAGATCTTCACATGCCTATACAAAGCAGTAATGATTAAAAAATTTGTTACTAATGCTTTATTGATGAAAATTTTGAAGTGTTTACATTCTCACCTTTTAGAAGATCATTTAAGAAAACTGAATACATAAACAAAGTTTTTTTCACGTAACTAGAAAGCATCTTAGCTTTTACCTCTCCTGCAATGACAGAAACGCTCCAAAAAAAAATCCAGAAAAGACAAGAAAGTTTTACCTTATGCCAAAGAGATGAAAACAACACAAGGACAGAAAAACAAACTGAAGGCACATGTAGTCGCAATCCGATTTCAGTAATGTTTATTAGAAAGCAGTGGGACAGTATTTCCTCCAAACTGTTCTTAAATTTTATATGGAGGATTTATTGACAATTTCTGGAAGTAAAACCATACATATTCTCGCATCCAGCTGCCCTTTAGTGATTTGGTTGATGATGAGAAGAAATTCACAAATTGGGAAAAAAACAAACAACAATCATCCTGAAACAAGTACAAGCTCTGCTGTTAGGATCACTGTATGACTAATAGCTACATGGCTGGTGTGATCCTTCACACCCCATGCTTCATGACTGCATGGCTTGAGGAAGCCTGGGAAGTACAAGAGGGAGTGCAGTGGAGAAGCAAGCTAACAGATCACTGTAATTTCAGACCACTTCATATTTCTGATGTGTCAGAGACAAAAGGTTGAGTATCTGAACTCAGCAACAGAATTTAAAAAAAAAAAAAAAAAAAATCAGCTTTGAAAAGAAGAACATAATGCACCTCTGCACCTTGGGTACACTCCTGTTGACAGTCTCATTTCAAGGGGGATACAATATATGTTTTTAAACAAATTACATCCCTAACAGCTAAAAGGGTTTAAGCTTAAACATGTACACAGCTTCATGCTGATGTAGAATTACTTCCAAAAGGAAAAAAAAAACCCTAAAAAATTCAAATCACAAAAAAGTCACAAAACATACTAACCTGTCCAGGGATCCTGACAGTAACCTTTGTCCAGAGCTGTTCAGGCACAAGCAAGTTACAGTCTTATGATGATTTTTAAGTGAAACCAGTAATTGTCCACCCTTCAGTACATCCCAAACTTTGACATATCGACCTCCTATGAGAAAGAAGCACACAGAAGAGCTGGGCAGACGCACAAATTTATGCTTGTCTGAAGTTTTCACACAGCAATACAGTGCCACCTTTGCAGCACAGAGGTTTCTGCACTTATTCATCTCCCAGTCCATTCTGACTATCCTCTGGGACAAGATATGTTACATGTCTGCCTTTTTTTTTTTTTAGGTCATTTTGCAGACACAACTGAATGATTCAACATACTCTCTACAAAAAGGATTTATATGCCACTGGATCATAAGACCTCTAATGCAACAGCAAGAAGAGAATGAAAATCTTGCTGTGTGTGATTAAGAGAACAACATTGTCACACCTTTACACCTTTAGAACACTTCTTAAGTATGTTCACTTTAGCACTGGATGAATTAAGTCTGTACCTCTTCATTAAAGATGTACAATTTTTTTTTGACTAATTACAAGAAAAGCAAATCAGAGGCAAGAAGACCACTAAATTCACCCTGAAAATCAACACAGACTCCCATGGAATTCCAGTTGATACATACTTAACAATACATGGCCAAATGAAAACACCACACAAGAAGGAACCAACTGGAATAGTCCTCAAGCACATAGAGAACTTAGTTAATTTTATTCAAATACCTGCAGACACTAGAAGACCTCCAGAAGGGAAGAGAAGCACACTCTCCACAGGATGGCCATGTTCTATCGTCATGACACTGCTCTTTGTTCGTGCATCAAATACCTTCACAGTGTGATCATAGGAACCTGAAATAACATCATAGCTAGTTTCAGTTACATAATTTAAATTATTTCAGGAACTAAAAGAGTCACATGCTACAATTCAAAGGAGCTCTTGCCAAATGGAAACAGTTAAACCATGTATTTAAAAATTCTAGTGGTTTACTCAAGTTAATATACCAGAAAATCTGCTGAAACCTAGTGCCTTTCTGACTCTGAAATCAGAAAAACTAGATTTTTCATACTACTTTAATTTACAATTCCAGTACAAATTAATAAAAAGTTGCTGGTAGGAAAACCAAAAGCAACTGATTTTAAAACTCCTCACAGGATGTTTCATTTCTGAGTCTGTAAATTTTAAGGTGTACAAACGCAGTGGAACTAGTACTCTGCTGAAACATCACGAAACACCAAATCCAGCAAAAGCACACATTCACAGCTTTTCTTAAACTTTCAAAAGCAAGTCAGAACAGTCCCATTAGCCTTGACAGGGTATAGCAAGATGTTTAATGCTTACAGTTCCCCTACAAGCATCAGTATTTGGCTTGAAAAGCAAGCAAAAGGAAAAGAACACACTAGGCCCTGAGCGGGAAAACACATTCTTCATGTTTAAAATAAAATAAACACGATGCTACTGTATTAAAAGCTTCCTGCGTTTTTCTTCAATTCTAGCCAAGAGAAGCATATATGAAGAAAGAAAACCAAACCTGTTATAAAGACATCTCCATTCAGTTTACTTGCACAGCCACATCTCACATAGTCACTATGCTCACTGTAGGACACTGTTTCTGTAGCACTCGGAATATCCCACACACTCGATGAATAATCATCACCACCAGAAAATATTCGGTACTTATCAGACAGGAAGCCCACCACGTGAACAGCTCTAGAAACCAAAGCCCATAACAGCCAATGTTAAAATATTCTGTCATTTCCATAACACTGCATCAAAAGCTTGTTAAAGGAAGGCATTCTCTCTAGCCTGAAAGCACAAAATATTCGCTACTGAAAGCTACAGACCCTCACTTCAGAAGTTAAGAACAGTTTGGGTTTTATTGTTTCAGCCAGGAAAGGATCTTTCATCTTGGATCACACCAGATGTACATGAAAAGTTTTAGAGGAGTACTGGCTGCTTGCTCAAGAGTTGTGAATCCTATATTTGTTATTTAGAGGTCTGTGAGCTAGCTTAATCCTTTAGAGCACATTTACAACACTGAGCTTTAAGTAAGACAAGGTTGGACATTTCGTGGCCCTTAAAATCACTATTGAAATTACTAATATAACGTAACAACAGAGAATGACTTCAACACATAAAACAGGTATCATAAATTTTATTGTAGTTAGGTTAACCTAAGAGTTACAACATAAAGTAATACCTTATCTAAAAGCAGAGAGCTCAAATGGAAATACAGTCTCAAGTTCTCTGTGGGTGCTCTCCTAAGGGAGGATGACTGTTACTTTCCATAAAGCTAAGTCATTCACAGGTCTTGAAAGGGTAGAATTTGTCAAATCAAAGTATTACCACTCTTTTCTATCTGGAACATCAGAACTCCTCTTCCAAATTTTTCCCCAGCCAGATGTGTTGGTTTTTTTTTTTTGTTTTTTTTTTTTAATGCTGTTTTGTTTTGTTTTTCAGTGAAAAAAGTGCACTTTTTATAACTGTTCCTCCCAGCAACAAATAAAATTTGTCTGTCAGCACACGCAGGCATGAGACTATGTCTATGCAACACATTAACAGACATCTCCCTGAATTAGAATACGTACTTATTCTTCCATGAACTTAAGTCATACTTAGAATGAAAAACTACACTGCCACTGCAATTCATAACTCAATTTTAAAACCTATTTTTCAGTAATACATGCAACAGTTGCAAGCACTTGATTAATAGTGCTCAGATTTTAGCAACATACATATGTAAACACACAAAATAAACTTATACATGCAAAGAGCAAGACTTACTTTGTATGACCATCAAATTGCCTCAGGGGGGCCCTTCCACTAATATCAAAGAGGCGAATGCTGCCTTCCTCACTGCCAGCAACAAGCAATTTGCCATCATCCCTGTACGTGGCACAATAGGCGGCATCTTTGAAGCGAGAAAATGTCTTAATTGGTTCCTGAGAATAGCGTCCATAAATGTGGACCTAGCAAAACAAGAAGACATTATCTTCACTCAAAGGGCATCAGTTGAAAAGCAGCAACATAACAACCTCACAATCAGCCACTCACCCTCGAGGAGGCTGTGACAGCGTAGTTATATGGAGGAACTGGAGAGAAGTCTATTTTATTTATTGCACCAAACTCCTTAATCTGAACAGGTGTCTAAAAGAGTCAAAATAAAGACAATTAAATACACACAGGCACACCATCAAAAATGACAAGAGTGTAAAGAAATCTTTTCTTGCTGTTGAGCTTAAAACGCTATTTGGAACAAAATCATCTCTGAAGCACCATCCCGTTAGGTTTCTTTTTTCCCTAGGCTGCTTTTGCTTTCGTGCTCTTTTCCCTCTTCACATTAAAACCGAGCCATAAATTACACACTTTGAAAGGGAGAGGAAAAAAAAAAAAAAAGCTCTATTCACACACAATACTCCGCTTACTCCAACAGAAGCAGCAAGAAATACTTCAGCACAGCCAGGACTCCTGCGGGCCCAGCCTGTGACACAGACTGCCCCAGCCGCACACGGAGGTGCCGAGTTCCCCTACGCCACGAGTGCGGCCCGGCCGGCACGCGGGTTAGGCGGAGCCAGCTGCAGCCCCGCGCTGACGGAACGCGACCGGCGCTGCCCCGGCCCCGGGGCCCTTCCCACCTTGTACCCCCGCCAGTACAGCGTGTCCTGCGTGATCTTCTCCCCGAGCTTCGGCACCACCGGGATCGCGACGGGTTTGTAGGAAGCCATGGTTGAGCCGAGGAGGAGCCGGGAGGAGAAGGGAGGTCTGCGAGTGTACCGCCGAGGTGCTGCGGAGGAGCGGAGCGCGCCGGGAGATGCGGGACGCGCCGCCTCAGAGCGCAAGGAGCAGGCCACGCCGCGCCGCCATAGCTAGCCTCGCACCGCCTCGCGGACAGGCAGCACGCCGGCGGGCGACTGCGTCATCAGCGGGCGCCGCCACCTGGCCAATCGCAAGACTGCAAGGCGGAAGTGATGTTTTACCCCCCTCTGAGGCGGAAGTGATGTCTCACACTCCCTGGGCGCGGTAAGACGCGGCTTTCTCCTCGCCGCAGGGGGCTACGCGGGGAGCCCGGTCACGGCCTGCTAGGGTCCTGCCGCAGCTTTCCTCAGGGCCTTCCTCCGCCCGCCGGCTGCTTCCCTCCTGAAAAGGCCCGTCGTTTCCTGAGGCGTGCGCTGGGGCGTCCTTGTTTCTGTACGGTTCGCTTCGGTGGTGTATCCTGACGGGGCGGAGTCGTTTGTGTTTTCCTTCAGGTCTAACGCTGAGAAGCAAAGGTAATAAGCTTAAATGATGCGTGCATAATGTATTTTTATGTGTCACTTCACCAGTATCTTATCTGTGTTTGACTGTAGGCTGGATCTCCTCGGAGCTTGGCTGACCAGAGCTGCTCTTGGCAGGAAACCATGAGGAAATACTTTCCATAAAAGTGTCACACAACCAAAGCCATGGCATCATCAGCTAACTTAGACACCGGGGCCCAGCTGATTGTGGAAGAGTGTACCACTAGTTACAGCCTTCCACCCATGCCAGACATCAAGGTGGAGCACCAGCTTGACTCCAGCACAGAGGAGGGCCCATCCCAGAGTGTGGCCATGGGCATGAAGTTCATTTTACCCAATAGATTTGATATGAACGTCTGTTCACGATTTGTGAAGTCTCTGAATGAGGAGGACAGTAAAAATATTCAAGACCAAGTTAACTCTGACCTGGAAGTGGCATCTGTCCTGTTTAAAGGTTGAACTTTATGGTACAAGTTATTATGTCCAGACTGTCTCATCACGCTCTGTTTTTTAAAAAGCCTTTGCCATGTATGTGTGTTAATCAGTAATAGTTTCTAAGATATTTTCTGCAAGCATTTTTTTAATAAGCTTGATGGTTTATTACTGTATAATTCATTTCCCCCAGGATTTTTTTATCACACTTTTAGGTTTGTTGGTTTGATATTTTAATCAAAAAAGTTGAACAGCACAAAAAGCTTTTAATTTATAAAGAGCTGATGCGGATTTTAAAAACAAGGTTATTTCTGGTAGCAAGCTCTCTTAGATGAAAGTCTAAGATGAGCTATACCATGTTGAATGTATATGTATTTACAAAACCTTACTGAAAGCACTGTGTGGTCATTTCAACTTCAGTAGCTTTCTGGACCATGTTTTATCTTTCCACTACAATGACAGAGTAACATCAGTCATGCAGTTGACTTTGTCATATCCATATGGCTGTGCAAAGCCTGTAGTCACTGTAGTGATCATCTTGCTGATTCAGTTTGAAAGTGAATGCTGCTACCATTCTGTAAATTGTTTCCTCCAGCTGTTCTCTAACCACTTCTGTCCAACTTCATAAGAATTGATCTGTGCTCTTTAATGGCAGAGCGTATTGATGGGAAAAATAATTTAAGATTTCTGTTTACCCTTAAAAAGTGTGGTTTTTTTCAGTGTTTGATTCAGTATTTTGGACTCTGAGTAGTTTGTCATTTCATTGTGTTTAATTTTACACTTTTTCTGTAACGAATGCAAACACAGGCCTATTATGGGTTTTCATGATTTTGCTGATCTGTGTTTATAGGCCCTGAATGCTTTCTAGTGGAGCTGCAGACTTGTACGAGAAACTTAGACCCGTCAGCAATAGCGTTCTTTTTCTTAGATAACAATTGTGAACCTTTTAGAAATAGTCCTGCAGATCCAGGGCCAAAAATCCTTGGTAGGTCACTTAATTTGATAACTTCTGCTGTAACTGTTTGGCAAACAAAGTGGAATTTTGTGTTTATCCTGTTACCCTCTTCTTCTTACTGGTTCTCTTACGAAATTTGTACTTGGGTTTATGACCACAAGGTTCTCTATACAGTGAATTCTGTGTGCATGTCAATTAGTTTCCTGTCACTAATTACTAGTGCACACTGGTTTTAAATCAGTTTAGCCAATAACGGAGTTTAACCCTTTAATAATTGGCTTCACAGCCACTTCTGTTGCATTTTCTGTAAGCTGGTTTGGAATTTCTCTATTCCTGCTGGACAAAGACATCCGTAACGCAGTTATAATTTTATCCAACAGGAGTGGAAGAAGTCCTGGTGAAGACCAGAGCTGCATCATATTCTTTGCACTGGAGAGTGCTAGCAAGAGTATTGAATGTCAAGGAATACTTGATAAATGCATGCCAGATGTGTTGGAGATCTAGGCAGAGAGTTTCCTCACTTGGACAGCAAATTGTCTCTGAGTGACATGCCATACTTAACGCGAGGGCTACTAGCATTGTTTTATGTTTTATATTGAAAACAGCTCTTTGGTTCAACTCACATAGTACACAGTAGAAAAAGCACATGCTACATAGATCATGCAGGTGTGTTTGAAAGATCTTACAGCATTGGTGCTTTCTAATTTGATCAGAATCTGTGGCTTTGATTTAATTCTCTTTCTGATACTAAAATTATGTCTGTTTTCTCTGATGTAGCTGAATGCAACATCCATACTTCTCCTTCACCTGGTATCCAAGTAAGACATGTTTATACTCCATCAACTACTAAGCATTTCTCACCAATAAAACAATCAACTACCCTAACTAACAAACATAGGGGAAATGAAGTCTCTACAACACCTCTGCTTGTAAACTGTAAGTATCCTTCTGCCCTTCAGCTAATAATTCTGTTGTGAATTGCAAGTTCAATGCTTGCTGAGTTTTTCCTTTTTTTTTTTTTTTCCCCTCTTTAATACACTTTAATGTAAGAAGAAAACATTGTCTAATGTCACAGTGTTCCAGCCTGTTTTGAGTTCATGACTGAAGTGTATTTTCCAGAACAGGGTCCAAGTCTTGATTTGAAAAGGCAGAGATAATGATTTTTCTGATCCTCTTGGAACTTTAAGCTTTTGTGCTTGATATAATTATTTTCAGAACTTATGAAGCTTAAGTGCTCCAGACTGCTGCAAACATCGCTATCACACATCCTGAAAATCAAGACGACACTATTATTCAAGGTTTTTTTAATTCTTAGTTTCAAGCTTTTTCTCTATAACCCACTTCTTTAAGATTTACTTTGCCTCCTATGAACTACTCTCTTTTTAAATTACTTCTAAATCTTGCATGTGCATCTTTCTTAAACTGAGTAAGGCCAGTGTTAAATAAATTGGGAAAAATAGGTCTTGACATAGACCTCAACCTGACCAAAATAGGCAGTCTTTCTGAAAAAGAAATGAAGATTTCATGCAGAGAACAGGGGGGAAAAAAAAAAAGGACATGGTATATTTACATATTATGTAATTGTTAGCTGATTTTCTTAGATCTGGATCTCGTGTAGATCTGAGTTCATTTATTACATATATTTCTTCCTGAGTATCTTTCAGATTTGGCCCAGGTTATGATTGTCAGAACCATGCACCTGTGCAATATTTACTGTGGGATCAGAGAGGTCTCTTTTGTAACTCCTTAAAGAGTTCCACTTTAAGTCTTTATGGCTTGGAACTTTCAATTAAAAATTACAAAAAAAAACTCACCACTTTATTCTTCCTTGGTAGATATCATGTTGTACATAGTTCTGTAAGGTTTGCTATGCCCCACCTTGTAGTGAATAAGAGTCACATTTGGGGCTTCCAGATATTTTGTGATCTCTTCACACAATAAATGTCATTTGTAAATTACACAGTCGTAAAATATCAAAATAAGTTTGTTTTAATTTGATAAATGTTCTTAATATGCTCTTGGGTTGCTGACTAAAAATGGGAGAGGGTAGCACTTTGCCATCTGAGAAGTCAATGTAAGAAGCACCTTTTTAGCATAATTTCTACATTAATTAAAAAATTGTGGAAACCTATTAAATTCTTTGGAAAGTTCTCACATTTTATGATAATGATGCAGAGTAAAAGGTGATATATATATCAACACTGTCATGTCTGGACTCTGTATAGCTCAAGCCAACGGATATTCTATGCCCACCTCCAAACATCAGAATGAAAACTGATGTGTGTATCACCTCTTCTTGCTTTCATTTCTGCAGCTTTATCAGTTCACCAGCTGGCTGCTCAGGGAGAAATGTTGTATCTGGCCACACGTATTGAACAGGGTGAGTCTGAGGAAAGGTTAAATACCTCCCTCTTTATCTCATGCACTTATATCCTGCTACACTCAACTTTTTCCCTGAAGATGCATTCAAGAGATCTCCAAATCTGATACGATTGAGTGTCCTTTCCAACTTTTGACTTTTGAGATACCTATTCTTTGCAGGTGAACTGTTGTTTTCTATGACTCTTGATTCATTCAGTGCTTTGATTTGCATTTAAAATGAAACATTAACATTGATGGAAGTTGAGAAGTCTGTTATTTTCCCTGCTTCCTGCACTATGTGGGTGATCCGTAAACTTTAAGAGAATGTTAATTCTATAAAAAGAGATAAAGTTGGCTTGGTTTTTGTTGTTGCTGTTGTTATTTATCATTTAAATGCATACTACTAATTGAAGCTTTCTGATTCTATTTAATTAATATGATCAACATAGAGAACTATATGTTGAGAATTTAAGCTATGGATCATGCCTGCTATATAAGAGCACTCATTCCAAGTTGTATTGTATTCTTCAGCATTATAGCTGTGTCTATAGTACATATAGAAAATGTCAACCTTTACATTTGTATTATGTTAAATTGAGTACTGTACACAGTATATGCTTACTCTGTTATTAATAACCAAGCTTGTTTTCAGTCCTTCTGTTAAAACTTTCATAGAAAGCAAGAAGTGAATATCCGAGTCTGTATACCTTCTCAGTGAGTTGACTGGAGGTCAAATTGTTTTTTGAAATGTTAGTAATCAATGAAAATATTTACTATGGTGCCCAATGGAAATTTAAAGGATTCAGATACAAAATCCAACTAATTCAGTTGGCTGCTTGTTTAAAAAAAAAAAAGTTTTTCTTTTTTCCTTTATGTAGACTTTAATTGTTTCCATGTAGCAACCTGTTGATTACATGAACTAGGGGGGAATATGTTTATACTGCAAGTCTGTGGCTCACTGTTGAAAAAGTGCCTAAAGTGTATTTCTTTTCAAGCAGGACTTGTCTGCAAATATGAAGCCTATATTATAGGCAACTTACAACTTTTCTTCTGAGTAAAAACAGAGCTGGGTTTATAGAACCTAAAAACAAAAACTCAGCTACTAAATTTTACTTTAGTCTTTTTTTTTTTTTTCCCTTGGACAAGGATATTTTCACAACCACTGTTATAGAAATTTATTTTTAAAGTTAAAATCTGATTGACTTTAGAATATGCTCCTACCTCAGTTCATTCACAATGGATATGCCTACACGTTCATTCTACCAGCTCATACGTTATGAAAGGGATTAATAAGTGGTATATTTTGCTTTGAACAGAAAATGTAATCAATCATAAGGATGAAGAAGGATTTACCCCTCTGATGTGGGCTGCAGCTCATGGGCAGATAGCAGTAGTGGAATTTCTCCTCCAGAATGTAAGAAAAAAGAGCACACTTCATTTTAAATTTTTTAATTTACTTTGTAGTTTATTTACTCTAAGTTTTGTCAGTTTGAAACTTGGAAAGTTTTACTCTAAGTTTTGTCAGTTTGAAACTTGGAAAGTTCTCTGTAAAACCTCACTTTGAAACAAATTGGTTAACTTGCTTTTTTTTTTTTTTTTTTCCCCATTATTTCAGGGTGCGGATCCTCAGATTTTGGGGAAAGGGCGAGAAAGTGCACTCTCACTGGCTTGCAGCAAAGGGTACACAGATATTGTGAAAATGCTGCTTGACTGTGGAGTTGATGTCAATGAGTATGACTGGGTAAGTCTTTAGCTTGAATTTTCATCAGTGTATGCCGTGGTCAGAACTTTGCAGCAGAGCATAACATTGGCTTGGACTTTAAAATTGTTCTCCCAAACTTACACAGGATGTTCTTTGATAACATAAAAGTTGGTGCTGCTAATTCTGACTTTCTGGTAAAAAAGAGAATGAAATTAATGCTGAGTGCAATTAGAAGTGTGAGATTATATATCACTTAATGTCACTGGTAGATGAAAAAAGATGGAAGTTACAGAGAACTAAAACTGATAACCTGATTTTTGTGTAAAACTCATGAAGTCTCGTTCTGATATCATAGAATAGCCTGGGTTGAAAAGAACCTCAAAGATCATATAGTTTCAACCTCCCTGCTCTGGCAGGGTTGCCAGCCTCTAGACCAGGCTGCCCAGAGCCACATCCAGCCTGGCTCTGATTGTGTCCAGGGATGAATATGTGATATATAGAACTATACTGGTATGCTAAGGACTTAAAATTCCAGGCCACTCAATTGCTAAGTGTCTAAGGCTTTTTACTGCTTTTGCAGAATGGAGGTACGCCTCTACTGTATGCAGTGCATGGGAACCATGTGAAATGTGTAAAAATTCTTCTTGGTAAGCAGCCTATCCAAAATGAATTATCTGTATGGATGTGTTATCAGTTCTTACTGTCAAAGATCTGACTTGGTTTTCCTTTCATGTTTTGCATAGAAAATGGTGCTGATCCAACTATCGAAACAGATGCTGGCTATAATTCCATGGATTTGGCTGTAGCCTTGGGCTATCGGAGTGGTAGGTATTGCAAATGCACATTCTTTGATTTTTATTTTTGCTGCTCCTTGTTCATGCAGCTGCTGCAATGGCCTAATACAGTTTTATTAGTTATAAAGCTGACAGAAGATTCCTCTTCTCAGAGCCTTAACACCTCTAAATATGTCAGTACAAAATTAGTATTTTTTCTTATTGGTTCAGAAAGCCGAGTCCCTGGTGAGAAAATGGCAGTGGCATGAAGTGTGTAGGTCTGTTGCAGTCATGATCCAGGCAGGGAGAGATGAGCTGCTCCCCAGCCCCGTGCAAGAACTGTGAGTTATACTGGGCAATAATAACAGTGCATCCAGCCCTTCCAAACCACTCAACCCAGTGCAACATGTTTTGTTGGCATGTGATGCAAACTTCTTGCTTGTACTAGATCTGGTTTGCCTTGAAGGCAGACATAAAGAATGCAGAGATTAGTGAAGCAAGCTACCCTATTTGGCTCTGGAAGACACAGAGGCGAAGATTGGATTCTTCACTGTTTTTTTTTTTCCCCTCATGCTGCCTTCAGTTTGAAAGCTGTGAAGTATCAGTTGTTACAGAATCTGGAACTAAATCTCAAATAAGCCAGAACAGCACATGTTGCTCCTACAAGCAGAGTCCTAATACACATATGCAGGAGCCAGTAACTTCAGAGGTATTTAGATGTAGGACTCCTTCAAGAGCTCAATCTCTAAATTGCTTAAGAGATGTAGTTTCTAATAAGCCATTTATACATTTTAAGATTTGCTTGGCATATGCCTATTCAAACCAGAGAACAGATCATCATCCCCATCTGCCTTCAAACCATTTATGTTGTTTTTGATTATGTGAGGTGCTTCTTTTCTGAAGGAATGTAAACTGCCTTCTCAAAGTGGATTAATTCCTGCCTGTTAGTATCTGCCAGAAAAAAACAGTAAAGATCTTAAAGACTTGAACAAACATTGAACCCTGATTAACCAAATCATTTCTTGGCTTTAGTTCAACAGGTTATTGAGTCTCATTTATTAAAGCTACTTCAAAGTATCAAGGAATAACGGCTGGCTCTTTCATGGCTGTCAGTTCTCATCTTGGAGGTTTTGACTCCATTTTAGCCCTGTAATCACTGAAAAGAGGTGTTTGTTTTGTAAGTTTACCTCAGTTCAGTTATTTGCTGGTTTTACTTAAGCCAGGCATGTCCAACCTGTGGCCTGCCCCATCATGTCAGTAGCTCTGTCAAACAGTGTTACTGTGCTCTATGTATCAGTTGTAGTCTCCATGGAAATAAATAGGATACATTACTTTTGAAACAGCCTACATATTTGCATCCCAAGATAATTCCTATTCACCCAGTTTGGCCCAGACAAGCTGACAGGTTGGACACCCATGACTTAAGCTTTTAAATATGCTTTCTGTTTCATAGAAGTATGTTATGTCATCCTTTTCTTAAATGTATTTTATATAACCTTGAAAGAAAAGGTCTGTTGTCATGCATGAAAAACTGAATAAAACCTGTTTTCATCCTGTAAGTGTTCACATAGTACACTGGATGGCACAGTGCCATCCACAGGATTCTCCTTGTTCCTATCATTGATCCATATTCACAGGAAGATGATTGTTTAGATACTGAGTTGTGTCACCATAGAAAAAAGATGTTTTTACTGTTAGTAGTATCCAAATGTGTGTCATGTGTGATTGTTTTCAAGATCTTCAGCTAATATTATTGTGTCAACTATTGTCTTTGTATGATTTTTAAGAAGTTAATAAATTTAATGACCTTGGTGGTAGTTTTGATTCCTGGCTGATTTATTTTCATATCCTTCTGCCTTCTTCTTGTATTCATGAAACAACTGGACCAAAGTGTTCTTCACATAAACTTACCTGGTATAAGGAAGTCCAAGTGCAAAATATTTTGCTCCTAAATATCCTCCCTGCACTGGCTGATCAGAAGATATCAACAGTGTGGAAAAGAAGCCAGAACTTACTGCGGTCCAGCTGCCTTTAGCTGATGTGTGGCACTTTCCTTGTCCTGAAGTAGCTGCTTGAGGTACAACAGCACTATGGTTTCGAACAGTTGAAAAAGTAGGCAAAGTTAAATAATTTCCTGAGACCCCACACTTAGTTGGAACTACACTAGAGTGATGAACACATTATATTTTTACACACATAATGAAAAAAACTTTTTAAATAGACTTCAGAAGTTTGTTTTCCCTTTGACAGCACATATGCATCCCTTATGCAGTGTTTACATAAGCACTTAGTAATTGTGTCCACTAGAGGTCTGTCATCTGTATGCATAAATACACCTTTGAGCCCCTCCTTTCTCTCTCAGTCAATTGGTAATAAACCAAATTTAAAATTTGCCTTCCAGAAGCAGCTCAAAAACCATGAGTGGATCCAGGTAATTTATTAACTGTATTTCTAGTGTTGTTTAATTTTTCCATTTGAAATTCATTTCATAAACAAATGGAAACCATACTATTTACAGCACTGTGATCCCAAGCAAAGTACTGGAAGGCTGAGGATAGTCCAGCTGGGTTCTTTGGGACTAAGCCCCCCCCCCCCAAAAAAAAAGATATTCCAAATGCTAGAATTTGTTATTTCATTTGTTATTTCAACATGTTCCCTAGGGGCCAGTATTGGAGCCCATCCTGATTAGTATCTTGATGATTTGGATGAAGGAATGGAGTGCACCCTCACCATGTCTGCAGATGACGTCAAGCTGAGTGGAAGTGTCAATCTGCCTGAGAGTAGGAAAGCCCTACAAAGGGATCTGGAGTGATGGGCTGAGGCCAATGGCATGAAGTTAAACAAGACCAAGTGCTGGCTCCTGTACTTTGTTCACAACAGCTCCATGCAATGCTACAGGCTTGGGCCAGAATGGCTGAAAAATTGCATGGATGAGAAAGATCTAGGAGTGTTGGTCAGTGCTTGGCTGAGCAAAAGTCAGCAGTGTACCCAGATGGCAAGAAGGCCAACCACATTCTGGCTTCTATCAGAAATAACACTGTCAACAGGAGCAGGGAGGTGATTGACCCTCTGTACTCAGTCCTGGTGAGGCTGCACGTTAAGAACTGTGTTCAGTTTTGGCCCCTCACTACAAGAAAGACACTGAGGCCCTGGAGTATGTCCACAGAAGAGCAATGAAGCTGGTGACGGGCCTGGAGCACAAATCTTACAGGGAGTGGCTGAGGGAACTGAGATTGTTTAGGCTGGAAAAGAGAAGGCTCAGAGGAGACCTTAGAGCTCTCTACAGTAACCCAGTTGTGGTTGTGGTGAGGTGGAGGTCAGCTTCTTCTCCCAGGTAACACTGGTACAACAGTGACGGACTTAATGGCCTTAAATTGCACCAGTGGAGATTCGGGTTGGACATTAGGGAAAATTCTCAGAAAGAGCAGCAAGGTACTGGAACAGGCTGCCCAGGGAGGTGGTGGAGTCAGCATCTCCGGAGGTGTTTAAAGAAAGGGTAGATGTTGTTGTACTCAGGGACACAGCTTAGCGGGCAATATTTGTGGCAGGTGGATGGTTGGACTGGAGGATCTTAGAGGTCTTTTCCAACCTTAACGATTTTATGATGACTGAATATACAGTAAGAGAAAATGTAGGGAAAACAACATGGATTAATTTGTGGCCTAGTTTCTCTTTGTCATGAGACTTTTGTGTAGCGTACACAGGATGTATATGAGGTCAGAATTAACCTCTGAATTGTGTTTTTTTGTGAGAGCCAGTCAGGAGCTCCATTTCTTCCTAAAGCTGAAATCTTAAATGTAAAGAAACACAAAATAAATATTTTGAAGCAAGAAAATGTAACCGATCTTGGTGGTGTCAGTGAAACATTTGCTACATGTATACTCTTCCCTTTTATGTTATTAGCAGTTCTATCATATTACACTTTGAATTATGATTTAATCAAATTAAACACTATTATTCTGATGTGGTTTGAAAGCAAAGAGAAAGATTGTTTGAAATCTAGAAGAAAAAAAAAAATTTAATACATAGGTTGCTCTGAAAGCAACGTTTCCACAGAAACTACAACAAAGAACAGTAATACTATCACGGAATAAATTCTCAGCTATGAAACACTACTTTTTGACATAGTCACCACCATGAGCTGTGCATTTTCACCAGTGACAAACAAGAGCCTCCATACTGTGCTCATAAAAATGTGCACCAATGGGGGTAACCACTGTCACTGTCACCACTGCTAAAACACACCACCCACACCTCACTGTGCTCACATCCACTGTTTGGTCTCCAGAAACATTCAGTAAGTGTTAATGAATGTCAGTGGGTGTCACTTTTTCTGCATGGAAGCGTTCAATTCTACACTTTTGCCTCAGACACCAACATAATAAAATAGGAGGCATTACTTTTGGAGCAGCCTTACTGTGTAAGTAATTCTAAAATAATACGAAGTGGCAGTTACTGCAAAGTTTCATATTGGAAACACTGAGATTTAATGGTCTATGTAAAAATAAATATAAAACTTCCATATTTGTTGAGATGATAAAATGCAACCTAAGACATCCTTTGAAAAATCGTGCTATTTAAGTATCCATAAGGAATAAAACTTCCTTCTTCATCATTTGTGTTAAGGGAAAGTAATTGTTCTAAATGATGAACAAGCCAGTACCTGCTTTGTATTTTGTCTTAAACTTCAGTCAATATTGAGTTTCTATGAAATAAATTGATTAGTAGTTATCTATTACTTGAAAATGTATCCTAGAAATTTTTTTCAGATAAGATGGAAAAATAGAGGGATGTGGATTAAGATAGTAAAATATAAATTCTTCTTGCCTACTTTTTTTTTTTTCTGTAGAATTTCAAGCATTGATATCAGATAATCTCTAAGTGTCTCACAGAAAATGGGTACAAGGGTGAAGGTGGTTGTCTCTTCAGAAGCTCTTTTCCTGCATTAAGAGCCCTTTTCTTAGCACAACCTTTGCTGCTAAAGCAGTGAACATCAAAGTGAACTTTCCTGTGGCCCTTGTGAGGATCTTGTGGGGAACAACTGACAGTATTTCATAACCAAATTTTGAAGTATCAGCCAGCTGGTTCTCAGCGAGCAGTTGCCACAGCTGCTGGTGCAGAGAGAGAACACCAGCAGTTACCTTGGAACCACCAGAATCCTTGGGTCTGGGTGCTGCACAGCATTTCCTCACTGCAGCATGCCACAATACCTGAGGAAACTTCTGAGATCAAAATCTGACTCCATGTTGATTCTCTGCAAGCCTCTTGCTCAAACTCATTCCCCAAAGTGATTTCTTATGGGAGTATTAAAATATTTACATTTGAAGGTGAATGATAGTAAACTGCATTTCAAATTACTGACAAACAGTTGCCTTTTCTGATTAAGGAAATTATTTTTTGCTATTCAATGTGCAGTATGTGACCAGCGAGGTAAAGAACTGTGCCTCCCAAAGCCGATTCCCTAGCACAGTTTGATGTAGTAATAATAGCCAAATACTTCAGAGCTGCACAAAGTCCTTGTCTCCTTCACTCACGTGATGTTGCAGGTTACTGTGGTCTGTTTCACAGAGAGCATATGCAACAGATGAACTCCAGCCTGCAATACAGTGGGTAGGATGCTTATCACAATTAACATTCATTTACAGCTACTTCTGTCTGAAGTAGATTGGAGACCATACAGCGAAGGCAGACCGCCTTTATCTGTCTGGCAGGGAAGTAAATGAGAACCAAAGAAGAAAGCAGCTCTGTTAGAGCTACAAATGGGAATCTCTCCTGCCAAATGTAAAGTTCTGTTTTCTCCATTAGAGCACAGGGAAATTGCTTTCCCACAAGCAATAGTCAATACAGATACTGAAGAACAACCAACAAAGACAGACAGCAAAGGACATAAACAAATTGTTAATGTTTGATTAAAAGAAGCTAAGATTATATCTCTAAAGTGATTCATAAAGGAACACAAATTTAGATCTACACATCTCCATCTACGCAGTTACTTGAGTACAACGCCAGCATTAATATTTGCATGCGACTTTGATAAGCAGTTTATAATGCTCCTCCTTGCTGCCCTGTTTTTCTTCAAGACCAGTCGCTAGTTCCACTGTTGCTGTTGCTCTCTTTGCTCATCTTGCTCCCTGTATTCCCCACTTGAAGTTGAGATGATTGTTGCAAAAAGCCTCAACTCACTTCTTCCTCCCATAGCTTCTCCCTTCGTTTAAAATGCTGTCAGCATCCCACACTGTCCTCATGTCCCTGGAGAGCTGGTGGTCACAGTGAGGAGCTGAGGACAAGGCAGGATGGACCTTGTGCCAGTCATCACCTGCTCTGGTCCTAGGGACAAACATTGCCTGTGATAGAGGATTTCTGCATCACTCTCCTTCAGACAGAACACAGCAAGTAGTACCAAGAGGATACTCCTGCAGCAGGACACACTCCTGCTACCAGGCACTAAATGCAGAGCTTTCAGTCATTACTTCAAACTCTTCAGCAAAACAGCATTCTGTCCAGGGAAGGTTGTTGCTCCCAGACAAGCAGGACATCTGAAGCTTCAAAGCACAGTTTCAACATCCCACAAGCCATGAGGAGGTACACTGTACCCTGCTAGGGCTAGGCACCGTAACAATGCTGACATGCTAATTAGTACTTATTCAAACAGACATACGTATTTGGGAAGGAGAAAGTTTATTTGTAGTCACTGTAATGGAATAAAATTGTAGTGCATTTTGCAAGAGAAAGCTGAGCATGAGGGGCATTCCAGCAGAGATTTTCCTGGGCGCTGTGGACCATATTTTTTTCCTTAAGAACAATGGTATAAATCACTGCAGTGCAGACAGGACTGTCACTAGGCAGATCATCATTAGCATTGTTACAGCCATTCTGCTCACATGAACCTCCAGCTGTGCATCACGTGTTTTCAGGAAGTACTCAGCTCAGTCTGGCAATGAAAGTACAACAGGGCGAAGGAGATACCTGGTCACCAGGAGCTCTGAAGATCAGAGATGTTGAGTGAGGTTAGATCTAGGAACTATGTCTGAACAGATTTTTCTGATGAGGCTGATCTGTCACCACATGAAGCCAGCAGTTCTTAAAGCATGCAGCACAGCAGAGCACATCCATTTTCAGAAGATGCACTCTGATGGAGCCAGCCATGCACACAAACATCAGCACACTGGGGAAGTTCTCAGAACACAACAGAAAGAGAGATGTAAACTGCATGGCAACAAGGTGAGCCATGATTCTGGGGTTGCACTGCACAGTTCATCCTTTGTTCATCCTTTTTTTTGCAAGCAGCAGCCACATAATCCCCAAATAATCCCCTAAAAACACAATAGATTGAATATCCTGACTTGCAGCGTGGGTAATATTGCTTTGATTCATTACTTCATGTGCCCTTTTTCTTTCTTTTTAAAGCACTTAAACCAAAACACGGCAAATACAGCTTTATGACTCTTCATAACCCTGAAGTTTTCCTAGCGCATCAGCATTTGTTTCATAAAGAGCAAACACAGCTAACAGTCCAGTGCCATCTTCACATAAATCACAGTATGTGATCAGAATACTCAGAAGTAGTACTACTACTGATCTGATTGCTCTACTCAACACTTCTAAATCACCATCAATAAGAGAACTTTGGATGTTGTTGTAGGCAAGTTGACATGCCAACCCTTAGTCAGGCTTCTAGAACAGCTGAAAATGGGAAGGTCTGGCTAAACCCTATAAATACCTGCACCCTGAATTTGTTCCGTCTGGATGCACCTAGATTGTCTTCAGCATTATAACCTACAGATTCAAAAAACAGTTGCTTCCAAAAATACATAATAAAATCAGCTTGCTTCACTTTCCTCTATCTGTGTTACAAGATCTATCATGAATACTGGGTAAGATCATAGGGCTAGCAATATTGCCACTGTTTCCAAAAAGGATTTTGTTTAGAAGCACTCTGTTTGCATACTCACTTAAAAGACATGTGTTTCTCTACATTAGTAGTTATATTTTGGAGGCTCAAATTCCCCTTGGAGTTAAACTTAGAGCCTGCTGATACAGTCTGTCAAACACACTGCATTTTCTAATTGGACCAGAGAGCCACAGAGACGGAACATAAACGAAAAGCAAGGTAAAAACAACTGCATGCTTTGAAACAAATGACAGTGCTTTCTTTTCTAGGTACAAATATTTAAAACATGCTAAAATGTGAGAGGCATATAACGTAGCAGTAGAAGGCCTGTTCTGTGAACATGAGAAGGCTGACACATTTCGATGACATCCCATCCATTCTGAAGCTGCTGACAGAGGTCAGTTTGGATGCGAGTGGGGATGCATGCAGGGCTGTACCTCAGCAAACGTGGATTTTGTATGCCGGTAGAAGAGGATGACTCAGTGAGCCCTAAAACCTCCAGGCTACACTCTGACTTCTATCAACAGTAAAAATAATAAAATTCTTGACGATCATCACCCACAGGCAGAAATTACTGGAGCATGAAATGCTGCAAATGTGCATGAGTATTGTTTATCCAAACGCTGCCCCCAACATACGCTGAAGGCTAACACTGGGTGCATGAGCTGGCTGTGCTCTACCCAGCTGGCTGTTCCCTCTACCCAGGAACTTCCCTAAATCACAGAGATCTGCACCATCGCCTGATTGCTAACACAAGTGGTGCAATGCATCCATAGGGGCAAATGAATTTTCACATTAATTGCTTCCTGCTGCTCTGGATGCCAGCTGTCCCAGGGACAGAAACTTGTAACAGACACCTCAAACCAATGTGCCTGCCACTCTACTCCCACAGCTGTGTAGTTCTCATTTCTTCTCATTTTTGACTTAGCACAGTCCTTGCACTCACACCGCCTTTGCAGAACCAGACACTGTCTCTCACCACATTTTTAAGTAAGACTCAAACCGAGCAGGGGCTGAGGAATCCCAGAACAAAATGTCAAAGGACTGATCTCTACAGATGGAAACAAAGGAAGAAAGAAAACAGCACAACTGATAAGAAGTGATTAAAATGTCACTGACTGTAATACATCTTGTAAAAACAGTTCCCACCCACTCACAGAAGTGGCTCTGAGGAGGCATCACTGCTTTTAATTCCTGTAGAGGCAGTAACACCTGAGATAGAAGGCAGATTTTAATTCAACACACAAGGAAGATCTTCATTCATCACACGTACTGCCAGCACCACTGTACAGTGACTGCCAGGTGCACTGAACAAGCACATAATCCCACCACAGCCAAGACAAGATGCTAATTTCACAGAGCTAACACTGCCTTGGGCCCACATCACCACACTCACATTACCTTTGTCTCACAGAGATCCAAGCTGCTAGGAGTGCATGACGCCCTCCTGGACCTCAGTTATGTTCTTAAAGGTGACAGTCTTACCTGTATGTATTAAAAAGGAGCTCAGTGCAAACCAGCAGCCAACAAAATGCTGAGAGAGTTTCCGGCCTTTACAACTGCCTGATGGAAGTAATAGGAAAGAAGTATAGCAGCACTAGCCACAGTTCCTGGAGCTGGACTTAAATCCATGACTTCAAACAATTTGAATTTCTGCATTTAAAAGCACTAAGAAAAGCAGGTGCAAACATTTGTCACAAGTTGCGTGCCGCTTTTTCAGCAGGACTCTGCTCAGTCAGACATAGCTGAAATTGTTCAGATTCCCCCTTGAGCCCACCAGACGTTAGCTCAGGTGCAGCACCATGAACAACTGCATGGTTCTGCCAGAGAAAATAAAACTCAACTTCAGGCGTCTCCTAAGAACTCACAGAACCGATACCTAAGAAACCCCACAACATTACTCATACTTGAATCAACAGAAATGCAGAATTGGGGATTCAAGTGCAGCAGATATTTCCACCACTGTCTGTTAGTACTTTCCACAGCACAGAAAATCCCTGAGTAAGAAAAATGTTGCAGATATTAGTTACCGGATATGTGAAGCAAAGGCACTGTGCGTCGCATGATTGGCGATTACTGCTTAGTGCTTACACTGCTAATTGTATGATTTTTTCAGATCCACTAGTAACGCAAAAGGCTGGGTTGTAACCCTCCTGCAAAGGCATTACTAATCCCTGTTTTTTGTTAGAATAGCTTATCATTGCCAAGTTACCTTTACTGCAATGTAGAGGAAATGTACAAACCACACCTGTGAAGCCTGTCTCAACAAAGAGACAGATTCTAGGAACACAGTACCGTATTACATAAACTCTCTTTCTCCTGTGGAGTTTTCTGTACTATAATTTGTGCATTTTCAACAGTGACCCAAAACCAGAGGCCTGCATTTCTGTTGTCCAAAATACTTGGAAAAGCAATATGAAGCTGTTTTTCTTGAGAAAGAATATACATGAATCCCTAAAGGCAATTAATGACAGATGAGGAAGACTTTAACCAAAGTTCCTGCTGAAATAATGACAGTGCCGTACAAAGCAGAGTATTTAAGTGTTAGAAACAAAGACTGCTATTAAGAAAAGAATGAATTCCACTTAGAATCTTCTATAACCAAGAACATACTCTGAACAAATTCTGATCCTTGTTCACAACCTAGGAATGCTCAAGATACACCAGTATTTCCTGGCTGGAAATGTACCTTCCACAGATGCATCATTAACTGCCTATCACCTGATTTATATTGTTTTGCATGTCAAAGTTGTTGTTTCACCAAGCTCTGTGTTTTTTTGTTATTTTTTTTTAAACCATGTGTATCAGATAGTAGGAAAAAGGGTAACACAGTCTAGAATATCAGAACAAGCCACTAAGTTACTGCACAAGACAGGACTCGGTATGAAATATTTCAGAATCATGGGCTGCAGTGGTTCAATAGATTATTTCTGAGTTACAGACAAGACTCATTTACTGATTTCTCAAAAACAACCATCATCACCACCAACAGAAACAGTCTTTCATCTTTTGTGGGGCTGTTAGGTTACGGTCACCACACCCATTTCAACACTCATTTGCATAGTTTAGTTTTTCCATCTTCTTGTCAAATTAATTCAAAGGTGTGCTTCTTACTTGAATTAATTTGAAACAAAAAAAAAAGTTTACTGATAAAGAACTTGCAAACTGAGACAAGTAAACTGAAATTGTTACTGTAAATTCTTCCACCTGACCTCAGTGATGTTACACTCACATCCAACTTGGAATCACAGGAGCTGCCTGGCTTGGAACAAGTTCCTTCACTCTTTCCCAATAGCTCACTTACATCGTATCAAACATGCCTAGCAGGTCAGACACATCCCCGCCCTTCCCTGGGTACAATGCAAACCTCATATTATGGTTATCTCCTGTCCAAAGTTTTGCCCTGGATTTTATCCTTCACAGGACAGGATGAACTCTCACTTCAGCTGTATTTGCACTAAAGAGACAACCTCATAAGAGCACTCAACCACCAGCCCTCCATACAAACTTCAGTTTTATTATGGAAGCTATCTGACCTATAATCAGCAGCAAAGACTCCCAGATCTAAATAGCTTACTCTTGGAGCCCCAGATGGACAAAAATTACACTGGAACTTGAGAAGTTTTCCTTATATCCAAGAAACCAGTTCTCTTTCTCTCAAACACCCAAAAGCAATGTAAAGAACATATCCCAAACATCTTTATTAGTCTAACAACATAGAACATACCCCAAACATCACTTGCTAAACATAAACTTAAGAATGATAATCAATTCTCTAAAGCCTTTTTGCTCCTTCCAGTATCTCACACCCCTAGTAACTGACTTGCATAAACAAGTAAAATGAAAATACTATGTGTCCTTCTTGGCTAGTGTAATTGTCTCAGCAGCTGATATGGTGCTCTGTTTTGAATTTAGAATAAAAGTAATTAACACACCAAAGTTTTAATTGTTACTGAGTAGTTCTCACAAAAGCCAACTTTTCAGTTTCTCACACAGCCCTGCTTGCAAGGGGCTGGGACACAAGGAGCCTGGAACAGACAGAACCAGGACAGATGACCTAAACTGGTCAAAGAGTATTAAATACTACCGATGCAGTATGCTGTGGAATAACAAAACTGCAGGAGTTAGTCAGAGTGAGGAGAGGAAGCATCTGGCTAGGTGGTAAGCAAATGCGCGACAAATTTCATGTTTTTATATACATACACATTCCATTTTTCCCCCTCTCCCTTTCCTGTCATAAGAACCTGTCTTAGGACAGTCTTAACTAAGCCCACAGATTTTACCTTTATCCAATCCTACCATGGGAGGGTACAAACAGCTGCATGGTGTTTAGCTGCCTGCCAGGTTAAACTGCAACGCAGAGACAGTAACATATGAGCATCGTATGAGCATCGTTAGGTAGCTGTACTCTGAAAAAACCTGTTAAATACTCCCTGAAGACAAAGCATAGAATCTGAGTACCTGCAAGATGCCAATGTTAACAGTTTGCCACTATACTAAAACACCAGGAAGTGTTTCAAGACTATATACAGTTCTTAAATTCAGTAGATTATTACGCAAGTGAAACTCAGTGCATGTACTCTGAGATGTAAACACTGGAGATTCACACTTTAAACCCAAAATGCTCACTTGTGCAGAGAATTATTTTTCTCAAAGCCAGTTTTGTGTTGCTGCAAAAGGAAAATGGTCTGCAGAAAAGCAAGACTTCTTACAACTGTTTAATACTTACAACCAATATTTTTTCTGATTTTTCTGACAAAAAGCCACACCAAAAACTTTACTATATATATTTTTTATTGTATGTCAAAGTTCATTAAAGATATGGTTTTGCTTGTATACAAGTTACTCAAAAATTGTGTCTAGGAAGAAATTTATTAGCAATCATATTTCAAAGCAGAGGTTTGTTCAACCAGGCCACAAAAACAATATAGTGTACAAGCAATAACTAGAAGGAGCTGCAGGTTCAAGGAATTTCCAAATTTTAGAGATCCCAAGATCTCAGAAGAAAAAAAAAAAGCAGTCGCAATATAAAATAGCAGCTCCACGTAGCTTTTTCAAGTTTTAAGTTTATTCAGAAAGTGACATTTATTTCAGTTTGCTTCGTTCTTTGAAGCTTCATCAAAGTTTTCAACAAGATCTAGAAAAAGAAAGACGTTGAAATGTGAATTGGACCTACTTCTGCTTTGCCAAATATATTTTTCTGAAGTTCTTCATACTAAGTGCTTAAGACATTAAAAAAAAAAAAGCCTTATGAAACACAGACTGAATAACTTGTAAGAGCTTTCAGAATTCGCCTTCCTTGCTTAAAGAAATAAGTTTCAAGTGGTTCATTATAAACCAGAACTCTAACATAATTCAGCTTTCCTATAACCATACCTAAGCAAACTGATACTGAAAATGCAGTTTCTTCCCAGCCCTTCTACTGAGGAAGAAACAGTGATCCTAGCCGTATCATGTTTGTCCTAAGAGTAACAGCTATTTCAAACCAATTATTCAATTAATCTAACATGGCATCTGAAAAACAATGAAATAATTTGCCTGTAGCAACTGTGCGACAGTCAATGACCAGTCTAGGACAAGGAATCTCACTTTCCTTGGCCAAATGTTATGCTACATATACCATCTTGAAGCAAAATTCAATTCCTCTTTCTCAGATTTCATGTTTTTTCTTACCTGGAACTTCATCATCATCATCTTCACCGGTAGCAAGAGGTGCTTTTCCATCCACAGCTACAAAAGCAAGTAGTTCAAAAGCATTATTTCAGCTCACCACAGGTACTTTGATAAATTTGTGCTTTTTTTTTTTTTGGTAAGCATTATCTAAGAGTCCAAGCTAAGCTGCAGCACTCTGCAAAACTTTCCTGCCAAATAAAAAATCTGAAACTAGCCAAGCAGTTCCCATTGCCCACATACTATATAAAGTTTACTGGTCAATATCTTGCATCTAGATATCGCGTGCTTTGCATGATAGCAGTGTTCTGCCAGTTTCTCTTGAAAGTATCTCTGTTTAGAGAGTAATCTGTGGCTCTCAAAGTTCATCTTTTTCAAAGCATCATTAACTTACAAGGAAAAAAATATCTGAATCCTTATGATCCTAGACATTCAAGAAAAAAAAATATAGCACACCTGTGGAACACTGAGCAGACAATTAGAGACATTAAACGATACTGCTGTTCTCTGAAGAATTCAGAGGAACAGTGAACCAGATGCACAATTTTACACCTAACAGGTCAAAGTAACAGTGTTCCGGCCCACATCTCTACTGATACAGACTTCACCTCTGTTATATTTGCTAGAGCTACTGTGATTTAACCATGCTCACCTCCAAAGATCAGCAAGCATACGTGAAACTGCAGTAGTACTGGAACAAGCTGCCCAGATGTTGCAAAGTCTCCTTCTCCAGAGATATTAGAAATCTGTCCAGATACTTTCCTGTGCAACATACTAGGGAACCTTCTTTAGCTGGGGGTTGAATTAGGTGAACTCCAGAGGTCTCTTCCAACCCCCACATTGTGATAATGCTAAGAATAGGTACCAAAGGTCCCTAGGTGCCTGTGCCACTACTTTTACTGCTATTCTTGGCTGTATTACCTAGGTTAAGCTGCACAAAACTTTTTAATACCTTCATTTATTCTAATTAATCCTTCTGATTTCAAGAAAAGCATGAAGAAAAAGATATTTACACCACATGCCTGAAATCACTTTACACTGATATCCAGAGATACTCAGATGAGTACTTGAAATTTGGTCAGAAATATCCTGTGACAAGGGCAATGCTAATTCTTTTGTTTCTAACAGCAGAAAGCTGATACAGCTTGAGAGCATCTCAAGTGTTAAATACATTTTAAATGCAAACCATACTATTTTCTCCTAAATTGTCTTCATATTCACTCAACTCTGAGACCAGACTAAATTCAACACCTGCAAATGCGGTCATTGCAGACACTTTGCTCTTTGATGTCAGGTTTCCAAACTCGTAGACAAGACCAAAACCTAGTTTTGTGCAACTACTTTGGCACTCACCCAAAGCAGAAACAACCATTTAACAAGTCATGCAAAGCAAGCACTTTAAAAACAGGCTTCTCTAGTATTAGAACTGTGCAGTTTAGCTTATCCAGAATAAATCCATCTCGTTATGAGACTCAAGCTTCAAGCTTTCCTTTTTCTAAGCCCTACCACTATCAGACAGAAGATAAAAATCATGTTAGGAAGAAGGAAATTGAGCTCCACAGGGAAATAAGCAGTTTGCTTCCTCCCAAAAACTAGTCATAGCATTATGCATAGGATTTTTTGTCTGGGAAATTGGCCTGATGAATGCAAAGACAACCTCTCTTTCCTTGCGGCAAAGCACAGAAAGAAGAAACGCAAGTTCACTACTGCCTGAAATTGCACACATTATAAGCTTTCTTCATTTCCTCCCTTCAGCATGTTCTCTACTTTGTAAGCAATGGAATTAACATTCTTGTTTGAGAAGCAAGAAGACCATACAAGCAGAAAATGAAGAACATTCTGAGTCAACAAGCTTGTTTTTCCCTAAGAATTTTCAAACTTTCAAGCCTAAAAATTTTCATATCTTTTCCAAATACCAAAGTCCCTCTTCTACTAATGCACAATTTCATAAGAACAAGCGCTTAGCCTTTTTCACTAATTTAAAGATGGAGAAGGAAGTTGGTATATGAAATTTAATGTTCATACCAGTTCTACATCCTCCTATATACTCAGGAATTAGAGGGAAATTACAAATTCCAAGCAGTGTGTAATTTCCCCTTACCAACTAAAAAGCCCATGCAAAAAGTATCCTCACCACATTCTTGAGGGTGCAAAGCAGTAGCAAGATACCTGAACCTGAGTCTCTCCACCCCACACCCCCATATTTATGATTCCATTCTATTTGTCAAAATAAACACCTGAAGTTTATCTGTTTAAATCCTAACTCTTTCCAATGATCTATCTGACTTTAAAGAACTATGTATGTGAAAATATGGTAGCCATGCATAGAAGTAAACCATCATAAAATCAAGTCAGGCTACAACACCCTAATCCTAGACCAGCTATGACTCTGCTTTATTTTGGTTATGCTCTTTGCTGGAATTGACCTATAAATAAGACCTCAGAGCTTTATGTCTTTTTGCCATAATACGCCTGCAGACAGAGTGCACTGAACTTCACTGCAGCTATCTATACAAATAAGTCCACGTTAGCTGCCAGCACCAAATGCATTAAAGTTTCAACTTACGTTGCTTGGGTAAGGCTTCTGCCAATCTCCTCAGGCTGGTCAGACTGTCAGCTCCAAGCTGATTTAAGATACTAGGAAGCATTTCTGTCAGCTGCTTTGTTTCAGCATGGCCAGTGATAGTGAAAGTGTTAGCAGCCAGAGATGCCTGAACTTTAGGGTTATTGAAGTGAATAACTGTTCCTTGGTTGGTAAACATATTTACCTGCAAGATAATAAATAATTCATGTAGTTTAGCACAATTTTTTTTTATTTAGCAGGAAACCAACTGTAGTTCCTAAAGCTTGATGAAGACTTACTCATTTACGGACAAGTTCAAAACATCATCTACCAGAACTCTAATGCTGATATATTTTACACATCTATATAGAAGAGTACTTCCTCCTTTGAAACAGTTACCTCTTCAATGCCAGAAATATTGTTGACTCCAAGTTTCTTTAAAGAAAACTGAAGTTTCTTATCATCTGCTGTGGCTGTTCTGTGGACAACCTTCTTCTTTCTGCGGGCAGTACCCTTTGCAAAAAAAAAGAAAAGTTATAAATCAATATTTTAAATAGCTTTTCATAAACTCTAATCCTAATTCAGATAAATACTCTGGCCATGTATAAATCAAATTAATACACAAAGTTCAATTCCTGAGTTACAGTGCACACTCTTGCAGCTGCATTGCTGCCATCTTCCCCTTGTGATAAGGCAACCTTTGAACACTTGTGAGAAATGTGAGGTTTTAGGAAGTAATTCACAGAGACACTGTACTCCACAACTCTGACTGGAGGTTTTCCAGTATCCCACTTAAAGAAAAACTGCATACTTATCTTTTTTGTCTTCAGTAATTTTTAAAGCTTATGAATTCTTCTTTAGTTTGCTATTCTGAAATTGTAGACAAATTTTGATAATGAAGTCAGAAGCCATAGTTAACTGTTAATAAATTAATAAATGAGAACACCCCAAAATTGTTTTATGCCAAAGCAACACCTTCATCTGATAGGCCTAATCATGTATTAAAGAACACATTCATCTTGTCAAAATATTTACAGATACATTTAAAAATATATATTTTCACATGGTATTTCAGACTACCTCATTTCAGAAAGCAAAAGCAGAGTTTAGGACCCTAGAAACACGGAGCTGTAACGTGGGACAATTACTTCCATGGAGAAGTCTATATGAAGATATCTATACCTATGAGAAAGGATGCATCATTCTATACTTCTTTGCACCATCACAAAGCTTACATAAGACCTGACACAAAATGACTAAGAGTGTGTGAAATTGAATTCCCTTCTCCTACTAATCCAAGAAGAAAACGTGCTGCAGCTTCACTGTATAAATCAATTCCTGCATTGCTTTTTGAATGAAATGGCTGAAGTTAGAAATCTGGCTGATGCTAATACCTCTAGCATAATCTAATTACAAATAATAAGACGACAATAAAAAAACTCATGTGAAAATACAGTTTTGAAGTACACAGCTCAAGAGTTTGGTCATTTGTCCAGAAAGCCTGATCTTCATTCTCTGCTCCTGTCAATCTGGAATAAAAAGCAATGTGAGAAATGGTTTCATTTTAGTGCCATAACTAACCTGTAACTGAGATACAGTTACAGGATAAGATAAGGCCTATATTACATTTCTCTGGACAAAAGACATTTCAGTCAATCTTAAAATATTATGCTTTGAATGAAAGGCTACGCAGGAACACGTTGCCCACAACACTTTTATGTGCCTTAAGTACAGACACCAAACTTCAGGCAATCTGATCATTTAAACTAAAAGCTGTTGCTTTCATCTCCACAGATTTAAGCAGGTCTTTAGTAAGCAAGTTCTGCCACGATCATGCCAAGACACGTTGTTCACGTACCTCTGCCACCTGTGTATTAAAAAAGGAGTACAGTAACCCTCAACTCACTACATTCAAATACGCATTCACCTACCAGGCCTCTAAAACGGCTAGGAGTAAGTGGCATTCAGCCACACTGATGGCACACACGAGTGCCATAAGCTCCGCAGAAGGGATCACAGCACGTTTCAGTGATTCTGCAGGTCTCCAGCCGTGCAGCGCGGCGAAAGCCCACCAGCAGAGGCAGCGCGCAGCCCTTTCGAACAAGAAGTAACTTTTGCCTCCTCCACACCCACGGCATTCAGCCACCTCCGCTCACGCCGCAATTCTGTTGCGAGGAGTTCTAGCAACCGATTCCAGCCGTAAAACAAAACAACGAGCCCCGCTCACACCTTCCAATGATTTCACAGGCCGGCCTGAACAACGAACGACAACGCGCCCGGCACGCCCTAAGCTCCGCACGCCGCTCCCGCGGGACGAGCGGACCACAGCCGTGAGAGCGCGGCAGGCTGGACGCACGCCCCGCCGCCACCGACCCGCAGCCGAACACACAGCACACGCACACCTCAGCCACGGGCGCGCCGTTAACAACACAGCCGCCCTCCGGGAACCCCCACACAACGCACACGCGGAGCCGCTCGGCCCGCAGCTCCTCATTTCACCCCGACTCCAGACCGCCCCGATCTCCGGCAAACGCCAAACAAAGCCTCCGAATCCGCCGAGCAATCGGCGTTCCCCTCCGGCAGGGCAGCGGGATCCCCTGCCCCGCAGCAGCAGGAGGGCTGTGCCAGCCCCTGCCCTGCCCTGCCCTGCCCCCCCGGCGCCGACCCACCTTGCCGCCGATGCGCACTTGGGCTTGCAGCTTGGCGAGCTTCTCCTGGTTCATGATGGTTTCTTTCATCTGCGGGAGCAACGAGAGCTCGGTGAAGCGGGGCTCGGAGCGCTCACCGCAGGCTCCGCCGCCGTGTCGGGGAGAGGGGTCAACCCGCCCGTCCGCCCCGTCCGCCCCGCCTTCAGCCAGCCGGCCCGCTACCCGCAGCAGGAGGGCAGCCCCCTGCGCAGCTCCCGACCGCCCCCCGTTACCTTCCCGGGGCGGGCGTAGCGCTGTCGGAGCGGCGGGATCGGAGCGGGCGGGGCGCGGGTCCGGGCACAGCACGCGGCCGGGAGCGAGATGGCGGCCGGAAGGGAGGCACACCGCGCCGAGCTGCGCATGCGCCGCAGTCGCATCCATCGGCCCCGGCAGGGGGCGCCCTAACGCGTGGCGGGGCCGGGAGGTGAGCGGCGGGGCGGGCTCCTCCCCTCCGCCCAGAGGGCGGGGCCGCGGCCGGGGGACTGGGGCCGCAGCAGGGGGAGTGAAAGAGGCGCTGTGCGGACGCTGCGGGTACGGCTTGGTGACCTGCCGCGATGTTGTAACTGGATGTTGTAACCTCGACCAATGGACGAGGGAAGAGCCACTGATATCGTCTGTCTGGACTTCAGTAAGGCTTTTGATACGATCCTCCGTAATATCCATCTCTCCACGGCGTGGATTTGATGGGTGGACTGTTTGAAGGACAAGGAAGTGGTTGCAAGACTATGCCCACAGATCAGCGGTCAATGGCACAATGGCCAGATGGAGGTCGGTGACAAGTGGTGTCCCTCAGGGGTCTGTACGGGGTCTGATGCAGCCAAACATCTTCATCGGTGACATCGACAGAGGGACCGAGTGCACCCTCAGCTAGTTGGCTGAGGACACCAAGCTGTGGGCTGCGCTTGGCACACCTGAGGGGCAGGCACTGTTCAGGCAGACCTGGACAGGCTCATGCAGTGGGCCCTGGAGGACCTCTTGAGGTTTAACAAAGCCAAATGCAAGGTCTTGCTCCTGGGTCCTGGCAACTTCCACTGCCCGTACAAACTCAGGGATGTAAGAATTGGAGCACAGCCCTGATGAAAAGGACTTCAAGCTACTGGTGGATGGAAACTGGAGACGGGCCAGCAATGTGCTATCGCAGCCAGAAAGCCAACTCTATCCTGGGCTGCGTCAAAAGAAGCGTGGCCAGCAGGGCAAGGACGGTGATGCTGTGCCTCTGCTCTCCACTGGTGAGGCCTCAGATGGAGTAGTGCATACAGACGTGGAGTCCTCTGTGCAGGAGAGACATGGGCTTGTTGGAGTGTGTCCAGAAGAGGGCCACAAAAGTGGTCCAAGGGATGGAACACCTCTCCTACAAAGATGGTCTAAGAGACCTGGGGCTGTTCAGCCTTCACAAGAGAAGGCTCTAAGGTGAACCTTAAGCAGCCTTTCAGTATCTAAAGGAGGACTGTAAGAAGGAAGGGGACATTCTTCAGCAGGACCTGTTATGATAGGAAAAGGGGAAATGATCTCAAACTAAAAGAGGGGAGACTGATGCTGGGTATAATGAGAAAGTTTTTTACAGTAAGGATAGTGAAGCCCTGAAAAATATTGCCCAGAGAGGTGATTGATGCCCTGTGCCTGTAGCATTCTAGGTCAGACTGAACATGGCTCTGAGCAACCTGATCTATCTGTAGGTGTCCCTGTTCAGTGCAGGGAAGTTGAACTTGATGACCTTTAAAGGTCTCTTCCAACTGAAACATTTCTATAATTCTTGGAAAATGTTTAAATGTTATACTTTCAGACCTGTTTATCTATGTTTATCTCCCATGACCATGTCTTTATTTCAGTCCGCCACACTTCTCTCTGGACTTGCCATGGTCCCTCTGGGGTGAAGCCCACCTGGCAGGTTTATCTGGCTCTGAGGACAATCCCCACAATTCCCACAACCTGTGCAGTGCAACCTAGCACTGAGTTCACCATCTCATTTTGTGTTTTAATGTCTCTTAGATCAGTTATGCTCTGGAATATCCTCAATAAACTATTCCTTTTGTTCTTGTTTCTATCAGACGGTATTAAAAATATCCTTCTGTGTTCCTTGATGCTAAGTCTTCCAGGTCTGTAATTCCCATTGTGAGTCCATATCCAGGCTCCAAATGTGTGTGCAGACTTAATTTGCTCTGATGATCTCTCCTTGCTGTTTTAGAGCTGAGTATTGATTTGGAAGCAAGTTGCGAAGCACAGAAGACTTTTTTTGTTGTCAAAGAGTGAACTTCTTATTTCTGTAACTACAGCAGGTATGTCCAACACACATCCCACATGCTGAATGAGGCACAGCCCAGCCCATCCTGCAGCTCTTCCCTGTCCTGCACCATCATGGTGGCAGCTCTGCCCTGCTAAGTGATCCAGCCCTCATCATGCAACAGCAACCAGACTTCATTGTGTAGTCGGCACAGTCTGGGCTAAAAATGGGACATGGGGAGGACAAAGTGCAATGCTAACTCAGGGTAAGCAAATAATCATATGCATTGTGATACACTGGGTAAACACAGTTCTGTGAACAGTGAAAAATATGCAGTTGTGCTTTCCGTTTTGATAAAGGGATTTAATAATAGCTTTCATGATTGCACCAGCCCCTCTCCCCCCCCTTTTAAAAAATATTTACAACTCCTTTTTCATCTGACATATTACCTGAGAATTGTCAAGTGCAATGTATAGAGTTGCAATCAGCAAAAAAAAAAAAAAAAAAAAAAATTGATCATAAGTCTGCTTATCAGACTTCTATAAGCATTATCTTAGCAAAGAGAGATATCCCTTGCTTCACAATCATGCCTTATCATGTCATCACTTTTTGTCAGTACATACATTTGTGAACAACTGTTTTCAAGGATGAAATACAGAAGGTAAAATTTCATCAAAAAATCAACAAATACCTTGAGAGTGCTGAGGGAACTGGCGGAGGTGATAGCCGAGCCGCTTTCCATCATCTATCAGCGCTCCTTGTTGACTGGTGAGGTACCAGAAGACTGGAGGCTTGCCAATGTGACTCCCATCTACAAGAAGGGCTGTAAGGAGGACCCGGGGAACTACAGGCCTGTTAGCCTGACCTCGGTGCCAGGGAAGGTTATGGAGCAGATTGTCTTGAGGGAGATCACGCGGCAAGTGCGGGACAACTGGAGCATCAGGTCTAGCCAGCATGGGTTCACGAAGGGTAGGTCCTGCTTGACCAACCTGATCTCCTTCTATGATCTAGTGACCCGCCTGGTGGATGAGGGAAAGGCTGTTGATGTAGTCTACCTAGACTTCAGCAAGGCCTTTGACACTGTCTCCCACAGTATTCTCCTGCAGAAGCTGGCAGCCCGAGGCTTGGACAGGTACACTCTTGGCTGGGTAAGGAACTGGCTGGAGGGTCGAGCCCAGAGAGTGGTGGTCAATGGAGCTAAATCCAGCTGGCGACCGGTCACGAGTGGTGTTCCCCAGGGGTCGGTGCTGGGGCCTGTCCTTTTCAATATTTTTATTGATGACCTGGATGAGGGCATTGAGTGCACCCTCAGTAAGTTTGCAGATGACACCAAGTTGGCTGGAAGTGTCGATCTGCCTGGGGGTAGCGAGGCCCTACAGAGAGATCTGGACAGGCTGGAGAGCTGGGCTGAAGCCAATGGGATGAGGTTTAATAAGACCAAATGCCGGGTCCTACACTTTGGCCACAGCAACCCCAAGCAACGCTACAGGCTTGGGGTGGAATGGCTTGAAGACTGTGTAGAGGAAATGGACCTGGGGGTGTTGGTTGACGCTCGGCTAAACATGAGCCAGCAGTGTGCCCGGGTGGCCAAGAAGGCCAATGGCATTCTGGCTTGTATCAGAAGCAGTGTGACCAGCAGGAGTAGGGAAGTAATTGTTCCCCTGTACTCAGCTCTGGTGAGGCCGCACCTTGAGTATTGTGTCCAGTTCTGGGCCCCTCACTGCAAGAAAGACATTGAGGCCCTGGAGCGTGTTCAAAGAAGGGCAACAAAGCTGGTGAGGGGTCTGGAGCACAGGCCTTATGAGGAGCGGCTGAGGGAGCTGGGATTGTTCAGTCTGGAGAAGAGGAGGCTCAGGGGAGACCTTATTGCTCTCTATAACTACCTGAAGGGAGGTTGTAGCGAGCTGGGGGTCGGCCTCTTCTCTCGTGTAACTGGTGATAGGACTAGAGGGAATGGTTTCAAGCTTCGCCAGGGAAGATTCAGGCTGGATATTAGGAAATACTACTTCTCTGAAAGGGTGGTCAGGCACTGGAATGGGCTGCCCAGGGAGGTGGTGGAGTCACCGACCCTGGAGGTGTTCAAAGAACGTTTGGATGTTGTGTTGAGGGATATGGTTTAATGAGAACCATTGGTGACAGGTGGATGGTTGGACTGGATGATCTTATAGGTCTTTTCCAACCTTAGTGATTCTGTGATTCTGTGATTCTGTGAACTCACAGAGAATTGCAACTACTCCCATCAAGCCAGCCTGATGAATTAGTTTCACAAAAACATGATCGAATATCCCATTAGTCTTATGGTTTTGCTGCCCTCCTTTTTACATTCTAATCAAATATATATATGTGTATATATATACATATATATATACATATATATATATGTATGTATGCATGCATGCATGCATGTATATGGATATAAAGTTTTGTTACTTATATGCATTAACTATATCATATATATTTTATATGCCACCTGAGACAATTCCTCTTCTCTTACTGTGGCCCGGACTAGCCGGAGGTTTGGACGCCAATGCCCTAATGAAAATGAATGAAGAACCCACGTCCACTCCATCTAGTGGTGGTAAGGGGTGACAAAGCCGTGCTGTTCCGAAGGGGCTGCTGGCGTGCAACCAGTACCTCCTATAAGGCTTCTATCGCTTCTGAAAATTAGAGGAAAGTGAGACAGCTGTGGGGAAGGAATACAGAAATTCGTTGCAGAATATCTATGAAATTGGAACAGCAAACCAGTTTTCTAGGAAAAGAATGGGAAAAAGACCATATTACCAGGTCTGAACAAGCAAATCCTCGAGCTAATTCAGAAGGAAGGGAAGAAACTGAACTCAGGAGGAGTGGGAACTGGAGAGGAATTTGAGGAGGACAGAGTTCATTCTGAAAGGAAAATAAATGTTATGAATTGATTACAAGATGACGTTGACAGTGTACCTGCAGCAAAAAGGAATGTAGCCCAGATAGAAAAAAAATAGGGAAAAAAAAAGTAACTGCAGGACTGCAGGAAGATTGAAAGTAAAAGCAACAAATATTTCACCTTCAGATCTATCACAGCCAGCCATCAATATGTAAAAAGGATTTCAGAATTACCAGGCCAACTGATGGTTACAAACATGCAGAATGTATTAATGGGCTGACATACTGAAGTGAAAATGGATCACAGAAAGATTGTTCCAAGATAGAAGCTGCAGAAAATGCAGCCTCAGCTGTCAGCCTAGGATTAACTAGGATGGAGGTATGATCTCACAGTCCCCTATGAGAGATTTGGAAGACAAATTATGCCTAAAACCACATCACTGAGTCATATCAGGAATCAACTGAAGCAGTTCAAGAACTGAATTTGAGAAATTCTGTTAGATTTGGTTACATTTCCTGGAGCAAACAGCAGACCTTCAGAAAATAAAGTTTACATCAGAGAAAAAGTATTTTAGAAGGTTAAAATAGCACTGGCTTGTTTTCTCCATTCCTATTTGTGTAATTGCCTAACAAGAAACATAAACTTAAGTCTGGATTTACTTGTACTTGAACAACTTCTGTAGAGAGCAAAACAGATCCAAAGCCAAAAGTACTAAACAAAGCATGAGCTCGGGAAGCACATTATGAGTGCTCAAAAAGGGTTGAAACTTAGAATCTCAAAACCATTGAAGAGTATCATTTATTAAATAAATGTTCACTAGCTGCACAGAAGCATAGGAATGGAAAAAGGGAGTTACATGGTTGGACCTGAAAATCGTCTCCTGATTGGTGTGCAAGATGAAAGGCAAAAGAATAGCAAAAGTTCCTGTCATTGTGCCAGAGGAAAAGTTGTCCTGGAAGATGTGGCCAGTGCTGTGTAAGTCATAACAGGATATCTGAGAAGAGGTGTTAATTTAGTATCGTATTCTGGAAATTAATCTCACATTGTAACCATAAGTAATAAGGCTGAAATGAAGTAATATTTGTCTTGATTGCCAGTGAACACAAAGAGCACATATTAAGTGTATTTTCCGACAGTAAAGGGAATCCATCTGACATTCCGTGTCTCTTTAGAATGTGTTTGTTCAAAAGAATGCTCTGCTCAGCACTCAGGAGGGCCAAAGTACATGGCATGTCAGCAGTATTACGAGAGAGATGGATCAAAAATAAACCGTCTTCAAAAGCCCTAATATCGTTCATGAATTAGGAGCTCACAAGTTTTGTAGAGATACTAAAGGTATGAACACTGAATGAGGAGCCCAGGAAATCTGAACTTAAGTACAGCACTGTTTCCATCTCAGGTACTACGATGCTGTATCAAGTGCTGTTGATTTGTATGGAGAAATCCGTAACAAACTTCACTGTCTAGGAAGAGCCTGTTACTGGATGCTTACAGTTGGTGTGAAACAGACTGGGAAAGGCTTGCCTTGAAAAGGTTTCATCTCACTGGAGCATAGAGAACAGCCAGAAGTCACTATATTCCTCACTGGCTGTATATGGAATAAACAGTAGTTAATGTTTATGCACAGGTGACAGAGAATTGAGCAGATGGATCCTGTAGACATCCTGTATGCAGAGATTGAGGGAATTCCTTCCTTTAAGGCAAAGAAGAGCTTTGGCCCTCAGTAAGACAACAGGTTACACATCAGAGAAGTTGGTATAACGTGACCCCAACACAGCACTGTCTCTCCCAAGGATGGCACATTTAGCCTAGGGTGAATCAGGACTAAATCTGCCCTGCTTTCAGATGTGCAGCTCTCAACATGCCGCCGTGGACGTGCTCAGCATGCTAATGCCTTGACAGCTGTGTGGGTGTGATTCATTCTGGGTTTTGCCTTTGGCTGTCCGGCCTCTGGGGTCAGCTCGGTGCTCAGCAGGAGGTAAGTGATGGGCGCAGGTGGCCAGAGGCGGGGAGAGAACAAGGACAGTCCTCCCTCCACAGCAGCAAGCTGTTAATTCTGCTTCAGCCCTGGCAGGAGCCCACCGCCCCCTTAATTTTAGATGGAAAATCGATCTCCTCCATCTTTTACTGCAGGGTAGCTAATCCCCAAGGACTTGTAAGTGGAAGGAAAGTATACCTGCCAGTACTCACCAGTTTCATGAATGGGTTTGTACTCCTTCATGGCTTACTCGCATCACTACAGAATTAAATGGAAAATACCTGAAATATCTGATCCATTAATTATGGAATCTCTCTCTTAATTTGCTTGTCTGCAACAAATAACCCAGGGGCAATGTTAGAAAGAATGTCAGGGAGAATGTTAGAGAAGTTTTCAGTATGAAACAGAGATGTGAAATCAAATGTAATCTAAGCAAATGTAACTAGTGATAAGTACCCTGCTGTATCAACTAGATATACTGGTGCTCCATTCTGAATGTCAAATATCCTTCTGCTAAAGACGGGAATAGATTCTTGCTTAATTTTTTTTTTTTTTTTTTTTTTAATTTTAAGTAGCACATTCGAATGAAAACTGGAAAAGCAGATTTAGACATCTTGTGCTTTTCTAAGTGATTGTTTAGACATGGTTCTTTTTGCAATTACAGACACTTGTGAACAGCTACCAAATGGGCTGAGATAGAGAGGGTGTAGAGAGATGGATGGCCAAGGTTATCAGCAGTGCTGTTATTTATGCACTAATTCAGTGCTCCTGAGACAGAACACTTCAGAATGAAAATGAGACCACCAAACAAGACGTGATAACAAGAAGTCATGAATGGCAGGGAGAGAGGTTGGCTGAAAATAATTAAATGTTTACTGCCTCTTCTGGTAAGAAAATGAGGGAATGTTGGCTTAAATGAGCAGGTAACTGCTCGTATAAAGCAAACTGATGGAGATGCTTCATATCATGTGTGGTTAAAGCTGGGAAACATTTCACCGCAGAACATGCTTAGTGGTGCAGATGTACATGATGTTATAAACTGTCTGAACAAATTCACAGTGGAAAACCCATCACAGGCTATTAAATTCAGGGGCCATCTTTGGCTTAAAAGACATAATAATGCCAAGATTTCTGGCTGCTACAAAACAATTCTACACCACAGTTTTCTTGTCCTCTTCCCTAAACATTTGATGTTGGCTACTGTTGAAGATTGATTTGGTGTTAGATGGGTAATCTAACTTGATACAAATTCTGCTTTTATTCTTGGGAGATTTTAATCGAATTTTACAGGAATTAAAGACCCAAAAGAGCCTTTCAAGAAATGAACTTCACAAATCATGGCAGAAGCACTTGCTCTGCAGGAATTATAGAGCAAAGGAAAAGCAAGAAAAAGAAAGAAGGAAAAAAAAAAATGGAATGTGATAGGGGGTGGATGGTAGGGCCATCTCCAAGGTGAAAAACTCCTTTCCAATAGTCAGTATGGTAGGAAACCCCACATTTTCCTTCAGCCTTCTTCAGCTTTTCAGATCTGATGCATTGCCTTTTTGCATGGCCAGACAGACCTGGCTGTAATTGCAGCACCTGCAGATCTCCTAATAGTGGCATTACTCTCACCCAGAACTACACAGCTCTAAACCAACATTGGAAGAGTGGGATAATGCAGGGGAAAAAAAAAGAAAAAAAGTGGGACCATGCTGGTAGTTTCTGTGACACTGGGAAATGTAGACCACAGCTATATCTGCAACAGTCCCTGTCAGGCAGCACTATCCTGTTGCAGCATCACTGGTGGAGGATGTTTTCTTTCCATAAGGCAAGCAACATAGTATATGCTCCAATTGTTGGCTCAGGGGGTTATGTTGGTACAAATTGCACGTTTTCCAGAAAAAAAAAAAAAAAAGATTTTAATAATGGAAAGTGGGGTTCCACAGGAAGGACTTAAATCTGGGTGTGGAGAAGTATAAGGATGTGCCAAAATAGCAACACATTTGGGGCTGGAGTTGCAAGTTGCAGCAGTGACAGGATGGGCTCTTCAGCTCCAGCAGGGGTAGCTGGAGGCCAGAGTCAGCCTCGCAATGTGCAGGCTGTACTGACTCACCTGCAGGTAGCCAAACACTCAGCAAACACCTGGGGATTGACGTTGCCCATGAGATGCTTGGGTGGGCTCTGCCATCCTGCTGCACAATTGAGAATTGCTGCAAAAAACCCGGAGTGCCCAAGCCAGCACACAGCGTGACTGCACCCCAGACCATGGCTGGGAGGCTCTGTGATGCTCCATCCTTGCTGCTTCTGCACGAGCTGTGGACGCAGCCCCCTGCCCAGGTAAAGGTCAGGAGTCATCCAGACTTTGCAAATTGCCAAAGCAGTTTGATCCAACACATGTACCACACTGATAAAATGTGGGGGTACTCATATCCGTGCACATAGGAATTCTCTGAATTATGATTAATTTTTATTTATATTAATTATATACATTAATTATTTTGTTTACTTTTGGTAATTGAAAAAGTAGTATTTAAGTATTTTTTTTTCTTTTAATAAAAAAGAAGCCCAAGCAATGAATATAACCCTGCCTGCATGCCTGCTTTTCATATCTTGGTTCTGTGCTACTGTTGTCTCAGTTGAGTTTTATGCTACCTCATTCACAACCAGCAGGAAATCACTGACAGCAGCCCCCGATGTCCCGGGCTCACCCTTTTGCAGCCCCTCTCCTCTGACAGTGGAGCTTGGAGCATGCAGGGGTTCTGAGCAGCTTCGGCTGCTGTGGGAGCTGATCTCCTGGCAGCTTTCCCGAATTCTCACAGAAGCACAGAATGGCTTGAGATGGAATGGACCTTAAAAATCCTTACCCTTCCAATGCCCTGCCGGGAGCAGGGCTGCCACCCACCAGCTCAGGCTGCTCAGGACCCCATCCAGCCTGGTCTTGGACACCTCCAGGGATGAGGCACCCATAGCTTCTCTGGTCAGCCTGTGCCAGGGCCTCACTACCCACCCTGTGAAAATTTTTCTGCCTGACCTAGATCTCCCCTCTTTTAGTTTAGTCCTATCACTATCTATCCGTGGAAAAAAAAAAAAAAAAAAAAAAAAAAAAAAAAAAAAGTCTATTTACCTCTTGTTTATAAGCTGCATTACGGGATGTCGGGTCCCCCCGAACTCCTGCTATTCTTTATGGTCGCCCCTGACCCCGGGCGTTATGTCCTGCCCCAGCTCAGTACCGCCGCTTCGGAGCAGCCTGGACCCGGCTCTCGCAGCCGATAGGTGGCATCCCCCGCCCGCGGAGCGCGCCGCGGGGCTGAGCGGAGCGGGAGCCGCCAGGCTGTCCCGCGGTACGGGGACGGGCGAGCCCACGGACAAGCGCTGTGGGGAACGGTTTTTGCCTTCTTGCCTCGACGTGCCGCCGCTACTCACCTTCCCTTCCTTCCCTTCTTTCCGTTTCAAACAGCATCTGCCAGGCTGGGAGGGAAACAAGTGAGAGAGGAGCGGCAGAACGAGGAGAAGTCATGGCTAACAGGGACTCGCGGGGACTGCCAGACCTCAAGCATCCTCCCGAGGGCTGAGCCTGCTGCCCCCTGGACAGCCGGCCCCTCGGACATCCCCTGGAGACGAGAGAAGGCTGACAGCGTTGTCCCAGTCCGCGAGCAGTCCCCAGCGCCGCGAGAGCCGCGATCCGGGAAAAGCCGGAGCGCCCCTGGCACTGCGGGGTCGGTGTGCGGGAAGAATTCGGTGCGGCCGGAGATGTCCGTGTCACTCTCCTGGCGGCACATTGCGGGCAGGGTCGGCCAGCCTGCTCCGCCTCGGTGCCACAGTGATCCTCCGAGTGTTTCTTTCCTTCCTTGTTTCTTTTTCTTCCTTCACTCTTTCTTTTACTTATTTCCTTCCTTCCTTCCTTCCTTCCTTCCTTCCTTCCTTCCTTCCTTCCTTCCTTCCTTCCTTCCTTCCTTCCTTCCTTCCTTCCTTCCTTCCTTCCTTCCTTCCTTCCTTCCTTCCTTCCTTCCTTCCTTCCTTCCTTCCTTCCTTCCTTCCTTCCTTCCTTCCTTCCTTCCTTCCTTCCTTCCCTCCTTTCCTTTCCTTTCCTTTCCTTTCCTTTCCTTTCCTTTCCTTTCCTTTCCTTTCCTTTCCTTTCCTTTCCTTTCCTTTCCTTTCCTTTCCTTTCCTTTCCTTTCCTTTCCTTTCCTTTCCTTTCCTTTCCTTTCCTTTCCTTTCCTTTCCTTTCCTTTCCTTTCCTTTCCTTTCCTTTCCTTTCCTTTCCTTTCCTTTCCTTTCCTTTCCTTTCCTTTCCTTTCCTTTCCTTTTTTTTCTTCTTTCTCTCTATCTCTCTTCCTCACTTTCAGTCTTCTCTTTCTCTCTTCCTCTATCTTTTTTTTCTTTTCCTGTTTTCCTCTCTTTTTTCCTTTCTTTTTTTCTTTCCTTCCACCTGGACTGAACTTCAAGTACCAGAAGAGGAGCAAGGATAAGGGGGAAAAAAAAAGAAAAAAAAAGAAAAAAGAAAAAAAAAAAAAAAAAAAACCAATTTTAAAGAGGAAAATTCTCGCCGAGGAGAAAATTTTTCTGTCTGCATTCCTTCTATAATTTGTCCTGGGACCTCAAAATTATCTCCAAAACTCATTTCACTTCCTATTCTAGAGTAGCATTATCAGTTTTTTACAGGGGAAAAAAATATCTGTCAACGCTTCATCGCCGCTCTTGAAAGTCTTTTTCCTTCCTTTTTTTTTTTTTTTTTTTTTTAACTTTCTTTCCCTTTCCCTTTCTCTCTTAAAACTTCTGATGGCATTCTCCTGCCGCCTGCTTACTAGTGAACAAAATGCAAATAGGATTATTCGGAAATTGTAGAAAGGATTACGCTGTAAATCCACGAAACTGTGTTTGAAACAGGGTGGTTTTAAGCTTTGAATTAGAACAATATGCAGACAACGCACTGGAGGAAAATGGTGCGTTTCAGCCGTTTGAGAAGTGAGAAGTGAAGACGCAAACACTCGCCCGACCATCTCTTTTGGAGCACGGAATGGTCTCGCGCTGCTTCGACTCTAATCGGATTTCAGCCTTGGGTCGTTCTGGCGGAGCTGGGGCTGCTGTGCATTTTTGAGGCGTTTCTGCGACTTTTTTTCCTTGCGAGTCGTCGTGTAAAGTGCATCTGGTCTTCTGCTGTCCTCGCATCGTCTATCACCTGAAACTGGGAACGAGGGACTTAATTAGGGAGCAATCTTTTGTGTCACTTTCTTTGGGTTGTTCCTGCTCTCAAAGCAGAAGTGGCATTTTAAAGGCCGGTGAACTGCTTTCCTTTGCAGGAGAAAGGGGTATAACTAATTCTCTGTTAGTGTTTCCCATAATGGAGGGATCTGCTTCCCTGCCCATAAAAACAACAGCCTCACAAATAAACCATGAGATGAGTGTTGCGCTTTGGAAGCGATTCTTCGAGAGGTCGACATCTAGAAATGTTTGACTTCGTTCTTGAATGAATTAAACTCTGGAGGAGGAAGAAGCGGGGACAGAAGTTTCAGAAACCATCCCACGGACAGAACTCTTCATCTGAAGTTTATTAGCTTACCGCCTCTCTCGCTTAGCGGTTGGGGAGGGGGCTTTGGGTGGAAAGCTTTATTTTAGAGGGCTTTGAAATATGTCACACAGAACCACAGAATGTTTGAGGTGGGAAGGGACCACTTGGGATCGCACTGCGCCCCGGGGTCACACCCAGGCGGGTTTGGAGTACCTCCGTAGAAGGAGACTCCCCAGCCCCTCCGGACAGCTCCTCTCGGTCGTTCCCCTCCCCGAGCTGCGGCGCAGCCCCCTCCCAGAGGCCGTCTCCTGGCAGCGGGGATCTCCCGCAGCACCCACTCGGGGTCGCCCGCCCACGCGGGTCTCCGGGGAAGGGAATCCCGTAGAGAAGACGCTTTTTCTCCCTTCCCGCAGGCAGCAGGGCGCCGTCCCGGCGCAGAGCAGTGGGATTCAGAGATCCCGGCACTGTACTCGCAAAGATGCTTCAGCGCGCTGGGACAGACTCACTTTTTTTCTCCTTTTCTTTCTCGGAGTATGTCCCCCCTCCCACACTGTGGACAGACCCCTCCCCCCACACCCCCCACCCCAAAGAGGGCACGGCACCACAGCTCGCCCCGCCGCGCACTGACGCCGAGAGCCATGTGATGGCCCCCTCGCTATAAGGCGGGGAGGAAGGCCACCCTCTTTGGGACTCGGCCCCGGCCTCCGCACCGTCTCTCCTAATGGGCCGGCGAGCCGCCCCCTCCGCCCGCCCTCTTCTCTCTTCCTCCCTCCCTCCTTCTTCCCCTCCCTCTCCTCCTCCCAGGACTAGGCGCGCTCCCTCTGCCCCGCATCCATTAATGTCTGGGGGCTGAGGTGAGGAGAAAGAAGAGGGAACGGGCTCCCAGGCGCGGCGGCACGGCCCCCCACCCCCAAACCCCAGCCCCAAACAAAAACAAAAGAAAAAAAAAAAAAAAAAGAGGGGGGAGGGGAGAGAGAGGAAAAAAAAAAAAAAAAAAAAAGCGAGAGAGAAAAATCTTGAAAAAAGCAGCAAAAAATACGCCAAACCATAAGGCACCGCCGCCTCCGAGCGGGCGGCAGCAGCGCTCTCGCAGCGCGGCGGCGCTGGGGCCCGGCCCTCCTGCCCGCGGCGGCGGCGGGGCGGCTCTCGGCGGAGCGCCGCGGAGGCCCGGCGGGGAGAGTGGCCGCCCGCCCGCCGCGCCGCGCCGCCCGCCGCCGATGCGCTGTCCCGCCGCCTCGCCATGACCCTGAGCTCGGAGATGTCCGAGGCGTCGGCGCTGGCTGAGGAGACCGACATCGATGTGGTGGGCGAGGAGGACGACGAGGAGGACGAGGAGGAGCCGCAGCCCCGTCGCCGCCGCCGCCGCTCCTACGCCGAGGACGAGGAGGAGGAGGAAGAGGAGGAAGAGGAGGATGCGGGCGACCTTCACGACGACGCCCTGCTGCCGCGGTCGCCCGTGCGCGCGGGCGGCGGTGGCGGCGGCGGCGGCGGGGCGGGCGGCGGGGACGGCCCCGGCGGCTCTCGGTCCCCCTCCCGGGGCGGCCCGCAGAAGGCGGCGGCGGCGGGCGGCGGCGGGGCGGGCGGCGGCGGCGGCGGCGGCGGGGCGGGAGGCGGCGGCGGCGGCGGCGGCAAGAACAGCCTGGTGAAGCCGCCGTACTCCTACATCGCCCTCATCACCATGGCCATCCTGCAGAGCCCCAAGAAGCGGCTGACGCTGAGCGAGATCTGCGAGTTCATCAGCGGGCGCTTCCCCTACTACCGGGAGAAGTTCCCCGCCTGGCAGAACAGCATCCGCCACAACCTCTCCCTCAACGACTGCTTCGTGAAGATCCCCCGGGAGCCCGGCAACCCGGGCAAGGGCAACTACTGGACGCTGGACCCCGAGTCCGCCGACATGTTCGACAACGGGAGCTTCCTGCGCCGCCGAAAGCGCTTCAAGCGGCAGCAGCTCCCGGCCCCGGAGCTGCTGCTGCGCGCCGTGGACCCCGCCGCCTTCCTCCCGCAGCCCCCGCCCCAGCCCCCGCAGCAGCCGCCCTGCGCCTACGGACCCTACGGCTGCGGCTACGGCCTCCAGCTGCAGCCCTACCACCCCCACTCCGCCCTCTTCGCCTTCCACCACCCCTCCCCGCCACCCCGGCAGCCCCCCGCCGCCCCCGCCGGCGCCCCCGCCGCGGCGCTGCCCCCCGCCGCCGCCGCCGCCGCGCCGCCGGGCCCCTTGCTGCCGGCGGCGGAGCTGGCACGGACGCCCTTCGGCTACGCGCACCCGCTGGGCCCGGCGCTGGCGGCCTCGCTGCACGCCGCCAAGCCCGGCAGCGGCGCGGCGGTGGCCCGCTCGCCCTTCTCCATCGAGAGCATCATCGGGGGGGGGCCCGGCCCCGGCCTGGGTGCTGGCCCCGCTCCCGGTGCGGGCAGCAGCTGCGCCTCGCAGTCGGGCGCAGCGCCGGGGCTGTCCCGCTCGCTGGGGAGCGGCCTGGCGCCTGCCGCCGCGCTGCCCGCCGCGCCCGGCCTGGCGGCCCGCATCTCTAACTGTTAAGGGGTTCGGAGTCTTTCCGAAGGTAGGATCTGGGCTCTTTTTCTTCGCCGCTCGGATGCCCGGCGGACGCACGGAGGAGCGGCTTTGCGCGGGATTTGCGCGGGATTTGCGCGCGGTTTGCGCGTTGGGGATATATGAGGCCGTTCTCTGTGGCCGGCGGGTTGCCCGGGACCGGTCCGATGCACAACCAGGTCGGTGTGCTGCACGGGCGGGCGGTCACGCTGTTGGAAAGTTACTCGTTACTCCTTAAAAAAAAGAAAAAGAAAGAAAAAAAAAAAAGAAAAAAAAAAAGAAAGAAAAAAAAAAAGAAAGAAAGAAAGAAAGAAAAAAAAGGTAATAATAATAAATAACATCTCTAAACCGTCAAAGTTCAGAGATTCTCAGGTCTAGGAGCTTAAAAACAGTGATTTACAGGAATAGAGAAGGCTTGAGGGAGGACAGCAAAGCAATACTTTTTCATTTTAGTACACTTGTCTCATGTACTTTTATAAAAGAAAAGAAAAGATTAACATGTTTACACAGAAGAAAATCAAGATTATCATTTCTTATTTTAACCTGTGTTTTGTATTATAATAGGCTTACGGAGTTTTTATTTTGTACTTTATGCGTATTCTTTACAAGGAATATTGTTAAAAATTACTGGCAAGTATTATTGTACCATTTTAATGTAAAATTTTTACACATTTTCCAAAATAAAATTTTTAATTTTCAAAATAATAACAATAATAACAATAATGACAGTAATAATTGGAGAACTAAAGCAAAAGACCAAAGGGGCCCTGCCAGGCAATTTGCTTCAAACCCTTTCCTCCGCAGTACTTCTCCCATCCCCAGGACGTCTCTCTCCCTGTCTCTGTGCAGAGACATCCTGGTGTTTTTCCTGGGGAAATATCGCAGCGCTTAAATGATTTTTAGTTTGGTATTTCTTATAACTGGATCTGACCGCGGAGAAGAGAATCTAAGTACGATTTTCACAGACCCACCGGCGGTCCCAGTAGAGACTTGCGGGCGGGAGGGGGTGGGGGGAGAGGAGAGAGAAATAATTAAACGAAGGGATGCAGTAATAGAGATCCAGGACAAAAGAGGGAATAAATAGGAGCAGGTCTCTCTCAGGGATCGAAGCCCACTCCGTACAGCGCCAAGCGGAGCGCTGATCAAAAAGACGGTTCGAAACTGTTTTACATTTCGGGATGAATTCTAAAGCAGAACGGCATCGGGTCTGGGCCTCCCGGAGGCCCAAAGGAAAACAGTAATGAGGGGCACGCACAGAGCTTCCGAGATTTGTCAGAGCCTCTTACATTTCTGTGACAATAATGCGGACATGTGTTTCTACTTTTTGATTCATATAATATAAAATGAGCGCGGGGACAGGGCTGAGTGATGAGCTGATTGAATGCGTGAGCCACTGAGACGGGAATGAGGAGGTGCTCAGAGCGAGCCGTGAAGCGAGCTGCGTTGGTTTTGGTCTCTAGTTTGAGTACAGCCGGCATATATCTCTTTCACAGAGATATTTATCTGTTTGCTTCTTAATCAAAACGCCTACTTCCAATATTCGGAGTTCTAGCATGGAAAAAAAAAAAAAAAAAAAAAAGAAAGAAAGAAAGAAAAAGAAAAAGAACCGTGCGTTTTAGGACAGGCGTGGAGTGTCGTGTTGTGGGCTTGGGCCGCAAGCCTACGGAATCGGGACAGCGATTTTCAATAACGATTTTGTAGATAGGGGGATAATGCAAATTTTCAATCGGGGAAAAAAAAAAAAAAAAAACGAAAGAAAGAAAGAAAGTTATTTATTATTGTCTGGAGTGGGGAAAGAAAGCCGCCGTGGTTACGTGCATTTAGGTTTCGAAATGCCCTGTCGCCTTATTTTCCAGTACTCTTGCGGATCGAAGAACGATGCTTTCCTGTTTTGTTGGTAGCCATCGCAGGGTAAAAGCCGCTGTTATCAATGAGCGAAAGTTCGGACGCGAGATCTGCGGCGTTCCGTTTGTAGCTTGCGGCTGCAAGGCCGCCCTGTGGGTCCCGGGTCCTTCGAGTAGAGCTACGTACGGTCCCGTTTAGTTTTATAAAGCGTAAGGGAGAAGACCCCTGAGTGGCCGTGTCCATTCCCTTCGGGGTGAACTGATAGTTATTGCCGAGGGAGCCGGCAGCACGCCGCCACCAGACCCGGCCGGGCCCGCATTCGTGGCGTCCTTCGGGGCTGCGGCAAAACCACACAGAGGGAGTCCGGGAGGAGAGCTTTTGGAGCGGTGATGCCCGGCGTGACGCTGCCCTGCGCGGGCTGCTCACAGGACTCTCCGGGCTGCGGCTGAAGGCAGCGGCGAGATGCATGGCCCGGCAAGCGGGGTTCGCGGGTATGTCTGCGCTGCACCAGCTGTTCCTCCGGTATTTTACTTCGTGCGTGGACAGGGCCTCCCTCCATCTAGAAGTCAGTAGGCAGCCGGCAGGAGAACTTGCGGTTGGTGCTATAGATTTATTTTTCAAGCGCCGAGGAAAGGGTCTGGGAATGGTGCTCCCCGCGCTGTTCCCCCTCGGTTCTCCGCAGCAGGTGCCGCCGTCACCCGCTGCCGTGGAAGTGTCCCTCGGTGTCCCCGCAGCCGGGCAGAGGCCGGGGCCGAGCCATTCCTTCGACACAGCCGGGCCTCACAAACGCGGCGGTGGGACAGACACGGCGCTGTCGCCTCCTCCTCCTCCCAGCCACAAAGTATGGGTTCATTAACTCGCCTCCTTTTCTCATCGTATCTCCACGGGACTGAGAGACGAATTGCTGGGGCTGAATCGGGAGGGGATTGCTCTATATGGGGGCGAATGTTTCAATCAGTTCCTCCTGAAGGACCACACAAAAAGAAACTTTTTGGTTTATGGTGCTATTATGCAGCGTTTTAATCTAGGGATAGATTTAGCCAAATGTTATCTATTGGGAATTTAATGAAGCCCTTATGTATTCAATTGCGCTTTATGCCACACACAGTGTCTCTATCCAGAAACGTTTCCTTCCACATATTTCTTTGTTTCTGTTGGGTGATTTATATATTTTTAATTAGTTTTTCTTTAATTATTTCATCTCAACCGTCTTGTACAACATTCCTCCCAAGCAGAACTGCGTTAGGTCGCTTCCCACATCCCCTATACTTTTCCCCCGCCCTTCCCCGTTTGGGATCTGATGACTTTGCACGTCCGCATGCTGCGCCCGTCCCTCAGAGAGCTCCCCCCGGGGCCGACACCGCGACGGCTCCGACGGCACCGCTGTGGGAGCGGGGCCGCGCCAGGCCGGGCGGGGGTTCTGCACGCCGGTTCCCGGCCCCGAAGCTTCCCCATCCGCACCTCCTTTGGGCCGCACATTCCTGCCGGTCCTTTTCCTGCCGCAGCGAGAGGCAGTGGGGGGTACTCTGGCACATACCGCATCCTTTCAGGATGGATTCAAGCAGCACTGTCCCTGAGCCCGGAGGCGGGGTGAGGCCGGGGTGGCCTCACCTGCTCTCGGCTGCTCCCTTCGCTGCAGTGCCGGTGTCAAAGTGGAGCGCGCACGGCTGCCCCCGCGGTGGAGGCCTGGACGGGAGATCTGCTGGAAACCAGTTCTGGTTTAATAGCCTCTTGGCACGGCCCGGATACTCTGCTCTGTGTGTAATACTTTCCTTCATTACTCACAGTAAGTACTTCAGTAGGCACTGATAACATTGTATTTGACAGAAATCGTGGAAATTATGATCATGGCCAAATGCTTCCTGCACGGGAACTTGCTAACCAAAGCAGATCCACTCCTCAGCTGGCCCGGGCTGCAGAGAAGTGCCGTCCACATCCCAGCGGAGCTGCTCCCGTCAGGTAGGTAGGAGTCGGATCCCCGCCGCCCCCACTCACCTCTCCTCTCCCTGCCTTACTCCGCACATTCTCGCCCTCCGCCACCCCTCAGCGCGGGGCTTCCCCTGCCTGTGTGCGCACACGCGGGCGTGTGGTCGTGTTTGCGGGAAAACGGCTCTCCCGATGTTAACGCGCTGCGATCTGCACAGATGGCCGCCCGTCGGTCTGGGAGGAGGAGGAGACCTGCAGCACAGCCCCTGCTCCCTCAACCACTTGTTCCTTTTTGTCTTGTTTCGTTTTGTCTCTTCCTTTCACAGAAGAGAAGAACCGCCGCACGGCCCGACTCCGCCAAGGTCCGGGTTCGACCCAAAAGAGAGGAGAGGCAAAGGCCGGCGCTGGGAGATGGGTAGCCCCGCGGCGAACCTTGCTGCGGACCCGCGGATGACTCCGTTCCTGCGCACAGCGGATGGCCGCCGCTGCCCCTGCACACCCGCGGCCCGCAATGCGGAGGGGCGGAGAGTTGGAGCTGGGCCTCGGCATGCCCAGAAAGTAGAACGAGTTATAGATTGGATTGTACACATTATTGATTATTATTTAATTTAAGATCTACACGATTTTAGAAACGATACCACTGAAATCAGTGGGAAAATCGTAGGGGAAATGTATTTTTTCATAGAAAAATAATTAAACTAGCCCTTTCTCCAAACCGCAAGAGACTCGTTGAATTGATTCTAAATTTCCCTTTTGCCGACGGAGCAAAACGGCATGCAGAAGTCTGCGGGGCCCCATATTTAGATGATAAATTATGCAATACATGTTGGGAGCAAAAGGATAAATAAGGATTTCGGTTGTTGCGATAACTCGTCCTCTGAAGCTGGGGTAACCCTACCCACCATCAGTCAGGAGGTACTTCTCTCCCATAGGGCAACAGAATCCCATCTGCATACATCGAAATGCGATGTACTCGGGGGCCAGTACCGCAGCACCGGGGCCACGGCCCTTCGCACCTCACTCTGCTCCCCCCGGGAGCGCGCACGCACACCTGTACACGGCAAAGACATTAAATACACACAATCAAGATAAATGAGGTGTCTTCCCCAGGCTTTCTCTTCTTAAAATAAATACTGCCACGTCTGCTTATTCAGCCATCGCCGGGCAGAATTGATCGTTTTCTAATGTACGTGTTTACAGTGGAATTCCACCTGTCGGCTGCTCGTAGGGGGCCTGAAGCCAAGCGGTCTCTTCGGATCAATAGTTCACGTTTAAATGAACAAATGGTGAAAAACAGTTAGGCGAAAGGCGAGGGAGCAGGCGGAGGACAGGTGAATGTCCTCTCTGAAACCGGACGAAATAAAAAAAATTACGGGGCCATGAAAAATAACTCATAATACACCTTTCAGCCTGACACCGATTTCACGAAATCTCGCCGGGGGAAGGTGAGTGAGTTCTGCCGAGCTGCCCTCCACCAGCTGGAAGTCCGTAAGCTCTCCTTCGAGCCCACGAGTGTGTGCCTTTCCCAGTCCAGCAGGCACTCGGCAGCTGTGTCGGTAAACCCAGAGCTCAGACCTCTTCCCGCTGCCTCCTCTCTGTGCGCGTGGAGCCAAATGCGGCCCTCCTCTGGGGATTACCCTCTTCAGATCGTTTTCAGCACGACTCCCCTCTCGAGGGCTCTTCCCCGGGTTCTGACAACTCTGTCCTCCCGCGCCCCGGACGCGGTTTGCAGAGATGCCCCGGGCTGCCCGCAACAGACCTCGGCCGCTCGCCGGGACAGGCGCCTGCTTTTAAGCCGACGCTTTCCCCTGCAGCCTCCTCAGAGGAAGTCCGCAACAACTTGCTAATACACAGGCGTCCAAGTCCAGCGCTCCCACAAGAGCCGTGCAGCCCCGACCCGGAGCTGCCTCCGCTGCACTTGTGATTGCAGGGCAGAGCGGCTGAGGGCAGCGCGCAGAGCCCCGTGGCCAAGCTGGGCGGGACGGGGCCGAGGTGCGGTGGAAGCCCCGAGCCCGCTCCCGGCCGGGCACACTGCCGCAGCGCCGGGCCGTCCGCCAGAGACTAGAGCTGGCTCGAGCTCCCGTCGAGGGAGTGGGACAGGGGCCAAAATTCAGCTGAACACGTATAGGGGTTTGCGATGAGTCATGATGCGGGATGATGCCGAATGATTCAGGATAAGGAATGAGAGCCGAGCCGGGAGACCCCGTCGGGGCTTACCGCCGTCGGCGCTGTGCAGGGCCGTGCCCACCTCGGCATCGGAGCGGGCTGTAAAATGGCTCTTGCGTCTCCCGCAGCTGAGAAAGTTCGGGCCAGGGCTGCCCCATCTCCCTCATCACTGGAGGCGTGAGGAGGGCCCCACGATGTGGGCTGCAGACGGAGAAGCCGGAGCTCGGAATTCGCACGGGCCGTTCGGAGACACCGCGCGGTGCTGGGGGCGGGGAGCCCGGACCCGGCGGTATAAATCCCTCGGCAATTGAGTTCTGCACCTTTGATTTGAAAAATCGGGTTCCTTGAGTGGAAACAGTTGACAGGAACCTAAAAGGATTAGCTGCATTCCACACGGGATCATTTTTACTGGTAACATTTTGAAACGATTGATCCCTTCCAGACCATAAACAATGTCCAGAAAAATGATCTAACTAGACTGCCATTGTTCGCCTTTGTCTGCGAATCCCCTTTTGCCAGCACTTTGATTAGGGACTTTGACAGGGTGGGTCTAATTTTCTCCCCCTCCTTTCCCGCACGAAGTTTGAAATCTCTGCAAGGCCTATCTGCCGGAGAGCGGGCGATCGGGGGAAGGCACCAGGTAGGGCAGAGAGGAAAGAAGAGACTGGAAAGGAGGGGGCTCCGTGACCGGAGGGGCCCGAAACGAGGGAGCTTCCCCTCCGCCATGCTTCTCCCGGAGGCCTTTGTGTCAGCCCGCCCGAGAGGAAGGGAAGCAGAGGAGAACAGAGCCCGTCGGAGGGCATGCAGTCCGGGGCCTCACGCTCCGACCCGGCCGGAGACACAGCGGGGAAGACGTTGGGGAGGGAGCCCGGAGGCCCTGCCCCGCCGCGCTGCCGGCGGACTTTCCCTGTTTTGACACCTGTGCACGCTGCCCCGTGCTCCTTTCCCTGATTTATTGCCCAATTAAAGGTTCAGTGTTCCTCGAGCCACCCGCGCTGCATCCCTCCGCACCATCCTTCCTGCAACATTGTGGCGGCGTGCCGGAATGTGCGACGAGGGCCGTCCGCTGATCCCCGCCCGGCCCGCTCTCCGTCCGGGTCTGCTTTCACAGCCCCGGTCAGAAGGGCCGAGCAGGTGGCAACCCAGGTGGCGATCCGTCTTGCCCCAGCATCCTCTTCCCCTTCCTTTCCTTTGCGCAGTATGACTTCGGGGTTCGGTGCCCAGCGGCCCCGACGGCACGGCCCGGTGCGGAGAGGGGCTGGAGGCGCAGCGCGGTCCTACAGAGCCGGGGCGACAAACGGCGGCCCGGGGGCTGCCAGTTCCACCGAGGGAGGGAAAAAAAAAAAAAAAAAAGCCAGAAAGCACAATTCCACCTCTGATTGTTCTATCACCCCCCAGCTGGGAGACAGCAGCTTCTGTCCCTCGGATCCCTCGGGATGTGTTCATCGTGTTGAGGTCCGGGGTTTTCTTTCTTTCTCTCTTTCTTCTTCCCTCTTCCCTTTTCTTCTTCTTCCTTTTTTTTTTTTTTTTTTTTAACTCCTTTATTTCATTTTCCCCCACAGAGAATAAGCCGCTCCCCGGTGTAGATTGGCAGCATTGAGCATCTTCCTAACTTAACTCTGTCTTCCTTGCATCTATCAATCCACCTTTCTAATTAGACTAATTAGAAGATATGTGGACTGTTGCTGGGCCCATAGACTAAACTGCTTAGGGCTTGTGAAAGAAGGGCTGAATGCCCGCCATGGGAGGTGGCCATTCAGGGGGACAGTAACAGTTGCTACATTTATCTCCTGCCATTGAAAAGAGCTCCGCTTAAAGCTCGATTAAAATGTTTGGAAACTAATGCCACCCTGGATCCCTCTCTAATTAGAGGGCCTGGATAGATCACCCCGATCAGTCAAAAGAAGCTCCTTCCAGAGCCTGAGCTTTCTGTTCAGCAAAATTACTTCGCTCCACCCCGCCCCCACCTCGAAAAGAGAAAGAAAAAAAAAAAAAAAAAAAAAAAAAAGGAGAGAAAGAGATAACCGCCAGAAAAGCTGAAAAGGGGAGGAAGATGGCGCTGGGCCGAACTTTTCCTTCCTAAGAGTTTTTGACTCCGGCTTTCCTGTTCGGAGCTCCGCTGGCTCCCTGCCCTCGGGGTTTCCCAGAGAGGCAGTGGGTGCCTGAGGCCCGAGCTCCCCGGGGCGCTGCACCGAGCCCTTGTGTGCACAGGTGCGCACTTTGTGCGGTGCGCGCGGGGACCTCGAAGTGGGGCTGGCGGCTGGAGCCCCCCGGGGCCGCAGGGAGTTGGCAGCAGTCGGTCTGTGCCGCATCCCGAAGGAACTGCCCTGCTCCTGCTCCGCTGGTGCTGCCAGCCGGGGGGGCTCGGAGGAAGCGGAAAGCCACCGCCTCTCACCCCTAGCTGAGAGCCCCGGGACGGGTCCTGCCACAGGTGCAGCGGTCGACGCGCAGCTCGGACGGCACTAGCTGGAAGAATAAAGGCAGGAGGACCCGGAGAGATGTCCGCGGACCTGGGCAGGGCCCTACGAGAAGCAGCCCCCGCTCTCCCGCCGCGCCGCCCGCGGGAGGTGCGCAGCCCGGGCCCAGCCGTTTGGCCTCAGGGCACCGCGTAAATCCGCAGCACCGCCTCTTCCGCGTGCTACTGGGGATTGCGTCCTCATAAACGTGAATGAAAGACTGGAGCTGACGGGGGGAAGGAAGGAGAAAAAAAGTTCTTAATTACCACCGGTCTTGCTACACCCAGATGGTCCGACTTACAGGCCAAAGTGCCTGACAAGTGTTCTCTCTCATGGCAAGCCAAGGCTGCGAATCCGCGAAAATCGGAGCCGGGCGCTCTCTCGGGGGCCACAGCGCCGCGATGCCCGCAAACAGCGGCGCGGAGAGGTCCGCGGAGACCTCCGGCACCGAGGGCGAGGAGTGAGCAGGGCTGCGTGAGTTCGGTGTTCACAGCACACCCTCGGCAGCAGGGCAGGATGAGGCCGGGGTAGGGCTATTGGTACAGTTTCCGACTTTAAAGAGCGATCTGATCACTTCCACATTCGTATCCGCCAGGAAAGGTATAGTTGCGTCCCGTTGTTCTCACCTTTCCCAAGAAGAGGCTCACTGGGGCCCCTACTGCCGCTGACGGATGCGATCTCGTGGGAGGAAGATGAGAGATGTCCCGGGACAGGCAAGCAGAGAAAAATACGTGGGGTCTTCTCTCATATTCCTGCCTACAGAACGCCCTCCTCCAAATCTCCTCTTTTGGGGAAAGAATTGGGGTGGTCTAGTGGCTGACCCGCTCTTTGTCCACGGGGAAAGTGACAGGAAAAGGACCAGCTCTGAGCCGCGGGTGGGCAGCAGGTGGGAGAAGGAGAGTCATTCCACTGCCCTGGCCACACTGTGCTGCTTCGTATCCTCTGGTCCCAGTTAGCTCAGTAGGGTGAGTCCAAAGGACAAGCCGATCAAATATTTACCTTGGGGACACATGTTTCCTTTTCCCCTTTTCCCCTTTTCCCCTTTTCCCCTTTTCCCCTTTTCCCCTTTTCCCCTTTTCCCCTTTTCCCCTTTTCCCCTTTTCCCCTTTTCCCCTTTTCCCCTTTTCCCCTTTTCCCCTTTTCCCCTTTTCCCTTTTTCCCCTTTTTTCCTTTTCCCTTTCCCTTTTCCTTCCCATCTCATTTTTCCCTTATAAAGCATGCTGAGTGCACATGACTGCTCGGCTCGGCTCGGCTGCAGAAGCCGGATGTCTGAACATGGATTGCCCCATCGCTGAGTGCTCCTAGAGAGTCTCCCCCCAGCACTGTGCTGACTCAGGGGTACAGCCAACCCGGCCCTGTTCACAGGATACACTGCTGCCCGCACACTCCCAGCGGAGACTGCTATGGCCCCACACAACGAAGCTCCTCGGAGGTGTCCGGAGCCATTCAGGAGCAATGCTCGGCCTTTGGGACTAAGGGACGGTGCGAGGGCTAGCTGTGAGTTTGCTGAAGTTGACTCAGTTTCAGAGTTTATTTGATTTTGGAGAGTTCTGGATCTTCCCAGGGCTAGTATCTGCATTTCTGAAGCCCCAGGGGAAGCCTTGGTTCTGCTGACCTTTCCCTTCTCAAAACAAGTAGATGAGGACAGAGGATGCTCCGTGTCCAGACCCAGGGGCGGCTGCAGCTGTGTGCCTGGTAGTCGCCGCAGTCAGCAGGTAGCTGAGCAGTGTGTCTACATTTCACATGTTTCCCATTGTTCTCCTCGTGGGCGTTAATACGAGAAGTTTTCTTGCTAGTGCTGGGAACATTTTCTTCTATCCGAAAGGGAAATTCCCACAAGTAGCATGAACACAGGGGTCAATGCTCTGGGCCGAGAGATTTAGCTGAAACCTGTGCTCCTAAAATCGCGCGAATGGTGGTCTCACGGGTCCCTTGCGCTGGTCGGGCCAGGCAGGAAGGCAAGGACTGGGGGGGGGGGGGGCAAGGGGGGAGGGGGAGAAAAGGGGGTGGAGGAAGTAGTGCTTTTTTTTTTTTTTTTTTTTTAATTTCTTTCTTTGTCGCGGGGAGGATGTTGAGGAAAAATCCTATTTTCTCTGAAAATACCACGCCGGGGGTGCGCAGAACCTCACAGCTGCCGCTGTGGGATGCGGAGGGTCAGGGAGCTCCGCCCAAAGAGGGACCTCGGGGGTCCGGAACCCCTCGCGATCTTCTGGGAAGCAGAGTGTGATCTGACTACCTCAACAGCGGGAGCAACTTTCCCCAGATGTTGATAGCAGAAAGAGACAAAAGGGGAGATAGAATAAATATTTGTCCTTCAGGAATGGAAGTTATTAAATTAACGCCCGAAAGTTCACGCGTTCTAATGAGTTTTGTCAAACATTATTTTTTAAAAGGAAAGATCAAAATATGTGAAGTTTTGCCTTGGGCCGATGCAGTGGAGCGTAAGAAAAAACTATTAACATACATCATCGAGCCACGCACGCCACTGCTGGACAAGTACAACAGAAGGTAAACAGATTATTTTGTTTAATAATGCTGACAGCTCTTATGGAGCAGAATTGGAGAGACCTAAATATTAATAGAGTCATTCAAGTGGAGCAAAAGTTACAAATCATTAGCTGAAGAAAGTTGGCTTCCAGCCCACATTCTATAGGGGCATGAGGGAAGCGTGGTAACTGTGCTGTTACCGTCTACAAAAGGGCAATTTTTGTATATAATTTATTTAGATGAAGTGTGCAGAATGTTTTTATTTGTTCTACATCTAGCTGTCTCACCTCTGTGTGAACTCCCCAAACCCAGATCTACTCCAAATACTTCTGCTCCCCCTTCTGCACACTTCCCTCCACCGTGTTTGCTTTGGCAACTTTCATGTTCTTACAAACAATTCTTCCAAAGATATCAATCACTCTTGCACCCAAAGAGAAATACTGTACACTCAATGCGATGACAAAATGAAACATGTTTGAAGCAAACCATGTGTTCCAGTGTGCCAGGGATTATGTTATTTGTTCAAGGAACATGGTCGGAATATTTTAGGCTTCTGTTACTCCTGTGATAGTAAATTTTATTGTCTGCCGTTGGGATTTATTATTTCGGAGGCAACGCAAATACCTCTTTACACGAATAGAATTCGCGAAATGGGAAGCCAACCCCGCGCTCTGACGGGGGAACGCTTTGGCCCCGGGGATTTTTCCCTACGCCGTTTGCCCTCCCTGCCCCCAGCAGTCACAGCAAGTGCTGCTGTGCCCTGCTCCCGCTCCGCGCGGGTCCCCGCAGCCACGCGGTTTGTTCCCCGGGGCTCCTCGGCGCTGAAGCTCTCCGCCTGACGTCCGATCCCTAATTTCATCCTAAACGTGTGATAGAGATGTATTTTTTTTCCTTTCGACGTGTCTTCTGCCAACACCCGAAGCCGCCACTGGGACTCTATGTCTGCGCCGGGAGCACCGGGCCCTCCCTGCCGCACCGCAGAACGGGGTTGAGTTGTAGTCAAACTGCTGCGGATATGCAAGAAGCAGACAGGTCAACGCCTCGTTTTCCCGGTTTGGCATTGCCGACTGAAGTGAAAGTGACGGTGTCTTGCTTCAAAAGAAGCGGAGATACCCGGGAGCGGAGCTGCCGGTATGGAATGCCCCGGCCTCTGACTGGGAGCGCATCTGAGGCAAAGAACACACATTTTCCCGAAGCTCTTCGTCCAACTTCCCTCTCACTTGACGAGCGGTCCGGCTACGCGGCGGTTTCTTCAAATGCAACAGCCCCGACAGCATTCTGTGGGAAAAGGAAAGAGGCTTCAGGCATTAAGGCAGGTTCTACCCGGGCGGGGCTCTGTCTGCCCGAGCCCACGGGATCTCGCCCCAACGGAGAGCTGTGCCTGGCCGAGGGACATCGGGGGGCTCTGAGCGGCGCAGCGTCACTGCTGCAGCACAGAGGGTCTCTGCTGCTCCTCGGGCACAGAGCGGACGGGACTGTTCTCTGAAGACTGAACACCCCGGGGCGAGAAATGTTTTAACACACCTCGGGACGAGATACAGCCCCTCGCTGCTATCCGAGCATATATCACTGTATGCTCCTTACGAAGGAAAAGTGCAGCGAAGTTCGCTATGGGGAGCTTCATAGATCCTACATACTCCCTCCCCCACCCCTCCCCAGTACAGTCTTCGTGTGGGTGTGCGTATAGCAGCCCCTCATGAGCACAAAGGGAGGGAGATCCCGTCCTGGCATCGCCCCACACACGGCCCGCCCCGAGGGCGCTGTCCTGGCACGTTTCGCTGCGGTCGGCAGTGACTTCATGGTGGCAGGAGGTACTCAGCGCCCGTTTTATGTCCCGTCCTCATCCAGCATCACGAGCGTCAGCACGTGCTCCACAGAGTACGAGCAATGCGCCTCAATTTCCCACTCCTTTTCCCTTCCCTTCTTTCTCTTCCTTCCCTTCCTTCCCTTCCTTCCCTCTTTCCCTCCTTCCCTTCTTCCTTCCATCCTAGAAATGGTACAGAAAACAAACAAAATACACTGCAAGGAAAAGCTGCCTATGCACAAAAGGACGGGTGACCTAAAAGGACGACTTCTCTAGTGATGGACGTCGAGGTATGTGTTTCTGATCCTCGATCTTAAAATGTGGCGAGGAGCAGGAAACAGGGCTGAGTGCCCACGCTCTAGATGATGGCTATATACAGCAGGTGAGTGCATCCCGATTGATGCTCGGCTTCCTTCGCCTTTGAGGAGCATGTGGTGATGCATGCCGGAGGAACGGCAGGGGTGTGCTGTGACTGCGCATTTCATCTATCAGATAAACTTTTCCCGAATGACTGATCACCAGAGCCCAGCGAATACAATCGTAACCACGTTTGGTTTTATAGCAAATTGATGCTGCTGTCTCTAGAGTTGAGCAGCAAGTTGAAAGCCAAACCGAAGCCCCTGTCAAAATAAATACTCATCATTAAATATCTCGGTCTTTTAAAAATGCTTTTATTAGTGTCAAGCGTTTCAAAAGATCATGAGAAAGAAGTGAAGAATCAGCCCAAGAGCCACATGCCCCGCGGCTCATCTCCGAGTGGGAAATGGGTCGCTGATAAGTGCATTGTGTGAGGCTATAGGAATAGACCCACGAAGTTTTAGTTCCTGTCATCTCATTTAGCGGATCTCACGATGTCCCGATCTCCATTTGGGCTCGAGGCTGTGCGTCGGGAAGGGCACGGATTAAAACCGAGGGCCCCAGAAGCCTCCTGCTGAGCCTCCATGGCCCGCGGGAAGCCCCGGAGATGCTCTGTGGTCTTGGCCAGTGTTGCCCCCGGCCCTGCAAGAAGGCTTCGGCACCGACAGTTGGCTTCCAGGGCTGCTGCGAAACACCCGGAGACTTCTCAGCTTTCTGGTCTGGAAGCCTTAAATGTCCAGCACCGGCCCAGTGCACAAACCGAAACCTTTATAAATTTATTTCCCTTAAAGTCTTTATTAACTACCCCCAAGGATCATGGCTGCTGCTACTTCTGCTCTTGCACGGTGGTGGTCTGGCACCTCCACGAAGCACACATGCTAAACAGATTAACATGCTTCGGCTGACCCATGCTTCACAAACCGGGGATAGAGTTTCTTCAGCTCCATGTGGAAATTAACCTATATGTAGCAGTGGTCAGCTGCAAGGAGGGAGTTCCCAAGCAATCTAAACAATCTACAGTTCTTTGTTACTTTTGGCCTTTCCGTCTCTTTTTATGATTCAATACTCATTAAAATAGGAAATAAAGGGTTGGGGGGGAGGGGAGGAAAGGCAAAAAAAAGGGAAAAACTTCTTCCTCCTTAACCATGTTCCTCTTTTGCTAGGCTTGTGCACACGTCCACAAGAGCTTTTTGTGCAAGTGCTTTTATTCTTATATTTAAAGAGGCCGGGCTTCCTTCGGGGAGATTAAAGTCTCAGCTACGAGGCTTGTTAGACTTTCACGCACGGCAGGTTAAAGGCAGCGGTTTGGGGTGTCAGCGTTGCTGCAAGGACTTCAGCGGTTGCATTGTCGTGCCGCTGTTTCCCCCCGTGATTTACATGAGAAAGCGCCCTTGAGATAGAGCTGTTCGCAGACAGCCAGAGAAGGGGTTTCAGCACTCCAATCCCACCACTTTCCCTGCAGCAGACTCTTTGCCTTCAGGCTTTGCGGATCGGATCGATCCCACACCCCTGCTCCTCGGCCGCAGGCTCCAAGCGTTCAGGAAAGGCAAGAACAAATAGGAGTAACTGTTGGCTTGTGTCACATGTGGCTGTCATGGTAATAAACACACAGCTTGTCCTCCAGGAATTCCTAATCCTCCCTGTGTGGCTCTAGTCCTGTGGATAATATCATTACAGGACTAAACAAATAAACAGTCCATCCGAATCAAGCGAGAGGCACTGGGGACCGCAGTTCCTCTTTGCAAAGATGATACAAGTAAATTTACACTCACGACTTGGAGAGGGTCCAGTGGCTATGAATAGCTGCTCAGTTCTGCAGCCCTGGCTCTGGGCTGGGAAATGGTGCTGACCCTCCTGCTCTGTATTTGCTGCAATCAATGTGAGCTATTCAGGGCTGTGTTTTCCTTACTATCCTCTGCTGAGAACATCAAGGACCACTAACACTTTTATGAACCCAGGCTCAGGGAAGATGCTTTTACTACAGAGTTAGAGCATTAAACCCAGTGACATGAATGAGAGGTTAACGTGCTTCTGCCAACCAGAAGTTGGACTCTTTAATGTGATTTCCTGTTGTTCCGGCTGCTGCCCCTTGCTTGATCAACTCACTCATGATCTGAGATGCACAGCCACATTTCTTTCTCCACCTATAAGAAATAAGATAAGAAATAAGATAAAAATAAGGGTGAATCCAGCTGTAATCAAGATCCAACATAACCCAGACATTTTAGTAGCACTTCATACATTTCAGTCTTGAGTTGCAATACGTAATTCGAATGACATATTGGGGATATTAGGTTGAGGAAAAAAAAATAAAAATGACATTTATCAAACTTAACTGTATGGGTCTGGCTCCATGTCATGATAGTTCCATATCCCTGGACATGCGAGCTGCCCTTCACTCCTACAGATGTCAATTTATAAATCATATTTTAATGCAGGTTATTTTCTTTGCCTTTTGTGGCGATGGGCCAGGGGGAGTAGATTTTGTTACCTAAATTGCTATGCTTTCAGGAAAAGCAGTTTTATTTCTTCTCAGATAAAGAGTAAATTGTTGTTGTCTTATTTGAAAGTACTTCTCTCCCCCATACCCCAAATTATTCTAAAATCTGCCTTCTACAATTGCAGTGACTGGGAACCTTTAGATCAAATGAAGTCTTTCATGTTTTGCACACAGAGATAGGTCATTAATAAAAGTGTACGGGGAGAGGTGCAGTCACTGAAGTAAAATAGTACTCCAGATAATACAAAAAGCACAAAAGCTCATGGAGTTACTGTAGATATAGCAAGTTACAAATTTTGTGAACCATGCCAGGCAGGAAGGCCTCTTACACAATCCAGATGAGTTTTGAGAACAAGAAAAGTCTTAGGGCTAATTTCAGCTAGGCAGTTTGACAAAGATCTTGCCAAATTAAATATTCTGGTTGCTAATCCTACAATCACTCAATTAACTCAGTTTGGTGTCGAAGAATAACAGAGACTTGGCTCTGGATCTGCCTCAGTCACTCAGCCCTGCTGGGCCATGGTGCCCTGCAGAAGACGAGGAGCTCGAGGTGAGCTGCGGTGCTTGAGCACAGCCAGAGCCCCCGGCATTCACAGAGTTACTGTGCTCGTGCCTAGGGCAGCCGCACCGAGAACACCAGATGCACCCTGGTTTTATTTACCAGGCCTTTCATGTTTGTTTTGTTTTCATGGTGCCGTGCCAGTGGATTAAAGGAGTATGTATTTTTAATTAAGTCAGATTTCTTTACTGTGACTGCAGGCTCCATTCTAGACAGAATGAATACCAGGCTTGGAGATGGAGCAGCTTCGGGGCACTCCTGTGTTAGGACATCACTGTGGGGAGAAGCCCGGAGTGGTGGCCAAAGGAGCAGGGTAGTGGTTAGGAAGCTGGACCCTTGGTGTTGCTTGTATGAAATTCCTTCTCATTCTCATTCTTGTTCTGCTGCGAGACTTTATCAATTAACAAATAATAATGCAACAACTCCTGCAGAGTTGGGCTCTTTCAAGTTGTTATTGATATTAACTTATATATGCTACTACAGTCTTCAGTGCAGGAAAGTCATATGGCCTCAGCCTCCCTTTGGGAGAGTTATAAGTGGTGCTCATGACATCCATTATGTGTTTACCTCCTTTCTGTGACAACCAAAGGTCTGTGAGCGACCGATCACTTTGGTGACTGATTGCTGAGAGTGCTGGTGCTGAGCTGCCCACCCCAATGTGGAGCAGGAAGAGGCTCTCAGGACTTCTGAGCATCCAAACTGTGCTGTCTCATACCTGGTGGAGCCACTGAACCCTTCTCCTAGCTCACTTCCCAAGGAGATAGCATCTCCCTCTTATTCTTCACCTGCCAGAAAAGCTCTGGGATTTCTCTCTCCTTACTTTGCTCCTTCATAAAACCATCTTGGCCAATGATACAGAGGGTGTCCCCTAATCACTATGGTTATGGCACAGTGATAGACAGTGGCAGCCTGAAGTGCACCTGTGCTGAAGAGAGAGCACACTTCATTCTGTTGGATACTCCTGAAGGTAGAACTTAATGGTGTTCCTCATTGTCCGGGGGTCTAACTCATCAATTATAACCCAAGGCAAGGAGAGAAGAGCTCGAAGACAAAATCAGATTTGTTCCCTTAATAAGATGAGTTCAGATTGCAGGGATATTTTCTTAGTATGGCCTCTTGCAACCATCAAACCACATGAATGATGATTTTAAGATCTACTTTCTCATCCCCAAGCTGTGCAAGTTCCTGGTGTTAGCGTAGGGCTTCTTTCTGAGGAGCTTATTAGCACAGAAAAGCTGTCACTGCTCAAGAGACCCTGCAGCTCTCCATCCACCAAGCACAATGAAGGCCAATAGCAGTCCAAGGAGCAAAACTGCCAAACAGTTACTGGCTCCCACCACCCTTTTCCATTTATAAAACCCACCACGGAGCGACTGGCGCTGGCCTCATTTCCATTGTCATAAAGCTGAAATCAAAGAACGTGACTGCTTTTATTGGCAAAACTTTCACTCCAACAGTGACGTGGAAATGCAGGAGGTGGCTGAGGGTTCAACGGCAGCTTGGCGCGGAGCGGGCTTTCTGGGTGAAAGGAGTCTTCTGTCAATGCTCCTCCTGAGACACTTAGGTTAAAAGAAATGTTTGTACTGCTCTAGAAAAAGAGTTGGCCGGGTGTTTTTCTTTTGTGCTTAGGTACTCTGAAAGGAATTCCTGTGGGCACAATTATCTCACATATGGCAAGTCAGAAACAAAACAAAACAAAACAAAACAAAAAAAGGCCAAAGGGGAAAAAAAGGGGGAGAGAAAAAGAAAAAAAATCAAAGGTCACTTGGATGCTTTGGCCCAGCACAGGAAAGGGGAAAATCCACCTTGGAGGATACAACTTGCTCCAGGAGAGCTGGAAACCGGTGATCAAAGAAACAGGAAACTGAAAACAAGAAGTGGCCCAGTTGAAACCATTGAATGGAATCCCAGCCTCTGAAAACTGCAGGAATAGGGCACCGGGGCTACAGATGAAATGGAAAGTGCATACGTGTGGTGAACTCCATGGGATAGTGCCTTCTGCATCCAGCAGCTTGCAAGTCTGGCCTGATTCTCACTGCTATCTTCACTGTCGGCTGCTGCTTAATGGATCCTGCTTGAATCTTGGATGGTGCTGTTCAGAACAGCACTTAGCCTCTGCAGCATTTCTGTGGCAGAGGTCAGAGTAAATTCAACTGTATTCACAGAAGGAGAAATGAGGCTTTACCTTAGCCAAACACCTAGGTACAGGCAGGAAGAAAATCTACCAGTTCTGCTCAGCCTCCTCAGGTAGAAGGCAAGGCAGCCTGCGAGTGGTGTCTCCTTATTTGGTTACCCATGCGGGACAGCAGCAGCGATCAGCAGGACCTACTCCTTTTCCCTACAAAGAAGCTGCTACCTCACTTTAAAATTCAACCCCTTTTATTTTTTTCCTCCAAAAAAACTATTTTTAGTCTTAAATACTAAAACAAAATAAAGCAAAACATTTTAATTTTGTAATTAAGTGATTTTATATGAGGTCTATATCTATATTTATATGAACCTATATAACTAGATTCCCTAGTACTGTCACTCATCCTTGATTTCATTCTTGTGGGATGCCTTGGCTACTTCCCTGCATCTAGCTTGCTACATGAATGCATGAATACGTGAATCATTCTGCACTTGAATTCAAATCTGCTTTATGTCCAAGCTTTTTGAATACCTGCCAACAGAGAAGAACTAGTGTAGGCTCCAGGACTAGGGAAGATGGCCTCCATACGTGTTCCTCCTGTGGCCTGTACCGTCAGGGTAGAGGCACAGAACACTGCCCATGTGCCACAGCACACTGTGAGTCAGAGACCAGATCTGGGCTTGCTTCCTGGATGGTGTTTGCAGAACAGGTAATGATGAAGCCCTTGAACCAGAGCATCAGTGGCTGCACAGATTCCTGCTGGGACTTCTGGTTTCCATGGGATCTCTCCACAGACGGTGTGGCATAAATGCAGCAGCAGGGAATCGTGGTGTGTCATCAGCCTTTTTCCACGCTGACACTGCAAAGGGCACAGCAGCATGTTTGAGTTCTGCTCTGAGCAGTAGGGGATGAATCAGACCACCAGCTTCTAAAGCTTCCAGCAGAGCCTATTAGATGTGGTTGGTGGGGTACCCAGCATCTGGCAGGCTATCTGTTTCTCTGCCTTTTTTTCTCCCCTGAGTGACAGCAAGGGCAAACCAATAGGTATGGTAGATACACAGTGTACAGAAATGTTCTTTTTTTTCTCAGTTGTTTATTTTCTTTCTTTTTGTTTTAAGTAACAGGAAGTTATGGCTGTTTATATTTGAAGAAAATATCAGGCAAACTGCTGAGCCACCTGCTACTTTGTGTTAAAATAAAGGGGGAAAACTTTTCCCTTGTGCTCTGTAAAACTAAACCCAGATGTAAAACATGCTAAACTAAATGTGATGACCCAGAGCATGTGTCAGTACAGGATCCCCATTTCCCCCGGCCCAGGACTGCAGAGGGATGGATCACACCGTCATGCATGTAACTACTACTTTGTTTTTCTGGCACAGAACTAACTTCAAAATGAGACTGCTTCGTTGTTAAGAAAAACTTCTGACATGCTGCAAATCAACATTTGAACCAAATCTTCTACTTTTGCATAGAGAGAGGATGAGCGTGCTTTCACCTCCTTAATTTATGCAGAGCACAATGAATTCATTTCAAGGACTGGGGCATTTGACTGGTAAAACAACGTAGCACAGTGTGAAGCAGCTGTCCCTCAGTTAGACAGTTGTGGATAGCTAAGACTGCATTGATAGTCTTGCAGGAGATCTCACAAAGTTCCTTCAGATGGAGGAACAAGTCCAAACAGATGCTAAGGCTGGCTTAGACTGAATTGGTTGTTTATAAATCCTGTAACCAATTGTTACCAAATATACTATTATTTTTGTATATTCTACATATGTTTATGCTAACTATAAGTGCTTTCTAAGCACTCTTTATTTATTTATCTGTTTATCTATTTATTTTACATAAATATATACATATGTATTATAATAAATAGTAAGTATACTGTGCTTAGAAAGCACTTGAAGTGCTGCATAGTAAGTATCTTTATATAATCTATGCATAATATCTTTATGGTATATACATATGTTATATCTACATTATATAATATAGATGTGTATATATTTTATCTATATATGTAAATATGTGAAGATGTGTCTGTGCAGTTACATTAGAATCTCTTGACAATAACATTTAAAAATTTGGAGTTTTGTTGGGTCATCTTCTGGATAACAGGACATAACAAGAACAGCCCAGCTGTCAGTTTGTTGAAATCTGAAGTTTCGGTGGTACTGTGGTACTGCTAGTGCTACTATTTATTTTCTCTGGAGTCACTGTTGGTGAGTAAGCAATCTTTCATTTTGAGCTGTAGATCCACAGAAACACGTCACAGTTTGGAAAGCATTTGGAGGTGGTCATCACTGGGTCACCAGAGGCAGTCAGGGTCCCAAGACACTGCTGACACAGAGTAATACCCATAGTATCCTACCTTCCCTTGGGAATTCTTTCTGCTCCTCTGTCCCACTTCCCTTTTTTTTTTTTTTTTTTTTTTTTAAGGTAACTTCAAGCTATTAGGTGTTTATATGACCTTCCTTTCCATGTGGGGACATCTTTGTTCAGGTTTGCATTGATTTGGCTGTTCATAAGATGGAGTCCCTGTTCTGTTCCTAATTGGCACATTTTTGAAATCATTCTTCCTCTTCCCCACAGATCAGGATGCAATGACCAAGCAGATCTCAGTGAGGGATCCTGGTTACTTGGTTATAATTTTTCCACTGTTCAGACATGCCAGCATGATATTACATTATATACATTATAATGTCAGCACACGCACCTTGTATTTTCCTCTGCTGCCTTTGGAACAGAACTGTCGACATTTTTCATTATAAAGTCCCTCTTGTTTGTGAAAATAGCCTGATACCGTGAGGACTTAGTGGAACGTTGTATATGCATTGATGTTAGCCCCAAAGAGGAGTCTAGTCAGTGTTATTATGCAACTTGAACCATTTTGCATGTAAAAGTCTTGCCAGAAAGGAGTCAGAAGTCAAATACAGGAAACAATGCTGGGCAGCAGAACAGATTGCTAACAGCAACCATTTCCACTGATAAGGTTAACTATGAACACCTAAATCTACATTTAGACAACTACACAAATTACTTCACAATCAGTTTCAGAACAGATTACTTCACAATCAATTTAGTTCAGGCTATATGAATCACAGAATCACAGAATTATAGAATCACAGAATGGTTTGGGTTTGAAAGGACTTAATGGATCATCAAGTTCCAAGCCTCCTGCCACAGGCAGGGCTGCCAGCTGCTAGATCAAGTACCAGCTCCGACTGCCAGGGCCCCGTCCAGCCTGGCCTTAAACACCTCCAGGGATGGGGCATCCACAGCCTCTCTGGGCAGCCTGTGCCAGCACCTCACCACTCTCTCAGTGAAAAACTTCCCCCTTACATCTAATCCAAATTTCCTTTCCTTTTGTTTAAAACCATTCCCCCTTGTCCATAGGACCTTTTATCTTTTGTCACAAAGTATTGGATTTATATTCAGAAGTGATTACTAACTCTACATGGAATATAATGTTAATATAATGTTTTTGTTTTTGTTTTTACAGAGGTGCTCCTCCTGCTAGCTTTTGTGCACATGCACCACTTTATGCACATGCATCTACACTTGCACATGGACAAATCATTTGGACTTCAGCCAGATGTAAACCAATACAGGCTGAAGGATGTATTTTGTTGAACTCTGAGCAAGCTAAAAAAGAAGAGAAAGGGTGTTCTGTATTGAAATTCCTTTTATCTTTCCATAGAACATCACCAGTTAAAAAAAAAAAAAGGTATAATTCCTATATTCAGATATACTAGGCACAATATGGAAGTAGTAGCGAAGTTATAAATGTTGTCCACAGAACAGGGAGGTAGAAGTTTTGCCTTTAATCATATATATATTTTTTCCTTTCTAAACTTTACACTGTATGATTAATTTCCTTAAGCATAGTTTATGTTGATAATTCCATACCATCCTGCAGATTAAGCTTAGAGTTAACTTTACTGACAGAAATATGAAAATGCTTTACTGTGTGAACAGGACCAATATAGTACTTGCTTTACCTGTGCACAGAACATGATTTATGCTATTTCCTCATTCAAACTCCATAGACCACATCTGTTGCACATTAAACCACATCTACCTGTGAGTAAACTCATTTACAAGAATGTCTTTAATTTTCCTGGTGCATGTACAGTAATGTATACTAAACTGGCTAATGTCAGTTTAATGTCAGTACTACAAGTACTTGATACTTGACTCATCTGCAACGTGAAATGATCATTCCCTGGAGACAGCAACAAAAAACTCCCAAACAGTCCAGATCTGCTACACAGACATAAAAAATAAATTAATGTAATTGTATTTTAAAGCCTCCTGGAGTACTTCAGCCCACCTTCAAAAATCTGCTCACATGCTCACTAACATGGGATCTGCCAAGGTGTATTATACTCATTTTTTTTTTTTTTTTTTCTTTAGGAGAACTGAAGGAAACTGAACATTACAAAGAAAGCCAAATCTTACATGTCAATTTTTTCATGGAGATTCAGGTACAAGTTGTGGCTCAGCAGAGCCCCAAGATGCTGGCTGCTAGAATGTTAAAGGAGGAGGAGGAGGCATGCCTTTACCCTTATCCTGTCTTTTACACTCCTTCCATATCTAGCATTAGATCTGGATGTTGGCGGCCCTGCCTGTGGCAGGTGGGCTGGAGCTTGATGATCCTTGAGGTCCCTTCCAAGCCAAGCCATTCTGTGATTCTATGTTTCTGTGATTTCCTCAGTATTCTCCTAACTTTGGCTCCTACTGTACTGCAGTTCTCATAGTCATGGATCTAAACAAAATAACATTCTGGACCTTTTCCCTCTTATTCATAACTGTGTAACATTTCTGTGGTAAGCAGAGCAATAATTTGCAAAGAAAAGTTGTTTTAGGAGAATATGTATTTGTAGCTGTTTCTAATGTAGTATTTGATGCTTCCCCTCTGTATGTTTTCTTGTAATTTATTTCTCTTTGTTTCTTAATTTGTTGTTTTGGAGTTGGGTAATTTGATTCCTTTGCATATCTCTTGTGCCTATATTGTTCAATTTCCCATTTTCCCTCTGCCAGGCCTTGCTTTGTGGTGTTTGGCCGCTCTGCATTCACTGGTGGCTCCACTTCCCAAGGCTGGCTCCACTCCTGCTTAGTAACAATCCCCAGGGTGCAGTGAAGCTGGATTCCATAGACCTCCAAATTTATCTCTGCAATAATGACAGCCAAAAACACAAAAGCAGGCAAGAACTTCATGTTCCACTAACCCCACATTAGCTCCTACCAAGTGGTTGGGAGTCACATGCTTGGAAATTGTTGGACCATTGCATGGTGTTATGGTCTCATCATCAGACGACAAAAATAATGTCAAGTACAATCCTTGTTCTTCTTCTGCTGATTTTGTAACAAGGGGACAGCTTTTGTCTTGCTCTCTGTGATTACTTTCGGAATTTATTAGTTAATCAGGAACTGGAAAATATTAATTTATAATAAAAGCCTTCAAATTTGAGACTCAAGATGTTTCTGACTATAAAGACATTTCTATTTCCTAATTGAGCCAACAGCCAAATAATCCTCTAGTGATAGATATATTTCTTCTCAGTTTCCATGTGGTATATATTGGTTGGTTTAAGAGATAACCGTAATTTTAAGATATAATCCTTGATGGCAAAAATAAATAAACAAATAAATCAAACCCAGCTACTCATTGCAACGTGCTGACTTGCAGAGCACAAACTTGACATATGTGCAGCTCCCATGCAGTCAATCCACTATTGTTGCTCAGACCAATGATGTTATAAGCAACAGAAGAAAATGTTTTCTTGAATTTTTTCTCCTTGAGTGAAATATCATAATTCCATCTATCTCCCGATCCACGCTTCTGCAAGATATCCCTTTTATTTTCTAGGGCATTGTTGAATGATGAGTATTGCTGTATTCCATGTTCTGTGTATTTTTTTCTTTCCTTTTCAGATCTGACACATAGAAAAGCACTGACTATTCCAGCCACTGCTGGCTTTCTGTAGTGACCTGAGACCCCCCACCCCACAACTCCATGTCGGGGTTTAGAGCTTTCATTCTTTTGCTGGACATAGGTTGATATTTACAAAAATCCTACAAGGCTTAATTTTTACCCGAAGACTGTTGCAATTCCACCTTTCATCTGAAGTTTGTAATTATTCCTCTCTTGTTTCTTTCACAACCTGTTGCCATTCATCCTAGCCAGAGAGCAAAGGTTGCAATACCACCCAGCTGGCTACTGCTTTCTCTTTCAGCAGGCAAAATGGGTCTCATGCTCTGCAACCTCATCTGTACTTCAAGGGTGGAGTTCCAAGTCCAATTTCAGTGATTATACAAGGGCGATCAAACTAAATTCTGGGGACCTTTGTTTGTGCTTCAGTAATGTCTTGCATGCGGTTCTCTCCATACAAAGCATTAGCTGCAGGGAAAATAACAGGCTTCACATTTGCGAAACAAAAAGACACTTGTCTGGTTGTTTAGATGAGCATATGTAAAAGGTTAGAAACAACAACAAACTACACCTGTGGCAACATGCTAGAGAGCAGATGGATACCCCAGTCACAGTATTGGAGGCAACGGCACATGTTACTGCTAAAAGTCTGCAATCTTGAGACAAAGAAACCTTTCTAATTTTCCCAGGTTCTTCCGTTTCTCAAGTTGTTGCTGAAAGACCCGTCTATTACAGCATGACATAGCTGAAGCAAACACATGGTTTGTACCAGTGTACATAAAAGCTGCATACTGTAACTCAGAGATGTCCACCTTTTTCTTTTTCTTTTTTTTTTTTTTTTTGCTAGACAGGCTCCACTGGGTTTTGAAAGTAAACAGAGGGGGAAAATAACACTCCTTTCGAGCTGCACCTGAGCAAAGAGGGAGGTCTAGTACATCACCAAATGACCAAAGCAAGCTGTTAAGCTGTTATACTCATGCAGCAGCAGCCCCTGGCCAGGTTGAACTGTGTCATTATATACATACTGCTGCAAAAAACTTGCCCACGTGACTCAGTAAGTGCGCCTGCAGACCTTGGTGCCCAGCAGAAAACTCAGTTCACTGGCATGTTGGCATCGCCTTATCAAGTGTTTGTCTGTACAGTGTTTTTATTTTAACTCAGGTTATGAACATTATAATCATTAACATTTCTCAACTCAGAATACACTGAGAGTCTTGTTTGCGTACAGTGTATTTGTGTAAGATCAAGATACCAATCAATAACTTTAGATCTGTAGCCAGGGCTGGCTATTAGTGAGTACATAGAAGGTAAGCAGAAGAGAAAGGGACTTTTTTCATGTTTATGAAGTATGAATTTCTAACATCTCCCTTCAGTTGTTCTTTGCTGTTAATTCAGACAAAGGAAGGAAGGAAGGAAGGAAGAAAGGATGGAAGGAAGGAGAGAGGGAGGCAATAAAATGAAAGGAAGAAAGGAGGGAGAAAGGAGGAAAGGAAGGAGGAAAGGAAGGAAGAATAACTCTGAAACTCTTCTCTCTCAGACTGTGTATATTGTTACTTTACATTTCAATAGCTCCCTGTCAGCTTCCATTCAGTGCATTGCAGCATATTGGCTTGCTACTGGGATGCTGGCATCACCACCAAAGGTAACTGAAGGTGTGGGGAAAAAAGGAAAACACATCTGTTTATGCATTCATACAAACTTTCAAAGCCTCTAGCTTTGGTGCCAAATAAGGCTTGTGACTACACAGAAGCAGAAAATGGTTTGGAGGAGGTACAAAGAGACTGCAGTGCCCAAGCCATGCTCAAAGTGGTTGTTGTCTGGGCATTCTTCCCAAAGCACTTATAGATCATCCAGGAGGCCGGTGCCCCTGGAAGCTGCAGCCAGGAGTCCTGAGGGATGTTTCTTCCCACTTACCTTCCACTGCAGTGCTGATAAATAGCAGATCAGCCTTGGGTCAATCCAGAAGAAATCTAATTAAAAGGTGACTGAGTCGACTGTGAAGTCGTGATGTATGAAAGTTAAATGAAAAGAGCAGAACAGCCATGGTGTTGGGGGTAGAAAGATGCATTTAACTTTTTTTTTTTTTTTTTGCTTTCACTGCCGAGGAAGAGGGATCTGCAATAGCTTGTCTTTCCTGGTGTGCCTGCTACAATTAAAGTGAGTCCAGCTGCAGCCCAACTAACTTGGGAAAAAGAGCCACAAGAGGATAAAGTGCAAGCTCAAACAGTCAGATCAAAGTTTGTAATTCCATATCTTGTAAAATGTACTAAGGGAAGGAGAGGAGAGCATTCATTTCCATATGAAAAATCCCTTCCACCAGCTACTTTTAGGTAACCTAATGGAAGTCAGACTGACCTGTGAGGTGCCCAGTGAGGTAGCTCACCTGCCCGATTACACTCAGTTATCACAGCTGACTATGTGATCAAAGGTGCCTGTCTTTATGATCTTACATGCAATATAGTTCCATGTTTTATAGTTGTTCTAAGCCTTTCCCTTCTCCAGTGCTCTGGGTCCCACAGTCATCATGAGCCTGAGTCAGTTATTCAGGAGCCTCTGTGTGGTCCCCTCAGCTTCCTGACCTCTTCAGGTTGCCCAGGCTCCCATGTTTACAAGGATTACCTGTTGGGCTTCAAACATCATTCTTTCCAGCTTCAATCATATTTTAATCCACTTGATGTTAATATGCAGCCAGCTAAGTAGTGGCTTTCTCATAATGCATTTGAAGGGCAGAGTTAAGGTTGTGAGAGCATTTCCCAATTTTGAGTCCAAGAGTTAGAAACATTCATCTAGCACAGCCACTTCTGCTGGGTCCTTTCTCTTCTTTACTGTTTCACAGCACCTGTTGTCTCTAATAGTAAGTGAGCTGGAAAGAAGTGGCTTCATCATGATATCTTTCTCTTTCTTTCTCTGAGCTGCTTTCCTAAAACTACAATTTTAAGAATGGAATTTGTTTCCTGTGGGATTCCAGTAACAAGTGGATGTATAGTATGGAAGACAAGTAAAAAAAATGTCTCTAGCACAATAATCTTCAGCTGTTCAGTGTTTGCTCAGTATGGCTTCCACAGTGTTTGAGGCCAACAGAAATGAGAAACTTCCAGCACAAAAGCTAAGAGTCTTATATATGCCTTTTGACTGAACTTGCCTGTCTAATGTGCTTTAAAGTAAATCCCTGTACTTGTCAAATCCAACTTGGAATAGTTTCTTTGGCTTCTAGTTCCCTGGCATTCAGTCGCTGCTGCTTAAACATCACACCAAAGAGCTTGAATAATTCTAACTTCCAGCGTTTCCAGGCTTCCAGTGACAACATAGATTTACATTGATTATTTTTTTTCTGAAAGACTTTTTTCCTAGCAGTCCAAATGCTTCTACATATTCAATCAGCACAGCATCACTGAACCAATTGAGGCAGAGCTAGAGTGCCTCAGCTGATAATCTGGCACAGTTATATTCCTGTCTACTTTTTATGGGATTAAAACAAATCTTTTTGCTTGGGTTATGGCTGCTTGTAATTTCCAACCCAAATGAGTCTTGGGTCCAAAAGAATAATAATAATAGAGTTAGCTTCAGAGTTAGTGTGCAGTGGTCAAGAGACCAAAATGAGGGAAGAAATTCACACTCAGTGAAAAAAATGCAATAAAATAGTTATTCAATGACTTTGAGTATGCACTTTTGTTATTAGAAATATATTTGCCCTTTAAAGGCTTCACCTTTAACTTTCTAGTTCAAGATTTACATCTTATATATTATATATAAATAGTTTGAAATTCAGGTGCAGAGAAGTGTTTGGTCAGAACAACAGCTCTATTTTGTTGATGGCATCATCATTGGGAGGAAAGCCTTTGGCTTCAGGTGAAGGAAAACAGAGTCTTCCACCTGGAATTTTTATGGTACTGGTCTGATCAGTCCCTTGCACAACTCTAAGGCCAATTTTTTCTCTTTCTTGGGTGGTCCATCTCTACCCTCCCTAGCTCCCATTCCTCTCCGCCTCCTCCACATCTACTTCCAGGCCAGCAGTGTAGCTGCTTCTTCTCTGCAAAGCTCTGCAGAGGTGGGTCAGTGGAGTCCAGATAGAAACAGCTCAGGTCTCAGGTCTTCCCGAGGGTAGAGGGCAAGGGAGGGAGTTGTGCTAGGATAAGGAGTTGGGTATGCAGTGGGGTTTCCTGGTTGGGGCCTGGCAAGCAAAGTTTGAGAATGCACCCTGACAGCCTCTCCAAACCCTTCTCTTGGCCATGTCTAATACTATCATGATACTTTGCTGATACGATGATAACTTTGGAGAAATTACCACTATGAAAGATTCAACTGAAGACCCTGTTACCTTCACAAGACTGAAGAGGAGTGGCTGAAACAGGTTCCAGCATTTTTCTACTGGCTTTGATCCAATATCTTCCAAAAAGTGCAACAGCAATGCCTGAAACCTCCACAGTTTTAGAGATCAACATTGGGGATGTCCACCTGAGCTGTTTTGTAACAGCTGGATGGAAACCTGGTGGACAGAAATAGGTGAAATGAGGAACTGGAAGAAAAGAATGAGAGAAAGGGAGAGAGAGAAAAAGAGGAAGGGGGAGAGACAGAAACTCGTTGTACGAACATAGAATTGTAAAATCCTTAGAGTTGGAAGGGACCTCTGAGGCAATCTGTTTTATTCATGTCTCTTACTGTTTTTCAGTTAATCTCAAGTTTGTCTATCACTCCCAGACATTTTCATGACATCTTTTGCAACCAGATCTAGCAAGTAGGTTGTGGTTACCCTGACAGCTGTATGGTGTGGTTAAAACAGAAGTTATCTTCTAGTTTCTCACAGACAGCCTGCTTGCAGGAGTTACCTCCGCTTCACTAGAGTGTTTGAAAGAGGTGGAAAAAAAAAACAAGGTGAAGAAATGGGGCCTGGGCACAGGTGCCAGGCATGTTTTGCTAAGTAGAGGTGGGGCTGAGATCCTGTGCAGGACCATAGGAGGCATATGTACCAGTGCAAGAAGAAGTAGGTGTACTGAAAACTGTCAAGATAAAAGCTGAGCCCGTGCAAAGGAAATCCAAAAGGAGGAAAGACTTTAGACTGCTGAAGGGAAAAGGTATCTGAAACTTCATGTAGAAATATCACTGCCAGTTAAAAGCAAATAAGTTTCCTTCTTTTTCCACAAAGAATTTTTATGGGGGCAGAGCAACCAACAATGAGGGTATGGGCATAGGAAGTTGCCTCCTCTGAGGATTCAGAGATGCAGTTCAGAGTTGCACAAGGTAGGGATAGCTTTTTCTAACACCCCAAATGGCTGATAGGTGAGATGGCAGCTCCAGGTTGTGGGATCCTGAATACATGCATTAAATCTGCAAATCTGGTAACATCTGCCTGGAGGAAAGCAAAAGTGGTACATATTTATTCAGGAAAAGGGGAAGGACTAATATGGAAAATTAGTCCTTTGAGTCTGACCTCAGCAAGGTGCCAGTTCTGCATCAAATTTCCAAGACAAGAATGATTACACATGTGAAAATCAGTGAAAAGTAGGATTTGGGTTAGAAATGTAGGAATATGTCATACTAAAGTGACTACTTTCCTTGTTAGCAATGCTGCAAGACAAGAGAAGTAAGTGGTCTATTTTATCTCAGTTTTGGTGAAGCTTGTCACATGGTATGACATGGGAAATTATCAATTCATGTGGAAAAGATACGGGAACTATAGGAAGATCTACAAGACAACCAAAGGAGTAAAAGTGAAAGGGGAAGTGCCTATCTGTCTGGATGTTTCTGAGAGAGCTCTTCAAGGACTGATCTTGGACTAAACTAAAGGTTTTCATTAATTACAATAATAATAATCTGTTATGAAGCACAGGAATGTGCTAATGACAATTTTCGTAGCACAGGATAAATGGATATTCTTAAAAAGGATGGAGAGCCAGAATATATGACAAGAAAGTCAGAATTACAATGGGACTGGAGCAATAGAAATAAGATAACCTTCCCTAGTGAAAACTGTGGAATTCTTCATAGTAGTGGGTGTTTCATGATAAACTTTCAGCTTGTCTGTTTAAAAGAACAGAATTAGAAAAAAAGTGTATATTTTGATATTGAAAATAATAATTCAAATGTACTTATAATCTAGATTTAAAGAAGCATTTCCAGTAGACAAAAGGAACTGCTGGCAATCTCTTGGGTGCCATTAAATCTCTGCAATAAAAAGCATGCACCTTTGATTTAGAAAGAATTAAGCTGAAGACAGACCAAGAAAGGCTGGCTAGGAACAGGATCAGGGGAATGAAGAACTGATCTTACAAGAGAAAACTGGAGTCATTTGCCTTGCTTAGCCCAGGAAAGCAAAGTCTGACACGTGATCTGCTTGCTGCCACAGGCGCTGGTATATAAAGGAAGAAATAAACCCAACTGTTTAATGAAACCATAGTGGCATTCTTATCAGAAAGCCGCAAGTGAAACAGCTAGAATAGGTTAGACTGGGAACTGGAGGGAGTTTCAGCAGCGTTGAAGGGGTGAGGTGCTGTGACAGGCTCCCAGCTGGAGCAGGGCAGCAGAACGTACTTCTGGGGAAGTGAAGGATAAGATGAAGTGCACCCCAGGACTGACGGGGGTAGTCCAGAAGAGTCCAGAGATCTTTTCTCAGTCTCATAAAAGTCTTTTTGATCCCAGTGGCTGATGCCAGCTGTTCACCTCTCTATATGAAGAGCAGCCCTGAGGAAGAATATTTCTTAGACAGGCTAAATCTCTTTGGTTCTTCCTGTGTGGCCTTGAACTGCTCTCTATTTAGGGCATGTGGTGGAGCACCACAATCTAGCCCAGGGCCTGTAAATGGTTTGCAAGAGGTTCTGTGAGAAAATTCTGTGTTTAAAATGTAAAATGTGTTTCAAATTTTGGATGGGCAGAAAGGTCACGTGACAACCAGTCTACTTCCCAATTGGAAGAATGTACCTCCTAGAATTGAGCTTCATTGCAAATACTCATATTTAGAGCTTTAGCATTCATATTCATCTTCAGAATATGAAGATCTTTTCTGAAGATGAATATGAATGCTATATATATAGATAGATAAATCAGAATATAGTAATCAATTTACTTCTTCCATAAATATTCTTTCTAGCAAATTTTTTCTCTACTCTTGAAATAAAAGGTTGTAAATGCAGCATGAACTTTTTTTTTTTTTTTTTTCCAACTGATAAATCCTAGAAAAACTTGCAAGGAATACACTTTAGCTTCTGGATGGACACATGAAACAGAGTACTGGACAACTAGAAAGAGTAAAAAGAGGGACAGCGAGAAACAGATTGCATGAGAGAGCCTGACATACATTTGAGATGGACTTTAAAAACTGAAAGGACAAATGTGAGTTGAACTGAGACCCAGGGAGTCTGTTTGAAGATTACACAGATTACACAAACATTAATCCCTGACACTAGTGAAGAAGTCTTGCATAGCCTGGAGCTGCCACTGACAAGAGAATTTATCAGTCAAGTCTGGGAGACCAGAGACATTTCCAAGGCAGAAATCTGGGTGGACCATGAGGGCAAGGTCCAGAGCTGCTGAGAAATAGAGCTGGCGGATATGGGAAGAGAAGGATGATTAAAATGAGGAAATATGCTGGCAAACCACCCGGGTGGAGGTAAATCACAGGTGGGAGCTGAAAGAAATGGGGAATGAAAGGTGAGAAGGGTCCCATAAGTGAAAGTAAAAAGACAAGGAGGCTTCACGGTGACTGAGAATAAGGGGGGTGAAGTGGAATAGTTAGAGATAGTTTATAGAAGCAAGAATGTAGAGCTTGTTAGAAAATAAGGGATAGCAGACACTGGGTCTGGAACAGTGAGGGGGATGAAGGCCATACTGATAAGGTTTGAGAACAGCCCGAGGACATCTGGCAGGGAGGTGATTAGATGTCCACAGGGCAAGAAGAAACCGGTTTGAGGGGATGCCCCCCCAAAGGGTCAGAAGTTTACAGTGAGAAAGGTCAGAAGCCTTCACAAGGAAGACAACACATCTTCATCCCACGTCCCACTATGCACGTGCAAGAGGGGTGGGTCTGCATGCTAATGAACTCTCGGGGTTGTAATGAATATGTATCCGAATTCCAGGAAAACTATTGATTATGTATTAGTTTGGCCTATAACTTTGGCACGATTTTTCCAGATGGTGTGCAAGTTAGGAGGAACAATCCTCCTTGCACCCAGTGTCTGTGCAGCACTGATTAAAACATACCTGCTTTTATAACTACTTTGTGGTTATAGAGTTTGATTCCGCACACCAGGGAAGAGTAAAGCTGTTCAAAATTTCAAAGCCAAAGTGGAAAGCTGACAAAATCTGTATGGTTACAGATTTAAAGCATTTAGAACCACTTGCACAAGAATGTTGATCATCCTAGTGCTGCAAAAAGTTTTTCAACCCTGAACTAAGTTTTAGGTTTGTGATTAAACTACAGACCAGGAATAATTTAATAGTAGTGGGGATAGGAAGGCAGGTTTCATCTAGAGAGGGTTTTTTGCCTGTAAATGATATAAGAGAGTGGAAAATGACACTGTGCTCATCTTCAAGCATTTTTCTGGGTAGGATTACCTTTTACCCAACAGTTTTCACATGAAAGCTTCTGTCCCCTTGCTCCTGTCCCCTCCAGTTGTTCTTTGCACATGCTCCCCCTGCAAGCTGAGGTGGTTGGTCAGATCACTTTATTTTTTGTGCACATCATGACTGCAGGTTGCATTTTACCCCCCTGGAGTTCTATGTATTGAGCCACCAGCACCTAGTTCCTCTCACCAGCCTCTTTTGCACAGTGAGGGGGATCTTTAGAGGATCTGAAGAAAGCAAAGAGAGGAAAGAGAACGATGATTAGAGACTTCTGAAAGGGGGAGTGAGGAATTAGGGACTATACTCTTTGAAAATTTGCGTGACACTCCTTAACGGTCCCTGACTCATTTTCCACTTGGCTGCTTTATGACTGAACTGTAAACTAAAAATGACATGGGCTCATTAATTTGGCAGCAACTGGCAAGATGTGGTCATTTAGCATACCCACAAAGCTATTGTTTGAGGCTGGGTCATGTCAAAGGGCAAGCTAAATATGGCCCAACCTCTGAAAGGCTGAGTCTAGGAGTCCTAGAGCCTAAACCTTCTCTCTAACCTCTGCTTGTCTTCAGCAGTGTGATCAGCTTGGATTTTCTGGGGAAGGCTTTACATAAAGCTGTCAAGTTACTAGCAATATTATGTCAGTTTGATTTTTTTTTAAAGCAGGCTCAATTATATCATCCTCTCTTCACATCTGACAAGTGGTGCAAAAAGTGTTTGCAACAGCAGCTTCAAGGGAAAGGAAATGCTTTTGTTGCAGGGAGCTGTGCAAGGAACAGTCCAGAGTATGGATGGAATCTAAGCCTGAAAGCTTTAAAATGTCAGATGCCACAGAATCACTGAAAAACCCTCAAGGACATTGCTCTGACTGCATTTGTTTGGTTTAAAGTGTATATGGTTAATCCTTGCACTGTCAAGGATTTAAAGCTCATGGCAGCCGGGCAGATCCCATGTGTGCAGCTGAAGGAGCTTGCTCTGAGGTCAGTATTCAAAGACACATCACCAACTGTGGCCTGAGTGTTCATATTCACCTCTTCTTCATACAGAAGAAGAAAGTGAAAATGAAAATGAAGACAACAACAACAAAAAAAAACCCAGCCTCTCCCCTTCCTTTATCCCATGCCCCTGTCTTGCTGCCCCTCAGGTGTAACAGAAGAGATTTTCCTGTTGTCCTTGCTGCAATTGTTTGCTCCCATTTTCCCTTAAGCAGACACAGAGAGAAAAGGATGCCACCCCAGCCCACTCTCTCCCCAGCCAAATGCAACCATTTGTTCAGGGGATGTAGAAGGAGGCCTTTCCCCAGCTGGTTCATTCCTTCTTGGGACATCTACATCTGAAAATAATACCTCTACTATTTATGCACGTGGTCCTGTCATGACCTCGTCTACTAGGATAGATTAACTGAATTTCTCCAGTGTTTTCTTTTCTTCCTGATGGCCACTATTGACACTGCTGTGTGATGAAGGCTTTTGAAGGAGCTAAGCATGCGTCAGTGCAGGACACTTGGCACGCCAGGCTTTGGTGAGGTTCGCTGTTCTGAGAGCTTTCAAATCTGATTTCTTCCCTTTTAAATTAAGTCATGCTGCAGCAGAAGGGACAAATAACTTGCACTGGCATTTCCTCCTTAGTAAGCAGTCATCTTAATGAATTTCCCAGGAGGCAAATAGCAGTTCTTGAGCATCAGAATTTTGGTTTACTTTGTAAGCAAAAAAATTAAAATAAAAGGAGAACAGTCTGAAATTTAAATGTTGCAGACTGGCTTTGCAGTGAACAAATATGTAAGCCTGGCTTCTCATTATAGTATTTAAACTTAAAAGAGCATAGCAATAATAAAACAACCGCTTTTTTTTTTTTTTTTTGCCAATTTCATATTCTGTTCAGAGTAACAAAATAACATTTTTCCATCCTGATTGGTTAAGCCATGTTGAGGAAAAGCTCTTATTCAAGTACTGTATAACTCAAAATCTCTCTCTCTCTCTTTTTTTTTTTTCCATTCCTGTGTTTCCAGTGATATTTCATTATGTATTTCTACTTTTTCTTGTTGTTTTGTTTTGGTAAAAAGTTCACGTAGGGTTGATTAATTTGATCAAGTTTCCAAAGATGACCTGGGCCTTTATGCCTGAAGGTAAAACTTTTTCTGACATTCAACAGCAAAGAAAACTATTTCCTCTCCCATTCAAAACTAACCATGTTTAATTGGCCTAGAAGTCTGTTGTAGTTTGGAAAATGTTTGTGATATCCCATCTGTTTTCATATCCATCCATTTAAGTGGGCCAGTGTTTACAGGCTTGTTGGGAAAATGGGTTTACATGTACAGTGATTTTGATATGACAAGGTATTCCCCTGAAACAAGGCTGGATCTTACCAGCTGTGTGAATCTGTTAATAGTGCTTTGTTATATAGGCAAAAGCAATTGGACAGTATTAGCAGTGTCTTCATGAAGTCTTGTGGCTATTTTACATATTTGGATACATCAGCTACATGGATAACATGCACAATATACAGCATTACGGACACACACAGTTTTGCTTTGGGGAAGTTTTGGAGTCCTTAACAGGATCTATTTGTTCGCTTCCAAGTGAATAGTTTGATATCTTTTGACCTTCTGTTGAAATTAAATTTTCTAATGCGACACGCAACCTTTAAACTTACAGGCTACTATTTGCATCTCTCTCTGCAGATCATTAAGAGACTTTAGACTTCAGGGTGACAAGCAATATATTTTGTAAAACAACAGGGATTTAAGATGCAGACATGTACAGATGTTGCATTTTCCATGCATTTTTGCGGTCAGATAGCAATGTTTGAAGATGTATGTGTGAGGTCATTTGAATTCACTCGGAGATGGGAGCTTCATAGGCACAGAAACCATCTGGCGATCAGATGTGGATTGCAGGTAGACCTATTTGTTTTTAACTGGAGTCACTGAGGAATGAAAATGTCAAGTACCCTAACACGGCAGAAAAATGATAATCACTAACCACCCAGTGCAGCGTCTGTTTAACCAGTCTCAAAAAAGTAATCCAGTCAATGAAATAGGAAATTGCAGGCATTACAGTGCTTTTTCTTTTCTTTTCTCTCTGTGTGTCTATGCATATATGCATGTGTGTATATTATGCCAAATCCTTAATGGAAGAGGGGAGATTTCTGGGTGTCTGTTCTTGGTGGTCCACACAAACAAAAAGACTGGTAATTGGAGAAATTGCTCTAAAATCACTTTGCCTGGTGTGTCTGACAAGCTGCAATCAGTCTCTGACATGTGCATAAATCCCAATATTTTGGATGTTATTTGACTCTGGTGGTAAAGCTTTCTGGATAACTGCTGCACTGTCGGTTTTGGGATTGGAACCTAAGCATGCAGATGAATTCTGGATGTCCTCACACTCCTCTGCTGGAACCCCGACCCCAGCTTTCAGCTGTGGGTACTGGCATGTTGGCTGGGGATATTGCGCTGCTGGCACTCAGGGGCTGAGATGGGCTTACTTGCTTTCAAGGTGCCAGAGACCACATTAAAGACTGAAAAGAGTGAAACCACTGTGGAAAATGGGAATGAAGACAGCACCATGTTGCCTGAAGACAGGGACTTTCTTCCACAAGTTTTGGATGCATTTTTGGGTAGAGAAGTGAGCCTTTCAGACTTTCTTTGAAAGACAGAAAAAAGGAACCACACAAATTTGTAAAAAAATATTCCAAATAATGAATAATTTATGGCTTGGTGTGAGCACAAAAGTACAACTGAAGGCATGAAAACTGGCGGTCTGTATCTACATTTACTTTAAACACCTCAGTAGCTTGAGAGCTGCTTGAGATTTGTGTCAGTTGACTAAGCGAGTGAGACTCAGTGAGCTCCTAGATTGTGTGCTGCTTGATGTAAAAGGATTTTGGAGTTTCTGGGCAAAGATTTTGTCATCACATAGCAGTGCTCACTGCTGACAGAAAGAACAGCGTCTTTCTGTCCAAACCCTCAAGTAGCATGCTGGTGATCAGACTGGGCAAGGTGCAAAGTTTAGATGTGCACAGAGAATAAGCAGAGCTTTCAGAGCTCTGCACGACTGCACATGGGAGGCTTGAAAAGCTGAGAACCCATTGGGCAAAGTGTAAGGCATGTTGTTAGACCCTTTGTACAAGGCACTCTTTTTAAAGATGCTTTATCCCTCGAGAGAAAAATAGCACTTGCCCTCTTCATTCTCAGTCTCCTAACACTGGAATTCTCATGGGTACTTTTCTTTCTTAAGATGAAAATCCTCATCAGATTTACCTGGAAACTAAGGAGTCTTTCACCTCCCCACTTCCCTTAGTCTAGCTCCATTGTGCTGGTCAGAGCTGCTTTTTTTTTTTTTTTTTTTGGCTCCAGGAAAAGAGACAGAGCTCTGAATTCTGATTAATTTGTTATTTATTGATTTCTTTTCTAACAGAGCCTTTGAGCAGCATAGAGTTATCTCCAACTTAAGCCATGAACTTAACACCAGGTCACATTTAGTTCCTCTTGCAGAGGAGCTATCTGGACATTGGCACTCATGCACTCTGAAATACCTGATGAAGTACAAGGAAAGGAACAAGTACAAGGAAGTGTGTTATAACCTACGTTATCATCTGATGATAGATCACCAGATAGGTAGAACATAATCCATAGTATTTGTCCATAGAAGAGCAATAGGGAAATCACAAAGTTGTTTTGCCATTAAAGTGTTGATCTAAAAAAAAAAATTCTTAATCTCTGAATAGGTTGTGAAAAATGCCTAAGAAGTGTTTACAAAAGAAAAAAAAAAAAAAAGAGAAGTTGATAAGGACATTGGTGTTTTCTTCTGGGTCTGTTCACATTAATAAAAATCTTTCAAAACTCCAAGTGTTTGGTAAATGGTATATATTTATCTTCCCACAAGTCTAATCTTTAGATGTAACTATTTCTTAAACAATTAATTACAAGTTTTAAGTCGACTGATTTTGTCCACATACAGTTCACTACTAACTGTTTTGTCAGGAGTAGGGAGAAAATAAATGAGAAGTCTGAACACACTTCTTAATTTTCTGTACTATCAAGTAAGGCGCCATGCATCAGGAGCCTTGATCACTCTCCAGAGATAAAAATCTTGGCTGATACAGTAACATAGCTATCCCTAATGGAGTTATTCCAGATTTATATCAGCACAAATGAAATAAAGCCTGAAAACCATAAGAAACATGATGTCCGGCTATCATCTCCCTGACTTGTGGACTGTGGTCTTGAGTCCTCATTTCAGCACAGGATTACGAGCACAGCAGTGAAGCTTCCAGGGCTTATGGGCGGATGATCAGACTTACTCCTCTCAGACTTGAGTGTTTCCAACCACGTATGCCAAATCTTGTCAGACAATATTTCTAAGAGAAATATGAATTTTTAATTAACATCGAAACCTTTCCCGAGTCTAGATCAAGAATTACTTGATATTACTTCTGTGTTCTTTGTAGAATGGGCGTATTGTAAAAATTCAACACTTCAGTACATGTTTAGGGAGACAACTTCATCTAGATGTAATAGAAATTATGTATAGATCTCCCAGGACCCATTAACAACAGACACAGAGTATGCAAACATGCTCTCTGCACAACAAGACAAGAATATTATTCCTTTGGGATGACTTCTCTCATTGAGGCTTGACTTGTCTCAGTGTGTTAAATTTGTTGATAAGTGCTTGCTGTAGGACAACTTAATTTGCTTAAAACCTTCCATTTGCTTTTTTGTTGATCTGTGTTGGTGAGTTTGTCTGGAGGCTGGGTTTCTATCCCTGCATTTGTGTTCTCTATCCAGCCTTATATAGTAATGCTCATCTGGCACACTTATTTGTACACTGTGTCTCATTATGGCTTTTTAATGAAGAACAAGTTTCCTGGCATTTTATTTGCTACCCTTGGGGTAAGAGCTGATCCTGAGCTTTCTCCCATCCACTTTTTGCCCGTGGAATACTGCTGCAGTTGAGTAGATAAATGGTTTTTACAAGAGTTTGTGAACTGAGACTTCAATTCCAGTCCTTCAGCTTCCATAAACACTTCTGATGTTTTTTAGATTTTTTTTTTTTTTAATATTTGACCGTTTTTGTAAGGCCACTGCATTTAAGAATAAATTAATCTGAAAGAACAGTACTAGTTTAAATAAACTAAAATTGAGTAGGATATGATATGTGGCCTTTTTTACAGATTTTCTACAGTAATGAACTTTAGGACTGGCTAGTAGAACAATGATCCTTGAATGTATAAAGTGCATCAGTGTTATTCATAGAAAGATGATCGGTGTATTTGCAGCTGAAGTTGTGTCTCATTAAATATTATTTGATGGATACTACAGAAAACATCAGAAGCACAATTTTCATTAACTGGGAACAGAAACATTAACATGATCCCCTTTCACAATTCCTTTGAAAGTGATATGAATCTAAGCAAACATACCTATTATTGAAATGTTTCCTTTAGTATATCCCATCTTTCTTGATGTGTTTTGGGACTCTACCAGTGTTCATAATTGTTTCACCATGTTACTACTCCTTTCTTTCATATCATCTGTGCACTGGACTGCCTTTTTCTCTGAATAAGTGTGCTGGACAGCCTGGCTTTGAAGCTCGTCAGTTCTGCTCACTAGATTTTCCAGTAGAATTGTTTTGAGAATTGTGAGACAAGGTCCTTCCTCACTTCACCTGATATTTACTGTAGAGAGTTGTTATTAAGACACAGGCATGGATGTTGTCACCTTCCTCCCTTGCTATATTGTCTTACTTCCAGCCCAGAAGAAAGCTCCAATGTGGGGAATGAGAGAGCACCTCCATCTAGTGCGGTCCGTAGGAAGACATTGGTTGCATGAAGACATGAGTGTGGACCCTTACTGAGGGTGGTATGTGACCCATCTCTCTTCTTTCTCAGGAAGATTCATGAGATGTCATAGAAAAAATAGATGTCAACTCTCTCTTTTGGGTATATTCAGGACAGTCAAGGTTGACTTTGCCAGCTACCAAGAAAGCAGAGATTAAGGGATTTGTACTGCACTTGCCTGTGTATGTAGGCAGATCCTTAAGAGTCCAAGCAGTGCGCTTTCGTGAGTAGCTCACTGTCTACTTAGTGTCCAAATTCCCAAATTCTACTTAAATTCCTCTTTGAGGTTTCTTTTAGGAAGATCATTGTGACCTTTGAGTTTCTCTACCTAATCTTGGGCTGATGTTTACTGAGAAATGTCCCACTATGGTCTGGTGACTTGTTTTCACCACCTGGCTGGATAAATACAAGATTGCTTTACAATCACCCAGAAGCTGGAATACAGTCACTGAGCGTTATCCTTCAAAGAAGGTTTTGCTCTGTTCAGCACAGTGATATCCTTACTGCGTGCCACAGTTCTCAAAACTGGTATTATCATTATGGAAAACTAGATACTCAAAACCAGTTTTACTAAAAGAAATGCACCTGGAATTTTGAGGAACAAAGCCTCAGATGAAAAAAACCGTAGCAGTAATGATCTTTCTTCACCGCTCCGATGTCAGAATTGTGGTGGAGAGGTAGCTCTCCTCTGCCACTAGACCAGAGCAAACACATGCTCAGTCTGTCAGAGCAGTCCTCCAGCTCAACCACCTTTCATTACTGCGGCCCTTCATGCTATAGGTGGAACAACCTTTGTGCTTGCTTTCACCAGTCCTTGTCACGGCTGTGCGCTATGAACAACACATGACTGTGTTAGGTAATTTCCCCCTCAGAAACATCACTTGCTGATGTTTCTTAATTAATATTTCAGTTGTACATCTCAGTGGGGACATCCCTGGCTGTGCTCCTTTGTTGTAGGTGCTTTAAAATGTAGTTGTATAAAGTTGTGAATTATGCATAATGAGAACTATTAATTGTATAAACACTTTCTAAAGACTGATAGTATTTAGCTTGCTCCAAGCTTTGCATGAAGCCTGCGTGTGCCCTGGAGGACAAAAGAAGGTTGCCAAGAGTGTGTTTTCCTCTTTTCCCTCCTGCATATACTCACATATACATGTATACACTTCATTAGATTAAGAGAAGCCTTGGGGGACCCCACAACAGCTGCCTACATGCTTTTCTTGTATCTAGCTCTAGACCTAAATGATAATGCTTTGCACAAGTGCTGCCATACCTAAGGCCTCTCAGGAGTGCCTCAGACAAAAGGTTATGGTTTTTTTCTAGTACAAGACATTTTTGAAGACACTGGACTTACATGGCTAGAGTGCGAAATCAGAATCAGGCCCAAACCTCCAACTTTTCTTCTGAATTTCCTGGCTTTTGTGGTTAGAATCCAGACCCGTAACATTATTTTAACATAGGTTTTGCATTTATATTTATAAACACAGAGTACTGCTGCCTATTTGAGTTTAGAATAGATTGTGGTATAAACATATTTCCTCTTTACACATTATAATCAGTGCACAATGGCCTGCTTTATGTAAAACATATCACAGACTTTGCTTCTCTGCATGTGCTCACATGCACATATAGCTTAAATTAACTAACTTAATATTCTCATGATGTGTTCAAAGAGGAGATCTGTGAATGAGGTAGGGAAAGACAGTCTTGCAGTTCCTATTTTGGAGTTTGAGATTAAACACTGTATTTAGAGAAACATTTAATGACAATTCATTTTAACAGACTTTTGGTTGATGACTTATTTATAATTTCATCAGCCAAACACTTCCCTTGACAGAGTATGTTTTGGCTCACTGTCACTCTTGGCAGCTCTGCTGAACAATCCGTAGTAAATGTGTCCTTTGGAAAATTAGCCAAACATCATTCCAATGCAATGACTCTGTAGGCGATAAGATGAAAATGATTAGTTACAGTTCATTGAATACTGCCCCAAACCTGTTCAAAACTACTGCTTGGCATAATCCCTGAGAAGGTGTTTTGGCTTCTTCTACAGCTCTGCTGCAGAGCAATTGAAATCAAAACCTGAATTTTGTTTAAAGGATGAATCAATAACAAATCTGGGACTGAATCCTGCAGGTTTGGCTGCAGAATCAGATCCAATTCTGCAAAATATTTTGCTTAACTTGAAGCACATGAATTGACTTTTTGGGGATTAATCACATTTTCTTGTTTTTGTAGAGAGATTTTTTGGCTGATAGCCATAAACACTGGCTTGGCCTTTTGTGCAAAAGCACAGACAGCAGCTGTAACATCATGAGCAAAGATACCTAATTCCCATGTAGCTGTTTCATCAGTAGATCTGACAGCATCTATCAATGGAAGCCTGTGTCAATATATCTATCTGTTTGGAAGAGAAGATCGAGATGATAAACTTTCAAGGTGGTATGAGATGTCTTGTCCAACAGTGCCCTTCTAACTAGAGACAGAGAATTTATATCCCTTTAATTTCAAATCTCTTCAAGATGCCTTCCACTTTTGCTTTGCTTGAGGTCCCATAAGACATAACAAGTGTGTTATTTGCTGAGTGGTAACAGGAGAGTTGGAACAGAGAAATCTGTAGCTGGAAAGGCCCCTACTCCGTGAATGATGGCAGTATTGTACAGTGCTCATTTCTGGACCACAGTGCCCTCAGATAGAGCTGTTGAAGAAGAAAAATCTAGTATCATAGAATCATAGAATCATGGAATAGTTCGGGTTGGAAGGGACCTTTAAGATCATCTAGTACAACCCCCTGCTATAAGTAGAACACCCCCCTATAGACCAGGTTGCTCACAGCCTGGTCTTGAATGCTTCCAGGGGGGGACATCCACAGCATCTTTGGGCAACCTGTTCCAGTGTCTCACTGCCCTCACAATAAAGAATTTCTTCCTAATATCTTTCAGTTTAAAGCCATTTTCCTTTGCCCTGTTCCTACCTGCCCTTATAAAATATATCCCATTGTCAAGTCTCAAAAATTATTAAAAATTCCTGAAATTTTGGATGCAGTGTTTCTCTGCTGGGTTCTCGCTCCCATCCTCAGACATCCACAGGCTACTTGTGAGCCAGACAGAGAGTGGTGCATTCTTTTCATTTAGCTGAGGACTGGACAGAGAACTACAGCACTGTTTTGCTGTGTGTGAAAGAAACTCCCCCACTTAGGTACAGCCTTCTGCCTTCTCCTCACCATCACTCATAGAACAGCTCAACGCAACACAGTCCATGGGGTGAATTTTGAAACGCACTCTGACCTAATGGGTACTCATGCTGTCTCCTCTGCTGCTTTCAGCAACACTCATCCTGCTGCTTTCACATGTGGATCAGCCACAATAGGAAGGAGACAAGACCTATTCTCCCAGTTCCTCTCCCAGCAAGTCTGAGTCCCGCTCTTCTTCTCATCATATTAAACAAGAGGGATAACCTTGCACTGACTCCCTGTATATAAAAGTAGTGGCACAGATATATACAGGTTTCTTTACTCTGATTCTTAGATGAGAATTCAACCAAATCCATTTACAGTGCTATCCTAGACCTTCACAGGCTTGGTTTCTTTCTTTTTTTTTCCCCCCACAAAGAGTTGTCAGACTACTTTGTAGAGATTGATGTGCCATTAACCTCACTTTCCATAAACCAAACTGATGGAATTTGTCTGAAATCACTACCTAAGTCAGCAGAAGATCTGTCTTTTTGCTCCCGATGGGAAAAATTACCCTTGAGTCAGCTATCAAACTCAAACTGGTTTTAATGAAGATGAATGGAAGCCTTAAACTCTTCCAATGCATTCAAGTATGTTAGCTGTAAGTCTCAATAGTAAACTTCCACCTGGGAAATGGCTGCATGCAAAAAAGGGCAAGAAGATTCCTCTCTGTCTTCTCCATCAGGAAATGAAGACCAACTACATAAAAGACCTACTCAGATTCAAAGTACATCACAGAGAAATCACTTATGATTAAAATACATGATATTCTGTTTGTAGTTGATAAATGTAACGATCACCTCAATTTTCACTTCTGTCTTTCCCTTCTAACACTAGATGCAAAACACAGTGCGAATAATTTCTCTTATGACTTTCACATACAGCTATCTAAATTCTGCTCTCTGAACTGTGCGCTGTGCCGGTTCCCATCAGCACAGTGAAGAACAGGATTTGACATCCCTTGCCCCTTTGAAACTTAATCAAGGATTTCAGCATTAGATGCAGATCTGCCAAATCGCTTCCCTGCTGAAAAATGCAACCAGCCGCTGACTGCTCCCCCACAGTCCCTGTGCCCCAACTCCTGTGTGCTGCAGGTGGGGGTCTGTGCCTGGGGCTGAGGATGGACACTGCAGTCTCCCTGGTGGAGTGGTGCATGAGGCAGGTTTGTGTCTGCTGGGAGTTAGAGAGATTTGCCTCCTCCTTTGGGGATTACATGTTGCCTCACTGTGTCAAGCCGTTGTGGCTGTGAAGCATATTTATTTAGGCTGGGACAGAAGAAGAAGGGTGGGCAGGAGCCTTCAAAATCACACCGTACACCACTCCAGTCCAAGAGAGAAGAAAGGCATGTGTAACACACACATCGTATATACCTGTGTCTGTTCCTGCCCTCCCCAAGCAGTAATTAATTTAACTCAGGGCTGAAAGCTGAGTGAAATAAGATTTCTCTGAACTGTGCCAAAGATGCTCCTAACAGATGCCTGCTGTATTTGTATAATCATTTAAACAAAATGTCATAAGAAATCAAATTAAGATCAGATTGATTCCATCAGTGCATAACATAGTCTGCTGGTTATCACAGAATATCACAAACCCAGCACTGATGACTGTAAATAATAGGGTCTAATACTGTCAGAACAGATCATACCTCTGCCATTTAATGACATGGAGCTGTTTCACAAATGTAGAAAATAACAGGAATTTGAGAGAGTGTTTAATATGTTGAAATGCATTTATTTTTTTTAGCCAGTTTCTTAAGCACACAGCTGCAAGGAAACAACTAGCCTGAAAGAGGAGAGAGACACTGACACTGCCCGTCATCTCATTCTCAACTGAAAGGCAGCCCATGATTTCTTGGCAGCAGAGGCAGAAGAGAATTGCTGCCACAGCTGAAGAGCCATGCCTGTCTGGGGGCAGGTAGCTTCTGCCCCAGCAGGACTGAGGAGAGGGGCAAGAGAAGCAAGCCATGGTGACCTCTGTTTGCTCCTTCTGCCATGCTTAAGGAGGAAAAGAGGGAAGAAAGAAAGGAAGGTATTTCCGCAGGGAGATCACTGGCAGCCTCTGCCTGCACCAAGCATCTCACTACAGCAGGGCTCTTCCTTCCCCAGTGTAGAAAGATGACAAGAGGGCACTTTCTCTCCTAAGGGAGTATTCTACAGTAGCCAATTTACTTATGCCCCAATGCATTATTGTTTTTCTCCAAAAATATGTTTTTTCTTTTCTTTTCTTTTTTTTTTTTCCTCAGAGAATTCTATCTGTATTTCACTATTCTGTCATTTCATTGCTATTCAAGAGTTGCCCTTGAGTACAGGCTTTAAACAGATACTGGGAGAGAAGGCTTGATTGTTTCACTGTGAGTAGGATGGGTTACATGAAATTGTTATTCCACCGGGAGGTTTAACTCTTGTCACTACAGCAAAGAACCATTATGGGTCAAATAAAGACCATATGCATCATTAAAACATTGTTTTGCAAGCCTTGGATAATGGATAATGGAGTGTTTCATATTTTATTTTGGGTTCATTATAGTTTATTTACTTAGCAGTAGATCTAGGGTGTGGGTATTTTTGGACAGGCATTCATCTGGAGCAACAGCCTCATATTGAACATGACTGATGTTGTATAGAAAAATTTAAGTCATTTCTAATGTAGAAATGGATCCCTTATTTGTACTGATTTTTGCACATTGATTTAGCATAGGTGGGACTTTTATCTGGTTTGTGCTGGTGTACTTGACTTTTGGAGCTGCAAGCTTCTTGGGGAGGTGAGTTCACAGACATGCCTTGTACATCTCAGGCTCATAAGCATCAGATGAAAACTGTAAAGAAGAATGGACTCCTTCTGATCCAGATTGTTGCAGAAGCTGATCTTTAAGACCTACACTAGTCCATTTTGCCTACAGACTTGCCTGTAGAGTGACAGGCAAGTAGAGTGCTATTGTATGTAAAGGGAAACACTGTGAAGAAAACAAATTGTCAGTAGGTAGAATTTGATCTTTTCTGGGGAAAGTTGTTAACTAAAGCAATCCTATTTATTTATTTATTTATTACAGTTCTACAATAGGTGCTAATGTTTGTTAGGACAATAAAGTTGTCACATTGGATTATGGCAGTAAAAGAGCACAGATACCCACAGAGCCAAAACCAAACCTCAGAATGTTTTAATTCATTAGCTCAACAACTCATGCTTTTGGAAACATGGAATATGGGAAATTAGGGCGGGGAACGGAGTCTTACGAGAGAGTGGAAGCTACAGAAATCTGAACAAATACAAATATCATTTATAGGCAAAGAAAAAAACTCCTGTGTTCATTGCCAGATATTAAATCTAGTTTATCCTTCCTTAAACTAACCAGAAACACTTGAACACAGACTGTGTTCAAGTACTATGTAACAACTGAGATGCTGTGGTTGTGCTGTAACTCTCCTTTGCTGCTTTTATCTTCTCTAAATTGGGAGTGTGACTACCAGGCTTGAAGACTGGCTCCCCTCTGATCCAGGCCTTCTGTTTGGGAAGACCAACGCTGTCCTACTCACTGTCCCCACTCAGGAAAGCATCAACATTTGGGCTGATGGACATCTTAGTGCGGGACCAGTGAACATATCTGAATGGATATGTTGTAGGAGTATTTCTGCTCTGGCCATAGGACTCTTTGTTAGAAGACTGTGAGCCCTTCTGTACAATATCTGACCTCTCTTTATACTTCAGACATCTATGTAAAGAACAAAGAATGCACCTCACTGTGGATTGATCTGTATGTTTTCTGCTTCTGTTGTACACTTATCTGTATAAATTTTCTTGAATTACAGGAGAAAACTGTAGGTGTAGGTGTCCTTTTGGATGCCACCTGGTGAGTAGGCAGCTCATACCTATAGACCCCAACAATTAGGAAAGAAGTATAGAGATTAACATATTATAGCGATGTTTTATTTAAGGTTCCATTAGTTGCATGAAAAAGACACATATTTCCTTGATTGTCTTTGAAGGGTCAGATAGGTGCCAGAGGCAGAACACTGGCACAGGCTGCTGAGAGAATCTGCAGAGTCTCTTCCTTGGAGATCTTCTGAAGACACGTGAACATGGTCCTGGGCTCTCTGATCTGAATGTCCCAGCTTGAGTAGGGGCTGGACCAGGTGGTCCTTAGAGGCTACTTCCAGCCTCAATCATTCTGTGATTCTGTGAATAAATGCAATGTGCGAAGCTGGCTGATCACCAGTCTGTGGCCAAGAGGCAGTCAGCTACCACTAAACAAGTGAAGTTTAAGCTTATTCAGCGACTTGAATCAGCCTTTAATGTATAGATGAAAAACCAGAGGCTCTGAAAGGGAAGTGAACAGAATACGTAGCTTCATAGAGACATGCCGAGCATTCAGCTCATTTTGTATTCCTTCAGTCTTGAGGGCAGCTTGCACAGTCACAGCTCCTATAAATTAGAGCAGCTGGTGGGAGACCACGTCTTATGCTTGTGTGCATAATAGCTGCCTCACCTCCCGCACTGGTTCTCACCCTGCACCTTCCAAAATGATGTGACCTCATAGCCTTTGTGTTGGCCAGATGCCAGAGGCATTAAACTAACACCTTTCATGCTAGTCTTGCTCTCCTTGCCCTGTAGAAAGAACCCAGTTTACCTTACTCGTATCTTTAAAGCCCACAACTTATTCATCATAAAACGATGATATTTCCTTGTATTCCCCATGTGCTTCTTCACTAGCTCTCTGGTGCAGGTCCCAAAGGCAATGATTTCATGCAGAGTGACCTTTTCAGAGCAGATGGAGAAAGGGCTATTTGGTTAGAAGTAGACTGCCCATCCCATCTTCTCCAAGCAGGATTCATCTGAGACCTTAAAAATTCCTGAGAAAACTTAAAAACAAAACAAAAACCACAAAATAAAACTCTTCTGCAACATTTTTTTTCCGGATTATCAAATCCTAGTAAAAATGATTCACTGGGTACCATTTACTTGCATTCAGATTCTCTATTATTATAATAAACTGTGAATTAGAAAAATACATGGAAAAATTTCATCAAAATATATACATATATTACTGTAGCAACCTCAGGTTTTCTGATTCTGTTTTAGACCTCAGGCTGATATTTACTGAGTATAGTTTCTACCAGCAGCTATGGGAGTAGCTGCATTCCCTTAATGCTAGTTCTGCAAGCTTGTGAATCCTACTTAGCCACACGGGATCTGACCTGCAAGTAGAGATCAAAATGAGTACAGAGAATTGCAGATTCACAGTGTGACCACATTTTATCATCTTGCATTCCTGCTGAAGGAGAATGACACTATTCTTCCAAACAAAAAAAGATTTTAGTGGTAAATGAAGAGGCCAAGAAAGTTGCTGCAAAGCTCACAGCCAAAAGTTTTTCACTGTCCTGTTTTGTGCTATACTCTTTCCAAGTGTGTGTTTGTCTTATTCACAGTTAACACTCTTCAAGTTAAATTAAATGAGTAGTTGAAAATTAAGTGTTCCTTGTCTGAATCAATTTTCACAAAGCATTAAATAATTATACAAAAATGGTACAATACCTTACTGTCTTCATAGCCTTCATTTCACCTTTTCATTGTACACTACAGGCCTCAATCTACTCATTTCTATTCATGTGGGTCAGGGCAGGAAATGAAGAAATATATAGTATTTACATATAAATATTTGAAAAAATAGTATATTGGCAAGTTATAATTAGTTTAACATAGCTCTCCAAGGAGCTAACTCATCAATAGTTTGTGCTTCACATCCATAGCTTGTCAGACTTAGAGTATGTCTTAATCAACATCCTGAACATCCCTTTTTATCTTTTAGATGTATCAACCAGTACTCTTTTTGAAGGTTTCCATTTTTTTGAGGAATTAGACCAGGCGAGAGTAAAGAATTCGGGGGCATTTAGAGCTATGCAGTTCTAGGAGTAATGCTGAAATCATTAGAAATGGAGGTTGGCAATCTGACTGATGGATATTTTAACTATGGCTGGTTGTAACAGATTGAAATAACAGAGCACTTGGCTGTAGCAGCTGCAAAGTTTTGTGAACACCTTCCTAATTTATATATTTACAACTTTTCAAGACTATGCTATACAAAAGCTTTGGGATTTCAGTATGTTCATTCCTAAATGGAAATTTCCAGTCAAGGATTTACTGAAAAAATGACTTTTTCAGTTCTCCACTTCCTCAACTAACAATCTCTGACAATGTGATTAACAATTTTTTTTCTTTAATTATTTTGCCTTTTTTGTCACTAATCAGTATGTAACTTAAAATAAAAGAAAAAAAGAAAAATTTTATTTTGATAAAATTCCCCCAAAGAAAATAGTGACCATCTCAGTGCTGCAATCTAGTTTTCTCATGAAGATAGATCCAGAGAAGAGTATTACAGTTTGAATCATTATCACCTTCTGCAAAGCATTTTTCTTTTACAGGCTGTTTCTGAACAGCTACTGAAACTAGTCCTTGTATGTGTGTCAGTGTTTCTGTGTGTATTACATCATGACATCCTAAAACATCGCCAGGGGAGGACATTATACTGTTTAGCATGTGTCTCTGTGCCAGCCATAATTCTGATTGATTTACAATGTCCTGTATGCCTGTATTCCTAATGACTGCTTCCTACAGTTGTTAAAGGAAAATGATTTGGCTGTATTAAAAACAGAAATGTGCAGTTAATCCTTCCAGAATTTTGGCTAATCGGTTAGAAAAACAATGGGAGCTGGCATATGTGAGATTATGGGTGTCACTAGGACTTCGAGATAAGCACACTACCTGGGTACTTACAAGAAGACAGCTTATGTGGAAGCAGTTCATACCAAGACATGGAAGTTCAGGGCTAATTTTAGGATGTGGTTACTCCTTTGGGTAAAGGAGGGTTATTCATACCTCTGTCCTGTTTCTTCACAGCACCATGTTTACAGGTTTAGGGTGCTGATCCCCCATGATTACACACAATTCAGGTGTTATCAAGGCTTTTTTAAAACAAAAAAATCATTGCCAAGACTTTGCCTTCTGGAGACTGGCTCTACATCTAAAACCCTGGGTAGACAACCGCAGTATATATGGCATGCCAACATATAGACTTATACGCATCATGCTAGCTTACGTGTCAGTTAAAGGTGCAAACACGAAAGACTCACGTGAGAAAAAAAAAGGAAAAGCTCAAGTTATATGTGGTTTTACCTGCTCTTGAGGTTTATTACAACCTTCAATTATTTGTTTTTGTGGTATGCAGTGAGACTTTTCAACAGATCTGTCGATTTGAGAAAATCTATCCTTTCCTTTTACTTGCAAGAGAAGATTGCTTTCACAATCCTTGATCCCTTCTCAACTGTTTGTTACCAGTGAGTTACATCTTATCTTAATTAGATTACAAGTGATTTCAAACTGCAGCTATGATCTTACCCTGTCCTATGTACTGGGGCCCAAGGCAGAGTTGGACTGCTGAGGGCTCCTATAACACAAACAAATATAATTATTTTTCCTCTGTTCATAGGTGTCGTTTCTCTCTATGAGCTCTTACATAAACACTGTTTTGCGGAGTTGAAACTGTAACTTGGCTGTCAGTGTGGGGAGCCAAGGGCTGACTGAGCATCCCATGAGATGAACAAATCTCTACCTTATGTGGAGGAAGAGAAAACAGCAGGTTTAACTGGTTCAGAGGTACTTGGAGTAATAAAACAGCTCAGTATGGGTCACAGACTCTACTAGGGATGATCAAGTATTTTTTGAAAATGTTTATTGACAGAAAATGTGTGTGTGTGGCTGAAACTTGTTTAAATATCAGCTTTCTGTGAACAGTTTCATTTTTTTTCAACAAGCCTTTTCCATTCCCTATCTCACCCCCCAGTATCTGGAATTGAAATATTTCCATGCTAAGCACTGCTGTAGCTGGGGCTGTTTGCCCAGCTGGCTCTTTGGTTGCACCCACAGCACAATGCCAGGTCTGAGAGACCTGGCCCACCTCTCCTGCAGCCTATGGCAGGCCCAGCCTGGCTGGGAGGGCCTGGGTGCCCCACGTGGTGTGGGGCTGTCACAGCACTTCTGGGTATAAAGAACTATCTGCAAATGTCTTCTTTTTATACTGAATGTGGTCAAAGGAAATGGAAGGAGGAGAGCGACCACAGTTTCTCTGAGCAGCACTAGACCCTACTGGCCGGCAAAGCACTGGGTGGGCACTTGCAATGGTGAGCCCTCCGGCACAGGGCCCTGGGCAGCAGGTCTAGCAGCCAGCTCAACCACTGAGAAGGAGTGAAAAGCACACTGGACTCAGTCATAAATGCTTAATAGCATCCTTATAGTGACTTTCACCTATTAAAATCATCCTTTTAAATTCTAGCTATGTTACAGCGGCTTCTGTTGTATCTCTGCCTTTTTCCCATCTCTGAGTTGGTTCCTGAAGAGTTCATGGGCAGATACTTGTTAATTTTGGTCAAGAGCCTAGGGAGCATCTCACTCCACAAATAGTCCTGGTGTTTGAATAGGGTTTTTCATATAACAAAGTCATTTAAAAGGTGGTATACAACTCTGGTGTCTGAGCCTGGCCCTCCATCAGGAGTAGTGAGACCAGCCTGTCAGCCATTACTGTGCAATATTATGATATAAGCTGCTGACATTGAATGCTTACACTATTAGTTACATTGCTTCATTATCAGTATAGTTAATGATACTGTTAAAAAAAAACAAGCAACACAACAAGTTTTGAGAATCTTATTTGCTTGCTTGTTATACAGAATGAATTCTACATGTTTTAGTGCTGTGGGTACTTGTGAAAAGTGCTCTAAATCTGGGAAGTACTAACTATCAAAATGATTACTGATCCAAAGACTCTTGATAGAAATGTTAATTTTATGATAAAATATTTCCTAAATCCACAATTGCTGGACAAAGGTTTTGGATATAGGTCTCTGGAGCAGAAGTTCACTGAGGCAACATAGAGTTGGATTTGGAACTTTGCAAGAGGTCAGGGAAAGCCCAGTTTTCTTCTTGATGGCATAAACCTGGCTAGAGTAATCATGTAGATCTCTGAGCTTGCAGTACGCCACCGAGGGAAGAAAAAGAGAGGGAAGCAAGTGAAGAATTGATGCAATTCCATACCATTGTTTGCTCATGCCCAGCACCTTGTGGCCAAATCTGCACTGTGCCAGCTACTCCTGGTGATACGAACTTTGTTGCCCCACCCAAGGAAGCTTGGGTCATTGGATACTGGTGACAGCTCCACTGATCCTAGGAAAGATTGAGGTGCCCTGCATCACTGGGTAAGACAGGACGCCTAACACAAGAGAGAAGGGAAACTCGTCATCTCTCACTTCTTTCACCAGCACTTGACTGTGCAACTCACTCAAGAGAATCTTACATGGAAAAAGTGAGAGAAAGAAAGGGAAGTGGAGAGTATGGACTTTCTGATACTCAGTTTCCTGCTGGAAATTAAAACAAGACATTAAGCAACAGGGGTTTGCTTCACTGAGTTGACTTAGAACAGCTGCTCACCAATTTCTACAACAGAGAGAGGAAAAGCAGAACGTTGCCCTGGGTCTGAACAGCTTTTCAGGAGCAATCCAAGTCAAACTTCCACTCAATGACTTCATTCAAAGCTGGTTTACATCATGAAGAGTAACTCCGTTTATTTATTTGTAATAACTTCAGGATTTTATGGACTCGCAAGAGGATGTAATTTAAGAAAACATCAGCAAGCTGTTTCAAATAGCAAGGTTTCAAAATGGGCTGTGCAAAAAACTCATTAAGGGAAAGAGTACATTATCAGTAAAGAAAGAAAGAAAGAAAATAAAGAAAATGTCTTTTGTAAATTGTTTAGAAGTAAAAGATTCTGAAACTTGAATTTCTCTCTGAAATAAATATATATATCTTTTTATATTACTGAAGTCAAATAAATGAATGAATGGTCTTCCTCTAAGGGCACTGAACCACTGACGAGCAAAGTTTGTAATTGTAAAGCCCATTACCTCAAAGAAATAGCACAGTAGCAATATTTTTAAATTTCTCATGTAAAACAACTAATAAACGTATCAGAGCAGTAACCTAAGAGCTTTAGACATGGAAATTAACAGAAGCTATTCTGACAATACTTAGAAGTGATGGAAATTTTCTGCTGAGTGACCCAGGGCAAAATACATTGACTATCCTTGACAGAAGTATAAAACAGGAGCGTTAGGAGACCCAGTGAACTTCTGCAGAAGTTCCAAAGTTCAGAAGGGATTGCAGAATTCTGACTCAAATAAGATCACTGGTTTTATTTCTAGTCTTTTATTTCTAGCTCTCAATTCACCAGGTCACACAGATTTAATTATGTACCACTTTGCCCCCACGGTATCACCATTGCTGGAGCTCTGCAATGTATTTTGAGGTCTCCAGAAAGGAGATAAGCAAGAAAATAAGAAGAATAAGTTAAGAATAGAGTCTCCAAACATGATCCCGAAGTCGAAATTGCCCAGGCTGAAGGAGAATGCTTGGCCTCACAGAGGGTGTTGACAGAAGGATTTTGGCTTCCTTAGACAGTATGCTACAAAGGGAAATTACTGGGCAGAAATGGGATCCCTCTGGTGACAAGCTTTCTGCAGGGCCAGAGCTTGCACTGGCTTTGAGGAAACTGTTGACAGAATCCTCACTTGAGCAAAAAATAGAAATAGAGATCCAGGAAAAAGCTCAAAAGTGGGTGGTGAATAGGTGAAATTGAATCTAAGAGGAGAGAAATGAAGGAAGATAGCAAAATACTTTGCTGATATATCTTCTGGCAAATACCAGGAATGTAGGGAGGGCATGAAGACAGGTTTCAGTTTTAGTAGACCACTAGGATCAACAGAGATTAACTGAGACGCAATGGCATGTTGCAACCAAGTTCAGAGATTATATGGCTCAGGAAGGATGGGAAGAATGGTTTCTAAAAGTGGGAGCTGTATTTTGTAAATTGATTTTGTGTTTTCTACTTATAATAAATAATGTAAAAATGTAAAATTATTCTTATATACCTTAAATTTATTTTAAGACTGAAAATGAAAATTGTAGCATGTATTGAAATAAGAATTAAAATACTGTATATATAATTATATAGTTACTGAATTATATAAAAGACTGAATATTATTCAGAGAGATACATGAAGCACTGATTATGTCTAGTGCTAGAAAATATAGAAAAGGGAAGATATAGCAGAAGTGCACTACAAAATGTCTTGCTGAATGGCAAGGAAGAAGTTGTGAGTACATAAACATCAGACTCTCCAGTATAGAAATACCTAAAGAACAGTTCCTACTACTGACTTGCTTGCCCGTTGCAAAAGCAAAAAAATCATCATGTTTTCAGATATTTTGGAACTGGCAAGTCACCTTCAGAAAATGCTAGAAGATGGGAGAGAATTACTGGGGGAGACCCACTGATTCTAGGGAAAAAGCAGTTGAGAAGCTGCAGGTAGAGCAAAATCAATTCTAAGATTAAAAGGAAGATTGAGTAGATGGAATTAAAGAAGTGGAGCAGTGGAATAATAGTGGTAAGTTACAAAATATAGACCTGGTTAACCTGAGAGAATCCACACGTAAGGTCTCAGAAGATAATGTAAGAGACAAAGCTTGTCCATACTGTTGAGTTGCCTAAAAAACTGACTGTTAGTTCACAGAAAATGTGTATGTAACCTGCATTTGATCCACGCTTGGAATGATGTGGGATGCACACAAGCAGGGCAGCAAGCTCGCGGGATTGAAGTTGAAGTTGCTTCCCTGGGCACTGTTAGCAGCATACTCTTCGCAGTGTGCGTGTGAGGTGAGCAGCACTTTCTTCTCCATGTGGATGGAGGTCATAGGCAGCCATGACAGCTTGACTCATCAATGTGAAGATAGGGTATAAGTGCATGGTATCCTTTGGTGCAACGTCTGGAATATATTACAGGTGAAAGTAGTAGGAAATGTTCTGTTTCTGGCTATACAGGCAAAGCCTCAGCTGGTGTACTATGCCCTGTTTGGGAACCATGCCTCAAGAAAGATGTAGACAAATTGGAGAGAGTGCAAAGGAGAGCAGCAAGAATGATCAGAGGTTTAGAAAACATGACCTACAAGAAAAGGTTGAAAGAATTGGGTTTGTTTAGTCTAGAAAAGGGAAGACTAAGCATGAGGCTCAAGGGGAGGGGGAGGAAGGGATAACAATTTCCCACTATGTAAAAGGTTGCTATGAAGAGGACAGTGATCAATTGCTTCCCATGTCCACTGGGATCACAATGAGAACAAATGCATTAAATTGAGCAAAGAAGACAATTTAGATAATTCTTGGCTCCAAGGATAGAGAACAAGCTAGTTAGAGAGGTTCTTGGAACCATCTTCCTTTTAAAAAGAGGTCATACAAATACCTACCAGGTCTGCTCTTTAGGTACTTGACACTGCATGCTTCATTTCAACTACATATGAATACTGAATTCTTTTCCAAATAACACATTCAGTCATTTCAGAAGTGTTTTACACCTTGATCTTGTAAGCTGTTCAGACACGATATGTTGAACACATTTCACATGGGTAGCAAGGCTGTTCCAACCATTATCATCATACAATCCTTCAAGCTTTCTCAACAAAAATCCTTATGGTAGCCATGATTAATGTCTGCTGTTTGAAGCAGGTAGAAACTCCAGAGATCATGGTTTTTTACCATTAAAACTTTGTATGTCAGTGTTTCAGGATCCTTTGCTTGTCAGTTCATTTTGGCTTTGTTTCTTGTGAGCATCAGAACATAAGATAATTTATTTTAAAATATTTGGGCATCATTTCAGGATGCTTCCATGTTTTGTCTTTTTAAGTACTTCTGACTTGGCATAACTTAGACAGGAACCTGCATCTTCCAGCATCATTTTGTGTCAACAGTATTCTTTTTATACTCTGCTACCTAATCAGTCTTTTGCCTTTCAGGTGGATAACTTTGGTCTTCATATTCACGCCTTTCTTGGGTTCTATTACATGGTTGTCATCAGGCTACCAGTATGATGGATAATTTTTGTCTAGAAACCAGTAATTTCACACAACCACTGAGGTATGACTTTACCTGTATTCCAACTGATTAGCTAAATCTGAACATTGTTCTATGAACCATCAGGCATATTGAAGGGTAACCTTGTGTAAAATGTCAAGTCATATAAATAATTGGCTGCACCTGCTGTAGCTCAAACCAGGTTGTACACCTGATTACTCTGACCAGATCTAACATATTTTGTGAATCAAATGTGAACTTATTGGTAGTAAAGGAAGAGCAAAGAAGAATTCAGATGCAGAATCCAAAACAAGACTTGTATATAGAAAAACCATACATGACATGAGAGACGCATGTAGTAAACTCTTAATGAATCTTGAATAAAAATCGTTAAGCATGACGGCAGCTCTAAGTTGGCACAGTGCAAGTCAGGGCTCCAGGCAGAGACTGCCTGTGGAATTAGGTACACACAGCCAAATTTCTAAAGTCTAAACAGATTTTTAATCTTGTTTTCACTGATATAAGTCCACTTACAATTCATTTAAATAACAGTTTTTCCTTTTCCATTTGTGACTGACATCTCCCTCCTTGTTTATGTTTATTAGATGATTAAATTATCTGAAAATCCTTCTATTTGTCACCATGATCTTTTATAGGGACTCATGGTTCTGCAGTTGATCCATTTCATTGAGGAATTATTTGCATTACACCATTTTTGTAACAAAAATATCTGAAATTATATATTTGTTTTAGAGAAATTAAACATTTGTTCTTGTATTTATTAACATAACTCCAAAATCTGCTTAGTGAGGCCAATACGTTTTCCAGTGGAATTGGACAGCTTTCTGACTGCACAGTATGTGACCTACATAAGATAAATATTTTAGTAACATATATGCAATACAGCTTAAGAAAAAGGTAATATTGCTAATTTAATGTTTGCTTTAGAATTCTTTCTAAAGCTGGCCTGAGGCTTAGCTGGGAAACCACATCTCTTCTTGTTGGAGTGAACGGCTTTGCACAATGGGATTCTGCCAGCTCTAATTACATCTAAGGACTATTGGACATCTATGTATTTCCTTCCCTGGATAGTTTAAGTTACAGAATTGATCCTGCCTCATCTTTTCAAACGTATGGTTGTCTATTCTCTTCTTAATGTAAACCAGTTTTAAGCAATTTTGGAATATTTTTTCTTCTGTGGCAACAGCCAGAGCAATGATGGCACATTGCAGGAATATATGCAGGCAGAACAAAGCCAGCTAAGGAACTTTGTCCATCTCATGCCTAGAGGCATGTACCTTGCCTGCCTGCAGCTCTGTGTGCAGTCAGGTCCTAAAGTGACGTAAGGGATCTGTTTCATTCCTGGCAGTGTTGTTCCTGGTGCATCTTAAATGATGGGAGCTATTTTATAAAGCATATGAGGGTTTTTCAAGGGGGCAAGCAACAGATGGGAAATGAATGGGTTCAGGAGCACTGGGAGAGATGAATGGTGAAATATACAGGGAGGCAGGCAACAAAACAAACAGTACTCAACAGGAGGATATTTTTTCTCGTGCTTTTGATAGAAGAGAAAACCCCAGGACTAGCAGAAGGATGATTACTTTCTTACAAATTACTTCCTTAAATCCGTTCAGAAGCTTTTGCATAGTAATTTCCACAGCGGCATCAGAGTGTGGCAGATTTTCTGCTGTCAGTGCAGAAGCCCTTTCCAGTCCTCCCAGGGGCTGTACCTTGCAAAGGGCAATGCAAGTACCTGCATCACCCAGCATCTCCCACAAGGCTGCAAATGAGTGCTTGGAAGTTTCCCCTTATGACCACATCCTTTGCTGCCTTGGGACAAAGCACACAGCTTTCCTGATGGGATCAGAAAAGAAACTCCCTCATTTGGGTTCGCAGGCAGAATCATTTCCCCAGCAAAGCCTTGGCTTGGATAAGCTGATCACACTACTTCTGAGTTTTCCAGGGCTTTTATTTTTCCATGTGAGCATCCCCCTTGCCCTTGAAGAACACCTCACCTAGTGTCTGCAAGGCTTCTGCTTCTTGTTTGACATCCCTTATTTACAAAGCAAACAGAATGTTCCTTTTAACACACATCATGCTAAGTTTATTAATGAAGAAAACAATCCCAGGGGGTCAACCCAGGGGACCCTTGAAACCTGCCAGCAAAAACTCTTCAAACGCTCAACGCGTCAGATCCTCCAAAACGATATTTCACACAATGAAGTAAAAATAATATTTTTCTTTCGGCCTTTCCAGCCGCTTTTGTGGAGAGCAGACAGAAATTATTTTCTTACTCTGCTCCCAGAGCAGAGATCTGTATGAAGCTGCGTTTATTTGTTTAACACGATGATTTCATCCTAAATGTCTCGACAGCAAATAGTTGGTGGTTTAATAAAGGCTCTTTGAAAGAAGGGCCTAAGCAGTTATTTGTACAGGGAAAATGTGAAGTATGTGGCTCTCAGGAGGAGAGATAGAAATGCCTGTTGTGAATAGCAGCAGTGGGGAGGACCTTGAAATCCTCTCCATGCATTGGGGAAGAGCGATGACTCCTGTGGCTCCCAGTCCCCACAGCCACCAAGCTGCAGCAGCCGGGGATGAAAGAGGACTGACCTGCATGCTAACTGGGATGTCCCTTGCTCTCCAATGGAAATGCTCTTACACAAGATAAAGGATCTGCTATTGGCATATGGTTATGGAACACCAAAGTAATAAACTAATGATAAGAAGACTTGGAACTGACCGGAGAGACAAGTATAGTGGTCAACAGAGAAAAAAGCGTGCTGAGACAGCTGAAAGTGAGGCTGTTGGTGTTGATGGAGCCATTTCTTCCTTAACTGGATTCTCCACTGATGAAAGAGTCTTTGAAATGTCCTTGCACACCTGCTCAGTCTGCAGAAGCAGATCTCCAGGAAGGCCTTATGCAAAGCCAGCCTTACAAACACTACATAGCTGCACGCATTGACATCAGAAAGCAGAAAACACACTTTTGGAAACATGTGTAGCAATGTATCAGTGGGGATGTTTTTTCCTGCAGGTGTGGCAATGTTGAATCCAGGATTCTTTTCTTCAGCTTGTAAAACATTTCACATTTTTATTTTATTTTCAACTGGATTAGTCATTTTTCTTAAACTGGTCTTAATTTAGCATCTCCTGTTGAGCAAATGCATGTCTAGCCACAGCAATTGGACCAAGTTCAAATCAGGATCAGGAGCCTGGGCTAAGCTCTGTTTTTTATTTGAATGTGCACTTCTAGGAGTGATAAATTCAGTCTGAGCTGTTTTGTTCAATATTTCTAGATTCTGCTGGGATTTACTATGTACAAACCAGGGACCTTTTACTATGGGCACCAATCTCAAATGTAAAAAAGCTTTTAAAATATTTCCTACTAGGTATCTGTAGCACCCAGTAGTAGCTGATGGCAGTGTGGAGACATATGGTGGTGTTTTGCTAAATATGTAAGCATGTAGTAACTCTGATGAAGGTGAAGCCATAGTAATGAAACCTGGAAAAATTAGCCAGGTGTGCGAACAGAACTGTCTCACAGGTGCATTGTTTCTAACCTGATGTTATAATGAGTGCAAATATTTTTATAATACAAAAGAGATTATCTTTTATTCTTCCCAGAGTAATCTGTAAGTATATTAGTTGCCTATTCTTCTTCTATTAGTGATATTGCTTACACTGTCACTGAAATTTGAAACGCAAATTTAACCAAGGACTTCAGTGGATTCAAGCTGTTAGCCAAGGAGCACTTAGAAGAGAAAAAAAATTGTGGGCTGACATTTATCTTTCTCATCATGGATACGTTGTACAATGTGACAGACCGGGATGCCTGGAAACAGGGAGATGGCAGAATTCTGGCTATACAATACTCATCTTTAGTTGGTTAAGAGCTGTAAATAATTGCAAACAGAAAACCAGATAATTAAAATAAATTCCCCAGACAATTATACTTAAATTTAAAAATGTGGGAAAAATAAAAGCTTGATAATAAAATAAAACTGGAAATACGGGAGGGAAAAAAAGTTTAGTGGATGGCAGGGCGAGCATGCAAAATAAATGCAAGTTCTTTCTAAAGCAGATTATGGGCTATCTCCATGCTTTGCACAAAAACAGTCCAGCAGCACCCAGTTTCTTAATCTGAAAAAATTTTAAGTTGGGCTATATACTCCTTCCTCTGCAGATGCAAATTAAAATCAGAACCTGCTGAACACTGCTAAATGGACACTCAAATCAGCAAGTGCTGGAGAGATTAGCAGACTTGAGGACACACTCAGGAATGTATGTTTGGTATTGAGAAATACAGGGCATAGCAGAAGGGAAAACAGCCACTGAAGCTGTCAGCCATATGTTCCAGCTTCCATTCTAGCCAGACCATCTGAGTTTGGTCAACAAGATGTAGCTCTGTGTGTCATTGAGACTGTGGTCATCTCAGGTAGAGTTTAGATTGGAAGCATATTGTTTCTTTGCACTGATTTATTGATAGGATTGATAGCAACCCAAGAGAGCTGTCAGCTGTGGGGGATTTTTCTTCTCATAGCCTCTTTCCCTTTGCAGCTGACTGTGTTTGTCCATATCACTCAGATGATTTCTGAAGCAATATGAGCTCATGAATCTCAGTCAAGGACAGTATCAACATATTGCATGATGACAAATCCACATCTCCCTTTCCTCCCAGCTTCAGAGATTTCCAATATCAGTATTGAAAACACCTTGACTATATATATATATATCATTGCCCAGTTATTTCTGTAACTTTATATTGTTATAGCAGTCATCCATTTACAACTGATAAAAATCTTGGGAAGGATAGTATTTTTATTAGAGAAGTTATCATTCGATGAACGAACTCCCTCTATCAGACACTAATTTAAGACTTACTGTGCACGACCTTGGATGACAAAAAACAGCCTTTTTACTTAGTTTGCTTTCACGCTAGTGAAACAAATCCTGCCAAGCAAAGCTGATGATAGGCAGGAAAGGCTGCTTGCCTAAGAACCAGTCTGTCCGTCAGCATGCACTGTATGTCCTTAATGCTGTGTGAAGCTTTCTGTTCTCTGGTACTACTGAGCAGCATGAAGTTCTTTGGAAAAATGAAAGAGGGAGAGAAGGAGACAGTCATGGACTCCATTCTTCTCTCTCCGTATTCATTTTAGCTAACTGTAGGCCTAGTTGCTGTAGCCAGCATTTTTAAATATCTCCTGATTTCCTTCTGCATTTCTAAGGAAACAGATCAAGTCTGAGATTTAATGGCAAGAGTGTGGGAGATATGTAGATATCCACTTAAGGGAAACAATAACAACAACAACCATAAATAAAAATACATAGAAAACACAGAGGTACACGCACACAAAACCTGAATCATTCAAAAATTCCAAATAAGATTGAATAAACCTTTCCTATTTCCCAGTTGTAGGCCCAGCTCAAATATATATATATATCAGACATGAGTATTTCAAATAGCTTCAATTTCATTATATATGGATATATAATGAACACAAATAGATCCATCAGTTTCTCATGTGAAAGCTTACTGTCTTGGTATATTGACATAGCCTTTGCACCTTAGAAAATTTCCTTAAAATTTAGATGACATTTTCTTCTCAGCTGTAAGCTCCATGGTGATTTCCGCAGTGGAACTTGCTTCCCTGTTCTCAGCTCACTTTAGGTCTCAGAATCAGAAATACTGCTTTTCTTTCCATGCCTGAAACTTTGTGTACAATGCTGAGAGGGAGGAAAACGAAACATGTTCTTGAATCTCTCTTCTGTAGCTCTTTATGAGGCATGATCTTTACTGGGAGAAGACTTCCTGCAAGGAATAAGGCTGTTAGCAGTTATTCTTCTAAGTACCACCCCATTCTGAACAGGTACTAAGTGGTAAGAACACTGCAAGAGCAAACAGCAAGGCAAGTTCCTCCAAAGTTCTGCTAATTCTTCATTTCTATCACAGTCATGAAATTTGTGTGATTTTTGCCCAAGACACCAGGATTTGGCTCTGTGTCTTTAACTCTACATAACATTAAATTGATACGTAAGTTCCATATGTACATAGTAATGAGCAAATCAATGCTGGTGGTTGTAAAGCAGAAAAGTATCACTTATGTGCGGCACATTTCTTCAAATGCTGATTGCTCGGTCTACCTAAGAATAGCATAACTTTCTCAGTAAAACCACAGAAGGATGAGTATTTACAGCACAATCCAAAACTTATTTTTTTATTGTAATCAACACATGTAATTATTTGCAGAGTTTTACACATATACAGAGCTGGAGCAAATGCTGAAAGAAATCTGTTGGAAGACTGAAGATAATTAGAGCATGGAGAGTATTCCAAAGAAATAATGTGGACTATATTTAGCTGGACTAGATTCCTTGACTTCCTAAATTTGCTTTGCTCTGCTCTGAAATTAGAGGGGTGCCTGGTGGCCTGAGGACAAGCAAGTCACAGAGCTGCTGCAGTTCTCAGCCCACCTTCACTCCCTAGGATCTGGCCACTGGTGCTGAAGAGCAGGAGACTCTTTTCAGTTGAATGGTGTGCATCAATCTGTACAATTATGTCCTGCTAATGTCGAGGCTTGATAGGGCACAAAACATGTGACTGATGGAATAAACACACCTCCAGCTGGGCAGATAGAAAGACTGCACTAAACTCATGGTCACTTCTCTGAATTTGACTAAGCTGTAATTTTTCTGTTGTCTGTTTTTGAATTATGATTTAAATCTTATGAGGTGTAGCCAATTTTAAGAGTCTCAGTGCTAGACCTACCTGAACAAAGCTGAATTAATTGCTCTTCAGAAAACAACTCTGAACAGAAGAAACATCCAGTGTGTTTTTAAGAACTGTTGCTGAGAAATGATCAAGAAAGTAGTCCAAGATTTCCAGTCTTGGAAAAGGTATGTCTCACAATTTCTGTTTTGTTGTTCTTTTGCTGTTTTGTTTTGCTTTTCCCCCAAACAGCTGCATCTTTCAACTGTCTCTGAATGTAAAATCACTCAAGTGGTATGACATTCCAGCCATCACTGCTGGAAACAGTTGATTGTTAGCAACCATTTTCAGCCATGCTGTTGAATTGTAAATACCAAAGCACTCTGAAGAACTTTATGCCATCCATTTCAGCTTAGGGCACTGCTTGAAAAAGCAATGTCATGATTATATCATCATTTTATGCAAATGCTGTTCTTGAAACCTGCTGAGCAAGACTACCACTGGATCCAATGACAATTCCATGTACTGGCTAGACAGATAAGTGAGGCCTCTGGCTATTAGTGAAAACATCTCTAAAATTATTTTAAAGTTATCATCATTGATGCTGCTTAGATGACAGCATTGCAGACAGTGCAAGAGTCAGGATAGATTGCCTCATACCTCAATAAGCTATTCTGTCAAAATAACCCACATATAGTCCTTAACAGAGAAAAATGCTGATACATTTTCCTGTTAAAAACACTCAAGGAGTTAGCAGATTTTTTAAAGGAAGATTAACCATCTAAATCCCATTGACACCAAAAGCTGCTGATTCCAAAGTATCTTTATAAACACAACTCACAGCTTGCATACTTACTCAACAAGATCTCCTAGCTTAGTGAGCTTTTGATAATTGTAAAATGTTTCCTAATACATAGGAAATTCTAGGAGAAAATAGTCCTAGTCAAAGGAATCAATATTTCATCTTGCATTATGTGAGATCAGATCTCTTCATGTGAATCTTTGTACTTACTTTGTGCTGTTTCTTTTGTTGTCCCTTGGCTCTGTCTAAGGAAGTCTTGCCCTAAGAATTGTCTGTAGCTGCATGGAGGGCTCTGATATGCTCTGCAAATTACTTAGAGGACTTTTGACTATTCCTTGGGTTACCATGCAAACAATCTGTGTTGGGGATAAACTGCAATGTAACTAAGGAATGCAATGTAGTTAGCTACAGAGGCATTAAATCCACCTGTAATTATCTCTATAGTGATCACCAATTTTGAAATCTGATAACTTTTGCTGATGATTAATATGTGGAATTAATCAGCAGGATTTGAACTCCTTGCTTCCCTTTATAATTACAGAATATTAAAAATATTCTCTCCATGTCTTGGCCCTGAGGAGTATTTTGAACAGGCAGTGCAAATTAAGATTACTCCTAAAACACACTGTGAAATAAGTTCAGTTAACTCCAGGGTCCACAACCTAACACATCCCTAAAATATATTCAAGCTGGAACTCTATGCCCTCAAAACATCGTTTTTATGCAAAGAAATCAACACTGGCCCTTTCAAAGCTTGTGCAGCAACCAGCAGTACTCCAACCACAAAGATGAAGCATGCAATTCCAATGAACCTTTACATCCTTTATGTCTTTGGAGAAAGGTATTTATAAATCAAAAGAGAGGAAATTCACATCAAAGGCCATCTCAGTATTTGATGGACAGACAGACTAGACAATGAAATCATGCTTCTCTCTAGTTAAGCACTTAAATAGAATAACTGCCTAACTTTTCCTGTCCGACTTTCAGGCTGTCCTGGCCTGATCATTTCCTTTATGATCCCTAAGGAAGTTAGTGTTATAGTAAAATTAAAACACGGGGACCCCTGGCTTGAATTTCTAAATTGATACTTACACCCTGTCGTATTTATTAAATAAACTAATAGAATGGAATAGAGTAGAATAGAATAGAATAGACTACAATACAATACAGTACAATAGTGAGTATGTCACTCATTAATATACTTTCAAATAGCATTCTAATTGTAGATTGTGAAACATTCCCTGTTAGCTACATTAAAACTACTTCACTTTCCAACATATTTTTCACTGAGGTTTGTATCATCAGCCTAATTCTGGGGGCACTCATATAATAATAAGAAAATATTTCAGAAGCAGTTTCATCACTTCAACAATTGTCATAATACAATAGATATAACATCTGAAAAAAAAAATGCTAGTCTAAACCAAGGGAAAGCCATTGTTCAGCCTTGTGCATATCATAAGAAGATCCTGAAATATCGTGCTAATGTAGCTAGAATAAGAAAGTAAGTTGAATTCTCTTCTCAGCTCTGGACATGAAGACAATCTGATCCTGTGCTCCACCATGTTCATTTCACAAGCTGCCCTCTGATTTAAGCAGACTTCATGATATCAGAAAAGGATTGGTGTTCTAGTGATAATTGCAAAGCAATGGGATGTTAGAAGAAATTTTTTAGGAAAAAAATGCCGTCATTTTTGGAAGCTGACCTTCAGTTGTATAGGCACGTAACCATGTAGCAAAGACCTTGATGCAAACAACTGCACTTGTTAGAGGGAGAAGCAACTTTCCACACAGGTAGTTTTTGTTAGAAAGTACTTGTTTGTGTGAGAGAAATTGAGGCAGGCTGTGTAGAAATGAAAGCAAACTGAAATCTCATTTGAAAATAGATGTTCAAAGCCTCTAATAGCTAACTATAGAACTGACTATATAACTAACTGTACAGCATATTCCACCAAGGATGCCTGTCTGATTACATGTACATTAAACTCCACTAAATAAAAATGTTCACTTTTAAATTGCAATTCCATGAAATAACTTACAACTTCAAATGATTTACAATGCCTTCTCCTGTCATTCTTGAATTCTTACATATGTAAGATGATAAAGTGTTTCTCTGTGCCATCATTTCAATGTATTGAAGAACAGACAAGCTAAAAATATGTAACATTTGAAAGCATAGATGTCAAAGAAGTATTTGTGTGCTCCAAGCAAGATAAAGTGTTTGCTGGTCTTATTTCCAGGCTTCAGAGAAGTAAAATGTTAGGGAACAACAGCCCTGAGGCTACCACAGGTTTCTTACTCTCAGCTGGTGTCAGATATCTTAGCTTCCCTGATAAACTGAACTTGGCAGTCACCTTAATTTGAGTGAAAGATCTAGGCAACATGTTGATTACAAGTATCTTGGCATCATATTTTTATCTCTAAATTGAAAAGATATCTATTTGAAGGGAGGACAATTCAGTGAGAAAGAATTGATTGGATGATTGCAGCCAGAGTGTTGTTTGATTGACTGTTGTATGTTCAGGTGAAGGATGGTGATGAGTGGTGTCCCTCAGAGTTGGATTGGGAGGATATTTTTTTATCCAGATGATGGTTAAGTACTCAATTGGTTGCCCAGAGAAGATGTGGATGCTCCATCCCTGGTTGCATTGGAGGCCAAATTGTATGGAGCCCTGGGAAGCCTGATCTGGTGGGTTGCAACCAGACAGCAGTAGGGGATTGGAACTGGGTGGGCTTTATTGTCCCTTCCAGCCCAAGCCAAGGAACAACAATGAGAGATGAAGGGGTCAATGAACCAGGCATTATAACGACAATAAAGGAGAGTTGTGATTTGCAGAATGTCAGGGATGTCTAGTTCCTAGAGAACCCTGTAAATCCTTGGCAAAGGTTGAATACTCAAATCTACTAAGGTGCAAGTAAACCATTCCTAGAAGACCTTCCAAGCAGAATACTTGAACAAAAGGACCTGATCAAGCCTCCTTCATAAATCTGAGTTTGCCACAGTTTCAAACACTACAAGAGAAAAATGTCCCTCAATATCTGAAACAAAGTTGTGCATTTGTCCTCAGTAGGTGCTTCATGTCTGTAACCCTTGTACCTTTATTTTGTATTCCCCTGGATTCTTGTGTGTTCAAGCCATTGTTTTCACAGTATTTTCATGGAAATAAAACACTAACCACTAGCTGAACTATCGCGTTCAACACACAGAAAAGTAAAAGCATATAAAAGAGGGACAAGTGAAAATAGAAGAGCTGTGAAATATCATTCATTTCTCATAAATCTAACAATTGCTTGAATGTGTGCCAAAACGTGGGAGAAAGAGACAGAAAAAGAAAGTGGACTACAGTGGTTTAGGCGTGGCTCAGTGTAATCACATCTTTTCTCACTTTTGGCTATTCAAAATGAGTTTCTTATTGTTTCTGTAGATTTTCAGTCATTGAGAGCTTTCTGACCTTTTTTTTTTATTATTATTCTCACTGTAAGACGTTTTGTGGCAGTAGTACAGATTGTTTTCCTTGCTGATTTTTCTGTTAGGCAACTCTGAAGGACTTCTGGTTTGGCACTGATTTTGTGGCCTATAAATGACTGGCCTACAAATGGCATTTTGTCTTAGTTCTGACTTTGCCACTTCGTTTGGCTCCCTGTCCTCTTCTGCTTGTGACACTGCCCTGTCACTGCTGACAAGATGCATCCCTGGTTGGCCCTACCTGCTGCAGGGCAGTGACCATACACACAGGGCAGGCCTCAGCCTGCTGTGGGAACAAGGATGGCTGTGCTCAGGTGGGTCACTCTGCAGGAAGCAGGCCCTGCCTCCCAGTGAGCCACACAGCTGCTGGCCAGTGCCAAAGCCACCAAAGCCACCACTCTGGGAGCCCACAGGCTGCCTGCAGCCTGGCTGCTGCCTTGGCTGCTTCTGTCCACCTGGCTTGGTGTACGAACAACCAGCTCACAGCACAGAAGTGCCTTGCCTTGCATCACAGAATTAACCTGTGGCATACAGAGATGAAGGATAGTGGTACAAGCTTTTTTAACTTCTCTGTGAGTGTATCTTTGTAGCTCTCCTACCTTATTCCTTGGTCTTTCACTATTTCTGCAATAGATGAGGCAACAACCCTCAACACAACAGGTTTGTTCAGTAAACAAGTCTGTTTTATAGCCCACATACAAGATTTCTTACTGTGAACGGTGCAGAACTTATGCAGAGGAAAAAACAGCATGTTAACTTGCTGTTGGACCACCACACACAAACAGGGGAAACTAAGTCGCACAAGCTTCTTTTTCTCCTATGTTTTGAGTCCACAATATTTTTGTTTTATAAAAAATGTGACTCCCTTTTTCTCTGAATTGAAGCTGATTCCTTCCATCTTGAAAGATTAATAGGTCTGTATACTTTAAACCCCCAGCAAAGGACCTTGACCACAGAGCTAGCAAAGTGAGTATATTGCCATTCTGTCATCCTTTTGCATGGGCTATGCTACTGCAAGAACTTGGATGTACATTTTTGGAGGCTTTCATAGCTTTTCTGATGCCTGTGGGAGAATGTGGATGCTTGGGATTTGGTGACTTAATTGTGGGTTCTCCAGAAGAGGCTAGTTTTTGTTTTGCTTTCTTTTGTTTTGCTTTCTTTTGTTTTGTTTTCTTTCTTTCTTTTTTTTCCCTTACTTACAACTTTTCGTCTCCTCTGCTTTCTTGTCTTATCCATTCACTCACACAACCCATCACCAACTTTCCCATTACCCTCTTTCTTTTCCTGTTCCATTTCTTTCACATGATTAGAAATGACTAAGCCTGAATTAAAAGTGAGCCCTGTCCTAACTTTCAACAACCGTGATTCTTTCATATCTTCAGTAAATTCCAGAGGAGGAAATAAAAAGAAAATGGAAAAGGGGGGAAAAAGGAAAATGAAAAAGTGCAAAGGAAATGAAAAAAGAAAAAGGAAAAGAAAGAAAAAAAAAGGGAAAAAAAAGCAGCTCCACACTGAGGAAGCCAAATCACAAAGCCATCTCTTTTTATGTCTAGGCTTTATAAATCTGAATACATCAGCTGATCTGTTACTGTCGTGGATATCTTCCAAGTGTCAGAGAGCACAATGAAACATTAAGAAATCTGCAGAATAATATATATCAGCATTTGTATGGCGCTAAAATCAAAACATTTTTACTCAAAAGACATTAATTTTATTTGTTGCCTCATAAACATCACATGAAATTTTAAGAGAAAGATGTATGATTCTAGGGCCAATGGCAAAACACTGTGTTGATGTACCATTTTATAGGACAGGAATTACGAAGCCCTTTTGAAGCCCTTTTACATTCGCCATGGTATGAGCTGGGAAGAATCAGCAGGTAGGAAATTGTGAAAACTACCATTACCATGTCATTAAAATACCACATTGCCAAGCATCAGAGCAGTTAAAACAGACTTCTTTGGATGGTATAGATGCAATTAAAAATTGCTCGCTGAGTGTCCTGGTACACTATCCACAACAATGAAGCCATGTGTCCTAACCATGATTACAACAATTAATAAAGTATTCAGTAGAGCTGGTTTCTTCCATGTGATTTACAGATAAAATGGAAGGTACAGCCAGCACTGGCTGACAGGTTGGTCCTCCAGCTCACCAACAAGACCTGCATAGGCCAACAATATGTGGCCATGACCAGTTCTGCAAGGCTCTGTGTTCTGCCCTGAGGATCCCCACACCACATACAGCCCTATCTGCACAGACAAGCAGGTTCTTGAAGGAGGAGGAGGGAGACTCAAACTCAGAGGTGACACTCAGCTCAGTGCAGATCCTTAGGGATGTTATTCTTGAGGACATGGACTTTGGTCACTGCCAGCTTTCTCTGTTTCTTTATGCAGACTGCCTCCCTTACTATAGGAGGAAGCTATCTTACAGCTTGCCTTCCTGCTTGAAACTGTTAGTGCTCATCACCTTCCTTCTCCTCAGTCACCCCTCTGCTCTTCCAGATGGGTGTGCAATATTTCTTTCTAAACTGTTTTTTGAGCAGATCCCTCTCAATCCTGTATATTTCACTGGTAACTAGACATGTTTTTCCTCCATTCTAGGCTCCTTTATTTGCTCTTCTCATTTGGATTTTTATTCAAATTATTTTATATAACATTTCGAATTATGTTTTTATTGCAGCATTTGCACGGCCCAGCATAATTTGCCAAGGGAGGTGTTTTACAAATAATATTATTACTTTGAAGACTTAGTCCTGTGGAATCACAGAACATATGGTTATGTTTAAATACATTTGTTTTCACTGTTTGTCTTCTGCTATGATTTTGCCCTGCTGTGTGATACTGGTGCAGTAAGTTCTGTTTATCTTCAAGATATCAGCAACATGATCTGCTTCAAGTGCTGCATGTTGGTTTGTCTTCTGTGAAAGATGGAGGCGATACTTCAACAGAATCTCTTCTAATCTTGAGGGGGTCTTCTAAATCCAGGACAGAACTAGTAATTGTGCTGATTCAGGCCAGGAGGTCCCCAGAAATTTGAATTAAATAATGTACAACAGATGGCATTGACACTGGGTTGACTGAAGCCAATGCAGAAAAGAAACTGATAGAGGCTGAGCTAGAAATAAACTTATCTTTAGCTTATGTAGAACCTCTGATAAGAAACAGCAGTGTCTCTGAAATGTTTCCAAAGGCAGAAAGACCTACCTTAAATGGTAGGCTTATTTCTCTGGAACAAAATGCTCTTATAAAGGGGAATCTAAAAGATTCTCCATCATTATCTCAGTTACTCATGCAAGTGTATGCAGTGCTCCCAGGCTGAGTTTCAGTAACAGACAGGCTTGCACAGATCTATTCATTATCCTGATCAGCTTGTGATCCACAGAGCTGTACGTTTCTGTGGACAGTTTCAAAGCACCTGTGAAAGAAGACTGAGAAAAGCTGTCATGTGTGATGCAAGACTCCGTGTAGGGTTTGGGTAGCCCCAGCTCCTGTGGAAAGTTCTTTTCAGCACTACAGACTGAAAAAGGTCACATGCTACAAGATTATGTGGGAGATGATAAAAAGTATACGCTAGTTTATGTGCACATAATCCTAAGGATGTTGTTGAGATTAGAGCAAGAGAAATTCTTCAGTGAGGAGCTGAATACTTTCTGTGCAACAAACCTGTGCCTCCGTGTGTTTAAAATTTCCAAGTGCACAAGCTCCTTTAAACTTGTTCAGAGTTTTTGGAAACCACCACATTTGATCGGTCTGGGCTTTGAGCCATACAGAGCTCTAGATCCACTGATACACTGTGAATGAAAGAAACTGCTGCCTGTGTGTGGGTTACAGGTCTCTCCTATAAGACCTCTAGGGCTCACAAAATGTATTTCTCTCGTGGGTAGTTACTTTAGTCACGTTTGGGAAGAGTCTCATTCTGTTCCATTCTTAATGAACAGTGGGACAATTCCTACTTAAATTTCTAGGACTCAGAGAAAATTAGATTTTTCTACTATAGTGAAATGTCCAAAGTTGCTTTCTTTGCCACTCAGTTGCTTTTGAAGGCAAAGAAATAAATAATCATATGTCTAAGCTTCAGTGAAGTGTGGCTTCAATCAAAGGACAATCAGTTTCTTTTCTTCATTCTTCTTATTTAAAAAATCCCAAGCAGAAGGATGCCTGCTCCCAGAAGTAAAATGCGTTGTTCCTGAGGCTTGTCTGCAGAGGTTGCTTACAGTGGCACCACTGAAACAAAAACTTTGGGAAGGTCTCACTGTGCATTTCCATGTGATGAACTGAAATGCCTCTCTCAGTTTACCTCAAATCTTCTCAAAGAAACTGTAAGGTGAAGTGTATCAGAATACAAGTGCCTACTGAAGGCCTATTATCAGTAAATAGTATTTTTAGTCTGGCTTACATTAGGATAATTTTGTTTTAGACGAGTTCTCACTATCAGGAGTTCTACCTCTGCTTTTATACCGAAGAGCTTTAAAATGCACAGACTTGTCTCTGGTACCAGATCTGTAATGAAAGGGAGAAAACTGTCTGCTCTGGCAGGTTTAGGAGCAGATGTTCTAGATGCCCAATCAGGAAGTGGACCTGCTTCCCTGTTCTTTGTAAAGCATGGCAAGCAGCTTTTACTATCAAGTGGATGCTTTTAAATGTGCTGTCTTCTGAGAAGGAAAAAATGGACACTTGCATAGATCTTCTCTCGGTGACTCTGCCAAGGTTTTCGGACAAATGTTCTTGTCTCAGCACTGAATGGAGCCTTCTCTTTGGCTGAACATGTATGCTTGCTCGTACTCCCCTCACTGATTTGTCTCACTGCCTGCTTACTGTGAAGGTGGGGCTGGGCTGAGTCAGGACTGATGTGGAAGGGATGTGGCTTCACTAAGACCTTTCTTTTCCTTAGAAAGGAAAACCAGAGACAGAGCCTTGGGCATGATCTGGCTGACAGTCAAATCAGACAAAAAGAGAGAGACATGGCGGATAAGAGGAGCCTTTAGAGAGGACGGTCACAATAGATGTTTCTGTGAGTTTTTCATTAAACACTTATTATTCTTGCTATAGCAAGTGCACTTCTTTTTTCTCAAGTCAAATAAAAAGTTGTGGAAGGACGTGTAATCTCAGAGCACATTATTTCACTATGTGTTAAACACTTCCTGTCAAAATTAAATGAACCAGATATAAACCTACAATAAATCAAAACAGGAATACCCAGCCAAGTAAGTTGCATTAAACTGAAGTGCAAAAAAGATTCCCCGTGTCTGCTTCAAGCCCTCTTACTGCTTTATTTGTTGTCTTTTTGTTCCAGAGTGCTTCCCTTGCCTTGTCATATCTGTTGGATGCAGGTGTCACTGCCTGATTCTCCAGATTCAGCTCTTATTCTCTGCACTTTCTGGCAGACATTCCATATGTCACACTGTACTCTAGCTGTCCTCTGTAAGAAGACGACTTCTGGCAATGCTGGAGCTTGAGGCTACACTGTGACGAGCGCAGAAAGCAGCCAGTTTCTGACTCTGTGTTTCACTGGTCTATTGGCTGCTGGTCACTGACTACACACTGACATCTGCAGCGAACCTGCCTCCATCTTCTCTTCCTGCCCCTACAAAGAGTTTCTCTTACCTTTTGATAGTTCTTTGTAAGACCTTCAGTGAAGCCTGTTTACACACCCACACGTGCTTGTCAGAGCCTCATCATTGCCATCTGGTACTTGGTCCTCAGGGACTCCTACAGACGTGTGAGGAACCATGATCTCCCTCACACATTTAACAGACAGCACATCCTTCCACATTAATTAATGAGACATCTGGAGGAAAAAGAAACATTTTCGTATGAAAAAGTGATATCCCTGAGAACCCATAGCTGCACAGCTAGCATTTGGGGAAACAACTCTCTCTGGGACAGTCTCTCGGGTTCTCAGTTTGCATCTTCATGGATCTGCAACCCACTTGGCTGGCAGTGACCCAGGAGCTTGGGGCTGGTGTGCCAGAGATGCTGGAGAGTGGTGGGGCTCCCATGTGTGGTTTGGCTTTCCATGGTGCTATCAGGTAGTTACTCATCTTTTGGCTTTCCAGGCTAGCTGCATGACTGCATGCTGGAGTTGCAGCAGTTCTGACCAAACAGTGCCTCTGCTTACCTCTTGCTAGACATCCCTTTGGAGAATTTTTTCTGGGCCCTCTCTGTGCAGTGGAATTGCCAGAAGCACAGCCCAGTGGAGATGACCTCTGGGTCTCGTGAGGGGAGAAGCCAGAGCCACTGCCTTTCTGTGCAGCCCGAAGACGTGTGGGGTGGCCCAAGGCCCTCCATCTCCCAGAAAACAAGATGTCCTGGTGGGGAGGACGTGCCTGCCATCCGCTCCCCTCGAGGCTGCTGTAGGTCTCGGTGGGATCCCGGCGGCCAGCGCCCCTCCCCGGCACGGATGGGCATGGCACTCCCAAAGCGCGCTGTGGCTGCGGGAGCAGCGAGGGGGCAGAGCTGGGTGCAGCCCGCGGGGACGGACGGCTGCCGCTGCCGTCACTGCTCCGCTACAGGGCTCAAATGGTAATGATATTTAAAAGGAAAAAAAAAAAAAAAAAAAAATCAACGACAAAAAAACAAACCCAAGCTCCGAAACAAAACCTCCTCTCCGGAGGAAAGCGGAGCGGGACGGCTCAGCCTGCAGCGGACCAGCTGGGGCTGCAGGTCGTGCGTGGAAACGTAAATCCCCGCGAGGAACCTCGTGGGCTTCGCGGAGAGCTCCGTGGAGCTGCCGGTGTGCCGGGTCGGAGGGGAGACCCGAGCCCCCCGGGCAGCGTCCGCTAATTCCCCGCTTAAAAACAGATTTGTCGCTGCCTGGCTGCTTTGTGCGGCCGGAGATGAATGGGGCCGCGGCGGGCGCCTCCCAGGTGCCGGCGGGGTCCGCACTGCGATCGCGGGGGAGCGGCGGGGCCGGCGGTGAGATGGAGCCCGCACCGGGTGTTCCTCCTGCGGTGCGGGGAGCCCGCGCCGGCGGCCGTCGGAGGGGGCATCTTTTTGTCGCCCCGGATGAAAGGAAAACAAGCGCGACAGCCCGGATTTATCACGCAGTCCCCGCGAGCAAAGCGTTTCTTATTGTGCGTTCGGTTTGTTTTTCCAGGGCCTAAGCAATTTTTAATGCACTATATACTTCCCGCTTAATCCTCCCTCGTTTATTATATAATTACGGTTTCAAAGTGATTATGTAATTAAAATCATGTTTCGGCGCAGTGTACTTCAAAAGGAAGGCAACCTTCCCCAGCATTATTTGCTGGTGATGTCATAATTTCCCTGTGATATTTAAAATAAACACATTAGTCCAAGAATTCTAAACATGTCTGAAAGTATATAATGGAATTGATTGGCATAAAGCAACGGTGAAACCTATCACTAGTTTAATATATTTCTATGCTCCCATGCAGTGTAAATTATAGGATAATGGGGTGCAGGCGATGGTAAGCTCTGTTTATATAATCCATTTCTTCACACAAGTTCCCATTGCTTTTCCTTCCCTTTGCTGTATGTGGTGGTTCTCTGATCCTACTGACCTCGGCCATGTGTTTTCACTTTTTCTTCTGATCTCAGTTCCATGACCAGCGGGGAATAAAATACAAATTGAATAGTAACCATTCACAGGCCACTCTTTTCAAACTGTTGTTAAGCCTTCTTTGTCTTGTCTAGCAATTGATAGATAAATGTGTCGTGTTTTACCCAAGTCTTTCTTCTTCCCTTGTAAAGCTTTGTTGCCCCAAGTTGCTTAGTCCACCCCTTCTCTTCTTCTATTTCTTTCTAAAGAAAATCATTTCGTCGGGGCTTGTCGCCGAAATGGACCGTTCCCTTCCTCGGCAGCACAAGGGGTGATGGTGAAGAGGAGGAATTAGACAGAAATATCAGAGGGGGGAGCGAGGGGTGGGGGTGGGGGTGAAGGAATTCCCCCAACATTTTGCCCGGACCATTCCCAGCATGATTCGAGGTTAATTTTAAATTTGACTTGTTTCTTCTGTACACGGTAAATAAAGTGCTCCCTGGGTTGCACGCAGCTCCTTTATGAAAAGGGGAAAGTTAAGTATTCGAAAAGGGAAGAAAAAACCCCTCCTCCTTTCCCTCCGCATGCCTCTTTCATTGCAAACCTGCTTTCTGCGCTGTCAGGCGGGGCCGACGCTGTTTATTCAGCTTTTCTTGAAAATGAAAAGCAACTAAGAGAACTTTAAACAATTTCTTGTTATTTTTGGGCTTGTTTTTCCAGCGCTCTCCTCCCCGACTCCTTCTTTGGGGATATAATGCAAAAGAAAATAATTTTGGAAACCCATTATTCCGTAGAGAAAAACATGTCACCAGTCCCATGCCCTTTATTTGATAAAAAAAAAAAAAAAAAAAAAAAATTGTCGTGAAGGTTTCTTTCGTGATGATCTAAATTGCAGAACAGCAGCGATTATAATTATTACCAAACTGCCAACGCGCTGAAGGCTGTTTGATGGTTTGGTGTAATTTAGTGTACACATTTAAACTGCCTGCATTAAAGCATCCCTTTTTTAATTATTTAAATTTTTTTTTTTTTTTTAAAAAGACTCGCTCTATCTTGAAACCAAACTTTTAAAAACTTTTAAAATTTTCTCTTTATTCTTTTTTTCTTCTTTCTTTCTTTAATCTGTTATTAACTAGTGTAAATGTCGTGGCTTACAAGAGAGCTCTTTTGTTGTGCCCCACTTGGAGGAACGCTTGCACATAAGCAAACATTTTGAAGAGCGCATCGGTCTCTAATCAAAATAATCCAGATTCTTGTGCGAAAGGTAAATATTTTGCAACCACATTACTGGAGCTGAAATAACTAAACAAGTCGGACGCCGAAATTAGCAGTCAGCTGAAGCTCTGTCAGGGAGAGGGAGACACAGCACAGCACAGGAGCTCCTCTTCCCTCAACCTGCCCATATCTGCAGAGGGTTTCTCCAGCAGAAACCTCTGCTGTGAGCTTTTGAGGGAAATGCAGCTTAGAATAAAAATAACCTCCGAAATTGTGCGGAGGGCAACGACAGTTCGAGGCGAAGCTCTGTACCTGTAAGCCGAGCCCCCCACGTATCACATGCTTCATATTAAACTTTCATGCAGTTTTTCTTTGCCGTTTTTTTCCAGCTAAAGGGTTCTTATAAACTTTCCTTCGTTTATTTAAGCCTGGTTTTCATTGCTGCAGTTTTGCATGGTTTGCCTTTGTTTAGTTTATTAACCCACAGGGTTACTTTAACTAAATATTTGGGCTGAATACTTTGGGGTTGGATTTCAACGTTTTCTAACAAAATTACTGAGTTTTTTGAAGCCACACAGAGAACTCTGTGTTGACTTTATTAGTCAATTTAACAGGCTATAAGGAAAATAAAAATAAGAAACATACTAGTGTATCCCCCTCCAGTGAGGAACGGGCTTGAAATCAGTCCCCTGCTTGGCGTTTCAGATGCCATCGGGGCTGTGCTAACTTTACTAACGTTTTAATAAAAATGGCAAACACGCTGCGCTCTGCTTTGCCGAAACCAGCCCCGTCCTTCCCGTGTACCGGCCGGTGACCGCCGGGCTCTTTTCCCCTGGAAAAGAAAAAAAGAAACAAAAAAAAGCAACCCCGATGCCCCATCTCCAGAAAGCCCCGTCTCCCCGCTCCTGTTGCCACACGCCTCGGGAGCTGAGGGGGCTCCGCACCGCTCCGCGCCCGCGGAAAGTCGGCAGCGGCGGCTGTGTGCGGGAACAGGGAACGAGAGTGCCGATGCTCCATCTGCCTGCCAGACAGCCCTGCTGCCGCTGTCCTCTTGGGGCTGCAGAGCTTTGGGTGATGATGCTGGGGTGGTTTTTGTTTTTTGTTTTTCTTTTTCCTGTTTCTTTTCTATTTTATTTTTAATTATTATTTTACTTTAAGTTTGTGTTGTTTGTTGGTTTGCATGCTTGCTTGGGGTTGTGCATGCCTTTAAGTAAGCACTTTGCTGCCTGGCTGGGACAGAAGGCAAAATGCTGGCTTGGGAGATGGGAGTGCTTGGGAAGAGAGAGTTGTAGGCAGTGATGGGCGCTGGGAAGCAGAAGTCTGGCTCTAGGGAGAAACCCAAATCCCTCCAGCATGCTGCTATTTGTCTGCAGAGGAGAAGCACCACAGCATCACCCCTCTGAGTGAAACAGGGTGGCCATCAACAGGCCAACTGTGCAATGCTGTGAGCTCCCAGAGGGACTCCTTGATGTTGCTGTGGTGGGAACCCATCACTATCCCCAACAGAGCCCTTGCATGGCCTTGGCTCTTCATTAGGACTCAGGCTCCCAGGTCTAGTTGACAGTGCACTGTGCTGGTTACACTGAAGGCTGCAGCACATGCAGCTCCACAGTGGGGTGTTTAGGCTGCAGGTGCTACCAGTACTGAGCTAGCAATGTTTTCTGCAACTCTCCTGCTCAGGGAGGGATCAGTCCACCCCTGCTGGCAGCTCCCATTGCCAATGGTGACCTAGAAAGGCTCCAACAGCAGGAAAGAGAGAGACAGATTATCAGGGTGCAGACAGGCTAAGGTAAAGAGACACAGAGACCAGGCTGCTGGTCTAGCACTGTAGAGAAACAGGAGCTGTGAGGAATAAGTGACAAGAGAAGCTGAGAGGGCCTAAAGGAAAAGCATCATTGCAGGGGACCTCTATGTTCATCATCTCCACAGGGAAAACACTGCAGCTTTCAAAATGTGAACAATCACAAACCAGGATGGGAGACATGCCTATGTGGACAAATGAGAAAACCTCTCTGTAAAACCTGCAGAGATGCAAGTGGCAAGAGAGAACTCACCAAAAAGCCCAGTCAGAGCTGCCGCCAGGTTTCAGGCCTGGCACAGAACAGCAGGGCAGCTTGAGGCGGATGAGTGCTCAGAACAAGTGCTGCAATGGCACAGCCTTCACGGGTGAGAGATTCTGGGTGAAAGAAGGAGGGGGTACAAGCTGTGTGCAGACAGATGTCAGAGACAGGTCAGAAATCCTAGCAAAAAGCACCAGCGTGCAGCACCAATCCCCAATAAATAACAGTTTTCCTAATCTTGAGTCTACGTATCACACAGGTGTGAAGTCCAAGACAGGTTTGCATGTGCATCTAACAGGCAGAAGTCCCTTCTTTTGTTTTAGACAGCTCTCAGTGAGACCTTAGAACAAAAATGCAGCACTTTTGCAATCTCTTTCAATCATAAATCAGTCCATCAGCAAGAACTGACAATAACCCAGCAGCAAAAGTATGTCATGTCTGTCAACAGGATTAATTTGGTGTGAAAATGAAGTAGCCATTTGTGATAGGGCAGCTTGGTGCCAATGCACAACGGTGAGACAGCCCACCACTACCCTGATGATGAAATGTAAATACATAGTCCCTGAAGCCTGTCCCATACCCTCCCTATTGCAGGACACTCATACGCTTCTGATGCCCACAGGAGAGGGTAAAATAGCAAGCTGTATCTTCAAATATTATTTTCTATTTTTGATTTACTCGCCTGCCAGTTTAAACAGTGTTGTGTGGTCTCTTGAGTGTAAAACAGTGATGCAGAAATTCTGCATTAAAGTCAAGATTGGTTATCAGAAATAAAAGCTTGAGGCTTAGTGAATAGCAAAGAAATAAGATAAGTGCAATAAAAGGCTAATAGATGTTTACTCTGTTAATTATTGCTATTATTTTGCTCTCTCAGAAGTGATCTTGAAATAGTATTACGCAAAAAGAAAAAAAAAAATTAGGATAGCTGTATTAAAACCAGATTTTCTAGAGCTCATTCAGAATTTCCAGCAGCAGTTTTCTATTTCATTAAGTAACGAGAAGATACAAACACTTACTTTGATGTGAGATGTTCTGTGCTTTCCCTTGCAGGAAAAAAAAAAAAAAAAGTGAAATCTCAGTAACATAAATGATTGATAACATCTTAGGTTGAAGTCTGCAAAAATGTTTCCATGACAGCAGGTGAGAAGTCAGTGGAACATTGACATACTGGAAAAAGGCCAAAAGCAGGACAGAAATAGTTTAGAAGATGAAAAAGAGAAAATAGACAATAGACAGTGAAGAAATAGAGCAAGACACAAATATACAACTTTTCTGCAGTAGCTGCTCAAACTGATAAATGGTTCCATCACTTTTTTTATTCCCTGTTGGTGGTGGAATTGAAAAAACACAACCAACCCTCCACCTTGGATTTGCTGCCATCACAGTCTTAAGGTTTTGATCACCTTGCTGAAGACACAACATTACAAAGCTCTCAGCCCCAGTTCTCAGCTCCATCTCTCTATTTCAAAGAGTCCAAACCTCACATATTTCCCATGTGTCAACATTGCCTCAGTTGCAGCCAGCACTGGTTAGCAAAGGAAGAGAGGCCACAGTGGTTATTGGTTGACAGACCTCACTGCAAACCCTGTTCAAAACTGCCCCTGACAGCTATGGAGCATGAATGAAACAAAAAAAGAGTACAGAAATAGTGGTTAGGACTGAAGGTATGATGTTGTGTACTAATTAGTTTTTATTTCCAAAACTGCTATTCACATCCCTTGGCACTGTAATCAGTATTTAAAAGAAAAATCCTGCAAGGGGAACCACGCTGTAGCAGAACAAAACCCACACACAATAATAATAAATTACATAATCATCCAGTAATTTGAAGCAGCAATATAGAACCCACAGTCTTATTTCTGTATCTGTTCAATGTGTGTGAGGAGAGTTGGTAGATGTGTTCTGTATATATCCAACTTTATGGAGCACTTACTCACAGATAGAGTAAGTAATCAGACTTCAACACTGCAAATCTTTTGCTGTCAAAAAAAAAAAAAAGTTTTGGAGATGGAATTCAAGCCTAGACTATAAGCATATAGAGCTGTATGGAGTTTCATCAATGTATTTTTACCAGTGAATTCTTTACAAGGGCTATTCAGCTACTAATGCCTCCTATTGTACTATATTGGCTCAAGACATCAGAGATGGATGTAGGTGGTATGGTAGTAGAGGTTAAATATTGTCTAGTGCATTTCAGCAGTGGTGACAGTGACAGTGGGTCATCTCTGCTGATGTAAATTCTTAGGAGCATGGCATACAGGTTGTTCACTGCTGACAGAAACACATTGCTAATGGTGCTGTGTTGAAAAACAGCATTTTGTAGCCAAGAATTTGCTCTCTCAGATAGTGTTATTGTGTTCTTTGTAGCTGTTACAATTTCCACGGAAACAAACAGGAGGCTTTACTTTCGGAGCAACCTATGTAGGGTGTTGACTACTTGAAATGTTTTGAAATGCTTTGAAATGTTTATATTCAAATATTTATTAAGTAGATTTTTAGTTCCGAAAAGTGTGAGATCCATGTAAATATGGAGGCAGAAGCGATGGGACAAATTATGGAATGTGTAGAGTACTGGGTGTCAGACAGGGTGTGCCGGTGTCTCACATGATGGCTGTTGCTGCTGTTTCATCTATATGTGACACTGTCATTGATATTTACTGCAGTTTTTGTGCTATCGGTCTTGGTCATGCCTGGAGGTTTCCATTACTGTGGGCATTGTGCTGACATGAACTAAGAGCCAACCTCTGCAGTTTAGAGGGATGGGATTCCAGGAGAGGTGGACAGATCTCTCTAGAAGCAGGCAGCAGCTTGGTGCTGCCTAACACTGTAAGTATTTGCTCTCAACTGTAAAACCATGGGCTTTTTTTTTTTTTTTTTTGTGAAAGTCATAATGAAGCCGTTTAAGTGGTGGAATGCAAGAGGTAGCAAGTCATAATTTCTGCAGCTGGTTTAATAGCTGCAGGAGCAAAGGTATCTCGTTAAACAGCTGCAACTGTGATCTACTGAGAGAGGGCATGCCAGTGCCTTGAACACTGTGTTTCACATATATGACACTAATCTGCATGTACAAAGTGTATAAGAACATTGGCACTGTGGTTTCCTGTTTTTTGTCAGATATATAATATATGGCCATTTACTTGGAAAGTGTGCACTGCTGCAATTCCCCCAAAGCCCTCTGGGTTGTAACATTCAGAAAGATATTCTGGGGAGGTGCAATTAAATGATAATTTTTCAAATAGGTAGGAAGTGAGTGACTTGTGAGAAAGATAACAAGAGCACCATGTTTGGAGATGTGAGCATCTCCAACGTAGGCACGTTGCCTACATTAAAGACAGGTAAAATCCTTATTCTATAAGAAATACCCCGGGCACATTTTTCCTTCTTTTTTTTTTTTTCCTTGTGTGCTGACATGGCATATCTACTGTCCTACACACAATCTGTGCTCTTGTAATACTTCCAGAAAAGCACTGCTGGATGTGGGCCTAGGAGGCCAAGGCATTTGGCAAACTAATTTCAACTATTAGCTACAGGTTTTGATTTGCTTTATATTACATTTTTACTGAACCGATGCTGATTTGAACCAGAATTACATAGAGTTTTTCACTGGTGTTTTCCTATTACAAGAGATCTGTAAAAGTCTTTCCTTATCAGAAAGGGCTTCATTTTGGAAAAACAAAACAAAATTTTACAATTTTAAGGATAACTTTCCTAGGTAACAAAGTGAACAACAAACCTAGCTTTGCTCCCAAAAGCCCATGTAAAATGCAATCACTTTCCAGTGCAATGACACAATAGAATGGACAGTGTTGTTCTAAAGCTTGTGAGCATATACTAAATATTCCTCCTAACCTGTAAAATAAACTTAAGCCTGAAATATAAGGAAAGGAGTGGTGAAAGTTTTTACTTCTGTCAGCTCATGACCTTTCAGGAGGTGCTTTCTGGCAGACTCTGGATTCCAAGTTAACCAGAATGTAAGCCTTGAAGTAGTACAGAGTTTGGTGCCACCATGTATTCTCAGCCCAGATACTAATAAAATGTAACCTCATTCCCTGCTTCTTTCAGGACCTGGTGATGAAAACAATCATCATCCCAATTGACAGAACAATTAGCGTTGTCAGCAGAGAAAATAGTAAGTGAACCAACCGAAGGACAGTATGTTTATTTTCCCACTCAAAGACATCGTCTTCCCAGGTGGGGACTCTGAAAACATTCCAGCTGAAGTTGACACAGTTCTTACTTCAGTGAGGGACCGGTCTGTTCTGAACAGGAAATTAACCCAACCTTAAAGAGAAAGCAATAGAAACTGTACATGGAGCGTGGGGATGTACCACTGTACCACTGTCTCCACACAGAGGCTATTCTCTTTCTTTCGAGATCATTTATTTTCCCTAATTGTTCTTTTTCCGGGCTGAATACACAAGACTGATAGAACAGAGTGATGTCTGTAAGGTTAGAAGAGCTGCATGATGTCATATTCTGCAAGAGAAGCACACAACCATTTGACCAAACTGCAAAATGAACTCAGAGTCATTACGCTACCTAACCATCCTATCTAACTTGTCTGTAGTTCCCAAATGCTGCTTTGAATAAATCTAATGTTGCAAGTAACAGTACGTAGCTTCCTTTCTGCTTGTGAATTGCACCTTTTCTACTGAAACTGACATATACATCTTCTGATGGTCTGATCAGCTAAAAAAAGTTCTCTTTCTGTCACTGTCTACACTGTTTCTGAAACAATTTCTACAAGCTGGTATCCTTAGATCACAGGAATGGCACGGTGCAAATAAAAGAGCTGAACTTCTTTTTGTGTCATTCTTTGGGATAGTGCTGTGAAAGGGGACATACTGTTGTGAGGAGGCTCTACTTTTAGAGGTGTGATCAAATGTTAAAAGGTCTTCATATTGATATCTGAATTAAGTATGAAGTCATATTCTCTAAGGGAATCTTGGAGGAAGCACTGTCTAGAAGGAGCTAGGAAGGCATACATGTATGAAACTAACTCCCTAAATCTGCAATACAATGGCATTTAGCAATAATATATCATTTATGATGACAAGTTATACAGCAGCAGGGAAGGGGAAACTATAGCAGTGACAAAGACTTCCATGACATAATCACCTTTCAGAATCTGCAGTTGGTGGAAATCCCACGTACATAGTGGAGCATCCAACCTCTCTGATCTCGGAAAGACAGATAAGACAGATAAGACAGATAAGATCCTATCTTATCTGGGGGGTGTTGTCCCTGTCATAGCAGAACATAGCAGAACATAGCAGAACATTGTCTGGGCAGGAGAGGAAAAGGAAGGTGAAAACACCATCAGAAGCCACAGTTGGCACTTCCCCACCCTGAAAAACTTGTATCAGTTTCTGTGGGGAAAAAAAAAATCTTCCTTTTGCAGAAAAGCCTGCTCTGAAAGATCTTCTTGAAATGAGCTGTAGGAAATGGATTTGAAAGAAGAGCAAATATTTCCTTCTCCCTGTGACAGATATCAGAATTGTGTATCACTGCTGTGCTTTGAGACACCCAAAGTACTGATAAAAAAATAATGTAATACATGATGTGATGCTCATGTTTTTAGATTGATGTGGGATACCTAGGTCTGATACGGGAGAACACTGATAAGGCAAGCAAAATAAACAGCTCTGATTACCTTTCAGCTATTGCAAGCAGGAGATCAGACCCTCACCCCCAGACCCAGAGCTACTCCCTAATAAATCCTGCAGGCAGCTGCAGGCCCATCGTGCTGGGGCCGAGGAGAACAGGGCAGGAGCAGATGGAACCTAGCACAGGATGCTGAGTGCATCTGAGGCTCACTGCTTTTCTGGGAGAGCACAACTGAGAACGGTGCTTTGGCAAACTGTACGGAAATCCTCAGTGACTGTGGTATCACCACACTGTGTATTTTGCTTGGCACAAAATTAAACTTTACTGTTGGCATCTCCTTATCTCAAATTTTGCTTTCCAGGGTCTTGCCTATCCCCTCAGCCCATAGGCTTCAAAGTACTGGCCATTCTCCCCTGCAGCCTCTTGGGCTTTCACTCCTAGAGATTCTAATGAAAGCTAATCAGCTGAATGGAGAAAAAGTTCTTCACCGTAGATGAGAAAGTGAAAATACTGAACAAAACAAAACAAAATCCCTCTTGTTTACAGAGAATATGCATGTAAATCTGTTTTAAAAATATCTGCAGACATGCAGATATTCAAAATGTAAAGACCTGGAATCCCAGCAGGCCATCAGTGTCATGCCATAAAGCAGTCCATGAGCACCATGCCACCACTGCTTGACAGAGGGCATTTTCAAGGCCCTAGGGGGTGTATATAGAACGCTCTTCCCTATACATATATACCTAAGATGGGTGAAGAAAACTTGTGTATTTGTTTTTTAAAAATTGATGGTGTGACAAAATGCAAACAGTTCAAGCATGTGGGCATGCAGAACTGACTGTAGATATAGTTCACCACTGCTGCTCACCCTTTAGACGCAAAGATTTGCCAAATCTGCAGACATTCACTGGGCTGCCTGGCTGTCTGCAGGCTGCAACTGCAAGCTTTTACTGACTCCTGTTGCTGCTGCCCCTCCTTCCCACCCTTCTGTATTTGCCAGCAGATGTTCATCCTCCTCCGCACTCCAGAGCGTGACTGCATCCTTGGGTGGTCCAGCTTCACCCAAGGAAACCAGAACTCCTTAAACAAGAAAATGGGATCTGTAGAAAGGCAGATAATGTGCATTTCCTCCTCCTTACTTACAGTGGCACAGCAGTGCCAGCACATTTTACCACTTTACACAATCCTAAGCTGGTTGCCCAAGACTTTTTTGCTGGTGCTGCTCTGATCTATGTACCCATGCACAGAAAGTGAAAGCCAGAAATACATCAGCAGCACTGAGTAAAACACCAGGAGGGAACATATTTGCTGATACGATTGTATTGTGGTGGTATGGCATGTCTGCATGTTCCTTGGGTCAGGAGGGACAGACACTGGGCCCAAATCAGAGGGAGAAAGCACCCACCCAGCCATAGAGAAGATTAAGCAGGGTGAAGTATGCTTCATAATGCTAGGCTGTGCCAGTGAGCAGGTAACAGTCTCACAGACTGATGTGACAGTGAGCCACAACACTCCAGACAAACAAAAGGTATTGTTGTCATTCAAGCTGAGGGAAACCCAATTAAGTATACTTACACAAGGGCTTGACTCCAGGACAGGGGCAGTGATCTGTGCAAGAACTTGCTACCCTGGGAAATGAGCTTGCTGTCCTGGAAACGGGGGATTCCTCTCTACTCTCTCAGCTAAAATTTGGTTTGGTAACCCTTGATGCATTAGCTGAAATTTAACGCATGACTGATGATTACATGCTGGGCAGGGACACAAGCCTGTGCTGTAGCAATGGCATTCCCTCTGGGAAATGAAATGTCTGGGTCAGTGGCTGTGCTTCCACAGTTTTGCTGCTATGTAGCCTGAGAGTGGTAAGCTCAGAGCAAGGCACTGGGGGCTGGAAGGGGTCATCATGTCATGGGTATGGTGGTGCTAGAACTGCGACATTTCTCCATCCCAGAGCCAGGCCTGGTTGCGAGGCGTGGGAAAGTGCTCAGGAACTGGTGTCAAGCCTGGAACAAAATAGAAACAAAACCTCAAGAGGAAGCAGCAAGAGATGTTATTAACACCTGGGGTTGGAATGGATGAGGACTGCAGGACCTCCTCTTCTCCACCTTCTTAGTGGTCTTCAGTGCCATGACCTTCCTCTGCTTGCTTAAAAGCAGACAATGATTTTCAAATCTCCAGTGTGTGGGAAGCAAAAAAACCTCCAAAAGTCTAAGCTGTATGGTTATCGTTCACATCCTGTTTGAAATGTGGTCAGCAGCAGGAAGTCTGTCTCTCCAGTGCCTTGGGACTTCTCCTTGCCTGCTTCAGCTCTGCGTCAGATGCTCAGTCTGCATCCAGTGCCTTCCTTGACCTTCACCTAGATGACATCATGTGTGGTTCTTGTCTACAATCGAGGACCATGTTAGCCAAGGACTTCACCTCTCTTCTGGTTAACTGATGTTCAGAGAGAGCCTGGCTCTCAGGGGTGGGAATCTGATGGTATCCTTGGTTGCTGGATGTTGAAGAGGCTGGAGGTCATGTGCAGTGTTTAGCAGCAGGTAAAGTCCAAATCTGATGAGCATTAAAGTATAGGATATAGTATGTGAGCTTAAGTCACTTTACAGCAGACATCAGAGGCTTCTGGGAGATGTCTAAAAACCACGATTCTCAAATACAAGAGTGGGAAAGGACTGAAAGTGTCTCGTGAAATCCATGCATCAGTTGAGGAAGGTGGAGGAGCAGCAAGCATGCGCAAACATGGCCATTTTACAAAAGTATTTGCCATTATAGATGTTCTGAGAAAGACTGATGGGTGAAACTCTCAGAAGCATGAGCATACCTGTCAGATCCCTAGTGCTAAGTCTCCCATCCCACGCTCTGCCACAGCTGAGGTTGAATTCCTTAGCACAGCTGTGCCCATCCAGCTCACCCATCCAGCTGTGTCTAGCATGGGGCAAAGGAGGCTGAGCCACTGCTGCAAGCAGGCTTCTGAGCCAGGTGCATTCCCACCACACTGAGCAGATCATCTGCCAGCTGCAGAGTTTATTGTGATGTGTCAGATGGATCTGGGGGCTACAACACTGTCTTATGCACGTGGAAGGAAGGTAGAACTTGAGAAGGTTGCCCTGGGGGCCAGGGCTATAGTGTTTCCCAATAACTAGCTGTGTAGATGTATAGGGAAGCACATCATCACAAAAGCAGAGATTAATACTCTTTGACAGACTTTTGCAGGTTAGCATACAAAACACCCACACTGTGCCTACCTGAGATACTGACATGTTTGTTACAAGCCCAACATGGGGTGTTCTCTGCTCCTGAGCTTATGGAATTGGCTGTGGCATCCACCTCTTGTGCAAGCAACGTGCTCTGGATTTTTAGTCATGACGGGTATGATAAAGAATTATTAAAAGCAGGTATGAAGCAAAAATGAAGCAAAAAAAGTCATGCTGAGCTTGCAGGCGGCCTGAGATAGAGCTCTGAAGTGAGTGAACTGTCTCATCCATGTCAACAGGTTGTGATCTTTGAAGCTTTAAGCCTAAAAACGTGAAAGCTAAAGCTATTAATGACTCACTGGCTGCTCACTTTAATAGGAAGTAGTGAACACTGCCTAAACCATCATTTTCATTGCTCAGAAAGCAGTCATGGGGTTACGTAGGCCTGCCTCCTGTTCTGAGCTTTTCCCTGAGTTTGTGAGGTTTCCAACTAGTTCACACAGGAATATTCCCTGAACATGGATGAAGTGTCTTCCTAGAACAGACGAGTAAGGACAACCTTCTATTCTCTGTGAGACTGTGTTCCTCCTCTGATCCATGGAGAAGTGGCACCACCAGGAGCTGGAGCTGATGAGAAGTGCATGGGGTTAAGTATTGGATTTCTTTGACTTTACCATGGGGCAGAGGAGTGCTCATACCTTTAGTGCCAGCTTGAGAGGCAAAATGAGAACTTTTCCCTTTCTGCCTCCTCGCCCTTGGCCTGGGTGCACACACAGTTAGGCTGTGCACAGCAGGAGGAGAGTGGGCACAGTAGCACAAGGCACTGGCTCCACAGGGCAACATGGACAGTGATCTAGAAATGCAGCATTATCTTCCATATTGCATGTTTTGTCTTTCCTGAGAGTATTCTGATGCTGCAGTATCAGTCCTACAGGAATTGAATGTTAGATCACAGGGAGTGATGATGCTGTCTATGTTCCCAGTATAGCTCAGCCCTCCTTCCTGTTCTGAACCACAAAGCTGCTGTGGCTCTTCAGATCCCTCACTGCAACAGTTCACTGCCTCCTTCACCTCCTCCAGGGTGAGAGCAATTGGAGTGGGAAAGCAGAGCAGCAGGCATGGGAAGAGGCTGCTATGGAGAATATTAAAGAAAATTTATGTGGAGAGTCTGAGGGGCACAGGAGAGCTGTGGTAAGAGTCTTAAGGGCACATATACATATATACTGTAGGTTTATGTAATATTTTAATTTCTGTACTAACAACAGGTACAATTAGAAGCGCAGTTCAGCTGGAGTTTTGCTCATTTTCTGTTTCCAGACTTGTTTTGCATATGCAAAACAATTGAAATAACAAGGCAAGAGAGCATCAAAGAGGTTCCTGCATACGGGGGCTTGCACAGGCTTTGTGTCGCATCTCTCCCTGCTGCTGGGAAGCCTTGTGCTGAGGTTTGGCCTGTGCTGTGTGTGAGGCCCTGGAGCAAAGAGTGGCTTTTGCAGACAGCTGGGATCTGGAGTCAAGCTGTGATTGCCCTCCCCCTGTGCTTGCGCTGCTGGAGACAGGAACAGCCTGTGAGGAGTGGGGTTTTCACAGGATGCTGGACCCTGAGGAGCTGCTGCATTTCAGGGACTCTGTCATTTTGTTGCGGGAATAGACCACAGTGGGTAATCATCACAAGCAAATAAAATAATAGTCATGCCGTGACTTATCAAACACACATGCAAGAACAAGCATGGAGCACTCCGGGGCTGGCAGCAGAAGAGATGTCATTTGAAACGTAGGTGTCTGTGTAATGAAGCACGCGAGTGCAGAAAGAGCACTGCCAGCATGGGGGTTCCCACACAGAGGATGAGTTTGCAGAGTTGCACAGAGGTCAAAGCAGTAATCAGCTTCCCTTGTTTCTGAATCAAGGGAGGGTGCATCGTCATTTACGTGATGGTAGCAGCATCTAAAGGAAAGCTGTGTGTGTTATCTTTGTGCACCAGAAGCTTGTGAACTTTTGCCAGAAAGGTCCCACAGATGCTTGCAGAGGAACACCATAAGCAAGTTTGTCAGGACCTATTGAACCAATATGAGGCTGAAGGTGACAGTTTCCTGGAATACATCATTACATTACATTATAGTGATGAGATGTGGTGTCACCACTATGAACTGGAGTCAAAATGGCAATCCAAGGAGTGTGAATTCCCGATTGAAGAAAAAGTTCAGGATGCAGCCCTCAATGAGTAAAAAGACATGCACTGTCTTTTGGGATAGGAAAGGCTTGGTCTTCTGGAGTTCCTAGAACTTGACAGACCATCAGTTCTGACCGCTACACTGTGATACTGACTAAGCTGAGGGCTCAAACTTCCAGAGTCAAACCAGAGAAGAAAACAACTTTTCTCTTGCAACACAATAGCAATGGGACCCACACCAGTTTGAAAACCATGGAGCACACTACCAATCATGGCTGAGTTGTGCTAGCACACCTATGGTATAGTCCAGATTTGGAGCCTTTTGACTTCCATCTGTTTGGACTGATGAAAGGACTGTGTGGGCAATATTTTCCTAGTAATGATGCCATCATAACAGCTGTGAAACAGTGGGTCACCTCCGCAGATTTTTACAATGTGGTATGCAGGCTCTTGTTCATCGCTGACAAAAAATGCATAGCTAATGGTGATGAATGTGTTGAAAAAATAGTGTTTTGGGAATTTCCTCTATCAAGTGATGTTATTGTGTTCTTTGCATCTGTTGTAGTTTTCATGGAAATAAACAGGAGACATTACTTTTGGAGCAACCTAAATATCTATACATTCCCATACCCACACCCATTCACAGGCATATACATACATACATATTGTATTTTACTATGGGGAATCTTCATAACCTGAGTAAAATTCAGGCCTTCTTGATGTTCGGAACAGCTCAACTAGGGGTTGCCCTGGCAAGGGGCAGCAGCAGTGTTTCCCCATTTGCTGGCTTACTGCACAGATAGCAGATCAGGATGCTTCTCATGGGCCATGCAGACTGCTCAGCAAAAAGTAGAATCCACTCAAAAGAAACAAATCTTGTGTAAAAGCCAGTGCGTTCTTTCTTCCTTGCCCACTCCCCCTCCCTTCAGCTTTCATGTCGTTGGCTCAGTTAATTAAAATTGCAGTAATAGGGAGACTGGATGGTTTAGCAGATCGGTAATGGGATATACACCCTTTCACCTCTAGGTCAATGGTTCGATTGCGGTCCAAGTTGGTAGTGACCAAAAGTTATTAGCATCGAGGGGCTGCTCGGTGACCTCTGTAAGACGCATGGATGATTTCAGTGCTGCTCCTAGCAGGCAGGTGTCCACGCTGCAGGAACCACTTGCACAACGGGCACTAATTGGCACTCATTTGGTGGCCCTAGCTGCCAAATGGGACAGCCTGGGCATGGAAGTGATGGCAGCCCTCATCCTGGTGGTCTCATCTCACCAGGCCTGGGCTCTGCAGGCTGCTGAGGAGCTTCTGGGTCTGCTCATGCCTTGCTTCGTGGGTACAGACCATACCCAGCATGGCGTCTGCCCAAATGGGTTTGCAAAGGCAGGAGGAAGGGCTGGCTAACAGAAAAGAAGGCATAGACATTCACATGTCATTTTCACTCAGAGATCCCAGGCCCCTGGGGAATAATGGAGATCAGAGCCAGGGGCTGCCACAAGTGCCAAACGCATCTTTCAGCTTTCTGATCAAATTGCTGTTATCTAATTAATGCCTCATTTAAAATACTGGTATGGCAAAATCTTCAGTGGGTGTGAGTCAGCAAAACTGCTTCGGGCCATTTTACACCAGCTGGCATTTTTCCTCTCAATATTGGTAACTCTTGCAGTAGTCAGGGAAAATGCCATTCATGTTTCTTTTTGTCATCATTCCAGCATAACAGCTGAGGGAAAGAGGAGAACGGTGCTTTCTCTAGCTTCCCTTAGCTACGTATTTCAGTTTCTCACTCTGGCATGCTTCTTTCCCCACAACTCACTTGCAGAAGGATCCTTCATCAGATATGACTGAAAACGTGGGGGGGGGGGGGGGGTGTTATCATCTTCTGAGTCCCTTCTTGCCCTCAGTTTTCCAAGTAAGACCTTTTCCATTAATACCAAGAGTGAAACAGCTAGCTGTTTCGAGGGGTCAAGCTTTCAGTCCCTGGCAGTACCAGCGGAACGATTTTGGCTAATCAACACGTGCCAACAGGCAACCCAGCACAGCAGCATCTGCCAAGCAATTTGCTGAGAAGACAAAACTTCTTGTGCAAAGCTTTTGTGTTCAGGAGAATCTGCCAAAGCCCTGCCATTGCCATACATCTGCTCAGGAATTTGGCTCTCACTCTCTAGCACACATGTTGTTGTTACTTGTGAGCAAGTGGAAATGTTTTGTTTTAATGTTCCTGCTTAGCTCCTTGGGGTCAACACAGAGTCTGAGCCTGTGTCTTTTCTTCCCTACAGTTTCCAGGGCCTCAGTGAAGTTGTTAGCTCTTTGATCCTACAAATAATGCCATCTGCTGTCACACTTTATAGCTTCTCAGCTGGTTTTTCCTCCCCTCAGACTAGCCGACACTGGTGTCTGGCAGGCACCATGCCCCCACCCCCATCTCTCCAGAGAGTCTCTGTCCTGGCACAATGACTCTCATAGTGTGCCATACCATGTTCTATACACCAGTGTCATTGTGCCGGGTGGCAGCAGCAAGAGCCGGTGTGTTCCTAGCAGTGTGCCTGTTCTGTGTTTTGCATGGCTGGGAGCTGTTCCTCACCAGGTACACTTGAACTGTTTGGGTCAGTGCCTCACTGACATCTCTCTCCTGGGAATCCAGTCTTTGACGTCACTTGCATCCCCAAGCATCATTTGCATGCTGCGAGTAGACAAGCTGCCAGTACATTTTATCAGTCTTCATTTTGCATTTGTAGTTTCTTTTGTGGGTGTATGTGTGTGCTTTCCCCTTCATATGAGGAGTCCCCAAGCTCTGACAGCAATGAATATGTTTCCTTTGCTGGCGTATTTCAGAGCAGGATTTGAGAATCAATGAACATCTTCTGTTCCTATGCCAGCTGCCACATCAGTGGCATTGTTCCCTGTTTGGCATGAGCTCTCTTTTCTCTTTTCATTTTCTACAGTTTTCTTTCTTGTTTAGCTGTGGTGTTGATGGTCGTATGCTACACATACTGCATTTTGGTTTTTTCTGTTCGTTGGTGGTACAGAATTGCCTTTTTGAACTTTGAATCTGTCGTTCCAAAGGTCACTCAAGACCTCTCTATTGCTGAACTCCAAAACTGTTTGATTTCCTGACAGGACATCTTATATTCCAGATTCAGAAGACAAATCTTTTGATTTGAGGCAACAGAAGCAGAGATTAAGACTCTTTTCTTTCTTGAGACTTTCTCTGAAAAACAAACATTCCGCAATCAAAAGCCTCAGTACCTTGATTACAGGTATTTCCTCCTTGAACTAGCTGGTTTTCGTGCAGTCTCAAAGCTCAAAAATCCATTTTCTTCACTGGCTCCTCAGCAATGGAAGCCAGGCCTGGCTTAAGAAAGACAGGCTTAAATACACATACACTCAAAGGGGAAGAAGGAAAATATTCTCTGTTTAGAGAAGCCTTAAATTTGTAACATTATCATACATATGGACTGAAAAGTCCAGAGTTTCAGCTTCTGATCCAGACTGCTTGGAAATACACAGGAGATTCTGCAGATAAAATTCTTTACATCCAGCATGTCAGCAATGTAGTCATTGCACAGTCAAGATTAGAACCATAGAATCATAGAATCATAGAATCATAGAATCACAAGGTTGGAAATGACCTGTAAGATCATCTAGTCCAACCGTCTTCTCATTACCACTGCTACCACAAGCTCTAAGCCATATCTCGTAGCTCCACATCCAGACGCCTCTTGAACACTGCCAGGGATGGTGACTCCACCACCTCCCTGGGCAGCCATTCCAGTGCCTGACCACTCTCTGAGAGAAAAAGTTTTTCCTCATGTCCAACCTAAAGCTCCTCTGGTACAACTTGCAGCCATTTCCTTGGGTCCTGTTTGCTGCCTGGGAGTAGAGGCCAACCCCTCTTCACCACAACCTCCCTTCAGGAAGTTGTAGAGTGCAAAGTGTATACACAATTCCAAGCTAGGATCCATTTTTGCTCTTCAGAGATCTGTCATGTAACAAAGCTCAGGTTTTATTATTAGCATCTCAGATTACATATTATATACATTCCTTGAGAACAGCCTACATATGATGTCTGGTGCTCAAGAACTATGGAATGAATTGCCAAAATTAGACAGGGTCCACAAGTTAATAAAAGTAAGACAATGTTTTTCATGTGGGAAACCTTTCTAAAATGGAAAACAAAATGCTCCAAAAGGTCACTGTAATCATCTTCACTATTAGTGGGCTGAAAAAACAACAAACAATGGAAAAAGCATAAAAGTTTCTGAAGTTTTTAGGCCAACAGACTGTTACAACCCATCAGTGATAAGGAATGACTCTATTGTCATCGAAGTTTTACTTGAGTATTTTTGCTGCAGATTACTGTAGTTCTGTATACAACTTACCATGCCCTTGGAGTTCCCCAGTGATCCATAAATCTCAGTGTGGGAATCACTGCTGAGGACACAAAGCTAGAACAAGAATCATAAAGCTGCAGGAAACTACAAGAATCCCCACATGTCCTCCCTAGAATTCTGGCAAATACAGATGTAGCTCAGATGTAATTAGCTACTCTTCTCTGATTTTGTTTAAATTTATCTTACTTTGTGCTTACTTTGTCTAGCCTCCAGGTTCTGTTTCAGGCTCTTCAGTCAAGCACTGTTCTGGCACTGTGCAACACCAAGCACAATGTGACATTGATTGATGAGCATGCTGGTAACAGGGGATGCTGGCAGACTTCTGGTGTCACTGTCAGAGCTTTGAGAGGCTGTTGTACTTATGTCAAACAGATTTGTGTTTGCTTGAACCTACCATCTCTCTCTTTCTCTTTCTCTTTCTCTTTCTCTTTCTCTTTCTCTTTCTCTTTCTCTTTCCCTTCTCTTTTTTTTTTTTTTTTTTTTTTTTTTTGCCCTTATGCTTAATACTTCTAAAAATTAGATCCCTTGCTGTAAATTGTGTGAAATATCTCCTTGACATGGACAGGGATGCTAAATTTCATTTTCACAATTTATAAGTACATATTGGAGTTATTCTTATCATATGTGAGTATTAATGAGAGTTCAAGCAATTTAGAACTTTGAAGGAAGAGAGGAGAGGAGAGGAGAGGAGAGGAGAGGAGAGGAGAGGAGAGGAGAGGAGAGGAGAGGAGAGGAGAGGAGAGGAGAGGAGAGGAGAGGAGAGGAGAGGAGAGGAGAGGAGAGGAGAGGAGAGGAGAGGAGAGGAGAGGAGAGGAGAGGAGAGGAGAGGAGAGGAGAGGAGAGGAGAGGAGAGGAGAGGAGAGGAGAGGAGAGAGGGAGAGGGAAAAGATAATAACTAAGGATTTTGTCCTGCTAAATCATAAGCTAGGCATTTACTCCTTTCCAGTCTTATTTATAGACTCCAAATACTCTTAACAACACTGAATCCTTAAAAACAGGCAAATTAAGGAATTCTGTAACTTCTGAAGAAAACATAATGCAATCATGATTTTCAGCATGCATTTTGAAGAAACAGTGTATTGTGAAAGATTTATACAAAACCCCAGCTTCAGGGTATATTGCAGTGGACAATTGTGAATGAAACTAGGTACTGCTTATACTGCAAAGGTAAAGAGTGCTTAGAAATAATATTTTGAAGAGTCTTCTTGGGGATTTTTGATACATCATTAGGAAATAAAAATAATTTTAAAATATATTTTTTAAAATTGCATTTAAATAGGAACCTTCAGAGTTTGAAAATAGCCTTACTGTTCCAAATTCATTGGGCTCCAGAGGAATGACAGTTTCTCCTCCTTTTCTCCTGCTTGTGGTTCTCTCACTGGGATATGTCTGAAGCTAGTTTATTTTCCCTCTGTTTCATATAATGAAATAGAGGGCAGGAAGATTTTCTACTTTTGCAAAAATGGAGGAAAACAGAAAGCAAATCTTTTCTAAATCTGAATTTATGTAAGTAATTGGCACAAGTGGAAATCCCCGCAGCATCACCAAAAGGAAGAAAAGGATCAGCTAACATCAAACACATTCAGTGTGCAATTAAGCTGGTGTTTCTGCAAATAGAAACAAAACGACATTATTTTAGGGAAGCTGCTTGTTGCACACTGCAGAGCTGGTTATGTAGCTCAGCCTCCTGTCCCACTAGACCCACTCCTCTGTGCCTCTGACCCATGCATATTTTCAGGGAGGGCATGGAATAAAAATCAGGTGCAAAGACCTTCTACTACAAGAGACATCCACCAAAAGACAGTTTCTTATTTACTACAGTCTGCTCTTTGCCCACCCATGGAAAACTGAAACTCTTCCAGCCATCATGGCACTGATGTGACCCAGAGGCTGACAGCAGCGCAGCTGGAGCCCACCAGTGATCCCCATGCCTGTTCCATTCTGCAGATTCCCTGTGCAGAAGCACCTAGGCAGTCCTGCTTATCAGTAAGCACATGCCTTTCTCCTCCCACTTCATAGAGACTCTTCATGCCAAAATACATTCTCGTGTATCCTAGACTTACAATAACTCCACTGGCATAAAGAAATAGCACTGTGGAAAATGAGAGCAGAGCCTGGCCCCTAGCTGAGATCTCATACTGGGGGAGACGACAGCTGTGGGGTTTGGAGATTCAGGTTACTCAGAGGCCAGGCTGAAAGCTGATATAGACAAAGTGCTGATTGCCATTTTTAAATTTGTAATTATTATTTCATAATAAACACAGACACCTGCAACGCAACACGCCATCTATGCACACTGCTAATAATCCCTCAGCAAGTTACAGGATGAAGATTTTAGACATGTCTGAAGAGGAAAGATGGAATAATAATCATCTTCTTATGCAGGAAACAGAGCATAAAATGTGATGGATACCTTACTCCCCAAAAGAGGCGTCATTCATCTTTTTCCACTACATATTTTCCAAACTGGATGCAAACTGGATAGCAGAAGGCCTTAGATCAAACAGTAGAATTTTTACTCCAAAAGCTGAAAAAAAGAATGTTGTTCCCCAGGTTTTGCATGGCATTTAGTAATATGCGGGAAACAAATAACATGGAATTAATTCATTATAGACTTTGAATTTTGGTACCTGAAATCGGACAACCACTATGAACTTTAGATATTTTTACATTATTTATTTAAATATTTATTTAAGTATGTTAACCTCAAATAGTAAACCAGCATTTTCAAAGAAATATTTGGGACTGTAATGTCACCATTACTAATAAAATAATAAAAGCTGTAATATAAGCATTGGGAATATTAGCAGCTTACTTTTTTCAAAACATTTTTTGAGTAAGCATGCAAAATGGAAAGAAAAAGAAAAGTTAGACCTTCTTGGAAGAGACAGCTCACGAGATAGCTCTGAGTAATTCATGAGGTCAGTCTCTTGCAGTTTATGTAACTTAAGATTCCCTGGAAGTAAACACATTTTGCATTTTGAGAAAGTTGAGTTAGAATTACATGTAGACTATCTGGATACTCAACAAGTTAAAATCTACAATGAGAGATAAATTTGATGTGTATAATTCAATCCTTCCCAAGTTCAAACACAGATCATAATACCCTGGGCCTTGTACTGCAATATATTGTGGCATTCTGGGCATGATGGATGCCTCTTATTTTTAAGTATGGCTGTCTCACACTGGTATCGTATTCTCCAATACTGTTTATAATACAAATTTGAAAACCAAGTTTTCAAAATGAGGGTTGTTTATGCTGTCCCTTGGAAACAGCACCTGTCTCAACAAGCTTGGGTCTGCTTGTTTTATTTGCCTCTCACTTGTTTTGTTTGTTTGTTTGTTTTTGTTTGTTTGTTTGTTTGTTTTTCCATTTATCCTTTTAGATTTTATCCATTTTATCCAAGTTACGTTATGGAAGCTTAGCTATTCTAATCAGTTTTATGTTATCAAAATGTGAGCAGGCCATTTCACACATATTTTTGTCTTTTTTTGTGATGGGTACTTGAGAGCCAAGTGAGAGTGCTGTGGATAGAATGAGTGAGTGTCTGAGTTCCCTCCTTTATATTCTTCCAGCCATCTGCTCTGCAGTAATCAGATACAGAGGTGGGAAACAAGCACCATTACAGGGCAAAAAAGCTCATCTATCTCCACTGCAGATGATGAGTGATAGTACCATCTCAATCAAATCAAAACTGAAGCCCAAAACATACCGGCAGCATGTAGTCCAGCCTGTGGAACATGAAATGGCTGCAGTGACCTTGTAGATCTTCACTTCCAAATATTTTTAATGATACTTAGGATAATGCAGCTTGTACCAAAGAAGTGTGGGCTTGGTGTTTTTGTTTTGTTTTGTTTTGTTGTTGTTGTTGTTGTTTTTTAAACAACAACATTGCTTAACAGCAGTAATTTTATGAGTTCATATGCCACTTCTGGCTGGATTCATTTAGTGTAGTCACGAGATGAAGGCAAATTCCACTAAAATCCATCCCAATCTCCTGTCACTTTAGTAGCAGAACAGTAATAAAAGACAACCAAGAAGCCCTCATGAGACCATAGCAGCACTTCAGCACATTTAGCCTAGATTTTAATTCTTTTTTACACTTGTTAAAATTGAGCACTTGAAGAAAATGTTGCCAGATCATGATAGATCCACCTCCAACTGGATATCTGGTTTGACTTAAATACTTAAAATAATGATCTTCTGCCATATGTTTAATATAACTTGAGGTTTTTAGCAAAATATGTCTTAGATTAAGTGTACAGTATATGCCACAGCACCGTTGAGTTGTTTCTCTGAAGAGAAACAGCATTGCTCCTGCTCTCTAGCTGGGAGGACTTTCCCTTCAGGCTAAATGAGACAACAAATTAGGGGTGGGCCTTCAGTGTGGTCTTTTGCAAATGGAAGGTGCTGCACTGCCTAACCAGGGAGGTTTCCAGCTTGGGAGGCGTAATCAGATCAGACAAAAAGCAGTTGAAAATACTGAATTTAGTGGTATCAGAGCAGCTGCAGTGCTCCACTTCTGTGCAGAGAAGGGCTCTGGGCAAATCCTGAGAACTACCTCTCAGAGGAAGACCTATCATTTACTTACATGTGTGTCTATGAACACACATGGTAAAAAAAAAAATAAACAACAATGAAGTGACGTTCTTGTAATAATTATACTACTAATGAGCACTAGGGATTTGAATTTTTTTTTATTTATACAATTGTTTCAAGTGTTTGTAAAACCTAATAAATTATAATAATTTTCTTAATGAGCTATTGTCTGAAAGTATACTTAAGCAACTTGGGAAAAGCACGTGTATTCCTGTATTTGTTACAATGGCTTCAAAGGAAAGATTTCTTCTATGCTCAATGGTATTTTCTGTGTTTTTGAAAACAACTGACAACATTTATTACTGCAAGTGGCATACTGTTTATTTTCTAAACACTTCTGGAAACCAGCTTTCCACTTATTGCTTTTGCATGTTTTTAACACAATGCTAAGGTAAAAGTAGCTAGAAGCCTTGCTCACCTTTTGTTTTAATTTGTTCACTTTGTATCTTCTTGCAGTCTTAGCTAACTGAGTTGCCTTTCCCTTGAAAATCCAAAGAACTGCAGTAAAACCCACTATCAGGAGTAGGGTAGATCAAGGGCCAATTTCCTCTCTTGTTCATCTAAAGAAAAAATCCTCAGGTGACTCCAGTGTTTTAGTGAGAGATATATCACAGAATCACAGAATCAGAGGGGTTGGAAGGGACCTCAGGAGATCATCAAGACCAATTCCCCTGCTAAAGAAGGTACCCTACAATAAGTTGCACAGGTAGGAGTCCAGGTGGGTCCTGAATACCTCCATAGAAGGAGAGTTCACAACCTGGGCAACCTGTTCCAGTGCTCTATCACCCTTACCTTAAAGTAGGTCTTCTGCACGTTACTACAGTTTTAGGCCATTCCTCCTTGTTCTATCTCTGTGCACCACTGAGAAGATCCTGGCCTCATCCATTTGCCTCCAAACACCCTTTAGACATTTATAAACATTAATCAGATGCCCTCTCAGTCTTCTTTTTCCCAGGCTGAACAGACCCAAATTACTCAGCCCTTCCTCATATGGGAGATTGATTGATCTAGAAAACTATGGGCTGGAGTCATTAGTATACCTCATCTAGTGATCTGAGCAAAATCAGAGTCCTTACAGCAGGCTCCACAATAGACTCATGGGGGCGAGCAGTCCGTCCTATCATCAGAATTGCTGTGACACCACAGGTATGTGAGATGTGTCACTACAGCAGCAGGAAAGCAGACAGGAGTGCACTGACAGTGGTGGTAATAAAGGCAAAATGGCCCGTTCTTCTCTGTATACATGTTACTATGAAAATGAATATCTCCAAAATAACTTTATATATATACTCTGCATTTCAAGTTGTCAATGTACAAGTGTAACAGGCTTCTATAAATGTCAATTGTTATGGCAAAGTCAAGGGGGACATGAAGAATTAGCAAAAGGCATTTTAAAAGAGCACATCAGATCTCTGCCACATCCATTCATTTTAAATCTAGTCAAGTACCCAGAAGAAAAATGCTTCAGACCTTTTTGTGGCCATTACAGGATTCCTTCCATAGTAGATATGAAATGCCATCTGCAATTCCACATCTAACAATATTGTTTTGCTTTAGGTTATTCGAGGACAGCAAATATTTCAGCATGTGATGCTACACAAAATGACACAAGAAGCCCTCATCACACTGCACAAAAAGCATAAAGAACTCAGTTTTTCTTGTTTGCTTTTTAAGTGAGTGGAAAAATGATAGGTTCCATAGATGACTCAGAATAACTCATATCCTTGTGTGAACCCTTCCTTTCCTCCTCCTTACACTTCAATTCATAACTGCTTTTAACACAATAAACAGAAACAGGTAGTCTGTTTCAGGAAGTAAATATGTGGTACAGGTATAATTAAAATTAATTTTCACAGTTTAAAGTTAAAATGTTTAAAAAAACAGTAGACAAAATATGAGCTATCAATCTCAAGTGGCAGGGAGATAGTTCTTTATTAAAACAGATTATTTATTATTATTTTTATGTTGCTTTATTACTTATTATCATTTATTATGTTACAATTAATCATACTGACATCACTATTTCTAAGGTTTTATAACACAGTGCATCACAACTGTGCATGTCCCTTTGGAGGCAAATCAAAGATACTGTCCTTATCCTGCAGAGCTCATGATCCTGGGGAGAATGGGGAAGATCCTGCAAACAATTATTTCCAGGTGAAGTGCTTACAGAGTTATGTATCAGATAGATACATAACTCTGTAAGTATAGATACTATGTAAACTGTGGAAGACACATCGATGTGAATTGATAATGAAATTTTAAAAATTAAGAAGTTTGTCTTGTTAGACCTTCAGAACCTTTGAGACTTTCCTTTTTATTTAAATATATATTTGTATGCGTGTGTGTGTTTGTGTGTGTTTCTGGGGCTGAAGAGGAGAGCAGAGTACTGTTCATTGGTTTCGTTGATGAGCTGCGCATGAGCAGGCTTGGAGAATGCTCCAGAGGGAAAGCAGATGGAAGCCTTGAATGAGAACCTGATGTGGGGAGGGTGGTAAGGTGCGCAATGTGGGTAGGCTGATGGGCATGGAGAGATGAAAAGCAACAAGGAGAAATGCAGGCAGAAGCTGAAGAGCACAAGACTTGAATGAGGCACAAGACTAGAATTTGATGAGAAAAAGTAAAGAAAGATACTGACAGGAGATGAAAAGGGCCAGGCCAGAGACAGAGCATGTGGTTCTGAGTGATTCAGATGGGAAGATTGGAGGGTGATAAAGTAAGAGGCCTGGCAACTGTAGGTTGTCAAAGTGAAGGAATGAAGTAATAAGGCTTTGAGCTTGGGAAAAAAAAAAAAAAAAGAGTGTGGAAAGGGATCAGAAGGTCCCAGAGAGCATGTGGAAATGGAGGGCAGCACAAGCCAGTGCAAGTGCCTGTTAGACACATGGGAATGTAATGGGCTGGCATCTCCTGTGCCCAACTCTCCTGCTGACATCAGTAGGCATTGGCCCAGATCCCAGGAACAAAGCCAGGGCCAGGGCACTGAGTATGACAGAGAAGAACTTAAAAAACTGGTGTAGCCCTCCCACTTGATGTCAGCATGATGAAGAATTAGGGTCATAGCCAGTGGGGCTAGGGGCTACTTACTTCCTGAAACAAGGCACAGCACCTGCTGTGACTGATAGTGATCAACTACAATGTGAGACTGACAGGAGAGGAGATACCCAACAAGAGATTTTATTATAGCTGGTTGCTTCTCACCACTCCCAGTTTATGTTGGAGTGGAGAATACAGATGCCCAAATTTTTTTGCCTCCTCCCAAACACAGCAGTCAGAGCCCTGTAGGAACAATAGGAGCAAGATGCAGAGAAGGAATCCCATATTATTTCCTATATTGCTCTTTGAAGTGTGCTGACAGTTGCAGAGACAAAACGTCACTGTGGGCAAAGGCAGAATTGTTTTAGCACATGCATCCTGAAAAAATACTCCAGTAAGTATTTGTGAGAGCACACTTCTTTGTCTTTAAGTTACCTGCTATTGGACAAATATATGTGGAAAAAAGTAAGATACTCCATGAAAGGCAGCAGCATCTGATGACATCAGTGCTAAGAGCAAGAATAAAAATTCACCCTCAGCTTATTGACACCAAGTCCTTTGGAAAACAGAATTTCCAAGTGCTTTGAATATACACACTAAGACAGCATGCAAAATTAGCAATCAAAAGAAACCACTATGATGTTGAGCAGCCCCTTCACTCCAGCATGCCAGAGGCATTATGGTATTGACTTCCTTTGTATATGATCATAAGGTTCTCCTACAGAGAAAAGCAATACATATAAGAGCCATGTATTATTATTATACTGATGAGAAATGGAGTACTGCCTTTTGTTTCCTAGAGAGGAGAATCATGACTCAAGAGGATGATCTTTTATTTTTCCCCAGAAGGATCTGCAGATGTTTATTTAGTAACTTTAATTTATCTCCTGCCCCAAAGGAAGGTGTGTGTGGGTACCTTGCAACACTGAAAATAATCAGAAACAAATAAGTTTATGAACTGGTCTCCTTTCCCTTGTCTTTCTCCCCCTACTATGTTAAGCGTCAAGCACAGCGTAATTCATAACTTCTGCCATAAATCTCACTGGGCCACAAGAGGGAGCAGCTTTCAGAGGTGCAGGCAATGAGAGATGACTAAAAAACCCTCCAGTTAACAAATAAAATCAAAAACAAAACACCATGCAGGAGATCTTCAGTCTCAAAAGAACACTGAAGGTGTGGCACTATCTCAGCCAGCTGGGTGTTCAGATTTTATAGAGTGTTATCTGTGGGTTTAGCCTTTGTGCTGAAGAGCGGTTGTTCTTTGCAATTGATTCAATCCAACAGATATCCCTGTGCTCACTTGCAAAGATATTCCAGGGTTCACCTTAACACTTTCTCCTAGTGGAGGACAGCAGTTACAGCCTTACTGCTTTTAGGCAGTCAGGAGGGGGTCATTCCTCTGAAAAAAGAAAACTTCAAAGATCATATTGAATCAGTGCCCAGGATACCATTTGCTTTCCGAGCTGCAAGAGCACACTGCTGGCTCATGTTAAGCTTTTCATCCATCAGGACCCCCAGGACCTTCTTTGCAGGGCTGCTCTCCAGGACTGCTCCTTCCAGTCTCTATCAATGCCTGGGATTCCTCCGATGCAAATGCAAAACCTTGGACTTTGCTGTGTTGAATCTCATTAGGTTCACCTGGGCCCTCCTTTCAAGTCTGTTGAGGTCCCTCTGAATGGCACCCTGTCCTTCCATTTTGTCAACAGCTTGGTGTCATCAATAACTTAACTTAACACATCAGGATATCATCAGAAATATTTTTTCTTCTGGTCTTCCCACAAAGCACAGTGAAGGCTCTGGAGGACACTTCTTTCTTAAAACATCACATTAGAGTATCTGTGCACAGCATGACTATGTGTTGGACTACTTTTTTCTGCCTGCTGCATGGTTCAGATTAACCTCATTTTACATGAGAGCCCAGCTCCTAACTGCCCACATATGTCCATACAACAGCGTGGAGAGGGGCACAATGTTTTCATGACTTCCTTGGAAAAAACAGTAGAAACAAATGGCATACCATACTGGCATACCATTGCTGCATGCAGCACAACCCTATATGTCACAAAGGGAGGAAACCTGAGCCTGGACAGTATGGATGTAGCCATCCATTCAGCTAAGACTTCAAGTCCACATCAGGTAATAAACATGACAGTAGCATCCTGATGTTCAGATATAATTTTCTGTGCCCCTGTAATCAAACTCTGGAGTCAGAGGAACATGGAGACGGCCAGCAGAGATTTAGAACTCTGGGTTCCCTCTCCCAAAGCCAGCACTCTTACTTCCTTCATGGACTTTGGAAGAGGTTTGGTCTTAAGGAAGGCTGTCAGCTTTTTTGCAAGCAAGCAGTGAGACTTCTTGCTACCACAATTAAAGGAGAAAGGCCATTATTTGTGCTTTCTTGCATGCACAGACAGACTCAGTGGTTCCCAGTGCAAGAGCTTACCTGATGACTGAGACCAGCTAACAAATACTCTTTTTTTAGAATAAAGACATAGATTAATGTCTTCCATCCCAAAATTAGACTTTCTTTTCCTTCAACTACATAAATCCCTTTGTAGAAATAATTAAGCATTCACTGGCCAAGAAGAGGAATGGGAAGTGCAAGCCAGTAATTCTCCAGCCTTCTGGTTAGCTTGCTCATCTGGGATGTCAGCAAGTCAGGTCTGAATATCTTCTGCAATATCTGGTTAATTATTCATACAAAACAGAACAGCTTCTACAAGAGAGACTGGCAGTCGGTCTGCTCTCTTGAGGGGTGGGAGAGCTGAGTTCAATCCTCATTCTAAATCAGGGTGAGGGAAGTTCTTAGAATGATATATTACTTTGCAGGCCAGCACTAACAATCTGGCTGTTGGGTGGAGCACTTGCACAATTTGGCAAATGCCTACCACTTGACTACTTGCCTACCGTGAAAACTCATGAATCAAAGATAAGAATTCTTTGTTAAATAAGTTGCCCATCAAGCAAACAATACCAATTTCCTTCACAGTGCAAGGGGAACAAAAGCATTTCTGAATGCAATTCATCTCTTTAATTAAAAAAAAAAAAAAAAAAAAAAAAAAAAAGTGAGATTATTTTTCTCTATAAGTTTTATTTGACTATAAAGGAGTCTAGATCTCCAGCTGGGCACAGATCTATGTTTGGGAGGTACCCAAGGTTAGCTGAAAGGAAGCTCATTTGAGTTTCCATGAAGCACCCAGCATCATGGTGCAGCTGTCATGAAGCACCAAGTGCTGTGGTGCACAGAACTGAATGCCCTGCTGCACAGCACTGAACCACAGCAGAACTCCTCTGGGACCATGAGGGCCCTGGCCCTGCTAAGTGGCACAAGCTCTCTGCGCAGGACTCTCTCCATTAGCCATGTTGAATTATGTCTTCCTCTTTTCTCACTTCACTCAGATGTTTGTTTTTCTAATTGTGCTTGAAATGCATGTTGCTATAGCTGCACCTAGAACTAGAAAAGATTGTGAGACTGCAAATAAGTTGTATAACTGAGGAGTACATGTAGGTTTTGTTTTTAATTAGCTCATAAATTCAAAACACTGGGAGATCCTAATTTATATGGCAATGTCAGTTAGTGGAAGAGCATAGTCCCTCCTCGATGCTTGTACTAAAAACTCCCATAGAATCAATGAGTGATAGTGTGCACGTCCCACTGACATTAACAGGGATCTGATCCACCCAATATGCTTGTGACAGCTCTCTCAGTGAGATGAGCTCAATGCCCTCCAGATGGGGAAGCCACAAGTGAGTAGAACTGATTTTTTTTCTAGGTTGTTTTCAAATTAAACAAGTAATAAAGTTGCATGACTCTGTAGCCTGGCTCTGAAGCCTGCATCATATTTTTAAATGTGGTATTAAAATGTCACTGTCATCTCACAGCAGATGGGGCAGGAGTTTCTCCTCACAGTAAAGTTTCCTAGGGAAGCACGCTAGGGAGAACATTTTGGCAGGGAGGCTCCTGTGTGGTAATGTCATCCAAATGTGGAGGTACTGCAGGGTGGGAACCACTGGAAATGCTTGAGTCTCACCAGCTTCCATACGGATATAGGGCCCAGGTCAGAACCACACAGGGCTCTGGGTGCTTCCCTTGCCTAATCTCTGAGAGAGTGTGCAGATGTAGCTGGAGTGGTTAAAAGGATAGTGGTTAAAGAGCAGAAAGGCATCCAAAATGATACAAGTACTTAAATCAAGAATATAATCCAGAAAATCCACACTGTAATAGCTGCAAAACTTCTCTGGGCTTTGAGTAATTGTGTACCAACTTACTTATCCCCAAATGCCAATGCTTTAGTTGTCAGTGTACACCAGACCTCATGTATCTGGCAATGTAGCAGCTACACACGCTGTATTTATTTCTACAGCAGAGATTAAAGTTGATTTCTGACATTTCCCCTGTGACAGAATGTAAGAGATGGGCTCTCTCTTCACAGGCTGCACACCAGCATCTGAACAGGCTCATAGGCTAAGAGCTGGCAGGCCATAGCTTTGGAGTCTGTGCTTTGAAAACAAGGCAGCTGACTCAGTTGGGCAGCCAAGGACTTTGAATCCCAAGTAATCCAAGTGGCTCCAGGGTGGAGCATAAGCGTATATGCAGCAATGCTCCACACTTGGTTTTGGTGACCACCTTGTGAGGACCTCCTCTGCATACATCACTGTGACTCAGCTTCCTGAGACACTGCTCTTCCCAGACACTGAGCTGAGGCTTTCATTGTGTGCCTCTGTTCCACCCTGCTGGCTCAGGAATCAACAGATGAAGGAACAGCCTTGTCTCGACTTTGGTGATTTCTCTTCAGTAATGCTGTGAGGAAAAGCATGGAATTGGATCCATGTGGATCCAGCTTGATCTTTGGATCACACACATGGAGTCCCTTCTTCTTTTACTAGCATAGAAAGGGTTTTCACAGCAACTTTCTCCCCTTCTTTTTGTAAATATACTTTTTTCCTTCAAAAACTTTACTAACAGTGGAAATGCACATGCAGCTGCATTCAGGAAACATTTTTCAGCTTTCCTTAGCCTACAAACACTCCTACATATTTTTGTGTCAATGTGATTTTATCTTAGATTTGAACAATGCGCATACATGGTTTTTCTGTTTTTAATAGCTACCATTTTGCTCACCCATTTTATTAGTTGTATATCTTCATTTAAGGTTGTGCATCTCCACATGGCTTACAATATGTATTTTTTTCTTACTGAATGGAATTGCCATTCAGTGATGACAATTTCAACTCAGACCTGATTTTCAGGTGGTGCTTTTCAAGGTATCAGTTTGTATTAAAAACCATTCCTGCACATGTGAACTATAGTCTTTAGTAAAATATACTAAGCTGGATTCACACATGGCATGGCATTACTGTTAGGCTGCATTGTTTGAAGCTTTTCATTCCATTTCCTGCCTCTAAAATGAAGGGAAGGGGCTCTGTGTGGTTCCCAACTGTGCTCTGGAGCTGCTGTCTGTGAGACCTGTATTTGATCAGATCTGTTAGCGCATGTCACTCCAAAACACCTGCCCGCAAGTACCAGTTTGCCAGCAAGATTTCTCTTGTAAATTCATCCTGCTGTTACTCTTAAAGCTTTCTATGCAATAGGCTAAGCCACATGGCTGAAACAGCGCATGTACACAGAGCTTAAGATTTGCAGATGTTAGGGAAGACCCACCAAACCCACCAAAGACCCACCAACCCCACCAAAAAAAGATGTTGCCTTCACCATGCACTTGCTGTGGAGGGGAATGTTTCCAACGTTACATACACCTTTTTGTTTGGTGATTTCTTTTCTGGAAGCAAGATCATGAGAAAAGTGACTGTTAAATGCTTTCTTCCAACATCTATATTACTTATTTTTCTATGCACAAAACCTTCTTTGGTTTGTTTCATTTTATGTTTATGTCCGTATTTGACCTTGAGTGAATAATCTGTTATTTCAGCTGTTTCTGTCCTAGGCTTTCTTTGCATGTTAGCTGATCAATAACACAGTCCAGTTATATGGCAGTATAAGCCTGGTAGCTTCATCGTTACTAATTTATCATTTCTCAGTATTTGAGAAGTTCATCTGTACATATGCCAAGCTTTCACATAAATGTTCTTCATTCTGATTTCAGTTTTATTGCCAGTTGATGTAATAAGAAACACTATATATCTCTGAGGTACCTATTACTTTTCAAAAGTGTTTAAGACTTTACAGTCAAAAAACATCCTTTGCCATATGTTATAAATTCAGTGTGGCACTCTGATTACTTTCCCTCCTTTATCTATTTCATATAGTTTTCCATGCATCTCTGGAAAACCTCAATTTTTCACAAATAACCCATATATACACATTTCATCTGGGAATGAAGTATTGCTCACAGCCATGCCTGAAGTCATCATCAGCCACAGCAAAGAAGCTAAGCAGTGAAATTAATTTCATTTCTGGCGCCATGCTAAGAGACACACTCAAAAAGATATTTGCAAGAAATAATGGCAGCTTTATTGAATCTTCCATGTAATAAGATATTCTGCATATGCTTGTAGATGGTGCTATTTATGATAATAACTAATTAAGCATATACAGAGTCTATACCAATGCAGATATCTGGAACTCACAGGCTACTGCTTCTTCCTTGATTAGGAATAAGAGGTTTCTGGCTACTTGCTCAGATTATTGAAAAAGAATAGAGGTCAAACAAACACTCCCCAGAATCAAAACTCTTTTGATCCAGCTTGGCACCACTCAAAATGGTTCAGGGAAAATCTCATGTATGCACTAAAATATACTCAGGAGCACGCTGTCATCCACTGTGGGTAAGCCCTAGAAATGTCTGCCTGAGCAGCCACGTCTATGTGTCCTACCTGCCTGTGTGACATTGCCGTGACAGGAGAAGCAGAATGCTGCTTGCCACATGGGCCACAGTATTTGGCAGGAAACTCACATGTGAAGACACAGACAATGAATTGGGAATGCTTCCTGAGTTTTCTAGGCTCTTCAGATAAGATAAGATAAGGCAAAGCCAGCAAGATCTGAAGCTAAACAAGAAGAGAAGCATAACTTCTGCTTTTCATACCTTCCTTCTCTTCATCTTCACCATTGGAACATACAGATTTGAGTTATTATAAATAAAATATTATTCTCTACTGTGTACACAATTTTCAGGTAAATATATTATTGTTTTGCTACTGTAGAGAGTACTAGCAGCAAGCCAAGTTGAAGATGTCTGGTATGTGCCTAGAGCTCTGCTCATTTTGCTTGTCCACTCATACACACACACCTCAAAGAACACTCAAACTCAGTCTGGCAGTAAATAAAAACAAGAGATCCACCTACACCATAGGCACAGTAGTATCTTTCAGTGCAGAACACATTAGCAGTGACTCAATCTCCAGGCACAGAGATCATGTAGTGACTTCTACCTATGTGGAGATTTAAGTATAGTTGAAACAATGGAAACAGCATAGAGCATTGTGACTGAGCAGACAGCACAAGGCATCTTAGAAGTAATTATATTATTTTCCTAATATTTGAATTATGTGAAAAGAACATCAGGCTAAAGAAATCAAATATTCAAACATTTCAAAGAGTTACAGAATCATTAAAGTTGGAAAAGTCCTCTAAGATCACTTAGTCTAATACCATACTCCCTGAATCATGTCCCTAACTACCACAGCTACAGGTTTCTTGAGCCTCTCATGCAAAATTTAGAATTATAACAAATGCTTATGATCCAGTCATTAACTCCATGCTTGACACTTTCTTTGACACAGTCGGCTATGATCCTGAGAAATACTTAGATGAAGGAAGCTTTGACCACAGTGACCAAAACATACACCTAAGAAAGATAACCAAAAAATATTATTCATTTAATTTTAGAGTGCTACTCTGTTACTGGGCTATAACTCACCCATTGTTGTCTTGTCATTACAGATGCTGAAGCGAGATGATGACAAGGTTGCCTGCAAGCAATCAAAAATGGAAATCAATTTGTATAATATTTTCTATCATCTTCATCCAACATGAAGGGATCTGAATTCATTTTACACTAAACCTTTCTCCTCAGAAATTTCTTCAAGTTCGAAAATGAAACACTGACATTTTGTGCAGATAACTTAGTAGGCCTTTAACACATGAGGAAAATAAAGGTTTCATATATTCTCTGCAAACATTTGTTACACCAGACAACATTTCTGATTCATTGGAAATGATGGCGTGAAAAAATAAGGGTCATGCTGTTTTAATGCTAACTATGTATATTGGACAACTAGGACCTCATCATGTCCTGCCAGTACTTGAAGGGAGAGTATAAACAGGAGTGGGAAAGACTGTTTATGAGGGTGGATAGTGATAGGACAAAGGGAAATGGTTTTAAATTGAGACAGGGGAAGTTTAGGGTAGATATTAAAAGGAAGATTTTTACACAGAGGGTGGTGATGCACTGGAACAGGCTGCCCAAGGAGGTTGTGGATGTCCCATCCCTGGAGGCATTCAAGGCCAGGCTGGATGTGGCTCTGGGCAGCCTGGTCTGGTGGTTGGCGACCCTGCACGTAGCAGGGGGTTAAAACTTGATGATCATTGTGGTCCTTTTCAACCCAGGCCATTCTATGATTCTATGATTTCAGGTCTGGTCCAGCATCAGTCTGGAAAAATATAAAATGAGAGGAACAGGGGCAGCATCTGAAGCACTAATACGTAGGTAGAACAAATTTTCTTTATGGCAGGCCTCCTTAAAACTACTACTCACAAAGACAAATATTGGACCAAATGGGCTTCATCAACTGCCTCCTAATGTAAAGCATTTCCACACATGGACCTCTCTTTGTACATCTGTGTTTTTAATATCTTGCCATTTGCACTCATGTTGCTTACGGCAAAACTCTGCTTTTGGTTACACAAGTAGAAAGCAGTAGCTTTTCTCTGTGTTAATATTAGTATAGGAAAGGGTAAAATCTGGTGTAAAATTCTGAAACTGATTTCTTATGTATTTTTACTCATGTGTCAGCAAAGTATTACAAATATCTGTCACCTGTCAGGTAAGGAATATTTTCAAAATTCCTGTGGAGAGAAAAAGTATACAAAGTGTGTTTTGAAAGCAGTTGTTTCCAGTGCTGTAACCAATTTCATGGCTGATAACACACACATCTACCAGCAGATAAGCAAAATATGCTGGTGTGGTTAACTAAATTCTGAGCTACTGCATAGTGAAGAAGTTGCACTTTTCGCTTCTCTTACCTTTAGAGCTACTCAGCTATCCTCCTCCCATTGGATTTAACAAGTTTTTCATGAACTTATTGTGAGCAGCTTTTGTCTGCAATTATGCCTTTCATATCACAGGATTTCATAGGTGATATCTGAAGATCCAACAGGACACTCCACAACAATTTCAAGCACATTATAGTTCTCCTGTGTTCTTAATCTAGTCATCCTCAAGTGGGGCCAATTTTAACACAGTTTAAGGCTCTCTGGCTCACAAAAAAAGCAAGTTTCCAACACCTTTCTGGTAATAAGTTGCTTCCTGATGTAATGCAGCAGTGGCAATTATGAGCATTCCCCAGGATCTTCTCTAGCTTTGTCTTTAAGAATTTCAAGAAAATCACATTTTAAATTTAATGTAAAAGTACATACAATTTTCTTCCTAGAAAAAAAAAATGTGTTCAATGTCTTGCCCTGATCTGCTAATTTGAGTAAAACTCCACCAGATCATGCAAAACCAAAATATCAACAAAAACACCCTGTACAATAGGAGTGAAAATAAGAACATAAATAGCTTTATGAATCCAATCTAAGAAGACCTGACAGAGAAAGGGACAAGCTGTATATTTAATCTACTTTAAGACAATGACTTCAGAAATTCATGTCATCTCCACCTGGGCATTTTCTATTAAGACTTTCATGGAAAAAATAGCCAAATAAAAAAGATCATAAAACATACACTACATCCTACCTCTTATATTTCTTTGGCAAGTAAGAGTGGAAAATGATATTAAAAGAGCTTGCAAATAATGCCATTCTCTAGCAGGACTCAAATGGCCAACTCTCCGCAGAGGAAAGCATAACATATTTGTACTAATTTCTGTTGGGTTAAGTAATAGTCTTCTTTTAAGACTGCATCTTGGAAAGTGTGCAAGCAATGCTCTGCTAACTGATTATTAGCTAATTATTTGTAACGTACAATCAGCTCTGCCAGCCAACTATTTTATGGCTGATAATGCCATTCTGGTCATTAAGGTTAATATGTACAATGACAATAAAAGCGCCTGTTAGCAGTTTAAGCTGTATGTAACAGCTCACTGTCAGGGATTTAGCTTTTCCACTAGTCCTGTTTGCTCATATGTGACCAGTAAAATTCTCTAGCAAAGATTCTGCAGGACAGTTTTCATATCCCCAAGTTATTACTGCTAGCCCACTTTATGGAAATCACTACATTTCTGGAACACTTGCCTCACGCATAGCAGTGAATTCCCTATTGCTGCCATGTACCACAGAAATACACTGCTAAACAAGGAAAGGGAAAACAAAGAAATAGCCCCATACAAATGATCTGATTGATAGAACATGTTCCAGTTATCAGCTCACAAGCAATACTGAGAACTGTCAGTCAGACAAGAAGTAGATAACAGGTAATTGATCTTTTCATTATGGGGCACGTGGGAGGAATTGGGACAAACGCTCTAATTTGTATACAAAAACAGCTTGCCTTTTTGGAAACATTTTTCCTGAACAAGTAGTAGGACACTGACTATATGAAATGAAATGCCTTTGATCAGTGCTCAAGTATGTTACTGAGCGAAACAAAGTGAGTCACATCTGTTTAGAAGAGTTTGGGGCAGAAAGGTATGTGTGCTAAGACAAGCTGAAACAGGAGAAGGACATCAGAACAGCAGACAAGAATTCAATCCAACTCTGGCTGGACCATCTGGAGAACTCTTTCCATCCTTTAAAAATTATAATTCCAGCCTCAACTAGCATGAATGATCACACTCTTATTCTAATCAATGGTAGCATCTCTCAGCAGCATAAACCCATTTTCTGCAGGATTTCTGGGCAACTCTCTTTTGGATGGACGTGGGTACCCAGTTACCTTTGTACCAGGCTGCCTCTCAGCACAGTTCAGAAGAATTGGTTTAAGTGCAACTCAGCACTGCAAAATTTTCCCATCCACACACAAAGTCCATTTCAAGTTGAGACTAACAAGTTCACAGTTCAGAGAACTATTTGCCTCTTTCAATACACAGTGTTATCAGCACTGTTCTGTGCTATCTTCTGAAACATGGCAATTTGTACTGAAAAGGTCAAAAACAGCTACTACTGCTCAGGTCACAAAGTGCAGTTTTATCTAGAAGGTAAAACTCATTATAAGCAACACTCAGATTATTATTATTTTTTTTTTATCTACAGTGTATTTACTGTTCCTGCTTTTATTATGTGTTCTAAACGATTTTAGAAAGTGAAAAAATAAGAAGTGGAAAGTCTACTGCCTCCCATTTTCAGGGTGAAATAAAGTTCACTGTCTATGATTACAGCAAATATTTCCAGTTAATGTAATCAATGATATAGAGGCTGAGAAATGTATTTGATCCTGGAAATGAAAGAATGAAACATATAATTAGCTGCACCAATAACAGTTTCAGCAGATGGGTAGGAGAACAGTGCTTCTAATGGGGCTTTTTTGACCCAGGGGAGGTTGGCAATCACTTTTGCTGGCTGGACACAGTGTTGAGAGCAGCTGGGAGTTCAGTCTGTGACAAATGGGTTCATGCAATTTGTTAAACAAGTACATTCGTGAGCAGCACTTTTGTGGATATTCCCGGGGAAAAAATTATAAAATAAAAAATAAAATTTCAAAGATCTCTAATTGTTGTGAGCCACCTCTCAGTTCTGCCAAAAACATAAAGGTGTGCAAAATATTTAATTCTCACATGATGTACAACACCTGCTGTGTATATAAACTTAGCTGTGCCTTTTTCTCCTGCTTTTTCTCCTCCTCCTGTTGTTCCAATTACACTTACTTTTAGGGGATTCCTTGTCTTTTTCAGAGATGTGTTTCAAAAGTTCCCTATATTTCCTGTACCTTGCATCTTGTTGGTATTTGTATCAAATACTTTGCATGGTTAAAGCAAGAGGGCACTCAGGATTTTCAGCTTACAGGTTTTAGTGAGACTTTGAATCTTTTTCCCATAGAATGACAAAAAATACATTTTAAAATTCCTTGAGACTCAGAAACGTAAAAATATTTAAATCAAGATCATTTCTAAAGGATGTTTGATATTTCAAGATAATTTTTTGGACTGTCCTCTTTATTACTTTATTTGTTTTGCTTTATTTCATGCTTATCATGTTTACTGTGTAATAACCAGAATATTCTGTTTTGTTGAATTTTTAAATATACACTAAAAGCATCTGCTACTTGAAAAAGATGCATCATCTTATCCTTAGATCAAAGAGTCTCCAGTTCATGCAGTTAAAGCAAATTCTGACTAAATTTTGATACATAGAGCAAGAATATATAAGCATCCAGTGCACTAACAGGATAAGCAGGTGACTTGAGTATCTTTAAATAGTTTTCCCTAGAACACCAAAAAATAACAGAGCTACATGCATAAGCTGAGCATATCTAGATCAATCTGCTTTTTAGGTTCTAATCTACAGCACATGATCACAGCAGCTGATCATAATAGCTGAAAGTTCAACAATTATTTCACAAGATATGCTCAGCCACTTCTAATAAAAACTGTTTCTAAAATGCCAACATCTGCTAAAATAATTCCAGTAGAATTGAGATAAAAGGGCAACATTCATCACGTTAATTATTTGTTGTTATTATTCACACAGTTAACTATAGTGCATCTTAGGGCTCCTCTGCATGCAAAGACACTAGAAATGAGTTAACTATAGTGCATCTTAGGGCTCCTCTGCATGCAAAGACACTAGAAATGAGGTGAAAGACTAAAAATTTAAATTGGGATAACGCAATTGAGCGAATCATTTCCTATCATCTAACAGGAAAAGTTTTTCTTTGCTAGTCCTATAGATCAAAGAACACTGGTTTCACAGTCTTAAAACGATTGTTGCTAGTGCTCTTGGGCATTTCTTCCTGGATTATTGACTATTAGAAGTCATCTTGTTGTAAAGAAAACATGACTTACACAAACTATATAACCATCTTAGTTAACATTCTATCATAGAGGTATGAACTTTTCTTAGTAACTATCAGCTTTTTCTCAAAGGATATCATTCACTGGTGTTTCAAATGAAAATATCTGAAATATACAATGTACTAAAAGGATGTGCCAAAATTCAACTGAAGAGAAATATATGTCATGTGCTATGGCTTCAGCAATGGGAAAAAAAAAAGGTATTTTTCCTCTAGGGCATTCCAGAGCTACTATATTCTATTTGGGAAGATTGACACTTCCCTTGTCTCAGACAGTGATCGCAACTGAGGACTAGACTCAAGCCTGGTCTGGTGCTTTATAGTAGCACCTTCATTTGGCAGGCTTACTGAAATTCTACTCCTTGCTTTTCTGCAGAGGGTAGAGATTCTGGGAATGTAAAAGTAAAATTAAAGCTCACATTATGGCCTATGACAGGCCTCCCAACTTTGAGCTCCAACTTCAGGCCAGGTGTGAGCAGCACCTCATGCTACAGGTGGTATGCTAGGATCTTCAGGAACTGACAGCTAAAAGACATAAATCACACATTTCTATACTTCTGAAGAGGAAAAGAGTACCTCAGATATGCAATAGGCTGCTCCACTGGGAAATATGTCAAGACTGCATACGAAGCTGCACCCTGAAATGACTTGGCATTTGTAGACCTTTCATCACCTACTGTTTTGTGGCTTACTGGGGATTTAGGGTAGACAAAGCTAGACACTAATCATGAAGCATGGGAACTGAGCTGCATTTACTTGCAGTCTTTGTGAGCTGCAGACTGATTACTCCATAAGAAAGCCATTAATTGCCTATGTGCCTCTCAGTATTTTTGACGGCTACATTATAATGTAAGAAAGTTTCAAGTCTATGACTTTCTCCCATAGGTTCTCATTCTCCATGAGTATGTAAGACCTAGTGCAGCCATCATCTTCGTTTCAGAGCCACTGCAAGATAATTCCACGTAAAAATATGTTTCTCTGCGTATATCCAGTGAGCTGCACAAGTCTGCAAGTTCAGCTCCACTTGTTCTCATTCAGCCAGCCTCTCACTCAGCACTTTCTGTGGCTGTGTTCTAAAGCAAAGCATCCCATTCAGGTCTGCCATGTGTCCATGGAAATTTGCAGGGTGTATTTCTAAGAAGTAGAGTAGAGGGAGATCAAGGACTAGTATCAAAGCAGAAGCAAAAGTAAGCATGGAGATTAAATGTCAGAATTAAGAAAACCAGATCACTAAATATAATGCCAATTAAGAAAAACAAAAAAGGAAAAAAAAGGAAAATAAAAAGATATGTCTCATACAGTCTCTTAGAGGCATTAAACAAAAGATTCTGCAGAAAGATTCCATTCTCAAATGGATATAGGAAACAGAATAGTGAATCAATCCAAGTTTCTGCTTCTGCACAGTATACCTGATTCTGTGCACATTATTCTGTATATAGTCAAGATAACCCATGGAAAGTGTGCCAGAATTAACTAAGTACACAACATAATATCAGCAAAAGGTCTTTCAATCACTGAATGATGTCTGAGCTCAATAACAACAACTATGACTTTCAAATTACCTTTTCCTTGCATGCAAGGACTCATTGTAATATTTTCTCTGTGTCTTGTGGTACCCACTACAGGTTGAAGTATTTTGGCTTTTGGTCCTCATAAGATAGATAAAAAAGAACAAATGGCCTGCCACAGGAGCACTCCTGTAAGCATTTCCAGATTAAATTGGATTGAATTTTTTTTTCCAAATTCAATTACAGTGCATCAAGCTATACAGAAACACAAATATCTTGCCTGGTAAAATTTTCCTTGAACAAATAATAACACTACAAACATTTACTTCTTACTTCAAAAAATAATCTTGTTGCTAAAAAAATAAATGTGAGGTGAAAAGAAGAAGTGGCTTATTGCTAAAAAGATTTTACTCTTCCACATACCAAGAGCCCAGAAGCTGCTACTGAAGCAAAGTATCTTTCCAATCCTCAAAATCTCAGAAATTCCATCTGTGTATTAAACTCTGTCTGTGTATTAAACACTGGGGGTCTTTCTCTTCTGGTGATGGAGATGATGTCCGTCTGCACCATGGCTGAGAGCTTGCTCGCTGCAGCTAGCTGCTTCTGGGTCTAATAAAGGTGTAGCTGTTACATCATGTTTTTACCATATGTTTCATAGAGTCATATAATCATAGAATCACAAGGTTGGAAACGACCTATAAGATCATCTAGTCCAACCATCTTCACACTACCACTGCTACCACAAGCTACTAAACCATATCTCGCAGCTCCTCGTCCAGACGCCTCTTGAACACTGCCAGAGATGGCGACTCCACCACCTCCCTTGGCAGCCATTCCAGTGCCTGACCACTCTCTGAGAGAAGAAGTTCTTCCTTAAGTCCAACCTCAACCTCTTCTGGTACAACTTGCGGCCATTTCCCCGGGTCCTGTTCGTTGCCTGGGAGAAGAGGCCAAACCCCTCTTCACCACAACCTCCCTTCAGGAAGTTGTAGAGTGCAATGAGGTCTCCCTTGAGCCTCCTCTTCTCCAGGCTAAACAATCCCAGCTCCCTCAGCCGCTCCTCATAAGACTTGTGCTCCAGACCCCTCACCAGTTTTGTTGCCCTTCTCTGGACACGCTCCAGGGCCTCAATGTCTTTCCTGTAGTGAGGGACTGAACTGAACACAGTACTTGAGGTGCGGCCTCACCAGAGCTGAGTACAGGGGGATGATCACCTCCCTGCTCTTGCTGGCCACACTATTTCTAATGCAGGCCAGGATGCCACTGGCCCTTTTGGCCACCTGGGCACTCTGTTGGCTCATGTTTGGCCGAGCACCAACCAACACCCCCAGGTCCCTTTCCTCTTCACAATCATCCAGCCACTCGTCCCCAAGCCTGTAACACTGCATGGGGTGGCTGTGGCCAAAGTGCAGGACACGACACTTGGCCTTGTTGAACCTCATCCCATTCACCTCGGCCCAGCGCTGATTGATGGCTGAGAGCGGCTTGGCAATCACCCCCACCAGCTCCCTCAGCACCCGAGGGTGTAGGCCATCCGGTCCCCAGTTTATTGGATCCAACTACTGCTTCTTACTGAATATATAAACGGTAAGGTCTTCGGAGCTGAAACCATCTCTTCAACTCTATAAATTGGACACAAAGTGTTTTATGTGGCAAACTTTCTAACTGTACAGGACTTACAGGCATTTCTGAAGTAGCAATGACTAATGAAACAGCCTTGGCCCCAGATGCCCTTTCAGGGTTGCCAAATATATATATAGCCATTTTATTCTATACACTCTAACTCTTGCAGGTTTCTTTCATCCCACATAAGTTATAAAATCCACATTGCAGGTGTTTGCTTCTGTGGAGAGTATAAACTGCAAGTATTCTCTTCCTGACAAGCTTTGCAACAGTTTACTGATGATTTGGGTATTTCACGAAAGAAGAGGTCCTGTACAACGTACCAACTCTACTGAAACCCAGCATATACAGCTTGTGAACTCCCAAGGTTCCCTTGCAGAACACTCTAATAATCAAACCAGAACAAGTATGGCTATTATTATTCTTCCTAACTTTTCCATAATACTCACAGGCCCAGTCAACAGTAAGAAATGTACAAGCCAAAGCATATGCTTTGCCATTCCAGTTATTGTTAATACATAATGTAACAAAAACAAACAAAAAACCTACCAATTTTCATCCCCAAACTTATTTTCCAATTACTACCAAACCTCCAACTATACAATCTCCCAGCGGGAAACTTTCATGCATGATGCAAGCTGAATGGTTTTCTAAGAACAGGATCCCCAAAACCTTGGATTTTTTATTTTTTTTTATTTTTTTTTTACAATTAAAAATTAAAGATTATTGTTTTAACGTTAATAGTGTCTGTGACATTGCTTCCACATTAATCTTAATATTTTAATAATTACTGCTCAAGCTTTCAAACAAACAAACAAATGTTTCTCTTCTGGCAAATATTTATAGGCATTAAGAAAGGGTGATTTCAAGGTGTTGGGGCTGTCTGTAAATTGCATTGGCTCAAGCTTGGATCAGGAATTGGAACCTAAGGCACAGTGATAGAGCACTCGAAAATAGTGTTTCTTCACTTCAGATACTTGCATAACATCACTGGAGAAAAATATAATAAAATATCCATCTGGAAAACTAGTAGCCGAAGTCATGTGATTATCAGCCCTCCATGAGTACTTCCAAGAGTTCTGAGCCCAGACCTCCTCCTTCAGCAAGTAGTATCTATCTGCTGGGGCAGCTAGCTGTAGTGCCTCATTGGTCCTTCTCTAGGCAAACCAGCTCCTTTCTGGGCTCAACTCTTTTCTCCAGGTTCAGTTTCCAGGTGCTCTCCTATAAAGCAGACAAAAAGAAAAAAACACAGGAACCAGGCAGGGGGACTTGCACAGGAGTTCCGTCTCTGCAGTGCCATTCTTGATGGATTCAGCGCAAGAACTTCCTGAACAATACCTTTCCTATAACTCCAGTTTCCCTCTGCTTGTCCACTGCCTGCTGCCAGCTTTCAACCCCATCCTCCTTTACTGCAGTTTACCTATTGCCATTGCTGCTTCCACTGCCCCTCCATTACCAGGGCATCTATGGTACTGGAGAGGCCGCTTTCACTGGTGGCAACTTGAGCAGACCTTTTGCACACACATCTTCTGGAAGTTGGTATCGATGTATTATTTCTCTCAACATCAAACGAGAACGTTATTTTAATAAGAATGTCCTTAAGTCCTTTGTAATAATCACGTAAAAAACAGTCTGGCCCAAACACCTCTCCTTGCCTGCCAACAGATTCTAGTACAGAGCTGAATGTTCTTTTTCCAGCTCAATGGCTTTCCGCAGTGTGTGCTTCATTCTTGTAGGCATTCCTCTTGAAGTGTATGATCTGTCCAACAGAAAGTGCTTATCTCCTCCTCATTTACCACTATTTTTTTCTTCTGTTTGGCCTTAGCCTTCCATAATGAAAATCAGAACATTATCCCAAAACTTAACAAGCACTCTCTTTCATTTATGAACTACAGGGTGGATCAGTGCAGAAGAGATTCCCTGGTTAGAAACAGACAGCTTTTGCTTTGGCTCTCAGGCTATTCAAACTCTCTGCTCTCAGACAGTGTGAGAGAAAATGTTCAGCCAAATGTGATTCAAATTTCACAATTACAATGACTCTTTAACAAGATGTGTAAAATCAGAATTCGGGACACAAATTGAAGAGAAATGGTTAAGAAGTAAACTTAAAGTGGCTCATGGTTAAAGCTAACTGATTGAGGCTTCTGCAAATCTGAAGCATTGTCTAGATTTTCTTAGATATACACTTATTCATGGCTGAAAGATCCACATAGCTTCTAGTATTCCTGTGAATTTCCTTTCTTTTACATCTTTCTTTTTTTTTCTTTCTTTTTCTTTTTTTTTTTTTTTTTTTTTGTACGAGTGAATTATTGAGTAAATAATATTGAAGCATAGATCCTTGCACTGCTACAGCAACCCAGCAAAAACAAGAAGCAGACATGCGAAAGGAGACTGCAGCAGAACGGGATTTATCTGGCACTGGCCTCAGTATTTATGCAGTTATCCTCTGCGGGATTAGGAAAATTTTCCTCTGGCTTCCCTGTAGCTTTCTGTCCGGTATTGCTCCTCACCCTGCCTGCATGCATGCGTATCCCCGAGAGGATTTTGTTTTCCTTCTCCCACCCTTGCCAGTAATTACCAACGCATAGTACCAGGGAATGAAGAAGGAGAGAACGCTGTAAAGAGGCCTACCACCAATTCAATGGTGCTTTGATTTAACAGCTCCAAGCCCTTTGAAAACATTTTGCCAAGAAAAGCTTGCCATCAACACGTATAATCTCTTATCAGGGGCCATTGAAAGCCTGGGCTCCGAGGTTAATTCTCCCATCGCAACGAGTTTCAATCAGTTCAAAACTCACATCGAGATGAAAGTCGCGGAGCCTTCTCGCCCGGCTTGTCCCGCAAAACCCACTGAGATCAACCGACTGGGGAGGATTAGGGCATGCTCATCTGTTGGCTCTCCAGCGGGACGGGCAGGCTCAAAAGAAAAACAATAATTAGGGATAATTGCTTGTGTCCAAACACAGGCATTAAAGCCCCTTTCCCCTTTGGTACTTTGTGAGCTGGAATGAAAAAGACACCCCCTGTTTTGACAGCTGGGCAGGCGAGCAGGACTGGTGACAGATGAAGCGAGACGTCCCCAGACATGCACGGCGCAGCGGGGCGGGCGGCCGGGGCCACCTCACACCGCCCCTCCGCGGGCGGAGCCGCCGCGCCGCCCTGAAATGGCCGCGCCGCCCCGAGATGGCCGCGCCGCCCCAAGATGGCCGCGCCCCGCACTGGGCTCCGCCTCGCCGGGCATCGCTCCGTCGGGCGGAACGAGCGCCGGGGTGGGCGCGCGAGGCGGCCCCGGCGCTGCGTGGTCCCCGGGCGACGCGGCAGCCCCGCAGCGGGCTGGCCGCCCCATAAAGGGCCCTGTGCCTGTGCTGGCTTCGCCTCGGCTGCGGCACGCCGGCGCTGGCGCCCCGGGGGCCGTGTGGGTGCCCGCCCGGCAGCAGCGCGGGGCGTTCCGGCCGCAGGCTCCGCGCCGCCGGGTAGCGGGCTCCCGTCTGCAGGCGCTGGGTCTCGTGTAGGCTTAACCGGCAAATGCGGATCAGATGGGGAGGGCTGAGCGCTTCAAAACAACTGACTAAAATTACACTCTTGAGCTGTAATGTATACAACGGCATGAGTGATTAATTAGGGAAACCCACATCCGACAAGAAAGATTTTTGAAAGGATTCTTGGAAAACACTGCGAGTGCAGCTGGGATCCAGATTAATGTACTTATCTAATAAAGCCCTTCCCGTCGCCTCCCGTCCCTCGCCCGGTCCCGTCACAGCAGTGCCCAGCCGGCGCTCGCTGCACCTTTCCGACTAAAGCCGGTGCCGCTGGGCTGAGCCGTCCGTGCGCGCCGTCGGGCGATCAGCGAGCGGCAGGCGGCTCCGCTTTCCGTGCGGGAGGCAAAGCGGGAGCGCCGTCGCTGCTCTGGAGCTGCGTGCCCAGGCGGATGGACGCGGCACCGCGCTGCCAGCCGTACGCGGGCGCTGCAGCCCGATAACGCAAAGCAGGGCGTGTCGGTGGGCTTTCTAGGAGAGGCGGTGTTAATGCAGACTCAACTGTAATTCAGTTAAATTCACGAGAGATAAAACGAGGAACCGGGAAAGGTCACATATCTAATTCCAGCTGAGCAGACCCCGCTGGTAGAGCTCGCCTCGGTAAAAAAAAGTGACGTTTCTGCAGCCCCAGACACTGAGGAGCCTGACGAGTTGAGAGCGCAGCAAGGAATAAAACGGATTGCAGGATTTTAATCTCCCAATCTTGTTTTACAGTGTTACGGCGATCTTACAATCGATAGCAGTTCTCTTTCTGTTTATCCTGGACTTCTTCAGCCGCTTAATCCATACAGAGAGTCTGTGACCGCCAAAAATGTTTTGCAGTAAAGAAATGCGTTGGAGAATTAATAACGATGATGATGATGATAAACAACGCCTCTATTCCTGCAGCTCGCAAGCACGCAGCACGTGAGCCGCCCGCGCCAGCCCCCTTAGCAGCCCGTGCAGGGAGCCCCGCCAGCAGCTCCGGGTGCCGCACACCGCAGTGCGCTCCGCAGCGCCCGCATGTTGCTCGAGGTGCCGCACAGCAGCCATGAACGCAGGTTCGAATGAGGAAAAGGCAAAACTCAGCCCCTGAAAGGGAAAGATGCAGCACGACTCTGTGCTTTCTCGAGGAGGCTAGGGATATCTGCGGTGACTGAATCTCCTTCTAAGAGACCAGATATATGAGCCATTATTAAAGAGAACAATAATTAGCTGGAAATGTCTCTAAATTAGTTCTAACGCTAGATACACCTCCTTGAGAGTGCCGGGGGTCCCTGGCATATGGCAGGTTGTTGAGATGCGGTGTGGGGGTGTGCGGCATGTGGTTTTTTTCATTCCCCACGGTTAAAAAAAAAAGTTGGCAGCTTTCACACGAGAATCTTTGGGATAATTCTATGGGGGGAAAAAAATCGACAACGTATCGGCAGTGTTTCCTAGCCGAAGTGCCCGCCGCAGCCTCACCGGTTTGGCATGGGCAAGCCACATCTTATCTCCAACACAGCTCCAAAGTTGCACGGTAAAATCCCGATCCTTTCGCTCCCCACTTTCGCTTCCTTTGATGAGACAGGTTTTGACAAGCTGCAGAGCCCCGGTAGAGACCCTACCCTGTCTCCAGGGACCCGGAGAAGTCTGCTGAAATCTTTAATTATCTCGCTGTGCTGCGGTGTCCTGCGCTGTGAAATTGATGTGTTTTATTGGTAGTAGTTGGTTGAAATTATATTAATAGTAACCGTCGGTGTATTTCTAAACACAGTATTTCGTTCTGAAAATGTTCAAGAATAAAGAGTATGGTTATGAAAAATTCAAGAGCAAATAATGTGCAAAATTACTTTTCTCCAGAACCTCTTTGAGAATCTTCCCACCTACTGTAGCATCAAGCAAAGAAGAATATTCAGTGTAGATGCTAATCTAAAGTTTGAGCGAGAGAGAGGCACAGTCACCTCAATTTACTCGGAAGGAACCTGCGACCACGAATGGAAGGTCATCACGGGTTTGTTCCTGCACTTCCTCTTTTTCTGAAGTTCTTCGGAATCAATCAATAGGAAATTAAAAGCGAGGAGAAAATACCACATACAGCGTGCTGAGATATGTCTTGAATATATTGTGCGGGAATTATTCTGTCTTAATCTTGTTGTACACATTGGAACCGTAGAGACGGGGGAAAGACCTCTTTAAAACGAAATTTGAGCGCTTATTTTTACATTTTCTTTTTAAATGAGGTCACTTATTTTTTGGCTACAACTACGTGGCAATCTATTGCTGCCGGCAGCCTGCACACATTTGATTACAAATGCGCAAAAGAGAACTGCAGGCTGCGGCATCCAGCCCGGGGATTTTATTCCACATGCTCTACTCTGAGGTTTCCTTTTCTATTTGTCTAATACAATTTATGCCAGGCGGTTTTCTTCCAAATTAAGTAAGAGACGCTGATCGCTGTAAGAATTAGCTTGTGTCGAGTTTTAGGTGGAAAAGGAAATTTGACAATGCCACAGACGAATATTTCAACAGCCATTTACCACTAAAAAGCACAACTTCCAGAGTTATATACCTTGTGCTACAGTTCATAAACTTGATTTATGATGAAACAGAATTACTGGATTTTACTGCTCTGGCCCTCCCAGCTGGTAAGAATTTGTCTGCAACATATGGGGTTTACTGTGAACGAAAACAGCATTATATCGAAACTTTCCTCTGTATACGTGCTTCTAGTCAACAGGTAATGGAAAACTGTCTTGCAAAAAAAAAAAACACCCGCGTACTTGGGACCAGATTTTCATGGTCAGATGGTGCAGACGAGGTCTGCGTGCTCCCGAGCTCCGGAACCTGCCCGGTGCAGCAAGTACAGGGGTAGGACCTCGACTGTGTCTTTCAAGAGCCGGGAGCTCGCACCGATGACCCGCAGCTGAATTTTCTGCACCTAGTATCTTCCCGAATTATCCGTGGAGGAACCCCAGCAGTGAGGTGGAGAGAGGGGGCAGTTCGTGACAGCCTGGCATCCTCAGTCATATTTGTGCCTGGAGTAAACTGCCGATGCGGTCACATAATCTGTTGGCTTGTAGTATAATACAGCGGTGTATCATATGAACCATTCGGCATAAATTCCGATCTCCCAGCTCGATGCCCTCGGGAAACCGTAGCCCAGAGCCCGGACCCCGGCAATCAGGGCCGTGCGTACCGCAGCGCTTATCGCAACGCGCCTCTCGCAGCCGCTGCCGCAGCCCCGGAGGGGCGCGGAGCTCCGCGCTTGCCGCGGCCGCTGCCCCGCGGCGAGGGGTGAGAGCCTGGCTTTGCCCCGACTCGACCAGGGGTGAATGCTGCAGGGGTCCCACGGCTGCGGAGCAGTGTCTGTACTCGCTCGAGGAGCAGCGGGCTTGGCAAGGCTCCTGCAGGACCGCTCGTGGGCACATCCCTGCTCTTTTCCTCCTCTTTCCTCCGCAGCCCTCTCCTCAAATGTGCGGTATCTGACCGAGGAGCTGGGCAGAGGGCACCCCTCCCCTCTCACCGGGCAAAGGCTTTCGCCTCTGTGCGGGTCCCCGAGGCTGTGTCTGCCCGGCGGCTCGCGGGAACCCGGGGATGCGGCCGTGCGGTGGGACGGGGAGGCTCTTACACAGCGCCAAGCACTGCGGGGCGAGACCCGGGGGGCATTTTTGTGGGAGATTTGTACAATCCGTGGAAAGCTCGTGAGAGGGAGGGAGGGAGGGAAGCGGAGCAGACTCGGGAGAGTGCAGAACCCGCGCCGAGAGGGAGAGTTCGGCTTTGTAAGTAGAGGTCTGTATCTTGCCAAGGTGATAATTGGAAAAATATCCCCGCGAGCCAGCGTTTCCATAGGGTTTTTTTCTTTCTTTCTTTTTTTCTTTTTCTTATTTTCTCTTTCTTTTTTTCTTTTTCCTCTCGTGTAGCACAAGTTCACGTAAGCTTTCGACAGCTCAAGTCGTCAGAGTTTCCATCCCTCGCCCAGAAAGCCGCTAATCTGAGTTGCTTTTGCGGTGGCTATTTACAGGCAATTATAGGATAGGCATATGTTACCAAAAAGCGGGAACGAGTGTGGTCTTTCGTCCTCTTTCATGCTTTCAATTAAACGGTTCTCTCTGTTCGTGCATACTTAAACACTTCTTTTTTGTTGTTGTTTTGTTTTTCTTTTTTTTTTAAACTTGCCTCGAAAGCCCCTTAAAGCTTAAAAAGAAATACTGCCATGATACAGAGTCCTTTGTTTGTTTGTTTGTTTGTTTGCTTGCTTGCTTGTTTTCTCTGCACTTCTCTTAGGGATAAACGAAAGGTGATGGTTTCGGACATCGAAGCAACGGAAAGAAGAGTCACACGATGATTAACGAGCTCGTTTCGGGCAGGGGATGGCGAGGACGAGCGTTCCTCCGCGCGCTGAGCTCCGTGCGGGGCCGCATCCACCGCACTCCCACTCCCCCGTGGGAGCCTCGCAGGGGCGGTGAACGAAAGGTGGCTTTGTCATTATCGTCATTAAACTTCCTGAGAGGCAATGAGATAAAAAGGCGCTCCGAGGTGCAAATGACAACTTCTGGTTTCGGTGGTTTTGCGGGATGTATGGCTTCTCATATGGACTTGGTGTTTTAATTGTTGCTCCTCATGCTGCAGAGATGCGGTCTTGACACAGCTGCGCTGTTAAATCAAGAAGCCAGCAAGAGACAATCACAGGCAGGGCTGTCTCCTTCGCTGTGAAATGATAACCAGCACATTGTAAACACAGCGCTATAACCCCAGCAGCAGTTTACCAGTGCTCTTAGCACGGAGGCTCTATTTGTACAAATTTCTCCATTGTAAAATGGACCGTTTTCGTTTGAGTTCCCTTTGCATGTAATTTCTCGATTTTCTGTAGCGTATGTTCTCTCTATGGAATTAATAAAATTAACTAATCTGGGTTTTTACAATCCTTAATTGCTCTCTTCTTTTTCTTCTTTTTTTTTTTTTTTTTTTTTTTTTTTTTTTTTTTTCCCCTCTTCCGCCGTTTTCTCAGGATAAATAACGGACATTACAATACATTGTTCTTCTTTTCCCCAGATGAACTGCCTGCAGCGTCGGATATTGGGTAGCCATGCTTCGTGTTCTGGAGCGGAGAGGAAGAGACACTCCTTCTCTATATAACACCACCATAGTGACAAGGACATTCAGAAAGCTTGATGATGCAATCGTGTTTCATCTTTTACCTGTGACTACACCCTTCCCATCCCATTCCTCCTTTTTTTGTTGCTTTTTTTTTTTTTTCCTTTTTTTTTTTTTTTTTCCCAGACCAGCTTAACTTTCCATTTTTTAGACCTCAAAATTATTTTTTCCTTTGGCTCTTCAAAACACCCTCATCTATTCCCTGCAGACTTTTGGACATACTCCATCATTTCTTATGTGTAGGCATCTCTTCAGTGCTATATGTTCAGCTTTGACCACTGCCTACAGGACTCCAGCCTGGAAGTGTGAGAAGTTCTTCACTCTAGAGGCATGGTGGACGAAGGTCCAGATCACATAGCCCAAATGATTCTGAAAGTTGAACTGCATAATTTCATCCTTGTTTTTAGAGACTTTATCGAAGACAACTGTTCATTAATTGGAGTAAGATAGTGCAGCTCTGTTGCTGCCAGTGGTATACCACAATTTATAGCACAACAGATTTGTACCACAGTCATATGTCAGCTAGCAGAGGCAGACACTTCAGCAAAGCAGAAAGCCTGTTACGGGACTGAAGGGAAGGGATGAGTACTGGAACTGGAACTTTTTTGAAATCCAAAAAAGGGGGCTGTCTGATTCCATTTGAGATTTGTACCATTTTTTATTTTATCCCTGTGGTTCACCAGTTTCTTGCTAAACAATAATAGATGTTTCTACATAATTTGATATTTAGCCATTGAAGTAATTGAACAACTTCTACTTGTAACTTGATAAGATTCCACCTTAAATTCAGCGCCCGTGTATAAGGAGTTTAAGTCCAGTGTGGGACAATAGCTCTGCTGCTTTGAAACCCTGGTGCAGTGTGTGCCACATAACGTGGGGCAATTCCTGGGCTATTTGCAGCCATTCCCTGCGGATCTGGGCCTTACCCTTTGTTAGGCATCGGCCATGTGATCCCTGCATCTGACTGGAAAGGGCAGCCTTGTAACAACATTATTTCAGGAGGATAATAAGTAGCCATCATAAATTCCTTTTTTAATAGTTTATTGCCGGTTGTAGTCTATTGACAGTGTCTGTTTTATAGCATGGAGGAAAACAGTTCCTTGTTGGTACTAGTCACTAAAACTGTTTGATAGCTCTGGCCGGTTTTAGTGCCTTCAGAGAAAACCTAGTGTCTCATGAAATGAATCATAAATAGCTGGGCCGAAGTCGAACAAAAGACGGAAAGAGGGAGGAAAAAAAAACAGTCTTGCACTTACTGAAATATGTTTACTTTGGACAATAATCTATTAACTAGTTTAACAAAGATACTTTAAGGCTGGATCCTGCTGTCTTAGCTGAAAGAAAAAAAATTCCAAGAGGATTGTGTCTTGGGCCTTTTTAGAGAGTCTATTCAGCAAATATTATACTTCTTTTAACTCACAGAGTGGTGCATACAAAACCGTAACCAGACTTTACCTTTTGGAAGCAGAAGCAATGCAGTCTAATACCTAGATGTGTCTTGTCATCACTGTCTTGTTTCATAACATTCAACAATTTATGTCAAATCTCTTGGGGCAGTACACAGCTAAATATATAGGTATGGGAGAGAGGGCTGAGAAGGAACTGCATGCCTAGTGGGTCCCACAAAACCCCATCTTTGTGGCTGTGTAACACCCCAGATGTTTACATTTACAATCCCTACTCCGAACCACTTTACTCTGGAACGTGAATCCATTGTTCTTATTTATGTCTGTTCAAAATTCAGAAACCTGGGTGTTCCAACCAATGGTGGTCTGAGCTGGTGTGGTAGGAGGTCTTGCAGCCATTATGGGCACCATCACAAAATTTTCCAGGAGATTACAGTCCTGTCTTTTTCCTTTTTGTCCTTCCCAAGTGCTGATGAGTGCAATAAGGTTCCTGAGACTTCAGTCTCAGCTCGAAATTAATTTAAACTTGCTTTTCTTCCTTCTTTTCTTCCTCAAGCTCTTCCCTACGCATCCTGTTTGAATATGTAATTTTTAAGCTCACCAAAGAGATGGCAGGAAAATCTGACTTCAGACTTAATGTATCTTCAGATATATTAATGTATCTCCAGACTTAATATACCTATAATATTCAGACAAAATATCCTTGAAAGATGGGACTAAATGATGGAGCCCATTGTTTGCATCATGCTGAGACAGAAGTGAGAGACCTGAGCTCGATGTCCTCCCCAGCCAAAGCGCTGAAAGGTCCTATGAAGATCTACATTCCTAATTGTCATAGGAACACCTTAGCCACTATCCTTCTTAAACTGAGCCATGCTGCAGAAACATACAGAAATGAATCCAAAACTCCGTGGAATGGAGCACAACTCTAGATCTTCATGTTTTGGGCTTCCAGGGATGCTTCTGGTACTCACTTCCTGGCCTGCTATTACTTTTATTACAATGCTTTTAACTCCTCAAAGGGGGACTCAAGGCCTCAGATATCCCATACATCCAGAGTGAGCAGGTTTTGAGGCTACTGTCATGCTCCTTCACTGTTATCACAAATTCTTCATTCCATACAGCTGATGAATAAAAGTTGACACTTTTATGAATAAGAGAGATGTAGATGTAAGCCACTATTCACTGGGCTAAATTAGGAAATAAAGGCATCCTTCTCTGCTTCTCCCAAAGTAAATGCTGTAATGCACTTCAAAAATATTATTTTAATATTTAACTAAGTAGCAAATGATGACATGCTTTTCACCTGAGGCAAAAACCCATCTGCCTCTGAACCGTATGGCCCAGAAAGGGTGCTGGGCTGCGTTACCTACAGAGTAAGCAGAGGTAGCTTCCTACATAGATATGCTTTAACTACAGAAGTTCCAATAGGACTTCACATGCCCTGCCATCCCTACCGTTCCTTGCTAGTCCATTCTCTGCAACACCATGCTCCATGTCAAAAGAGCTGGGGCCATCTTCAAAGGTGTCTATGCACTCTTAAGGCCTGGACAATTCAGGCTGGATTCTGGATTTCAGTTCAGATTTGAATTAGGTGCTGTCCATCATCTGTGACATCTTTCATTTCTTATTGCACAACTATCTCATCATTTTCAGGCTGGGAATATATGATTTGCTTCCCCTGTAGGCTCACATTACTATAATTATTCTGGTTTTGTCCACTTCAGGATTCAGTTTCTCTTGGACTCTCTTCATTCAGATACTCCTAAACTCTTGCCCCAGTCTACTTCTCCATCAGACAACAGTGTGCCTTTGACTTTCTGTACTTCTCAATTATGTCCTGGGAGCAACTCAAAGTGATGGCCTGCCCTTATTGTCTGAAATTGTGTCCTTGCAACTACCTCTCACCTCCTGAGACTTCTTCAGTGTTGGTGCTGGCTGAGGAGGAAGAACTATCATTTCTACCTTCAATGATGGGAGAGAGATACCTAACTTTGAAAATATTTGGTGAACATTTGGTGAAGAACCATGATGCTGGAAATAGCCTGTCCCTGTGGTATGACCAGGGATGGACTTCTCTGAGGAACGTACAGGGTCTGATTGGTCACAGAGAGGCCAGAAACCTGAGAAAGGATAAGGAGTCCAAGCAGATGCTAATGATAAAAGTCAGACTTCTCCCTGGGGATTTTGTTTGCTTGCTTGTTTGTTTGTTTTTGCTGTGTGCTTTGAGCAAGGGCTAACAGCATGAACAAATGAAATAAACACTGCAGTTGTCCTACTTGTTATCTTTCAGCCATTTGAAACTGCAGATGAAAGCTGTGATTATTGCCCAAATGACCATACAATTTAGATCTTGTCTATTTTTGCTACTCCAAGCATGAGGGTCAAACAAGTGGGCTGTTGCAGCCACACACAACCCCAACAAAACCGATGGGACCCAATATCTATGCAACTGTTTGCATGCAACAGGTTGCAGTGTCAGAGTCACAGGTCCTAATTTGCATGCAGCTACACACTGTTAACGTTCTTCTGATTCTATTTTATTTTTGTTGAAGTAGAGGAAATTGTTTTCCTTATTTCACTAATGCTGCAATTGTGAAATTTCTTGTTATCTTTGAGCACTTACAAAATCCTGGCCCACAGCAATAAAATAAACAAATGTTTTACTTTACATGAGTATTTCTTCTTATCTGGCACACATCATTTTATTAGTGTACTCTACTTTTATTTCATCTTGGTTTCAAAGTCCACTTGCTAGACAGTCAGCAAACCCCCTTTTTTACTCTCATAGGACATGCACATTTTTTATAAGCCTGCAGAAATATCTGTGGAAGGAGAATGAGTACAGTCCCTTTTTTTCTTATGAGATACTTTCTTTACAAATTCTGATGTAATATTTGGTCTTTCCTGATGTCTCACTCACTTTTTTATTTTCCTGATGGCTCATTCACTCTTTCATTTTATAAAAAATGTCTTAATCTATTCTCCTTCATCTTCTTCTCATGCCTTTGGGACATGGTAACACATGGAAATGCTGTGCAATACTGACACCTGCCAAGTGTGTCTGGAGAGCACTACGCAATTTACTAGCATCTCCTCCTGACATAACTCTCCTGCAGAGAGGAAAATTCTATTGATTTAGGCAACAGTTGAAGGAAACATGAAGAAATGATGGAGTCTTCTGCCCCCTTCTCCCTTAAAAATATTTTTTTTCTTCAACTAGGGAAAATAAGAGTACAGAAGTCCTCCAAAACAAAGAGAAATTTAGAATCATCAAAGCAAAATACATGTGCACCCAATCATTTTCGTGATATATTACTTTGCCTAATCATTAACTTAAACTGCCATATAAGAATTTGTAATCCACAGTAAATCATTTGGTAAGAATGATTTAAATGTACTGCTGACTAATGTAAAACAGTTGAGTTTCCACACTCAGTTGGCTGCCAAACATTGTTTAAGGAAAAGGAGGGGGGAATCCAAGTTGACATAAGTTATACCAGATATAACTCTCCAATACAGTTGTGACTTGCAAATTATTAAGTTTAAGAGATAGGAAGAAGATGACTTGCTGTACCATGAGAATTGCCAGGGCTTTTTTGTGCCTTAATAACAGTGCCTTTGCAAAAGTGTTTAATTCTTCTCAAAGGCTGCTTGGAAGTGCCTTTATGACCTTATCTGCAACAACACTAGAGAAGTAAGAAAGATGACCTTGAAATGCTAGATAGCTTAGTAACACAATAGCAAAACAGAGAGACTACTTGAATGGTATAAGAACGAGGATGCTTTCCTTACCATAGTGATGGAGTAACCATAGTAGGAGTTCTTAGTGTTTAAGGAAACAAATCAAACATACTCTCCTCAAGTACGGAAGAGAACAAAAAACAGTGGCATGAGACACTTCAAATGGATACATAACGGAGGAAAGAGGTGCGGATCAGCTAGAAGCCTTGGGCTTAAGGAACAATGATGATGTGAAATGAGGCAAACATCAATAAAGAACAAGGATGAGGGAGACAACTTCTCTAGCCTTAAGTCTTTTAAATTTAAAATATTCTTTGGAAGAAAGGAGAAACCAAGGATGTGCTAATGCTGGTTTTAATGTAGAAACTCAACAAACTCTTCAGTAAAGTTCTTCCTATTCACTATCATGTAGCATACACTTTATTGTTGTGCCTATCCCCTTGTTGATCAGCATATTTCATCTTTCATGTTTCCTTAGACTAAGTGTGTATCAGCATCACCAGCAATGCAAGGAGCGAGGGGGACATCAGCTCCACAGCCTCAACTCTGTGATGCTGCACAGCTGAAAACCAACGTTGATAATCCAATTAACCCAGCTGTAGCATCATGGGTGAACTGTTTGAATATTTACTCAGCTTTCCAAGCAGTTTGCTCAGCCTTTCATGCTGTTTTACCACATGGCTGCAGAACCAGAGGAACCAGCTGTATGTGACCACTGGCCACTCGTCCAGTGGCGGTGATCATGCAGCAGGTCCAGGCAGCCTGGGCAGGGTACCTGTGATCTCAGGTCTTTCCAGTGCCTTGGAAAAATCTCCCTCATGGAAGCTGCCTGTGAATAATGCAGCCTGCAGTTGCTGCTATGGGAGGTATGGGATCGTGTTCCCACCTGAGGAAATAAATAACTAGGTATCTGAATTCATTATTTTTGAAATATTCAGCTTAAAGTTATATGGATTATAGAGTGTTATAAGGCATTTTCTGACAATCTAGCTGCTATTTGGCAAAGGTATATCAAAAGCAGACGTATCTGAAATCAGTGTTAGGAAGGAGGCAATGAAGAGGGGATGAGGTTTGTAGAATTTTTGTTCCAGAGAAGGTGATGCAGAAGGGGAAGTGAGGGTTTCGTGCTGCAAGAAACAAGCCAGCCAGGCATTTACTGTGAAACCAAGGGGAAACAGCAGTTTCAGGAGAACCATTTAAGCTGGTTGGACCTGCTTTCCTGATGCTGCTAGCAGTGATCATGCTCAAGACATCTAGGTTAAAGGATAAAATGCATCCTACGTGTCATAGCAGTTTGTTCTGGGGAGCTTTGCTCCTGATGCTTCAAATCCAGGATCCTCCAGCAAGACTTGTGTAATGCCATACTGGTTGTTCATGTGTGTTCACAAGTCTCAGCCTTCTGGGTAGAGTTTTGGTGCCAGAGCATCTCCTCTCTCTTCTATCTTCTGCATGTAATGATGCAGAAGAACTCTGACCTTGAGTGGACTGGGGACATCTCTCAGGAACTTAAAGGTCAGAAACTGGGGATTGTCTTTGCGGTTCTGCATCTGTAGCTGCTTCCCACACCATCTCCCCCCTCTAAATCCCTTTTGTTCAATGCCTTTGCAGCTCCTGGATCAAAATGAAGCCAACAACGTGAGGCAGCATCAAGGCTCTTCTGCTTGAAATTCCCACCTGCACTTTTCTGCCATTTCTTTTCAACCCATACCCAACATTGTTCCTGACTCTGCCCTTGCAGGTCATCCTTCATCACCCCATGTCCCACCAGCATGCCCATCACTGCAATGCTCCCAACTGCTTGGCCCATCCTATGCTCTATATGTCTGCTGCTCAGGGAGGGAACTTAATAAATGGCACTCCAGGCTCCAGTTGCTCTCAAAGGTCTTGTTTGCTCAGCTCACAGCCCCATTACCCGTCACAGAAATTAATTCCTGGCCAAGTTATATCCGCATGCATGTGCGCATCACTATTTTGTCTAAACAGCGACATCTCCTGACACCCGAGCTGCAGCTGCATGAGTAGGTTACTACCCCAATAAAGTTGTTGTTGTTGTTACACACAGTAAATGGCCTCCCGAGGGCCACCCTTAACAAGAACCATGTATGCTCCTGTGTTTTATTCTGTGCCAAGCATGCTGTCAGCACTTAACAGCTATTAATAAAAACAGAAGGAATTGCAAATCTTCCTGGGACAGAATAAAGCCTGGTTAAAGGTAGTTCTTTGAGCTCTGTCCTGCCTTGCTTGTATTCATTGGATCTATTTAAGAAGATAAAGTTAAATTATCAATGTAATGTAGTTTGAAGCTTTGCCAGACATTACCTGCTAAGACTATTTCTATAAACAAAATGAACTTTCTAAAGGAACACGAACTTCAGATGTTAACTGATTTCCCAAGAAAAACAGATAAGCCAGTGACAATTCATATATGTTGTTTATCTGTATGTTACCTACAGGTTGTTTACAGCAGCAGCAATGATCCTTGTTTGGAGCACTTTCTGAAGAATATTTGATTGAAAAATGGTTTGAAGAAATTATCGTTGTCTTTAGCTCTCATAGCTGGCTGGTAAATGACAATGAACGCTTGAAATGAAGTGAGTTTTTTTTCTGATTTCAACTGCACCCAGAAAACCACAGCTGAATGAGTACTGGTATGGTAGGTAAACAGCATATAAAAGTTTTCACGGAGGGATGAAAATGTATTCATGTATGAAACATGACAGGCAATGTGCAATTTTACCCTTTTGACACAAAAACGTTCTCTGTGCCAGGCTGGGCAAAGGTAGTGAGAGGCATGGAAGCTAGGCAACATAAAAAGGTATGTTGTTGAGTAGCATCAAAGTAAGACTGTATAAAACTTTAGTGAGTGGGAGGTGGGAAATGTATATGCTAGATACAAATTCAGAAATATGATGCTGTATGGCATATCCCTTACTATAATAACTTCTATTACAACTGAATCATTAGAATAATTCATGCTGTGGTAAACAGTGAACAGAAATGTTAACTTCCAAAAAATATCAGAGGGTACTTTTTTCAAATGTTTCTGTTCTTATCAGTCTCCTTCTACTAATGATAGTCATGAGCTTCTAGGCTTGACCATGAATGTGCAGATCAGCTACATATACTCACGCACACCAAATTGCTCTAGATGGGCACATGGTTCTGAAATCACACAGGCTGTTTTCTATCCACATGACTCATTCTATGAATGTGACTTGTCTGAAACACAAGTTTCATTGCAGCAGCGAAGGCTACCAGCAGAGCTTGCATTCAGGTTCAAGTTATCAACACTGTCTTTGACAGAGCTCTTCAGGAGCAGGCTATTCATCTTACTTTTCCACATCACTTTTCATACTCTGTTGAAACAGTTATGTGGAAATAGACAGCAAAACCTGTTATAACCAGTTCTGCTTTGTGGATATATAAAAGGTCAGAGGACTGTCGTCAGTGGCACAGAGTCTGTTTGGAGGCCTGTAGCTAGTGATATATGGGGTTGGTACTGGGTCTGGTCCTGTTCAACATTTTCATCAGTAACGTGGATGAAGGGATTGAGTGCACTCTCAGCAAGTTTACTGATGATTCAAAGCTGGAAAGGGTGGCTGACACACAAGAAGGCTGTGCTGCCATATAGCAAGGTCTGGATGGACTGGAGAGCTGAGCAGATAGGAATCTAATGAGATTCCACAAGGGCAAGCGTAGAGTTCTACACCTGGGGAGGAATAATCACATGCATCAGTACAGGTCAGGGGATGACCTGCTGGAGAGGAGCTCTGCAGAGAAGGACCTGGGTGTTCTGGTGGACAAGAGGTTGGCTGTGAGCCAGCAGTGTACCCTTGTGGCCAAGAAAGCCAGTGGTATCCTGGGGCGCATTAAAAAGAGCGTGGCCAGCATGCTGAAGGAAGTGATCCTCCTCCTCTGCTCTGCCCTGGTGAGGCCACATCTGGAGTACTGCACCCAAGTCTGAGCTCCTCAGTTCAAGAAATACAGGGAACTACTGGACAGAGTCCAGCTGAGGGCTACAAAGATGGTTGAGGTCTGTAGCATGTTCCATACGAGGAAAGGTTGAGAGATCTGTGAGTATTCAGCCTGGAGAAGGGAAGACTGATAGGTGATCTTATCATGCTTATAAGTATCTGAAGAGAGGGGTCAAGTGGATGGGTCAGTGCTTTTCTTGGCCAAGTGACAGGACAAGGAACAATGGGCACAAACTGAAACACAGGAAGTTTCATATAAATATGAGGAAAGTTTTCCTTACTGTGAGGGTGATACAGCACTGGAACAGGCTGCCCAGAGAGATTTTGGGGACTCCTTCTCTGGAGATAACTCAAAACCCACCTAGATATTTTCCTGTGTGACATGCTGTAGGGAACCTGCTTTATTAGGGGACTGGACAGGAGGATCTCCAGAGATCCTTTCCAACCCCTACAGTTCTGTGATTCAGTGAATCTGGCAACCATAAACATTTCTGTTACTTGTTTTATGGCACCTTAGAAAGTCTCTGATTTATATTTCTCTGTGGAAGTGTGATTTTGTTGCCTGCTATGAAAAACTGGGGGACTTAGTGCTCCCAACACCAACATAAGCAGATTAATGCCAGATAAAATGAGCCTGAACTCCTTAAGTTACACCTGCACCAACAACACGTGCTGATAATCATTTTTGATATGATATTATTAGTGAAATATTATCCAATTAAACCACAAGCCTGACTCTGATGAGGGAAGTTATGATTATAGGGTAAAGTTTCATTATTCATTTTGTGGCAGGGGCATAGTTTTGAAGTTCATTTGGATATTTTTTCTATACTAAGCAGATGGAGGAGAGCTTGTTTTTTGTGAAAATAGTGGAAAAGTAACATAAAATACTTGAACATGTAATGTAAAACCAAAACATCTTAGCAATGCTGCCCTGTGGGTCACCACCTCCTGTTCTGCAGGGCTAAGTAAACATTAAACATTAACGCATTTATTGCTTGGTTTTGATTTACTGTCAATATTAAGTGCAACACACAGAGCACAGGCTGAGAAGGTGGAGACATTTAAAGCAGGTAGCATAATGTGTAAAAGGAGTATATTTTTTCCCCTGTGTTTTAACTAGTTCTCTCTTTTCTACATTGTTGGGATTTGCTTTACTTTCTCTTCTTGACTTTTTCATAGCTTCCAGTAAAAGCAGGGAAAAATCGTAACTAACGTTAGTGTAGGACTTGAATAATTCGTGGAAGGGACTGTGCAGTTGCTTATCCCAGCTGGAACCATGCAAAACTTTTCCATTTCGGTGCTCCCAGTGCTGCAGCCACTCATCAATTGCTACATTAGTTCAGTTCCCATCAGCACAGCCTTTGATGGGTGATGTAAGCAAGTCATTCTGCTCTGTGAGCATGTGCATTTGGGTTTTGTGTATATCACATATTCTGATGCTTCTCACATTTGTACTGCCAGCTTTTTGAATGTAGTGGAACTTGTTGAGAAACAAAGGCTTAGGAGGAAATCTCAAACATGTCTCTTTGCAAGAGCTGAAGAAATTTTGCTTAAGGAAGTGATCACTTGCATCATTTGAGGATCCCCTCCCCATTACCAATGTGTTATGCTTGTTCCTGCAGTTCCCCATTTCTTTGTCTTTTAGCTTTCCTGCCCATTTATGCCTTTGTACAGTGGTTTCCTTGGTGCTGGATGGAATTTGAGGTTGCTAAAGTTAAGAGAAAGAAATCTACAGAAGGCACTGATACTGCTTCTCCATGCTTATTCCTGCTCTTTCCTGGCACATACAGGTTTCAGCAGGCTGCAAACACAAACACAGAAGAAGCATTAGACATTTCGTAGTCCTGCCCTCACCCATTCTGTCAGGAATTCTGTGGTCACATGCCTCTCAAGATTTGTCACACACAAATGAAATCCACAAAATACAAGAATGACTGATTTGCAAAGATGGTGAAGGGGCACATTCTCCCAAAGGAGAAAGACTCCTGGTCAAAGCCAGCCCTGACGCAGGGCAGCTCAGCCCCTGCAGCCCCAAAATGCCCATCCTACAGAGCAGAGGACAGGCTATAGTAGTGTGGATTGCTGGCACACTGAAAAGAGCTCAAAAGCTTCTGCTTTTCTGAGGAACATCTGGGAAGGGGAATGTGTAGGCCTTATTTGAGCAAATGTAAAAATAACTTTTTTTCCCTTAATGCTTTATCGAGATTAGTAAAACCACAGTGTTAATGTATTACACATGTACAAACTTGGAGCTACGTGACAGCACCATTTACAGTAATTTGTTTGCCTTTTTGAGTCCCTTTCCATGGAAGGTGCTACACAGAAATGTTCTTCTGTGGCTAAAACAACAGCAACAACTACCATCTTCACAGTTCTGCAAAAATTAATTTCTGCCCAAGTCCTGCTAGTTTCAGTTATTTTCCTCCTACCCTGAAGATGGCATAAGGAGAGAGAGGTCGATTGATCATCAAAGCAATAGGCTTTTGAAAAGACTTATAACACAGCTACGATGTGCTGTGGCACCTGCTGTCCTGCTGTATTTCAGCTGGGCTTCTGTCTGCTTCCCCCAGCATTAAGCCTGAGTCGAAACTCAAGGCTGAAGCACGGTCAAGGTGGGAAGAAGAACGGCTATGGAGACAGTGCCTCTCTGCTACTGCCTGTGTCCTCAGAGAGACTGCATCCTGTTAAGGCTTTCTCTGGCATGGAAGGTCTGTGCTCTGCTCTTGGGGAGCCCCTGGTGTGTCCTGCTTGCCCTCTGCATGGGAGGCCTCTCAGTGGTGGCTTGGTGGTGGTGGGGATGCTCGTGGCTCTGCCAGGTCCTAGAGTACGGCTGGCCCTGCCTGTGTCCTAATCCCCACATTAGGCCATGCACAGTAGGCACTGCCAGCCCCACGCCAGAACACGAGTGTAAGTGCAGCCTTACATGGTGTCTGGTGGCTCAAAAAGAACCTGCTGTGTTCTAAATAAATCTGACACAGAATACTCCAAAAGGGAGAGCAATAATCTCATCTTAGAACTGTTAAAAGATGTACAGCAGCTGATCTGCTGCACTGTGTCCCGTGGTGTTTGCTAAACAGTGCATGTATGTGTAATCAATTGCTCATTACAGTTATCACACATGGCACAGATACAAGCAGCTGTGGCGTTACTAATTTCCCCTTGACCCCATGCTGCCATTACATGGTGGCAGTGCGGGCAAGAACAGCATTTCCCAATTCATTACTTGAGTGAGGGAGACATTTTGGTCTGTTCCCTATGGAAAATACTCTCTATCAGTTTGTAAATGCTGTTCAGGGAGACATAGGACTGCAGCATCCCAAAACCAGGCTCTGAGTGACTCTGGAGGAGGTAACTCTGTGCCCTGAGATGTCCCAAAGGTGTTCTGACAGCAGCAGTAGCAAATTGGGAGAGGCTGCCAGGAGCCAGCTGGCCTGAGTGGGTCTGCCCACCCCATATTGTTGTCACATGGTGGTGGTGAGGGCAAGGAAGGCTCCTGTGGGTGACTCCAGCCCCCAGCCTGCAGGGCATGGCAGGACAGACTCTGCCTCCAGTCCCCCCACATTGTAAGTGGCTGCAGGCGAGCTGATTGATGCCTAGTAGGTAAAGCGAGCCAGAAAATTCTGGGGGAACAGCTCACTAGCAGGCCTCCAGTTCACAGGACAGAGTCTGACAGAAGCTGTCCTGTGAATGCACAGCTCTCAGAACCTGGTGCCCTGCTTTGTGGGCTAGCCCAGTCCCACCTGCTCTGCTGCTGGACCTGCTGCTTCCTGCTTGGGGATGGGGTGGCCACAGGGATGCTCAGCACATCCTGCTGACATCTATCTGCTCTGACAGTTAAAGTGGAGCCAAGAGTGACACTTGCATCAGGCACAAACTGAAGCGTGTGCTGTGTACAAACAGCATGCCCTAGTTCTTCACCCTCAGGCTCCCCCTGCTCCTTCTTGCTGAGGGGGGCAAGGAAGAGGAGGAGAGCTGCAAGTACAGCATCTCTGCCTAGACTGAATTCTTTAAATAAGCGCATTCCTCCAGTGAGGGCCCTGACACCCTGCTTTTGATTTTACCACGTTATCCTCCATGGGGTATTTTTTTCCTAAGCCAACTATTCTTCCCACGAGAGCTCATGGTGCTTTTTTTTTAGTCCATTAGTTTTCATAGCGAGGGAGAAGAACCTCACACTGGCGGCGCAAAGCAGATCCGATGTTCGCACGGAGGAGGAGCCCCCGGGCCGGCAGCGGCAGGGCCGGTGGCGCCCTCTGGCGGCGGCCGCGCCCGGGTCGGCTCGGGACGGGGCTCTACCGCCGACGGTTCGGGTCCGCGCTGGGCTCCCCGCTGCCCACCGAGACCCGGTTTCCGAAATCCCGTTTCGGTTTAAAGATAACGCTGTAGAGGGTCTCAGCCCTTCTCCCTCGCCGTGAGTTTCCTCTAGTGTTTCTATGCCTGTGGGCGTGTATGGGAGCACCGGCAAAGGAGAAATGGAGACAGCAGGTGAAATTAGGATCTTGTCAGAAAGCAGTCGCTGGCTCCCGTAGCCCTCAGATACGACAGATGTGACTTTTAAAAGCAGAGCTGTGATTTAGATTTTATCTGAAAAGAAACTGGCAGCCTGCGGCTGCATTTTGGCACGTGACATTCGGCATGGTGAGACAGGTTCCACAGGCTCTGTGCAGAACTTTTGCCTTAAAAAAAACACATTGTGCCTATCTTCACCTGTAGTAAGAGGCACATCTGTACCAATTTTATATATTAGCCAGCTTACAGTGGAAATACTACAAATGGAATCGTACTGGGGAAAATCCCAACAGACAATGACAGCAAACATTCTGACTTTGTGGCTAAAACCTTATGTCTAAAACTTTATTAAAGTGTCATTCTGCAAGGTGTGCAACAGCATTGCAGGTGGTTTGAGGAAAGCAATAATCTTGCTTCAAAAGCAATACTATAAATGATAAATATATTAAGTAACATCTCCATTACAACTTTCTGGCTGTTCTGAGGAGATTGTTGGTGTCATTTTTTACCTAGGTTTTACCTTGCTTCAGTTTTGAAAGTCTGGAGAAATGTGCTTTATCTGTCACTCATCGTAAGGCAGAAATAGACCATAATGCTTAAAGGTGAGCTTGTATCACTAAAAGCAGTACAATAAAATAAAATAAAAAATGCTGGTAGAAATAAGAATTGTTAAACTGGAGAAAAGATAAAAGTAGAAGATGGAAAGAGGAGGAAGAAGAAATGCCTTTGTAGAGTGCTGTCTCATTATTAAATAAATAAGAATAATTTTAAAAGTCAATCAGAACAATAAGAAAAAGTCCTCAGGCTGGAAATTTCCAGGTAACCATGCAGCAGTAAAACCACAACTGAATCCAGACAGAATCCATCTTATGGATCATTTAATACATAGTTATTAAAAATTACTTATTCAGCAATCGCTCCAAAAAAGGAAACCCGGGACTCTTTCAATGAGCTTAGCATCTTCAAAAATAAACCTTAAAAATCAAGTCCACAGAGCAAACTTCTGGATTTCCTTTATTTACTCCAGCAGTGCAATTAGATGCCATGAAAGTAAACCCTCTGATTTCCCTGGGTAACACGCTTATGTCACGTATGTTGGGAAAGCAAAAAGAGTGGCGGCAAGTCTGTGGTTTCTGACAGAAAGTACTTTCTTGTTGCAAGGGAGAGATATCAGACAGGAATGCTGACTGCAGTCCTGCCATTGGACCCATCACACCCATCCTCTGTGCTCCCAGCAGCACTACGTGCTAAGTGCAGGTGTCTGTACCTGGGGATCTGGGAACTTCCAGCTTGCTGCTGCAGAGGATGAGTTCACCTTCATGTTAGCTCTGGAAGGGGAGCAAGACATTTCCACAAGGAAACCTTATGTTTATTTTTAGATCTCCTGCTCTCTCACTCAGTCCCACTGAGGCAGTGCTGAGCACCATGTGCTGGCCTCTCTCCAGATACCTGCTAACACCAGGCTGCTGAAAGTCAGCATGCTCCACATTGCCCTAGTGAGAAAACTTCTTGCATGTTTTGCAGCCACTGTCCAGTAGCTGCTGCTGCAGCTACTTATCCTGCTCAGAATCAGCTTAAATGTTGCATTCCAAATACGGCCTCTCAGTGCCATTTGCTGCACCACTGAGTGTAGCAATTCAACCATGAATTTTCTCCTGCCCCCCTCCAAAGGCCTTCATAGACTCCTGCAATCACAGTGTGTGCTGGGTTGGAAGAGACCTTAAAGCCCACCCAGCCCCAGCCCACTGCTGCCACCCAGCAGCTCAGGCTGCCCAGCACACATCCAACTTGGCCCTGAGTACATTCAGGGATGGGGCACCCACAGCTTCTCTGGGCAGCCTGTGCCAGTGCCTCACTATCCTCTGAGTTAAGAATTTCCTCCCAATCCTTAACCTAATAATCTCTTGGCATGCTCAGAACACACAGGACCAGGAAGCAGACGTGTGCTGAAGCTCCATGTAGATGGATGATGTTCTGGATGCACGTCTCCCTTCAAATACACACCTTCATCACTAGTGAGGCCATGCAGACACTTCTCATTGCTCTGAGGGTTAGATGACTCCTGAGCAGAGCTTTCCAGGATTGTCACACTGAACGTTCTGTCGCTTGTGAACCCCCATTCATTGTTAGATCTGGATCCATTTGTAGATGTAATGTATGGAACTCTGTTAGTCCTGCAAGCTAGACTCAAACAGGAAAGTCCACTGCAGCATGTGGCTGCCATGGTGCTCTGATAGAACCTCAGCCTGAGCTGTGTGCTTCAGAGCCACCTCTGAAGAGACCACCTTGCAGAGGAGACTGCTATGGGTCGCAGCATGGCCTACTAATGTCTTCAATACCGATAGAACCACGTGTTTCTGCCAAGGCTCCAGAACAGTGTCTTTTGCTTTTGTGGTGTTAACCTAGCCATCAGTAGTACTTGTAGTGGGAGACAATGCTTTGTGCCCCATTAGCAGGGAAAGGAACTGAGCATGATGCACAGTGGATCTTTTTCTCCCATTTGGGATGCTCTGATTCAATGGAATGTTCTGAAATTACCTATGGGGCTGGATGAAAGCAGAGGAAGTTAAGCCTGTGGAGTGGACTTGCTCATGAGCAAGCCATTCTAAGGAATCAGGCTGAGCAAAGACACTATGGGCACTTCTGTGGATCAGACATCTGGGCACTTCTGAAGCTCCCCAAAAAATCAAAGGGCAATAATGCACTGAGAATAAATCAAATGGTGCTGGAAGTCCAGGAGTAATCGCGACATCTTGTGCATTCACTGTTCACACTATTTCAGCAGGTCTGGAATTTGGGATCCTCGTTGGGAAAAACTTGAATGAATTTACATCTTTGAGTTTAATTGGTTTTGCTATCGAACTGCATAGCCAGGGAGAAGATAGCATGAGGAACAAAAAGAAGGGGTTGGTTAAATGTTTTCAGTGATACTGAAGCACATTTCAGTACGGCTGAAATCATTCTGCTCGCACCTGCATATCATGCAAGTGCAAAAGAGAAGGTTTGTAAGGATTAAGAAGTTGGTGTCTCTCAGAAGCACAGTCTGTTGTCAGCAGTTACTTTATGAGGACAGTGGATATATTTCCTCATAACGAGGAGGTGATAGTTCTTCAGAGGGGTCTTCCAGAAGTTCTTCTGGCTCATCAGAGCTGTCCTCTGATCTGATATTAGGAAGAGAAGAGGGTGCAAAAAAAAAAAAAAAAAAAAAAGTCAAACACGAAGCATGAAGTAACCTCCATTCTTTGTCCTGTCAGCCTTGTCTGGGCAAAGAACTTTCTGACCTCAGTGTGAGTTTTGCTTGTGAAATCATTACAAGATGAAGTTTTACTGTGATTCAGCAACGTGCTCTGATCTTTTTGTGAAGTACAAAAATGTCAGGTGGTGACCTTTGTTTTCCTGCTGCCTGTGTCTGTTGTGCATAGTGCTGAGGGCAACAGGCTGCCAGCTGCTTGCAAACAAACTTTGATAAAGGAACAGAATTACTTCTAGAAAGGATATAATTCTGAGTAAGTCCTGTAATTTGAATGTTCTCCTGTAACAGTAAAGAACTACGAGATTGTGTTTTGACTGATGAAAGCAGTTTCACACTGAGCTATAATACCATTGATGTTGTATATACCCCAAAAACTAGGACAGTGATAGTGGCTGGAAGACTGCTGCAGGGGTGACTGGCAGGGAGAACACCTGGCACCCTTTCATCCTCATGAAAATGCTGTTTGTGGGCTTCTCCTGTGCTGTGATTCTGCCTGTGTGAGACCCTCTGCCTGGGCATGGAATAACAATCTTCTGAAGAGACTAAGAGAAATGTTAAGAACAAGCAAACAAAAGTCACTGACACAGCCACACAGAGAATCTGTGGATGCCCCGGCCCTGGACGTTCTCAAGGCTAGGCTGGGTGGGGCCAGGGCAGCCTGAACTGATAGGGGCAGCCCTGCCTATGGAAGGATTGTGGAACAGGGTGGGCTTTGAGTTCTATTCAGTATAATATCATTCTATGATTCTATTAAAAAAAAACAAAAAACAAACCACGCAGGCACAGGAGCATATATACAAATATCTTTAAAAATAACAAGATATTCCATAGATTGAAAGTTGAAGGAATTCTTAAGTGAATTTAACCTGAACTAAAATACTTTCTATGTCTTAATATTCTCTACTCAAGAAATACTCCTAACCAAGAGAATAAAAAGTCTGGAGGAGAACATGCAAAGGAAGGTGCTTTTTGCTTTGCAAGCGTACTTTACACCTTAAAACACAGACAGCCCGTGCCCAACCGTGCTAAGACTTTTCAAGAAGATGTACCTTTGGTTCCGCGTGTTCTCTGCGAGGTAACTGGCACAGCTCTCATCCCAGGTGAAAGCAGGGTTGTCCAGAGAGTAGGCAGGGCAGAAGTGAGCAGAGCTGGGGCTGGGGATGGGAGAGACACTAGGGGACACGGCCCCACAGCAGCTGAGCACAGGGTGCAGGTAGCCAGGGCTGGCGGCTGCACTGTCCAGCGCTGGGTAAGGTGGGGGGATGTACTGCACCACTGTGGCACCGTGGAAAGTTATGGGCTGGTTGATTCCGGTGAACACGAAGGACTGTCCGCTTGCGCTCTGTTCGATGTCTAACGTGTTCTCCTCTCTTTCTTTGCAGGGCTTGCACGTAAGCATGTTGAATTTGCAAACGGCAATCAGGATGAAAGTTACCCCGACAGAAAGCAGGATAGGCCCTAGTAACTGAGTCCATTCCAGGTGAGTAAGGCCGTCGTACTTTATCCACCCCATCACAGTGAAGGTGATCCCCACCAGTCCCAAGAACACACCTGAGAAAAGCAGAGTGGCACCAGCTTTGTCCCCATCTGACACCAGGGCATCAGACCGGCTCGGCGGGTAAGGACTGACAGAAAGTACGTTCAGAGAGAAATCCTCTACGTTGCTGTTGTTCTGCTCCATCACCAAGTATCATGAATCTTTCTCAGCAGAGAGGGGTTTGCAAGGTACTCTGCAGAGCATTAAAAGTTGAAGGTTCAGGTTAATTATACAAGGACGCTCTGCGTGTATGGTTAACAGAGTCCATCATGTGAAAGAATAAACTTTGCTTACAAGAATAAAGGTCTGGCAAGTGGAGCCTGAAGTGACCACTAAAGACTTCTTGCTTTACCACCACTGCTTCCGAAACAGCTTCACCCTTGCATGGTTACTTATCTTTTTGATTATCCTCTTCTTCAATTTGGCGCTCACGAATACTTCCTCACCCTTGGCCTGTGCCAGATGGCAGAGAAAGGAAGCTGAGGTCCCTGAAACTTATCCTGGGCCCCCTGTGAGCCAATGCATCCAGCATATGGACAGCATACATTACTCCATAGCAGCAAATGACTCACTCACTTTCCTTGGGCCACCAATTTGGTAGCTCATGTCTACAGGGAGATATGTGGCCTTTGCTGCTGTGCTTCAGTGCCCTGTGAAGTTTGATGGTTACAGCCATGTCCAGACCATGCTGCAGCTGGTCCTGCAGCCAGAGCTTCTGTGGTTTATACAGATATCAAAGGAAGCTTACTGAGAGTTTTATGAGAGGGAGTGGTGGGTGGGTGGGGAGGTAAGCAAGAACAGGGCATTGGAAAGACTGCAGAAACTGCTGATCGCGGTAGAAATTTTGCTTCCCTTCAGCAAAAGCCAGGGTTGTTTGAAGACAGCATAATTACTCTGTGATTTTCCCTTAATTGTGGACATTTTTTGTTATGGAATTGACACCCCTTCCTCAGAGTTTAGACTGAATAAAGTCCAGATATCCTGTCACTGTGGGGAAATGTCTCCTGTAATGTTGGCAGAGCAAGGAATCTTGACCTGTAAGGTAAATGTTGTATTCAGCAGTACCTGGAACATTACTTTTTTCTCAGAAACGATTTCATCAATTGGAATCCTTTCTGACAGCAATGCGTGGCTGGTATATCCTGTCCTTTCCCTGAATACCTGTCCTTCATGATTGAAGCTGGCACTGCGATAATGGCAGGATAACACAATGTCCTAGGCAGCTATTTTGCACCCAGCATGTACCTGAACTATGAGCATGTTCCCATCTTCTCCCACTGCATTAAATATCACAGCAGGATGGGGCTCTATGCAAGAAGATTCTTACCTATCTCCCATGTATTAAATAGGCAGATACTTACCTGTCTCCCATATATTAAACAGACAGATGAATTGAAAGTTGAGACTTTCTGTTTCCTAGTGATTTCAGACAAAAGTAATTGCTGCCGGACTGTTCTGGTAGAACACTTCGGTGTAATTCCTTATAGAGGAAAAATCTTCCACTACTCAATCTGTTTTGATTAGCATAGCAGGGAAGCACATGCAGTACAGAGATTACTCCTCAGGAGGTAGAAAGCATAATGCTATTTCCTGCTACCAGCAGCTCTGGGGAAGCGAGCTTATCCTGAGGTTTATGGAACAAAAATAGCTCTAGAAAACTCACCTTCTTTTGGATGGCTTCTTCACAACTAATGAAAGTGCCGTGAGTCTACTGTGCTCTACGATCAGTTCCGAACATGACTGATCACCAAAACTTTCTGAAGAGATGCTGAGTTACTGCTGCATCTTTTTCTTCTCATTTGTCTGCAGAGAGACCCTGGGAAATATTAATGCTGAACTCCCTTTAAAATGTCCGGAAAATTTTCAGAGTCATTACTATGGCTCTTCTATTACTGAGAGTGCCAACAAAATATCTGACAAGATCACAGATTCGGCCTTCTCCCAGCACCATGTAAAGACTTGAGGAGAGGGTCAGGGTTTGCAATGCAGTGGTTCATTTCACTACAACCAAATTAGGAACTGCTGAAATGTTAGATAAGCCATCATTGCACTGGTAATTATAGCTAAAACCTACATAATTTTAACCTTTTATTTGGTAAAATAAGTGGAATGAACTTCTGTTACTGCTCTCTGTGCATCAGGTTTTTCCATACCATGAATCATTGTTGCCTCCGTTTCCCTAATCTTCCAAGCTTTCCAACATTCTCTTTAAATCAACTTATTACGATTGGTGTCTGATGGTATGCAGATATGTAGTATCACATTCCTACTCTCAGTCATTCAAGTGCTCTGCAACTGTTATTTAAAAGAAATTTGTCCTGGAGCCTGTCCTTGGACCTTCTGTGGGCTGGTGCTCAGATGCTGTATGGAGTCAGAGATTTCCTGTATTGCAGCACTCCTTGGACTATGTTCCTTGTCTGTGGCCAGGATATGGTATATTTCTTCCTGAGGACGTGCACAGCAAAGCTGGAGAATACGAGTGATTTCTTCCAAGACTGATTGTCACTCCAACTTTGACGATGGGATGTTTGGTACAGGAAGATCTAAATGAAAATTTCACTTTTTCTTGTAAAGAACATTTTTTTTCTAACTCTCCCCACATTTTTCCCGCTGTTTCCCCAGAGAGTGCCAAAGCCAGGCAGATGTCAAGGTCTTAAGAGATTACCAAATCACACTGATTTTTTAAGGCCAGTACTTCCCTTTTCCAAGTGGATGTTCTGGGAACTTACTTACAGATGGTGATTTAATAAACACACCCCTTTTAACTGGAATAACTGCTAAATGAATGGTAGTGAAAACGGTCTGTTAAAACCCAGGAAAGGGGCTTATGAATATGTTTTCTAAAATCTTTCTGATTTAATTACAGTAGAGCATCATGCAGAATATTACTCTCAGTATTGTCAGGCAGAGAACTTATATCCCATTGGGTATAAGAACTTATATGCCAATGGGAGACTATATCCCATTATCTTCAGGTAACTCCAAGGCTGGCTTCAGGATCCTTTTTCAAAATGGATACTGTTTTCAGATCTCACTGCAGTGTTTTTCCAGTCTGTTTCAGGGACCTTACTCCTGAACCCAGCCCTGCTTTGCTTACTGTTCTTCTGCTTAACTGTCTTGCTGTGGGAAGAAGTTCTTCTGAGGCTTCCTGTACCTTCTTGATTCTCTAACCCAGTTAAAGAGTCTTCCTACCAGATACTAATGGGTCCTCAGGTCATCTTTCCTTTCTCCTATCTGCTATCAATTCTTCCATGGTTCACAACATCAGCCTGTCATAGTAAGATTTTGTTTTCTTAAATTTCTTACATAGAATCGGGGGCTTAGCTATAGAACCTCTAAAAGAAAGCTAGGTTTTATTTTCAAAGAGCTTTTAAAAGAGAAGGCACAAAATACTACTCCATAATATGATTTTCAACTACAGAGTGGCTAAAGAGCCAGTGGTTGGACTAAAAGAACTTTTTTTCCTATAGAAAGGAAACTGTACTTGGCATCTTCAGTGAAAAACACAAATTACATGTTAGACTATCAACTAACCATGAATGAGCCTCATATCCTGTGGCCCTGTGCTGCTGCAGTGCCAGCCCCGATGCTGAAACATGCCAAATGGAGCCAGTTCAGCCAGCTGCCCTCAGCAGTTTCTAGCTACAGGACGGGTTTATATCTCCCAGGGAATGCTGTCATGCCAGATGTCCAATCAAATAAAAGGTGTTTCCCTACACAAACACACAGATATACACATGTATGGTTGAGAAAGAAGCACAGTTCTACGTGAAGGCTGACACATCAACTGCAGAAGCATGGAAGCATTGGCAGAAATGTCTGCCTGGACACAGATGTGACCCATGAATGGTGACCTAAGAGGTAGGATGGAAAGGGGATAGTGTGATATGGTGCTATAAGTGACAGAGGTCAAGGATGGGGCTATCCTAAAAACATGCCACCATTTAAAAAAATCATTGTAATTTCAGTTTTACAGATGAGTTTGTTTTCAAACTTTCTGAGTGCTGGTGATGCAGGAACAGACTTATCCTTGAAAAGAGTTATCCCTTCAGGTGTTTGTGGATTCTTCTCATATCCAAAGGACTATATTGATCCAGTTAGAAGCTAAGCAATGACAGTGCAAACAGACCTTAACTTCACTTAGAGAGGATAAGCAGTCCTTACCTCCCACTTTGCCTGTTTAAGTATGTGAATCAGTAACTAACTTGATTTGCTTGCTAGAATTTGCATGTCAAGCACTTAAGCTAACCTTAAGGTATTAAGGGGGTTATAACACTTTACTATTGCAGTAGTGATAAGTCATTTCCTCAATAAAATTGCTATTCTGTATTATTTTAAGCTGCTTTTATAGTTTTACAAAGTGTTGCTTCCTTTCTAGTGTGGGTGTTTTACCCCTACTCCCCACATAACAAAATTCCTCCCATTAATGTTGTTCATGCAGTGGTGGCCATCAGTGGTGGATGTGGAGCTGCCAGTCTTTTTTCACATTTTCTGACCTTGCTGAAATAGAGTTTGCCAATTCAGTAAGCAAATGCTCTTGCCCTGGCTTTGATAGCTGTCAGTGTTCAAAAAGTCATGGAGGTGCACTTAGCACGCCCAGGAAATTTTAAAGGAATGACCACTTGATTCAAAAACAGAAGGTGCTTGCACAGCTGTAAGATGAGCTATTTAGTGGGCAACTTTCTCAGGATGATATATAGGAAATTTCTGTTCTGAAGTCTCATTTTAAAGAGTAAGTAAATCCACCACTCCCAGGAAATTCAGGTGCATTCAGCTGTGTCTAAGGAGCTTTCCTTGAAGCCTGGTTTTCAGAAATAAAGTGAACCACAAGGGAGACTCTCCAGTAGAAGATCAAAGAACAATAACTTTGAAGAAAAATAGTAGGATTATGTTTCACATCCTGAAGACTCAGTTTAGAGTCATCATATTTTACTTGATGTGCTTGATCTCTTTGATACATCTTGGGAAAAACTGATGGAACAAATTGCAGACAGCTCATAAGGCCTTTATAGTTAGCAATCAGATATGCCTGTATTTTTTTTTTTTTTAAGAAAGAAAGAAAAAGATTATGACATAATTAAAGATATATTTCTGTATTAGATTAAGCAGTCTTTGACTTTTAACTTTAACAGAAACTGAGTTCCTCAGCTCCTTTGCTATATAGGTATACCTCTCTCATCACTGACTGGTTTTCAGCTCTATTGATGACTAAACACAACTTCATGTCACTGACCAATTTGTTTCTTCATGTTGCTGCAAAAACTGCTACCCCAGCAAGGCGGAGAGAATAAACATAAGTAGAAACAAATGGCCAAATGCAGAAGTTACTAAACATCTCCCTGCTGTACTCTGGTGGCACTTCACATGAAATACAAGGCAAATGCCTTTCCCGGGCAGGGAGGGAACCTGATTGATTAATTCAAAACTTAAGTGCTCTGTTACAGTCAACTTCTTTGAATTCATCCTGACAGAAAACAAACCCTGCTGCAGTTGAGGTCCCATAGCATGCAGATGTCCAGGGACTCAGCTGAAAACAGACCACTTCTGTGGGGTGCCCTGACACTGGTAGAAGTTCATAGGGAATCTAGCAGAAATAGTAGCTTTGTCACCTTCAGTTTCTGGGCACAGAATTAGGTCAGTTTGTCTTCAAACTGGGAGATTGCAACAGACTTCACAGCAAGTCACAGCACACCATAGCAGCAGCAGCAGCAGCTTAGTTCCTGCTGATTATTCTCAACTCCTACAAGCACAGCTTTCAGTGTGGGAGCAGGTGCAAACATCTAAAGCAGAGCTGCAGCTTCTTGTCAATCAATCCATGACGGCAGGCAGCAACCACTGACTTTTGGAGCCACACAGGTATGGATGAGCCTAAAGAAAGCTGTATTTCCGAAAGAAATACAGGAAAGTGTAGGAAGTGCTTTGTCAGCTATAAACATGTGCTGTATGTTTCCATGAATTGAATGGGTATGTACGTTTCCATGAAATTGCATGTCTTGCATTAGCTGGTAAATAATGTTTGCTCCTGGAAGATACTGTTGTTAAGTGAATCTTATTCTTGAAGTTAATTGGTATTGCTTGTATAAACCACAAACAATATACAACAGTATTATAATCTCCCTGAAATCAGTCATTACCATAATTAAACTGTTAGACTATTAACCCTCCTCAGTGTTGCCACAGGACTCTTCAGCTGGATAAAAGTTATTTTCTTTATTATACTTACACAAGGACCAGAGAGTGTCTAAATTAAGCCATGTAGTGTTTATTACCAGGCACACCAAGACGTAACCATTTAAGGTCTCTACAGCATATTAGCTCCCCATTTTACGATAGTCCATATTTTAAGACTGTTATAATTGATGCTCTAGAGAACATACAAAGTCAGTAACAGCAGACAAGTATTTACCACAAAGTAATACAAAAACAGTAATAAAAACACTTGCTAATGATTTCTTCTTTGAAAACTCCACGCAGGTTCAACTAAAATAAGCAAAAAAATAGTCACAACTTACTGCTTTCATTATATAAAGAACTAAATACAGAAACAGAAGCATAAAACACAACAAGATTAACATTCAGCATCTTTGTAGTGAACTGAATCCCTTCTTACCACTAACTCAGAAGCCCAGCATTATCTCTTATTTCTTAAAACACAAACTCATCATTTATGCTTGTTAATGAAAAAAAAACAGACAAATGCAGTGTTACTGATTTTATTAGAAAATGTAAATAAACTTAAAGATCATAAATCTGAGTGTACAATTTCATCTGAGAATTTGGTCTAGCTGACAGCCTTCTATGAGCTGGTTTCAGTAGTCACTACAGAAGAAGATGAAACAGAAGAAGAGAGGGAACATTCATTACTTTCCACTGATGCTTTTTCTTCGTATCCTGGAGGCGGTTCAGAGAAGAAAAACTGCACTGGGGGAATAACCAAAGGTGAACTGCATCCAGAAATTGTATATATAGTTTCATCATCTCTAACAGCAGCGGTTCTTCCATCATCTGCAAACTGCGCTCTATAAAACAGAAAGTTGTGTATTAATATAGTTCCTTCTTCTATAGCAAGTGAAACATACCCCTGACTTACATGAATGTATATGAATGCACAACTCTTAGAAATCCCTGAAACAACTTACATAGGCATTAGAATTTCATTATGACACAAAAATTCCATTATTTCAGCAAGAAAGAGCAAACAATTCCATTCCAATTCACATAGCCTGATTTAGGGGTATTAGCTGCTTCTAGCAGGGCAATCCTATTAAACCTCTGAACCTTTACTTCTAATGCATCTTCATTTCTGCAGTCTACCATAGTCTATTCTCCACTTCTCTTGTGAAAAATGGTTACTAGACTTAGAACTGCATAACTAAAATAAAAATTCCCTGCTGTCTGAGATCTTAAACTACAGGAAATTTGAAGTTTCTGTAAGTTTTCCAGCAACATTTTAGAAATATGCAATTATACTGCTGCTGAGAGACAGACAATCAGAAGTATCTGTACACCAGTAGACTACTAAGCTCACAGTGAAAGCAAAAGTGAGCAGCAAGGTATTTACAACCTTCCTCTGACCATTACAACTGGATCTCAGTTAGTTGCACCAACACTGTTCTGGTACTTTGGTCATCTCACCTTAGAGATAGCCCTCAGCATATTACACTTCAGCAGCTTCCAAGAAAAGCAAAGATCTCATTCTTTATATTTGACTCTCAGAGCCATCTCATGCTCATGTGTACATTTCTATGCCGAACAATTCTGCACGAGGAGCAGAAACATAGCATAGTCACCTCACCTCTCAGTAACAGCACTGAAGCTATGTGTGAATTTACCATAGAAAAGCACAAACATGGATTCAAACAGTATGGTAACAGCACCACTGCTATCACAAACCTCCTTCTGTGGCATTTAGATCTTCAAGGTGGTGCTTGCTTGCTTTGAGGGGAAGATGGTAGAGTTTTGAAGTACTGACATGAGGCAGACAGCTGGTATGGATGCTTGTGGAATTTACCACTCATGTGAGCGGAAGAATCTGGAGCATAGTGGAAAGTTATTATAGAAACAACCCAGTAGCTACTGCTGTGTGGACACAGCTAGGCAGACTGGGGTTCTTGCTGCAGTGATTGTGCTTCATATGCTGCATAGTCTTGTAGACTAAGGACATCCTGATGAACAAGTCCTAAAAGACTCATAGAGGACCTCCAAAGGGTAAAGCCTACTCAATTCTGAATCATCAAGAGCACAAAAATAAGTTGAGGGCTCTAGGTATGTTGGCATCTAGTTCCTGGCCTTACCTAGTTCTGGTATGTGGCCTCTTTCACCCTCAAGATAGAAACCCACTGCTTGGATCCCACAGGGAGATATCCCTGCAAATTCTTATGATGCAAGCAACTCTTCATTCAGAAACTCTTGCTGCACAAGCTTGGGGGTGGCAGCATTGAGCAAGTCACCTATGCTCAGTGTGTGGAAAAGTAGCTGCATGGGACAGCCTCCTTATCTTGAGATGAAATTGGGTTTGCAACCTTCCCTTTAAGCTCCCTGGAACATTCTCTGCTATTCCTTCACAGTATCAATATATCCTGTCACACCACACTGTCGCTGAATTATCAGGGAAAGCCAGGACAGACTTTCTAAAAGAGTCATCAAGAGAACAGGACACAAACTAAAGCAGCACTCCTAGCATCACAGGGCATCTGGATATGTATTGTGAAGTGCTCACTGCATTGGCTCTGCAAAAGCTTCTTAAGATCTGGCAGCATAGATACCATGTCACTGAAGCACTGCTGTGAGGAGCACCTTTCCTTGACAGTCTATGGAAGATCTCCAATCAAGTAATATCTAAATAAGGCCACAGGTTTAAGGTTTAAAAAAAAAAAAAAAAAAACCCACAAAAAAACCCCCAGCCTCCACAGAATATCATCAGACATCCCTCTCAGTAATAAACTTGAAAAATTTAACTTTTGTGAAAGATATATTGGAATGTGATTCCTCTTTTATACTAGGATATTTCAATGACAGTAAAGCAAAGTATTTGAAGGAAGTTCAGTGATGTAATAGAAAACTTCATAGCATAGAGTTAATAGTGATTATTTAAGAACATAATCTTGGATACCTTGAAAAACCATCTCGGATTTAAACAAACAAACTACAGCAAGACAGACAATAAAACAGTCTTACCCATCACTGAATACGGAATTGTATGGTGGAGGTGCAGATGAAGCACTTGACGTAAGACAGTGTGCCACAGCTGGAGACAGAGGGTCAGCAAAATATGGTGGTGGTGGAGGTGGGAACATCAACACAGCATCACCTATGAAAAAGAAACACTAATTACTACCTCTGGAAAACTGAGCTCCCCTGTCTATTCTAATTGAATTTCAGAATGTTTCCTGTCATCAGAATTATGGTATTGGTACTTGTATAACTTTTAAGATAAAAAGCAATGATGCTACATAAGGATCTATTATATTCTGCAATGCAGATGTACACTGAAGTTTCATTCAAGAAAAAAAAAAAAAGCAGCACGATCATAAATGGAATATTTGTTATAGAAAATACCACTAAGGAGGAGGAAATGATCCACTGAGCAAAGAGACAAATCTCTTACATGTTGGTTGTCCTCAGAAACAAGTACAAAGACAACAGCAACTGTTGGCTCAACATAAGAGCAGATGAGTACTTGGTTTTTCCTCATGCATCTAAAACAGGCATTTTCTAAGTATAGCCTTGAAGTAAATACTGATAGAATAAAAAACATTTGAGTCACAGATAGCCCTGATTACTGATTATGTGTTGTTGAATATCTTCATCAGTGACCTGGATGAACAGAGAGTGTACTCTCAGCAAGGTTGCTGATAATACAAAGCTGAGAGGAGTGGATGATACACCAGAAGGCTGTGATGTCATATAGCAAGACATGGACAGGCTGGAGAGCTGAGCAGAAAGGAATCTAATGGGGTTCCACAAGGGCAAGTGAACAGTCCTGCATCTGGGGAGGAATAACCACACACACCAGCCCCTAACCTGCAGTGACCTGCTGGAGAGGAGCTCCGTGGAGAAGGCTCATGGCCAAAAGGTTGGCCATGAGCCAGCAGTGTGCCCTGGTGGCTAAGAAGATGCCAAGAATGGCATCCTGGGGTGTTAAAAAGAGTATGTTCAGCATGTTGATAGAGATGATCCTTCCCCTCTATTCTGCTCTGGTAAGGCCACACCTGGAGTACTGTGCCCAGGTCTGGACTCCTCAGCTCAAGACAGAGAATAACTCAGAAAGAGTCCATCTGCAATCTAGAAAGATGACTGGGGCCTGGAGAATCTTCCTTATGAGGAAAGGTTGAGAGATCTGGGGCTGTTCAGCCCGGAGGAGGAAAGCCTGAGAGAGGATCTTATCAATGCTTATCAATACCTAAAGAGGGGAGGTCAGGAAGTTGGGGGGGGGGGGGGGGGTCAAGTGGATGAGTCCACCCTCTTTTTGGTGGTACCCAGTGACAGGACAAGGGACAATGGGCACAAACTGGAACATGGGAGGTTCCATGCAAACATAAGGAAAAAGTCCCTTGTTTTGAGGATCACAGAGCACTGGAACAAGTTGTCCAAAGAGGCTGTGAAGTCTTCTTCTCTAGAGATATTCAGAACCCACCTGGACACTTTCATGCACATCCTAATGTAGGGAACCTGCTTTATTAGGGGGCTGAACTAGGTGATCTCCAGAGATCCCTTCCAACCGCTATGATTCTGTGATTTTGAATGTCTTGACAGTTTCTCTGCCAAATCACTCAGGCACACTACTAACATGAGTACCACAAAACTATAGATAAATAATTCAGTTTTAAGTGTACTGCGTTGCCTACCTGTCAATTCAATTTTGCATTTGAGGAGCTTACATTTTTGTTTTTTAAAAATAAAGTTTGCATCAGTCACTGAGCTTGAATAATTCATATAAACATCATCATTATTGTTATTATTTTTGCAATTTGCACTGACAAGTCACAGAACATAACAGATGTTGAGTTAGGCAGGGGCACATTCTCGCACAGTGGTGAATGTCATTAAGTCCTCATTCTTTAATCTTTGAGTTTTACGCTTCTTGATGGAATTATGAAAGGAAGAAATCCACAAAATTTGCTTTATGACCTTTAAAAAGTAATCTGACTGATTCTCAACGCCTCTTTGATTTATCATGCAAAATCAACACTAAGCTCTTATCTTTTTTGATGATCATCAGGTTATAGGTCTGTACATCAGTTTGACAGACAGAAGAGCAACTGCTTTGCTTACTGGACTTCGAGTCCTGACAGATGACAGTTGAGCAATGCTTTAACTGACTCAATCATCCTTCCTCAGAACTAGAAAGTTATCAGAATAATCTATATATTGAATAAAGTCATGATTTATTAACAGCAGGCTACTACTTAGGGCATAATTCCCTCTTAATAGTTCATTAAATACAGTATGCTCTACAATTAACAGAACCATGTTGCAATTACATCTGAAGATTGATAGAAGAGGTGGCCATTATTCAGGGAAATATAATACAAAGCTTATGAATTGCTTTTTTCTTGAGGGGGGACGGGGTCAGAGTTCCAGGCTAACATAAATCTTAGATACAATCACAGAAACCATGAGACGTGATTTGGAGCATTAGCAACACTTTCTAGGAAAGGAAGTGAGATTGGACTAATTTGTGCCACATTATGTGATTTCTTTCACTCAGACAATCAGATGCTGCCAAAAGTAAGGTTAACTCCTCAGGAGAAAGGCAACTGAACTGATCACACAGAAAACACTAGGACAAAGCAACCTGCCCACTGGCTTGTCTGGTGGGAGATGACAGTATCAGTATGCTTACTGCTCAAACATACTGCTCAGAGAAAATCCCTGGCAAATAGAAAGTTTAAAAGTTCTCACATTATTTACTCACCTAGTGTAACCTGAAAAGATTCAGGGCTCTGAGTACGTTCTTCGTTTTCCAAAGGTTCTTCATTGAGATTTAAGTTTTGCTTCTTTTTAACATGAGCTATCACAAAGAAGCACAACCCAGTAAGCACAATGAAAGGCCCCAGGATTTGAAATGACAGCAATCCACAGCCCTGGAGGTCCCCATCAGAATTGCTAGTCTGGTTGAGCTGTGTACTGGGCCATCCAGGGCTGCAGCCAGGGACCCAGATGCCCAGGATGCTAATCAGCATTCCACTTGTCAAAAAAAGGAATCCAAAGATGAGAAACTGGGCAAACTGGCAGTTCCCTCGACAAAAGAAAAGGCGACACATTTGCTCATTTTGCAACTGTCTTTGGCTTGTATAAAACCTGGCCCTTGATCTTGCAATTAAAATGCAAAGCAATCCAATTACACCCAGCACAGGCCCAGAAGCCTTCAGGACCCCACTACAGTCACTGAAGGTTTCAAAAGGGCATGTCTGTAGGGTGAAAACTGAAAGCAAGAATCCACCACAGAGCAATACGGCCCCAAAAAGAAAAAGGAAAAACGTAGCTTTGCTATGTTGTCCATTATTTTCTTCACCTACAGGTACTGGAACAGTCACTGAATACATTACAACTGAATCTCCTCAGACTCTCAGACAGACGTGTTGTTTTTTTTTTTTTTTTTTTTTCTTCCCCCCCCGGTTGGGCAGAAATCCACGTAGATCTGTGAACATATAGAAGACAAAAGAAGAAAAAATAGCAGAATGAATTACACTGTCATTTTTACTGCTACACTTGCTACTGAGCCTATTGGTATTGCATGCTCTTGGTACATTCTCCCTTTTGCAGTAACTTTGTTATGGAATAAAGGGCCTGATTAAGTTTGTTACTGTTGAAACAGGTGACAGAACAGCTACAGTTAGATTGAAAACAACACAACTGCTGATGTACAACTCAACAGACTGTATCTTTGGAAATACAGTTGTATGATTAGTGGGACATTAACATCAAAATCTGAATATTCGGAACAAAGGGAGGCTAACTTTACCCTTGAAGAAAGCTAGGCAAAATTTCTGTAGTAAACAGTAGGAGAAGAAAACCAGGGAAAGAAAGAACCTGAATGCAACTATATACAGATAATTACCAGTTTTTTTACCAAGTAAATCTTTTAACACATAAATCATAGCAACACATATCTTTTCAGAGCATAGATCTTGTTTCTCCTTCCAGAGGCACAAGAGAGTTTCTCAGTTTCTCTCCTGTCAGCTTCCTGTCCTACATAACTACAAGAGCAAGTACTTGCAGGATTTTTGGTTCTATTCTGCAGGGAAGAAAAAAAAAAAGCATGCAAAATATTGTGCTCCAAGTTTTACTGATTCCGCAGTCAGAGTTAGTAAGCATGCTGCTCCCACACTTCATTCAACTCCCCCGCTCCCAAGCCTTTTCTCTTTGCTGCAAGAAAGCCTTAGAAAGAATAACAAAGGTGGTCCCACAAGGTTTCAAGCCCATTGGCCCGTCAGAGCCTAGATTGAGAAGCAAAAGATAACAGAGACTAGTGCTGAGGCCAGTAGTAGTTTTGTGTATATGGACAACCAATCTGCTGATGTGGACATACCGGGGCAGGGAAAGCCTTCCTGAAAATTGTTCAGTGAGCTCTAGAAAAAATTCACTACTGCCATTACTAACAGGGAAGTCTGTACTGTTCTGACACAGGGATCAGAATTATACCTGCAATCACAGTGGCAATCTTCTGCACAAGGAGCTACCTGAAAGCAAGGGAAATTTCAGACTGGAAAACAGCAAGCCTGGACACACCATAGTAAAACTTATCTCTTAGTGACAGCAGGAGGCACTCAGGCCTGCCCACACTGCAGTGTTTTAATGGCTTTCTTCACAGACCAGCAGTTTCCCTGGTCAGTCTTCTTTGCTTATGACTTGGAAATATCACAGAGACACAGCTACTGGAGTAGCTTGTCACAGATGGAAATAGGGAACGGTTTTAGCTACCGCTATTTATTAGCTAACTTTCAGCCTCTCCTCTACCAGCTTCCACTGCCCTGCACTGAGTTCAGACAACTGCAAGCTACAAGTCAAGTTAGACCGACTCCTCCTTACATATGCCTCAACAGCAGTCATTCCACAAGAAACTATTCTGTGATTTCTGGAAGCAAACCATTGAACATGTGTCAGCCACAACAAGCTCTCTGTCACTTCCCAGGAACTGCAGTGTCCCACTGGGATGAAAACAAAACAGAACCATAAAACCCACCAGTCACTCACATACATAATTAACTAATTATCTGTCTTCACTACAAGGCAACACACTGAGTCACTTTACTTAAAGACTCACAGGAGCAGAGTCCCATTTAAAGAAAGGGGTGAACTGCCAGACACAAGAGATGAAGTTACTGGATCTTCTACTGCTGGACCTCAAGCAGCACAGGAAGAGGCAAAGAGCAGCATGCTAGCAAAAGGTACAGCAAGCTCAGGACACGAAAGGCAAGAAACAAGCTGCTCTTGTACAGCAATAAGGCCACTGCAGGAAGCCACGAAATCTCCTGGTTGGTTACCTCAAATAACAACAGTAAGGGACTTGCCCTAATGAAGCCCATTGCTCCAGTCAAGTAGGTCTGTTAGTTACTTCTTCCCTGTTCTGAGGGCAATCTCTCATTGCTAAGAATGGCCGGAATAACTGCGAGCTGAGGCTGACATGGTAGAATAGTAACTGCTCTCACTGCTCCTACACAGTGTCTGCTTCACTTCCATTAATCTTGTTCTGTGAGATTAAGTTAAAACACACATTAGAAGTGTTAGTGCACGTGCATATTTTCTTAATTCTTTCAAGAGAAGGAACATTCAGAACAGTCTGTTGTGTTTTTGAAGATAAAAGACAGATTTTACTCTGCAGTATCCAAGGGAGGACTAATTTTCATTTGTGCTACCACCAAGTCTTGACAGTAAACCCAACTTAAGATTAAGCTGCATTTCTTGTGTTTCAAGAAGTATTTTAAGAAAGCAGCTTGTATTGATTGTGTGCTTGAAATACTTCCACTAGATCAAGTATCTCCATATGCATACCTGACGTAAGGGAGTCTTCTCTTTATATTTACTCTGAGCTTGAGAACAGACATGGAAACAACAGGTCAGAAACTACTAGAACAGAATTCAGCAGCAAAGAGACAGTTAAGCATGAGGGAAGAGGGAACTGGAAACATCGCCTGTAAAGGAGGTCTGGTTATAAGATAGAATGATACAGTGCTTTACCCTTTTATAAGTCTAGCCCATGCCAGGTACACAGAAGAGGAGGTAACGCTGTTTTTGTGTGTAACAAAGCTGTATCACAGCTTTCACATTATGGGCAGCTCCACAAATTTTAAAGTACAGCTTTTTCTTATAAACCCAAGACTTCTTGCTTTCTCTTGGAACCACTGTATTTTCCAAGATTTCCACTGCATATACCAGAGCTATAAATTTACCCACATGAAAGTTGATATCCTCATGCAGTTACACAAATTCAGAACCTGACGATTAAAAGAAAAAGGTGTTGGAAGAATTAAAACACTGCTGTCTCTCTGTTTTGTGTTTCATACCACAGGCCTCATTCCTGCTATTCCTTGCAGAAGTATCCATTTTTTTTCACACAGAAGGATCAGAACCATGTAACTACAAAAATTGTTTGTCCGCAACTGTAACATACTCTCTTTCAGTTTTCCTTTTAAATCTTTTCCTCCATATTTCCCATTTTTGACCTCCTACTGAGAAGTTACCACTGCTATTCTCTGATGATGATGATTATTTGTTTGATTATTTATTTGATGATGATTATTTTAATTCAGGTTAGAAATTAAACCATGAATCCTAATAGGACAAGCTATCTGGAGGGAAGTCCTCTCAACTTTGTTCAGTATAACTCTCACACAAAAACTCTATTCCATCCCCACCCCAACCCCTCTCCATCTAACTTTCTTCTCCATTCACACCTGCATCTGCCCCCACCATGTCTTCTGTTCTTTATCATATCACAGCTTTTCCCCCTAAGATTGAGTCTTAGCTTCAAGGGCAGCAGAGGCATTTTTCTGTGAGCTCAGCTGGTCAGCCTAGGATAAGCTGGAGTTTACCACCTTATTCCCATGCATCTCCCTCTGATGTTTTTAATCACTTGTGTGTAAAGCTAGGTGTAAGTGCCAACTAGCCCGATTGGATATATGTCGTTTCCTACCTACAAGCAAGCAGCATTAAGGCTACAAGCACTAACAAGTTCTGAGATGCCAATTTGCTCTCATATATACGCAGTCTCTAATCAGTGCCTGACACCGTTCTGACCTCATACAACATACAACTCTGATATCCCAGGAGAAGGGCCTTCTAAGTTTATGAGCTGTGCACAAGGACATCTTAGCAGTCCGCAGATGCCACAGAAAGAAACTCTGTATGAGCTGACAAAACAATGGTTATCAGCTCACAGAGTAAGGGTAACAACTCTGTTGTTACCAGTGAACGTTGCAGGTGGGATCGGATAAGCATATGGGGGAAGTGCTGGGAAACAGCTACAGAGGGACACTTCAGAAAGCAGAATAATCCTGCCAGTCTTCAGACACATGTGCACAAGGAATCCTTCTCACCACAGACCGGCAGAGCATCAGTGATTCTGTCTGATGCCAGACACAGCTACAGTTCCTGAAGAAGCTGCCAACATCATTCCAGCAGGCTACAAGAGAAAAATAGCTAAAATACAAACTAGTCTACAAGCAGTCCCCTCTCCCTTCTTTGGCTGGGAAGGTGCCCTGATACAAGGAAGGGTGCATGACCAGAGACAAGAGCCTGCAAGACAGAGTTCACCAGCTGATGGGTTGGATACCATGCAGAAAAGGAGGACAGGACTCACGTTCAACGAGAGCTCTTCGGGTCCCTGGCGATGGGATGCTGTTTACGAGACACTCGCAGCAAACAGGGGCAAAGCAGGTCTTTCTGGAGCACCTGTAGGGAGAACAGAGAAATATGAGAGGGAAGTGAGGCCCATGCACACGATTAAAGCCACAGCCAGATTCTGTTTTGGCAGGTAGCAAGGCAGAGCACTTCACAGCAACTTCAAGAAGGAAGTGATGGGCATCAAGCGACAAAAAGCAGAGGCAGACAGACTTATAGTCCTTCGAGATGACATATTTGTGACCATCAGGAAAACGCACAACCCCAAAAGCAGCACAGAGCTTCTTCTCACGAGTTTCTTGAGGTCCCCTTGGGCAATAAGCCACAGTCAAGCTACCAAGCTTCGCACGTTTGGGAAAAGCAGCATCCCGGGGGAATCCCCCGAGCAGGCTGACCTCCGGGTGCCGAGGGTCCGAGAGGGGAAGGACCGCACCCCAGGGTCGCGGCTGCGGGGAGCCCGGCCGGCTCGCCCCGAGGACCCCTGTCCTCCGCCGCCCCTCGCGGCTGTCCCTCAGCACGGGGACCACCGCCCGCCATCTTCGCTCCCTCCCGCCGCTCGCTGCCCGGAGCGCTGCCCGCACCCCGCCATGGCGGTACGCGGAGGCAGCACGCACCGCACAGCCCCGAGTGCCAGCGGAGCAGGTGCGGGCAGGGGACGGCGAGCGAGGTCTTACCTGCCTGCCTTCCTCCCCGCTGCTGCCCGGCTGACCCGCGACCAGCGGCTCAGCCAGCTCCTCTTCTCGAGCGCCCTGGCCCGGCTATGAACACCCGAGCGGAGGCGGCGTGGAGGCATTGGCCTCGCACCGCCCCGTCCACGCCCGCCCCGCCAAGGACGCCCCGCCCGGTGGCCGCCCTCCCCCTCCGGTCGCCTCGGCTTCCCCCGCCGCGGGCTCGGCCGTCGGAGTCGCCCGTACGTGGCCCGTCTCATGGGCGGCCGAATGCGGGAGGTGCGGGGCGTGCGGGGGGAGGTGTGCGTTTGGCAGCGCGCCTCTCAGTTGAGCAGCGCTGTGTTGTTTTAATCGCTCGCCAGCCGCCCCGTAAGGCTCCTCGTGGGCCGAGGACTTCCTCGACTTGGCCGGCTGGGTTTCGTGCTGAGTCCCTTCTTGCCTCTCGTGGCCTGGAGAAGCCAGCCCTTTCGTGGCTGGTGCTCCTCGTGCCTGCCCTGGCGTTTCAGCAGGGTTCTTTGCTCCGGTTTGTGGAACTCTTGTCTCTGAGACGGGTAATGTGAAAGTCTGACTGGTAACAGTTACGTGCTGGTGCTGTGGTGTTTTGTTAGGTGACCTTAAAGGCTCTTTCCAACCTAAACGATGCGACCATTCAGTAATTGAAAAATAGAATGAGTCACAGAATAACTTGGGCTGAAGTTCCAAACCCCTGAGTGGGCAGGGCTGCCCCCCCAGCTCGTGCTGCCCAGGGCCCATCCAGCCTGGCCTTGAGCACCTCCAGGGATGGGGCTCCACTGCTTCTCTGAGCAGAAAAGCAAAACAAAACAAAACAAAAGAACAACTTCAGCACATTTGGAAGCTTGTAAGGCACTGAAGACAGGCTGATCTGAGGCACTGCAGATTTCCTCTAGTGGTTTGACACCTGGCAGTGGGAAGGGATGATCTCTTTCCAGCTTCCTGGGTACAGGCAGTGTTGGAGGAGGAGGATGGCTTCAGCCTCAGAGAAGAGAATACAGCATTGAACAGGGGGTGCAGGGTCAGAGAACAGCAGTGAACAGGAAGAAAGGTGAAGAAAGTTGGGCAGGCAAAGGAACAGACAGTTGGGAGCAACTCTTCAAGAAGACGAGGGGTGAAGGAAGATGTGCCACTCGTAAGCACGTGCCACACTGGCTGGACTTGAATAACCATGAGATGGAAGCTGCTCCACTGGTTGGGGCCAGCCTGGTGGCTGGTGAGCTGTGAGGGAAGGGTGGCTGTGTGTGAGTCAGGAGAGGAGTCAGTGTGGGGTGAAAGGTGGAACGGTGCATGCAGAACAGGTGGCAAGAGGGAAGGGAGTACGGTAAGGTCTTTCTTGATAGGGAGACAGTTTGTTAGGTATGGAGACTGGGGAAGGTGAGGTATGTGTGGTTTTGGAGAGCCTCTGAATATGAGTTAAAACTGTGGAAAAGCAGAGTGAAAAAAAAAATAGACAGGACTCAGTAAGTGTAAGAATATGTGTGGGGTGTAAGGAACCTGTCATGGGGCAAAAGGCTTCAAGTTTCCAGAGCGTCAGGATTCAGGATTTGACTCTGTGTCCCAGCTCAGCTGCCACCAACTTGGGTATCAGATGTGAAATGCTCAGATGTGGCTGTGAAACATGCCACACTAAGAAGTGACAAGGAGGAAATTGTTTTTGCCTTCTGTGAAGAAAAAAGCAGGGAAAAAATGCCTGAGGAGAGCAAAAAGGATGAAGACCCTCTGTTGTGAACACAAGAAGAGCTGCAAGAGGAAAGGGGTGTCACACTGTAAAATCAGACTACAACAGTGCCACATGGAGATTTAATTTTATGTGCCAGTTTTCTATTATCTGATTCTAGTTCTATTGTTCTTCCAATATAGAGCTTTAATAATAAAACATTTCCCTGGTGTTCAGTTCTGTACTGTCCTGTCAGGCTGAACTTTCTTCTATTGCTTGGTGTAATTAAATGAGAGGATTACTACTGTGTTGCAAGACCTCTCTCTTTTCCTATTGTGAATGCTTCTTGTACAAACCTAACATATGTTAGAAGTTACACCTTTTAAAACTTATATTATTATTATTATTATTATTATTATTATTATTATTATTATTATTATTATTTTATTTTATTGTTTTTTTTAATAAGAAAAAAAAGGAAGTCTGTCTTTTTGACAAAATATAGGAAGCTTATTGGTTAGCATGTACATGCAGACAATGTTTCTCTCCAAAGCTTTTAATTAGTTCTTCCCCTTCATCTACTGGTTGGGCTTGTAGTATTAAACATCAGGACTTGACACCAGTGATCACAGAACCATAGAATGGCTTGGGTTGGAAGGGACCTCAAGAATCATCAAATGATGAGAAAAGCGATTTCAGGAACACTGTTCTTCAGGCCATGTGCTCCTCGTTCAGCCTTATTTCAGTTCTCAGTGGACTGAGTGGATGTTGATTTCTGTAGTATGACTATAGTCATAAAACTGCAATCTTGAGTCAGACCTTGTGATTTCAGGTAAGAATTATTTTAGCTTTTAACATAGGAACTGTTCAACTGTGAGTTGCTCACAGTTATACATATCTTATTTCCAGATAGTAAGCAGTAATATTTGGCAAAAATGAAGCTAAATTTGTTTTCTCCATACCAGAAAGAACCCAGAGAGTTGGTGGTGCAAAGCCTGTACACTGCTGTAGGACATTGATTTTAGACGCTGTTGCCAATAAACAAAATGAAGCATTTTGGACTGGCATAGAAATCTGTCCTAGAGCCATGGAATGGTATGGTGGAGTGTGGAGGGAACCCAGAACAGTGGGAAGTCAGGAGCACCTGTGAAAATACTCCAAAAACATTATCATTTCGGGTGATGAGCAGGGACCAAGTTGGTGACCCTGCAGATAGCAGGGGTGTTGAAACTAGATGATCGTTGTGGTCCTTTTCAACCCAGGCCATTCTATGATTCTATGATCATATATGAATATCTCAAACGGGAAGGGACCCACAAGGGTCATCAAGTCCAACCCCTCACTCCACAACAGACCACCCAAATGCAGACAGTCCTCCAGCTGCAGCAGCTCGGGGCCGTGCCCACTGCTCCTGGAAGCCCATTCCATGCCACCGCCCTGGCGCAGACCCTTTCCCTAAGCCCCAGCTGCCCCTCCCCTGGCACAGCTCCATGCCGTTCCCTCGGGCCCTGTCGCTGTCCCCAGGCAGCACAGCTCAGCGCTGCCCTCCGCTCCCTGTGAGGAGCTGCAGCCGCCAGGAGTGCCGCCCTCAAGCTGCTCTGCTCCGGGCTGAGCACACCGAGGGGCCTCAGCCGCTCCTCAAACACTGCGCCCCCAGATCCTTCCCCATCTCTGCCGCCCTCCTTTGGGCACTCTCTAATAGCATCTTACGTAGTGGCACCCACACCTGCACCCAGCGCTGGAGGTGAGGCCGCACAGTGCAGAGCAGAGCGGCACAGCCGCTTCCCTCGCCTGGCAGTGCTGGGCCTGACGCCCCCCAGCTACGGTTGACCTTCTGACTGCCAGGGCGCACTGCCGGCTCAGATTCAGCTTGCCATCAAACCAGATCCCTTTTTGCCAGGCTGCGCTCCAGCCCCTCACCACCAATGTCTGCACACACAGCCAGGGGCACCCCATCCCAGGTGCAGAACCCAGCACTAGCTCTTCTCTGTGCAGATGGGGACCACCCTCATTTTGTCCAGATCTCGGTGCAAGGCCTCTCTACCCTCAAGGAGCTGAAAACTCCTCCCAGCTTAGCATCATCCACAAATTGATTGATACTATCTCCAGATCTTTATTGGAGTCAACAGTAAAAACAATAAGGAGTAATAGCCTTAAAATGGAGCCCCGCAGAATCCCAGTGGTGACAAATAGGGCAACTGTCAGGACAAAGAAACCAATCACCCAATACAGCCGTGTTTTTGTTGCCAAGGGACATTCTTAAGGACATATTGCCATGGCTTTATACTGTCATGAGCCACCTCCCTGCCAACAGCTATAAATATGGGAAACCTGACAACAGAACACCAGCTGTGGTGCAAGGCAGCCAGTCAATAAAGGCAGGCAGGCAACTCCAGCCAGCTAGCCAAGGCAGGCAAGGGCCACGACTCCAAATAGCCAGCCAAGGCAGGCAGGCAGGGCCCACGACTCCAGCCATCCAGCCAAGGCAGGCAGGCAGGGGCTGCAAATCCAGTCAGTCAAGGCTGGCAGGCAGGGGCCCCAACTCCAGCCAGCCAGCCAAGGCCGGCAGGCAGGGGCCGTGACGCCAGCCAGGAGGCAAAGTAATAAATAAATAAATAAAAAATAAATAAAACAGTCCTTGGTTATGCCTGGTTTCTCAAGACCATGCTGGGTCAGATCCTCGCCATAACAAAATTTCAGAGACACTGGCTGTTCTTTGTCTTTTTGTTTTATTTTGTTTTGTTCTGTTTTGTTCTGTTTTAGTGATGTTAAAGCATTGCCTAAGATCAAGTCAATCTCTTGGAGCGGGTCCAGAGGAGGGCCACTAAGATGATCAGGGGACTGGAGCACCTCTCCTATGAAGAAAGGTTGGGGGAACTGGGCTTGTTCAGCTTGGAGAAGAGAAGGCTCCAGGGAGACCTCATTGTGACTTCCAGTACTTGAAGGGAGTGTATAAACAGGAGGGGGAACAGCTGTTTATGAGGGTGGGCAGTGGTAGGACAAGGGGGAATCGTCTTAAACTGAGACAGGGGAGGTTTAGGTTAAGTATCAAAAGGAAGATTAGAACATAGTATCATGGAATCATAGAATTGCAAGGTTGGAAATGACCTGCAACATCATCTAGTCCAACATCCTCCCATTTCCATTGCTCCGACAAACACTAAACCATATTTCACAGCTCCTCATCCAGACACCTCCTGAACACTGTCAGGGATGGCGACTCCACTACCTCCCTGGGCAGCCATTCCAGTGTCTAACCACTCTGAGAGAAAAAGTTCTTCCTTATGCTTTACCTAAACCTATTCTGGCAGCCATTTCCTCGGGTCCTATTTGTTGCCTTGGAGAAGAGACCAAACCCCTCTTCACCACAACCTCCCTTCAGGAAGTTTTAGAGTGCAATGAGGTCTCCCCTGAGCCTCCTCTTCTCCAGACTAAACAATCCCAGCTCCCTCAGCCACTCCTCATAAGACCCTCACCAGTTTTGTTGCCCTTCTCTGGACATGTTTCAGAGCCTTGATGTCTTTCTTGTAGTGAGGGGCCCAAAACTGAACACAGTACTCAATGTGTGGCCTCACCAGAGGCCAGTGTTGAGTACAGGGGGATGATCACCTCCCTGCTCTTGCTGGCCACACTATTTCTAGTGCAGGCTAGAATGCTGTTGGCCCTCTTGACCACCTGGGCATTCTGTTGGCTCATGTTCAGCCGAGCATCAACCAACACCCCCAGGTCCCTTTCCTCTTCACAATCATCCAGCCACTTGTCCCCAAGCCTATAGCGCTGCATGGGGTTGTCGTGGCCAAAGTGCAGGACCCGGCACCCGGCACTTGGCCTTGTTGGAAGGCCTCATTCCATTCACCCCAGCCCAGCGATGCAGCTTATCTAAGTACCTCTGAAGGGCCTCCCTACCCTCAGGCAGATCCACACCACCTCCCAACTTGGTGCCATCTGCAGACTTACTGAGGGTACACTCAATCCCCTCATCTAGGTCGTCAATAAAGACATCAAACAAGATAGGCCCCAGTACCGACCCCTGGGGGACACCAATTGAAACAGATCGCCAGCTGGACTTCACTCCATTAACCACCACCCGTTGAGCACGGCCCTCTAGCCAGTTTCTTACCCAAAGGAGGGTGTACCTGTCCAGGCCACGGGCAGCCAGTTTCCCCAGAAGAATACTATGAGAGACTGTGTCAAAGGCTTTGCTGAAGTCCAGGTAGACTACATCAACAGCCTTTCCCTCATCTACCAGTCTGGTCACCCAGTCGTAGAAGGAGATGAGGTTGGTCAAGCACGACCTGCCTTTCATGAACCCGTGCTGGCTGGGCCTGATCCCCTGGGCACCAGGCACGTGCTGTGTGAGAACCCATGATGATTTGCTCCATAACTTTCCCCGATACTGAGATCAGGCTGACAGGCCTGTAGTTCCCCGGATCCTCCTTACAGCCCTTCTTGTAGATGGGAGTCACATTGGCAAGCCTCCAATCCTCTGGGATCTCTCCAGATAACCAGGAGCATGAGTAGATGCCTGCGAGCGGCTCGGCAATCACTCCTGTCAGCTCCCTCAGCACCCAAGGATGAAGCCTGTCTAGTCCCTTGGACTTGCGACACACAGAGGGTGGTGACACACTGGAACAGGCTGCCCAAGGAGGTTGTGGATGTCCCGTCCCTGAAGGTATTCAAGGCCAGGCTGGATGTGGCTCTGGGCAGCCTGGTCTGGTGGTTGGCAACCCTGCACATAGTAGGGGTGTTGAAACTAGATGATCATTGTGGTCCTTTTCAACCCAGGCCATTCTATAATTCTATAATTCTATGAAATGAAAGCACAAGACCATAAGGGAGGCTGAGCACACTTCATGCTCTAAAATTCCTCAATGCAAAAAGTGAATTACTGTGCTATGAGCAATATGAAACTGATCAGTAAAATTACAGCTGTTGGAGAAATCTTGCCTCTTTAGAGACTATTCATGTGAAATACAGAATGTGCTGTGGTTGTGCTTCAGTTCAAAACTCTAAATATGATCTGCACAACTTGTCTAGATGAAAATGAGTGAGAAGCCAGGCTGTGCTACTGTGGCCTGATGAGAAACATGCAGCTCTTGTAGTTTTCAGCACACTTGGAAGCTTTGTTGTTCTATACTCCTGAAACCAGACGCGATCCTTGTCTAGATGCCGGTGCTACTTGTTGTTGTATCTCAACCTGGTGGGCAGCTGAGCTCCGCACAGACATTTGCTCACTCTCCCTAAGTGAAATGCGGGAGAGAATAGGCAAAATGTAAAGCCTGTGAGCAAAGATATGGCTCTGTGCAGCACTGCTTTGCAATAGCCAAAACATCTCTGTGTTATCAGCATTATTCTCATCCTAAATCAATAACACTGCACCATACCAGTTGCTAGGAGGACAGTTCTTTTTTTCCAGTCAAAACCAGGACACTTGCTCTGTGTCAGCAAGACCTTGGTGTGCTTTAAAGCAAGATATGTTGAAAAACACGTGGACATAATGTGCAGTGAATTGTACCTCATAGATTGTAATCTGACAGTGCAGAAAAAATTAGATGATGGCACAGAGGATGAGGGAGATCCAGTTCTCCAGCCCACACTGATCTCTGAACTGCCTACTCACAGCAAGTACCCAGTGTGTGTGGTTACTGCAAAGCTAAGTTGAATAAAAAAGAACTGCGTTTTGGTTTATTTGAGCTCTGCTAGACTCAAAAGAGCTATATTTAGAAATACAAGGATCAGAAAGTGTTTGTTTTGTTAGAACTGCCAATTCACACGCACAGGAATGACAAAAAACATTGGTGTCCACAGTCAGTCAGCTTTGATCCAAACACAAGCATACCCAAAAGCGTTCCTTTGCTGCCTATTGGCAGAGAGTTACAAAGGAACCACAGAACAGAGTATTGTGTTGGTGGAACAGGGAGAGAAGGGAACCTGACACTGACACCCCCAGGGCAGCATCCTGGGTCTGTGGCATTGTCCTGTTGTCTCACGAGGATACCTCCTGTGGGAGGACAGGAAAGGCCCCCAACAACACAGCCACCGACACTGCTTTCTTCAGCTAGGAGTGCTTATAGCTTGGCTGGCTCTGTGGCGACTTGGTTAAAAATCTCTAAAATTAAGAGGAGGTACACAACAACTCAACAAAAATAACTTTGCTTTGGCCAGTAGAGACAGTCCAATATCTCACATCCACATCTTTATCTGTTGGGTTCTCTTATCATACGTGCACTCAAAGTGAAGAGTGGGGCATGGTGGTCCTCCAGCTAGTGCTGCTCAGAGCCCATGGCACCAAACAGTCATGGAGTGGGGTGAGGAAGGAGGGCAGCCCTGCGTGCACCCATGCTTGCTGCGTGCATCCGTGCCTGCTGCCTCTGTGGCCAGAGCTCAGCTTGAGGGCAGTGGAAAGCACAGAGTGATGTGGTGATGGGGTGGTCATCTTTCATGAGAAGAGAGTGATCTCCTTCTGCCTTGATTTGTTTCCACTGGTGCACACACAGACACAGGATGTCACTCTAAGTGGCACATCTCTGAACCAGTCTTGCAGGACTTGAAAATGTTCTCTTTAAGGTTTCATTGTCAAACCCATTTCCAAAAGGAAAACCAGGACAGTAGCTGGATATTAATCAGGAGAAAATGCAAGCTGATATGTGATTGCTGTGTTCAGTTAACTTGTCCATGAATGAGCTGTCCTGGTCCAGGCAAAAGGACTCCAAGGGCTCATTTCTTGGCAGCCAGCTCAGATTGCTCAGAGCTGTGTGCTTTGGTCTGGCAGATTTCCTGCATCCGTAGTTCTTGAGAGTTGTTGTCTCCCCGTATTATGAATTCTCTGGAGTTGTAGGTGCAGGATGTAGTATTCACTAATAGAATTACAGCAGAATTTGAACACAAGAGAAATCCTGAACTAGTCAGACTGAGGGCAGATCCCAGTTGGAATGAAATGTGCAGCTGGGAAGTGTCTGGAAGTACATGATAAGATCTGCTGTTTTCAGATCTGAACTGACAAAAGCTGGCTTGAATTGGATGGTCAGAATACAGTATTTTGTCTTAGCAAAAGGATCAGTGCTGACAGAGGAGATACAGTGGTGTTGTGTATCATCAGCATCTTTTATCAGTGATATGGATACTCTCTTGGGATTAATGCATTGAATTGGAAATAGCATCTTTTTTTTCTAGATTTTTTTCCTAGATTTCATTTCAGTGTCTAACAAATTCCTTCATTTTCTGAGTAACTATTGTGTTCCAAGCGTTCCAAGTGAGTACTTAGCTTTGCTTTTACAATTGCATTCACACAGGGGAAAAAAACTTTGAATTTGCTTTAACTTCTGTTGAAGACTGGAACTTCTCTGTACTTGAGAGGTGTCTCCAGCAGCATCTGCATCTGGATGGGCACTCACGCTCTGGGTGCTGCTGAGCTGTGTCCCTCTGATCCCCCAGTGGAAGTGGGATACCACTAAGGTGCCCCACGATCATAACAGCCCATTAGTGTGAAGGAGGACAGCATGGGAGTGTGATCTGAGGGAGATGCTATTTTCTTCAAACTTCAAACAAACTTTATTCAGTTGTTTTCCAGACTGCTCCTTTCTTAATTTTATCCTGACTGTTCCAGAGAAGTGATTGTAAGCAGGACATGGAGAGTATATTGCTGTAGAGTTGCTGTACTTTGTGATGGCAGAGGTCTTCCTACTTATTATTTAAAGAGGAGAACTTTTGCAGGGAAATCCAGATCTCACTGGGTTTTATTGTGCAAGATTAGCTAGGTTGTTTTGGACAAGTAAAATCAGTTCCATAACATTTAGTATGCCATTTGAGACTGAGAACAGGCTGTGAACCTCATCACGCAGGGAACGCTGCCATGTAATGCACATCCGTAGTGGGCTTAATGGCTTTTTTATCAGGTATATATGAAGGCAAAGGCTCCATCAGAAGAGGGGTGGCCTGCAGGGACAGGGAGGTGATTGTCCCTCTCCACTCTGAACTCCTGAGGCCCCACATAGAACACTGTATCAAGGACTGGGGCTCCCAACACAAGAAAGTCAAAGAGCTGCTGGAGAGGGTCCACAGGAGAGCCACAAAGATGATCAGAGGACTGGAGCACCTCCCTTATCACAGAATCACAGAATTGCCAGGGTTGGAAGGGACCTCAAGGATCATGAATCTCCAACCCTCCTGCCACATGCAGGGCCACCAACCTTCCCACCTACGAAGACAGACAGAGGGAGCCGGGCTTGTTCAGCCTGGAGAAGAGAAGAGAAGGCTCCAGGGAGAACTAATTGTGCCCTTCCAGTACTTGAAGGGAGTGTATAAACAGGAGAGGGAACGGCTGTTTATGAGGGTGGGCAGTAGTAGGACAAGAGGGAATGGTTTTAAACTGAGACAGGGGAGGCTTAGCTTAGATATTAAGAGGAAGATTTTCACCCAAAGGGTGGTGATGCACTGGAACAGGTTGTGGACGCCCCATCCCTGGAGGCATTCAAGGACAGGCTGGATGTGGCTCTAGGCAGCCTGGTCTAGTGATTGATGATCATGCATAGCAGGGGTGTTGAAACTAGATGATCATTGTGGTCCTTTTCAACCCAGGCCATTCTATGATTCTATGATCATATATGAATATCTCAAACGGGAAGGGACCCACAAGGGTCATCAAGTCCAACCCCTCACTCCACAACAGACCACCCAAATGCAGACAGTCCTCCAGCTGCAGCAGCTCGGGGCCGTGCCCACTGCTCCTGGAAGCCCATTCCATGCCACCGCCCTGGCGCAGACCCTTTCCCTAAGCCCCAGCTGCCCCTCCCCTGGCACAGCTCCATGCCGTTCCCTCGGGCCCTGTCGCTGTCCCCAGGCAGCACAGCTCAGCGCTGCCCTCCGCTCCCTGTGAGGAGCTGCAGCCGCCAGGAGTGCCGCCCTCAAGCTGCTCTGCTCCGGGCTGAGCACACCGAGGGGCCTCAGCCGCTCCTCAAACACTGCGCCCCCAGATCCTTCCCCATCTCTGCAGCCCTCCTTTGGGCACTCTCTAATAGCATCTTACGTAGTGGCACCCACACCTGCACCCAGCGCTGGAGGTGAGGCCGCACAGTGCAGAGCAGAGCGGCACAGCCGCTTCCCTCGCCTGGCAGTGCTGGGCCTGACGCCCCCCAGCTACGGTTGACCTTCTGACTGCCAGGGCGCACTGCCGGCTCAGATTCAGCTTGCCATCAAACCAGATCCCTTTTTGCCAGGCTGCGCTCCAGCCCCTCACCACCAATGTCTGCACACACAGCCAGGGGCACCCCATCCCAGGTGCAGAACCCAGCACTAGCTCTTCTCTGTGCAGATGGGGACCACCCTCATTTTGTCCAGATCTCGGTGCAAGGCCTCTCTACCCTCAAGGAGCTGAAAACTCCTCCCAGCTTAGCATCATCCACAAATTGATTGATACTATCTCCAGATCTTTATTGGAGTCAACAGTAAAAACAATAAGGAGTAATAGCCTTAAAATGGAGCCCCGCAGAATCCCAGTGGTGACAAATAGGGCAACTGTCAGGACAAAGAAACCAATCACCCAATACAGCCGTGTTTTTGTTGCCAAGGGACATTCTTAAGGACACATTGCCATGGCTTTATGCTGTCATGAGCCACCTTCCCGCCAACAGCTATAAATATGGGAAACCTGACAACAGAACACCAGCTGTGGTGCAAGGCAGCCAGCCAATAAAGGCAGGCAGGAACTCCAGCCAGCTAGCCAAGGCAGGCAAGGGCCACGACTCCAAATAGCCAGCCAAGGCAGGCAGGCAGGGCCCACGACTCCAGCCATCCAGCCAAGGCAGGCAGGCAGGGGCTGCAAATCCAGTCAGTCAAGGCCGGCAGGCAGGGGCCGTGACGCCAGCCAGGAGGCAAAGTAATAAATAAATAAATAAAAAATAAATAAAACAGTCCTTGGTTATGCCTGGTTTCTCAAAACCATGCTGGGTCAGATCCTCGCCATAACAAAATTTCAGAGACACTGGCTGTTCTTTGTCTTTTTGTTTTGTTTTGTTTTGTTCTGTTTTAGTGGATGTTAAAGCATTGTCTAAGAACAAGTCAATCTCTTGGAGCGGGTCCAGAGGAGGGCCACTAAGATGATCAGGGGGATGGAGCACCTCTCCTATGAAGAAAGGTTGGGGGAACTGGGCTTGTTCAGCTTGGAGAAGAGAAGGCTCCAGGGAGACCTCACTGTGACTTCAAGTACTTGAAGGGAGTACTTCTGTATAAACAGGAGGGGGAACAGCTGTTTATGAGGGTGGGCAGTGGTAGGACAAGGGGGAATGGTTTTAAACTGAGACAGGGGAGGTTTGGGTTAGATATTAAAAGGAAGATTTTCACCGAAAGGGTGGTGATGCACTGGAGCAGGTTCCCCAAGGAGGTTGTGTATGCCTCATCCCCGGAGGCATTCAAGGCCAGGCTGGATGTGGCTCTGGGCAGCCTGGTCTGCTGGTTCACGACCCTGCACATAGCAAGGGGGTTGAAATTAGATGATCACTGAGGTCCTTTTCAACCCAGGCCATTCTATAATTTTATAATTCTATGAAATGACAGCACAAGGACTGTAATGGAGGCTGAGCACAGTTCATGCTCTAAAATTCTTCAGTGCAGAAGCTAAACCTCATTGCAGTTTTCAGTACCTAAAGGGAGTCTATAAACAGGAGGGGAGCCAACTCTTTGAAAGGGTAAATAACAGCAGGACAAATGAAATTGTTTTAAGTTGAGGGAGAGATGATTTATGTTGGATGTCATGGGAAGCTCTTTACTCTGAGATGGAGGAGGTGCAGAACAAGCTGCCCAGAGAGGTTGTGGATGCCCCATCCCTGGAGGTTGTTCAAGGCCAGGCTGGATTGGGCCCTGGGCAGCCTAGACTAGTATTAAATGGGGAGGTTGGTGACCCTGCCTGCAGCATGAGGGTGGGCTTGGACATTCATGATCTTTGAGGTCCCTTCCAATCTAAGCCATTCTATGACTCCAGGATCTTATGAAAAGGGAAAATTTGTTAGTAAAATGCTATTTACTGTCATGTAATACAACTTTACATATTGTGTCCATCTCTTCAACATTTTTTCTTGATTTGATCTGAAGGAAACGGATTGTGCAGAGCATCTGACCTTTCTTCCCTCTAAGGTTTTCCTGTTGTGTAGAAGATTCCCCCGAACTACTATGATTATGTGAGCTTGCAAGCTGTCTTTTTGGTGTAATGTTTAAAGGGTACACAGCTTCAGTTTTAAAAGAAGAATGAACTGTACTCTGAAGGATCTGTAAGTTTTCAAAAATGAAGAAAAAAATATTTATACTTTTAAGAAGTTATAGACCAGGGAGATTTGTTAATCAGGGTTGCAGCTACGACAGTTCTCATGAAGTTCTGTTCGAAATTATGGCTTCTATATATATATATGTACCCAGTGAAGTGCAGGTTGGGACAATTCCATATCACTTCCTCCTTAAATTAGAATGTATGTCTTAAAAATTAGTAGATCCTTTGTTTAAAAATCAAATAGCTAGAATAGTTACTGTCTTAACTGTGTTTCAGTTTTCTCACTAAGTTCGGTATTACAGTTATTCGGATCAATGAGAGACTGGAGAGTAGCCCTGCTGAAAGGGATCTGGGGGTACTCGTTGACAGCAAGCAGAACAGGAGCCAGCAGTGTGCCCAGGCATCCCAAAGAGCCAACCACACACAGTTGCACAGCCCCGATCTGCTGGATTTCATGAGCATTTAGACCCTTGGACTGGATATTCTTGGAGGTCTTTTCCAACCTTGGCAATTCTGTGATCTGGACAACACTCTCAGACAGTGTTGGACTTTGGGTGGTGCTGTGTGGAGCTGGATTTGATCACCCTTGTGGGTCCCTCCCAGCTTGGGATATCTGTGTTCGTTTTTTGTACTAATATGGTATTTGCTTTCTTCCAATCTCCTTATGCTTTCTTAAATATTCAAGAAGTGAAAATTAATGGTCTATAATATGACTTACCCATCTTCCTAAATTCTCGAATGTCATCTGATCTGCAGGTTTAAAAATATTTAGTAGAAGAGTTGTTCACAGATATTGTTGGAGTGCATAGTATTTTCACCATGAAATTTAGGTGTCATTTAACAAATGTGACAGAATAATTATTAGGCACTTCTATTTTTCGTATTTTGTGTTCTTACTGATTCTGGCATTTTCATTTAGTAAGGGTCCAGTAAAACCGTGGAAAATATTTTTTTTTTTTTTGAAATAAACACCATCACCTTCGATTAAATTATCTACATAAGGTCTTCCTTATCCCCAGCACTTATTTGTTTTTCTTATCAATCTCTGACAACTTAAAACTTCTGGTTTTATAGCCACTTAATAGTGGCTATATAGAATATAGAAAAGTCTTCCATTATGTCACCTGAGCTGGCTGATTTCAGTTCTCTCTGGTTGTGGTTTAGTGAGCATCTGAGCCAGGAGTACAATGTGTTGCTGCAAAAACAAAATCTCATTCCCAGCCCCTTCTCAGATGAGGTGTTTGCCAGACCCTGATGATGGCTAGCCTAGCGTATATCTGATTTATGTCTGGTTGGTGAGTGGAGTTGGCTCCCAGGAAGGTACAAAACGTGCTGGAGCTGGTGCAAAGTGTGGTGAGTGAAGAGAAGCGTAGCTTCTGTGTTTTGGCAGTACCAAGCTGCCCAGCTGGCGCATTGTGAAGCTGTGTTCTAACTGAGTTCAGTTGTTTTTAGTTAGCATAGAGATGTCAGTCATGGGTTTGTTGCTTTATAAGCATGAACAAAATCTCAAGTTGACCTTGAAGTACCACCTGCCTATAGAATTAGTTTGAACTGACTATAAACAACAAATTCAATGAAGTCATGGGACTTGCTTGCCAGAATTATGTGGTTAACAGCAGGACAAGGGGAAATGGTTTTAAGTTGAGGGAGGAAAGACTTAGGTTGAATATCAGGGGAAGTTCTTTACAGAGAGAGTGGTGAGGTACTGGAACAGGCTGTCCAGAGAGGCTGTGGATGCCCCATCCCTGGAGGTGTTCAAAGCCAGATTGGATGGGGCCCTGGGCAGCCTGGTCTAGTATTAAATGGGGAGGTTGGTGGCACTGCCTGTGGCAGGGGGGTTGGAGATTCATGGTCCTTGAGGTCCCTTCCAACCCTGATTCTGTGGTTCTGCCATCCAGCCAGGCAGCTTAATATGAAGTATGATTCTATATTTGATGCCTTCATCAATAAGTGTTTTTAAATAGCTGAGGTTTGGAAATGAAAAACATGCTAAGTTACAGAACAAAAGTTTTAGCAAGAAATACAACTAGGACAATAGCAAACAAATAATTCTTTACGTTATAATAATTAAAATAGTCATCCCTGATTTAAAACCAGAAATAATGGATTCAAATTGAAGTGAAAGCAGATGAAGAAAAGCAGAAACCGGGTAGTAACTTCAGAAGAGGCCTCTGGTGTTTCTAGGATTACTTTATTCTTTAAAGGCTGAATGCTTTTTACTGGTTAAAGGAGAACTTAAAAATCAACATATTAGGAAACATGGAGCTCAAACAGCATTGAGAAGGAATACACAGTAGTGTAATAATACGCACAGCTGTAGATAAACATCAAGTTTTCAATAGAGAGTCCTGGAAGTCAGTCCCATCAAGGGCACCCTGTGGTAAGTGTGCTATTTGCTGCTTTCGTTCCTTGAACTGTTTTTAGCTTACTCTGTCCTTGCAGGAATTTGAATTTTTTCTTATGTTCTCTAAGGTAAAACCACCCTATCATGACAACTGAAATGGAAACCAATTATCTAGCAAATGCCAAGAAAACAAAAGGTACACAGATATTAAGATATGCATCTTAAACTTCTCAAACATGTGAAACTTGAAATGTAATGCTTTTAGGGATGATGCAAGACCTTCTCTTCTAGTAGATGGCAAAACCCACAATACTGTAACTCCCACAGTTCCAGCTGATTATCAAATAATTTATCTTCTTCAAATTCTCTACATAAATGTTATTTGGCAGTTGTAAAAGTAGTCCATTATCCCCCCAAAACTACCTGATAAAGCACTTTGATAATGACAACCCTGCTTGAGCAGTATAAATCCAGTTCTGAGTAGTATCTGGGCACTGGCTTACAGTAACAAGTCAAATGTTAACAGAAATGCCAGGGCAGTGAGTTAAATGACTACTAGAAGGACGGAGCAGAGCTGCACCCTTTCATGTCCCTAGCCAATGGCTGCAGATGCTGAGTGAGTAGAAAGCAAAAGGCTTTGAAGTTCTCCTTGCCACAATTCACTATTCTGCTTTTGCTGAAGACAGAGTCCTGAGCTAGGACATTTGTTCAGGCCACAGGGCAGTGGCCACAGGGCACTTGCATTCTTCGTTCCCATCTTGCAGCAGAAGATAATAATCAAACCCTGGGACTATTACTTTCCAGCGTGACAAGAATGGTACTTACTGAAATGATATCCAGCCAGCTGAGAAAGTCAATTTAATAAGTCATTACTTATTAAACGTTACAGACTGTGGGACCAGTGGGAAAGAAACAGATCCTAACATATGTTTGTTCAGCTCCAACTTCTCTTTCTGTCCTTGCAGCTCTGACGAATTATTCTCAGACCATGGAAACAGTATTACTTAAATAACCTCCTGTTTTGTGGAACTGTACAGTTGACAAAATATATGCTTCCTTAATAGGAAGTTAGGGAATGTGCTGCACTTGGTAGCTCTCTTAAGAGACAGCAGTTAGCAGTTAGCTCACATCTACAAAGTCAATATTTTTCTGAGCGACGTCTCTGCAGTTTTGCCTAATCCTAATTATTAATATCCATTTAGTGAAGGCACAAGACATTTTAGACATTTTCCCAAGCACAGTAAAGATGCAGCTCTTCGCAGAAGTTGTCTTTCCACCCAGCTTTGTTGTATTGTTTTTTAAGTATAGAAAACAGTTCATATATTACTTCTACTATGTATTACTTACAAATCAATTAACACTTGACAAACATTTAGAACAGACACAGTTTCATCATATTTTTTATCGCCTGGAAACCCGATGGGATTGACTGCAAAAGCATAAGCAATATAAATCAGTGTTTAAATTATATATTACATGTTTATTATGGGTGCAACATTTTTTAAATTTACATTTTATGAAAAATCAGAAGTATTTACAATTTTTGTAAGATAAACTTGTGTGCTCTAATTTACAGTCTGACGTAGTAATAATCCATAAAAACTCAGATCCTTTAGAGTTGTGTTTACAAATCAATTTTTTTCAGAGGCAGCTACGAAGGAAATTGCTGTATACACAAGCAAGAACCAGCTTGCTACATGTTCTTTTTCTCTTTCCCATCAGATTGCTACATGTACTTTTTACATTGTTTTTGAATTGCTTTACAAAAAGTCTATATAAACTTGTATGGCTTCAAAATTGTAACCTGCACCCAATGCAAATGTATCTATAATCACCCCAATGAAGACTAGTTTGAAAGTGCTGAAAAGTAGCTACTTCATTTAACTTAGAAATGGAAGTGATAGTTCATTAAGAGCAGCTATACAGTTCTGGGTTTTCATTAGTGAAACGTTGTCACATTCAACATAGTTTGATTGCAAAGCAGATTACAATTAAGATTCCAGTAAAAAGACTGTACCATTTTATATCCGTTAGAAATTCTCCACTCAATAAGATCACCGAATTAAAAGCCAGATATACTTTTCCAATCAGGTGTAAAGTTCAAGATATCCTTAGAGCTAATAATGGAAATCTCATCTGCCAAGTGTATAGCATACATTGGATTTTATGTAGCCTCTCTAAAGCTTCATTTATTGTAAAGCTTCAGCAGTCCAATTCGCCACTGGTTTTGCATGAATTAATTCAAGCAAGTTCTACTGTCTTAATAGAGAATTTGAAATAGATATCAGTATTCAGAATACTTATATAAAACTCCCACTTGAAGGTTATTAAATTACTTTGCCCCAATACTTTTGATTTTTGTACTGAAAAAAATCATTTGATAATACAAATACATAAAAGATTTCCTAAACTAGTAATTTGTTTTAAAAAATGTTACTAACGTGTCACTTTTCTGTGCTTAGGCTGCGGCAAGAAGAATAGAAGAGAAATATTAAAACTGCTAGTTACAGAGAAAAAGTAAAACCAATAGAAATGGCAGCACAGTCATCTTGCTGCCATAATATCCCCTTCTTAAATGATATTCCTCCCAAAGTACTGTTTACATTCACATCATTCCAAAAGCACTTAATGCAGTCAATGTAAAGGGAAATGCTGGTTTCCTTTAAAAGCGTGCGTTACCATCTTTCAAAATTCTCATCTTTGGTGACATTAAAGTTAGTATATCAAAATTCCAAAGTCCTGCATGATGCATCTCCCTTTACTATGGATGCATTTATTGCAATTACCCCATGAGGGAGTAACCCACTATTTTAATCTCCTTTAAAACAACCTCCAGCTTCTGCAGATCTCCCTTTTAAATCCCCATCAAAAGAATTTTTATGAAGTTGTATTATACAGACACCACACTTTCTTCATGAATGGCCAAACTTTGAAAGAGGAAGTGAGGCACATGAATAACAAATTGGATAGGCACAGGCTCTTTTAAAGGCACAAATGTTATGAAATTCATATAAAAATAAATTAAATCTACAGCATTAATTCAAACAATCACAACACCCATAAAATTCACTAACTGCAGAAGTAAATCTTTTCTGTCTTTTGCAATTTCGTAACACATTGCACTTAGGAGAAAAAACACTATATAAAACAACATACACGTTAATAATATATGATACATGGGCATCAAGTTACATTTTTTTATACATCTCTAACTCAAATATTTTTATGGCACAAGTGTATGGAAGAACTACATAAAAGTTTGCCCCTGTTTTCTTTAAAAACTGGCAATTAAGGAATCTGAAAAATGAGTATTACGGAAAGCTCAAATAATCTTACTTGCTCTCCTACATTTTTATGTTTAATGTTTACAGTATAACATACAATTTCATACTTTCATTACAACTATTGATTACTATTTTGACTTCTATATAAATTTACCAAAATTTTAACAAAGTTTCCCCAATATTGCAGTTGATCATTTACAGACAGTGTTGAAGTTAACTTCAGTGCTATTATAAAGTAATACAAGCTCTGCAAAATGACTTTTGAAAGTGCATTTTCTGTCCTGTAGTTTGGCCTCGAAGTAGGTCAACATTTTAAAAAAATTAATGCATGTGAAAATAGTGTTTGAAAAATAGAGGGGGCAGAGTGGGTTTCCTGTACTCCTTTAATGACATGACTTTCACAGGTTCATCAGCAGTCTGCCATATACCGTCCTGAAAAATAAAGACAGGGTTTTTCTTGTAGTCAGTTGATAAAACAGATTCTGTCAGTATTTTCCTGTGAGCAGTTTGACTAACTATGGAGAAATGAAAAAAAACACGAAGCAGTTTTCAGCCATGTTTTAAGAAAAGGTAAGTATTTATGCACCATCTGTTCAACAGTTTAATGTTCTATAATACAGCACTACAGAATATGTCGTATTAATTTGAATATATAAACATGTCAACATCTTACCAGTGGCAAATCTCTTCTTAAGGAGGGAAAGCCGATAGCCAGTGCCTACTAGCTCTATGTCTACTCCTGAAAGAGTGCTTCCTTCACTTATGAATTGCACTGCAAGTGTTGCTGGTTTACTGGGTCCTTCTGAAAGTTCAAATTTTGCCCTGAGGGATCCAGAACCTATAGAAAACAGTAAGGAAAGAAAATCTCAGTTTTCTAAAAAAGACAAGATCTGACTAAATACATTTCCCAAAACACTTCAGTTGATTTTTTACAGACAGTGGTGAATTCAGTTCAGTGTTGCTATACAGCAATAATAGTTCTTAATTACTTTAGTAATACTTCTGTAGGAGAGCATTAAAAAACACTGTTATTTCTCCCATTTTTGAGTTCTTAAGCAAGCGTTTTCTTGTTCTTGCACTATCTAGTCGGGATAAAATGAGGTTTAAATAATAATGGAATAGTAAAAGTCCAGAATTTTTACTTCTTTAAAATAACTTGCTATTCCTAGTCAGTAGGAACTGCTAATTGATGAGGAAAGTTAGTGACTAAAATGTTACTGGGTTAAAAACAGGGATTAATGAATGAAATTGTTTTACGCAATGACTTGTTCCTGATAAATTTGCCTTAAAGTCCACTTCATTTCTTCAATGATGTATCACAGTTTGGGTAACTCGATACTCATATATTCAAGTATTTCAAAGTTGGCTTTGTGTTTTATACGTCTGCAATTCACAGCTCACATAATGTGTTGGACTGTAAAAAATACACATTTTACCACCATATACACCAGAACAAAGCATACTTCAAGCCATTTGTCCTAATAGTAACAGCCCTTCTGTAACTTCTCATAGCATTATATTCTCACTGGGTTGTGAGTACAAAGTACTTATGCTCAATAATAAGATGTCAGTAATAGAAGATAAAGTCATAGAGCCAGTGAGATATGTTCAAATCTACTGAACACACACAAGTTGTCAATGAGAGCCCTTTTTATGCTGCTCTGCAGGTGTGGAGTAGTTCTTCATCTGCCTGCATTCATGTTTTAGCACGACTTTGTTCTTTTAAAAGATTTGGTAACAAAAATGAAAAATGAGAAGGCTATTCCTACATAAGAAAGCAGATTGAAGACAGGAAGCAAACAACTGTGAGGTCACTGAATGATTAAAGTACACTATACTACAGCAACAACCTCTGGCAGATCAAATTCTCTCTAATTTTGTTCGAATGACCACTACAAATCTGCAGTCTTTGCAGCAACAGAAGAAGTCTTCCCTTCCCAGGCTTCCCTTTTGTCCCTGCTTTTCAAATTCAAAAAAACATCATATCTACAAAGGTTCTAAGGACTGTGATATCAAATGGACTTCAGGGAAAGGCAACTGGAGAGAAGATATTTACTGATTCTTTACAAAATAATGTTATACAAGTTACTGCTCTGAGCATATAGCACAGGTTTTTTGTTGTTATTTATTTGTTTTTTGGAGCTGTTTGCCAAAACAAAGAGCTTCAAAATGCTGGTCAAGAACAATCTGTAGTTGAGCCTGTCTTAGCATAGCATTTTCATTCCAGATCTTCCACGCTTTCCACTTCATCTCAATTGTCAGTGTGTGAAAAAAAACAATTTATTAAGTATTTAATGTATTTTCTCTTTGAAAAACTGTTCATTTTCAAACAGCATTGACGCAGTAATTTCCTTTCTCAGTTTAAAATCTATTTTAGAGCTAACAACTTCCCAGGGTTTCATCAATTTTCCTTTTATAATTAACTATTTTATTTTAACATCTCACTTTTAACAGAATCTTTCAGGAGGAACTTCACTGAGAATAAGTTGAACTGGTTAACAGGATACAAGATGAGATAAAGTATATACATGCATGAGGGTGCAAAAGCTACAATGATTACATTTTATTGTTACCATTTTTCTGTAGAATAAAAAAAAGTTCAACTTGCCTCCATTCTCAGATTTTTCTGAAATGCTAGATATTTTCCAGTAAGCTTTCATCTGGTCTGCATTCCTGTGAGAGAAAGGTTGGTTAGTTACAAGCATCAATTTTCAGAATTTTATTTCCCTAACTTTACCCGGGTACCTTACAAGGCCATGCACACATAACCTACATTTCTAAATGGGAGTTTATAAAAATACTGATCATTTGAACATGGGTTTGTAGAGAGCTATGCAAAGCAAACATGTGCACTGCACCTGAGCTTGCAGCTGAGCTCAGATGTACATGCCACCTTTTTATACAGTCACTAGTGTACTCTGTACAGGAATGGCTCCACCTGACAACTCCAAAGCCTGGGTGATTCCAAAGAGCAGGGACAGGCCAAACACACTGGAAGAAGTTTGAAAGCTGAATCTTTATTTTTTATGGCAATGGTACAAGTGGGAACAATGTTGACTGTTTTCACCTATGTGAGACTCTGGGCCGTATGAATGGGAACATTTTCATTCTAATAAAACTATAGCTGGCATACGTGACACATGGTTTACACTTATGACACAGTTTAACTTCTGACTCTGTAGAGGAGCAAAAAAGAAAAAAGGGCACCAAGCACTGGAGTCTCCAAACTAGGCAGACATTTGATCTCTTTGAACACTTTGCATCATTTCATCAATGGAAAGCCAACAACTTAAAGCTGTAAGCGGCATGAATTGCTGAGAGGTTTGAAATTGTCTTTGGCATTGGTACAGCAGGACTGAAATGCTCATGCAAGCAGAACAGATGATAGCAGTCACATGCTGGAGGCAGAATTATAAAACATTTATTCTTAAAAAAAACCTAAAAGCTCATCACCCAACCCGCTAAGACAAAGATGCAGGATGACACAAACATACACAGCCGTTTGGGATATGACTAGTCATTTTTTTGTCAACTTGTAAAGCTCAAAATTCTAGCCTTGGGATGTTCCCTCGGTGAGAGGCAAAATAGCCTGGCTTGAGTCCCTTACTCTGATGAATCTTCTCTGAAACTATCACTAAGTGTTGAACCTTCCTAGATAGCACCAGGAGTTCTGGGAAGCTATTCTGGGAAGCTATTCTGGGAAGCTTTTCTGGGAGGCTATTCTGGGAGGCTGAAGCAGTCGGCTCCACACCTCAAGACTGCCTCCACCTGGAAGGAAAGAAGGATGGCTGTCATAGGCAACTCCCTTATGACTGGGACAGAGGACCCTATATGTCAGCCCTGACCCCACTCGTAGGAAAGTGTGCTGCCTCCCTAGGACACAGGTCAGGGGTATTTCTAGAAAGCTTCCTGGTCTTATTCGCCCATCTGATTACTATCCCTTTTTGATAGTTCAGGTTGGCAGTGATGATGCTGCTGAGAGAAGCCTGAAGGCTATGAAAAATGACTTCAAGGGACTGAGGAGGGTACTTGATGGAGCAAGCATGCAGGTGGTTTTCTCTCCTACCCCTTTAGTGGCGGGAAAGGATACTGAGAGGATCAAAAAAACCCTCCTCATAAATAAATGGCTCAGAGGTTGGCGCAAACACAAGAATTTTGGTTTTTTTGACCATGGGGCAATTTACTCGTCACCTGGCATGATGGCTGCAGATGGACCTCACCTGTCTGCAAGGGGTAAAAGGATCCTAGCCCAGGAACTGGCGGGACTCATTGAAAGATGTTTAAACTAGGTAAGAAGGGGGAAGGGGACAAGATGAGGGCCACTGGGGTTGAGCGGATAGTTCAAGGCTCAAAACAGAGCCTGATGGGTAATGAGGGTGGAGTTCATAGGGAGGGAGAGGGGCAGGGGATGCTGCTTCCCTGAAGCGTCTGTACACTAATGAGCACAGTATGGGAAATAAACAGGAAGAGTTGGAGATCTGCATGCGGTCGCATGGCTATGATCTCACTGCGATCACGGAGACGTGGTGGGACAGCTTGCATGACTGGAATGCTGTCACTGAGGGCTATGTGCTTTATAGGAAAATTGGCTGGCGAGGCGGGGTGGTGGAGTTGCTCTTTATGTGAGAGAACAGCTAGAATGTATTGAACTCCACCTGGGGGAGGGTGCTGCAGCAGTGGAGAGCTTGTGGGTGAGAATCAAGGGGTGGGCTGGTATGGCTGACACTGTTGTGGGGGTGTACTACAGGCACCCTGATCAGGAGGAGGAGGTTGATGAGGCCTTCCATAAGCAACTGGAAGCAGCGTTATGATCCCAAGCACTGGTGCTTATGGGGGAATTCAATTATCCATATATTTGCTGGATAAGCAACATGGCACGCACGGTCCAGACGGTTCCTGCAATGTGTTGAAGACAACTTTCTGATGTAGGTGGTAGAGGAACCGACGAGGGGAGGGGTGTTGCTGGACCTTATTCTCACTAATAATGAAGGGCTTGTCAAGGGAATAAAGGCCGGGGGCAGCTTGGGTTGCAGTGACCATGAGATGGTGGAATTCATGATCTTGAGTGGAAGAAGCAAAGCAAGAAGTAGGATTGCTACCCTGGACTTTAGGAGAGCCAACTTTGATCTCTTCTGGGACCTACTTGGAGCTATCCCATGGGCTAGGGTGTTAGAAGGTAAGGGGGCCTGTGAGAGCTAGTTGGCATTTAAACAGCTCTCCTTCCAAATTCAGGATCAGTGCATCCCTGTGAGTAAGAAATCAGGAAAAGGTGGCAGAAGGCCTGTGTGGATGAGCAAGGAGCTCGTGCACAAACTCAAAGGGAAGAAGAAGGCCCATGAAATGTGGAAAAAGGGTCTGACCTCTTGGGAAGAATATAGAAATGTTGTCAGGGCCTGCAGGGATGCGACGAGGAAGGCTAAAGCCTGCCTGGAATTGAATCTGACAAAGGTGATAAAGGATAATAAAAAAGGCTTTTTTAAGTATGTTAACAGTAAAAGGAAGACTAGGGGGAATGTGGCTCCCCTCCTAAGTGAGGGGATGTTCTGGTAACAGGGGATGCTGAGAAGGTGGAGATACTGAATGCCATCTTTGCTTCTTTCTTCAGTGAAAAAGCTCTCCCTTAGGAATCCCAGACCCTGGAGGTTAGTGAGAGGGTCTGGTGAACTGGAAGACTTCCCTTTAGTCAGGGAAGAGGCAGTCCAAGAGCACCTAGGCAATGTTCATAATGAATCAAATGAACCAATGTTCATAAATCCATGGGACCCGATGGGATGCATCCACGGGTGCTGAGGGAGCTGGCGGAGGTGATTGCTGAACTGCTCTCTGTCATCTTTGAGAGGTCTTGGGGAATGGGGGAGGTGCCTGAAGACTGGAGGATAGCCAACATCACTCCAGTCTTCAAAAAGGGTAAGAAGGAAGATCCAGGTAATTACAGGCCAGTCAGCCTCACCTCTGTCCCTGGAAAGGTGATGGAACAGCTTGTGCTGGATGCCATCTCCAGACAACTGGAAGAAAAGGAGGTTATCAGGAGTAGTCAGCATGGGTTCACCAGGGGGAGGTGATGCTTGACCAACCTGGTAGCCTTCTATGATGTTGTCACTGGCTGGGTGGATGGGGGGAGAGCAGTGGATGTAGTGTACCTAGATTTCAGCAAGGCATTTGATACTGTCTCCCATGACATCCTTATAACAAAGCTGAGGAAGTGTGGGATAGAGGAGTGGACAGTGAGGTGGGTTGAGAACTGGCTGACTGGCAGAGCACAGAGGGTCATTGTTGGTGGTGCAGAGTCCGGTTGGAGACCTGCAACCAGCGGTGCTCCTCAGGGGTCGGTGCTGGGTCCAGTCTTGTTCAACATCTTCATCAGTGACCTTGATGAGGGGATAGTGGCCACCCTCAGCAAGTTTGCTGATGATACGAAGTTGGGAGGATTGGCTGACACACCCAAAGGCTGTGCTGCCATGCAACGAGACCTGGACAGGCTGGAGAGCTGGGCAGTAAGAAACCAGATGAGGTTTAACAAAAGCAAGTGTAGAATCTTGCATCTGGGAATAACTGCCTGCACTGGTACAGGTTGGGGGATGACCTGCTGGAGGGGAGCTCTGCGGAGAGGGACCTGGGTGTCCTGGTGGACGACAGGTTGTCATGAGCCAGCAGTGTGTCCTTGTGGCCAAAAAGGCCAATGGCATTCTGGGGTGCATTAAAAAGAGTGTTGCCAGCAGGTCGAGGGAGGTGATCCTCTCCCTCTACTCTGCCCTGCTAAGGCCTAATCAGGAGTACCGTGTCCAGTTCTGGGCTCCCCAGGACAAAAAAGACAGGGATCTCTTGGAAAGAGTCCAGCGGAGAGCCACAAAGATGGTGAAGGGCCTGGAGCGTCTCTCCTATGAGGAAAGGCTGAGTGAACTGGGTCTGTTTAGCCTTGAGAAAAGAAGACTGAGAGGGGACCTGATCCAGGTCTATAAATATCTAAGGTGTGGGGGGCAGAGTGGTGAGGCCAGACTGTTTTCAGCAGTGTTGGAGACAGGACAAGGGGAAACAGCCAGAAGCTGGAGCATAGGAAGTTCCGCACCAATGTGCGCAAGAACTTCTTTACGGTGAGGGTGATGGAAGACTGGAACAGGCTGCCCAGGGAGGTTGTGGAGTCTCCTTCTCTGGAGATATTCAAGACCCGCCTGGACGCCTACCTGTGTGACCTGGTGTAGGGAATCTGCTTTGGCACGGGGGTTGGACTTGATGATCTCTGGAGGTCCCTTCCAACCCAACAATTCTGTGATTCCTGCTTTGACTTAGGTTTCACAACTGATGGAAGAAGCTTGAACGGGGAGGAAACAAGCTTCACCAGAAGTACTTGTCATGTTTTGCATGTGTACTGAATCTGCTGCAGTAGAATAAGTTTAAGGTGATCTGGTTAAGAGCTACACACTCTCAAAATACGGTATCAACTATCAATTTTGGCACATTTTTTTTCCACTTAAAAAGATACTGTGTTACCACTATGTCACACAGTTAAGAGGACTGCCTCCAGAAACATCAAAAACTATGTGATAAGTGGTTTATTCTTTCTCTGAACCTTTATTTATAAGAAGATCTTACTCCCTTCAGCTTGGTATACTTCTCTCTCTTAACCTCCATGTCTTCCACAGTTAATAAGACCCTCCTGTAACTCTGGGAAATAAACTGTCCTGGAATTAAATTACAAAAGGGCAAGTATATACAAGTTGCCAAACAACAGGTGCAGTGCTTGAATTCTGCTCTCTTTTCAATCCATGGATACACTTCTCTGCCCTCTGCCAATACCTTCTGCTTGTTTGCACAAATCTGTACAAATCTAAGGTTTATGCCTCACTTTCAAGTGCAGCTGCAAATGGCCTGCAAGCTTAGAAGGTGGTGACAGGTAATAATTAGGATGATGCTGTATGTTGTATGAACGTTATATGTTACAGAATGACACTGCAGAACCATTGACAGGCCATCTTTGCAAGGAAGCAGCAATGGCTCAAGCTAAGCTCCTGGTATCCAGGAACATGCTGCTTTTCCTGTCCTCAGTGACCTCCTAGGAATGAGGTCTAAGTCGTTGCTGCTTCCCATAGATACCTTGGGAGAGGTAAATGAAAAGGGTAAATGGTATCCATGTGTCTATTAAGAGATGGGGAACGGGGCTGATAAGAATGTATAAAGCTGTATGTTAGATGTAATGATTATCAAAGGATACAAATATAATAAAGTATGTAGAACCTGAGCATGACATAAATGTTATGGACTGAGGAATAGAAGTGCTGGGTCCGGCTGGCATGGAGTTCACTTTCCCCACAGCAGCCTGTACAATTGTACATTCCACACCTGTGGCTACAACAGCACTGATATCACACCAGTGTTTCATCTACATCTGAGCACATACACAATAAACCATATGATCTAGTGGGTGGCATCCCTACCCACTGCATTGCAACTAGATGATTGTTAAGGTTCCTTTCAACTTGAGCCCTTCTACGATTCTATGATGATAATTTTTTTTTTTTTACCATTAAGAGATTTTGGTTTCAAATCACATTATTAAAATAACTGTCCTGTCTGTTGGAGCAAAAGAAAGCAAACATTGGAAATTTCACAAAGGTTGGAATGGCTGCTTATAGTCTCACTTCAGTTTATATGAATTGGTTGCATGTGGTCTGTTTTGGACCAGAAAACATCCTGTGCATTTTCTTTGCAAAAAGGAAAAAAACACAAAGCTGTTTCCTTCAGTGAAATTTTTTTCAGCTATGAAACTAATACACTGAAATACACTGACTACACTGAAAAGAATATGAAATAATAGAAAGTATAAACATTACCATTTTGCAGGTGGAAGTGATTGCATGTTTGTTACTCCTCCATCTACTGGTACCACAACCTGCACATTAGACAGCATGCTAGGCACATTCATAGACTCTGGATTGTATTTATAATCCACTCTCACATCAGTAGTGTTAGCATTACATTTCCAGTAAGTTGCAAGATTCAAGGGAGTGGACTGGATGCCATTTGAAGATACCTTTAAAAAAATAAACCATTGAAAGCAGCTTAGTTAAAGTCTCTCCCTTTCTGGGCAGAATTATGGAATGATTGTAATAGCTATAAATTCTGACAAAAGATCAAAAGAACAATTCACCTCTGAGCCTTTAATCTCAGAATTCTGAAGACTCTCATAACCTACAATAATTCCCATTCTTTTAAATTTAAACTAAATTATTTTAAAATTTATTTAAACTAAATTATTTTAAACTCCTTCTGACCCATGGGACTTCTTCCTGTTTTGGCTTTCTTGGGTCAAAATAGTTTTGTTTTAGTCTTGTACTCTACCTCACACAAGAAAGTTGCCTGTACCAAAATTAATTAATCCTTAGCAATTACGTGGCATATCATTTCAGATGTCTCAACAGCAAGCAGCAAAGGACACGTCATTGGACGTGTTGCCAGCAGAACAGTTCTTACGTATTAAAAATATGTATTTTGCTGGTGCAGGAGAATTGGCAGCTGCTGCTTCTGTTGTTGAGCTCATGTTGTGCCCTGCTACACACCCTTATTATCATCCTAATCTACTTGAGGAACTTTCCATTTCCCTTTCTGTCTTGTTGGCACCTCAGTACTCGTTCCATCCACCATGGCTTCTTTATGCCTGCATCTCATTTTACCCCAATGGTAAAGACCTTATGTAAATCTACTTTTCCCACAGAGCTCATTTCTGTAATCCAAAGAAAAATCATTTTCCTCCAACATTTCTCTTTGGATTTAGCATACTTTTTATACATTCAGTCTGGCAGGATATTGGGAAGATATAGAAAGCTACAGTAGTATTAATAACTACACTGCATTTTTAATTTATTTATTTTTCTTATGTAAAGGCAGTTGGCTCAGAAATTCAATTATCTCAATGCAGGGGAAGGAAATCCTTGTTTTCTCTTTTAGATGAGTGCACTATTCCTTAATTTTTATGAAGATTTTTTTGCTGACAGCCAGAACATCTTCCCACAGAAGCACACTGTGGCTGTGGTTGGAAGGGACCTCTGGAGATCACCTGGTTCAATCTCTCTGGCTCAAACAGGACATCCTAGAGCCAGTAGTCCATGTCCAGACAGCTTTGAAGTATGTCAAGAAGGAAGTTTCCACAAACTCTCTGGGCAATCTGTGACACTCCTTGCAGTAATAAATATGGTCAGGCAAAACTTCTCATTGGTACTTATTCAGTATCCTAGCCTTTTCCCTGTCCTGTCTCTGGGCACCAAAGTTTTTACTGTCCTCAAGCACAGCTCTAGTCAATTTGCGCCCTCCCGTCAGATATTTATATACATTGGTAAGATTGCCCCTCTTCTCGAAGTTCAACAGTCCCAGCTCTCTCAGCTTCTCCTCGCAGGAAAAGTGCTCCAAACCCTTTCCTTTTCATAATCTGCGTGGCCCTTTGCTGGACTCTTAAGTGTCTGCAAGTCTCTCTCATACTGAGGAGTCCTGGACTGGATTCCAGCTATAGTTGCATCAGTGCTGAGCAGAATGGAGAGATCACTTTACTCAGCCTGTTGGTAATGCTCCTCCTCATGCAGCCCAGGATACCACGGGCCTTCTTTTCCACAAGCATACAGTGCTGACTCTTGTTCAATACAGTGTCCACTGGGATTCCCAGGTCTTTTCTGACAAGCTGCTTTCCAGCAGGCTGTTCCTCCCCAGATGCAGGATTTTGCACTTCTTTCTGCTGTAGTTAATGATTCTCCTGGCAGCCCTTTTCTTCAGTCAATTAAATTAAGTCTCTCTGGATGGCAGCACAACCACTTAGCATATCAGCCACTTCTCCCAGTTTTGTGTCATATGTAAACTTGCTGATGGTGAACTCCTCTCCACCACACATATAATTAATAAAGATCCAGATGCTTTCCTGTGCAACCTACTGTGGGGAACCTGCTTTAGCAAAAGGTTGGACTAGATGATCTCCAGAGGTCTCTTCCAACTGCTTCGATACTGTGAATGAGGGCATGATCCATTACTGACCACTGAGTACGCCACTACTTACAGGCCTCCAGCTAGAATTTGCACTACAGATCAACACCTCCCATGTCCAGCTATTCAGCCATTTAATCTACCTCACTGTTTGCTTAACCAACTGATAATTCAACTGCTCCTCCATGATGGTCTTGTGAAAGACAGAGTCTAAAACCTTACTGAAGTCTAGGCAGACAACATCCACTTCTCTCCCCTCATCTACGAAGCCAGCTGTTTCATCACAGAAAGTTATCAAGTTAGTCTGATAACTACTCCTGATCTCTCTGTCCTTTATGTGCATCAAAATGGTTTCCAGGATGAGCTGTTTCATTTTATTGTGAGGAAAGAGACCATCAAATATTCTCATGTGTTACATCTAATCAATGACAACATCCCAAAACTATGCAATTACAAGAGCACTCACAACTGAATTACAAACTCAAAAACCTGTAGATGTATAAATTCAACAAAAACTTGACTTTGCTAACAAACACCTAAAAGTAGCACTGCTCAGCATTTTCATACTTGAATTCTAAAGGAGTATGAACAAGATGAAACAGGTCATGAATGCAAGGGAATGACATAAGGCATAACAGGAACATACTCAGCCAGGGTAAAGCCTATGCATTAGAGACACTGATGTATCCAGAACTGATTGAGATGACAACTGCAGGATGCAGGATGACAATTCATCTGCATGCTATCAGGCAGAGAACAGTTCTAATTTCTGACAGATACGGAATCAGCCAGCATTTCTTAAAAAATTCCAAAAGGAAAAAAATGTTTACCTGATACTTTAAAACATCCACATTATAATAGGATGCAGATGGGTTCTGCTCTGATAATTTCTTGAGGTAGAGAGTTATAGCTTGCATGTTCATCCAAAAATCCCTCGTAGTGGAGTCACTTTGCGACTGATCACTACAAAGAAAAAGAAAGGTAGGAATCAGCACCAAAAGCTCTTATTTCTAAAAATGCCTAAAAATTAAGAATAGATCTTTCCCTTTATTCACTATTTAATGCAACTGTTTGTTCTAATGCTTTATATCACATAGTTATTCTCTTCTTAATATTAAGGGAAATTAACTGCTTGTCTTGTCTGGTTAAAATTCTCCTTCCAGTCATGGAGCAATGAGTTTTCTCCACTGATGACTGACAGCACAGGATGCAGTTCAGATTCAGACAGGTTCAGATTTTATATTAGTAAAATCCATTCTTAATGTTATCAGGTGCTGTGAGAATGTGCATGCGGTCATGTAAAAGGGGTCTTCAAGAAGAATTATTATCTAATCTGGAATAAGACCTAAAAAATGTAATTCATTTTGGATATGACATCACTAGGACTTGCGATGTATGTGCTGCCATATTTTTGTGTTTGTAGAAAATGTAAACTCCTTAAATTTTTTACTTCGAAAACAGTTCCCAAATTATTATAAAGAATTGTCTTTCAGCTACTTACTGTTAAATTCAATCTAAGTAGAGTTTTTTCTGTTTTTTTTTTTTTTTTTTTTTTTTTTTACAATTCCTGTATGTAGGTGAGAGCACAAATAACAGCACAATCAGAATCCTGATTTGGAGCTATTGGAGCATGAAAAGTATTTCCACAGATCAAGAATAACTTGAGCTCTGGTTGCATCAGGTGTATGGTGAAAAAAAAAACAAAACAATGAAGATTCTAAGAGAACTGATTCAGAAACAAAATTCAAATCGTAGATCAATTAAAAGGCTGCACTGGATATTTGTGTATATAGTGAGAAACTGCAGTCTCTGCTAAGGAGATCTGCAGAACCCATGTGTAAACTGAAGGTGAGAATGAACACTTGGAACACAGAAAATATGAATGCAATGGCTTGACTCTGGGACAGTGACTTACATACCAGTAGTCTCTTTGATTTAGTTTGATTTTGGCTCTCAGTACAGCATTGTGATTCCTGCTACTTCAATCTTTACTAAAATATAGATCAGCACTTATCCCTACAGCGACCTTAGACGATGAAAGCTACTGTTAGGTGCAATCCAAAACAAATTCTGATGTTTCCACAAATATCACTCTCATAAAAATCTGTCATTTCTATAAATACTAAGTAAATGATAGCCTAACAGTATATGATGAAAAATCATATTGCTCCAAATGGCTTAAACTTCCTAAGAGTCCTTTACATACATTATTTCTAATTAGAAGTGAAGTGTTACAGCACACAGATAAGAATACTAGACATTTTCCTATTATTTTCAAAATATACTTTTTCAGTTCAATTCACTTTATATGCTGAAACATAACTATGAGTGATCAAAATGAAATTAAATACAAAAGAAGTGATGCATACAGCTCAATTCTTTCAGCTATTTTAATAATTTAAAAAAATGTACTACCAATAAATGTTTAACTCTTTTTCAAATAATTTCTCTACTCAATGAAACAGAAACTGCTCAGCTGTAAGAAATCCCCGCTAAATAACTACAGTTTTTACAACTGCCCTAAGTTTTGGAAAAGAAATCACAATGCTATGATTTCAACAATTATTCTGCTCATTCAGGAGCATATTTTTCTTAAGAATTCTACAAAACACATTGCTGTACACTTGAAATACATAGAAATGTAATTATTTTGATCTACTGTAAAAATGATACAGCTTAAGAAATAAACTTGTAACCAACAATTGAGATTAGGCATAGCTCCTACTACTTAACTACTCTTTCATCATCTAGAGTTACTGTTATCACTGTATACAGAAATCCACATATTCCTAGTTTGACATTTTTTCTTCATATCTGTAATCAGTTCATGTATTTTGACTAGAAGAAAAGGTTTTTTAAAAATTGTTTATGAAATCATTTCATCTATAAAACGTGCAAAAACAAAGCTACATTTGCAAACTACTTTTTATGGTTCCTGTCATACCCAGTGTAAGTTTCAGGGCCAGTGAATTACTGAGAATTTAGTGGTGGCAGCAGAGAAAAAATGAGGTAAACAAGATTAATTAATGAAATTGAATCAAGTATAAACAAATGAACAAGACTGTAGAGAACTCTGACATGTATACAACAATTTACATTTTAGAAATCACGTAATTTACTACTGTATAAAAAAAATAATACAAAACCTGTATACAAGTTGTGCATTTGGAAGAATCTGCTCTAGTTTGCTTGTGTTTTTTACCCTGAAGCAGAGCACAGCTGGAGATGGGTTGCTGGTGAAGACTTTAATAATCCCACTTGGGAATGATACTGTCATATCACCAGTGATCTTCACAATACATCTAGGAGAATAAAAATATTGTTTTTATTGCAATTCCTAATTTTAATGCTGACTGTAAAGCAATCACTGTACTTTCACAATCTGATAAGCTGAATTCATAATAGAAAATCAATTTTAAATGAGGATAATGTGGCACTGTAATTATCACATGTGACAATGTATTATTACCTTCAAATTGAAAATCAGGTGAAGTAAGTGAAAATAAAAGTACAGCTGCTTAAGCATACAGTAGTCTCTGGATATTTTTCAGGCTTTGAAAACATGGCACAGCTATGCTTAGGCAAGGCTTATATAGCATAGAAAGGGATGTGACAGGGTGAATGAGGTGCTTTTACAGCTGCCCAAAATTACACACAGTTCCTACACGACTGTGACAAAAACCCTCCTAATTTTCAATATTCTCACTGAGCACATTTTTGTAAAGCAGATGTATATTGCTCTCCCAACAAGACGATAGAGAGCAGCGAGTCACTGCTGTCACATACCCTAGGGGAAAAAGCCTGGTGAAACCCCTTACCAATGCATATATTTTCCCCAATACATTATAAATAAAAACACTGTGTTTTCTTCTTGTAACTTATTACATTCAAAACAATTCACTATTTAACTAACTTTGTGGGATCTGCTCCTTTAAAGTAGGCGTTAACAGATTCAGTAAGGGCTACCGCGACAGGCAAGGTGTCCTGGTTTCCAAGGCTGACAGGGCTGGGACCACGTGAAACACCTAGAATACATACAGTATATAGAGATTTAACTTATAAAAGCTTAGCAATAGATTTCAGAACTGTTGACATCTGTCATTTTCACAAGACATTACTACCATCAAGGTCACAGTAGAGCCTGAAGTAGTACTTGAACACTATTAGGAAAAAACATTGTACAGTACAAATTACACCATCAAAACACTGCGTAGCAACCTAAGAAAATAGGACTATTGGTATGACATATTGTCAATGGACAGACATACAGAAATATACATGAGACACAGAAAATGCATTAAAATGGCTAACAATGACACCAAAGTCAGCAGATCCAAAGGACATTAGACATTAGCTACAGTACGTTAAAAAACAAAACACAAAACCTACTGTATGCTTATTGCATGGAAAAATGTATGATAAAATGGTCAGGGAAATGCAAAGAATTCAGCCACAGTTTTTATGAACTTAAATGCAAACACATTAATATTACCCCACAATAGTGAATTGTTGAATATCCTTTTAACTATTTCATCCATAAGGTTAGAATTTCTGTGCAGAAATTACTGTAAAAATATTTTGCTAAGTTTTCTAGCATTTATAGGAATATCTTGGAAATACCTGGACACATATAGCAGTTCACAAGAAAAGTAATTATCAGGCTTGTGTCAGCCTTCATAGGTGCCTGTGCATACACAACAGAGTTAAAATGTAGAGCTTCAAAAACCAACTTAGACCTCATGCTGAGGCTTTTTTAAAACTGTGCAACTGACAAAACTGATTGTCATTTTTTACTTTCTCCTGGTGTTTTCCATGTGGAGCCAGCTACTTAATATGAACCGTAAAACTAGAAGTTTCATCTTTTTTACTAGTGCAGCAGCATACTGGAGAGCATCTTAATCATTTTTCATATCACTACTGAACTGGTTTATCACATAATGTATCTATCAAAAGGAAGATATAGTCTTTTGCCATGTCATGAGCAAAATGAGAAATTAACTTCATACCACAAAGTAGAAACAAAATCCTGTATAACATTGCCAATGGCATACTAATCCTCTATCCATACAAACTCTACCTTCTAGTGTCTGTGCCTTCTGAGCTCTTCCATAAACAAAAAAGGAAGTCGGGACCTTGTTCCTCAAGAGATATGAGATTTTACACTTAAATTCAGAGATAAGTGAAAGTTATAAAAACTGGAAAGTGAAACAAATGGATAGGAAAAGATAGGAGAGTTGGTCTAATTTGGTGCTTTCATAACTTGCTCTCCATAAGGATTTGTTCCCTAAGGTATTAAAATGTTCAGAATACTTCCTAGCAATATGAAAAAAGTGTTAGAGCAGCTTCAGGACTGCTTAAATGCAAAGCATTGCTCTGGCCACAAGTGTTCAAAAAAAAAAATTTTTTCAGTGAATGAATTAATATGATGCTGGCCTTTTTTTTTTTTTGATTGTTTGTTTAATAATTATTTAAATGAACATTAGTAATTTTTATTTGTTCTTTCAGAATACACGTGGGTGAAGTTTCCAGTGTTTATGTCTCTTCTTGAAATCTAGCAAAAAACGCTGTGATTCTCAGTAGTCTTAGAAATCCAAAAGTGATGACTTCAAAAAAATTGTAACAACCAGATCCATTCTATTCAAGAAATTATGTTTGATGAAATACTAAGCTCCAGAAGTATTCTCCATCCAGGCCAAAATATGCATTTGATGGAGAACAAGCAATTGCAGTTGTATATTATTTATTTATTTATTGTTTATCATACTATTCACAGATTTATCCATTCTATATAAAACTTACATTAGCCTTGTAAATACCTTTATATCGATATTTGAAAATTATGTAATGCAAATACTTAAATTATTCTCCTATCAGTAAAAGAAAAATATTCATTTATTGATGGAATAGGGAAACTTGTTAGGAATAAGAAGTTTATTTTTACATTTTCCTGGTAACACCAAAGCAAACACATACATTTATGCATCTCTCCGAGATGTATCTGAATGACTACTTAATTATAAAGGCCTTACTCTTCAAGATCATTTATTATTAATGATAATCTAAGCACTTTGATAAAAAACCAATAAACTGAAAGACATATACCTGTCTAACTGAACTACAGATATCATTGTTTTGTTGCCTTGCAGCTCAAAATATATGCCTAAAAATGTAATGCAGCAATATCCTGCTTCAGTGCCCTCTAAGTTAGCTGCAACCTCTCAGAGGGACAGGATGCCACAAAATTGTGCCATCCTGGATTGCAGCTCAAGTGTTTAGGAGTAGGACTTTCAGCAATGCCAGCTAAGCTGGTCTTGATGCCTTGCTGTCTGCCTCAACCTGATCAACAATAACAGCCTCTCAGTTATGTTGACATGTAGTGGCACTGACATGGACAAGAAGGATGGCAAACTGCAGAAAAAAAGACTGCATCACTGGTCACAAATAGGACAATATTTGATCAAGTGGTTTCAGATCACTTTAGGCGTGAAGACTTGGATAATCTTAACACTGACTAAGCTTTCTTTTATTCAGAAAAAAAAGTATACCCTAATTTATTCGTATCTTCATAGCTTTGTATTGTATGAAAAAAAAAAAAAAATTACCTGACTTATCTGAAGAGAATGAGGATTATCAGAGTTAAAATGTATTCTCCTATCTTGAACGAAAGTTGTAATGCAAAATTGAAGGCAAAAGACCAGGTTTCGGCTTGTTTTGAAGGGATAGATAGAAGATTATAACATATTAAAGTAATTATACCAAGTTTTGGTCATTTTGATAATATATAACTATAAGTAGTTGAGCTTTCAAGCTACTTGTATCTGCCAGACACCAGAAATGGGTGGAGAAACTTTTTTTTGAAAGAAATGCAATTTTATTAGGTGCACTGTATTAGGATGATTAGTTAACATGTAAATCTGCATCTAATACAATACCTGGTGGTGTGTCACAAAGCTTTTCTATTGTAGGGAGTGTTCCAATCAAAAGATCATCCTCTATTATGTTTAAATGAAACAAAACATTGCAAGAAAACAAAATATTTCAAGCAAAAATAGATGTTAATTTACATATATAAATTCTCTGCATATGAATATAATGCTGACACATAAAAGAAATATGCCTACAAGTTCACACTCACCTCTCCATTACTCAGAATAAAGTATGGCAAACACTGGACTGTGCAAAATCTGAAAGAATAGTAGTGTAGAGCATCCTCATGCCCCAGCGTCATTTAGCACTCTGCACCCACCTCTCCAGGACTATTTATTTTTTTTACACACTAAGCAGACAGAACCAAGCCTGCTTACTTTTGCTAGACCAGATTAATAACCATGCTAAAACCCTGCGGCAGCACACACCTCCTTACCCTTTTCCTCATACACACATGCACATGCAAAGAACTGGAGCTATTGAGGCTGCTGCCACTACTTGCTAAGGCCTGAGGAAGTGAGTATGGATGGACTTCGACCACATCAGTTATAATATCAGTTCAAGTATAAAATATTTTATAAATAAAAAAACCTGATAAAATATCAGTTATCTTTCTGTGATGGTTCTCAACATTTGGTAATTAGTAAACATCTAATTGTGCTGCTACCACAGCATCTGACGCTTACTAGCTTAGGTTTTGCAGAAGGAAAAAACTGTTGTACTTCCTGCGAGGTGGAATACTCCTTAGGAAGCAGTGTGGAAGCTCTCCAGAGATGCTGAGCTTGTCTGAGAAATCCTTGGTAACATTCACAGATAACTGACTGTTAACTGAAAGTCTGACTTAGGACTGAAGTGTAATACCATTCAGGAATGAAATACTACAATTCTGCTAAAGAAGCAAGTTAAAATGTATTTAAAACAACAACAACAAAAAAAGCAAACAAAACACTTCTGAAGTCTCCTTACTGTTTGTTATAACCAAATATAAAAACTCAAGGACTTTCCCCTAAGAACAAGAGAAAATCTTCTGAAATTTGTGACTATATGTAAAGACTGATCTGCTTTTCATCTTCATCTTTTTTGGCTATTTTTCATGTTTTTATCAACAAGCTCTGTTTACATAATATGCTTCAATAATTTGAAAAGATGCATATTTTTGTGGGTTTTTTTTTGAAACTGCAATTACAACAATAAAAAGCAAATACAAATAGCATATACATTCTGTTTTGAACATCTGTTTTCATTCAAGTTTATACGCATCCTTAAGTATTTCTGCACTTATAACAAATTTCAAACAAGTACACGATAACATGCTGTGTTTGATGAACATAAAACACAAAACACAAAGTTATACAGTGTTTCAGTTTTGAAAAATCTTTCACTAAACAACAAGTCAAAATTAGATCAACGGTCTACTCTAATCAAATGAACTGTTCTGACAGAACAGAATACTGTCCAGTCAATTACAGGTAGGTATTTCAAGCGATATTTGAGGTACCCAGACTAGACTTACACATGGAACGACTAACTGCAAGGAATGGTTTTCCTAAGAAGCAAAACATAGTGGTAGAATTAGGCCACCACTAGCAATTTAATACAGTTAATAAGTTAATATGGTTAATGTAACTTACCAACTGTAGGTGTATTTGCTGCGCTAAGGGAAGCAGAAGAGGATATTGAGGAGATGCTCTCTGCACGTGCCAAAGGAGCTGCAGGTGGTGGGCTTGAATTAGAGGTCAGTGGAGGGCTGAATGGCCTAGGCTGAACAAAGGAGATTACAAGAGTATCAAACAGGCAGAAAGTCATTTAAAAAATAATTTTACAAACATGAAAAATACTATAAATAGAAGAGATCTTCATTTCATTTTGCAATAAATATCTACATGTTGCTTAGATCTTCTAATGCTTTGTATATCCTACTTTCCAGCATAAAACAGAGAAGACAAATTTTCCCTGGAGACTGTGGAATCATAGAATGGTTTGGGTTGGAAGGAACCTTTAAGATCATCTAGTTCCAACCCCCCTGCTATAGGCAGGGACGCCTTTCTCTACACCAGGCTGTTCAAACCCCATCCAGCCTGGCCTTGAATGCTTCCAGGGAGGGGGCATCCACAACCTCACTGGGCAACCTGTTCCAGTGTCTCACCACCATCACAGTAAGAGTTCCTTCCTGATATCTAGTCTACATCTACCCTCTTTTAGTTTAAAGCCATTTCTTCTCATCCTGTCACTACATGCCCTCACAAAAAGGCCCTCCTCAGTTTTTCTGTAGGTAAAAACTTCAGGTACTGGAAGGCCACTATAAGGTGTCCGCCGTAGCCTTCCCTTCTTTAAGCAGAAGAGTACCATCTCTCTCAGCCTGTCCCCATAGGCTTGCTAGGCCACGTAGTATCTTGCTAATTTGAAACAATGGAAGGGAAAGGATCTTACCACAGCAAAATTTTTTTCAAGTAAGTCAAATGGAACCCAAAGAATTGTAATATTCATAGAAGAGATCAAGCACGGTTTGGTTTGATATGCTGCCTGAGCGCATTCTTTGCCACATTCCTTATCAGTAGGTGGACTTGCACTGCAGGCAGGGAGCAGAGATGACCCCTCTCTATGTTGAGGGGCAGCTGCTGCAATCCCCTACCTCCCTTCACCAGTCACCTCCACCAAGGGCAGGGTGAAGTCAGCATGTCTACTTGTATCAAAGCATGACTGATAATGACCCACTTAATACCACTAATTCCCCAGATTTTTGGTGATATTCCTACATCAATGAAGCTTTGCTAATAATTTTGCTAGAATTTAGCGTTGTGAATAATTTAATCCCCCCTCACATACTATCCATGCATTTTCAAACTATTTATTTATTCAATTAAAAACAATCCAAGATCAGTTAAGAATTATTTTTGTTATAATAACACACTTATTGCAAAAAATGCCCACACCTATCTGGCAGTGGTGAAAATCTGATTTCTTGAGCCCTGACTGGAAAGTAACTCCATTGTAACAATGCAAACAAGTGGTATATCTGAAATTGATTTATAAACAAGAATTTTTTAAAAAATCAATACATACTATTTCATTAATTCCACTAAGTTTCCCTGTAGACAATTTTGTTCTTGAAGCAGGCCTTGGAGGGGGTACAATGGTGCCGACAGTAAGAGGAGTTGTGGGTCTTGCTGAAAGAAAGCAAATATAAGAAAATCAAAATTAGGAATGTCACAGTGAACATAAATAGGTAGTCAGTCAAATAAAACCAACTGAATAAAACCAAACAGAATGTTTCTATTAAAAGTTCCTGTTTTACAGTTCTATTTTGTAAGATTCACCACAAATCAAAAATTATTTTGAAAAGAGCCATGAGATACTCTGAAAAGTGACTCTAAAAATGGCATCATGGTATTTCTCAATACTCTCAAGTGATTTTCTATCAATTAATCTCAGGGCTTTGTACGCAAAAGAAGGTTTTACCTGAGTTCATTTTTGTGTATATTCTATATAGAATATAGGACAATCTTTCATGCCTTACCATAAATGAAAAATTCAGTGGAAATTCACATTTGGTCCTGGCTGATAATATAGCATAACTGTTAATATCAAATCACGCCTTCCGAAATTCCAGTTTAACACAAAAAAATCAGCAAATTACTCTATTGATTGCAAGAACACAATAGCTCCTTATTATCTCTTTTAGCCCAACCTGTCAGATCTTAAAAGCAGTACAAAATACTGCCCCCATGTCCTTCTAAATCTAGTAGACACAACCAACAGATGATGGCGGCAGTACAAAGATGCCACTTTTACACAGTCACTTTTCTGAAGAGAACTGTATTTGAAAATAAATGTTAAATGCCATCCAATGAGTATGCCATAAGTTCAAAATAGAAACCCGAATATATGGTTATAGTTGCTGTGTATCTTATCTGCTCCCTCAAAAAAAAGGCAAGGTGCTGTGTTTTGATTGGAGCTATCCCAGATATGTAAAGACTGGTAGAACTCCTTGAAAGCAGTCCTGCAAAGGACTTGGGGGTCCTGATGGACTAACAGTTGGGTATGAATCAGCAGTGTGCACTTGCAACCTGGAACTCCAACAGTATCCTGGGCTGCATCAGAAGAGGAATGGCCAGCAGGAAGAACGAGATCATTGCCCCTCTCTGTTCTGCCCTCATTAGGCCCAATCTGGAGCAACACATCTAGTCGTGGGGCCCCCAGCACAAGAATGACGTGGAGCTGTTGGAGAGGTTCACCTCTTCTCTGAAGACAGACTGAGGGAGCTGGGTTTGTTCAGCCTTGAGAAAAGAGGCTCCAGGGAGACCTCACTGTGGCCTTCCAGTACTTGAAATGAACTTTTCACACAGGTAGACAGTGATAGGTAGATGGATAGATAGTGATAGACTGGAAGGGGAAACAGCTTTAAACTGAAAGAGGGGAGATTTAGATTAGATATCATGGAAAGTGTTTCACTGAGAAGGTGGTGAGGCACTGGCACAGACTGCCCAGAGAAGCTGTGGATGCCCCATCCCTGGAGGAGTTCAAAGACAAGCTGGATGGGGCCCTGAGCAGCCTGAACTGGTGGGTAGCAAACATGCCTAAGGCAGGGGGTTGAAACTGGATGGTTTTCATTGTCCCTTTCATTCTATGATCCCGTGAAATTACTCCAGATAGTTCTTTTTTTGATTAATTAAGGAAATACTAAGATTAATTTTATTAATGTTACGCAGTTTTTATTTTCTCAGGCATCCAACATAACTCTGCCCTCACTGAGGTAATGAAATTCCATTGCTGACTTGGGAAGAAATTTGGCTAATACTGACTATAACCACCATATGCCCAGGCTACACTGTACATGCTAAACATCAATAATCTGCTTCAGTATCACAGATATTCAGCGAATCATGCCCAATGCTTGCTGCTTTGCTCTTTCAGTATGTAGCATTATCCTAATATGATCCACTCTTCAAAATATTGGGTGTTAAGGAGGAACTGTTCTCAGTCAAATTTACTTTATTTAATCTGATCTGCAGAAGGCAGGTTCAGAATACATCTGTTTAAGAACGGAACTGTTTATGTGAAATCAAGCATTTAATCTTTGAGACTTCATTGCTCTCTGACATTCCAGGAAAGTACATGTGTATTTCCAGAAAAGTTAAGCTGCATATAGTTAAGAAAAAGCAGTGGCTTTACAGTTAAATAAATTGATTTTTCCTCTTATGTCAAGCTGAATACTTATTTCAGTGTCCTAAGTTTCAATGAAATTGATGCTAACAAGCAATTTAGTACATTCTATGTTAAGAAGTTAATTTTAAGGTAAGCTAGAATAAAGAAATGAAAAATCAGTCCAAAGCTTGCTTTTTGGAGTCAGTTATTAGCAAAGAGCAGTACACAATGCATGCTTGCCATACCCTTGTTTGAATGAACACAAGGAGACACTAAACTATAGTCCAGATGTGCTGAAGATGGTGTGGAAGAAATTTCGGCAGCAGTGCTAATTTCTTCAATGAATAATAGTTCACGGCATATAGTATTATTTGAAAGGTCACTTTGATCCTCAGAAGCACAGCAGTTGGAAGAATTCTCAAGCAAAGCAGAAGAGGCAAGGCAGGCATTTTCAGTTTTAAAATGTAATCTTTGTTGCTCCTTCTTGTCTGTGCTTGTTTCTCTAATTGTAAAAAGTTCATCAGCGAAGGAAATCCACTGACTCTGAGACCATGAAACAGAGGATAAAGTACTGATATTCCCTGATGGTACTTCTACACCAGATTTGCACGAAGTGCTAATTACGAAGTCTGGTGAGGATGGGCTTCCAGACCCAGAATCTGTCTGGAGTCCAAGCAAAGACTGAGACAGTCTACATCCAGGCAAGTCACTGGTAGATGAGGAGGAATTCCTACTGTGCTCTCTTAGAGTAGCTGAAGGAAAAGGTAAGAATTGAAACAAGATGGAATACTGAAATGATAAAATATAAATCCAGACTAAAAAGGTGTATTCAACATCAATATCCTCTGCATTATTACTAGCAAGCGTGAAAAATAATTGCTCTATTAGGCTAAAAATCACACCACTTACAAAAAAAAAGAAAACAACCCCAACAAAACATATATTATATCGGCTTTGTCCACACTGTCAGACACGTCACTTTCCATTCCTTATGCAAGCCAAGTAGTAATCTATGTTTTTTCTTTCCCCTTAAGTCCCAAATTCTCGTGATTTTGTTCAATCTCTAACTTCTTCTATATCATGTTAAGTTTAACTTCCTCTTGTCCTTTTATTTTCCTTTTTGGTGTCCTAATCCATTTTTATTTCCTTTCAACTTCTTTCAAAACAACTTAGTCAAATCTACTCTTCTACATTCCTTCGAAACATTTATGCTCTTACCCACACCTGTAATGGAAAGGCCCAACATAAATGACTGTTCAGTGAATGAATGATGACAATGAAGTCTTGAGATGTTGCTTGCTTCTTATTTTTCTGATCCTATCAACCCCTTTTTTAGTGAGTCACAGTATGCATGAGGCATCATCTACCCCAATTTATTTTTTCTCATCCCAGAGTCTTCCACCTGCCAGAAAATGAGTTTTCCACAAGTTTTCCCTGCATTTGGCTGTTGCCTGTTGGAGTAGATGACAACAGAAGCAGCAAATGCAGTTAGTCAACTCTTTAATGTTTTGCAGATTGGCAAAGCTAAGAGCAACAGCAGAGTGGCACACAGAATTAAAGAGAGCAATAAATTTAAAAGTTCACATTGGAAGCATAGGTCTCTAAAGTCTTCTTTCTGTCATGAACAAGTACATCATCTAAGAACAGATAAACAGATACTTAACACAGCTTTCTCTTTCTGACATTTTTATGTATTTTATGTACTTAGGTACTGAAAACATCATTCAAAGCCTTTGAAATGCAACTGTAAATCTCATACTAAAACTATGGGGAAATGTGCAAGATTATTTTTAAAATGCCTGTTTATAAAAATGGGGAAGATAAATAAAAGAAGCATTTATAAAAGATTGTAGATCACTAAGAATGTATGTTGCATTTGTTCAAGATAACAAAACTAGCTTAAATGTCTAATAAAACAGGATTATTCATGGATGACCAAAGTTTACTTCTATGCTGCATAAACCACAGCCTGCAAAAATACCACAGTGGGTTAGGTGTTCAATGATTAACACAGTTATGAAACAGTATCCTAAGAAATGCCTTAACAGGAAAAAGACAGAAGTATCTACGGGATGTGATGGATCATACTTCGTATACAAAGCAAACAATTTATTGTATATTTAAGCAATTTAAGTTTTGGATTGGAAATATTAAAACCTTTCAACAGCAGCATTATCTATATTAACATTCAAGTTGGAAATAAAACACTGATTTCTGCAGGTTTCAAAAGAGAATCAGATCAAAGTTGTGTACTTATAAAAGCTGCAGGTTAATGAGCATCAGAAGCTAACTTGATTTAAACAACAATATGAACTACTGCAATTCAGTAAAAAAAGAAATAAATTCCAAATATATTACTACTTTGATACAGTTTAGAACGCTTTCTTTCTACTTAACTGCATGGATCATTTCACTAATGTAAACAGCTTAGTTAATTCCTAGAACAACAATCCTTTTAATAATTATTTAGCAGAGAAACATTACAAAGGCAAAATATCTAGATATTTAAATATTTCTCATATCTAACATTGACTTTCATATCTAAAATTGACTTATGCCCAAAAGGCACTATATTCCATCAATTTCAATCAAATGTAGGGATTTGCACATAAGCCACTTTTAGGAGGTGCAAGGCCATGTGCAGACTGCCCCTGATGTCTGGCTACTGATCCCAGTGATCTGTCACTGCTCATCAGCCAGAGGCTGTTCTCTCCACCGTTCTGCTGACAGGAGGAACTATATGAACTTTTTCTAGCCTGCTTTACTCTCCTACCCGTGAGTAGCAAAAAATCAACTAATCACAAACCAAGCTTCAGATGGTAGATGTGGTCCTTCAAGTCCCAGACTTCAGGCAATATGTAAGCCTCTGTCTAACACCAGGACAGACAATCACCTGTCCTGCAGGATAGCTGTAGGTTGCCTTGAAGAAGCTATGCCACCAAGTGAAGGAGTTACAGGAGGAAATGAGCAGGTTATGTAACATCAGAGGGAAAGGACAGAAGCTGGTGACTAAAAGGAAAGCTCCTGCCTCTCCTAAAGGCTTACAAAATTGAAGAGGTTCACTGCCCTCACAGCTGAAGAGAAGATACATGAGCCTACTTGCAGTGAATGTAGTACTCCTTAACAATGCCAGCTGGAAGACTACCTGGAAAAAGGTCATATAAAGGGTGACTCCCTGCTGTACAAGACATAGAAACACATCTATCAACTCAAGGTATCAACTAGAGAGGTTTGCTTCCTGCTAGGAGCCTAAATCTAAGATATTGTGGAGGGATTGCTAAAGCTGACCGCTGTTAATCCTGTAACTACTAATCCCTCCATTCTTCCATGTGAAGCATACATCTAATTCATAGTATCAGCACTAACTACAGAGTTCTGCTGGGAGCAGTAGTCAATAGCATGGGGCTTAGGTTGTCTTCTATTCAATCTTGCTGGTGAGAGCATCAGAAGGGCACTAATAAAACAGTCCAGGAAATGACTGCAAAATGGTGGAGGTGACAGTGCTGGGGTTTTGTGACCATGAATCCTTGTCTATAGATCAGCATCTGCTTGGGAAAGATTAAATACACCTCGTTACACAGAGCAAAGATGTTTTTACCACTAGCATAGCTGACTTCATAGCGACAATGGGGTATGGAAAAATTAACCAGTGATTCTACAAGGGATCTGGTGATAGTTGTGGAGCAAACAGCAGAGGAAGAAATCACAAAATCAACAATATGGGGCTCATGTGGAGTCATCTTCAGCACCTGCATGCAAGCAAGAGAATGTCTACAAAGCACTATCATGGAGACATTCTCCAAACCCTTTCTACCAACTCTTCAAGCTGGGGCACCTCTACGAAGTGCCTGTACACCAAAGCACAAAGTATGGGGAATAAATACGAGTTAGAGATCAGTGTGCAGTTACAGGCCTATGATCTACGACCAAAGCAATAATATAGCTAGAAAAACAGATTATTTTGAGAAAACACAACTTCTTTTCATCATAATTTGCTCACATACATACAGTTTACTTCCTCTCAGGTGGTACAACAACTTTCCCCTCATCCAGCCTCAGTCCTGCCCTTTTCTCCCATTGCCCCCCAGTTCTGCCCACACATCTCATAACAGAATAATGAATTCATACAGAAAACAGACTCTTCACTGCTAAGTGTTATGGAGGCTTTTACTAGGTAGTTCAGCAGCCCCCTTTGTAAAGAAGAAATCCATTCCTGTTCAAAATCGATGCTCAGCTTGGTTCATAGTTGCTGCAATATCCTCCATTTAATCTTTCAGACCTATCAGCAAAAAAAGTTGACTACATTATTTCTTCAGCACAGATGATCAGTTTTGGAAAGGAAGAGAAGGAGAGAAAAAAACAAAAGCAAGATAGAATTTTCCAAAGGTTTCTTGTGTTCCCTCTCCCCGTTTGCTCCCCAGCTTGAAAGCCTGATATGTCATACCTTCCGTATTACTCACAACATAGGATACCACTTTAAAAATTCTTTCATTTTGACGATTTAAACACATGCAATTACTAAAAAAGTAACCACAGAACATCCTGAAAAATATGCAGAAAACACTTTCCTGCTATCAAATATCTTACCTGAGGAGGATGAGGAAGCCAAGGAGGCTGAAGAGGAAGATTCAAGGGAACTGCTAAACAGTGGATCCCATGCCAGAAGGTCACTGTTCCCCTTTCTATAGTAAGAGTTACAATTGGAATACAAATGAAAGGCACACATACTCATAACATTCAAACTACAGCACTGATAGTTCATCTGTGGTATTCATTAGCTTTTGCATCTAAAAGTAAATGCACAAATTGTAGAACTAGTTTACACATAATTAAACTGTACACATTGACCCCTTCATTACTTTTGTGCAACTTTGTGTATGGACATATGTACATATGCTAGTATGTACTCTCACTTTCAGCAAGGTGTACACCTACAAACTGATTTGTTTCAGCTCATATATACACACACACATATATATATACACATATATATATTTATATATAACCAATGTATAAACTGTCCAAATTCTGGGAACAGTATGCAATGGAAATTAAACAAAAAAAGCAATAATTTTTGATCATGTAATTTTAAATACCAATTGAAACATCACAAAGAAGAAAATGCATTAGAAAGGGAAAAGCAAGCAAATAGAAATCTTCAATGTTACATTATTACTCTTTAATTCTTATAATGCAAGAGATGCTTAAAATAGCAGTCATCTGAAAATTCCAATGACTTTCTGAGTACTGGAGAAAAATAAGACCAAATCTTCCCCTCCCCCCCCCCCCGCCCCCCAAACTTAATTTGGCATAATTTTAAAAGTTGAACTTACTCATTTGTTGGAGCCGAAAGCTTTGATTTTGTTAACTCCTCACCTAAGCAAAAGACGGAATAATATGACCAAAGCTATGGTTTGCTAAAATATAAATATTTCCGCCTCATTATAAAAAGACAGTAAATGTTTATGATTGCTGTTCAAAGCTAATTATGAATTATTAAGAAAATATAGTATTTCAGATAATGTGAATTCAGATGCTCCTGAAATACCTTCTGAAGGAAGGGGACTATACAGAGCAAAACATTTTGGAAGGAATTATTTCTTTAAATCACTTTAAATTTCTTTCTCAAATTATACTGCTTACATCAATTTTATTCTTCAGCAATTCTGGCTTGTTTTGTCACTGAAAAAAAAAAACCCAAACAATGTAGAGGATTGAGACTCACACACTCTGCCTTCATGGTCAGGTTTTGTATTTTTGGTTTTAAAACAGAGTACTTTGCAACTTTGTGGATAATACTTAAGATGATGGAAGGGCTCCAAGAACTTACACAAGAGTAACCTCCATTAGACTCTTGGACTTATTTTCATCACAGTCACAGACAGTCTCATCTGATTCCCAGCACAGGGAACAGTTAAGTATATAGAAAATGAAGAGATCTTTGGAGGTTACTAGCTGCTTTGAAATTTTGACCAGATAAGCTAATTCTGTCCTTTTGAATTGACTATGAGTAGTCTGTTTGAAGGAAAATATCAAAAAGGTATCCAGAATTGACAAGATAAATATTTTCCTACTTAAAATGCTGAGTAAGTTCATTTCTTAAACAAAAAAAAAGTCTATTTTCATGTTACATCAAAAAACTAACATAAACAGACTAGAAATTAAACAGTCACACTTACTGGATGAATTTCGATTCATTTGTGCCTGAAACAGAAGAAAAAAAAATCAAAACTAATTTCCAAACAGAATGCTTAATAGTCTCAGGGCTCACATTTCCACTCAACTTTCTATGAGGTATTTTGCTTTCAATGCCAGGTAAAACATTCTGGAGCTTATAGGAAACCAGAACATGACCTGTGACAGAACTAATGCACACCTATGGCATGGGACAAGAAGAGGCAGGAAAGAAGACTTCTGAGCTGATAAAGTCAGCAGTATTACTAAACAACTTTGCAGGCTAGGTCAGTGAGACTAAACAGTTTTCATATTGCACTGTACACATGACAGATAAAACATTCCTAAGCTTTTCTCAATAACTCTCACACATAGTACGCTCATTTGATTCTAAATTAAAAAGATGAATAAACAGCCATTTTGTACTTACAGGACTGTGTCTCTGCTTTCAAAACATGGGGAAAAATAGAAAAATCACCATTAGTATTTTAATGTTACATATAGTATCTTCCTTGCTATCATAGCCATCATAATTCTGATCTAAATATCGTACTAGATAAATCCAAAGCTATTTCTGGTACCATGGCTTGATGTGAAGGATCATTCAGTGATTAGGCAGATTGCACACAGCTGCACCTTACAAACTACGTATATCCACATAATATAACCAGCTTTAAAAGTCTGAGCATTCCTAAGACTTACAAGAAAGTTAAAATCTAAGGGAGAATTATTTTATATTGCAATGAAGTGCATTAAGGGAGACTTTGCAATGAAAAGAACTTGAATATAGAATAAATTCTGGGTAGTAAATTGAATATTTACAGTAAAGATTCCTAATGACTTTTCTTCTCATTAAAAATACAAAGAACAAAATTACTTACAGATGTTGCTGGAGAAAGAGCAATGTTCCCTATAGAAACTTTTAATTCATCCAATGAAGGCATAGTGTATTGAGAACTATTATTTGGCTGTACAGGTTTTATTTCTATATGGAACCTCCTGGGTTCATCATCTTCAGAGTCAGAATCGCTGGATGAATAGAAATGGTTCTCTTTGATATGTTTTTCTCAGTTAAGGTGGAAATGACAATGGAGTGTCCATGGTACTTCTGCCAAGTGTAACTGCAGAGGAAGCAGGAGCAGCAGCCCTTACAAATTGCCATTTCTGCAGAGTAGCGCTGACAGTTTCACTGCAAAAGATGCCAGTTACACAGAAGGCTGTCCAGTAAATGAAACACTACTGTCAGCCTACAAAGGAATCACAGCGACAAGACAGCCTTTAAAACTAGCCAAATATATGGGAGCGCCGGTTTTTTATATGGTTCTTCATATGCATATAAAATCAATTGGGCAAAAGCTCTGAAAGGTCTATTCTAATTCTTAAAAGTGCATTTATTTTTACAAGAAACAAACTGAAAAATTTCTTGTACTCTAACACAAAAAGTATATTGCTGTCTGGGTGTAGGACACATAATCTATATATTGCTTCTGTTATTTTCTCTTTGAAAAAAGACAGCCATTTGAAAATCTCTTCTAAGTATTCCCTGACAAATGTCAAAACCCTAAACCCTAAAGGCATTCCAAATCCAATTCAACTGACAGATTCCCTGAGATCTGGTGAAGCAATATTCAGATATCTCCATCTTAGTCTGTCCATCCTCAAAAATCGATCACATCTGGAAAGCACAATTTTAAAGACAAGTCATTTTTTATTTCAGAAAATTGCTTTCTTTTGAAAGGTTCTGAGTTTCAAGATTCATTTCCTACCCATCAGGCTGTTGTACACAGCTTTTGTAAAGTGGCACAGGCTGACCACTGAAATCTATTAAATGGTTACTGGCAAAGATCAGTTGACATGTGAACGCCATGAAACGAAAGGTCACTTCATGAAAGTTTTTTCAACACTTAAGACTGGCCTTACAAAGCCTGACTGCCAACAAATCACCTTAAGAGTTCCCATATGCAGAATAAATAGCCATCCTTGGATGCTATTGGAAGGAAAAGAAGAAAAGTGATGACTTCCTGAATCTGGCCAAGAGATTCTGAAGCTGTAGTATAATTGCAAATCACTGAGCTTTGCCACTAGATGTACAGACTTCTCCATTTCCTCATGACAGAAAGGATAAAGGAGAAAAGAATGTCTGGGTGAATCATTTACAAAGAATGAACATTATTCACTCCTGTTCCATTTCATAACTATATATAAAGCATAAAGTAATGATGTTCCCCCCAGAATTGGATAATAGTCTTTCAATTTTATATTATATTGGTTTTGTAAATCACAGAATCACAGAATCACAGAATCGTAGGGGTTGGAAGGGACCTCCAGAGATCATCGAGTCCAACCCCCCTGCCAAAGCAGGATCCCTACACCAGGTCGCACAGGTAGGCGTCCAGGCGGGTCTTGAATATCTCCAGAGAAGGAGACTCCACAACCTCCCTGGGCAGCCTGTTCCAGTGCTCCATCACCCTCACTGTAAAGAAGTTCTTGCGCACATTGGTGCGGAACTTCCTATGCTCCAGAAATAACGTGACTGTTTTTAACAGCAAAGCAAACTTTTCTGGGGTCAACAGAATTCTGCAAAATTGATAAGAGCAGAGAAGCTCTGAAGGATTGGCACACATTAAGGTACTTTCAACCAAAAATTTTTTTTTACTATTTATTTAAGGTAAATTCAAGTGTAAATTTACCTTTTATTTCTCGTCTCTCCCCAGAAAAGCAGAATACATTCCCAAAAATAAGTGATTTTGCTAAGGGCTTGCTTAGACCTATCAAAACCCAGATCTCAGGTCCTGAGCACAGCCTGTTTCTGATGAGAAAACAAGGAAAAAATCTTTTTCTTCAGAGAAAGAGCAGAAAAAATCATGGGCATCCATGAAAAATGACTCATGGAAAAAAACCCTATAAACTTACCACAACAACTATTAACATACAATAAAAACTCCGTGTGCTGGAATGACTTCACTAAGAAGCAGAAGTTCTATTTTTGGACTGTTGGCACTCCTAATCTTTCTAATGATGTTATAAAACTGTGGAGAGGGTGCAGGTATAGAACCAGTAACTGTTTACCATGCTCAAGACAGTTCTACTTTATGAACTCTCTGAAAGCTTTTCACATAGAAAGATCTGCCTGGCTACCTTAAAGCTTTTGTTCACATCTTTGTTGTCTTTAGACAAAGAACATCCTTTTACCGTTCCTAATACATCAGATTTAAATTTTAGTGTTTACACACACGCATAGAATTGAGGCTAGACAAAATGCAGCACAGTTTGCAGAAACCGTGAACATAAGACTGCAAATTTGAAACACAAGTACAATGACATCTTCCTCTGCTTAACTGTTTAAGCAGTATTCTCCCTCTTCAAAAGATTATTACAAGATCAAATAAATCAGCACAGTAATAGTGAAAAGGATATCCTGTGTTGTTTCTGGTTTAATGCTGTATCCTTCATCATCTACGTCAGGAATGTTCTAAAAACAACAAAAAAGGTATTGACAAGTTAAGGAAAAAAAAATTTCTTACATTCAACTGGATCTTATATAATTGATGAACTGAAATTTGATTATGGTGGCTAATTAAAGTACTCACTATTTAACATTAATTATTGCAGTTATTTCAAGTTATTCTCTATAGATCAAAAATAGAAAATGCAACAAAACAACCTCCACATTTCCTGTGAAAATACATTTTCCTGTGAGTTTTAATCACCTGCTTTTACCAGTATGCTGCCAAAAAAGGCCAGAAAACAACACAAGTATGTTAAGTAAATAAGCTTACAATTCTTTTTGCCCTAAATATTTTCCTAGTTTCTACTTCTAATTCCTTCAGTTAAACCACTGAAGGCTCTGATGATGCAAGAACACAAGATTTACTAAGTACTAGTCAAAATTTCAATATGTGAGTAAAAGCATTCCAGGTTATACAGCTTGCAAATTTTCTCCCCCTTGAAAAGTCAGCAAGACCGTACTGGTGCTTCAGCAAAAGCTATCTACATTAAGTAAAAAGCATGGATGAAACTTAAGAGACATCTCCAGCACTGTGCTGGATTTTAAAAGCTTCTGAACAATCAGGAATTTCAGTTTTTCAGGTATTGCAGACAATTAAATATAAATTGAGAAAATTACACTAAAAATAATTTAGAATGCCAGCTAAGGACTTTGTTTCATAAAAGCACTTTGGAACAGAGAGAAACAAGTTTCTAATATGATAATCTCAATTTTAATTATAGGGGAAAAAAAAACCACACTTGTGTACATTATATACAGACTGATATACTTTCTTATATGGTTAATGATCCCATTCAAAACAGAAGAATAAGTGAAAAGACCATGAGTGACTTTGTGAACTGAGATGCCACAAATAAGATTATTATATAAAAAGCAGAACCCAGATATCTTCAACATGTACTGATTTTATGAGTTTCAATTTTTAATACAAACATGAAGATTCATATTTAAAAAAAAAGAAAAAAAAAGACATTTATTCTAATGTACCAACAGTTTGTATTGTATTTGAAAACAGGTAGTGGGAGGCAATCTGAATGAAAGCGAAATTTACATTATATACATCTTTCAAAATACATCTTTCTGATATGAGTCATGAGATATAAAATAACTTATACTAGAAACTTTAAGCAAGCTAGAAAACAGCCAGTGAATGTAGAATTTGAACTTGAGCTTAAAGACATATTTGTCTTGAATAGATTTAGATAAGCATAAAATTGCTGTCCTTCTCTAGAAATCATAAATGGGGTGTCTTATATTTTACTGATATATCCTTCTAAACTTAGCAATTGTGAATTAAATTGAATGAATTTAAATAAAGATCAAACTTTTGCCAAAAGGATTATGAAACACTTAAGAGTAGGTGATAGCATACCTAATTAGAAAGCACATTAAACTAAAGACAGTAAAACTGTATAAACTCATACCCTTAAATATAGAAGATTAAGATGCAATTTCTTTAAACTTTTAAGACATGGCCACACTGCTATTTGATTTAAAAAAAAAAAAAGAAGAAGAACTGGAGAAAAAAATGTAATAAGAGTAGGATCACACGGTCCAGTACCTTAGCTCTACTTGCTCAAATCAGGGTTCTTAGCTACGCTTGACCTCAGGCCGACCTTGTTTATAGGCCAAAAAACACTAATGAAACCTGACATCCAAGTAAACAGAACAAAAACATATAGCTAGAGGGTTCTTACATGTTCTTACTGCAACTTCTGAATTCTGCAGTGACTTTAGTTGTAGTAATAGTAAATTTTCAATAGATAAGGATCATTCACGGTTAAGATGAATGGAAAAACTACAAAGGTCTTTAAACGTACAACATTCAACTTCCAGCCCAGGCATATATGTAAAAGATATTATTACTGGGGAGACGCAACACAAACAACAGAGCTGGCAAATATGCTTGCTTTGATTTAAAATTGGGAAACGTTTGCAGAAAAAAATGTTCTCATTGCACTATTTTAATCCATTCTCTAAAATAAATTGCATCTGTCAAAGGTACTAAAATATTAATGTTCTTAAAAGTATCCGATTTCTTAGTATTTTTGCCTTAACTACTTCTGATCTAGCAAAAATCTAGCAACAACTATTTATCAGCAATGTCACTCCAGCACATAGCTTGTATGCATAACTTAAGGCAAAAAGTCAGTTAATATGCTCATAACAGAATTTGACTTGTAGTTCTTTCTTCCTATTTTGAGATTTAAATATATAATTTGAAGTTATGGACTTCATATAGTGTAAGCAGAATCAGAAATCATTAGCTTTATATTTCCAGGTTTCTCGGTGATTCAGATTGATCTTGTAAAAAATTCTGATCATTCTTAAGGCATTTTCTGCTTTCTACAACACTGAAATTGTGTTTTTGTATAAACTATTAAAAAAGGGGTGGGTGCCAACTGTGTCATATATGAGTAGCATGTTACCTAAAAATCTTACAAATTAATTTCAAAAATACTATTTTCATGGAGAACTGCTTCCTTACTTTCTAAAACATGAGACTATTATTTACTGATATCACATTTCTTAACAGCAGCAGAAGATACAGCTCTTTGGGTAAATTATATATTCACAAATTTCATGTTAAGGAAGATATTTGCATTTACTTTGATAAGCCTCCTCCAAACTCCTACAAAGACAGAACTGCATGTCAGGTGTGTCTTTTAAGTACCAGGCATACTATAGTAGAATATAAGTCCTGATCTGCCTACCATGCAGAAATCAGGAAAAAAACACAACATCCACTTCTGAACTTCATCACAGAGGAAGATCATCTTTGCAAACTTTGTTTTCCATAAGAAGTAGTTATTAGTATGATTAGGAATTCAGGTTTAGCCCCTCCATAATAACTCTATTTGTCTCCAGGGGAAAAAAAAAAAAGCTCAGTATGGATATGACTTGAATTCTGGATGTTTGCAGATGTGATACAATAAACTACTGATTCATGTCATATACAGTTTCAAGAATGTGTATATATATATATACATGCATACATATACATATGTATACATACATTTTTATATGTATATATATGTATACCGGTAAAAGCATGCATGTAACAAAATACATTTATAACTTTTTTTTGGCCTTAGTAAGTTTCACAAACTTTCTGGGCTGAATTTCTTTTTGAAGAAATGTAACAAAAGGACATAATAAATAACAAAGTAAAATTGCAAATACAAGAAGTATGAGGGCTTAGAATTCTATTGCCAAAACTCATCTTCAGAATTTTAGTCAACACTTTGTTAATTAATTAAATGTTATGTCCCACCTATAATCTAAAAACAATGGGAGAAACCAAAGTGCTACCATGTTACCAATTCCTTTACAGTAGATAGGAAGTAAAAGAGAAGAACATTTGAAGTATTCCGCAGTCTAGCTACTTCCTTTGTCCCTTCATCAGCAATAGCAGCACTGCTCATAGGTCAGTCACGGGGCCAAAAACAACCTTAACTGCACTTCAGCAAAATTTCTGCCTTTCTTCTCCTCTTGGCAATCTACAGTGGTTATGAGAGCTTCTTACGACATCTTCCTCAAAGTATGCAGCAAATTACCACTAAGCTGAACAGTTTACTATTTCTTTTTTTTCCATATGAATTCTCTGCCATTTTACTGAAGAAGACTGACTTTCTCCTGCACATTTAGGTGGAGAAAACTCAAAGTAAGAAGTTGAAGCTTGTAGCCTGACAGAGCAGGAAAAGGAGCCTCTCCACTTTTAATAAATCTGAGATGCAAATTTGACCCGGGTAAACCCTGAAGTACAAAGGTTTTAATTTCATTTTCAGCCTCCTCTCTTTAGGATAGCTAATAACACATACACACACAAAACCCCACAGCAACACAGAAGAAGAGAGTAGCCACTCATTTTGTCCCACTGACAGAGATGCAAGAAGAAAAACAAGGTATTTGGAGTGTTCCACCTGCACTGCGGTTAGAAAGGCTCATATCCTGTAATAGCAGCAGCTATTCTAAACTATGTTAGTCAGAACTAAACATCACAAAATGTAAGCAAAAAAAAAAAAAAAAAAAAGATTGAATATAAAAATTTAAATATAATTAAGGTTATACTTATTCTTCATAAATTAAGAGTACAATACTTCCAAATAGAGCCACTTCTTATCAATAAGAAGTCTATAAATCTAGATATCTGAATTATATTATACATACGAGGCTAATGAACACTTTTGGATGCCTCAGTATATTTGTTTTCATTATAGTTTCCTATATAATAAAAAGGTCCAGCATTACACTCTCTGCATTTGTGACTCCCTTCTTAATTACTTTTGAACTTACTGGACAATTTCAAATGGATGTGACAGAACAGAGGACTCAAAGATAATTGCATTACTACAGTTTTCATGAAAAAAGGCAGTGAAGTAGAAGAGAGAGATCTGCTAGTATTCCAGACGGGAAGGTCCGCAATCAAAACTCAGACCTTACTGGACACAAGTGAAATTCTCTGAATACTTTATCAAAAGAAAAGATTCTGCTAGAGCTTTTAACTTCCTGTAGACCTAGGAACATGTCAAACCTATGGGAAACAAGACAATTAGTTCTGCCCATGTAGCAACTTGCTAGGTAATGAATGTGTATACACAGCCAAACTTCAGCTGTTATCTCTTTCTTGTACACACACTGTTAGCCGTCTACTTTCTTAACTATCAAGGCTAAACTCAATGGAAGTTACATGTTTAGACTGACACGTAACAATGCAGGAATTTTTAATCTGTGTTATTCATTTTGGACCAGTGAGAAGAGCCAGATGGAACTTGCCACTTAATATACGTTCAAAGATCCACAGTATCACATAGGACTGGTAGATCAAGTATTTAAGTCAATTCTTACTTGATCTTTAATTTCTAAAAATACAATGTATGTAGCACAGTGTGTACAATCATAATTGCAGTGTGGTTACCTCCTACAACCCTTCCTCTAAAGAGAAAAACAATTAAAATTCCTGGCAAATTAACAAATCCCACCTTTTAAAAAAGATAACATTAATATAAAATCCAGATGATGAGATTTTACTGAGTGACCAAAGATGAAATTCACAATCTTAATCATAATTAAGGGGCACCTTAAGTAAGTTGAATTTTCTGAGAACTCATTTTTAGCATTTTCTAGGAATCAAATAAAAAATAACAACTGCTTTTTTTCTTTTTCAATAAAACTATTCCAAGTTCAATTTCTTGAAATTCATTATCTATTGCAAAGTTGTACACAAAAAAAATCCACACAGAGATAACAATATGGATAGCAGTAACTGCTTTTAAGTTTGAAAAATGAAACAGCTTACCTTAAGGTAAAAGACAGGAAAAAGAAAAAAATGAGTGAAATGTGACCTTCTGAATGAGGATGCCAGTTCTATGCATTAAACCATTCTGGGGACAACTTGATTGCAAGGGGGTGAAATGAGTCTCATCTAATAGTTACATTGCATACTTTTTCATAACAGTAATGGACTTTGCTATTAAAGCATTCTACCACTTAAAATAATAATGTTGCTTGTAAAAAAAAAAAAAAGAAGAAAATTTTACACTCTAAATGCATGAAGAAAAGATTTTGCATTCAAAAGAAGAGAAAGCTAAGAAACTGTTAGTCTTGCTGTTAGATGATATGAAAGCTAATTTTTTAAAATGACTGCATGTAGACAGATCAATTAACTTAAATGATTGTAACGGTCCTCCTCATGCAGCCAAGAACATCAGATTCATTTACAGTTGAATTAATTATTTTCTAAAAATGTAGAGACCAAAATAAGCAAGGAAGAAAATAAACACTGCAAGTCAAACCCACTTGTTTTTCACTCCGGTGACTCAACCGAACTGTCAAAAGAAATTATTTCCTTGAAAAGCCTGATAATTATAGGGATAATTCTAAGTTTACATAGCTTTAAATGTACCCAAGGAGAAAACCAGTGCTTTAACAGATGACTTTGTATAGGATGAAACAACTGTCTCATATGACACTTACAAGGCTCTTCATAGATAGACAGTTATATTACGTAGCAAAATTAATTTTTTTAAGCAAATTCATTTAGCAAAAAGGTCATAGTAGATTTTTTTTAAAAACCAAATTACTCAAAAAAAAAAAAAAGCTTTTTACCAGGTATTAAAACGTACAGATGCTATATGCAAAGAAGAACTTTCTACAACAGGTGAATTTGGAGAGTTAAATTGCCTAATATACTTGGCATGTAAATGAACCAAAAAACATATAAGTCTCTAGAAAGTCACTTAAACCATTCTGTAAATTACTCCCTACCATAGCTACAGGAAGCTCCAATCTCCATTACATATAATTCAAGATAACTGACATGTTTCAATAAAAACAAAAGACTTAATTAATTAACTAAAAAGTGTTAACATTTACAATTACCACTTATTTTTATAAAAAAAAAAAGTGGTTCTGAGAGCAATGAAACTGAGAGCAATGAAGAACAGACCATGAAAAAAAGGCAGCTAGAAATACTACCTTTAAAGCAATATTTTAAAAAGCATACTGCTATAGTCTATTGCAAGCAGTCAAGCAGAACTCCATTAATTTCAGAAGGGTTGTTCAGGGAGATAGTAATAATGCAGAGGAATATGATGATGCAAAACTGGATCCTCATGAAAACATACTGAATCTTTAACTCAGAATCTATTAGTCAAGCAGTTCAAACTACTAACTCGCAAAATAAAGTAGCAAATCATTGTTGTAAAAACATCCTGTTTAAAACCTGAAATGGATGGAAATACAAACATATTAAAGATGAATGTCTTTATGTACTGTGAAAGATTATGTTCTGAGTGAAAGTAACACTTCAATTATGTTAGTGAAATACTAAATCCTTTATCACATAAATAACACTTAGCAGGGCCTGTATGTAAATCATATTCCATTATACTGCAGTGCCTGATAATGTTAGCATACACATTTGTGTTAGAAATAAGTCTACTTACAACTGAGTCTGCATCTGGACACTCCCTGTTAAAAAAATAAAGAGAAGGTACAATTACAAAACACATACATGGTTTTATTCATATAGTCCCAATACTTCCTTCCTTTAATAATTTCAATTAATTTGGAACATTGAGTTTGACTCATGTGCCTCACTAAGTCTATTAAAATTTTCATTATGTTATCTACACATGACTGGATGAGACTTAAAAGAAAAAAAAACAAAAAACTCTAAAAATTTATACTGGAAACTCTACAGAAGAAAAATTCACAATAAATGATGAAAAAACCAAACTCACATCATAGTGAAGACAAAAAGAATCAGTGGAAGGCAGGAGTTCCACATTCTATTTTGGATGAATACACTTAAAAAGTCAGGTCTCTGCAGATTATGTGCACAGTAAGTAAGAGTCACCAATCCTAATGGAACATTTTGTAGGATAACCAGCTATTAAAGCAATTAACACTATTCCTGAAGGAATTCAGATCTTTTCTCCTTGGGAATTTCATTCCTAGTTCATGTTTGTTAAGTACAGTTAGAGTCAAGCACCAGAAAATGCTGGAAAAAACAAAAAGCATCTTAAAAAACACTTTGAAAAAGTGTTTGACAGGAAAGTAGTCATTACAAAAACATTTATATACGTTATAATCCTCCGCATTGACCTGGATTAAAGCAGTGAGAGAGAGTACACAGAAAGAGAAGGAGTTACATTTAAAGAATGTGGTAATTCTTCAGGAACATACAGGCCCTCTCTAATCAGCACCTTGACAAATAACCCTGTGAATGCAAGTGCAATTGAAAAACAGCATTTTGAGGCAGTCAAAATAAAAACAAAAGCAAAAACAACCTATGGAAAACAGAGGAGAAAAACTAGCAAAACAACCAGACATGCCACAGAGCATAACGAGGAGAACAAAGATGCAAAAACACAGCTTAGTTTTTTTTGTTGTTATTGCTTTAGATGCTCTTCAGCAAGAAACATGCACATAAAGCTTACCCAAAATCATGCCACATTAATGCCAAAAACAACAGATTCAGGCAAATAAATTCCAGATTTGGAAATGATGTACCTTGCACTATAGTTATTGCATGTATACTACACCACAAGCTTTATTTAACTAAGCATCTTAAGTTTTAGATTAAGATTTAGCTCATCAGATTCATAGTGGATAACTGAGGTTGAAATTTTAAATATTGTACAGCTGATTAATGTAGCAAATCTTATTTTTGTGTTAGCTGATTCATTAATACTGAAGAAAAAGCTTATATCATTATTTCAATTAGTGGTAAGTGGACTACATGATGTTGGAGTCTGCTTCAATCTTGGTGATTCTATGATTCAACGATTCTATGATTCCCTGAAAGGTTAAATGGGTTAAATGTAAAAGCTACAGCATCTTTCAAAACAGGTATGACAATTTGCTAATATGGAAGGAAGAATATAGAATTCAGTCCAGCCTGTTATGGTACTGACAGTGAGATGAAGGATTCTGTCTTTTCTGACAGGCTGCGCACAAAAGAAAACACTTGTGGGTCTAATCGTCCTATGTCTTATCTCCCCCTACTGGTTAAACTGAATTCAGAGCAACAGAAAACGCTATTTTAAAAGCTATTTTGCAGCCTCAAGAGACAAAGTACCCAAAAGATTCAAAGTGCTGGTGAGGTGGAAAACAAAGACAACAGGTTTTAGATGGACGTACTTTTACACTGCTAGATGCATGACCTTTTAAGATTAAAGGATCAGGTCGTGCTTTTACTATGAGGTAATATATTTTGGAAAATGAGAACTTTGTGAGGGAATCTAAGGATTCTAGCTGATAACTAATTCAAACATAATGAATAGCAGTGAAACACTTGATGGAACCTGCACAGCAAAATGTAATACATACATACTGTGTATGACATTTACCTGTGCAAAAATACTGCTAGGTACAATGCTCAGTTTAGGCGTCAACACTTCAGAGACTGATAAATTTCTCACGTTACTGATACGTTGAAAAGCCTAGAAACCTTGAGTTACTATTCTAGGTTTGGAAAGTGAGCTCTACACAAGCAAAATAATTGCTGGTCCAATTTAATATGAAATTAGGAAAGGAGTTGACCTTTCTGAGCAGAAAATTTTCCTATACAGAGTTCTATCATGCAGAGTCTGTAAGCAGAACATCAGCTGAAGATGAAATCAAGCAAAATTTAGACAAGCAATAAAGAGATGATAAATGACTACTAGAAAAGTTTATTTAAGAACTTAATGGATCCTCTTTAACTTAGAAACAAAATATTAAAATACATGATGTTCTAAATATGTAATATGATAAATTAGGGATTAATTTTGTAAAAATCTATGGCATGTGTTATACAGTAGGTCAGTATCATGCAGTTATACTTCTTTCTTACTAACCTCAGCATCTGTTCATTTTTGCATTGTGAGTAAAAATAGAAACAAAAAGTGTAATTCAAATCAAGTTCAACTTCAAACTGTTGCAAGTAAGGAAACTTATTTTCCCATTTCAGAGTGGTTGCACCCATTTTAGTTGTCTGATGACATCACTATGTAATGAAAAACAAAAGTTCTCCCAGAAAGAGACAGGCATACTATTTTTCTATGTTAAATATAATGTGTTTGGGAAAATGCAGCTTTTATAAAAGCATTCTGAACCAAGAAAATTTTCTTCTGTTATGGGTCAAGGATACATCTGAGATGAATGAATCTGGAGCTTCCTGGTCGTTAATGACTCCAGAAAAATAACACTGAGTCTTAAATTTTCCTGAAGGCAGGTTAAACGTATCTCATTATCTGATAAAGAATGAATGGAAGGAGATGCTTGGTTTGCAAGCAAATTAATGACATACATGACAAGAGATCAGCTGGTGTAATAACTCATTCAGTAGCAATTTTTTTTGTTGTTGGAAAAGAAAAAGTACAAAAATCAATCATATAATAGCATTCAAAACTCAATATGCAGAATCACAACTTTGTAATTAAGTAAATTCAAAGAACGAAAGGCAAATGAATGAGCATACTGCTGCTCAAAGTTGCAAATCCGGTATCCCAAAAATGTGTAGTAAATCACTTTTTACAGAGATTACAATTTCTAAAACATGTACAAAAACTATTTAAAACACTAATATAATCAAATATTTATAACACTCTAATTTAAGTATTCTAAACTAAACCACAAAAAAAACACTCATACTTTGTAATTGTATTCTTAAATTTTTGCTGACCAAAATCATACAGTATGTATTTATCTCAGCATTTACTTCAGCATAAGAGAATACCGAAGAGAGTGCAGAAGAAGGACTAAATCACAGAAGGAAAATATAGAGGAATGACTTAAAACACATGACAGCCTGGAGCCTTAACTACCTCTTCACAGCAAGAAGAAAAAACATGGTTTTGAAAGTTAAACACAAAAAGAAAAATATCTGTAAGACACTTCATATGTGTAAAAAATCAAATCTTAGGTAATTAATTTTTTCAGCACTAGCTTAAAAAAATTATTTCCTGAAAAGCTTAAATAGCTACAAAAATCATAAATAGCTATGACATTTTCATATTGTCAGCACTCTTCTAAACATGTTATAACACCAACTGTCATTAAACATCAGCTCACTTCCATACTTGCACAGGTTTTCATACAAGACAGAAATTCAAGCTGGAAATACACTTACACAGATTCAGTATCTTTTTCTTTTTTCATTATTCCTGATAAACCAAAAGGTTTCCTCTTCCTTGGTTTTATCCCTGCAAAACAAAACATTCATCATTTAAAGATCAAAGAGAAGAGTATATGTCTAGCAGCGCCAAACACTGGTGCTCATCAACAGGAATACCTTTTAAACAGTGATATAATGAGTGATACAAGCAGCAATGGAAATTGTACCGAGCGAAACAAAGGAAACACAAAATATCTGTAATATTATTCCCATACTACTACTATGAGTCATTATAAAACTGATTTGCAGTGTATGTACAATTCTCAATGTTCAGTATACAAAAGATTGAAGCACTGATAGTTTTGAAGAAAGGGAGTCTGCTCACAGAAACTCAACAGGAGTTATTTTTCCAGCTGAAAGCAGTGGATCAGAATCATGGACAGAATAGCACTTGGATCAGAAGCCAAATCTGCCCCTATCTGCAACTGCACTTCAATACCCAGTTCTCATTCCCTGAATGACCCTAGTTGCTGCAAGCCACTGATTCTCCTAAGAAGTAGGATGTTTGTCCCATAAAAAAGTGAATAGCACTTGGCTTTCCTGCCTATGCTGACTTCATGACTTTCCAGTGCTGTTGCTAGTACTGAGTCCAGTCATGCCTCCCCTCCTGTCTTTTTTGCCACACTGTTAGCATGGTTACATACACCTAACTATTGTACAAAAAAAAAGTTTTCTTTCACAACCATTTAACATGCTAAAATCAAAACACATCACTGCCATTTCTGCTTCTCTACTCATATTTTTTGCTGTAGCTAAGTATACTGTCTCACTTTAAACAAAAAGTACAGCTAAGTGGAAAGATCAGATCCAATGAGTCTACAGTTTTGTTTTGACTTAATATACTGTCTGCACCAAACTTTTGAGCAGAAATGTGGACACAATTTGGTTTCTACAAGTTTAAAAACTGATAGTTCAAGTGTATCATTAAAATAACATATTTTCTCTCATAGAAATACACTACAAGGGCTGCTCTGAAAGTAAGGCCCCATGTTTAATGATGTTGTCCCGGGATATCAGAGGCAGATGCTGGTGGTTTGTCAGAAGAGGTTGAACCCCTCACATTCACTGACACTTGCTGAATGTTTGTGGAGATCAAATAGTGAATGTGAGAACAGTGAAGCAGTGCATGGTGCATTTTGGGTGTGGCAACAGTGGGTAACCTATGCTGGTGCAGATGCTTACAAGTGTAGCATGCAGGCTCATGTTCATCAGTGGTGAAAATGCATAGCTAGTAGGGGTGAATCCTGAAAGACAGTGTTTTGTAGCTGAGAATTTGCCAGATCAAACAGTGTTACAATGCTCTTTGTATCTGATGTAGTTTCCATGGAAATAAATAGGAGGCATTACTTTTGGAGTGACTTACATGCACAGCACATAAGGAATCTCTCCACTCCTGGAAAACTTACGGGTGAAATAATTCAAAATTTCTGAAATCAGGTAGGTGTAAACTTAGCTGTATCTTACGTTTTCACAGGGGCACAAATAGCTCCAAAATTATTTTAAAATGTTAGCCTGACATTCATAACCAGCCCAAAACAACAACAAATAGAATACTGGAATTGTTTCTTGACAGGGATTCCCATTATTTCAGTAAAAAAAAAGATTTAAGTCTCAGCTGCAACCTTGGCAACTTCAGGACTGTCGGCCAGTACAGCTCTTCTGTCAGCTCCTCTGCTCCAAAACTAAATATATAGCATATGCAAATAAAACAGTTCTTAACCACTTTAAACAATTCCCTAAGTAAAATAAGTTACACCAACAATGGAAGGATCTGTGACCATAACACTGCATTAAAATTGGTACAACTAAGATGACAACAATGGAACGAGCCTGAGCCATACTTTGACACTCGTAAATTAAGTTACATAGACATAACTGAACCAAATCCAAACCTCTCAAAACATAAGGTCTTAGCAGAAGTACATTTATAATAAACATAAACATTCTCTGACAATGATGCATTAGGCTTTAAAAAAATTATTATAGGTCTTATTTTCTTTTAAATTTGTTTCTCAAAATAGTAACTGCTTTTTAGCCTGCTAAAATACTTTCAAGTTAAATACATTCACAAGCCATTTACCGTTTGCTCCTCAGTTTCAGATACTATGTACTGCAAATAACTGCTTGAATAACTCACCTTCAACTGCACTGGATGTATTACATTCCTCAAATTCGATAGGACCTTGAATAAATTAGAATGAAAATAAACATTAGATTAAATTCAAATCCATGCAAAAGTCAAACACTAAAATATTTTATCCACAGCTAATATTTCCTGAAAACATTAGCTAATCTATTTAGGATTTTAAATGGTAAAGGAAAACCTCAATAGCACAGCCAATGTTGATAAAATCTTACACATAAGGCATATCATTAAATATTTTTACTCCTTCACAGTGAAAAATTATAATTCTAATGCACGCTGTCCAAATATAATTTAATATCCTATGTTATTACAACCAGGTTTCCTTCTTTAGGTCCAAATTGTATCTGTAACATAGTATCAATATAAAGCTTTAGATTTATCTTCTTTTTATAGAAGAAGAGCTATGCAAATAAAAGTGAAAAAAAAAAAGAAAAAAGGATAGCTATAGCCCTAATCTTGAGATTCACATTCTTCCTAACTTATTTCCTCTGCTTCTTCTTCGTAGCCAACTACCTGGACAATTAGAAGGGATGCAGAGAATGTTAAGCACAGCAACAGACAGAAGTTTCAAAGAAATTACAAAGACTGAGCAAGACAAAACAAAATAAAATCAGTACTGTTTAAGTGCAGTATCTAAGTAAGTACACTACTATAATTTCCTGTTATATTTGACACAAGGTGAAAGACAGGTGTCATTGCAAAAGGGCAATTTTAACCCTCATTCTTTAATCAACTAAGTCTAGAATTTGTTTATCTCCAACACAGCTGATTTCAGGAAGCTGAGCTGGCAGAAGAGCAATGGATTTCAAAGAGACATTGGCACGGGGTTAGAAAGAATCCCATCAGCACTTGAGCTAGTGTTAAGAAAGCAAATAACAAGAATAGGGTCCTTGGGCCATGCTGAAAGAGCAGGCTGCAGCTGCAGCTGCAAAGCTGAAAACAACGCTGAGCACAGTAACATGGGACACAGTGCTCATCTTCACGTTTTCAGGGAGTACACACAAGTTCATAGATACATGCATTATGGAGCAATGTGCTTCCAATTCTGTAAGGCGGCCAATCTTTCCTTTTCAACCTCTCCTCAAATTGTATTTACCAGCGCTGCTCCGAAAGTAATGCCTCCTGTTTTATGATGTTGTCCCATGCTGTCACGGGCAGATGCTGGTGGTTTGTCAGTAGAGGCTGAACCTTCCCACCAATATTCCATTACATGTTGTTACCCCGAGGCAGACGGCAGCAGAAGGACACTCATAATAAATGGTGTCTGACACGGAAATTCATAGGAAGCAAAAGTGTGTCAATGAATTCCTCAGTATGGAAAAAATGGCACCCACTGACATTCACTGACGCTTGCTGAATGTTTGTGGAGATCAAACAGTAAATGTGAGGACAGTGAGGCAGTGCATGGTGCATTCTGGCAGTGGCAACAGCAGGTCACCTACACTGGTGCAGATGTTTACAAATGCAGCATGCAGGCTTATGTTCATCAGTGGTGAAAACGCATAGCTAATGGGGACTCTTGAAAAACAGTGTTTTGAAGCTGAGAATTTGCTATATCAAATAGTGTTATTGTCTTCTTTGTATCTGTTGCAGCTTTTCATGGAAACAAATACAAGGCACTACTTTTGGAGCAACTTACATATTTCAGTACTGCAAGGGAGGCTGAAATGTTGAAAATCTTGATTAAAAGAACTGGAAATAAAGTAATTGTGAAAACTTTATGTGTAGAAACTGTTTTCACTCCTAACCCTAAACAAATGTGACAATAAATGCTCCGATTTATCTCTTCAATGAAATTAATGTTATTCCAGAACAACTGCTAAAAAGCCAAAGACTATGCAATTTTCAGATGTTCACATAAAATAAAAGGTGTGCTTGCAAACACTCTGCAGTGTTCTCCCTGGCACACTTTTCAAAAGAATGTGGTAATTCTGAGTCTCAAAACAAGTAGCTGATATAAACAGATCTTAGAAGAAAGATGAAGAAGTTTGATTTAAATAGTACAGGATAGCAAATCACTGTGCTGCAATTAAAAATGCCACAATAAAAATAAAAAATAGTAATTTAGCTATGAATTAGAATTGTGAATTGCACAACTGGAATTTACTTGCACTTGATTTGTGTGGTTAATTACCTCAACTGGTTATATTTGTAATGTAACCCCTAAAATGTATATTTAACCCTTGAAGTGTAAAATTGTGTTCAAATCAGTATAAATAGTACATTTTGACAACATTTCTCCAACAAAAAAAAGAGTCATGCTTATATCAAGCAAAAATAAAGACAATTGAGAAACTGTTGTAAATCCATGCTTAGCAATGATAAACAAATTGAGTTATTGTTGACATATTAGCTTAAATCTGCCAAGTACTTTATTGGAAATCTCACAGATATCTGATATTTATTGCAATAGTAAGTCTACATTTTTTTTCCTTGATAGTTAAAAAAAAGGTGTAGAACCACCATTAGCACAAGAATCTAGTATCATTCGTATCCCATTTATCATAATGTAGTTACTGAGCCTCCAAATGAAGCTTCTGAAAGCAGAATATCAGAAAGCCAATTTCAAATATCAATCTTTAATTGCTCTAATTGCTCTTTAAATTTAAATTAGTGAAAAACTTCAAATGCAAGTCTAATTATTCAGTATGACAGACAAAATGCAAAATCCAAACAGATCTCTCATTCTACTACACTGTAAGCATATGGTCATTTTAAGCTGCTCTTCCAGTCACTCATCCTTTGCTGTTCTTAAATTCATAGTAAAGCAAAGTCAGTGTGCTCCACAAGTCAGCAAATCTGCATACCTCACAATGCAAAACAACAAAAAAGGAAGAAACACAGATTCAGAGAACTGCAGACATCTACATACCTATAATGATTTCACCAGCATTTTATTTTAGCTATATTGTTCAAAACATATTGAGAAAGAAATGCAGAAAAATAGCATAAAACTAGAAGCTGACGAACAAATCCATTACTTTTTCAGTACTACAGGTGGTACATTTTTCATCAGTTTGCTAGAGATTCAACTGTTTCTTATATAGGTACTCCATGTGGCCAGGAAAAATACATAAGCCAAGCCAACCACAAATACTCTTTCCCAAAACAAGAAGCGAAGGAAAAACTGCAAACAACGGAGTCTTAAACATATTTTGAGAGGAAAACAAGACTAAAGCCTTTTCAGAATACCATCTTTCTTTACCTGTCCCAGTTACTACCACTGATCTTCAGACTGCTAAGACTTCCACACTAATGATTAAAATATATACATGATTAAAATGTATTCTGGAGCTTAGGAAGTTCCGCACCAATGTGCACAAGAACTTCTTTACGGTGAGGTGACGGAGCACTGGAACAGGCTGCCCAGGGAGGTTGTGGAGTCTCCTTCTCTGGAGATATTCAAGACCCGCCTGGACGCCTACCTGTGTGACCTGGTGTAGGGAATCTGCTTTGGCAGGGGGGTTGGACTCGATGATCTCTGGAGGTCCCTTCCAACCCCTACGATTCTGTGATTCTGTGATAAATATTCCAAGTTCCTGCAAAACTCATCCTTATTTCAGGTATTTTTTATTTTCACTCCAACACAAGCAGAAAACAGAGATTAATATGCTGAGTGTTAAAGCACTTCAAAGTTATATGCATTTGTCTCCGAAGGCAGATTTTTATTTCAGTTTGTTAAGGTCTTAATTTCAAGAGATACTTGTGTTTAGTACTGAAACATCTCCCCTAGTTCACATCAGTCTTTCAACAATGTGTGCTTTCTTTACATGGATTACTGTAAAAATTGATTTGAAATATTTTTTGTTACTTAAGAACTGTTACAGACCGAAGCAAGATAAAAGTGCAATGAATTTCAGCAAGTGAGCTTACAATTCATGAAAATCTATACATGGAGATAATAAATGCACTTTCTTCCTAATGATACCAGTTGGGTTTACGTTCCCTCAAGATGTGTAGTTAATATAGAAATCCCTTCTCCCCACATGCTCTTTCCTTCCCCTGCATCTACTAGTTGCTTCATTGCAAGAAAGTAAAATATCAATCATGAAAACAGCTTTCTCTTACAACAAATTGTGTGAAACACCTAAAGTTCTAAAGAAACATTAAATCCCAACTTACATTTTTATCCAATTCAAATTCCTGTATAGCTCTTCATCTTTTGGAATTTCATAAGTTTACAACACTCATGGATATCACTAATGAATCCACAGACTAACAAATAAAGTTTATCGTTTTCTTCCAGTATCCAAGGATGTTTGCTATTTTTTATTAATTTATATTTAACTTGCTCCTGCCATGTTGTACTATTTGCTTATAGCAAAGGCAAGCAAGGGCAAATTCACACATTTGCTTTTTTGAGCAGAATACCGAATTCTGCAGTAGCTCTAAATATTCAGGTTTTCATTCTCAAGTTTTGTTCTATAACTTCAGATTTCTCAACAGTTCTGTTTCCCTATATGCCTGCTGTAAAGAGCATGCTTTGCCTGGGGTGTAGTATTTGTAAGCCAAAATAACATTTCAGAAATAGACATTTAATGTGGTACTCTATGGTGAGCCAATTTAGAAGACAGAATAGCTGTGATGAGCTTTTGGTTGCTAGAAAATAATGGGAGTTTCTTGTGAGCAGATGTCTTTGAGTCAAAGAGGTAATAACACTGTCATCCAGCTAGAAAGCAGTGTGTACTGTGGCTACACTGTCTCCCACTATAACTAGATGCAGTCTCCCAGCCTGCCAAAAGGTCGTAGGCACACATGTTGCTATGGAAGAAAAGCATCAATAAGGATTCCAAAGCTTTCTTATGAACACCCCAATGTCCACTGTATTTGTCTATCTGGATAACCAAAGAATCTGTGCCATCACTGCAAAAAAAAACTTCAAAAAACTTTCTTCTCTGAACAAGCAAATCCTCCAGCTTTCTAAATCCTGCTTTCTTAATCATTATTTAATACACTCAAAAAATTAATGGAGATTTCCAAGTAGGTGTAGTACACAGATGCATGTCAAAGCATGAAAACTCACATGCTGGTATGACAGAAATCTTCACAAGAGCTACATGGTGATGTGGATGCGCAACCACTTTCCCAGGAGGAAAGTAGTCTTCTTAACATACTTGTGCCCAAACACTGAAGCAGAGACAACATGTTAATTCCAATGAGGATTTCACCCCCAAACCCGGATGACTGACTTAACAGCACTGATACTTTTGCTTACGGAACCTAACATTTCACAATCTAATCTCTGAAATTTCCAAAGAAAGGATACCAACAGACTTTCCACTGCCTAATCCAAAGAAAGAAAAACAGTCATTTCACATTTAGCAGGTATTGCTGATGATAGAGACCGAAGACATCCCCTGAAGCTGACATTTTTCTAGAAGTCTCAGGAATGCTTGCCACATGATAGCCCAAAGCACTGAAAAGAGCTTTCTATATCTTATTAAATTGCAATAAGAATGATAATAATCTGCAGAACTGCAATCAAAGCACAGTGATTTCCTTTGTTCCTTTTTTCATAAAAAGAAAATAATGTGAATTGAGAAGTAAGCCTATTCTCAAGCACAGTATTAGAACTAAAGTAAGATTGTGAAAATCAAATATATATTTTAAGATATTTTAAGGAAGTAAAAATCAACTGCTAAGATCCAGCCCACCTCTAACAAAAGACTTTGCCTCAGTGTTCTAGTTTAGAAATGACTAGATTAAGGCGCCACATAATTTTCTTGAAGTCTAGTCTGCCTGTTCCTAAGCTGACAAATAGAACAGTATCTCAGTGACTTAAGTATCTGAAATACCTGCTCAGAAACTTTAAAACTAATAGGTTTATTTGATACGGTACATATAGAGGGTAGAAAAAAATAATATGTGTTGTCTAAATATAGATTAGCCTTTACAACAGAGATATGAATGCCCCATGGGATTTCATTCACTTAAGTATACTTAACCAGCTAGCAGGATGGAAATGAGAAATTAGTTCCTAAAATGGAGGGAGCCAGAAAATTCTAATTGTACATAAATTTTCCTGTCAAGCATCCTAAAACATTTTCAAATCCAAGCTGCTACCGTTCACAGCATGAAACCTGCAGGAACAGACATAGATAGGAAGAAAAGGCAAATGGGCAATGGTTTTACAGACACATGGAAACAAACAGCTGCTACTTGACAAGACATTGAAGCAACTAAATCAGCAGTAAATCAGTTCATGGTTCCTGAAAATGAGGAGGCTATGGTTTGCTATAACAGAAAAGCATAATTTGAATAAATGGACATTTTCCATTTTAATTAATCTAATACCATACAGCAAATGACACTAACATAAATTAAGTAACAGCCTGTAGCTTGGGATGCATCTCCTAGCCAATTTGTAAAATACAGGTACAACCTTTCTTGTTACAGGAGGCATGTAAGTACATGAAGTTTTCATGAAAATAAAAAGGAAGGTGGATGGCACAATCTACAAAGATACTTATGTTATTCAAAGACATGGGGAAAACGTAATTATGCTGATGCAACTGCACTGTTAAGTACAATGTAGTACCTACTACATATTTAGCTTCTATCTGTGGGAACAGTATTCTCAGAGTATACACAAGGCAACAGCTGAAGAGGGTTTGTTTTTCTAAGTAACAACTTTCACACCTTCTACTAGATTTATCTACAAAGTAATGCTAATTGTTTTGAATACAGTCATGCTCTTAACTACCTTGAAAGTAGCCCTAACGCCCATCTATAGCATAGAAGAAAGTAAAATTGGAAAAATATAAAGGTTTTGCTAAGACTGAACAATTGAAATCATTGGTAATTTGCTTAATAGAGGTGAAAAATGGGAAGAAAAAAGAAAAAAGGAAAAAGGAAAAAGAAAAAAGAAAAAAGAAAAAAGGAAAAAGAAAAAAAGCTTTATTGTTTGGATTCTTAAATAAACAAGGCAGGTACGAAAGCCAACTAGTATCATTACTAGGAAGGCAAACAATATTATGTCATACTCTGGTAAAGAGCCCACAGTAAGTATGCCAATGAACTGGAAAATCCTGCCAAGCTAAAAAAGTAAACAAATTAAGCAGTCAACAAATCATTTAAAAACTGTTTTATGTTGGTATCTGATTTTGAAAGGACTCCTTTCTAGTTAAAGGAGGCTATGCCTGACAGAAAGAAAATCTTCCCCACTGAAGCATGTATTTTTATTAACTACATTTAATTTTCAGTAACTCAAAACACTCAGGCATTTAAGACAGTAAAAAATAAATTCTGCCCTTCCCCCCAGACCAAGGAATCATTTTACACCCACGCATGCACACATACAAACATTAACACATCTGTTTCAACCAAAAGCTTCTAAAAAAAATATGTAAATCTGCTCTTGTAGTTACAAATATACTAACAAACAATTCTTTTGTTTTTGATAAAAACAAAAGTTTTTCCCTTTGATAGTAAATCATGCATGAAGGGAGCACAATTTTTTTAAAACTGCATATGCTTCACATACTGCTTCAAATGGCAAAGCTTTGCGTGCCTGGCCCAGAGCCAGTTGACAGCTCAGCTGGATATCGATGCACATTCTGACCCCCCTTGCAGCGTGTCACTTCTGAATTGTTTCCGCAGTAGAAAGTTTATTCAACCTCTCTCTCAAATTCAGTGGACCGACCATCATTCTGCTATTTAATCATAGCAGAACAGGTTATTTTTCTGACAGCACTAAAGCCAGAGAGCAATTCCTAATGAACAGCTTGATACAAGTGGAATTTCGACTGTTTTAGCCTCAATTAATTCTGCTGTCAAAACAAATGACTGCTTTTAGTGTTTAGATGTTAAGCTGCATCACAGAGGTCAATTTTGTATGTACACAAACACATAAGCAATCTTTTTCTTGCCATTATCTGATCCTGATCCAAGCTTTCAAATTTAGAAACCAGGAAACCAAGAAACATTTTTTCAACTTTACAGTTTCTAACACCAACTTCCCTTTTTTATTGCCATTTCCAGAAAGAGAAGCATTTTTCTGAGAAGATAAGGAGAATTTTATTTTTCTGTTTTCTGTGGAAAGTAACTTCTTACACTAGAACTAAAAAAAAAAAAAAGTAGTAAAGGAGTAAAACTAAATTAAACACAGCCTATTTGTAACAATGCATTATACAAAGATGAATGGCCTTTGAGATAAACACCTATGCACAGGCAAAAGTAATGCCTCCTACTTATTTCCACGGAAACTACAGCAGATACAAAGAGCACACTAACACATATCTATTTGACAGAGCAAATTCCCAGCTACAAAACGTTCATTTTCAACAGTCACCAGCATTAGCTGTGCATTTTCATGAGTGATGAACAAGAGCCTGTATGCTGTGCTTGTAAACTGCACCAGTGGAGATGAGCACTGTCACTGTTGCCACTGACTGAGCTAATTGAGATACTCTTCATTCATGGCCATTCAAAATGTAACTTGCTTTTCATATCACTGTTACCACTGTGTGCTGAAACACACTGTCCATCACCTCACTGTGCTCACACCCACTGTTTCGTCTTCAGAAACATTCAGCAAACATCAATGGATGTCAATGGGTACCATTTTTTTCCACACAGAGTTATTCAATTATACACCGTTGCTTCACCCACACTTCCATGAGATGCCATTTTGTCAGAGTGCCCTTCTGCTGCCACACGTCACATGGCAACAACGTGTGATGGAGTGTTGGAGGGAAGGTTCAACCCCAACATCCACCTCTGATGTGGTGGGTCAACGTCATAAAATAGGAGGCATTACTTTCAGAGCAGCCCTAGTTTTTATCATACTAGGAAGTCTCAAGCAAATTTTAGTTCATGGATTTGGTCAGCTATACCTTGCAAATGAAGATAAATGACTTAAAATAGAAAAAATGGCCTGAAAGCAGGCCAGACTGAGAGAAAATAATGGAATAATGGTTATATAGCCATATCATTAAATCTATCAATAGTTTATATATGGTTTTCACTACAATCACTGAATGTTTTACTAGTTTTTTTGGTTTTTTTTTTTTTATGTCCTCAGGCTTATGTATCAGCTTAGCTTTCTAGAATTGCTTAATACTTGACTGAAGCCTATTTTTTATTATTTTGCAAAAAAAAAAAAAAAAAAGAAAAAAAAAAGAAAACAATACAAAAGAAAAAACAAACCCCAAAAAACTACAATAGAATGTTAGTACTTCTTTCTAAAAAGTAAAAGATAGCTGTCAATGTCAGCACAGATAATTATGCTCATAAGTGGTAGCAAAATGGGTAGCACTTCCAAACAATGTCTCTTTAAAGGAAAAGAGAAAAACATAAAGGGAGAGCAAACTTTGCCTGTATCCACTGAGCAAGCAATCTATTCTTACACTGATTCTACTGCAAGGCTTTCAGCCCTGCACCCTGTTCATCTGATCAAAGGAAAGAGCATTCATCTCAGACTCTTTAGGTACTGTGAATACAACTCCAGAAACACATTAAGCACGCTACTCTCAAGGGCCAAGATCTCCCTGTGGCTTATACAGAAACAACAAACAAGAAAAGAATCATTACCTTCATAGTTTTAAAACGATTACTATCGATTAGGATGTTTACCAGCAGCAAGGAGAGAGTAGATTTTTTTTTTCTCTAAACTAAAATGACAAACATATTCAGTTATAAAGAAAATCATTTTTACTGCTCAGACAGCACAAGAATTTTCAATGAGAGACACTAACTGCACATCCAAAGCAGTTTAAAGTTTGAGATCCAACTATCCTGCAATGCCTGAACACAAAAACAACAAACACAAGAAATTTCAGCGGCTTTATGAAACTCATTACATTAGCAGAAAAACTAACCTCAGGCAGGAGATCAATCAACAGAATGCAATGGTCTCAATGCTCTCTTGACAGAACTCACACTTTCTTTCTCACCCTCTTCAACCCTCATGCTTGACTCTGCATCTGCACTCACGTTTCTTTCTTTAGTTTCTTACTGGCTTGGAAAACAACTGGATGTGAGATGTGCACGGCCATCAGGCAGACAAATATACACTCAGCTCTTTGCTGATGCCCACTGAGTAACCAACATTGTTACAACTGTCACTCAATTATACGGCAGGCCTAACTTGTTTACTTCCTTGCCTGCACCTTCATTTTTATCAAATCTTTGCAGCCTGTACTTTTCCATCAGATTGGAAAGTAGCAACATTTTGTGAAAATAAAATGGCAGGACTGCATATGCCTAGTCAATAATGTGAAGTATCTGCAACACACAGCTCTGTGCTTTCAGCTTGCAGGAAGAAGTACAGGTATGCAGTGATGAAAGAAACAGATACATACAAACACTATTTTTCTTACACAAGAGTCAGCTAAGGTTCTGCAACACCAGACATAAAGTACATTAAATTGTATCTTTCATCTTTAAAGAATCACTTATTTCTAACTGTTGCACATTGCATAGTCCCTGTAAACCAAGACGCCTAAGGCTTTTTGCTGAAGTCCAGAAATCAAAACTGTGAAACCAATGGAGGTTTAAGACTGGATCTGTTTGCAAAGAGAAGGATGAAAGGATAATATATTGTATAGTATGCGGATTTTTTTTCCTGACAGAGAGATGTTTTTACTTTTCAGGTAGAGAAAATAAATTTCATGGTGATTATACAACATTTTCCTTCTCTGTAGGATTATTAAAAAGTGCTTTCCCCTAATTTACTTGTACAGAAGAGTTAGGAGTACTGAAGCAATAAAGAAAAGAATGCAAGTTTATTCACCTCTCCATCCCAACCATAAAATGATAAGTATTGATTAATGTATGACAGTTACCATACATGTGCCAACAATAAGTAAAAAAAAAGCAGTGGCGAAATTCTTCAGGGTTTTTTTTTCTTTTTCTACAGCTCCTGAATTCCCTGAGTATTTCAGGAGAAGGGGATATTCACTCAACTGGATCAACTCCTTTTTCTTGGATAGAATAGGTACAATTTTTCACAGAGCTGGAAATGATCATCCAACTTTCAAATTCACATGCACAAGTTGTAAGAACATTGTATATCCAGTGAAGATGCTACAACAGGAATAATTTCTGGTTTTGATATGAATTGTTCTTGATACTACTTAAAACACAGTCACCCTAAAGCAAACAACTAACTTCCTCAGAGCACCACATTTTTAGCCCAGCCTGCCAAATGATGTTGGATTTCCACCTGCTTGACAAATTCATTGCAATGCTACCAATCTTCCACAGGCACTGAGAGAATTTCACAACAAAACCTGTACATTCATAACTCTCCAGACAGACCATTTAAAATAATTTATTCTCTTCCAATTAAAAGAAGTTTTCAAGTTAGGTATATATAATTGTTAAAAACCTATGCTGGCAGATGGGGCTCCCTAAAGTCCACTGCAGCTGCAGTAGACTTTCTGTCAAAGAATGGACCTAGTTTTAGCAGGCAAATAAAAGGCACCCCTAGGACAGGAACAAAGACACACTGAACTTGCACCTCTTCCTTGAAAACAATGCTCAATAACCAAAAAAATATATATACTTTGGGGGAAAAAAAAAAAAAAAAAAAAAAAGCGGTCACTTCATGCTTCTTAGAGAAATCCTAGGAGATATCCACACTTTATTTCTTCCATTAGCTTCTGAAACAAAGCAAAGGACCACCTCCTTTACAGAGAATATTTTCCTGAATCTCTTGAATACTGTCATTGCTGAAAACTAAAGTCATTCTTCTGTTAGCCTTCTGTGCAGAATTATGTGTGGATACAAGCTCTGAAAAACCAAGACACTTCTGGCTATTTATGCACCTATTCAGTACCATTGTCAGCATTATGATATTAACAATATTTACAGAAAATATAAGGAAAATAAATGGTAAGAGCATAAAAGAAATATTTGCTTTGTTGTAATTTCTTGTGGAAAAGAAGCTCAAAGATGTCATGCAGAGCTGTTCAAAAATTAGTTTTGCCATGTTCCGCTTCATTTCCATGTACTTTGTTGTTGTTTAACTTCCGAGAAAAGTGCTTTTATAAAACCTATAAGCTATTATGTTATCAAGCAAACCTACGGAAAACACCAATGCCACACCCAGCAGTGTTTAGTCTTTCTCTCAAAGCAGTTTGTTATTGAAGAACACAAAAAGCTTTGCTTTAATCAAAGAAAGTTTCAATATTCCACAGCTCTTGTTTTGTTTCTCAATCTCTGGGAACTGAAATATTTCTGAAATTTTGTAGAAGTAATACAATTGTTTCTGATGTCATTTTGTCTACTCTTTGCATCTTGTTCATTTCTTCACTAGATGCAGTATGTAGTTTAACACAAAATACTAACTTAATGTTAATACGAAGTTAGCAAAACTGTGCATTTATACTATGCTCATTACTTTGCACTAGCTTTGCAGCTGTAGTGCAAGTCGCTCCCATGCTCTGCATTCACCGTGGAAAAAATAACTAAGTAGTGCTTCACAGGCATCTAGGATTAAAATGTCCACGTAAGCAATTGCTGAAGGCCTAATAGCATGTCATAAACTCCACTTGAGCTTTACACTAATCTCCACCATAGCCAATAGACAGCAACTTAAAACGTCTACAGCCCAGTTCAGTTAACTGAATCAGTTGAATTAAAGCCTAGGTAAAATTTGTTTTTTAAATGTTTACTAAATTGAAGCTTTGATGCTGTACAATTCTGGTAACAGGCAATGCCAGCAGCAATAATGAGCTTGTAAGGAATCCAGAGTAAACTGCTTTGATTACACTCCAAGCAGTAAACATAATGGTTTGTCAAAAGTTTTGTTGTCTCTGAAATTTTCACAATGCTTTCAGCAGGAACAGCATACCTAAATAAATCATTACTTTTTTAAGACTTTAAGATACAAACTTGGCTAATGCTCCAGAATCAGAGCTCCCAGATCAGGCAAGGATCACCAGCACATTGACAAATACACATTTTCCTGAAATTCTCCACCTTTAGTGGTATTGATAATTTTGCCATGATAGCTGTTATAAGTCACTCTAGACTACTTGAAAGTCTTCCCTGAGAGACAAATTTCAAAATGATTTTTAAAAATATACGTATCTTGAATTAATGTCTACATTTGCTATTTAAACTTCCTGATGACTGCAGTAACCAGGAACCTTAAGATCACTTTTTTTTCCGCACTGGTAAATAAAGCAAAATAGGTTTCACTAGTTCCAAAAAGATACAGACCAAACATTAATTTATCGGGATTACTATTCAATTGCTGCCCAAATTTGGAGTTTCTGACACTGCTGAAGGAACAAAAAGGAGCAAAGACAACACATCTGACCTTTCTGAATCTTGTTATCTGTGGAAGAATCATTTAATTAAAAGAACTTACACTGTTATTCCCAGTATCTAAAAGGATGAGTGGGACAAGGAAAATGTGCAAGAGCCAGTGATGGCTGATCCACAGCAATTGTGGACAGGGAATATTCTCAATTACTTCTGTAGGAAGAGTGGACAGATTGCAGGCGCCAATTTTACAATACTTAGCAAATGCAGATTTCTTAACCCCTCCTACAGTTCTAGTTTATTGGGTGAATAGTAAGTGAAAAAAGTATTTTTACAGATGAGAAGCATGTTTATAGACTTTGCTTTTTTCACAGAATAAATTCTAGATGTTTATGCTGGAAGAGCTAGAATAAAATGTCTAAGTGGCTGATTTCTCTTTCTCAGATTTTCACTGTCTGCTCACATGGGTTAGGACACAAGAGTTGGAAAGAAAATCATGTTCAAGCTAATTCTGACTGTGCAAGATGGCTCAAACTAGGAGAGGACCAACTAATATTTCTTTATTATAGTGAAGAGATGATCCAGCACCTCCCTCACACTAAGTAATAGCACAGCATATGTAGTAATTGCCATCTGCAGATAATTGTTTTATTGGATGGTTATGCAGCCAGCAAGGATCTTGGCTTTCCATTGTTGTCTGTATTACAATACAATTCTTGTTTTTCTCTTTATTCAGTTTTAAGAAAATTGCAAAAATAAGAACAATAATTTAATAAACTACCAACAACCGCTAACAATAAGATCAGAACAAATTATTGAAAGAAAGCTAAATTTAGCTTTTGTTTGGACAATGCAGTACAGCTGTCTTCTTTTTTGGCTCTCAAAGTGAGTTTCTGGGTAAAATACATAGTGAGCAAAATCTAATACAGGCACAAACATATACAGTCAGTTTTGTACAAATGAGAAGAGAGCAGTATAGAAATGGAAAAACATTCATGACTAGCTACAACTATACAGACTTTATCTTTACATACAGTGTGTATTATCCTGACAATGTCAGAAAAAAATCTTGGAAGAATATGAGATCATACTTCCTAGAAGCTGCTGCTTCTGGAGCAAACCAATTTTTTTATAGAAGGTAAGCATATTAAGTAAACAAACTCAATGATATATCACAAATCTGGGATAATAGAAATATATTATTTGTGGAATAAGTACATTCCACAAATACGGAATTTACATAGATTCCAGTATCAATTTAACATCTACTTGGAAATGGACATTTTCTGACATGTCATAAACAAATTTTCCAACGAACACAAACCAGCAGTTTATCTCAAATGGAAAACAGATTCACGTGAAGTGGGCAGCAAAGGTTTTGATAAACACTGCAAGACAAATGTATCTTCCAACCGAGTTCAACTTGAAATCTGCTATTTAGACCTAATAAATTTCAGAAAATAGTTCACAGAATGTATTAAATTCTGAACACAAGTCTGCCTGTTTATTGAAGGTCCTGACATTTCTCTCTCTCTTCATCGAAGTTTTACATTTAAGTGATTTTTCTTATAATTTAAATTTTAAAATGTGCAACTCAACATTTTAACACTGAACAAGAGTAGAAAAATAATAAATAGAACTTCAGATATTGTGTTCTTTTTAAAATAAATCTGAAGTAGATTAAGAAAGAATTCGGTGATAAAGTTCACTGGACAAGCTATTTAGGTAACAGTTAAAGAAAAGCCCTTTTAAGGAAGTCCACAGACAAGTTTAAAAAACTCACAAAGTATTATTGTTTGAAAGAAATTGTCTGGACAAGAAAACCAGTGCATTAAACTCTTTCAGTCTCTGCATATTAAGACTTCAGATAACAGAAATCAGCCACCAGAGGGAGCCCATATAATCCTGTATAAGGGACATCGTTGCACAGTGAGAAATTACATATATGCTGATGAGAATTTAAGACAGCAATTGTCAGAAAAAAAGATCGTAAATTGTTCATAATTCACACAATAAAACAGCCACTTATGGTACTTCCTCTTGGATTCATATTTATACTTGTATCTGTAGAAATAAGAAAGTGAACTCTGCTATAAGGTATTATAATTACAATATACTCAAATAAACTAAAATATTTTGTTATGCATAACATTTATTCTAATATTCAGTATCTCAGAATGTGTTCCACCAACTAATTCAGTACACTGGCTTCAAAATAATACTGGATAGAGAATGCTTACATACTACTGAAGACTATTAAATTATTCCTTTCATCAGTACTCAGGACTAGAATCATAAAAGCAACTGACATAAGACTTTTTTTTCTACATTTTTGTTGTACTCTGAGTCTTTATCATTTTTATACAGTGAATACTTTGAAAAGGCTTCTCCTTTTCCAGAGCAACACATCAGGGAAAGACTTACAGCATTTGCACCATGGGTTAAAATACCCTTCTACCAAGAAAGCACTGACTTGTGGAAAAGCATGTTTTGAACTAAGAAAAAGCTTTCCCTTCCCCACTGGAGGAGGGTTTCTGTTTCATTCTCTGAGTTATATGACTACAATTTAGAGCAATAGTGGCTTGTGTTTCTAGTCTCCTATTTTTAATATCTCATAGCTTCTTGTGAATTTAGATTCTTTAGATAATATTTTTCCCCTGCATCAAAATTGGTATAAATGACATAATTTCACTCTGTAAAAATAAATAAATAAATAAATAAAATTCAAGGTGCATACAAATGTTTCCTCACTGAAAATACACTCCCTCCTTAAAATACTGACAGAAAAAAAATGAAATTTGCCACGGTAAATGCTTGTATTTGACTCAGGAGAATCCAAACGGCATTTGACGAACTCTGTAAAGCAGCAAATAAGCCACACAGTGTGTGCAACTTCTCCCACTAAATTAAAAAATGAAGTTTTACCTTGCCTACGATTATTATGTTGTCCTACAGAAAAACACACTAACAATGTGTATAATCTGAAATGCACGGTGCTGTGGAATACATTAGCACACGTCTTTATAACCCAGGGCGTCATGATCCTGAATGCAAGACAGAGGTCCCTAGCCACAACATCACCACAGCTCATCAAACAGGCTTCAATACTAAACATTCACCTTTATCTTAACCTCAGTCCAACTGAACACGAACTCCCGAAGCACGTGCTTTTTCTTTCTTATTCTTTATCTAAAAGTTACAAGACCCACCGGAAACATTTGAGAATTGATGCACACACAGTTTTAGCTCAGCCCGCTGGGGTATCAGCATCACAGAGTGAATATGAAACAACGTTATATCTGATCACCATGTTGAACAATTCGTAAAAATGCTCAAAGTATACACTGCTGTGCACATCCCTGCTCTGAAAAAAACTCAAGATGCTGGACAGGACTCACAGCACAACAAGACTGAATTCCTGTGCTCACACAACTAGTGACCATGTCTGAATACTAAACAGAACTCAGTGTTTCTCCTATAACGTTAGAAGCACAGTCTGGAGAGATTGTCTTTTTTTGCCAGCTGAGAAAAATCTTATACAACACATCCAACAAGTAATATTTTCAGAAAGTACTACTCACTCTGATACTAGGTAAAGAAACAAATCACCAAAATATAATCTATTAAAAAGCATGATTTTATAAGCTAAACAAAGAAACCAGAACAACTGTTATAAAGTTTTATAACCAGCTTCACACACATCTGTTCTGAATCTATCAATAAATTTGGATCACATTTTGGAAATAAAACTTATGCAGAAGCATACAGCACAAAGAAGTTTGTATCAAGGAATAGTGTAGTTTAAAAGTTTCCTCAAAGAATCTTCACTGAGAGACTCAGAGCTACAAATTGCCATGCTTTATGAACATAAGCCCTACAAATGCATAATAATGTGCTATCAAATTTCTCCAGAACATTTAACATCAAAGAGAATCAATTCTGAGAATTCAAAATCTAAGAACCTTACAGCAATAACACTTTACAAATAGGGTTTGACTTTCTGTTATGGGTGGAAATCTACAGCTTTTAAATTAATATTTCCTTCTCTGTTATATTTAACCCCTTACCTGGTCTTTCCTTGCCAGTTCCTTTTGACTCAGCAAATTTCTGTATTAAACTCTCAACTGTAGTATTTGTCATGTTATTTATAAATTCTTCATGTACCTTAAAAAAAAGCAAAAACAACAGAACCCCACACAATGGGAGTTTTAATTAGATTATTTTAATTGCTATATTTTTTTACTTTAAGTAGTGTTTAGTTTTAACAGTAGTTCTAATGTCATAATATTTTCCTATAAAATACAATACAAGAGCTTCCAGAAATTAACAGGCATTTTATCAAGGAAATCGCTTTCTTGTTTTAGGAGTTCCAAATTTGTGTATAATACAGACACCAACAGGGAATGAAAGAACATAGCTAGATGGCAGGTATAGGATTTACTCCTACCTCTTCTATCTTAGCTACTTTCCCACATACCATTTTCTGAGTTTGTCAACAACATGTTCCATACAATGTCAGGAAGACAAGATGTCCCTTAAGCCAGCACCAGTTGAGGGTGTGAACAGTTACTGCTGTATTATCACACGTCCCACCTGCTTCAGTAAAAGCACTACTGTTTTAATGTTTTTGGTCTGGCAAAGGAACAACCACATGCTGTTAGTAAGTTTTCAAACAAGGCAGTTACATATTTGCCTTAGAAATAAATAGCATGACCCTTGTGACTACCATTCATGAGCAGAAAATCTGAATACTGAAAAAAAAACAGCAACTCAAATGAAGAGCACTCAAATAAACTTGCACTGCAATGCATAAGAATGTAGATTTTTTAATAAGGATTATTAAACAAATTTGCATCTAAAGAAAACATACTAAAAAGCTTCTTTTAAAACCAAAAGCCTTTTGCACACCTAGCTGTATAAAACATTTTGGAGCTCCTGACTGATACAATTTCAAGTTCTAGGTAAAGAAAATGTGAAATGATTGCTGATTTAGTATCTAGTGAACAAGACTTAGAAATACACTAAACATTCTTCAAATAATCAAAATCTACTCTGTTTTGTTAGCATAAAGCTCAATCAATGATTTATCATTCAGCCTAGGAAGGTTTTGCAGAAATATGTGATCCCAAACTTATTCATGAAGCAGAAAGCCGTAACATTTTTGGTTCATGCTGAATTTAGATACAAAATAGATTTCCAGTACAATAAACAAAATCAGAGGTGATCCACTCAGTAAGAAATTTCAGAAATGCTTCAATAAGAAAATACACATATCTCAAAATATCTCAAAGGCTATTTGTCAGACATTCAAATTTCCCTCAAACAGCTGAAAAATGAGTTCAGCACACATTCAGCATTTTATATATTGGGTAAAAAGAACCAAAACTGCTTGAAAGTATTTTAAATCCTCTGCTTCATTATTATTAATCTTTGTATGATTTAAAAGGTTACTGCTGTTTTAAAGATGTGATCCACAACGCAGTAAGAAATGTTCTGCTCAGTAGTTAGGAAAAAATAATAGCTTATGCCAAATAAACAAATAATAACACAAAAATTACCTCTCCTATTTGTAAATGAATATCCTTTATGGTATTTGAAAATGATTCTATAATCTCTTTCATATGAAGTAGATGTGTTTCTTCAATATCTTGAAACTTCTGTAAACCAATACAAGTCATTATTGATAATAAAATATTTCTTGAAATGTTAAGCCTTAAACTGCAATAATTAAATATTCTAAACAGAAACAAACAAACAATTTTTTCAGATCATTACCACAATTATTATGATGTTTAACAAAAAAAGATGCAAAATCCAAAGAATAGTAAAATAAAGTGTTTCTTAATATACCCTTTTAGAACCATTACCAAGCTTTTCCACTGTCTTTTTAAACTTTCAACTATCTTGGTCTTTCAAAAAATCTGACCTATTTTTACTAAAAAGAAATAGGATTGAAGGTAGTTTTAAAAAACGTATTTTCTCTGTTATTTGCATTACTGAAAAGTTTCATCTGCTTTTTCATCTGATTCCAGAGATTCTATTTCCAGATTGTTTTGCACCTCCTCAGCACCCTCACTCTCCTCCTAGTCACAACAGATATGTTTCTTATTTTTTCCTTCAGCAAAATTTAACACCTTTGCTTCAACTTTGCTTCATTCATTTGATCTTTAAATTGACTACATGTAACCTCTGCAGTTTGTCTGCAATTTTTTCTACTGTTCCACCATATCCAGACTTCTATCTGATACCCATTTTAAAAGCACTTCAAACATTTTCTTTTCTGGGGACTATCAAAAAGGACTATCAAAAAGGGACTGGGGCTGTTAGTGGAAAGAGTTGATGCACAGGTCATACTTCTATCCCTCCAGTAGCAGGAAGCAATACCACGAGGAGCAGGAAAACCTTTCTCATAAATATGTGGCTGAGATGCTAGTGCAATCACAAGAATCTTGTGATTATGATTGAGTGACCATCTGGTAGATGAGGAAAAGTCTGCTGCTGTAGTCTACCTAGACTTTAATAAAGCCTTTGACACTGTCACCCACAGTGTTCTCCTGGAGAAGCTGGCAGCCTGTGGCTTGGACAGGTACACTGTTTGCTGGGTAAAGAACTGGCTTGTGAGCCAGGCCCAGAGAGTGGTGGTAGATGGAGTTAAATGTAGCTGGTGACTGGTCATGAGTAGCTTTCACCAGGGGCAGGTAATGGGGCCTGTCTTGTTCAGTGTCTTTACTGATGAACGAGGACATTGAGTGCACCCTCAGTAAGTTTGCAGATGACTGAGCTGGGAAGGAGTGTCCATCTGTCTGAGGACAGGACGGTACATCAAGGGGATCTGGGGTGAAGCTCAGCAAGGATCCTGCACTTTGGGAACAACAACCCCAGGCAGTGCAACAGGCTTCAGGCAGAGTGGCTGGAAGACTGTGTAAAAGAAGTGGATCTGGGGGTGCTGGTCAACACTTGGCTGAACATGAGCCAGCAGCATGCCCAGGTGGCCAACAAGGCCAATGGCATCCCGGCTTGTATCAGAAATAGTGATGCCAGCAGGAGCAGGGAAGTAATTGTCCCTCTATACGCAGCTCGGGTGAAGCCGCACCTCAAAACTGGGCTCAGTTTTGAGCCCCTCACTGCAAGAAAGACATCGAGGCCCTGGAGCATGTTCAGAGAAGGGCAACAAAGCTGGTGAGGAGTCTGGAGCACAAATCTTGTGAGGAGCGGCTGGGGGAGCTGGGATGGTTTAGTTTGGAGGAGGCTCACAGGAGGTCTTATTCCTATCTACAACTACATGAGAGAGGCTGTGGCGAGGTGGGGGTTGGTCTGTTCTCCTATGTAACTAGCAATAGGACTAGAGGAAATGGCCTCAAGTTGCACCAGGGGAGATTCAGGCTAAACATTGAGAAAAAGCTCTGAAAGAGTGGTTAGGCACCAGAACCATAGAAACATTAAGGGTTAGAAGGGGTCTTTAAAGGTGATCTAGTCCAACTCCCCTGCAATGAACAGGGACGTGCACAGCTAAATCAGGTAGCCCAGGGCCTTATACAGCCTTGCCTTCAAAGTCTACAGGGACCGGGCATCAAACACATCTCCAGGCACCTTGTTCCAGTGCCTCACCACCCTCACAGTAAAAGGCATTTTCCTTCTATCCAACCTTATTCTACTCTCTTTGAGCTTGAGGCTATTCCCCCTTGTTTTCTTCACAACAGATCCTGCTGAAAAAGTCTGTCCCTTACTTTCCTGTAGCTCCCTTTCAGATATTGAAATGCTGCTATCAGGTCACCTCAGAGCCTTCTAAAGTCCAGGCTGAACAGCCCCAGCTCTTTCAGCCTACCCTCAAAGGAGAAGTGTTCCACCCCTTGGATCATTTTTGTGGCACTCCTCTGGATGCACTCCAAAAGGCCCATCTACCTCCAGTATTGATGTGGTGGAGTCACCATCCCTGGAGATGCTCAAGAAACATTCAGATGTTGTACTGAAGAACATGGTTTAGTAGAAAATATTGGTGATAGGTGGACAGTTGGACTGGATGACCTTGGAGGTCTTTTCCAAGGTTGGTGATTCTATGATTCCGTGATCTCCAACAGCCCACTCGAAGCTACAGCTCAAGAAGAAAAATGTTCAAATCCTCCATAACAGTGAACCATATTGACCTTTTCATCTTTCTTCACTCCTGATCTCTATTCTGACTTCCTTCCTATTTCCACAATTGTCTTTTCAAGCACACCCTAACTTTGAGCACCTTTAATTCCTCTCTTCAATTTCACAGGGTTCTCTGAAGATTCTCTCTTTACATTTCCTACCTTCTTGTACTCTGATTCACAAATGTAAGCATAATTCAAAACAGATAAATTACATATCTCTACCTTCTAAACACTCAGTTTTTCTTTTGCCACACATATATGCCTCTCTAGCCATCAATGAGGCAGATTAAAATAGTATTTTTTTTTCCAGCAGCTTCCTTTCTGGATTACAGAAAATATGGTCATTCTCTGTAGCCCATTTTATGATGCCTCTACTTTTACTGATTGCCTAACTAGACCAACTGAATTGATTTGCTTTCCAAGCTATCCATGGCCCATGTCTATAATATCTATCCTCAGTCATGATCAGGGCATCAGTATTTGAATATAAAGTGATTTTCAGCCTGCTTCTATACCAAATACTTACCTAAACTCAAAGTGAATTCTTGAGATTACGTCAATGCTGCTTCCTTCATGTTTGTTTAGAGATCCACACGATACTCAGAAAAACTGACTACAAATCTCCTTTAAACATTTCTCTATGATGCATATCAAAACAACTGGCCATTCAAAGACTTTTGCCTTTTACGTCAGCGGGCAGCACTATCTCCTTCCTGCTCCCCAACCTCACACAGTTCCCTTCTTTTTTATTTACTACTTAATGCTCAATAATTAAAGCCTTTGAAGGAGAAGGCATCTTAGCCTTGTAATTACTTGAAACAAATGTTCTGATCAAGGACTATCTCAACACTGTAATATGACTATAATTCATATCACAGGAAGAATCATTAACAGTCACTAATCAAATTGTATATTTGCACTTTTGAAAGAACAGTCTGTTTTGAAAGGATATAGTGAAACATATCTGTAATGCTAAGACTCAAGTGAAAGGCACTTATGCCACAAGAAAAATGGAAAAATCTTTGACAGTATCTGTAGTTGTCCAATTCAGCACACACAGTTTTCCTAAGTTGCAAACATTACTTTTCTTTAAGTTTTAGAACATGAAGAATTAATACTTATTCTTGAACTCTATTTACATGCAGACTGCTCTGCACTAAAGTTGTTTAAACAATCAACTGTATTCAATTCTAGCTAAGGCAGAAGGCTGTCAAGAAAAAATGATTTAGCAATTCCAGCTATTTTGATTGTTTCCAATAGACTATGCAGTGTGTTTAAATGTTTAAAAATGCAATGTTTAAAAAAAAGCTTCTAACAAGGTGGCAGGTGAGATGTCATTTTTTCTTTGCAATTGCAGAGCAATTGTTTAATACAACTAGTTTTACTCAGAAAAAAGATCTTTCAATGTGAAGAGTATCTGTAAAATCCAATTTCTAGACAAACCAAACTATATTCTTATCCCCCTGTAATCACAATACAATCTTCTACATTTATTCCAGCAAAAAAATACACCTTACAATTCAACTTCGCAAAATCATGCAGTACAAGTCATTTCACTTTTACACTTTTAACAGAAAAGATAATAAATGACACAAGGGAAAAATACATAAAGCTTACACAAGGAATTTAGTGGAAACTAACTAGGAGAACAAGACATCTAAGTGAGGACATTACTACCTGATTACCTAGAACAAAGCTATAGCAATACAAGATGCAAGTGCTTTCAGAATAATTTTATCTGAACTGGCTAGAACAATTTAAGTTAACCGATTTTGCACTGGAACAGCAGAGAACGAGTTATTTCTCATTTACTTTTTTCTAGATGGGGGGTTGCAGTGAACAATTCTGATGCATTTGATATCCTGTCTTTAACATCTGTATTGAATAACTATTCAGATACCAGTAAGACCAAATTCTAACAAAGTTTTCAAAGCAGCAAAATGCTTTGTAATTTAGAAGGACAGAGTTCTTGATATGTCAGGATACACATATCGTCTTACTGTAAAATCTTAATTTCTAAGAAGTTAAGGAAAATACTAACGCTTTTCTACTTCTACACTGATAATGCAAGTATGACCTAATTTCCCTCATAATTTCATCCATGCCTAAAAATTAAACTTTGAAACTAAGGAGAAGAAGAAAGAAACCAGTAAATATGTCAAATAAATATAACTAAGAGCAGTAATGGTAAGTTACCTTTTCTGAAATCTGTGACAGTGAAAAAATGTCTGCTATCAAGAGATTTGGAAAAGAAATTTTAACAAGCAGCTGCAAGAGCAAACATACAGAGACATCATCCTCTGTAATATAGTGAAACTCCTTAAAATTCAAGATATTTCTTTGATGTTTGAATGATGTAAGGGTTTTTGACCACCTCAGCTAAGCCCCTAAGGGAAAACACTTTATCAAGCAGTTACTGAAATGTTTTGTCAGTATGATAATGAGAACAACATGATGGGTCCCAATATTATAACTCCTATGAATGAATTCCTGCTCACCAGTAATTCAAAGGATTATCTGTGTGATTACAATGCATCTACAATAGTTTCAGAAGTTCACTGTCTTTTCTCACTAAAAAATTGTTCAGAAATTCTCTCTGGAGTGCTAGTATTCCAGTGAGTCATTCAAGAACACTTCCATCAAAATACACATTGTCACTGTTTGATTTTCAAACCTATTACTTCTGACAGTACAGTTTACACCAATTTTCAGAGGAGATCATTTTATTTTGAAACAATTCTTCAAAAGCTTTCATTTCAGACATCTTCAGAGAGATAAAACAGAACATATGAATCTATTTCAAAAGCACCTCATTTAATACAACACTTACTTGTGCAGTTTCTGTCATTTTTTGTTCAAAATCAGATTTAACTGCAGCATATTTCTCCACATACAGTTTATAGGTATCTGTAGCTTTCTTCGATTTAACTGTTGCCTATAGATTAGTACAAAAAATGTCAAATGTCACACACACAATTTAACCAAAGGTTTATAATGTCACTATTAAGTGAAATCCAAAGATGATCTAAGAAAACACTGAGATGTATTAAAACACTGAAGTATCATATTTTTGCCACAAAATAACGTAAGTTCAAGCTATTAGAGATTTCTGGTTTAAAACTTCTCATAAGTCATGTAGAAAGGCAACAGAACAACTGCCTAACTTAAATCCTTTCTCCCTATCATCTAAGACTAATATATAGTCTTATAATATACTTACTTTTAAATCGGTATTTCAAAGCATGTACTACTGAAATTAACTATTTACCTAATGTGCCAAATATATAGAAAAACAGGAAGAAAGCCAGGATAAAATTCAGAGTAAACAGTTACTAGTGCAGCTCTGAAAGTATCAAATGCTTTCAGTTTTGTTTATTTAAAAGATACAGTTCCCTGTTAGAGGTGAAAGAAGGAAAACAAGGAATGTAGAAAAATAATGAAAACAGATTAAGAGAAGATATTTCAACATGAAATTTATGTAGGATATACTGATAGGACAGACTCATGCAGCTCAGACTTGCTCAGACTTGTTTAAAGTAGTACTTTCTGAATTTATAAGGTACTGATTTTTTTTTTTTCCCATCATTTGTTGGTAATTAACCAAATCTTGTCTGTGTACATTATTTTCTTAAAAGACAAAAGAAAATATAGGAGAATCCCAATATTACAGGAAAACAAAATGATTCTTTCTGGTAAAAGAAGAAGTTACTTTTAAAGTTTATTGTACAATACGGGATTAAGTCTTTTTGAACCTTTGAAATTGCATTTTCCAAGTTACAAGCCAAATATTATTCTCATCACATTTTTGCTGGCTTCTTCTTTCAGAATACCTTTTTTCCACTGAAATTTCTCCCTAATTTTAACAATTCACAAATCACTTTCAGTTAATGATACCAGCAAAGACTGCATGTTTACTATGCTAGTTCTGAAATCTTCTTTGAAATGAATTTTATTGCTTCCAGAGTAAAAACAGCAACTACTACTCACTTGCAGTGAGTTGCAGAGCTGAGCACTAGCTATAATTTCCCAATGAATTAATACCAACATCTGCAAATTCCAATGAAAAATAACTGAAAATCGTAAATATAGCATTAGCATTTGTTCACCTGGGGAAACTTTAAAGTTTCTTTTATAAAGTACTATGTAATTGAACTCCGGGATCTTGAGACAAGCAAAATATTCTCTGCCTCTGGTAATACTGTTTGTCTCTGAACAGAATCATGTGTGTTGTGTGCCTAAGAGCACCTACAGAAAACAATTATTCAGCAAGGCAGACAAAATGATGAAACACGTGAACATTTCATGGTTAGCTACTAATCTTTTCTGAAAATAGGATAGGTCAATTCTCAGGTACAGCAACTGCTAGAATTCTATTCAGAAGATTAACAGTAACTGAAAGAATAAGGATCAGTAAATAATTTTTTTGTCAAGTCACTATAAACAGAGAAGTTAACATGCCAGAGAACAACAGGAAGTTATTACACAAGCTACCACTACCAGTTGCAGCAAAATTGCAAGCTTTCACACTTCCTCAGATTCTTCAATAAAGTATCTCTCTAAATGTTAAGCTTTAATGATAAGCTCTTGACATACTGGCACAGATTCCCTGCTTTGTGATAAAGTGACTACTGTATCATTTTGATAAAAACATCTTTCATGCATTGCTAACCATAATAAAACTATTTTCTACCAAAAGAAAAATAAACTAAAGCAATCCTTATCATGTTATTGAAACTACAAGAGTAAATCTGAATAACGATGTGACAGAAACGATGTGATAGTCACAGTTGCAGGTTCCTAAGAGAAACTGTTTTTGAAGCATTATCTGTTATCAACCATGCCCTAATTGTTTGGGGAAAAAAAAAAAAAGTACTCATGGAAGATGTACAAAGCAGAAGAAAATTGCCTTCATCCTACGATGTTTCCTCTTTCTTTCTTCTGCAGCTAAACAGACATTAGTAAGACAAGGTTGTTTTTTGTTTTTTTTTTTTAGTTTTTTTTTTTTTTTTTTTTTTAGTTTTTTTTGTTTCTGACTGGACAAAGGATTGCACTGTTAGATGTCAAGAGCAAGCCTTCTATCAAGTCAACTTTTCCTACTGAAAAATTTCAATTTATTTGCAAGAGCATGCATTTTCAAAAGACTGCAAGAAAACATCAGCGGTCTCACGCAATGCTTATTCATATCTGGAGTCCAGCACTGATTGCCATTCAAAATACAAACCAGGAGAAAAAATAGGTTTATATTAGACATGAAAACTATCAGAACATGGTCAACAGGATAATTTTTGTCATCAGTGAACCAACATTATCTGCTCCTCCAAAATAGCAGAAAAAAAGTGCTAAGATCATTCAACTAAGAACAGGTTCTCATACAGATCATATAACTGAAACAGAAAAAGGCGGAGGTATCAAGATTAAAAAAGAGAAGACACAGAGACAGGGAAACATAACTACTTTCTTCTATTACTACCTTGTCTCCTTAAAACAGCAGAAAGTTTCACTGTTCCTTGCAGGTGCTCCCTACCCTCTACTCGGCAATGGTAAGGCTGAATCTGAAATGCTATGTTCAGTGCTGGGCCTTTCAGTGCAAGACATACTGGAGCTAAGGGATCCTTCCAACCTCAGTCATTCTGTTGCCCTATGATAGGATGAGATAGATGCGGCTCCTCAGCCTACAGAAGAGAAAGCTCGAGGGGATGGGATCTCAACAGGGTATATAAAGGTAGGATGCAAAGCAGACTGAGCAAGGCTCATTTCAGTGGTGCCCAGCCGCAGGGCAAGAAGCAATGGGCACAAACAGCAACACAGAAAACACTTCTACACTGTGTGAGCGACAGACTACCAGCACAGGTTGCTCAGAGAGATTGTAGAACCCTCTCCTTGGAGATCTTCAAAAGTCATCCGGACATGGTCCTGGGCTACTGGGTCCAGGTGTCCCTGCTTGAACAGGAGGGTTGGATCAGATGACTTCAGAGGTCTCTTTGAACCTTAACTTTGAACCTTAATACTCAGTGAGTCTGTGAGTGGATCAAACTCTCCCATGACACAAGGACAGAACTAAAAAAAGCATCAGGATATTCATCCCTAGAGGTTTTGGTCCATGTAACTTAAATTAATTCAGAAAGTAACGTTAGCTTGTTTTTTCTATTCAATGGAACAGACTTCAAATACTTCTATAATTAGCTACTTTGTCTCAGCTGAAAGGACACAAAGGTTCCTACTCCTCAATTCAAAAACAAGTACAGTCATTGAGTGTTGGCATGTTTGTCTAAGAAAACGAGTCCAAGAATGTAATAGATGATGGAACAACTATACACAATTCCTGTAAAGAATACTAAGAAAAAATATTATATGATGCAGGTAATCATAGAATAAAGAATTAGAACTGCAGTGAAGTTAGAACAGATAAGGAAGCGTAAACAAAACATAAAAAGGCATTCAAAGTACTCATATTATAAAATAATCATAGTTTACCTATTTTTAACCCTTTCAGAGCATTTTACTTGCTAATATAACATGAATATATTAGATTGACAACATAATGAATTTTGAGAAAGATGTCACAGAACTACCTTATCAATTTCTCTTGGTGTTGCTCCTTCCTTTTTCAAACGTTCTTGTTCAAGACATTTTGCATTGTAGTTTTCCTTTGATTTCTGTAATGCCTGAGTTATACTTTGAATGTTTTGCACTGCTTCCAATGTTCCTGAAACTTCTTCCTTAGTCTGCCAAATATTACACAGTTGTCAAAAACAAATAATTTGAATTTCAATGCTTGTAAGTCTTTGGATATGCTTAAGAAAAAAAAAATATCAATCACCTTTTTATAAGCTTTAATTTGTTCATCTCCATACTTGTGAACTTCTTTTATTAGCTCTTGTAATCTTCGGACAAGATCCAAGTGGCAGCTTGCTAGTTTTTCTGTTGAGGTTTTGAAAACATCCCAAACTGGTGCAAATGTTCTGGGATGAAGAAAAAAAACCTAATGTTCATTGGGATTTTTCCTTTAAATCAGCTAGACTTTTCTTAATAGTGCTAAAGCATAATGAACATAATCAAAAAAAAACAAACACAAATACAACAATTGCCATAAACTATGTATTTTTGAAATCTTGCAGGTGTACAGTAGGTCACTCAGAAAGTAACACCTCCTATTTATTTCCATGGAAACTACAACAGATACAAGGAGCACAATAACATCTTTTGAGAGGGTAAAGTACAAAACACTCTTTTTCAACACAGTTACCAGTTAGTTATGCATTTTTACCAGTGATAACAAAAGCCTGAATGCCACACTTGCAAAAATCTGTACCAGCAGAGGTGACCCACTGTCACTACTGCTGAAACACACCAGTCATCACCTCACTGTGCTCACATCCACTGTTTGATCTCTATAAATGTTCAGTAAGTATTGATGAACATCAACAGGTTGCCCCTGTGCTGCCATCTGTCACACAGCAAAAGAATCTAAGAATATAGGTGGGAAAGTTCAACCCTCTACTGCCATACCACCAACATCCACCCCAATGTCATGGACCAGCATGATAAAATAGGAAGTATTAATTTTGGAGCACCCTTCATAGTATCTAATAACTTCAGTACTTTCTGTTTTTTACTCATTACAGTCAATAAAAGTAAGATGTAAAAGTTGGTTCACTTCTCAGTCATCAACACATCAGAATGATAAATGATATTCCTAAAGATGATGCAAGACCAGCTCAAAAATTTAACATGTATAAGCATTTTTAAATGCATACTGTAATGGTGCAAAGAAACTTGACATTATCTGACTAGCAACATTTCTGATTGTTCTAAATTATTATAGCTGCAAGAGGCAGGAAAAAATGTATTGGCAAAGATGATCTGCCACTGGAAGAGATCTACTGATCAAGAGAGAATAACCACATGTTAAAGGAAAATGGAGGAAAGGTCATTCCCCAAGTTAAGATTTCTTGAATTGATTTATTGAGCTGATCTGAAGATGTACTCCTACCTATTTTCTGACTAAAGCTGCTGCAAAATTGTTACCATTTTATAGCCTCTAAGACAATGATGTTCCTATTCAAATGCAGACAGAGAACCTTCAAAAAGCAGCAACAAATCAAACTATTTTCTAACTCCATATTCTAGCTCTGATTACTACAAATAAAAAGAAACTTCCTCTCATCTAGAAAGTCTGAGCTATTGCTCATATTTCTAACAACAACAACCTTCTCATCCATTATTCATTTTATTCTTTTATAAAACATAACTCAAATATAACATTTTATCTCCTCAAAATTATTAGGTTTAGAAGCTAATAAACTAAGTTAAGTTCTTTACTATGTCTGAAAAGAAGTTAACCTTGAAACCCTGAACACAGAGGAGCAAACAGCCTCTCTATGATTGGTTATGGCTTTTTAAACATTTTTTTTCCTCAGTGAATAAAGAAGTGTACTGTGTTCTGTTCTTGTCACAGCTGCACAATATGTTGCATGGCTGCAGAGTAGTTGAAGGATTAACAATGATTTTTAAAGGTGACAAAGTTATGCTGCCTTCAACATCATCAACAAAATATTCAGAATCAAACTGGCTTCTTACCACGTACACAGTTAATTATTTGTCTTTCATATATACTTACTTACCCTAGTTGTGTGTAATTGCTTGCTGATTTAGCAAGTTTTGTCATTGATCTTGAATATGCTTCCTCTATTGTAGCCCTGTCAAAGAAAATGATCAAAAGGATAATTTAAATTCTGAAGGTATCTGAAGACAGACTAACACAGATCAATTTCCTCCTTTACTGGCGCAACTGCCATGGAGTGTAGCCACACAACACATAATAGCAGTGACTCCTTTCAAGTCTTCCTCCCATCAGCTTTCCTCACCATACTATTAACTAAGGTTAACATACACACTGTTTAAATTTCCCATCCAAAATCCATATTCAATGATTATGAACATATGAAACAAAGTAGTAATAGTCACCTGAAACTTTGAAGGATGTATTTAAATCTACTGAACTTTAAAATGACAAGCTGAACAGTTAGGCAACAATCCTGAGGTTGTAAAATGCAGCAACTCAACTATATTTTAAATCTCGGTCACAAATAAGTACAAATGTATCCACTATATGAAGTTAAACATTTCCTCCTGTAAATAGATGTAAGTATTCTTGGTAAGATAGAGATCATCAACAGATCATCATTCAGATCATCACCAACAGATGATCTGAAAATGTTGGTAAATTTCACTCACTGTAACAAGCAGTGATACAGACATGAACAAAGCACTGATGGTCTTTTAATTACCATAATGAACAATGTGTTGTGATAAACAACCAACAATAGCTCAGTGCTTTTACTTTTTTTTCTTTTCTTCAGAACAACTAGCAGAATACTTCAGCAAACAACCTTCACAAGCTGGGAGTTATGAAACTTGCTACGTGTTATCAGCACATAACAAATGCTAACAACCAAAAGATGCTACGGACTAATTGGGCACGTTTATCTTCAGCTGTTGTATCCACTGGCTTCCTTGAGCTCTCTCTCATAGTAACAGACTGTTTAATTTCCACTTGCTTAAAGATCTGTCTTTGCTTGGGATACGTAAAGCATTTAAACTGAAATGGGAATAGGTGCATTGTCAATTTCTTCCAATGAAGGAGCTTCTTTTTACATTTACAGACAGCTGGTGCAGAAAAATGTTTGAAAGACTTCCGAAGAAAACTCAACACAACACCTGTTTACTTCTTAGTTGAACTTACATGTAAACATCTTAGGTACTAAATACAGACAAACACAGTTGATAATTTTGCCTACCAAATCTTCCCTGCATGTAAAGTCTGTATTTTTACATAAAAGAAAAGAAAACTGTGGGCCAACACGATCTTTATATGTTATCACTTCTTTAAAAGAAAAAAACACCTATGCACTTTATCAAGAATAGAGCAAAGATAATTATCTTTCAGCAGAAATATATCTTGCACCGTCCAAGATTTAGAAGCAGTGAGCAGATTGCCTGCCACACAGTTCACTCTGTCAGACATGCTTATGAACCACCTCAAAAGCAGTTACTGCTAATTACGTAAGTCTTTCCCAGTCACATTTTCAGAATATTTGGTCAAAAGGCAGTAAAGAATTGTCCAAAGACCCAACTGACCCTCAGGTCTTTAACAACTTTACTGTTAATAAATACTCTAAAGGAAAAATGAAACCATGAAACAACGGTGTTGAAAAGTGAGTTAGCATTGATAAACTAAACACAGCCTAGAAAAAATTATCTAACCCTAGAGTTGCATTTGTAATGATGAGTGAAGTGCCCCCATGGATAAGGTCCGAGGGCCACACAGGTCTTAGTAGTTTCCAGTGTGTCTCACCAGATCTAGGAGCCAGCTAAAATGTGAAATATTTTGTTCCTAGGAACATACAGGGTTTTAACAGCAGGTACAGTAAATACACATTCTTTGAAATGAGCACATTTCAAACATATTTACAATAGTCAAGTACTTAAGTTATTACAAGTATCATCAGTAATTCACAATCTGTGAATTACCCAGGAATTTTCAGTTTTCATACTCCTGTCTCTCCACATTTCAATAAAACTGGCTAACATGTTCGAAAGGAGGGACAGAGTACAAGCGTATAAGTTCAGTTTTCATAGGGAAGAGCCCAGAAAATCAGGTGCAAGCAAGGCATAAAAACACTACATATAGGAGGCACCTAATGATTCTTGCTCATCTGTCTTCATATTTTTAGCAGAAAAGATAACAGCAAAGTAATATTGTATATTCTGCAGAGGAAGGGAGAAAATAGATAATTCTGTGCAAAATCTCTTAACTACTCTGCAACAAAGAAAGACACAGAATATAAGCATGGTAAGATTAGTAAGAAAAAAATGATTTTTAGTAAATTCACAGGAAAAACATTTCTCATAAGTAGACTGAAGATGTCATAAATTACAGTTTCAGGAGCTCTAAACATTTAATATTAAGCATCAGTGGACAATGGAAGAGCAACTGACATCATCTACCTGGACTTGTGCAAAGCATTTGACATTGTCCTGCATGACATCTCGGTAGCTAAACTGAATGGATTTGATGAATATACCACTTGCTGGAAAAGGAATTGGCTGGATGGTCAAACTCAGAGGGTTGTGGTCAATGGCTCACAGTCCAAGTGAGACCGGTGACAAGTGATATTCCTCAAGGACTGGTACTGGCACTGCTACTATTTAATATCCTTTAGGTGACATTGAGTGCACCCTCAGCAAGTTTGCAGGTGACACCAGGCTGAATGGTACAACTGACAGACTAGAGAAAAGGGATGTCATCCAGAGAGACCTGGACAGGCTTGAAAGGTGGGCCCATGCCAACTTCATTAAGTTCAACAACATCAAGTGCAAGGTCCTGCACCTAGGTTGGGGCACTCCCGAGCACAAATCGAGTTTGGGTGGAAATGGCTTGAGAGAAGATCTGAGGAGAAGGATTTGGGGGTGTTGGTTGATGAAAGATGTAACACGAGCCAGAAGTGTGCTCCTACAGCCCAGAATGCATATTGTGTCCTGGGCTGCATCAAGAGAAGTGTGACCAGCAGGTCGACGGAGGTGATTCTGCCCATCTACTCTGCAGTAAGACCCCACCTGGAACACTGCATCCAGTTCTGGGGCCCACAACACAAGAAGGACATGGAGCTGTTGGAAAAGGTCCAGAGGAAGGCCACAAAGATCATTAGAAGGCTGGGGCACCTCCCCTACAAGGACAGACTGAGAGAGTCAGGGTTCTTCAGCCTGGAGAAGAGAAAGCTCTGGGAGACCTCATAGCAGCCTTCCAGTACCTGAAGGGGGCCTACAGGAAAGCTGGGGAGGGACTTTTCATAAGGGCATGCCGTAACAGGGCAAGGGGAAATGGCTTTAAAATGGAAGAGGGTAGGTATAGACCAGTTATCAGAAAGAAATTCTTTATCATGAGGGTAGTGAGACACTGGAACAGGTTGCCCAGTGAGACTGTAGATGCCCCCTCCCTGGAAGCATTCAAGAGCAACCAGGTCTATAAAGGTGTCCCTGCCTATAGCAGGGGATTGGAACTAGCTGATCTTAAAAGTCTGTTCCAACCTAGACCATTCTATGATGATTCTATGATTAGCACAGTTTGACATCTCTCTAAAGCAAGGCTGCACCACAACCCTGGCTTTATAATGTGTTTTCTGGATGAAGAGGTTCTCAACACACAAAATTCCTTTGGTTTGTACACAGCTTTGGACAGGAACTTGTTCATCACAAAGGGCCTCAGAAGTTCACTTGTTTCTACTTAGCAGAAAGATTTTTGTCATTTTCTCCACAAGTCATTGTGAAACTATGCAAATATCAATGTCGCTAAGTACCTGCCAGATGCACAGTGGTGATATTTTGTTGCGGTCACTTCAGGCAGAAATTGGAATTTTGATGACAAATTCCAGAAAACAAAGGATGTATTTTGGACAGCTCTTACTGCAAGAAACCTTTACTAAAAGAAGTTCTCAGCTAGCCTCTTACAAGATTTTTCCACATGTCATCTGGTGTCAGTAACTGAATAAGACAACATTCGGAACCAGACAGATCATCCAGAATGGAAATTTTTGTATCCTAAGTAGCAGCAGTTAATCTTCTTTGTAAAATAAGACTGAAAACAGCATTACCTCATCTGTTTAGGAAGTTGTCACACAGGCAGATTTCATTCCTGTCCCTTTTGTTCCATAAAGAAGATTCTGTCTTATTTTCTGCATATATTTTCTTATCCTAATATATCACATCTCCACTTTGGAAAAAAAAAAAAAAAAAAGGAACAGGAAAGGAAAGGGGAAGGGGAATGGAATTTACTTTCTTAGCACCGTAATCCTAAAAGGACAATTTTTTTTAAGATCATACTGGCAATTGCTAAAACGCTGGTTCTAATATCCATGGTCAAAACCAACATGTAATGACAAAGTGAATTAAAAGCCACAAACCACATACTAAAGACCCAGAATCAACAAGGACAAATACCTACCTTTCTCTAATAAAGTCTGCTAATTCTTTTGTTGACAAATGCCCATGCTTCATGTTATGATAGAGAACGTCGAAGCCATTGTTCCTTTCCCCCTGAAGATTAATAAAAAGAAAGCAGAACCGTGAATCATAAAATGCTACAGCAATCACAGAAAGTAAGCATAGAATCTATGCATTTTAACAACTCAGCATGTTTCATTAACAGAATGATTTCTAACAGTTCAGCTTCTTACCAACTGTTAGTTCTTTTCAATCCCTTATGTGTAAAATGAACAAAATTAACCTCAGCAGCCACTACAACCTTTCTAATGACAACTCTTCTATCCAATATTTCTAGGCTATATTCAAAGCCATTTCTCAATTTCTAGAGGTCTTGTATTCTTTTGACTCCCACCTTATCAAACACATACTTAACACTGTGCACCCTCTTCATTCTCTCATATCTTTATTATTTCCCAAGAACTAGAATTCAGACTTTGGGATCACAAGGTATTCCACCTATTTAATTCTTCACACATCGTAAGTTTTTGTTTGTTTTGTAAAAATGAGTAAAAATAACACATTTCTTCAATTTTAAGGGTATCTTCTCTTTGCCTTAAGTTTAGTTTCAAAATTTAAATTATTTTCCACTCAATAAGACATATCTTAATCAAATAAGCAAAAACCAAAACCATGACACATATCTCACTGTTAAAACTGAGACACTGCTCCAAACACTGATTAATAAACTGAGCCAGCTTTTCACCTTTGGCACTAAGTGTACTTCCCCTGAGCAGGAGAAAGCAACAATAGGACTTAAAAGGAAGGTGAGGCAAGGCATGGTAAAATAGCACAGAAACTATAAGACTTTTCCTGTCAACTATCCATTCCCCTCCTCCCTCCCAAATGCCTCAGATCCATATCACTGCTGCTAAAAACACAGTAGTATGCCCTTGGGAATGCTGCATGCATGTTTAGAGTGAAAAGGAAAGAAGGACTGAAGTAAAATCCTGGACTTTTCTCAACAGAAGCTCTACATTTCCAGTAAGAGGAGCCCATGATCTGGTCATAAATCTCTCCCATCTTTTCTGTACTTTTTGTTCAGAAACAAAATTTGTTTGTATGGCCTTAAGGCACACTTGATCAGGGAAGTTATGCAGCTGAAAAATAAAGCTGGCAACTAAAAATAAAGGTCGCTGATGCAGATCATGAGGAGGATGTGATCAGCTGCACTGTCGCAGAAAAGGTAGGAATGAGGAGGCAGCAGTGGGGAGCAGGCAGCCTGAGCAAGTGGCAGCAGCCACAGGCAGATGGAGGAGCCTTGCAGCAGCAGGCCCACATCCGAGCAGCCTTAATGGCACCAGATCAGGCATCAATCTTATCATTAACACAGCAGGTTCTTGTAAAGGACACCAAACATTTACACAGATTCACAAATAACAAATGACTGAAAGGTAATTTCATCCAGATTACTAGTCGGAATTCTTTGCTTACTTCTTCCAAGTACTGGGGGACAAGCAAAAGCCAAAAAGCAACAAGAATAAACACGTATAAAAGGACTGTTCCTAAGGCTTCAGTAAGCTGTAATCTGAAAATGTTCATCAGAATGCAGATTAATTTAGCATAAACACAATTACAGAGAAGTCTCTGAAAAGTGCAAGCAGAAGGGAGCACTCAAAAAATATAGCCGACTTTAGAAGAGCTATGTATACAGTGTCTTTTTTAAGTTAGAAAAATAAAAGGTCAGGAACAGCAACTAGTAGGAAATGTCACATTTTTGCAAATGTGCTCTTCAAGTACCAGTCTAATCACGGCAATTTATTAAACTGTTTGGAGTAACTAATGATAAGAGATACAATGCTACACAAAAGGGTTTTTAAATACTTTGTGCTTGTGGAACGCAACTAAGAACTAAAAACTAGCTAATTAGTTTTGAGGAGGCCAGATATCCGCACCTGCAAGAAGTAAACAGTTCCACCCTTATCTAACTACTTTTTCTTGCAGTTTGAAGCTCAGAAGAATTCTAATTACTGGCACACTAGTACGTACCTTATTAGCTTGGAGCATTTACAAAATGTAATCCCAACGAATGCCATCACATTACAAAAGCACTGGAATAACTCCATAATTAAGATCTTGTCAATATTTCCAATCAGAATACAAAATAAAACTCTAATTTAACAGTTATAATGCTAAATTTGGAGGTAAGCATTTATGCATAAGTACTAAGCACATTTTCCAGAAGACATCATGCAGGAATTTGTCCATGATGGCGTGTTTTCTCTTTCCTTTTAATGCCTTCCTCCTACCTAAACCAACAAATTGAACAAAATGTGCTGCACAGACTGCTGCTTAACATTTAAGTATGGCTGTTCACAGTGTTTTTACTCTTTCCTATACTGCAGCTCCATAAATTTCCTGCCAGTTTAGAAATACAGGAAGGGTAGCACAGCCATGACCCTACCTTTGGCTGCAGCCTTCCTGAGTGCTGACAATCTATCAGAAATAAAACCCTGCAACCTCTGCGGAATTGCATGATACAGAATAACCAATTCCCATCAGGAACTTGCTCCTTAAGTGTAAATAAAGTTTAAACTATAGACACAAGGAATCTAGTTTTTCCACTTAAATAAAGGTTTCTAATCAGTCCTAGTTCTGTTCCCGCTCTCATGCTGAATAGTTGACAGCACAACAGAAAACAGCAATAGTTTCCTAAATAAAAAAAAAAAAAAGCCACATCTTTTATGAATTATAAATAGTCATCAGAGGCTAAGAGTCTATATGAAAAATTTACTATGGTTTAAAAGAAGCAGCAAGTCCAAAACAGGCTCCTAGACTTGGTCCTATGTGGTTTAAGTCAGAGCAAAAAGATGTTTTCACTTGCAAATACAAGTGCAGCAAGTCTTACCAATATCAGGCTCCACCTACAAGCACAAACACCAAGTCTTTGAAACTGCTAGATTAATTACAAGTGATATAATCAAGACTTCCGAAAGTTAACCTGAGGACAATTCTCTAATTATAATATCTTCTAACCATATCTGCAGACATACTCTTACCTATGTGAAATAAAGAATGCTTTCTCAGTGAAAAGAGAAGACATTGTTCTACTTAGGAAAGCTGTAAGACCTATTCACAACTGCTTCATTTAGTGGCTCTTTTTAAGAACAGAGCCCAAATATTCATGCACTGAGCATTACAGCAAAAGTCCTGTGTTTAGAATGGAGGTGTCCACCGCTGCTAATAGGAAACAAATGTGTATTTCAGTTAACAAAAATCTAAGTATGTATGCTCTACATGCCTACATACACACACATACATATACATGCCATCAACAGTGTTTCCGCTTTGCTTGCTTTTCCTCAACAACATGTGGAGATGTTGCATAAAACTGTATTTATAGCCAATTCTTCTTTATTAAACGTTTCCACCTGCTCCTTCCTGATGCCAACAGTAATAGCTAGGGTCAGTAGAATCCCAGCTTGAACCGTCTTGAAAACGAATAAAAGCAACAGACAGCAGGAGTCGTGACTTCTGCTCAGAAGCAATGACCACTCATCCATTGCTATAACAGACTGCCCATCAAATCAGAGGCAGGTTCCTCTATGAGCTAGACTTCAAAAAAAAGAGGATACTGTTTTATCATGTGTAATATATCAGACCATGTGCAAAAGAGTTCCAGATCAGTTTGAAAACTATTCTGAACTTCATTCTGGGAGTAAAATACCACCTGTTGACAATGACCCCATTGTTTCTCAAAAGAAGATAACTGCAAAACTGCACGTGGAGAAAGAGGAGAACGTGAAATTGAATTGGTCCTCTATCCATTCAGACCCCATTTAATTATTAGTGGTTTTCTCCTTTCACCTCCAAGCTAACAGAACTCTCTCCTCAAAAGCTGGTGTTCTTGTTGGTTTCTCATTTTATGCTGCCATAAGAGAGCTCTTTTAGATAGAGCAAAGCTGTCTCTTCACAGTAAGCTGTAAAAGAAAGCAAGACTTCAAATACAAACTCTTTGCTTAAGCCCATAACAAGGAGTGAACAACTGAGCAATCGTATACAAAGTACACTGTAGCCACAGAACCCCAGGGCAGACAACCATTCCATTTCCCTCCACCGAGCACTATCTGCAACGTTTTTCTCATGGAAATGAAAGTAACCCTGTCAGCAACTGTAAAGTCAGAATTCAGCATTTCCAGGACTTGTACATAACAGGAAACACATTACAGGAACTCTGTTTTACTAAGCTGCTTGATAGACTTAAGAAAAAATCTTAAGAATAAATGATTCACTGCACATACGGGTAATCCTGAATTTAAAGTCTTCCTTTCATAAAGTAGCCAGTAATTTCTGAGCCATCTGTAGCTGTATTTAACTCCCATGTTTCAAATCACATTGTCTAAGTGCAAGCTTTGTCTTCTTTGGACTAAAACCGTTCAATGTTAATGTGTATAACTGTATCAGTGCAAAAAGCTAATGCGCTTTACCATAACACCCTCTTTTTACCTTATGTAAACAAATGTTTCCCAACTATTAATGCCATAAAGCTTTCATTATTAGCTAGATATTTACTACTGGTTAAGCTAGTGTGAGAAGTAAGAAGAGGATGGCTGCAAATGCTGCCTTCGTGGCAATACTGAATAGGTAAGACAATAAAAGGCACATGCGGTACTTACTTATTTAGATCAAGCTTTAGAAACTTGATAAGACAAGATCGGACAAAGTTTAACTTTTTCTGACTAAGCCCAGCAAGAGAATTAACCATTTCAACTTATCCTTTTACAACATCCATTAACAGTGGCTGAGTATGCACAACCATCCTTCAACCTCATTCGCAGTTATAAATGCAACACATTACCACAGCACACCGAAGGAATGGAGCAAAAAGAAAACCACGCTTTTAACTGTAAGTGATTCAAATCATAATCAGCTCATTCCTCTCTCACAGGCAGACTTAAAGATGGGCTTTCTTTTTTGAGTTTAGGTCTCTAATTTACTTCAGATTATCTTGAAATTAAAAGTGGGCAATCTCCAAATTGAGTTTTCAAAACCTAGTTAAATTGTACTATGGTAAACACGAGAGATCGATGACATACATTGAATAAATGCTAAGCAGGAAAAAAAAAAAAAAGACAAGTATGAATAGAATATGAGAAATAAAGTCCTCTGCTTCAACTTCTTGGGTGAAAGTAGGAAAATCCGTATTCTCTGCCTCTTGATTTGGTCATTTCTAGAGAAGCTGATCTACAGCTACTTTTACACTGAGAAGCATGCCCATATTATTCTGCCAGACAGGAATGCTAAAAATCACACTCCTGAATATAGAATATCATGCCTAAAAGACCCCTCATACAGATAAATCACAAGGGCTTGTAAGTCTTTCTGGAAAAAAAACTTTGTATCAAACTCTCAGAGACACAGTGACAGGCCAAATACTGACTGCAGGCATTCTGACCTTTGGTTGCAGAAAAAGCTCAGATGTAGGATGCTTTGAAAGTAATGCCTCCTATTTATTCCCATGGAAACTACAACAGATGCTAAGAGCACATTAACACTATCTATAGAAAAATTCTCAGCTACAAAGCTATTTTTCAACACATCCACCACTGTTAGCTATGCTTTTTCACCAGCAATGAACAACAGCCAGCCACCATCCCTCATAAACATCTGCACCAGCAGAAACCCACTGCTGCTATAATGGCACCACCGCCAGGAAAATGTTGTACTTCATCGACACAAACAGATGGAAGTTAAAAGCAGCCAAACCCAAACTTTATGGTGGGTGTGGCAGGACAGTCCAGCCAAGACTGGCAGTGTGCTCCAGAGCCTTCAAACTGGTGTGAGGCCGGGCATTGGTGTGCTGGAAAAGAAAGATCTCTTCTCTGGCCTGGCTCTGGAAGTTCAAGCCTTCAGCTTAGTTAGCGTTGTGATGTAGTGGTCAGAGCTGGTGGTTTATCCAGGTTCCAGGAAATCCAGAAGGACCAGGCCTTTCCTATCCCAAAGATGGTGCACATCACTTCATCCAGTGAGGACTGCAGACTGACCTTTTTCTTTGATGGGGAATTCACATGTTGCCACACCACGGACTATCATTTTGACTCTGCAATGGCACCACACTTCATCACCAGTAATGATAAAATCCAGGAAACTGTCACCATCAGCCTCATATCAGTTCAGTAGGTCCTGACAAAGTTGCATATGGAGTTTCTATATGAGCATTCGTGGGACACACCTGGTGCAAACTCTGTGAGATGACAACTTTACCACCATTGTTTCCAACACACTGGAGACAACAGTCAGCTCTGCACACAGCGCCCTTGCCATAATACGCTGATTCATGCAGGTGAGCTGATCGAGACGCCCTTCATTTTGTGATGTGACAGCTGTGCACGGCCGTGTGGAACACGACTTGTCTTTCACATTGCCGCAGCCACAGTTGTAGCACACCACCCACACCTCCCTGTGCTCACACCCACTGTTTGCTCTCCAGAAACGTTCAGCAAGCATCAATAAATGTCAGTGGGTGCCATTTTTTCTGCATGGAGGAATTCAGTGACACACCTTTGCTTCATACACATTTCCATTTCAGACGCCATCCCGTCAGAGTGCCCCTCTGCTGCCATCTGTTACACACCAACAACATGTAATGGGATACTGTCAGGAAGGTTCCGCCCCTACTGCCAAACCACCAACATCTGCCTCTGATGTGTGGGACAACAAAATGAAATAGGTCGCATTACTTCTGGAGCTCCCTTCATATTTGCTGAAACTACACGCAACTTTCACTACTACTATCTCGTAGTCTCAGCTACTAGATATGGCTTCAACGCTTACAAGATACTCCATTTAGCAATTAATTTACATATTTTATTACAACAAACGAGACTGTCTGATCATTGCTCTAATCCTAAATTGAAAATTCCAAATAGTAACAAAAAAAGAATCCTGCTCTTCATCCACCAACTTAAATATGCGCTATTTGATATGGTCTGTCCATTTATACTGTTGACTTCATCCACTGATGAAAGAGTAGGACTCTAAAGAAACAGAGCAACACTATAAAGCAACCTAATTCCAGGTAATTTTAGTTGCTCTGATAAATACTTTTTCTTTTTTCTTTTTTTTTTTTTTTAGCAGTTATGGCCTGGCGCAGTTTCAAACCATTAACATGTTTCACACGTTCCACCTAGGCAACTTAGTATACACAAAAATATTCCTCTGATTAATGCGATGGTGTTACACTTCTGAAAGCTAGCTACTGAGCGACTGAGTGTCTGACAGAGCTACACAGAATCAAACGCACTGAAACACCCAGAGAGCGGTCACCTAGTGTTGATACAGGTGGCCTATCTCCCTCAGTTGGAAGTGCTCTGAGAAGCTTTAACATCAAAGTGACCTGGCAATTTCAATTTCATTCTTCTAGTTTCAATAAGTCACATGAAGACCATGTGAAGACCAGCTCCAGAGAAGCTGTATGCATATGACAGAGGACACACATTCTTCTAAACATCTAGGCAATTAAAAATATTTCCGGGACAAAAAGAGGGAGAACTGCCAACTCATGCTAAAACACTATACACAAAGAGGGAGGAGACTGCACAAATATTGCACAGCCGCACTTCAGAAAACTGAGCATCCAACTGCAGGCCAAGCATAAACATACCAATGGGACTGCAGATGGAAGCACGATGAGTCTCAGTATCAGTCACAGCCTGTAGGTGCGCAAGAAAACGCATCCTACATTGATTAGAGCAAGAGCCTTCACAAAGCTGAGATTACTAACCCTGCACACAGCCAGCCCTTACACGTTGCAAGAACTCCTGGAAAAAAAAAAAAAAAAAAAAAAAAAAAAAAAAGAAAGGAATCTTCCTCACAATCAGTCTCATAAGCTAAAGGTAACACAATCAATTGAAAAAAGTGACACAAGGTGAATGTCAAAGCCAATTTAAACATGCATTTTTATGTCACATAGCTTCCCGAAAATTTAACATGCACAGCATTACACAGAAACCAGCTTCAATTGTACATAAAGCTTCCAAAAATTTAATCAATTTAATGCATTTAGTGGATATGTATGACTGGCTTAGATATGGCTTACTTTGGTTAACCTGAAATGGTTTAATAACCTTACAGTTAGTAAGAGTAAGTCTGCATCAGGTGATTTAAAAATCAAACTTAGGTTGAAGCTTATGCTACGCTTCCTACATCGTGCTAAGAAAACAGCAATTCAGTTCTAACGAACGCTTTTTATTTTCCTATATTAGCACAGGGGTACTCAAAGTGACAAAACCTAGTTATTCATAGTGGAAATACTGCAGGAAAGTGTTCCTCCATTTTACATCACTGTTCTGATATAACGCATACTCAGTAGCAAGCACCCAATGTTTTATGACAACATCCTAATTAGGAGTTGGGAATGTTTGGCCATGTGACTTGAATGCCCGAAACTCAGTCATAAGAATCAAAGCCATTTATAGTCCGTACTACTCATTTAGAATTTCTGATACCACAAACAAACTAACCCAATCCCCCAAACTGTACCTGACTGACCTGAAAACTGCAATGTGCAGCACTTTGCAAGCACAATTCTAGCAGCAACAATACAGGTCTCCGAACCTCACATCCTGAAAATAATCTCTCAATGACCAGCAGACACCTGCAGCCAGCAGATGACAGGCCCAAAAACACCGCAGAGAAAGTACATTTTCCTCACACCCTCCACTAAAAAATAAAATTACATCTACTCATCTGCTTTTAAAAGTAGTACACACATGCAGTCCTAGAAAGGCTTGGGTTGGAAGGGACCTTAAAGATCATCTAGTTCCAACCCTGTGCCGTGGGCAGAGACGCATGAAGTCCAATGATGACCTTCAAGACCTTTACAGTAAATAAGCTATAACTTGTTTTATTTAATAAAATTTATTTATTATATTTATTATAATAAATAATTTATTTATTAAATGAGCACATTTTTAGCAAGTTCTTAGAAGACAGCAGCTAAATACTGTGCAAGAAATGTACACAGCGCTCCATTTTTCCAAATAAATCACTTCAGGTTTCCTACATCTACTCCTATCAAAAACTTAAGGAAAAAGAGAGAGCTTTCCAAAGCACAAGACCCAGCACTCCATTTCTACTGTGCCATTTCAACTGTGAACTCATGACAACAACTGCATTAAATAATTAAGGATCTCCCTCCAAACTCAGCACTGGTGAGGACACAACTTTTGAGCACCGTGTTCAGTTTTGTGCCCCTCGCTACAAGAAGACATTGAGAACCTGGAGTGAAACCAAGAGAAGGGCAAGAAAGCTGGAGCACAAGTCTTATGGAGGAGCAGCTGAGGGAACTGGGATTGTTCCTCAAGAGGAGGCTCACAGGAGGTCTTATTCCTATCTACAACTACATGAGAGAGGCTGCGGCGAGGTGGGGGTTGGTCTGTTCTCCTGTGTAATTAGCAATAGGACTGGAGGAAATGGCCTCAAGTTATGCCGGGCAAGGTTCAGGTTGGATATTAGGAAAAACTTCTCAGAGTGGTAAAGCATTCCAACAGGCTGTTCCAGGCTCCAAGAACCATGCAGATGTAGCACATGAAGATCTACATCTGCAGATGTACATGGAGAACCATGCAGATGTAGACATGGTAGGGATGAGTTGGTGGATGATCTTGGCAGCCTTTTTCAACCTTAATGATTCTACAGTTCCACAGTGTTTTGGATTTATTTCACACCAGTGCTTTAAAAAACATAATATTCCATTACACTGATGACCAAACCAGCAAAACGGAAAGCAAAATATTTTGCCTAGTGTTACCTAGAAGGCCAAGGAAAAAGCAAGAACCTGATAACAATTCTTCCAGGGTTCAATGCAGAACTCTTTCTATTTACGGATTCTTCTTTGGCGTATTTCGTCACTATGCATTCAGTGCAATTCAACATCTCCTTCCTTCTGTGTTCACCTTTTCACTATGTCAAAACACACACAGATTGTGCTAAAGATCTTCCAAAATGTTGCAGTAACAATTCTGAACAATAACCCATTCCAAGAAGACAGACAAGACTCATCACTCAACATCCACAAACCTATATTTATGCTTATTTCTGATAACAGCAGTACCCTTTGACATTAAAAAAAGTGCATGTTTAGACACTACTGTACTTTTCTTGAAAGACATTTGCCCATATCAGCAAGGAAGCAGAAGTCCCCACTCCCTTTCATTTCTACACAAAAAACTGCCAACAGCATTACAAAGATTCCTCAGCCAAGTTTTGCAAGTTCAAGATCCTGCCTACTGTCTTTGCCATCACTGCAAAACAAGCAAGAATACACTTCTTGTCCTGCCTTCTGTCATTTTTTGGAGAGGGGAAAAAACTGTGCCAACAGAAGGAAACCCTCCTTGTTTGACACTGGTTTCTAAACCCACAGCAGTGTCTGGCCAGCACTGTAAGGCAGGTGGAGGCTTCACAAGGCAGACAGAGAAGGCGAAACTTCTAGCAGGTGTCACCTGCCCTGTGTTTGTTGACAGCATGTGCAAAGGTACAAAGAGGAAAGGAATGTATAGGAATGGCGCTGTCTTCACTGATTTAACACACCTGCTTACTGCCAAGGTGAACCATTGCCAACGAAACAGTTAAAAGATTAAAAAATTTGGAGCACAATTTTATTTCAGTGGAGAGAAAGGAATAAAAACACGTGGTTTATTCTCAGGACGAAATGCTGGCTTTTCAAATGAAAAGTTGACTTCTTACATTAACTTGAACATTACTTTTATCCAAGATGAAAATACGCCACGTATTTGTTTAACGTTTATCTCCCACACCAAAACTTCAAATCTAACACACTTGTGTACCAAGAAAGCACATCATGAATCGCCTCATTGAATTTTAATACCCTGCACAAAACAAAACTTAAGAGTCAGAATTAAACAAGGCTGCAAACAGAACACGGGACCAGGCTGCAGCTCTGGTTTATTTCCACGCAGCGTATGCTTTGTGAAGTCAGCATTCTCCAAACGCTAAGAACAACCATTGTTTATGCAGAACCAGATGGATCTACACGATATTTTTTTTTTCTCTTTTTTTCTTTTTTGTCTCGACAAACGTTTGCTTGCTGCTAGGTTTCAGCAGAGACGCACGGTAAAATCCGACGGGCAGCCGAGCAGCAAGCAGGCTGACGGCTTACGGGAACGGCGGCCGCGATGTCTCAGACCCGTTCCACGACGACTCCGGATCGACCGAGCTCCGAAGGACGGCTCAGCAACAACCCCAACTCATCGTTTAACGTTTCCCCCGCGTTTTCCCCACGGAAACGCGCCCGCAGCCCTGAGCACAGATGGAGCGGAGCGACAAACCGTGCCCCGCGCAGGGCCGCCCGCCGTCCCTCCGGACACGCCGGTACAAAGGCGGCTGGAGGCGCGGGCATTGTCCGGGACCGCCGAGCGACGACGGACGCCGGAGCCGGGGCCGCCGCCCGGGGTCTCCCGCACGGCGCCCCCCGGCCCCGCCCGGCAGCCCCCGAGCGCGGTGCGAGGAGGAGCTCGGCGAGGCTCGGCGCCGCCCGCCCCGCGCCGCACGCCGCTACCCGCCTCCCCCGCGCCCGGCCCGCTCGCCAGGCCCGACCACCGCTGCTCCCCGGGGCAGCCCCGCAGCCCAGCCCGCCGCGCCGGCGGACGCGCCGCCCGCCCCTCGCCGCGCCCGCCCGCTTCGCCGCGGGAACGGCTGGCGGCGCTTCCCTACCCAGAAGCTCTCCGCGAAGTACGCCATCATCATCCCGCCGTCGCCGCCCCGGCCGCAGCTCGCCCGGCCCGGCCCCAACCGCCGAGACGCGACGGAGGAAGCAGGCGCCGCCGCCACGCGCCGCCCTTCCCGTCACGGCGCGCCGCCTCCCTCCGCACGGCGGCACCGCCCCGCCGCGCACGCGCGTGGGCGAGGCGGGCCGAGGCGGCTTCTGCGCAGGTGCCGCCGGACCGCGCCCGGGGCGGGGCGGTGCGTGACCCGGGCGTGCGCGGAACGCGGCGCTGGGTGAACCTTGCGGCCGTTGGGCTCGCGCCGGCTGGAGCGGCGCCTCGGGGCGGCGTTGGGAGCGGAGCGAAACGCTGCGAGGCGTCGGCAGCCGTGCTGTCACCGCCTGCGGTGCTCCCGCCCGGCTGCTGCGGTCCCGAGGCCTCGCCCAGTCTTGCTGCCCTCTGTCCGAAAATACAGCCGAACGCCGAGCTTGCTCGGGAGCCGGTGTATCCACGGCACCGCGGATAGTCTGTTTTTGTGGCCTTTCTGCCGATTAAAGACCTCTGTCAGATCCAGATGGTTAGGAAAAACACAGTGCAGGAGATTACAGAAACGCAGGCTTTAATTAGGAGGGAGAAAAAATACACGAGGGCAAACAAGACACCTAAATTAGCATCCCTTGTGTCTGTACGAGTGGCTGTAACTCATTCTGCCTTACAAAATTTCAGCTCCTTTTACTGAGGTAACCGCCCCTGGTGACTGCAGCTTTCCTGCTTCGCTCCCTGCAGCTCCGCTCAGCGCCTCTCCTTCCAGCAGCATCCTCCTAACTTCCAGTACATGCAAAGTGCTCACAGCTGCCAAGACAGAAAACCTCCGGACCCTTTCCGTAGTCAAAACTTGTTCAGAAGTCCCAAGGCTGTTAGATCTGGATATCTCCATAATAATTCCAAGCATGTGCACTGTGATTCTAAACGAGAAGCATATGCTACATTTAAGATAAACCATGTGTCTGCTGATAGAACTAAGCTGCCTTGATGTTCCTGGCCTAACGATACGAATGTAGTTCTTTTTTTGCACTGTGCGTTGCTATCTGTAAGAATGTGTACTGGGACAAGCAGTGAAGTCAAAGTTGCATGATAGCTGAAGGTTTTGTTTTTCTGTGGAATGTATCTTCTCACAGGAGTATGTACTATGCAATGATGCAAGGAGAATCAAGTTCCTATCTCTAGTTTTAAGAAAAGACTTCATCTTCCACATTTTCAAAGGTATACAATAATTCCTTATCTATTGCTGCAGCAAGATGGAAAGCAACTATTGCTGTGCTGCAGCAATCTGTCATCACACAAGCATTCAGATCTATCTGTGCTTTTTACACATTATTAACGACAACAGCAACAACAAAAAGTAAAATGCAGAACGTTAGACCAAACTTCAAGGCTTCCTGCAGCATAGGTAGTTATGTAGAAGACCACTTTTATAAGGCTGAAGGTCAGGATCAGTGCTTATGTTCTTAAGGCACACTGAAATTATCCACAACAAAATTAATTTCTTCATAAATGGACTTTCTCTTGAACTCCATATACAAATTACAAAATGCACTCTAACAGCAACAAAGGGCTGTTTTCAAAATTTACCAACTTACCTGCAGATCTTGTCTCTTACTGTGTATTTACAGTAGCATTTCTGAAAAAATGCTTGCTGAAGCCTGTTAAACACTTGTTTGGAGACAGGGCTGGATAAGGAAATCCGAGATTTTCTATAATTTTTCTTAATGAGATGCTGAGTATTATGCTGTGAACATGACTGAAAAATTAGCTCATGTGCTACCATGTCAATATCCAGTCACTCTCTACAGTTTGTCAGACAAGCTTCTTGCCTAATACCTAGCAGCAAGAGAGTTATTAGCCAAAGTAAGCAGTCAGTGTCTTGCAAATTCAATTGCAAATTTGGTATAAAAACACATCTAGGGAGGTGGTGGGAAGGGGATTTTATGTGCTGTTTCAGAAACGAGGCAATTTATTGAGATCTTTCTCAAAGGAAACTGGACAAATTTTCAAGGTTTTCAGAGAAATCCATAATGGGTGACTGACTACAGAAGCTAATACTGTCGCTCAATACTGAAAGTCTGTGAAAAAACTTTGCAAAAATATTGCTTATAGTTCTTATCTCTTCCCCCGGTATTGGTTTACAGTGGTTGCCAAGGAAGGATACTGGGTTAGTTAGCTGCTGTCCGGGTACAATTGTTCCTTTGTTCTTATAGCACAATGGGAGTGGACAAAAAGGAATGCTATTCTGATAGCCGTAACTATATGTGAGTATTGCAGAATAAAACAAATATTCCCATTGCATGCTATCACAAGCTCTCATGGAAGGTTCAAGTAATTTTCTGGATTAATATTATATATACATTTATACTTCAGAGTTTAAAAAAGCACTTCCTCTCTCATTCTGTCATCTACATAAGGTTGAAGTACGATAACAATATGAAGAGGTGAGCAGATTTCTTGGCTACAAGGTGGCCCATCGTGGGGATCTAGACATGCTGGATCACTAGACTGAGGCCAATGGGATGAAGTTCAGCAAGACCAAGTGCTAGGTCCTGCACTTTTGGCACAAATCCCAGCAAATCCCAGCCATGCTATGGGCTTCAGGCAGAGTGGCTGGAAGACTGTGTAGAAGAAGTGGATCTGGGGGTGCTGGTCAACACTTGGCTGAACATGAGCCAGCAGCATGCCCAGGTGGCCAACGGCATCCCGGCTTGTATCAGAAATAGTGATGCCAGCAGGAGCAGGGAAGTAATTGTCCCTCTACACTCAGCTCGGGTGAAGCCGCACCTCAAAACTGGGCTCAGTTTTGAGCCCCTCACTGCAAGAAAGACATCGAGGCCCTGGAGCATGTTCAGAGAAGGGCAACAAAGCTGGTGAGGAGTCGAGAAGCACAAGTCTTGTGAGGAGAGGCTGGGGGAGCTGGGATGGTTTAGTTTGGAGGAGGCTCACAGGAGGTCTTATTCCTATCTACAACTACCTGAGAGAGGTTGTGGCGAGGTGGGGGTTGGTCTGTTCTCCTGTGTAACTAGCAATAGGACTAGAGGAAATGGCTTCAAGTTGCACCAGGGGAGATTCAGGTTGGATATTAGGAAAAATTTATTCTCTGAAAGAGTGGCCAGGCCCTTGTACAGACTGCCTAGGGAGATGGTGGAGTCAACGTCACTGGAGGTGTTCAAGAAATGTTTAGATGTGGTACTGAGGAATACGGTTTAGTGGGGAAATGGCAGTGGTAGGTAGATGGCTGGACTGGATGACCATGGAGGTCTTTTCCAACCTTGGTGATTCTAAGATACTATGAATAGTTGAATTTTCATTCGAATGAATGAATAGTTATTTTTCATTCGTACAATCCTCACTTTTGTAAAACAATGCCATTTGGCATTAATGTAGGTTACGTCCATGTGAAAGCAGGTCTTCAGCTTATAGTTCCTCTCTCAGAAAAGCATTATTGATTCCACAGTTTGCTTTCTTCATCTCAATTTACCTATCCTCTTGTATTTCCATCTTCTGATTTTTTGTGTTAATGCTATAACATTATGTTATACAGTCTTTTTAAGGACTACAGAGTATCTGAGAAAACACACTATAATAGATAAGGCTTATTGGAAGAACTTTTGAAATGCAATACCAAAGCTATGGTGCATCTAGACTACTGACTTTAATATAACTGAAAAACAAAAGTTATGTGTTGCATTCTACCATGGAAACTAAATTAATTTGCTTTATGTTTAAGCCATTTGAAAATTGATTACGAATTCCAGAATAAGTGGATTATGAAGCCAGAATAACTGCATGCAATTATTGAGTATACCCTTGGTACATGAACCTACAAGTGAAGATGAAAACAGAATGAAGAAACCAAATAACTAGAATTAAATTAGGCTACTGTTACATTACTTAATGTCATAATGAAATGCCAAAGAGATAGCTGATATTTTAAAGTGTTTGTACATTAAAAATTACTAAGAAACCAATGCAGGTATAATACATAATCTCACTGTGCTACTATTTAAAGAGAAAGTGAAAATGGAGTTGGAGTTATCTTTTCCAGACAAATACATACCAGATTGAAATACACCTTTGGAATGCATTTGCTTTTCTTTTCTAAAAATATTCCACAAAGGATCTTTCATAAGAAAGAAGAATTTACACTGTGAGTTCAGACAGATTACAAAAGGGTATGAGCACCAGAAGGAGATACGAAAACACAAGAGGTTTTTGTTGTTGTTGTTGCTTTACCACTGTAAAGGAGAACAACACATGGGGAAAGAGGAAGACAGTGAATTGCTAGGAAAATCTCTTTCATGTGGTAAGGATTAAGTTCTGTTGTAGGATTTCAAAATCAGCAGGGCTACATTCTAGCCACACAATTGTACCTGGCTGGCTGCAGACATTACCCAAAAGCTTAATAATTCTCTTGCTTATGACCTAGCCGATAGAGATTTATTGCAGCCTGTTGTTTTTTTGTTTGCTTTTTTTAGTTCAAAAACTGCAGTGAAATTTCATCGACAGTAATAAAAGCTAGAAAAACCTAAAAACTTAAAATCTGGCCAGTGGTAAGTTACTCAAAGAGTACTGAAAATTCTGCATCACGGTCTTAACATACACACAGTCCTTTTCTGAAATGTATGCATGAACTGAAGGTCTCCTGTGATGAGCGATCACAGGTGAGATTATGGCATAGATTTCAATTCTGGGCAGAGTGGATGTTTCTATTACTTCTGAACTTAAGAAAAGTTGTGCATACAGAGCTACAGATAATCACATTTATTACAATAAGAAATCAGCTGAATGTTAGTTTGTTTTTTCCAACTTGTGGTAACGGCTCTTTCAAATCTAATAATGACTTTTTCTACTCTGTTAAACCATTCACTACCAAGCTTCAACTGCACTGTTTTCAGCATCACTGGAATGATGTATTCCATTAGGCTGCATAATCCGACTCACTGTATACTTAAAAGTGTGCCTCTATTGATTTAGTCACCACGCTTGATCGCATCCCATTCATTACTTCAATTACTTGAATTATGAACCCAACAGCATTGTTTCAGAGTGAGTCACTGAGTGCCAATACTGCACCTTTATTAGTCTTCCGCTTGCATTGCCAAAATCTTGTTTCATCAGATCAGCTAAATCTGACGGAAGCATGATTTAACACCAGTAACTAATAAACTGCAGTTCAAAGGCTGTAAACTTCATTTTGACACTCTCTAAGAAGTCTTTAGCCCTGAATGAAAAGTTTTGAGTGAATTCTAGTATATTCAAGAGATGCATTACTACAGATTTGCCATCTGTCTCTCTGCAGTGCTGGGCAATAACATGATGAATTATTACACTGTGACATGCATGATATTGCATGCATACTTTTTAAGGACTTACCTGGAAAAATATGTTAATCAATAAACTTGGAGCAGCTTGCAATCCAATGAAAAATGACCTAAATGAAATGAAGACTTAATTGCTTAAAAGATCTGAATTAAATGTAAAGCAAACAAATCTGAAGTACTTAGTGGATCAAGTTCTGTGTTACCCCCCTTCATACCAAAATCTCTACTGCACCTACACATAAGCAAGCTGCGATCTTCAAGTCAAAGATCTTTTCCAATTTGATTATGAAATACAGTAGAAATAGAAAAGATAGCTCATAATTACTACTGTACTAACAAACAGGAAATGTAAAGTCTCAGGGATGAGATTCATGAAGCGCAGTAAATAAAATAATGAAAAAATATTAATCTGGGCTGAGATTTTTTGCTGTCTAGTCATTGAGAATGCTGTGAAAGAGATAAAAATAAACAAGTACAGGTACTAAAGTAGGGCTGCATGCTAAAAATCTGAGCAATGGGCAGGATAGGCAGTGAACAGGTTGTGTTTAGGACGAAATCATGCTATGTAAAAATATAGCCCTTGATTGTTTTACAGCATCCAGAGACAGACATCTCAGCATCTGCTAATGGAAGATACTAACTTGATCAGTTGGAAAACTGGCTTGAACTTCATAGTGTTCTTAACCTCTTGATTAAAAATCCTAAAGCATAAATGTTTATGAATACATGCAGACGGGTATTAGTAATAATTTACAGGGCCTCCTGTCTCCACGCATGTGTGTGGAGATGACACATCCTGTTGTCATTTAAGATTATGAAGGGGCTTTTTGGTGTGTTTGCTTGAGAGCATCTGTGAGATGCCTACGGCTCGTAATTAGACAAAGCTCTGAGTTATGCCAGTGGCCAATTACTTGCTTCTGGCCTCTTCAGATCTCCCCACACCCATTCTAAATACTGCCATTTCACATACTGAGAAACACAGCTGAATGAATGCTTGCAGAAAGTGAGAGCTGTGTACAAGGTTCCAGCTTTTATATGGTTTTCACCCAAGACAACAGTTTTAATGAATAAAGCCTTCAAAATTCAAGAGGACTGGAGTAAGGAAAATGAACACTGGTTATTTCTCTTAGGAAGAGTGCTGGAAAAAGCAACACAGCTTTCTTGCCCTAAGGCATGTAAAGAATCAAAAGAAAACCTGAATTCTTGTTTAGTCAGGTAGTTCATCTGCTCTTCCAAAGTACTTCTGACACTATAAGGTGTAGGTATTTACAGACCTAGGATTATTTTGGACACAGATCCAAAATGTTTTTTTCAGCAAGCATATTCCATAATGAAAATGGCCAGAAATATGAAAAATGACTTAAATTTTGTTTTCAGATACCATCAAGTTAAAAGAGGGCAGTACAAGATGTCTTGTGTCAAGATGCATTTCTAGGAAGGAAAACACAGAAAAGCTCAGAGTCATAAAATTTAAATTAAATATTTTCCAATTTAAAGGTCACATTCTGAGTTTTGAAACTGAGGAATCCTTCAGTTTCATTATCTGAAAGACACAGAATCATCTAAACAAGCCAATGTAAATGTAAGTCCATAAGTATATCGACAAAAATTTGAATTAAGTTTGTTTAACACATTGGATATTCCTTAACAATCATTTCAAGATAAAAAGACTAACTCAATGCCATTGCTTCTCATTGTGTACAGTAATATAATTGGCATCTGCAGTAAGTTCTGGGGGAGCAGACTGGAATAATGAACAGCTAAATAAATAGAACTTAATGACAGTATTAATGCAATAGTTACACATTCAAGTTAACATATATGCTGGAAGCAAAGGAGAACTAGACCAAAGTTCCTAGGTACGTTTAGTAGTGAAAATTTACAACTATCCCCTCTTAGCAGAGGGCAATAGGAAAAAGTCAAAAAGTTGTCAACATAGCACTTTCATATTTAAAATATGGAAATAAAACATGTCAACTAAGATTTGAAAAAATTATTTGTACCTGAAGCTACAAAACAGAATGCTAAAGTGTTCACTTTCACAATTCTAATGTAAGCCTGGCAAAAACAAACAAAATACAACCAACCAAAAAAGCAAACAAAAACCCCTCAAGGCTGTGTGATTCCAAAGTGGATCCTTGTATGTTTTCATTTATACATACTAAAGTAAGCATGCAGTGTAACTACATCTATTTTCCTTAAAGTAGACTGATCAGTGAAAAAAGCATCAAGTCTACCAATACACAGATCAATATTTGAGTGTCTTTTGGAAGGTTTCAGAAGTATATATTGTTCTTTTTATGTAGAACAAGGGCAAATGCCTTTGAAAGAAATGGGCTTTACATGTTAGTAACTTATATAAGCAGCATGCTTCATTCTGAGTCATGCTGGGATAACAGAAGCTAATAACCATACTGTGAACATGAGATAATATTTTATGAACAAAATATTCCTACTGAAATGCTTTACTTTTCACTTAAAAAAAAAAAAAAAAAAAAAAAAAGAGGAACAGCATGACAGATGGTGAAAGGAAAATCCTTTGCACTCTTGCAATCTGACTGCAAACATAGTCATTTCTTCTATTCAAGATGCTAGTACTTAATCTGCTCATCTCTTGTATGTGTAAAATAGTCATTAGGCCCAGACTCAAAATTAGAGGCCACAGCTAAACATCAGGATCTGAGTCAATGAAGCTAAATACTTAGTGTGTGTACCTTGATGACAAGCAGGGTTCTACCAGAGGTACCCTATAACAAAAGGAGAGGAGGGGCTATTTGAAAGGAAACTCTCCTCTGTCCCAGCCACTCAGTAAAGTCATAAGTGCATCAAGTCTTACAGATGGGAGGAATTCACCTCTCTAATGAACTGGACACCAACAGTGCTGTTAATAGCTATTCCATGGCTTTCTTCTCTCTTTGAGGCAAAAATCTACATCTGTATGTTAAACAGAATTTTAATAGAAATAGCACACTCAGCTATTTTTTTTTTAATGTCAAGAAAACATTTTATTGAATTTAATCATTACACTATCAAAGCTGTTGGTGCTAACCATGCATAATCAAATTGTCAGTTTGTAAGGTGTGAAATATTGAGCATGAGTTGTTCAAATCAACCTATATGGATTTTGCCCCACTGGATTTCACTGTTAATCTTACGCTTTCTTTTTACACTCTTGTATCAAGAAGTTATAGGCGTGGATGACCAGATCTTTAAATTGTTTGTATGATCACATTCCTATAAAAGCTAGACAAATTAGATTAAGTCCACTGCAAGGTTTCATTGAAAGTCTTGATTAACTTTTATTAATTTTCACTTTTCTGCTATTTTTATTCAGGTTATTGATAACGAGTCATGACATCTGTCCCGCCCCAAACTCCCTTCCTGAACATCTGCTATTTCAAATAAAAGTGAGTTCATCACGTAATTTCTCAGCAGTAAAGCAGTTAACTCTTATGACCCAAAAGAAACTAATTCAAGCAGGTAAACCTATTATGTCTGCACTGATCGGCCCCTAGGAGGCACAAAGCATTTAAACTGAATTGACCAAAACTTATTGAAAAAAGATTGGATAAACTGAAAATCCATCTAAATTAAAGAGCAAATTTCAGAACTAACATATCTCAACTGAAAGAGTGCACTTATGGCCCAGGAAATATAAAACAAAACACAAAATTTTCATTTTTCATTAAAAATTGGAATGCAAGATCTATATTTAAACAACTTTATTAACATAGTCAAGCAGTGATTAACATTCACATCTATTATGTCACATCATACAAACGTAAATACAAAATTACTACAGTACAATATATATTCTCTGCATGATCCAAAATATTTGGTGGCCCCAAAAACTCTTTAAAATTCAGCAGCTTATCAAAAATTAAAACCATATTCTATTCAAAATGAAGTTTTGTTAGCACAGAGGCAGACTTCAAGAAAGATCACTCAATTTAGTACAGTTTGAGAAGTTGCAGGATATGTTTGAAGGAAACATTCCAACATTGTGGCTGATACAGAAACATCAGATTTAAAGCTTTCAAGCAAAACATACAACCTAAGTTGTCAGCAGAAAGATCCAGTCATCTTTCACTTTAAAACTGTTCATATACTGCATCCAATTTAAGATTTTGGAAGTGTTTAGTATTAGTAAGTCAGACAGCATACAACATACCTACCTATCTACTCCCATGAAAAAAGATAATATTACACTGAAGACTTCACCAGCCAAATATACCTAGTCATACTAATATTTTTAAATATCCCCATAAAAAATCACCCAGGCCTTCTCTGTTTTGTTTCTCACCTAACGTAAGTAAAGAGATACCTAAGGTGAAAGTAGCACAATAGAATTGATTATAGAAAAACGATACTATAAGTGCTGAATTCTTAGAGATGTGGATTTGGCTTACTTAAAAAGTATACTGTAACACCACAAAGGGATACATATTTTATAGAGCCATTTTAACTTCCCTCACATACATACATTCAAGTGAGTAAGCATCCTTATTATTTTAACAGAATATACTCCATAAGGCAAGCAACAAGAGTACTCACCTCAGAGTTTCCCCATTTAAAATAATCTAAAACTGGCTTGCTCCAACCATAAGTGCAAAGAACAAGCATCAGTGACAGACAAAAAACAGCTTCTATTGGAGAAGAACACCTACTAGACTGATGGATGCAAGTCATCTGGAGAATGCATAGGTGAGTGCAATACACAGCTACTGATCAAGCTTCATTTACTCAAGATGAGGTTACTGGAAATATTTATGTAATACATAACAAATACGTATGCAAATTACATCAGCATCTATGTGAGATAACTGCAAGACTTTTTATTTTTCTTATTTTTTAATTTACGGCAGTCATTTCACTGCTGAGCTTAACCTTTATCTGAGATAAAAAGTTACTCTTCAGACCCTATATAGAAGCTTTATGCATCTATTATCCCCATGAAAGTACTGAAGCAATTAGTGTTAAGTTGCAAGTTCTTTCCTTGACAAAATCTGAAACAAAAGATTTCCAATACAATGTTGCATTTAAAGCATTTTTTTAAGAAATATTTCAGTTGTTTGAATATGGATGCATTCTCCTCAAGGGAAGAATGTTTTTGCACCTTTATCTGTTAATACATTCAATATGAATAAAATAGGTGAAGCAAAAGTCATTATTGTCCCACAGTAGAAGGTTAATTTAGATTAAGTTTAAGACAGAGAAGCTGCCTACCATGAAATACATGAACTGATATAATTAAGACACATTTTTATAAGCATGTGTTCTGAACAAAAAGGGTACAAGAGTATTCACCTGAGATAAAGCTAGTATTTGAGTGTTCCTAAGTAGCAATGAGTTTCGCTTGAGGAAAGCCACTTGAAGTTTTAAAATATACATTTTACTATTATACAATATATGCAGTTTAATTAAGATTGATGCTAACATAAAAGTCCTAACAAAACAAAACAACAACAAAAAGAAATCACAGTGTATCAATATAGTTAGTTACAAAATTATGCTACTTTGTAACTTTAAAAAATTATGATTATAAATTTTAAACCCATTCTCCTAGAAGTGTATCTTCTGAGTACAAGCATTAACGAGCAATAAACTAAAGCATAAGAATCAGCTCATTACAATTTAACTATATACATATTCATCGATTTAGAAAATAATCAAGCTTTGGAAAAAAATTACAAAATTGATTATTTTTGCTTGCACTGGTTATAATAATGAACTATTGTAATCTTTTTCTTTTTTTTTTCCTAAAAGAAAAGAGCAATTTCCTGAATGTGTAATGAAGCAAATTTAGAATTGAACTTTACTTAAGTATAATTTAATATCAATTTAGAACTGCCAAAAAGATGCTTTTACAAGGATTTTAAATATACTTTCTGTTACCAACTTAGGTTGATCAGCAGCTTTTGTTCATTCTTAGAATCCTTCAAAAAGGGAAACTCAAAACAGGAGAAAGGCATATATAAAAACAGTAAACACTGACCTCCTGAGGTTTCTACAACAAAAATATTCAAGTAGAAAATCTACACCATTACTTAGCAGCGGCTATTTCTGTAGTTTAGCACACTAACAGCACTTTATTCAGTGTGTAAGGAGCAAATGAAGTAAGCCGTGCTTTTAGCATGCCAAGAGGCAGAAAACACTGGAATGTAACAAAGACAAACTCACAATTCTACCAGTATAAACATTCAGTCAACATTCAAAAACTGTCAAGACTACACCACAAGAATTAAGATGCTTTTTATATATCCCATGATGCAATAATGGAATTATAACTGTTAATGCAGATTTGGAACTTTTCTTACCTCCCATTATACCTTAAATGGCTTCTGCAAATTCCTGCACTATATTATGCATACGGAATATGGTTTATTTGCTTTTAAACATACCATGAAAAAACTTACTGATACAAAAGACTACTTTGCCAGTAAAGTTAATTCCTGCCTTATTTTAATTACTTTACTTGCTGTTCTGCCAGATCAGCTCACATGTGTACAAATACCTATTAAAATATGTATGTACAAAAGTGGTATTCTAAATGAATCTGAGATGAGGTGGTTTTATTTGGTTAAAGGGGCTTTCTTGAATTTAGTAAGTTTAACTAACCTCAGATTCTAGTCATAATGCTATATATTACTTAGTTGTTTTTTATTTTATGAAATTTTTAATGCCATTTCTCTGAAATTCGTACCTAATGCTTAAACACACTCAAAATTAAAGCAAGTTTGGGTCTAAAATAATACCCCATCTTGCTAAATTATTTCTTCTAGAATTGGGTTTTTAATTGTTTCCAGTGACTAAAACTATTTCTAATTTATTTCAGTTATTAGTTCAGAAGAAATTTAGTACTTGCTAAAAAGCAATGTAATTTGAAAGCAATTTATCACATGCAATTTTGCAAAAAATACTACGTACTAGCATCATTGAATGTACTTCATACAGTACATGTCCAAACTTCAAGCGTAAAAAGAACAAAGTGGGGGGTGGAGGTGCATGTAAAATGTTCATGCTATCATGCATTAAGAAAAAAAATTTCCTGTCTAAACATGATTTTTAAGTTCACACTCACACAGTTCAAGCTTCAGTGCAATAGCTAAATCATTCAGCACTCAGAGAATAGAACCATGCAAAGAAGAGCAGTTTTTAAAAAAGAACAACAACAAAAAAAAAAAAACACAAAAACCAAAACCAAAACTCAAAACAAAAGAAAAAAACCTGTTATCCAGTATCCATTCTGCAATGCAAAGGTGAGAAACTAAATCTATAAAAAGGCTGTTATGGCTTAATTTTGTTTTGCGGATTAATTATGCAGCACTTGAAAAATGGAAAGGTGTGGCTTCACCTCTGACCAGCAGAGTTAAAAATCTCTCCATTTTCCTTTATCATCATGGGATACTCTTTAGGCAATCTAAATTAATAAAGACTTGCCACTTTCAGATGGACACAAGATCAAGTGTACCAGTTAGAATTTCACATTCACAGTACATAAGAAAATACACATGGAAGGAAAAGTAAAGGGTTAACTTAACAAGGATTTATTCACAGGAATACATGTAAGTAGAGAAAAAAAAAACACAACAGAAAAGCTAAACAAATGAAATGAAGAGGATCCAAACCAACTTTCACTCTGTAGCTTTAAACTTGCACCCTTGTGCATTTAACTACATCACAAAGGGCCACCAACATGCGCCGATACAGTGTAGATACCCTGCATTATTACATCCATTAACTTAAACATCTCATTAAGATCATGCTTTGAACAAAAAGAAAGCATAGAAGATAATATGTTGAGTGGGAATAAACACAAATATAGCAATCATGTCATCAACTTCTACAACTGTCTTTACGTGCCAACTAACATTTATGCAGCCTTTAACAGGTCTTACCATGTAACTCATTTTCAGAGATTCTGATAAAATCACTAGTATATAACCATGCAGAAAGCACATCACACTGACAGCACAGAGGCAAGTATTTTGCACAGCTATATCAGCTTTCCACATTGTGCAGGTTACACACAATACAATATCAATCTTATTCTTAACAGATCCTAAAAGGTATTTCAAGGCCTAATTGTTAACTACAGTACTTTATATCTATATTCTTAATAAAAATAAAATCCACAGAATCTTAGAAAAGGAACTTTAAATGCAGGGCTATACTGAATTGGTAAACTGCAACACAAAACTGGCGCAACATAGGTAAATGTATACCAATTTCACTCTATGTGATGCAAGCATGCTACTTCCCCACTAATTTAAATTACTTCTGATCACTATGAGCCAGAACGCATGCCTGAACCTTAAACTGCACGTTAAGAATAATGCCTTACTCTAGAAATTAAATCTAATGAAGTACAATAATCAAATCATATCCACTACCTTAAATTCTTCTTAATGTAAAAATTAAGATGTCAATCTCTCCTTTGAAGTGTCCCTCCCTTTACCCCAAAAATGAAAGGAGTGATTCATTTGGCAGCTTGCAGGTTGCTTCATTTTTCCTAAGTAAACCCTAATTAATTGGTGTTTCTATATCATATACTGCAAGTGCCTGTTCCTAATGCAGACACAAGCTGCATTTTAACTGTACTAACTTCATTTGTGTAGTTCTTCATTAACATGCAAATTCCTAGGAATCCCATCAAGCAGGATGAAATAATGTAGAAAATCCTTACTAAAAAAAAAAAAAAAGAAAAAAAGAAAAAAAAAGAAAAAAAAAGCCTTTTACTGTTTGTGACCCCCATTCTTAGGTTTCCTTTATTGTGCGCAAAATAGTTTTCCTCTTTACTTATCCCTATGGTTCAATTATATGGTTCTTATTTTGGTGCAAATCCCCACAATATTCCAGAATGTGCTGTTTTGTGAAAAGATTCTTTTTTTTCTTCTTCACATCCAGTGCAGAGTTGTAATAGGAGACAGATTTCCACCCACAAAGGCTCCAGATGTTAAAACATTTCCCAACATCGACTTAATACAGTGACGGCAACACCTCCCTCCCGCCCCTCCCAGTAGGGTTGGGATTGTACTGTATTCCCTACTGGTTTACCCTTCCCCCCAGTAAAGGGTAACATTTTCCCTGGGTGCAGAGGCTCCCTCATAGTCTCCCAGACTGAAGGACCTGTAAAGGAAAAAATAAAGGTGTAGTCAAACCTTACTTTGAAATCTGAATGACAGACCTGTGCATAAAAAGAGCCTTTTTTTTTTTTTTTTAAGCAGTAGGTACCAACCTAAGCTTAAAAGTGAATTTGTACCTAGATGTTCCCTTTATGAGTCTGCTTAAACAAAGAGTCGATTTTTAACAGGAAGACTATTATTCCTTACAACAGTGTATACTTTAAAGCTACAATGACATTTCCAATACTGCATCTAAGCTTAGATTTAAGATGAAAACAGCTGTATGTACTTTAAAAAGATTTTGCCTTTTCAGTACAAGATTATGAGGCAGTCATGATGGCCAGGAAGTATTAAGCTTATGTTCTTCTAACATAACAATTTGACTTTTAGGTAGATTCAACAAGACAGCCGTATTGCCTCCTCAACAGAAATGGAGAGCAACTGAGAATTTTTTATTTTTATTTTTATTTTTTTTTTCCAATTTGGCATTATACTTCATTAGAAGGCAGAAAAAAAATCAACTGCACATCAGAACTAAAATACCCTCATTGATTAATGTGTTTGAACTTTGCTTATTTTTAATCAATTGTTCAGATGAAACATGCAATTCAAAGAGAACTTATTGTGCCACCAACTCTGAAAAATATTAGGCTGATTTTTAAATAGACGTTCATTCAACAATATACAACTGAATTATGTGATACATTCCTATGATTTCTGTGCAAACATTCCAGAGCAATTACCACATTTATACAATGATTCAATGAATGAACTTAACCTGCCTTATTTTTTGGGTAGAATAATAAATTCTTCACAACATCACACTACTTTATACACAGGTGCTTTGTTTATATTTTCTGCACAGAAAGTATACAAAACAAGGTGGTACACCATAGTCATTCTAGAATCCACAGTCACTGTTGTATGATTAAACTGAAGTATTCTCTAAGAGAACGGTAACCACTGTGTATTGGTGCATAAAGTGGAATATCGCAATAATAAATACATCAGCCTTCCCAAAACATCAACCTCCACAAACAGCAGAGATGGAGAATATTGTAATATTCTTGACTAAATGCCAAAACCATCTAACATGTAAATAGGAATGTGCTGGATTTCACATGGATAAAGTATTTTAAACCTATTTTCCTGTCCTAGAGAAATATTCATCTTATATTACATCTGTTATCGCCTAACCCACAAGACACACATGGAGCCTGTGTCTAGTATGCTGCCTGAGGAACACACTACTTGGCTTATTAAACCTGAGCAGATACAGCTGCACTTAGTCTTCTAACCTTGATACATGATCAAGCATATTATACACTCTTTTATAGAGAGACAATTACTTCTGCTACAGCTACCAGGATTTTGGTTCAACATTATGCCTTTGTTTTTTCTCAGAAGAAGGAAAGATACCTGATACAACTCATCTCAAAATTTTAATCTAGTCCACTAATGTTTTCATAAGGCAGAAATAGGAAGAAAGTACACAATATAACTATTTTGCAAGGAAGATTCATGTGTTTACCTCTAATTATGGGACTGCAGCTACAATGCACGAGGTTAAACTCCATAGTAAGCTGCAAGGCGCTCTTTTAAGGGAAGAGGAAACTGGTCTGAGAAACGCCTCCAATTCTCATCCCCAACTTGATTTTTAAACCCATGAAGAATCTAAAAGCAATGAGAGGTAAGTAAGTAATCAATAAACAGAAGATATAAGATCATTATTCACAAGCAACATATGTAATAGCTTTCAATCCTCTAGACTGCTCAATTATATAGCTGAACTGTCCCACTTACTAGATTTCCTGTAACATTTAATGCCTCCCTTAAAAGAAAGAATCAGTTATGTAACGTAAAGAATTTAGCTATCCATTCCAATGAATATTTATTTATTGAGTAACATGACTTACAGTTTAGAGTAAGCTATTTCACAATGCTAAATGTTTTGTCAAACTACACATTTTCTTTATTATTACTGTGTATGTATTCCATTTGTAAATGTGTTGCAGGTTCTGGAAGAAAAACTGAGTCAGAACCACAGCTGATACTTACAGAATTAATGCCTTTTAATTTCTAGCACAAATTAAAAACAATTCTATAAGAGCTGTGTTTTCCCATGGAACCTGTAGACAACTGTGACTAAAACAGAAGTTGTTAAAATCTTTTATACTTTGAAACAGTAGGGATCTACAGCAGTAAAAAAAAGTCAGCATAAGAGACAAGAAAAATCCCCCCACCTACAGGTTTCAGTCTGGACCCTTCAATACAGGAACTTAACTGACAACTATGAAAATTAAATGATTATATGAAAAGGGGCCTTAGTATTTATACTCTGAAAACAGCAGGTTAAAAAGCAAACATAAGAACAAAAGCAGGTGCAAAAGCTCTTCCTCACAACAAAACTACTACAGAGTCTCAACATTTAAAAAATTTTCTTTGAACTCAACTATACCTAATTGTGGAATGGCCTGTCAGGATAACATTTTTACAAAACAAGCACTGTCAAATTTAAAGCTCACATTATAGTGTTCACTCTCAATACATCATTTTCAAAGAGAGCTGTCATTGAGCAAGATTTAACAGTAGAGACATCACAATTCATTTAACTATTTTTCTCCATTAAGAGCTCATCCAAAAACAGGTTTCTTTCCTTACCCTAACAGATTAACCAGCTATCAAAACTACAAAAGAGATCTAAAAATGTTTAGGTATGACAAAAAGAACATTTAAAAAATAATAATAATAATTAAATAAATCCTCTTCCAGTATTGTTTTAGCAGATGAACTTCAGCTAGTGTCTTTAGATGTCTCGTCTTCAAAAAAAAACAGAGAGAAAAATTTTAGGAGTACAAGAGAGAGATCTTTAACACCGACAGCTGCCTTACCCATGCTCTTGGAAGAGTTATTTCCTCTATCAGCTCTAACGCCAACAAACAAAAAATCACACAAAAAGACTTCAGGGGACTATGAAAAATGTTTTTTTTTTTTTTTTTTCCATAATTCTTAAATGGCACAATCTGTTATGCAGCTGGCAAAGGGATCCAGTCTAATGAGAAAGTAATCTAAAAAAATCATACGCCATCACTTGATGAAAGTTTTGACTCCATTCTTGCATGGAGATAGACAAAAGAATACACTGTAAAAAGCCATGCACGCTCTCATATAAAGTGGTCAAAACCCACTGTGTCTATTTTGGATACATTAGATCCTGCATGAATAGCTTGGAAAGAATCTGAGAGGAGTTTAACTTACTGAGGCAAGTACTGAGTGCTAAAGGACCAGTGCAGAACCATGTACTGAAAATGCTTAAAACTATCATCACAGACAGCATCCTGGACTTTCTTTTAAGGTTTTAATATTTGTTATTTCCTTCCGATACTAGAATACTCACCACTGCACATTTCCTGAACCCAATGCTTCTTTGTAGCTACTCAGAGAATTAGTCTGCTAATTTAGGAGGCAGTTTTTTGTTTTTGCTCCTCAATATGGTATTTGAAGATTCCAGTTTATGTTCTGATGCTGACGCTTTGAGTTACTTCAAGACAAAATGTAATACTGGCCCATGACCCTAATACATTCTTGGAAATACACTCTATTTCAGCTTTAAGATGAATTTCATTAATTTCTGACATACATCCTTCCTAAAACAAAGATGTTTACTTAACAGGTAAAAACATCTGTTCAAGAAACTGAAATTAGGGGTTTTATTTATTTACTTTTTCTAACTTAAGACATGGAACAGATAATTTCAGGGTGGTGGGCTTGTTGCTTCTTGCTGAATTTACACAATACAGTCACAGTTCTTCTGTGTAATCTTTACTGATAAGCTGTCTAGGACATATGTCCTATATTCAGTGTACACTGGTTCCCTGAAGATCTGCTCATCCAAGATGGAAAACAAAGAGACCAGGATAGCACTGTAATATTTTTCATTTGCATTCTTCTAGATATTTCTTTTAAATAAAGTGGGCTTCTTAATGACAAAAGAAAAAATCTTGAACAATACAGATATCATTTTCTAAAGATGACTTAAATGTGTTATAAATAATCCTGTTTTTCAAAATGCAGTCAAAATGCTGTAGGCTGACATTATGAAAAGCTCTCTGAGGATGATTTTATTTTTTTTTTTTAACTAAAATCCTAAGTGAACTTTTCAACACCATTAAAAAGAAGTACGTAGTAACTTGAATACACTTAAGTAAATATAAATTAAAAAAAAAAAACAACCTTCAGATTGCTTTGATGTTTTGTCTGAAATTTCATGACTTTGCAAAGAAGCTTCACAAGTACAAGTAGTACTGACTGAAATACACAGCAAGAAAGAAACAGAAGATCCCGAACCATAATCAGGATATATTGATAAGAGATGAGAAGATAAGAGAAACATTACCTTACAGAACATGTCTCGGAGATCATCTTTTGGGCTAATCCACGATGCAACAGCATCACAAAAAAAAATAAAGTCCTATAAGATTAAATAATCACATAGGTTAGAAACCCTAATTTATAGGTCTGGAAACAACGCTCAGCTCATTCTATTAACTGTACAAGATTTTTGATCCTAATTCAAAAACTGATTTTATTTTCAGTTAATGCAGGCAATAATGGTAAATTATTCTACACACAGATGTACAGAAATGTAAATAGAGTTGGGGCATCTTTGTTTGATGAGGTTTATTTAATTAAAAAGCCAAAGTCATACACACAACAACATAAAAGGGCAAACCAAAACCATAGCACCTTTCCTGTCATAACATAACAGCATAACGTAACATAGCTAACTCAAATTCTTTCAGTTCAATCATAGAAATCCCAAAACAAACCATTTTAACATCAAGCAACAAATAAGACCATAAGACCAACTTTGTCTCAGAAATTTCTAGCTGGAAAAAAAGCAGCTGTATTTCTTCAAGCAGAGCCAGAGTTTATTTTAGGGACACACATGACATTCAAAACCAAAGCTATATCATAATCCCTGCAACATAGTTCACCTGTTATGCACTACATTTCTTATTATATTGCTGAGATACCACCCTTCGATAATTGACAGTGCATGTGTGTTTTGATAAGAACCAAAGATAACTACTACAGAGATGGAGATGAAAAAATGAGAGAAGTTCTTAATTTTCTGCTCTCTTTATGTGTGAAAGAATAAATGGACAGCAGAAAAGAAGGGAAATGGCAAGTACAGAACAAACACAAGTTAAATCATCTGAAAAGTTCAGAACAAGAAAGAGGCTCAATTCTTGTGTCTCATAGAGAGGGATTTCAGGCAGAGAAGAAATTCATCTGTATTTTCCTCTCATGAAATGTTACATCGGTATAGCTTAACTTCAGAGCTGTGGAGACTAAAGAGCAAGTAACATTCTATTCTTGACACAAATTTAAAGAGCGTCTTCCTAGTCACATTAACTATGCAAGCAATATATCTGACGTTGAAACAGAATCTTCCCTTCTCAAGTTTTAAGAATGAAGGGGTAGTTAACCATTTTTGTTCTTTTACTTTTTTAAAAGTCTAGATTACAGCTGAATGATAGGATTTAATCAGATTTTGCCTTATATTTTCAGAGATCCTTCACACAAAATGCTGACAGAAATATTGCATCATTCACAGTGTTAGTCAGTTCATTATTTAGATACACATTTTAAATAGAAGACAAAAAAAATTTTAACACCTCTTTTCCTCCTTTTCACTGAAGAACAAATCCAGAATTATGATACATATCTCTGCAATGTAAGTAAACGTTTTGGTCTTCTTGGCCTCAAAATAAAGGCATATCACGTTCTGCACTGAATCAGCATCAACCTAAACCTCTTAGTATTTCATATACATTTTTAAATACATTTTACGCAAATAAATGAAAAAAATCAGATCTATTCATGCATCTTACTTGGAATACGCCATTGGGGTTGACTGTGATCATGGTACATATCCCACGGAATGCTGAGTCCTTTTCCTCATTGTCTCTTATGTTCCGGAGAGAGGTGCACCTAGTAAGTTAGAGAAAATCTTAGCTAGTTTTATCACGCTTTCATTCAATCAAGTCAGATCTAGATGACAGTATTTGATGGAATAAGCCACACGGATAAAATGACTTGAAACACTATTGAGAACTGTTAGGAAAACAGTTATTGTGGTGTTTACTAGCATATTCCCATTATCTACCATCTCCAGAACCTTGTTCTTCTGTTGCACCATTTATAAAGTGTGACCTGTATTCCATTAAATACAAAAGAAACACATATCTGAAATATTTATAGTAACTATTATTATTAGAAGCAGAACATATAATATTATCACAGTATGAATTATGTCAGATACCACTTACAGAACAGTTATTTAACTTTTACAGCAGCAAGCAAGCTATTTTATACATGAAACAGATCTATAAACATATATTCCTTACAGCATTTCAAGCCTCGGACTGATTTTTTTTAAGTAAAGTAATGCACAGTTTAAATTTTACAGTATTGGCATGCATTGTATTACCATTCTGGTGGATTTTAAAACGCTCTTTCATAGTCAAGCTTTAACACAGCAAGCATGTGACAATCTTATCCCATGCATAAATTAGTCGTTAGCCACAACATAAAAAAATACATGACGGTGCTACTGAAAACTCACAAACCTGATAGGACAAGATTAGTCACATGGTTGGCAATGATTAAGGATTGAGATTTTGTAACCAACTGAAAATATATCTAAAAGTGAGATAGAGAGAAGAAAGAAAGAAAGAGAGTGAAGAAAAATGAATTAAAAAAAAAAAGATTGAATAATACACACCAGGGTCTTATAAACTGCTGTAGCATGGGGGCCACCTCTTGAGGACAAACGTAACCAAGACGACCAATTGTTATTGCTAAGGTAACGCAATCACGGTTATACACCACCAAACGCCAACCAAGACATGAGCAAATGAGGGGGGAGGAGAAAAAATAAAGAAAAAACAACAAATAACTCAGAAACAGAAACCAACAGAATCTGTGTATGATAATAAACATAAGATTTCACCAGTGCTGTTTATTACCACCCCCTAAATAAGAGGCAGCAACATATATGGTATACTTTCCAGGGTAAAAGAAAAATTAAAGAAGTAAATGAGAGAACACCAAAAACACAATTTAAAAACAAAAGTCTTTCTGATTATGTAGTCATTCTGCCCTCTTCACTTACTTTATATTAAATTTACCTAGCACGCACTACTGAGACTTTATTCAAATGTATTAGGGATTGTCTTACTAAAAAGGAATTTTCAGCTTTAATATAAAGTATCCTAAACATTTTTTCAGTATTTAGAAGTCAAGTTTTTAATATGCTTATCTATGACTAATAATATGTTTAGAAGTATGTTTACATTAAATATACTGTGGTCTATGAATGCTAAATAGATGAAAATTATTTTAGAAAACAAAAAAAAATTGTTCTCTTTATAATTTTAGATAATTTAAAGTGGTTGCTAGAGCAACTAACTGCAAAGTTAATTCTTCTTTTCACAACACTCTTCATCATAACAGCCATACAATAATCTGACTTCTGATGTGAAGGCATAAATGCAAAATCGCTTCTTCATATGATTTGGTAATTCAGTCCTTTGTGGAGGGACAGACTGAAAAAATATTTTATAACTGTGTTTTAATGGTGTTTGCTCAACTCACAAAAGATTAATCTTTAGAAAAAGGAGAGGGTGGGGAATAATGTATCAGGATTACTTGAAGCAAAATACATGAATAATACTAAAATCCAGCAGATTTATATGAAGCAGAGAAAGGAAACCTATGTTCAAGGGACATACTACGCAACACTCTAATTAAACAGGCAATTGTGAACAGTTTCATGAAACATGCAATAAAGCAGATGATGCTTTCTCCAATAAAAGTTTGGTGTAGGATATACCAGTAGTACGAATGTTAACAATTCCACAAAACCTGCTGTTCATTTGCAATATACTATTTCAATACACGGGATCTAAAATTTTCAGCAGATATAACTCATTAAAATGTATTTGAATTGCTTTTCAAATACAAGTTTCAAGTTAAAATACACTCAAGTTTTATCCATAAGTTTTCACAGCTACAGTTTGTACAAGAAATAGAAACTTCTGTCAAAGATCAAGTTTTTGACACATACTCACTTTCAGTACTACTGCTTTTACTGAACATAGTCTCCTGTTTCTATAAAAGTGTGCTCATGGCTCAGTACATAGCAAGCTAAAGCAGAAAACAGTAATACTCTTGCACATACCAGTGATATGCAGCACAATATCCCACAACAAACTTATCATAAGTACACCACACTCAACATTTATCTGCAGTTATGCATCCACATTTAAAGTAACTATTAAGAGAATAAAGAAAGTGTCAGTGTTCGGATGCTTCCAAAAATTCCACAACAGGGATAGAAGCAAAAGTTTAAGCATTGGATGCCTCCCAGTTACAGGTATTACACATCCATCAGTGAAGAGGAAAGGGGGGCCAGGAGTGTGGGGAGAAGGAATTTACGCTGACATACTATCTCATGGTCTATTTGAAAACAAGTACATATTTGCTCCAAAATTATCTTTTCAAAAGGCAGTATCTATTTTATCCCACAGCTATGTAGTTTTCCTTCAAGTTCACCTTCCATACTAAACTGAGAATAGTAGAAGAGATGTAGCTAAAGCACAGCCTTTACATTAAGAGAACACCAGAGGAGAAATACACATTGAAAATCAGTCACCAATTTACTTCATGATAAGCATAAAACAAACTTGCATAATTTTCAATCTTGTCATGTTATAATGACTAAGTAATATTTTCTTACAGGACAATAAATTTTCAGACAAAAAAAGGATTCTCAATTAGTAAATGAGAAACCTGTCAGATTATTAATAAAATTCTGTTTGAAGTATGGAAGGTGTTCTTCCTACCAGAACGTGCGCTCTATAAATGCAAAAGAAACAAGCCTCAGAAGTTCCAGCACTGTTTGGGAACTCTTTCCAGTTTGGAAGGCACAGCTGTTGGCCAGAACACAAATCACGTGTGCCAATTTTAGGCTTGCTTTCAGAATTACTCTTCTTTTATTTTACTTTTGTTTGTTTATAGTGACCAGGTAGAAGTTGTACATGACTTCAGCTATATTGCAGTAAAAATGCCATCACAGATCTAGATTTTGGTGATCTCACAAATCAGTATTTTAGAAAACAGTGTTGTCTTTTGTTTCTTGTTTGTTTGTTTGTTTGCTTTTTAAATTCAAATTATCTATTATTTGTTTTATATACACTGATTGTATTCGTTTCAAACACTGGAGATAAACATACACAATGCACACGTGTAACGATTTCCATATGTTTAAATAAGGCTAATATTAGGTTATAAGTGTTACTGTATATATATGTTATATGTAATTCATACATAATACTTAAGAATACTTAAAAAAAAAATCAAATAGATGACTGTTATACTAAGTGTTATAGAGGTGAGAAAGCAACAACTTTAAGAATCCAGATATACAATAGAAAATTTAATGCAAGACTGAGACTTGTAGGAGCTTTTGCAAAACAGAGTTGTTTTTGCTTAAAAAAGCCAAATACATTGCAATACAATCAGTTCTGGTGTTATTCACCTACGTAATTTTTAAAATAAAAAAAAATAATCCATAATTCCTTCAGCACAAATGCTTCAGTTTTTGGGTACCTGTGTTCTCTAACAATGTCTTTGGTGTGTTGGGTCTGTTAATTATTTCTACAAGCTGGTGCAACACCATTGGAATATAAGGCTGCATCTCTATACCTGAAATAGTCAAAAAGAAATATTTAGAAAAAAATGATTGTTAATATATATCCAAGTAGATTTCATACATTGAATTTATTATCAAGGACAAATCTCAACCTTAACTTAAGTTTTAACATGAAAGTATCAGTAAAAACTAAAAACAAACAAACAAAATCAAAACAGACTAAGCATGCAAAATGTGCAAAGATTCAAAGAAAAAAAAGCTTACCCATCTGAATGGAGATTTCTCCAATTGCCCAGGTAGCATTGTTACACACAGAAATGAATTCAGGGTTTAGGTTGGTTCCCAAAATGGGCATGAAATCAGCTAAAGAGAACAATATTAAAAAAAAAAAAAGTGTTTTTTTTTTTTTTTTTAATCATTTGAACCTATTTAAATACGTGGAAAATGTTACACATGTATTAATGAGAGCTGCATTTCTGCTATATATCAGATAAACTCAGATTTTAGAATCCAAGTAGATGAACAAATCTTTTCAAACTATGATTCTAAAATGCTTCTAAATAGGCTTTATCTTTATGCAATTCTATAAACCCTTTTTCTCCCCTTTCCTAACTGGAGTAAAGGGGAGAAAGCAAAAGCAACTCAATAACAAGCACTTGTAGTTTTATAACATGGTTGAACAATCAGTCCTCGAACCACTTAGATAACTACATATACAAGCGTACTAACAACAAAAGAAGAACCCAGAAGGCAATCACATCTATCACTGTAACATCTGCTACTTGAAACTTTACATTCCCAAGGCTATCAAAGCATACATTTGGCAAAGTGCGTATCAAGAACATTTGAAGGATGAGATAGCAAATATTGTGGAATCATGTAATTGATGTTACATTCCTACTTAAGACAAAACAAAACAAACACCAAGAACAAACAATGCCCAAGACAAAACATGCCTTCTAGCCAAGTTCTCCTCTTTCACTATAGATCACGGTATTATAGAATGGCTTGGGTTGGAAGGGACCTCAAGGATCAAGTTCCAACCCCCTTTCTGCAGGCAGGGTTGCCAAGTGCTACACCAAATACTAGATCAGGCTGCCTAGGCCATCCAACCAGGATGAGAGAGAGAGACAGGGCACCCACAACCTCTCTTGGCAGCCTGTTCCAGCACTTTATCAGTCTCTCAATGAAAAATGTACCCTGACTTCTAACCTAGATCTCCCCTCCTTTAGTGTAAAACCATTTTCCTTCATCCTATCACTATCTACCTGTGTAAAAAGTTTATTATCCTCCTGTTTATAATCACCCCCTAAATACTGGAAGGCTGTAATGAGATCTCCATGCTGCCTTCTCTTCCCCAGGCTGAACAAGCTCAGCACCTTCAATCTTTCTTCACAGGAGAGGTGATTCAGACCTCTAATCATCCTTGTGGCCCTCCTTTGGACTCTGCAAAAGCTTCACATCCTTCCTTTGCTGGGGGCCCCAGACATGGATGCAATATTCAAGAGGGGCCTACCAATGGCAAAGATGGACAATCACTTCCCTCACCCTCATGGCCAGTCCTCTTAAGATGCAGTCCAGGATACCATTGGCATTCCAAACTCCAAGCGCACACTGCTGGCTCATATTAAGTTTTTCCTCTACCAGGATGCTTAAGTCCTTCTCAGCAAGGCTACTCTCAAAGAATTCTCCCAGTCTGTACACATATATATGGGATTACTTTGATGCAAGTGCAAAACTTTGCACTTTCCTTTGATGAACTTCACTGGGTTCTTATGGGCCCAGCTTTTGAGTTTATCAAGGTTCTTCTGGATGGCATTCCTTCTACCATATCAACTGCACCACTTAGCTTGGTGTCATCAACAAATCTGCTGAGGATACTCTTGATCTCATCCTCTATGTCACTGATAAAAATGTTAAAAAGTACCGATCCCAAGACAGACCCCTGAGAGACATGGCTCATCAACAACCTCCATCCGGACATAGAGCCATTGACCATAACGCTCTGGATGCAAACTTCCAGCCAATTCCTTATCTACCAAATACTCCACCCTTTAAATCTCTTTCTCTCCAATTTAGAGATAATGATGTGGTGAAAAATCATATCAAAAACCTTGCAGAAGTCCATGCAGTTTCTGTGATAGCAATAAGATCATAGTTTTCCATCAAATGCAATTTCCTAGCTTCTCATGTTTATTTCCTACACTGCAAGCATTGGTATAGAGGCACTTCAGCTGAGCTTTTAGATGCATTAGTTTTCTAGAGAAGTATTCCCACAAACTTCCAGGACAAATCCAAGGTTTTCCTCTGTTGCGTCTTAAATTAACTGTACTCCCTTATCTCTCTGTCATTCTGTATTACAGCTCCTTCCCCCAGTAGCTTTAGTTTAAAGCCCTAGCGATGAGCTAGTCAGCTTGGTGCCCAGTATACATGGTATATCTATCTATAATTTTAATGTAGAGTTCAGTTAAAAAACAAAAGTAAGAGGTACAAATTCAGAAATTTATCAAATGAAGCAACTGTTGTAATTAAGTTTAAGTAAATCTTTTTATATATTCCAGCATAACAGGCAGTTTTTACATTGTAAAAATCAAGCAACAAAATGAATTCTTTACACTGTCTAAAAAAACCCATCTTTTAAACACACAGTTTGAAGGAAAAAAAGCCACAGTCCCTTGCTGGTAAAGAAATATGAAAATATACAACATGACAAGGCAAGACATAGATAAAAAGAGCTTAACAGTGGCTAAAGGAACAATTTATCAGTCTGTAAAACAAGTTAATTGTTTAGTATCAAAGGAAACATACCGATGCAAGGTTTAACATGCTGAAAACACGCCTTTGTCAGATCACCTAACAGCGCAAAAGAACTCTGTCGTACTTCAGGCATTTTATCCTAAAGAGAAAAAGAAGAAATGTGACAATTCTTGAAGTGTTTCTGATCATCTTAAAGAAGATCCTTGGATTAATCAGTTTCTCATCTCACCTGCATGCATTGGTACATCAGTGTCAGGATATTGCTCCGAGCAACCAGCTGCTCAATGTTGCCTCCAAGACCTTCAGCTAAACCACTGAGTAAATCAAGAGCCACAATCATGAAGTCCTTATCTGGAGCCTCATATTGGTCTGGTTGAGCATTGTGCAACTGCAGCAAATAAACATGCATTTTCAGAATGAGAATTACATTTTCTCAGGGATATGCAAAACTGTAAAAAACAGTTTCAGAGATTCAGTGTTATACTATAGATGTCCCTGGCAACCCCTAACTTTACATAGTTCATAGAAACATAGAATCATCTGAGTAGGAAAGGACCTTTAAAGGTCATCTAGAGTCCAACTCCCCTGCAATGAACAGGGACACCTATAGCTAGATCAAGTTGCTCAGAGCCCCATCCAGCCTGATCTTGAACGCCTCTAGGGATGGGACATCCATCACCCCTCTGGGCAATCTGTTCCACTCCCTCGCCACCCTCACCGTAAACGACTTTTTCCTTATATCCAATCTAAATCTCTTCTCCTTAAGTTTGAAACCACTTCTCCTTGTCCTATTGCACCAGACCCTCCAAAAGAGTCTGACCCCTTCCTTCTTACAGCCCACTTTCACATACTGGAATGCCACTATCAGGTCTCCCCAGAGAGACCTGACAGACTCCCTATTTTTCTCCAGGCCAAACAGCCTGTTCTCATTGGAGATGTGTTCCACCCCTTGAATCATCTTTGTGGCCCTCCTCTGGACATGCTCCAACATGTCTCTCCTGTACTGCAGACTCCACAGCTTGATGCAGCACTCCAGGTGAGGTCTCATCAGTGCAGAGCAGAGAGGCAAGATCACCTTCCTCATTCTGCTGGCCACACTTCTTTTGATGTGGCCCAGGACGTGGTTGCCTTCAGGACTGTGAGGACACACTGCTGGCTTGCATACAGCTTGTTTTTGACCAGTAACTCAAGTCCTTTTCAGTAAAGCTGTGTTCCATCCTTACATTCCCCAGCTTACACTTGACTTTGTTGAACCTCATGAGGTTCTCCTGGGCCCACTGCTTGAGCCTATCTAGGCCATACATTGTTTTAATGAGTTACTCTGAAAACATTGGAATAGCAATAGAAAATTACCATGGCTTGTGCAAGGGTCTTCTGCACTAGATTTACACAACGCTGGTACACAGGTTCACAGTATGGAAGAAAGCCAGATTGCAAGGCAGTAGCAACTGACGACAGGCACTGGAATTAAAAGAAGGAAAAAAAAAAAAAAAAAGAGGGGGGAGAGACAAAGAAAAGTCAAATCTATAACTGTGAATGCACAACCCAGAATGACTGTAGCAATTAGCTCAGCCATTAAAAAAAAAACTTTTTTTTTTTCTTTTTAAATAAAGATAAGGAGATCGTTAGGGAAAACACATAAGAATGGTACAATATAAATACAAGTGGCTTCTGCTACAAGCTTTACTGTAAGCCCTTGCAGTTACACATCCTAGTAGGTAGTTTCTTGAGCAAAAAGCATAACTCATAAAGAGAGCTGATATATGATATTCAAATTTTAACTTTTACCTCTAATAAAGGGAAGAGATCCTTATCTTCATCCTTCAACATGTTCCACTTGTGGATTAACGGGGGCATTAGCATCTGAATATATTCCTGTTCAGGATAAAAATGCATCAGCTGGTTTCTTAATTGCATGCTGGTTTATTTCAAAGTCAGAACATTGATATATTAAAAATCATTTCTACTTTTTCAGCAAAAGAAAACTGATGTGCTGCAAACCAAACACTGTAATATGCACAAGTAGTTTAATATTAGAGTTTATAAGTTAATTACATTCTCAGATTTTTTTTCACTGAGACATGTAATCACCTCTGAAGAGTGGAGTTTTTCCCCCATGTTTGGTGTCAGTTTTGCAACTTCCCATAACTGTCTGGGTTGTTACAAATTTATAACTGCCTATGGATTTATTTACTTTTTTTCAATCAGCACTGCAATTGCCACTTGCATTTCTCAATCATTTCACATTACCCTGCTGTACAAATTACCCCATATTCCTGAAACTTCATCCTCAAGCAACTAACCATGCATGAAGTCATTTTCTATCCATCTAGAAAGATAAACTTAGTCACTCTGTAACAAGCTGTTTGATCTTCTCTGCCACTGTTCAGTCACAACGTCAAGCAAGGCATCCCTACTGTTAGTGCTACTGCTCCCAGAAGATATCTGAATAGCCAACAAGAACTTTCCGCTAATCCTATGTCCAAAACCACAATATTCAAAGTGACTGAAGAAAGTCCCACCATCACCAAGATGATTCCCATTTATCTTCCTCTAGGCTATATGAATGGTTCCCATTTATCTTCCTCTAGGCTATATGAAAAGGCCAAAGAGATGTCCTTTCATGGTGGGATGCCTTGAACAGCAAGTAAAGTGCTATAGCAACAACTCTGATTGATTTATTCTAGTGGATCTATGTCACATGAAGCACTAAAGAGAAATAAAACAAATTTTAACAGCCATCATAAGAAGATGCATACAATATGTGACATCTACACATTCTACAAACAAATGTATGTTGCAGAAAAAAACAGCAAAATGCTCCATACTAGAGTATTGGCCTTTGCATTATCTGTGCTTTTCTTATTTGTAAGTTGCATATCTGTTCCACTCTAATACAATTTCTATTGACGATGTGCTCCACTACATAGGCAGACACGCAGAGCAGCTAAAAGTAGTTGAAAAAAAGAAACTGGTCATTAGAAATTAACATACATTCCAGCAATTCCTCTTAAATCTGACTTAATATTTATACTGATACACATATCTCTAAGCTGAAAAAATCTGAAAATGAAGTAAACAATCACAACAAGAAGCACATTACAGAAACCAGAATACTTAGATCCACTGTTACAAAATTTGGAATATTTGCATAGCGGGTAAAGTAAATGCAGCTTATGTATTTTTCATGCAAACATTCAGTACCATCAAAACCTACAAGGAAAGGTCAGTATTTCTGTTTTGGAATGTGTAAAACACACTATAAATGTATGATGAGCATTTTCATAGAATGTAAGGTATACTCACTGGTTTATTTAGATGATGGCCTACAGAATCTGCTAGAGTTCCTATAGCATCATAAAGAATAAGCAGGTTTTTATGCTGGTATTTACTAAATGCGAAGACCAAAGTGTCAAGTATATATGCAAGATAAGGAACAAGTTCTGTACAAGCCTCCTCTTCTAGAGTAGCAAAGGCACTGAGGGACAAGAACAAAAACCAAAAACCATGTTAGTCAGTACCTTTGGGAAGAAAAAAAAATCCACACCAAAAACAACAGTACAAACTCCAAACACCCCACATTCGCCATTTCTTTTTAACATAAAACTTTATTCATTCTAGGTATGTTTTCAGAATTGTAAGACTGAGGTTACTGCAGTAATATTTTGATTGAATACATAAGGATCTTGTACTATGATGAACAAAATTCAAGTAATTGCTGTAAAAACTATAATGTATACACATAAAGCCTACTGTGCTGCCAAAAGCATTACTGTATACAAGTTACAGTGTTTTAACTTAAATAGTAGGAAACATAATTAAAGTTGCCCATTTTGAGCTAAAAAAAAGCCTATATATTTAACACGTGCCGCAACTATAACTGAGGCCTAAATGCTCTTGTACCAGTACAATACTGGCATCTCTTTCACGGCAGTACACTGCACTGAAAAACAGGTACAGAGAGACAAAGAAAACGAAAGTAAAAATGAGGATTGAACAAATAATTTCAGCCACCCTTGGTCAAAAAACACTTCATGGCATCACAGAAACTTCATGCCTATCAAGTGATTGTGAATGACAGCACTAAAAGACATGCTGCTTCAGAAAAGGAATTAAAGGAAAAAATCAAGAACTACTGATGATTTACTGCTCTAACTTGTGTCAAGAAGACTCAGTCAATCCCAACACTAAAAATGTATGCAACACCGTAAGAGGTGAACAATCCCCTACTACTCTGATACCAAATACAGAAATGTTTTTTACTTAAAACAGTGGAACTGTAAACACTAAATGGCTATTTTACTTACATACCTATAGTACTAATCTTATTTAAAATTATTTATTATATTACTTCGATGTATTCAAAATACAAAAAAGATATAGAATGCAAGCAGGAAAATGTGTTTCAATGAAATATCTTTTCAAGTGTCTTCAACTGAAGAAACACTTTCCTCAGTATCACAGAAGTGAGAGTTAAACATCTGCAATGATACACAAGTAAGTGATGAAAACATCTTGTATTCTGTGAGCAATTTTAAATATAGCAGACAATGATTTGTGCAGCTGTAAGGATGTAGGTTTTAGCTTCTCTCCAAGAAGGATCATTATACTGCTATTTATAAAATTACTAAGTACATTTTTATGTGTAACAGTTCTACATCTTCCTTAAAGTGGAATTTCCTGAACTATTTTAACTGCAACAATGTTTTTCATGAGATCATCTCTGCTGTAAAGACAGCATTTCAAAGTAGAGTATAAGTCTAATGCTGGCTAAATACACACAAAAAAAGATCAGGTGCATCACTGTTTTTAATATTTCCATTTTACCTCTACTGAAAGGAGAGATACTTTTGTTTCTGCTAATAGTTTCCACTGCATATTACATCATTCATAAACTTTCCATAAGGGCACTGAACAAGTGCAGCACAGCTGTATTTAACTACACACACATTTCAACCATGTTTTTAAAGGTGAGCAGGAATTCGGAAGCGTTTTTCTTTGTTTGATTCTGCTTTTTTTTCTTTTCTTTTTTTTCCCTTTCCTTTTATTTTCTCATCCCCTCTTTTTCTCCCCCCTTCGCCCCCCAGTAGAATTTGTAAGTAACTCTGATTCATAGGATCAGAAAAATTGTGAAGAATGAACTTTTTCATGTTCCTGTTTGTTCTGGAAGAAACAAAAGGTCGTCACTGTAAAAGACAGGTGGATAGAAGCAGAAGTTAAAGCTGAAGAATCACAGAATCACAGAATCGTAGGGGTTGGAAGGGACCTCCAGAGATCATCGAGTCCAACCCCCCCGCCAAAGCAGGTTCCCTACACCAGGTCGCACAGGTAGGCGTCCAGGCGGGTCTTGAATATCTCCAGAGAAGGAGACTCCACAGCCTCCCTGGGCAGCCTGTTCCAGTGCTCCGTCACCCTCACCGTAAAGAAGTTCTTGCGCACACTGGTGCGGAACTTCCTATGCTCCAGCTTCTGGCTGTTTCCCCTTGTCCTGTCTCCACACACTGCTGAAAACAGTCTGGCCTTGCCACTTTGCCCCCCACACCTTAGATATTTATTGACCTGGATCAGGTCCCCTCTCAGTCTTCTCTTCTCAAGGCTAAACAGACCCAGATCACTTAGCCTTTCTTCACAGGGGAGATGCCCCAGGCCCTTCACCATCTTTGTGGCTCTCCGCTGGACTCTTTCCAAGAGATCCCTGTCTTTTTTGTCCTGGGGAGCCCAGAACTGGACACAGTACTCCAGATGAGGCCTTAGCAGGGCAGAGTAGAGGGAGAGGATCACCTCCCTCGACCTGCTGGCCACGTTCTTTTTAATGCACCCCAGGATGCCATTGGCCTTTTTGGCCACAAGGGCACACTGCTGGCTCATGGCAACCTGACGTCCACCAGGACACCCAGGTTCCTCTCCGCAGAGCTCCTCTCCAGCAGGTCATCCCCCACCCTGTACCGGTGCATGCAGTTATTCCTCCCCAGATGCAAGACTCTACACTTGCCTTTGTTAAACCTCATCTGGTTTCTTACTGCCCAGCTCTCCAGCCTGTCCAGGTCTCGCTGAATGGCAGCACAGCCCTTGGGTGTGTCAGCCAATCCTCCCAACTTCGTATCATCAGCAAACTTGCTGAGGGTGGCCACTATCCCCTCATCAAGGTCACTGATGAAGATGTTGAACAGGACCAGTCCCAGCACCGACCCCTGAGGAACACCGCTGGTTACAGGTCTCCAACCGGACTCTGCACCGCCAATGACAACCCTCTGTGCTCTGTCAGTCAGCCAGTTCTCAACCCACCTCACTGTCCACTCCTCTATCCCGCACTTCCTCAGCTTCATTATAAGGATGTTGTGGGAGACAGTGTCAAATGCCTTGCTGAAATCAAGGTAGACTACATCCACTGCTCTCCCCCCATCCACCCAGCCAGTGACAACATCATAGAAGGCTACCAGGTTGGTCAAGCATCACGTCCCCCTGGTGAACCCATGCTGACTACTCCTGATAACCTCCTTTTCTTCCAGAAGAAATGTGCTAGCCAAATGTTCGAAAAGTTTTAGAGACAAAAATGAACTTGTGTTTAATATGCAAAACTTACTTAGTGTATTTCATTAAATTAATTATATTTATCTCAGACAATAATCTACTCCCGAGCAAAGCTTAGCACAGGAACTTCAACCTCACTACTGACTTAGGCACTGCTGAAATCTAAAAAAACCCCACACAAATGAAGACCCAAAAATCTAAAATGCACCCAACAGCTCTCCAAGTTTTAGGCATCAATCACAAGAAGATCTAATTCTGCTGTGTGAAGAAACGTTTTTTTCAGCTGTGTAAATTCTTGCCCCACACATACACTGACACAGATGAGCTTCATGAACGTATGCAACTCTCATTTCATTAACATTGCATCCTTTAACAAAGCCTAATTTTGTTCTGTTTTTAAATTATCAGCAGGCAAGACAGAGAACAAAATCTTATCTCACAGGATTTCCTTTCAAGAGAGAAAGGAATATCCCCTGTAACAGTAACTCAAATCTTTTGGTAATACTGAGACTATAAACAATGTCATGTTAGGATAATTTTCTACTATTATCGGTATTGATCTTATTCCAAGGCATATAAAAAACAGATTTCCAGCCAATGAAACTTCAAATAATGAAAATAAACAGGTGTCACACAGATGGTTTCTTTTACTGCAATGCGTTTTTTAGCTTGACGATTAATATACTCTGAAAACGAACTGTACAAGAAAACACAAATAAACTTTTAAAATTTTATTACAATAATTTGTAAAGCTGAATCTATTCCAGTTTGAAAAATATACCAATACAACGTGCTAAAATGAGGTCATGCAGTCAGTAGTAAAGCATTAAAAAAATTTCCAATGAAGAAGCAATATCGCTGTTATCTAGGTTAACGAAAACTTTGGCTCACCTGCAGGCAGCTTCTTGTACTCTCTTGTTGCTATCCAGGATACGCTGTAGCAACTCAGTCATTAATGGCTTCAAGTATGTGTCTGGGGGTTGACTAACTACCCAGTGTGCATAGCGACTAAGAGTCCAGCATGTAATGGAGCGCACAAGAGCCTTTTTGTCAGAGAGGCACTGAATAAGGTGAGGGATCAGCTCAGGAAGATATGGAATCATACCCTGCATGCAGCCTGTGAGGAAAACAATAACAACAACAACAAACAAACCACAACAAAAAACAGTTACTTCAGTACCAGAATTAATGAGAAGTAATACTTCCTAGAAAGGCTATTATCATTCTCTATCGCATAATAATACATTTTAACAATATGCAAAGCAAGTCTATCTAATTTGTGTTAAATTATAAGAGAAACCTTATCATAAACAACAGTTAAACCTTCCCAATTAAATTTATATTCGACTGTACTTCTGCTTCAGTGCTTCCCCAATCTCCAGAAATTCTGCTTTATTACATGGAGTAAAGCAAGTACATAAAATGAGTTTATAAAGCTTCAGTGTTCTAAGTCAGGCTGCTCAAGAGTGACCAAAACAACAAGTACAGAAAGATTCAACTTTGATAACAAATAATCACATCATTAAAAAGGATATTTTTTCAGCAATTTAATTTCCTTCTTCTGATCAGCAATAGCTGACCTTTCATGCCATCAAGAAGAACAATACATTATTAAGTTTTACCAGAAGTACTAACTTTCACCTTGCTTAAACTGGAATCAAAGCCAACAAAAAAGTTTTTCAGCAACAAAGAAAATGTACTCAGTAGGCACTATGGGAAAAACAAAGATAATGCAGGCAGACACGGATCCAAACATATTTCTTCCATCTGCCAAAAAGACAAAGATGCTGGAAACACAGACAAAAGGCCAAAAAGCCTATAAGTACAGAAGAAATTAAGTTATCACATGTGAAACATATAATGATCCACTAAAAGTGGCTCAGGGCACTGAAGTCAGAAGAGTGATCTTTTCTGTTTCTGAAAACAACAAATAAAATGTAAGGACTGAGTTTATTAAAATTATTTTTAGTTGTATTAAATCAAATTGGTACCTAATTAGTGACAAATAAATATACAGTGAAGAGTTAAGAAAGTGGGAGTAAAAGAAAACTTAAGTTGTTCAGTCTTCCAAATTTAGAAAATTTAAATAACACCAGTCACCAACAAGTAGATGTAGAGATTAATCACTGAAACTAGATCAGTGAAAGGCACTTACTTGCTTGCACAAGTAAACGTGCCTAGAAGGAATCACAGATCTGCCTCAGAGCCAGACAATAGATTTACTAAGTTGATATTCACTGCTGCCTTACCTTCAGCAATTGCTCCAAGAACAAGGATACCTGATTCCTTAACTACCCATTCGGGATGGAAGAGCAATTCCTTCAAAAGGGGTAAGATGTGTGGCAAAAGTTCATCACGAAATACATTGGCCAAAACGTCTAAAGCAGCAGCAGAACACTTCCCTGAGGGAAATTAACAGCATTAATCTCATTTGCTGTTAGCCAGTATAATTCTCATTTTAACTTTAAGCTGTCAGTGGAATGTCAGGGCATTATTACAAAAAAGAACACTTCAGTTTCATTACAATATATATTGCGGCCCTTCCCTCTGGTGTGAGGGTACAGCTTTTAGAAATCCAGTTTTGCAGCACTTAAATACCCACTAAAAACACATATACTGCAGCGAGACTAAAATGCTCACTGACAGAAACCACACCATCATACAGCAACATTCTATATACTACGTAATTTCAGGACCACATAACACTAAGGGAGCGAAAGGTCTGAGATTCAAATGTTACAACTGGAGAAACCAGAGAGAAAATGCCTAATAAATAAATAAATAACAGCATTTGATAAATATATATATATATATATATATATATATATATGATCCATGTATCAAGGCAACCAACATCAATCCCTACAGAACAAAAGCAAACCTGCAAACCTCTGTTCTGAACTCTTGTAAAAAAAAAAAAAAAAACAACAACTCCTGTACATTAATACAAATAAGAGTGCCTTGAACTAAGTATATAATCTCTTATTTATAGAAAAAAAGCTCACAAAAGAAAAATCAAGAATGTCTTAAAAATATGATTCAGAAGTTCTGTTGTTTCCACTGCAGTGTTGTCATACCTAGAAAAATAACACTAAAGCCATTTTATAAAGAATGGGTGTTTTATGAAATTTTTATTGCACTGTTTTGCTCATTATGATCTCAGTTCCTTACTAATCTGTCAGAAAAGTTCAAAAGGGAACAGAAGGTTTATAGAAGATAGGCAAAATATACAAAGCATATAGTAATATGTAAAAATCCTAACCTAGATCTAAGAGCTACCGGGCCCATATAGGACATAGATAAGTTTTATATGAGAGGTAATAACTACCAGAACAGAGAATAAATGTAAGACTTTCTGCTCTGCTTCTAGATGAAGTTCAAAATGTTTCCATGAAATAAAGGAATCTTCAACTTACAACAGATCTCAATTGCAAAGCAATAATTAACAGCACAAACTCCCAACAAAGATCTGCACTTCCACCCATCAGTTAAGACTTTCAGCTTTTACTAGGGAAGAAGGGACCCAAAATAACTGACTTTCTAGATTAAAAGAACACATATTTTATCAAATTAATCCACTAAACATTTCTATTGTCCCCTAAAAACATATTTCCTCATTTTACTAGTCAACATCTTCAGGTTCATAACTGAGAAATCAGCTCTTTGATAAGGAATAACCAGCTAGAGAATCTGTTCTTCCTCTTCAAGCAGTCAGGAGTAAAACCAACAAAGAGACAAGAGTAGCAGCTGTAAATTTATCTCATGTGGAGTATAGTCAGAAGACAAATGCTTCCCTGCTCCAGCAGCTCCTCATGGCTATGTCTGCTCTTGATGGCTCATGCATTCTATTCTGGTCAGAAGCAAATTTTTTACATATAAAAATAAATATTGGTAGTAACAATAATGCCATCTGAAATAACCTCCTGTCCACCCCACCCCCCAGGCCCCAAAATACAGTATCACCCCTGTTCTACCTACCCAAACCACTAATTACATCAGAATTTATTTTCCTCCTGCTCAAAAGCAAAGCCCCTGTATTTCCATACACAAAATCTTTTTACTGCAGTTCTCATATTGCACAATTAACTGTATTTTAACATGTATTTTACACATCACTTTGACATACTTAAATTCCAGTCAGAAATAGCATCATCATCATCAATTTCATCATCATCATCATCACGATCTTCAATGCCATCTTCCTCATGTTTCTGAGCTACTGTTCGTGAACGATGAAAACGAGGTCTTATGTCCTGTTCGCTATCTGGAATAGCTTCATCTTCTTCAACATCCCCCTGTCATCAAAATGGTTTCATCAGTACAATTACATTATTCAGGGAAGTTAAAAATGCATGCTAAATTTCAGTGCAAGATTTTGTAGCCATATGAAAGATTCACACCTCACTAAAAATGCCATTGTTCCTGAATTCTCCTGCAGTATTTAACTGAAAAATTACAGAAAAACATACATGAGATAAACTCATGTAAAAGTACTAAGTATCTTTCTTATTAAGAGGCTGCAATTGAAAGGAATGAATTAGAAAGCACATAGACATACTCTAAAGCACTGGGATAGAAAAAGCTCTAATTCAACCTAGAAGGGTAATAGAACTGATGCTGAAGTTTTCTTTTTTTTTTGTTTCCTTGCAGGAACGGGTCATGGGTAACAGTATCTCAACACCCAAACTGGATGAGGGCGGACAGAAGCAAAGCTGGAAAACACACTGATTATTTTCTAACAAACCCAGTAATTATAGTATTTAGAATCTGGAGCAGTCCCTACACCATCTTGCCCCTGAGATCTAATTCTCCACTGAATAGATGGTAGACCAGATTCAGTCTATCAATTGAATCATTCTGATTCATAACTTCGAAGTTAATCAGTATTTCCATGCAATGAAAGAAATTGATGCTCACCTTCAGCAAAATAATATCTATCTCGGAATATTTCATACCATTCACCAGCACAGGTATCAGCCTACAAAGGGATATTGATATACATCAAAACAATGTTTAATTAAAAAAAAAAAAAAAAAAAAAAAAAAAAGATTACCTGAGCCTTAATTTTGGTTGCAATTCTTCCCAAAAGAAACAGAAATCCAAAAACCTGGAAACCTGATACAAACTCAAGCTCCATTTCATGCTCATCAGTATTTATAATCTGAAATAGTGTTAACTTCACCTCACAAACTTTCTAACAAGTGGGCTTCTCACCTCACAGGACATTATTCTTTCATAAAATGAAACTAACTTCTGAAAGGTGCTTTAAAGTAAACCTAAAGCAATTGAAAACTCCCATAATATGGTCTCGCCAGCAGTACTTGGGATTTTTACCTCTGTCTGTGAATCCTTCCTTGCTAAGCCTAGAAGATGGAAGACTACATTGAACCCTCTTAACATAGGTTAAAAAAAAACCAAAGCCAACCAAACCAAACATGTATGAAAAGCTAATACAAGCTTGTAATATTGCTTCAGCCCCAATGATCCACGTATGACCTGCAACTGAGAAGTATTCATTCTGAAGGTAATTAGAACAGTAGAATACTCATGCATCTCAGTGGCATGTTACCTTCTGATATTTTAATGTAAGAGTAGTAAGCATTCTGATCAACACCAATTCACTGGCATTTCTACAGTGTACTTCATGAAGTATGCACAAATTATGTATTTTATAAGAAAGTCTACAGGAAAAAAATGGAACAAGATATCATGTTTTATTAGATATATAAACAGATTTTTAACAGAGCTTTTCCCACCCTTACTTTAATATATTGCATTTTTTTGTGGGCTTTTTTTTTTCCTTTTTCCTGAAATTAATTAATAGCATAGATCCACATTAAAATGGGAGTAATAAGAAAACTGCTTTCAACAAGCATGTTGAGATCATAAGAAATACATTGGTCAGTCTGAAAGTAATGCCTCCTATTTATTTCCATGGAAACTACAGGAGATGAAAAGAGTACAATAACACTATTTGTTAGGGCAAATTCTCAGCTACAAAACACTTACTTTTTCAACATCCACCACTACCTATGCATTTTCACTAGTGATGACCAAGAGCATGCATGCTACACTCATAAAAATATGCCTCACTGTCACCCTTGCTGAAATGCACCACCCACCACCTCACTGTGCTCACATCCACTGTTTGGTGTCCTGAAACATTCAGCAGCATTAGTGAATGCCAGTGGGTGCCACTTTTTCCATGTCAGATGCCATTTTGTCAGACTGCCCCTTTCCTGTCATTTGTCTTATGGCAACAAAATGTAATGGAATATTGGGAAAGTTCAGCTCCTTACTGCCACACTACTAACATTTGGCTTCTGACACTGTGGGCCAGTACAATAAAATAGGAGGCATTATTTTCAGGCAGCCGTCATATACTAATAATTTCATCCATTTTTTTTCCAGAAATTTAGAAGATTCTTGAAGAAAAATAAAGCAAATATGTAGTATGAAGCTGCTGCAATGTTAGTGTTCATTTATGTCAGAAGAAATTTAATACTAGTCAACTTTTCAGTGTAAATATGACACATGGCAGAAAGGATGTGTGTAGAACTAGTAACTTCAATCACAGAATATTCAAAGTTCAAGACACATACAAGGATCATTGAGTCCAGCTCCTTATTTGCTATCACTCTTTTTTGTCTGAGCTACAAAATAAGGAATTAAATAAAACCATTTTAACACTAAAAAGTCATTTATCATAATATTAGTTCTCCTGGTTTCAACTCCTATTTTTTTTTTTTTATCTCTATGGTAGGTGCTTTAATCTCTTATGTCTCCAATTGCTTATGAAAATTATTATTATTACTTTTAATGGATTGCTTCCCATATAAATTCCACTATCTACTATCTTCCCGTCGCATCTTCACTAGAAGAACAAAAATCACAGATAGAACTATTGTAGTATTTTCAAAAATCTTCCATGTGTACACAGAAAAAGAATAAACCACAAAAAATCTCCATTTACTGGGAGCAGTGAAAAATTTGTTAATTATTAGAAATAAGGCTTTTCTAAGATTAGTCTAGAAAAAGTTACAAGACATGTAGACATGTAAATCTCAGACATGGATGTTCACCCTCCTTCAACTTAAATCTAAGTGATCTTGAGTCACTTTGTTATGTCCTTTATACAAACAGACAACTGTTGGCATGACTATACATACAGAACGATTGCACTGAGATCCCCAAACTCGCAGCTGTCAAAGCTACTTCTTGATGTGCACCATGGTACACTACATATTAAAGAAAATGTCATGTGGAATGTTTAACACACAACAGTGTATCTTAGTATCCATCTGATATTTAACAAACTTAAGCTTGAGGTAAAGCACTCCAGCAATACAGTTTAGTTGCTTCTAAACCCAGCTAAGTACGAAAGAGAAGCCTTTTAAAGTAACTGTACCACAACCATTTTTACTCTGCAGAAGAACTAGCTACAGGAAAATTATTCTAAGCATGGTGTAGGCTAGATTCAGCCTTTTTAAGATTGTCTTGGAACAAGTCCATTGAACTTTAAAGATGACAATTTCAGAAACAATCAATTGTAATAACTAATACTTACTTAGTAAGATGCCGACATAAAACATCCTTACAAATGGGCTGTTCAGCCAAAGTCAGCCAAAACTCACAGGCCTCCAAAGCCACATTTTCATCTTGGTCCTGGGTCCTTAGAAGCATGTACTACACAGTACAAAAAGAAATTACTTGTGTAAGTTCTAGGTGACCAAAATAAACTACTAATGTTGGAAAGTGCGCCCATAAGAACCTGAAAATGTCACCACAGTATTTTTGTTTCTTTGGTAAGGTGGGAAGAAAGACTTAGGAGACTATGTGAGGCTATGGTGAGACTTCTTAATCCTATATGATTCAGACTGAATGTGTGCACTGCTTAAGTAAGAACATCATTACAAAGAATACAAAGATACAGACAAGATACTCAACATAATTAAGTTTCTGGTGAACATAAAACGACCTCCCCTTCAGTTTTGAATAAAAAGGTACAAATATACATTTAAAATGGAAATACTTTTAAAAATTCCAATACTTTTACTTCCAAAAACCAACAATGTGCCAATCTGAATAAATAGAACTTCCAACATGATAACAAATCAATAAACCGAAGTCTCAGAGTTTTCTAGCATTAATTTTCTAGCATAAACTCAATATCAAATCTGTAAACTTGGAAGAAACTTTAACCATGCTTAAACAAAAATATAATGAAATACAAATATAAACAGAACGTCTAAGTATACCACTACTAAATCAGTTTCTTACGGACAACTGCCAGAACAATGCTACAAAGATGGTTGTGACAGCTGAAGTAGTAACTCTTACAATTTTCCATATTGTCACTTATTTCTGAAAAGGTTGGTTTCTTAGTATTAGAGCCTGCTGTAACATTTTTATCAACGATTTTGATGAGTGGATTGAGTGCACCTTAGCACTTAGTTCATAGACGATATCTAGTTGGGCAAAAGTGTTGAGCTGCTTGAGGCTAGGAAGGCTCTGCAGAGGGATCTGGGCAGGCTGGGTCAAATGGTATTCAACAAGGCTAAATGTTAGGTGCTACATTTCAGTCATAACAACCTCATGCAGTGGTACAGACTTGGGGAAAGGGCTGGGAAGTTGCCTGGCAGAAAAGGATACGGGAGCGCTGGTCAACAGTTGGCTGAACATGAGTCAGAAGTTTGCCAACCTGGCTAAGAGAGCCAATGGCATCCTGGTCTGTATCAGAAGCAGTGTGACCAGCTGGACTAGGGAAGTGATGGTCCCTATGTATTTAGCACTGATGAGATGCCACCTCAAATGCTGTGTTTAGCTCTGGGCCCCTCACTACAAGAAATACAGCTGCAAGAACACACTCAGAGAAGAGAAATGAAGTTGGTGGAGGGACTGGAAAACAAGACTTATGAGAAATGGCTGAGGGAATCAAGGTTGTTCAGCCTGGAGTAGAGGCTCAGGGGAAACCTTTTCGCTCTCTCTAAATGAAAGGAGGTTGCAGTAAGATGGATGTTGGTCTTGGGTGTTGGTCTCCTTTCTTAGGTGACAAGCAATAGGATGCAATGAGATGGTATCAAGTCACACATGGAAAGATTTATATTGGACATCAGGAGGAATTTCTTCACAGTGAGGATGGAAAGGCATTAGAAGAGGCTGCCTAGGGCAGTGGTGGAGTCTCCATCTCTGGACGTATTTAAGAGACATGTGGGTGTGGTGCATAGGAAGGTGAGTTAGGTGTGGACTTTGTAATGTCAGGTAGCTGGTTGGACTTGATGATCTTGAAGGTCTTTCTGGTCTTTCTCAAACTAAATTATTCTATGACTCATGATTCTAGAAGCCTCATAAAACTTGAAATAGAAAGGGATACATTTTTTTCCCCCCAACTGTTAACAAATACGTCTTTATCTGAAGAAAACAACAGGATGCAAGTAATCTTATGACTGCAGTACATTTCTTCATTATCTCTTCATATCATGAATACACTATTCATTTATTACAAGTAATCTCATTATGTTTTAAATCATTACAAAAATCAGACTTTCTATCCTATCCTATGATCCTGTGATCCACATATTTGGATAAATATCAGTCATAAGCATATAAGTTTAATTTAATAACTGAGAACCTAGGGTCTATTCCTGACAAAATCTGTTATAAAGTTTTCAGATAAAAACAAGAGAAATAGCTCTCCCATCTGCCTCTGCACCTGGAAGCGCATGCTAAAACAAAACAAAACCCAAACAAAACCATTCCTTTATGCTCCAAGAACTTGGCATAAAAATTAGCCCTAAACTTGCCTGTTTTAAAAGCACAATACTGCCCAAGATCTTCTGTATTAGAACCACTACTGGATCATTAATATTCTTAATAGTTTAAAAACTGATTTGCCATTAACATAAAGGCCATTGTGTGCATACAAGTTTGTCTCTTTTTAAGACCTCCTCACTTAATCAGAGCAGCCTCTATCTGCAGCATTCAGCTTAAAAACTGTCAACCTTCAAAGGGGCAAAAGCAACTTCACCTGAACGCTAAAAAATAGTCACAGTTATGGGGTATTACATCTGCACTCATCTAGATGTGTACAGAACTGATAAAAATCACTAACAGTACATGGTAGTCCCCTATTTGAAAAAAAAAAAAAAAGTCTAGTCTTTTTATTATAGAACATAAATTCACTACTACTGTATTTTGCAGAAAGGAAATAAAATAATAGTCTTTTCAACAACAAAATACCAGGTATAACAAGAATACAATCTTTGATTTTCTGTGTAGTGATACTACTAGGTCAATCTCCTCAAACGTGAGGAGAGGCTGCCCAGAACAACGTTTATATAGCTTTTTTTTTCTTGTCCTTTATGTGCCTGAAAACAGTTTCCAGGATGAGCTGCTCTATCATTTTTCCAAGGAAAAGCATTTCTTAGAAGTGCTTTTTATTTGTACTTATTTCTGCAACCCCAAACTAATTTCAGCATGCAACAAAGAAAATAAGACTCACCTCAACTATACTAATCATATGAGGAAGAAGACGATCCATGCGAACTTCCAGCAACATTACCAGAGCACGGCAAACATTTTTGCGTACCTCAGGCTCCTCATCAGTAGCCAGTGCAAAAAGATTCTATTGGAAAGCAGTACCATTTTATAAGTCTCACTTAACTTAGTTCGACTTGCATTTAAATTTACATTACTGGCAAACTAAAGTATACAAATATATAACTGTCACCATCCATTCCCATCTGAGAATACTTTGCTATTTCTTACAGATATTTTCTTTAAAGCAAATTATATTTTCAGACTCTCAGTGCACACAGTACACGCGACGAAACATTGGGTAATGGTAGAGATATTGGCATAAGAACATTATTTTCTGGCTTTTTCTTTTCCTAAAAGTACTAAAGCCATGCTTCAAGGCGCAACAGCTGCGCACCAAATACTTCAGATAAACGGAACTACCACCATTCTAGTTCATGTTCAGTACTAATACCTAAAGACACAGATTACCCAGACAGACAAAATGACATGATGACACTACTGCTGAACTCTCCATCACAGGTAGTGACAGACTGATGTTGTTACTGCTGCATCTTTATATGAATACATTTCCTCCGCTTACAAAAAGGAAATACGTTTCAAAAGGTATTTTTTATGCTGAGAGAGTATTTAGACCTATCAGCTTCAAACACAAGCATGCAAAATAAACTTGAATTCAAAGGGTGGATATAAAACTAAGAACAGGAAGCCCAAAGTAACTGCAGCTAGAGGCAGAGACAGTTATAAAACACTATCTTAAACTCTTGGTAGGTCAGACATGCAATATGACTTAATCTTGCCTCTCCCAACAAAGAATGCTCACTCACCTCTATAAATGCATCTATGTGCATCATAAGAGCTTGAGTTCTGCTGATGATAAATTGATTGACACATGCAACAGCGTGAGATCTAGAAACAGAGCAGTTAGAATATACATTTTCTGTCACTTAAAGACATTTTCTAAACTGTACATAAATATAAAAAAAAAATCATTCAGAATCAAATCACACAATGAAAAATCACCTGGAGAGAAGACTGAAGAGCACACAGTACACCAGGTGTAGCCTCACCAATGCTGAGTAGAAAGGAAAGATCATGCCTCTTACATTCTGGTAGCACTTTGGCTAATGCAGCCTACTTACCTTCTTTGCAGTAAGGGAATATTGCTGGCTCATTTCAGAGTAAATGCCACTGTTTTTGTTGATAAACAACAGCAGTAGCAAGTAAATTCTGGCAACTTCCTATGCCATATTTTTTGCTATTTAGAACAGTTTAATACAGTATTCAAGTGAAAAGATGAACTCCTTTCATGGAATTACAGAATCAAAGGGGTTAGAAGGGACCTCTGGACATATGGTCCAACCTCCAATTTACAGTTTTCTAAGTTTTCAGACAGCTTAAAAAAGAAAAAAAACAGAAACTTTCTCCTGCAAGAATTCAAAAAAAAAAAAAAAGAGGTATTTTCACTCTCCCATTGCTGCAGTCATTACAAAACACATGAAACATGTAAGATAGTTGTTTGGTTTTTTTGTTTTGTTTTGTTTTTTGTTTTGTTTAATGATTCTGAACAAATAAATGTAAGAAGGCACAGAGATCTCGTGCACCAGTAACCATCATGCTGACCTACCTGGTTAATAGATCAACCCTCTTCACTCCCTTATACATCTTTTAAATCTACCATTAGTGTATGATATTCCACAACAAAGTCACTTTGAATATTATGAAAATTTAATGTGGTGGTTAGAGCGTAATACACTTAGCTTTTTAAAATCAGAGTAATTTAAGCAGATCTATAAAACACCTATGTCTCTGCTCATATTTTAACAAGGATCTGTAGTACCACATTTTAAACCTACCTTATTTTTGGACTGCTGTGCTTGAAGAACTGTAAGAATTTAGGTATCATGATATTGAGTGGTCGATCTAATACATCACTATCTAAAATTTCAGCAGAATCTTCACATATCTTCTGAAGAGCCCCAAATGCACCCTGTTTAAAAAACAAGCCATACACTTGCTGTTTCACATTCTGTAGGAAGCAACATTTCAGAATATACAATTTCAAGACAACACTACAGTAATTGTAGTGATCTAAATTTGAAGCAAAATTGAAACATACTTATAGGCCTTTTATTTAATATTTTACACCTTGATCTGTAAGATGTCAAGATGGTCAAATGGCTGATAAGTGCTAATTTAATTTTAGCTTTCAATGCTCATCTGTTCAATTGTTTTTAAAAATGCTTAAAACATAGTTCCTTTTTGTCTTGCAAAAACAGCATCAGAACACTACATAACAGCATGGCACACCGGACCAGCCTTTTCATCAAAAGGTTTATTTTATACAAAACGCTTCACAAACTTATGGAGACAGCATCAACTAACTAAATTTAAATCTAAATTCATATATTTTTATTTTTTTAAAAATCAGTCAATACTTTTTTTCCTCCACAGTTTAAAACAGTTAGGCTGGTATTCAATTATTTTCCTTCATACACACTGAAAAAAAAAAGTTCACACTAGCCTGAAATAGAGTATCAGATCATGTTTCCAGATGACGCTGTATGAACAATGAACAAATTATGTGTTTAAGTAAGAAAATTTGAGGTCAGTATGATGAAGATTTACTTAAACTATTAGGCACCCCAGACAGGATACTTACAGATGTCTTGACAATTCATCTCCATCCTTAATTTTGCTTTTATGCAAAACAAACAAATTCATTTTAATGAATGCTAACAAGGCATGAAAAGTAGAGTAAGTGTCTAACTTGAGCCACTGTTATCAGAAGAGACCATAGATGTATGCACATACAGGCACAAAATAGTGTTAATGTGCACTGTATCTATGAAGAGATAAAAAATGATCGATTTCAGATGACAATCTGTTTTAGAATAAGTCTTCTTACCTCACAAGTATTGTAGTCCTCTGAATCTAAGAGACTGCAAAGCTTTGGTAAAAGTTCAGGCCAATTCTGTAATTCTCCTTTTGAAGCAATGGTTGTTATCAGAATACCTAAGTGAAAAAGAGGAATGAGGGAAATGAGATCTAATTTTCTCAGGTTTCATACTTATTCTTTTTTTCTTTTGTCCTCTTCTAGAATAACAAAGGAATTAAGAAATAGCAAACATAAAAAGAGGAAGTACATTTAATTACAAATAGTGTTTGAAAGGCTATCAAATGCAAAGGATAGTTGTGCCTTCCTCTCACCACAAAGGGCTCAAGATGTGAGAGCAGTTCCAATTAAGGAAACAATCATGCCCAAACACTAAGACAGGTTTGGCTGTAAATTTACTAAACACAGTATGCACTTAAGACACCTCTTATTATGTTATAAAAGCATGAACACAAGACGTGCATCAGATTTGTTGTCATTCAATGAACTTAAAATCCAGTAGTGAAGCTGAGAACACACAACTTAAGGACATTTACACCAAAATTATGGAAACATGCTAAGACTAAAATACTTAGATAGAGCTTGCACACTATGGCAGGTCATCCACTGATCAGCTCTAGAGGCTAGCTGATTCAGATCCAGCAAACAAACAAGACAGCCCAATTAGTCACTAATTCCATTTCCAGCACACAGAGAAAACCCAGAAAAAAAACTGAATTAGGAGAAAGGAACACAGAAAGCTCCCTAGGTACTGTCTTTGTAGAAGACAAAATGAAACAGGTAGCATAATTTTCACTGACACAGACATTTATCTCTACTAAGTACAAGCACTAAAGAATGTGGTATTACTACAACTAATAGTCTTCCAAGTGAGAACTTCTCGTTTCCTAAGAACTTAAATTGAACTAATCACCAAATGTCATCTTCCTTTGGATAAAATGTTAAAATTCTTATTCAATAGACAAGAACATAGGTCAATTTTACAGAGCAAGAGATTTTCTTGGAATAACATAAGGTAACTGAAGAAATTTTGCATCATGCTTCCATGGAAGCAATGAGGCCGGAAAAACTAAGAAGGCAACAGGCAAATAAAAATTGTGAGAGATAAAAAACAACTATACAGCTCACAGTACTTATTTATATACAGCTTTTTTTCATAACTGCAGCTGAAGAGAAAAGGTTCCTGTAAGTCTGCACAGGGACCTCTGGGTCCACCCAGCCCAACCCCTGCCCATGCAGGAGCACCCAGAGCAGGATGCCCATACCCCAAACATCTAAGATCTCCAAGGAGGAGGCTCCACAGCCTCTCTGGGAGACCAGAGAGGTCACTGCTCTGTCACCAGCGCAGTAAAGAAGTTCCTAGTGTTCAGGAGGAACTGCCTGTGTTCCAGATTGTAACCACTGCCCCTTGTCCTAGCACTGGGTATCACCCAAAGGAGCCTGGCTTCAGCCTCTTTGCATTCTTAGCTATTTATATACATGAATGATATTCCTCCTGAGCCTCCTCTTCTTCAGGAGATCAGTCTTTTCCCTTTCCTCCAGTCCTTTAATCTTCTTGGCTTTTTGTTGGACTGTATGTCCAGGTCTGCCTTGTTCTAGAGGGTATAGAACTGCACACAGCACTCCAGGCACTGGATAGAGGGGAAGGATCACCTTCCTCAACTCGCTGGCAATGCTTTGACTAATGCAGCCCAAGATATATTAGCCTTCTTTTCTGCATGGTCAACTTGCTGACTCACATAATTAAACAGAACTTCACAAAAAGAACAAAATACATCAATGCTCTTGAACCCAGAGAAAGTACTTACATCACAAAACTGTCTCCCTACATTAGAACTGGCACAGATTAGTAGAATTAACATGGGTTCAGAAGCAAACATACAAACAAAATTCCTGAAACTCCACTGGACCAACAAGAGAGAAAAGTCACACGTCAAGCCTTAAATGGGTTGGTAGTTTTGGAAAGGTCCTAGAAGTGCTTTCAGAGGGCAAGCAAATGGAAAACTATAAGCATTTTTCAGAAAGGCTTATTCCAGACAGGGATAACTTAAGAGGAAATACGTTGAGACATGCAGGAAAGAAGCAACTTAAGGCCACTGCTCCATACAACAGGGGCACACATAGTTGAGGCCATACACGTCATTACGAGCTTTCTGTACAGGTCTGCAGAGAAGCCATTTAATGTTGTGTCAGTTTGGTTTTGTTTTTCCATTTTTAAATTATTAAAAGAAACTAGTGGGGACAAACTAAAAAACAGGCTATCAAGTACTCGCAGAGGCAAAGACTATATAACATATGAAGTTTTGCAAAAGGTTTTAAGAATAATGAGGAAACAGGCATAGGAATTACGTTTTAGATAATTACGTTCACATTACACAAAATCTACATGGACTTCTGATACATTTTATCTCCTTTCCAATATGAAACATCCCCTGCTCCTCCTGCTTTATTTGGCCGTTAGGGAACAGAGGACACCAGATATTAGCCTTAGTCATTCCTCTGTGATACTAAGTCACAGAAATCTGGACACCAGATGAATAACCAAATTAAATAAATGCTCAGCTTAGCAGTTTCTGACTTCTGATGTATTTGAGCAAGAGCTGACACCTAAGGGAACCCTTCCTTCTCACCAACAACCTAAGCAGCAAGGTTAGAAATCTGAAAGTAAAAATCTTTACAAATATTCTCTTTGATGTCTAACAAAATTCAAATCAGTATTACAGAATCTTTTGCTATATCACTTGACAAATAGGAAACTTACCGAACACAGTTATTCAGCTACGAGAGCACCAAGCATGTGAGAAACTCCAGAGGAAATGTCAGACATTGTTAAAAATGAAAGTGTCATTGTCACCTCTTTCCTCACTATTTCAACTACAGGCAACCCTACTTTATAGCATCAACACTAAAATTAAAAAAAATAAAAAATAAAAAAAAAGAACACAAAGAAAAAGCAGCTAAGCTCCATACTTTAATGAAAGCAGCAGGGAAAGGCTGGGTTGCTTCTGTTTTGCTTCATTTTGGGTAGTACTTTGCCTCTGTAGCTCTTAAAATTTTATTTCTAAAATCCTTAATCTAAAAATCTAATTTCATGGCAAAATCACATCCCTGATACAACCATGTGCCTTCATTTCCCTTCTGCAGTGAAGCTTCTTCAGTCCTGCCACTACTCTCATCAATCTATTTTGCCTGTTAACTTTTAAGCAGGGCCTGCCTAAACTAGAATCCCAGTGAAGATTTAAGAACTGTCATAATCATCCCCAAGATAGATGCATTCATTTCCTAGCAAGTTTGTGAATCCTCAACATATACAGCACTCATTTTAAAATTTGAATCCACACTGGCATGAGGGTTTTTAAAACCTGTGCCACATCACACAGAGAAGTTTCACATTGTTACTCATTTAGGGCTTAAGAACAGGGAAATGGTAAATGGTGGAACTGATCAGCTTGCCTCCATCTTGGTCATAAGTGTTAGCATTTGTCTGGATAGCACCAGATGTGAGAGACCAGAAAAGGAGTGAAGGCCACATTACTTCTTCTCTGACGCTATTCCAAGGCTGCTGTTTTTGCTTGTCTTCCTCTCAGAATTCCAGAGATCCTATTTATGGGTGATCCATTAAATTAACTGTGCCTGAACAGCAAAAACCTATATGCACCTCTGACTACAAAATGCCAACAAGCAATGTGATAGGTAGCAAAATATTTACATGTAGGTGACATCAAGATGCTGGTGGGTACTGGACAGAAGTCAGGAGGATCCGACATTTATTTCATATGGGAATGTACACAGCAGACAGTAAATAGGAATCCTTATGTAAGCATACAGATCAACAGTTGATACACATCTTCTGAGATCATACATGTCTGAATACTCCCTGCAAGGATCACTTAAAGCTCAATAGTAATTAAACAACCCACAAACAATTCCTACTAGAAGAAATCAAAGAAGAATAGCTTGGAAACAACACAGAAAAAAAGCCCCCAGACCAAAAACAAAGAACTAACAGTAACCACCAAATCAACAAACAACCCTAAGACAGCAATCCAAATGGTGTTAGAATATTTTCCTTGGTCAGTTCCACTGTACTACACTAACAATTCCTCTGAACTGACAAATAGGACTCTTACAATCAAAAAGTACAAAAATATGTGCAGACTTCTTCTACAGCTACTAAAGAAATTAGGCAATGTAAACATCTAGTAGAGTAGCTTCAAAAGTTATATGAGACAGCAAAAAAAAAAAACCAAAACCCTAAGAGATAGGCATTTTTCAATAGTTAAAAGTAAATAATCCAGATGTCCAAAGAAGCAATCCTATATAGAAGCAAAAGAAAAGAAAGAATTCTAAGGGAGTGACTGGTAGATTATTTTGCATGCTGAGCCAGCAGAAGTCAGGTGACATGAGCTGAATTTTTTTTTTTTTTTAAACTGGAGCCCTCATCTGTTTTTTTCTTTTGTAACCAAGTTTGTCACTACTGCTTATTCTACCTTTTTTTCCTACTTTTCAGAGAGGACAGAGAAAAGTACTGCAATGATTTTAATAATTAGTAGAAATCAAATTCACAGTGAACAGGCAGAAAAGCAACTCTACCTGGAAATAAACAACAATGATGCAGACTTGCACTTTTTACATTGGAAGTGCACTAGAACTGCTAGGAATTCAAAAATTCATGTAGCAAAAATAATAATAATAAAAACAAACAAACAAACTAACCTAAACACACTCTTTTAGCTGATATTCTGATATGCTCAAATTATCTACTGTTTTCTGACAGAAGATGTTTAAAAGGAAAAACTCGTTATCTGAATGCATGCCATACACAGTACAGTAATTTTAACAATTCCCCTGACAGTGTGTGCATGTGCATATGTGGACTTGGGAGAGGGAGAAGGAAAGCATCTGACAGAAATGTTTCATTGATACAAGTGAAATGCTGAAGTAATTCTGCAGTCAAATTCTTACCCTATTTATCTTTTCAGGTACAAAAACTGGCAACGAGTTTAAAAAAGTAGAGTTTTAGTAGAGACAAGAAAACTTAGTTATATTCCTATAGACATGAACTGAATTGGTAAATCAACTTAACAGGAAGCAAAAATGACTTTCATATACTGAATCTAAATATCAGCATCAGAACACTGTGAAACTGTAACAATTATCAGAAGAAAACAGCTTTAGGAGTTTAATAACTCTTTAGTTCACTAGTGAAGCTCCAATTTAGACAGTCTATATATTGAAAATATAACTGATATCAACAAGGGCAAACTTACCTACGGTAGCTCTAATTAAGGGAGAGGAATCACCAATGTTGTTCAGACATTCACTTTTGATGAAGTCAGTTACCCCATTCGGGAAGTTGTGAAAATGTGCTTTTACATTATTCTTCAAGATGAGACCACTCAAGGAACGTGTTGGTTCATCTGCAATAGAAAGTAAATTGCATTCAAACTTTGATTAGTTTGTAGGATATGGTAAATTTGCACAGCAATGCAACAAGAATAAAACTTATAGTGAGATATGAATCTTTATTTCCTTATATCTCCCACCAACTACCTGCCAATTCATGTAACAAAGCTTTTTAGGTTCAGAATTCAGTATTTCTGATTATTCAAAATTGAAATATCAGTATTGCCTAGTCAACATATTCAAGTTTTCTATCGGCAAGGAATACATCTTAATTTGCAAGGTATAGGAGACTCATACAAGAAATGGTTAACTGAAGATATTCAAATATTTTGATTATACTGACAGGTTTGTTCTAATACTGTTACTGTAAAAGTTGACGACTACCCAGTTTTCACCAAAATAAAGCCAACACATCACATAGGCACTGTGCAGTAAGTTCTCCGACCTCTAACCTGGGCAAGACATAAGGATGTTCAAATTTCCTTTGCATGAAGAATTAGAGCTTGCACAAGATATATTTCAAGCTTTCAAAACTATTAATATCCAAACAGAAGTAATGCTAAGCAAAATAAGAGATATATCTTTCAAAAATAAGGTGTTTCAATACTGAAGTTATTGCATCACAAATACTAGGACTCAGAGTACACCCATGGTGTCTGACTGCTAGTAGGAAAAGTAATCTATTGTGATCTCGGCTAGTTAAAATAAAAGCAGTACTCAGAAATGAGGGTTTTGTTCAGAAATTGAAGTTCATTTTAACCAGCTGATTTTATCTGAGCTCCAAAACCAGAAAACCGTCACATACTCCTTAATCTACTTTCTACATTCATATTTTCTTAAAGAAGCATTGTTTTTCACATTCCATAACTATAAACATAGTCATTTACAAACACAGCTTCAGAAAGTTGAATAGCTTTGTAATCCAGGAAGCAATGTTCTACATGCATACTTGAAACAATTCTGTAACTTCATCCATAGTATGTTTTTTAAATACCTATCAACCTCTAAACAATGCAAAAATAAACACTGTTGCACTGTATTTTGGAAGATTGGGGGAAAAAAGGGGCTAAAAGGGGTTGTTATTTTAAATTAAACTGCTAGAAACTGGATGAGCAGACAGACTTCGAACAATCACAGAACTTGCTTATGAGCTGTGGCAAACAGTAGTAGCAGTATTAAACAGTATCAAATTGAATAATTTCATTATTTTGTTCAAAGTTTTGAAATTGCCATCACTGAGGTTCTGATGGAGAATGACCAAATGAAAGAAATTCTCAGTTGAACGCCTGATCAGTCTCAGGTTTGACTCACTGAACTAGAAGGAAAATCTCTACATCTACTATTACATCAATTTAATATGTCCAACTCTGATTGCTTTACATAACTAATCCATTGATAACATATCTGCAAAAAATCCAATCCTCCAAAAGTGATTAAAAAGTCTAACTAGAATACTAGACTACTTTTCATAATGAGTATTTATTCAATCCACTTGCAACAAAGATCTCAGTGGATTCATACTGAAAGTTACGTTTCTGTCAAATGACAGAGAATTCAACAAGCAACAAAAGGCAGGAAGATTAAAAACAAAAATCTGAACGAATCACCACCTTGCTGAAGTAGCAAGCAGAGATCACGAATACAGGCTAAAGAAACTGCTAATTAGGCTCAAACTACGTGAGTTAAAGCAGCAGCACAGAATCGGATACTCAGGCATTTCTAAAACCACACCATAGTCAGAATCTGAGTTTGAGAATCTGAGTATTACATGACTGCAAAAAGATTTACGGAATCCAGAGTGTTTAACAGCCTAACAGCTACATTATCAGAAAACAGTAATATAGGTCTAGATGAAGCTTTTTTCTGTAACACCAGTATTACAGGCAGATGGCCTAAGAGCTGAATAAGACTCTCTTTAGTCTTCCGAGATTCTGTGATAAATTCTGTCAGCCATATGTTTCAGCCATCAAAGAAGATCACAGTCTTGCCTCCTTCTATCTTAGTCAACCTTCAAGTATAGAATTGACGAGAACATATAGTACAAGAAAAAAAGGAATGTACAAGAAAAAAGGAAAGTGAAGCAGACTTCTGGCATTTGATAGCATCTTTGGTGCCAAATAAATTAATCAGTGGAAGAATCCCCCTCTCAACACACTTCGCTTTACAATAAAACTGTATCAATCATGCAATCCCCAGTAAATTTTCAGCTCTGTTTAACCTTAGCACTAGTTCAAGGTTTTAATGGCTCACAGAATTGATGCATACCTGCTAATTTTAAGACTACAACTGTGTTTTTAAGAACTACGGTACATTCTCAAACTACCCTACCTCTAATCACAGCCTGTATGATGTAAGTACATATGTGAAAGCAGTGATGCTTTTGTAGTACACTTGAAAGTCCAAGCAAGCTAATAAAAATACAACAGCACAGAAAACATATGAAATGCTTCACAATACAAAGCCATGTATAATTTCTTACTCCCTTCAGTAAAATATTTAGAGTAGGCATAGGTACTGTATCCTACTTGAGTGGAAAAGATGTCATGCATCTAAGTATCAGTGGATGTTTATTTCACCCATTGTAAAAGTGAGAACGGAAAAATGGTGTCTCCTATTCGTGAGGATAGGTGCTGGAAGACACCATGACCTCTTTGCAGACCATCAGAAGGCAGACTTGTTGTTAAGCATAACAATGATGTCAGAACAGTTTCAGTGTGTTACCCTGTAGTGATGAAACAAGCGCAATTGATTAGCTCACCACCTTCATGAAGCCAAATCTAACCTTATAGAAAAGGAATCACTTCTCTTGGTCTACTTGCAATAGTTACATGCAAATAAGAATGTCTTTCCCTTAGCACTAAGTAGGAGTTGAACCTAGGAAAAACTGCCTCCAATAATGGTATCCACAGTATTATTCCTAGAGTTGAGTATCTTTCCAAAAAGCAATCTGAAAAGCCGTATAAAAATCACAGAATCGTAGGGGTTGGAAGGGACCTCCAGAGATCATCGAGTCCAACCCCCCTGCCAAAGCAGGATCCCTACACCAGGTCACATAGGTAGGCATCCAGGCGGGTCTTGAATATCTCCAGAGAAGGAGACTCCACAGCCTCCCTGGGCAGCCTGTTCCAGTGCTCCATCACCCTCACCGTAAAGTTCTTGCGCACATTTGTGCTGAACTTCCTATGCTCCAGTTTCTGGCCGTTTCCCCTTGTCCTGTCTTCACACACTGCTGAAAACAGTCTGGCCTCGCCACTCTGCCCCCCACACCTTAGATATTTATTGACCTGGATCAGGTCCCCTCTAAGTCTTCTTTTCTCAAGGCTAAACAGACCCAGTTCACTTAGCCTTTCTTCACAGGGGAGATGCTCCAGGCCCTTCACCATCTTTGTGGCTCTCCGCTGGACTCTTTCCAAGAGATCCCTGTCTTTTTTGTCCTGGGGAGCCCAGAAATGGACACAGTACTCCAGATGAGGCCTTACCAGGGCAGAGTAGAGGGAGAGGATCACCTCCCTCGACCTGCTGGCCACGTTCTTTTTAATGCACCCCAGGATGCCATTGGCCTTTTTGGCCACAAGGGCACACTGCTGGCTCATGGCCAACCTGTTATCCACCAGGACACCCAGGTTCCTCTCTGCAGAGCTCCTACCCAACCTGTACCAGTGCACGCAATTATTCCTCCCCATAAAAATGTGTCCTAACCCCACAGATACCTAACGCTAATAAGAACTGACGTCAATAACTAGCTATGAATAACTCCTGTTTTTGAAAAGCATTTTAAAACTCCCTTCTCCTCTTTTCAAATGGCAATCTTTGCTCTTCAGAACCACAACAAGACTTTACTCTGCTGTGCCTTCTAATTTTAGAAGATACTGACGTACAACAACATCAAGACCGAGCTCTTATGTTCCAATAATGGCTGAAGATTGCATTCCACTCATCACTAGCAGCATAGTCCTCCAGTACCTGAATAAGTTATTCTTCCCTACTGAAATTACCTGCTTCATCAGAAGCGGCACAGATTGACCGTTCAAGCAAGTACAGCACAGATATTTATTTCAGTAATTCCAAGAAAGAAGCATTCACATAAACTTCAAGTGATTAGAATGGATGTTCCCTTAACCAGAATATCTGCTACTGCTCAGTAATTCTGATCGGCAAGCTTTAAGCCTTTTAAATTTTTTAACCATTCCAGAGCAAGCTCAGCATGAGCCAGCACAGTGCCCTGGCAGCCATGGGGCAAACCACACTTGGGGTGCATCAAATACAGTGTAGCAAGCCAGTCAGAAGATGTGATTCTCTCACTGTATTCAGCACTGTTACAGTCTCACCTTGAGTACTGTGTGTAGTTCTGGGCTCCACAATATAAAAAGGATGTTAAGATACTTGAAAGCACCCGAGGAGGGAACATGGGTGGTAACAGGACTGGAGGGCACATCTGTGAGGAGAGGCTGAGGACACTTGTATTGCCCAGCCTGGAGAAGAGGAGGCCGAGAGGACCTCAGTGCTCCCTGCAGCTCCCTGAGGAGGGGAATAGAATAGAATAGAATCACTCACGTTGGAAAAGGCCTTAAAGATCATCAAGTCCAAACACAAACTAACCATACTGCCCTAACTCTAACAACCCTCTGCTAAATCATGTCCCTGAGCACCACATCCAAACAGTTTTTAAAAACATCCAGGGTCGGTGACTCAACCACCTCCATGGGGACCTATTCCAGTGCTTAGCAACCCTTTCTGTAAAGAAGTGTTTCCTGATATCCAACTAAATCTTACCCCGGTGCAACTTGAGGCCATTTCCCCTCGTCCTGTCACCTGTCACCAGTGAGAAGAGACCAACTTTGCTCACGCTGTAAGCACCTTTCAGATATTGGAAGAGAGCAATAAGGTCTCCCTTACTTTTGGGAAGCAGCGGTGGTGCCAGGTTCTGCTCCTGGGAACTGAGGCAGATAACAGCACAGAACTGCCAGAGGGACAGTCAGGCTGGGCACTGGGAAATATTTCTGAGCTGTGAGGATGCAGACTTCTTAGTGAGGTGGCTGATGCCCCATGCCTGTCAGTGCATGATGAAATTGATTATCTTTGTAGTTTCCTTCCAACTGTTCTATTCTAAACGGTAGGCACCCAAATTTTCCCTTTTTTCCTTCCTGCCCAGTGAAAGGCGACTGATGAAGTCTGAGATAGAAACTGAAAACAGACTGAAGATGGATTTCAAATGACTTTAAAAACAAAAGTCAGCAGACACACATACCAAAGTTTCTTAGATAGTCTTATTTTCACTAGTATTCTAAGTAGCAGAGTATTGGTCCTTTGCTCATAGAAAGAGGTCTTGTGAAGTAAATACAAGGAAAAAATATATTTCTAAAAATAATAATAATTAGAAATAGTATTGATGAGTATTTAATTAAAAGCATGAAACTACTTGCTAGTTTCTTATTTCAGGAACATCTCCACTAGCGCCAAAGTTATATCTTGCCATTTCCCAAATGCAACCTAATACACCTAACCAAAGAAACAACTTCTTATTAAGCTATATCTACAGGATGTCAGCAGCAGAAGTAGGGAAAACTTCCAGTGCACAGCAACTTATACAACACCAGTGGTGGCGGGATTAATTTATTTTGTACTCCCCAATACTCTCTGAGTAGTCTGAACAGTATTCTGAATTACTCAAATTGATGACAAGGCCTCATTTCACTTATCCAATTAATCCTTGTGTTCCAACAGCTATTAGCGTGATGGATTGTCTCATTTTAAAGTTCATTTTAAAATACAACATTCACCTTCAATATATTCAGAGTGAACAAACTTCCATTCATCTAACCAAATCATTTCTTCAGAGAAATTCATTACTTCTGAATTCATTCATTCCCAAATAGGTAGCTCCCACCACAGCACCTGTCATTTCCTTCCCCAAGACACTAAGGTACTTCTCCATCATTTCTGTTTGTGCAGAAACCAGAGGATGATGCTCTATTAAGCATGGGTGCCCAAACTTTTGATTTGCCTGGATTGCACTGAGTGAAGGGGGATTGTCTTGGGCTGCATATAAAATACATAATATAGTTAACATATAAGTAACGAAACTGCTTTTATTATTATTCTTTTTTAACATAAAAAAGAACATAAGACTTGCTTTTGTGAAACTAATGCATCAGTATCTGCTTCAATGGCAGTGGACTCAATTCTCAGTGAGTTCTCAAGGTCAGGGTTAGGGATTATCAGAGATTCTTGATCTGATCTTACTCTTGCTATGTTTCATACCTGACAATCGCTGTTCATAATGTACATATTACCAAAAAGTGCTGACATGAATAAGTGAAGTAAAGGATATTTCGCTGTGGTGAGATAGGTCCCATAAAAGTATAGCAAAGAGACTTAAACAAATTGTTCTCTTGCATTTGCTATAACAGTTTGGGGAACTGTAGCAAACCATACCATCATTACACTGAATTTCCATTTCTTATTAATGAATCTTCTGCTCTTACTAAGATTCTAGCACTGACTGAATTGCGGGATAAAGAGGCAATATATAGAATGGCATTAAAAAAAGAAGCTGAAAGAGTTCTTTAAACATTCTGTGGTTTTGCAAGCTCATAGACATGTACAAACTTTTGCACTGATTGATCTATGTCCATCATTTGTTAAAATGCAAAAATTTGAATTACCAACCAATAAATTCATTTTTGATCAGGAGTTCAACATCCTTCCCGTATTACCCACAGCTCAGTTTTATTTACAACATGGTCTTCAGAAGCATAGCTGTTGCTACTGAAGCAATAAATATGCAACACTCAATGTCAATAGAATACTTTCAGCTTTATTTTGGTGCCTCTATGATGTTCTTATACACAGGCAGTTGGGTCAATTTTTTTTTCCATCATTCATAAACCACTGAACACTGATTAATTTCAGACTAGCCACTACATTCCAAGGTTTTTCATATATTCAGATATACTGAATGCCTTGAAATGTCTTCAGCCTTGTTTCTGATATATCATTTTAAGCTTGAAGTATTACACTTAATTACTTAAAATTCCAGAGGGAAAGGGGAAGAAAAAGTTTTTGTTTCTGCTAGAAAGTTCATGAAGGTGTCTGTGTACCTGTCACTCTAAAGAAAATATTCACCTTGTGCCTCTCATATAAACTGTCCTGGAATGATTTTTTTTTGTTTTTGTTTTAGCTCCTTTAGCCCACTTGTTAATAATGAATCAGGAATCCTCAAGAACAGTGACATCAGGAATTATTTTTATCACATTTTGTATCTGTATATATTAAATTCATATCAATAGTTAAAACACACAGAATAAAGATTTTTTTGGAAATAAGCTCTGAAAAGCTTTGAGAGTGAAATCAGCACAGTGAGCAGTTTTCCTCAGGAAGTTTTACCCTAAAGGTTACATTTGCCAACACAAGAAGAATAACAGTGCAAAATATGAACCACGTTCATAGTCACTATGTCAACACCTGTGAATGAATACAAAATTTTCACCCCAGTCATTTAGTTCTTTTAAAAATCCATGCATTTTTATTCTTGGAAATATAGCAAGAAAGTCCACAGTTAAAGACATTCTAGGCTCAAGCACTTCTGAACTGCACTGAATCAAGCATTTACAAATCACACCAGCAATGACTTTCTCTAGGGAAACACCCCACAGGGATGCTGGATACTGGCTTCTTAAATACTTTCAACACGACAAACAACAAAACAAGTGTCACTGAGTGGGTGAGTTCAACTTAGCAAAGGTATACAAAGAATACTCCTCGTAGTAGACTACATTCACCTACTAAGATATACACTAAGGTAAGGCATTAAAGAACTAACTAAAGACCTCCAACTTACCCAAAAAATAAAGTTGTATTTACTTTGAGGTTAAAACACACCTTATCAAATGTTACCTGAATTTCAGAAGAATAATTTTAAAAGTCTGATAATCTTAATAACCAAGGGAAAGCCTGAAAAATTCTGACCTGTCACTTCAGACAACACAGATATTGTAAGATTTCATTCCTCAGATGATCTTACTTACATTGAATCGCACCTTTGAAGAACCTATATCAACCTAAATAAGTAAATGAAGGTACTAAGCTAGAAAACTATTGTAGCTACTCTTTCAGAATGCTTTCATTGTATGGGCTTCAGGAATAGGTAAAGAGATAATAATGGAGATCCCATACTCTCAGAATAAGGACTTCCAAGAAAGCATTCCTGAAGCATTGAATCACAAAACGCAATCCACTGGATAATTTCAATGTTTCTTTAAAGACTCTTAAAAGAAAAAATAAATAACTGTCACTTTTCACATGTAGTATGTATGCCATAAAACTACTTAGGCAAAGAACTTTACTGAAGTCTGCTTTACAACATCCCTATGGGGGGATGGAAAGGAAGAATTGGCTGCCATAAAGAAAAAAAACCCAAACATAGATTTAATGGTATGATTTGACAAAATCAATCATCTCAGAATTTGGTTCCCCTTAAGAAGTCTATGAATCTCAATTACTTCTTGCATGGACTACTAATACTGAGTTAGGTGTAATTTCATTTTTAATGTATCAGAGTTGAAGGAAAAAATATTTTGCTATTGTTTCACTAGAAGAACACCACCCATGCTATATAATATTTGAAGCTGTACCTTTTAAAGGGTACATTAACCTTACTTTACTTCTGAACTGTAATCCCATCAGATATCAGATTCACTCCTTGGCAGCTATTTTAGTCTTTTTGATAATGACTAGATTATGTATTTTGTAAAGGGGGGTCGGGGAGGGGGGAGGATGGAGGGGGAAAGGAGATATTTTTAATTTCACAGCCAAAGCTTGTGAACTTTTTTTCTGGTTTAATCCTGCTCATTAAAAACATGTTCCTGAAAATGCATGTTGTTTAATCACACGGTTTGATCTTCACAGTCTTTCTCTTGCTCAGCTTCAAATGTCTTTCAACATCAACATACCATTAAAGAAGTATTCCATAGTGGAAAGGGCTTATGAAAACCACAGCCCAGATCAAATTTAAATTTCAAAATTTATCAGAAAATAGTCACATCAAATCCATAGGGCTACTCTGGATCTAGTAATAGTTTATAAAAAGCTATTTCAAAATCCACTTGCAGACACGATTGAATTGTTATAAGTTATCACATATGCTGACTTTGCAAACAAAACAAAAGCTTTTGCAGGGTGCAGGGGTTGAGAGGAGGTGGAAGGAATGGAACAAAAGTACCAAATTCCATGGAAAAACTGCATCAAAGTAAAATACTCTGAATGACTAAGTCATCACATGAACATATCAAGAGTAGTTGAGACACTGTTTGATCTTCGATTGCTTTATAAAAATCTAAACAAGTGAACTTAAAAGATCACTCTTAAAGACTACCAGAAAGACAGTACAGTACTCAAGCACTGCTCTCAATCCCTACTCATTCACCTTCAGAATATAAATTTGTTTTCAAGGACTATGATCCTTGAGTGCAGCAGCTTCACACGAGACTACGATCTGTCTACCGAGACCATGGACTGGAGTTCCCACAGCAGTATGGGCATCAAAACATGATCCAAGATCAGAATCAAAAGACTTAGTTATCTGTCTTGTTGCAGCTACACAATGTCCACACAGGCCAGCAGAAAATTATCAGGACCATTGCGTATTTGTCTCAATATATATTAGCCTAGATCATGGCAAAAAGTCCAGCAGCACACTTAAAGGTAGAAGGAATAGAAGGTTTTCAAGGCTTAGAAAAGTATTATGAAAGTATTCATAAACAACATACTCTATCTTTCGTGTAAGCAAGATTAAAAAAAAAAAAAAGTAAATGTGACAGAGGAACTGTTTGTCTGCTTTAACTAGAACAGCACTTATATTTGTGGCCTTTTTGCCCAAGATAAAGGGGTATTAGGTCTAGGCAAGTGATAAGTATTGACACCACTTCTGTTCTTGCAATTTTTTATAAAATGTCCAGAGTCTTTTAAGCAGCATTAAGCCACATAGAATACCACATGAATTTTCCCATATTATAAAGATAGCTTTCTTTTTGTTATCTGAGGTGTGAAGACCTTATTCAGTTACGGATGTAAGCATAAATTGAGTAGGAATAGTCCACAAATACTATTAAGTCTCAGTCTAGTTTCTCTTCAAAGCTGAATAGAGGACAGTTAACCAGGAAGCAACATAGTAATTTTTTGCTGATGCAAGCAGGCTGTGTCATCTCAGAATATGTTGATACAACATTGCATAAAAAAACCATTATGCCACAATTATGACTGTCATCACCCAGTACTCCCAGTAAGAAAGACACCAGGCCAGTGTAGTGCCACTACATTTATCTGCCAGTTTTATACTTCTGAAACCAAGAAGACACAGCTACAGTAATACGAGTATCTGAATGATAATGTATACTTCATTTTGCCCAAATATGGATGACCTTTAAGCACAATGCTTCTTGTAAGTATCTTCTAGAGACCCGTATCCCAGCCTTCAACGTTTTGGGATCATGTTTTATTCCATGAGCTTGCCTGCTGTCTGACTGCAGGCCTTAGTGGAGCAGCCAACTAAGCAAGCAAAGTTATTTGCTCACAGAGACATAAGACTCAGGCCAAAAACAACATGGTACAACCCACACTAAAATAAAATAAGGCTGTTTAAAATGCATTTCAGTCCAGCTTTACTGGATTCTAATTTCCAGGAGCTTCCATCTAAATGTAATCTTTACACAGTTTCATCAGCAGTAGTTTCAACAGTGGCAAAAATGTTATCTTTGGATAGCCACACCCGTTGTCAAACTAAGCTCTCTTTTGCCCCATGTACTAGTAAACATAACGCTTCAATCCCCATTGAATAACTATGAACAGCGTAGGAAGCTCATTTCCATGACCCACGACCACAGAAAAGCATGAACTTCCAACAGTAGGGTATGGTTCAGTGGGTATCTCAGCTTCTGTCTGTGGTGTAAAGCACAGTGCTTGTCTTCCCTAGTCAAGAGCCTTATAGGACAGACAGCCAAGAGAGTCCTCTTAAGAAAGAAAGTAAAGAAAACCAGTTGCACTCAAGATAGACTCCATCACATTTCCCCTGCAGTTCCAAAGAGGATGCAAGAGTATTTTAACTACTTAATAGCGGTTCTAAAGGTCCCTTTCTTTACCTTGCTTGAGCAGGAATAATGACAGAAAGCTCTTGGTCATTGGATTCATAGCAAATCCAGCTAAGAACTCCCCACCATCCTTCATTAGTCCTACATAGCAAAGTAACAGGATATTTAGAAGTTGGTAAATACTATGAAAAAACACCAATACTGGACTCACTATGACACAGAATCACAAAATGGTTGAGGTTAGAAGGGACCTTTGGAGGTCATACAGTCAGCCCCTGCTTGAGCAGGGACATCTACAGCAGGTTAATCAGGACCATGCCCCCACCTGTTCTGAAGATTTCCTGATCTTGAAACACAAAGTTGAAGAACAGCTGTATTAGACAAGAGTATGACTCTGAAAATTCAGTCACTGATGAAGGAGAAAATCTTCCCTGAAGCAAGAGTTACTTCTCTGCAGTCTCATAAAAGACCTACATGACGTACCTGTGAGAGATATGGGTGCAGTCTGACCACAAACACCTTTTTTTTTCTCCTGTTAATAGTGTAAATCACACTAGCAATTGAAGTATGATACCATATTTATCAATATTAAAGTACTGGATATTCTCTATCTATACTATCATCTCGCTCAGTAACTTCTTATCTCGGCTGATTTAGGTCTTGAAAATACTCTCTCAGATTTCAAAGATTTCCCCAAGACCTTAAACATTATTAGGAAACTTCCTACACAGAAGACCCAAAACCACTGTGATATATCCCAGTCTTCAAATACAAAAACATATTATACTCTGCTATCTTTCCATCCTTCCTAGATACGCAGACAACACAAACAAAACACTACTTCAAACAGAAGATAAAGAATCTTCTGATGCTTTCAATGTTACAGGGCCACTTGTAAGTAAGATCTAATTCAAACTGAAAAAAAGGAAGCATTCTAAAGCCAAGAGGTGAAACAACAGAAATCAGAATAAGTATTAGTAGCAAGACACTGAGGAAAAAATAAAATCCCAAATAATCCAACATATTTATGACAAACATACAAGAACCAGATGTGCCAAAATAGATCCTGAAGTAAATCTCTTTCACTGGCAAAGATCTCACAAATCAGGCACCGTAGAACACTGAAATAAAAATCTTCTACGTTCTGCTCATTACTAAGGAATTGCCTGAATTGAATCATTTGTAGAGGCTACAGAGTACAGTACACAGCATGTACTAGGGTACATAAGAATAAACCAATGGTAAACTGTGAGTGATTTCTCTCTGATTCTCTCTGAACGATTCTGGTATGTGACCAGTAAAAAGTTCACCAGGCTGATTACTGGTGCAATTATGATTGTAACTGAATTTATCGGAATATTTAATAACATCTTCAGTCACATTTCATCACTATGAACCAAATTTATTTCAGTTTCACAGCAGTCTCAGAGAAGTACTGAGTACTGAGAAGTAGCTCCTGTAGAACTGTGAAAATTTCATAGGATACTTAGAGCAGAATCTCTGCTAAGACTTTGAAACTGCATGCACCAATAAATTTTCAAATGCATTACCACAAATCTTCCCAAGAAGATAAATGAGTTCTCAACAACTACAGAGATCAACAAATCAACAAAATGACTGTGGGATTCAGCTTCCTAGGTCTTTAAAGGTAAAGGAAAAAAAATAATCAAACAAACAAGTGAAAAACAGAAGTGTAACTAAAGAGTTCATATCTCAAAAACTCACCTTCAGACTTCAACTTCGTAAGAACAAAAATCAGGTAGTTGTTGAAATCTGGATATTGATTGAGTTGTTCTAGTTTCTGAAGTGAGAAACTGTTAAGGAGAAGTCAAATCTTAAACATACAGCATTTTGCCTTCTGGATGAAATTATTATTAAATTTCCAAACGCTTCAAACAATTGTACAATTGTAAAAGCTTAAAATACTCAGAGTAAATACAAACTGAAAACCGAGTCTGCAGTCCTTGTTCTTTAGGGAATACCTTTTAGTTGTGAAATACAGAAAAAAAAATTATCCAAAGACAGAAAGAGAAATTAATAGAATCCTTAAACTGCTTTTAAAAACACTAAAAATGCTGCTTTTGTACAGTTTTTAATTTCAATGTTTACACTCAGAAGCTGAGACAGAATCTCACAATATGTCTATTTTTTTCCCTGTCATAAATAAAAGCCCTCCAGCATTCAAGTACAACAGCAATTTATGATTTTGATAGTAAGAATTAGTATAATTGTAAGTGAGCAGATAATTTGCATCAGAAACTTATCTACTGTTTCTTAAAACAAGTAATACAGAACATTTCCTCTGCATACATATCCATTTTCTAGAACGCTGGCTCTCTGAACGAGCTTCTTACTAACATTTACTATATCATCTGCGGCTGTTTGGCTAGAAGAGCCATCTGGCATTCTCTTTATAACCTGTTCTCGTACGCTGGTATTAACTGGTATTTTGAGTCATAAGCATGCAGCATCATCTTCAAGTCATACTGATGATATCTAGAAGGGTTAAATAAGACATTTAGCAAAAAAACTTTTTTCAAAGAAGAGTACTTACTTCACATGCATTGACTTTGCTAGCTGTTTAGCTGAATTGCTAAGCATTAAAAGTAAAACCTTAACCACATGCATTCACTGGGATATAATGGCCCATTAAGTTCCCTCCAGTTCTAAAGAATCTACTTCCTTCCAATGATCAACGAGTTCACCTAGTCCAAATCACAAACTTAACTTCATTTTTAGATATTTAGGCTGCTTACATCAAGCAATGGCCAGAGAAGCCCGTCTGACTTAAGAGTAAAGCACACCTACCATAGATAGCCAGTATAAAACACACACCCAAAGACTGCTTTATAGCTTCCATGCCAAAAAGCTCCTTAAGAAGCAAAAAAGTAGGGTATCATATCCTGTAATTTTTTTCACTTCTAGTCCAAGCTTCAGAAACATCACCACCAAAACAGTATGTCAAACAATACCAACAGCAATGAATTGCAGCAGCTCAAAAACAAAGCAGCAGCAAACACAGCAAGAACTAGGAGTATTAAATAGGAATTTAATCAGTCAGTGAACCAAGAAAGAGCTAATAGGCCCTATTTTCCTCAACAACTTCTTCACCACAGTTTTCCTTTTTTCCCCTCCAAAAAGCAATTAATTTCTTCATCTCAAAAACATCTGAAAGCCTTCCTGATTCATAACTTTATTAACAAAGGATGTTGGTTAACCTATGTTCAACACTTCATTACAATTAAGTTCTAATCATATAAATGTGTCAAAACTGTGTCATAAAGTACAAGACAGCACACTGCTGATAATCTTATATCAATGACTGAAAGTGCTTTAAATTTGAAACTTCTGATCCACCATCATACTTGTACATGCTGCTAAGCAGCATCCTACAATAGAAGAAACCATCCCAGAGGTTTGTGAAAACAGTTTCAAAGGAGATTTACTTAAAGTTACAGTTTGCCGTCTGTGAATAAGACATCAAAATTTTTCCTAAATGGCTGTATAACACGATGAGATAGTGTACCACTTCTCTAACTTTTACAGGCCAGCATAGGAGGAACTTTCTGAAATCACAGGTATCTGACCAGAGCAGGGAGTTTCTGCTGTCATTTCAAACATCAGATAAAAGCATTTTTACTTAATTTCTGCTCATCATTCAAACAGACAACATCCATTGTGTTGCCCATCCTACACCTACCCTGCTATTTTTCAAAAAACAAAGCAGAAGTTATTATTATCCTTTTCCTTTTTTTTTTGAAGCAGAGCTTTAAAGAATTATTCTGCACTAAACTACTGTTGCTATAAAGAATTTTATCTCTCTCTCTCTCTATATATATATATATTTATAAGAATGTCTGTTTAACTTTGACTCGTTATTTAACCACACTGTGCAGGATTTTCCAAAGGCAGCAAAAGCATCTCAAAAATCTACAACACAGCTCAAAGAGCATGATGATCAAGATAAAAAAATAGCTTCATTTTTTTAAACCATAACTGAAGCTGTGCCACGTTTGACTGCATCTGTTAGCAAAGCCTACAGGTTGAGTAAATTTGGCCTCAGGATAGACTCATTTTTAAAAATAACCTTATATACATTTCTTCTTACCTACATTAATGAATTTTGATGCTGTCTGCAAAGACCTTGAAGCACATGCCTTAAGCAAAAAGTGATCACAATAACTAACTCATATCCTTCAGAGAATGCCAGGAGGACTCCCTGGTTTTCCAAAGCACTTACACAACCAACTCAGGAAACAGGAAACAACAGATATTTTTCAAGAGCTACGTTTCTATTAGTCTTAACCTAAATTTTCTTCTGTCTTCGTTCCTTAAAACCGTGCCATTTCACCATTTCTAGGGACTTGACGGGCAAAAAAAGAATCAGAAACAAACCGCAAACAACTAACACAAAACGCGCTGCAGATCGGCCCAAGAAGACGCAGACAGCCAATCGCCCCTTCTCGCCAATTTCACAGTCTGACGCCGCCGGCCCAAGCTCCCGACAGGCAGGAACGTCCCCACCCGCAGCAAAGTGCGTAGCGTCAGAGGCGGCAGGCCGCCCAGAGCACGCCGCCGACGGTTCCAGCGGGGCTCTCCCGGCCCCAGCGCCGGCTTTCGCCGCGAGCCCCGGCGGGGGATGGGCTCGCGAGGCCCCGCCGCGCCCCGGAGCCGGCGGGCAGCCCTACGCGGGAGGCTCTCGGCGGGATGCGCAGCAGCGAGGGCCGCGCGCCCGCCTCGGCGCGGCCCGGCGCTGGCAGCGGCCCAGCGCGGGGTAACCCAGTAAAGCGGCGGACGCCGAAGCGGCCGCGCCGCAGCGAGGGCTTTAAAAAGCAGAAGCGGCCCTTGGCTTCGGGCTCGCAACAGGTGCCCGGCGGCCCTCCGGCCCCGCAGGCCGCTCCGGCGGTTCAAACGCCGCGCCACGGCCGCCCGCTCCGGCGGAGGCTCGGCCCACCGCGTCGCGGCGGACCCCGGGCGGGCCCGGCCGACGCCTCGTCCCGTCCCGTCCCTTCCGTCCGCCCCGCGGGCCGCGCTCCCCGCCCGGCTCCCCCGGCGCCCGCCCGGGCCGCGGCTGCCGTCCCGCTCTGCCCTGCCCGGCCCCGCTCTGCCCCGCCCGCCCCGCCCGGCGCAGGCCCCGGCCAAGGATACTTGTTGCACGGCTCTCTGCGTGGTGGTGTCCGGGGACTGCGATTCCTTCAGCAGCTGCAGGATCTGCTGGAGCCCCTGCTCGTCGGGCTTCCATTCGTACTCCATCTTGGCTGCCTGGAAAACAGCAGACAACGGGCGGCCGCGGTGAGCGGCGCAGCGGGGCCTGGCCGCGGGAGGAGGGAGGGAGGGAAGGGGAACGGATGGGAAGAGAGGGGAGGGAAAGGGAAGGGAAGGAAGGGTGGGCGGGAGGACGGACGGACAGACGGACAGGCAGACGAGAACGGAGGGAGGGCGCCGTGCGGAGCGCCAACCGCCCCCGCGGCCGCCAACCGCCCCGCCAGCCCCGAGCCCCAGCGCGGCCCCGCACCGGGCGGGCAGACGGCACCGACCTGCTCCCTTCGCCACCCGCCGACAGACTGAGTCACGACCAATTTGTAATCTTGCCAGAGCCTCCGCGCGTCTTCTGGGTCCTAGTGCCGGGCTCGCCTCCGCCCGCCCGGGCTGCCTCGGGCCCGCCGGCGCCGCCGTCAGCCTTCCCCCTGTGCGTCCCACGCCGCCAGGAGCCTGCGACAAAACACGGCCCGCCTCAGTCCCGGCCGGCACCGCGTCGGGGCCCCAAGCCCGGCACGGGGGGCAGGGAGGAGGGCGGGAGGAGGGAGGGCGGGAGGGAGGGGGAGCCCCGGCAGCCTCGTGGCGCGCGGGGTAGCGGCGCCCGGCCCCCCGGGACAGCTGCGGCTGGCGGCGGGCCGGGAGGCGGCCGCCCACGGAGGAAGGAGAAGCGAGGCGAATAAGCGGAGCCGGCAGCGAGGGACGGGGTACCTGCCCGCCATCTGCTTTCTGCTACGTGACTTGGTTTCGCGCCGGCTACGTTCGCAGTTCGACGTGCGAAGGGGGCGTAGGGCCAACGAGGCGGGAAGGGGGGAGGGAGACACGAAACAAACCCCCTTGAATACAAAGTATATCTTATCTTTAGCCTCAAAATGTATCAGCGGAGATCTGAGGTCAAAATTAGCACTTTATATATGTATTAACATCATGCATACGTACATATCGCTATTTATATCGGTTATATATATGCTAATGGCCAAAATACAAACACACACGACTTGAATGTGGTCTAAAATATGAAAACGAGAAACAATTCCTCAGCTTGTACAATCTTATTTTCAGACATCGTGTTTGTAAGCATCCTGCTTGTCTAACGGAAAACTAGAAACGGAAACTCACTTAGCACAACACTGGGTATGAGTGCTGCAGGCACACAGCGCAGTGGTAACTGCCCAGAAGCACAGAGGACGGAATATTTCTGAGTGCTGCATATCCCAGGTAATTTGCTGCAAGACTCCTTGTCTTGCCGTCCCAAAGCTTTCATTAAAACAGTATTTAAATTATAATCAGCTGTCCGGTCTCGGGTGCTGTGTCTTGGACTAACTTTCCTCCTATTACAGTCAGCCACCACCCTTGCAGTAGCCTAAACTAGCACCCGCAGCACAGTCTCTATCAAAATAGCAAAGCAGGCTGTCGTAAGTGTACTTACAGCATCTATGTATCTGGATAATGAGGACAGTACTCAATCAATCATGAATGCATGCACACCAGAATAAGAATCAGGAAAAGCTAAACAGCAGAAAAATATGCAGCATAGCATGCAAGAGAACAAAGCCATTGCGAAGCGCATAAATATATTTTAAAAGGACAGCAACAAAGAAAGAAACCCAACGTGTTTCTAAGTATCTTCTGCTTAAGAAATTGCCACAGTTACCACAAGGCTGTTAGGGAGAACAACTGCTAAAGCAGTGCACCTCTTGGGAGCTTATCAGACACAGATGCCTACAAGTTAGAGTTACTAAAATGGGAGAGTAAAGGCTTGCCATCAGTTACTAGGAAAAGATAGGCATGACAGTTTATTGGAGATTTTTGTCATCTATGAGAATTTCCACTAGTTTCCTGCTGGCACAGAAAAGTCTCAAGCAAAGATTCAGGCTGTTAAAAACTATGCTTGTAGTTCACAACATATGTGCAGCTTATAGTGATGCTTACACAGCTGAAGCAAACAAAAGGTGAGGTCCAACAAAATGCTCATTTCAGTCTCATTCCCCAAACTGCTGCCTTACTAGGAAGGTTTCAGAATCTTGATTATCTTTGAAACAATTGGCTCACTGTCAAATTTGGGTGAAATTGATTACAGCTTCAAAAGTTGCTGTTCAGAATGTATGACACAAGGATTACATCTTTCTAATTTGATCAGGAAACCCAAATGCACTAGACAAAAATCAGATTAAACATAAGAAACAAGGGAAGAGACTAGAAAGGAAGGCTGAGAGACAGAACAGGAAAAACCAAGAAGAGAAGCAGGCTGTCAGTCTGTAACTAAGAAAAACTGACATAGAAACATGACCAGAATTAATTCCATGTCTTTCTGCTGTAGAAAGGAGAGAAAAAAAGCCTAAAAATCAAACTAGAAATGGGAGCTGCTGCAATTAGGGGGGACGTCTGAAAGCTTTTTATGTTTGCCCTCAAGGGTAGGTTCCTCCTTAAGAATCATAGAGGATCTTTTGCCTCTGGGAACTATTCAGTCAATATAGGTATCAAAGCAAGGACCTGCTGGATACTTTCTTTCCTTGATCATCACCATGAAGTTATTCTTACCCTTTTCTAATCCTTACAGTTCTGTGAGGAAGCAGGCAAGAAGAAAATAATTTAACTGAATGAAGAAAAAAACACCGAGTGAAAGCAAAGAATATTTTTGAAAAAGTGAGAAAATTGCTTCTTTCCATATAATTTTTCTTTTTTGTTTCCCAGGACCTGCTTCCTTCTCTCACATACAGAGAAATTCAGAATCAGTGTTAAAACGTAATCACAGGAATGAAAGTTACCCATCAAAACATATGATGACCTACTTCATCCCACTCAATCAGCAGAAAGCACCAGAAATAAACTTAAAACACCACATCTACATGCATTAACAAGACAGAAGCTCACCAAAGATAGGAGATTGGCCTAAACACTGAAGCGAAAATTTGATTTCTATGTTATCCAAACTTCGGATGCACTCTAGACAGAATCCAGTAGTATCAAAACAAATTGTATTATTAAAAAACATAGCCAAACAAAACAAAACAAAACAAAACAAAACCCCAACAAAATACAACCAATGATCTTTCTTGATAATATTTACCTTGTTATACTTGAATATCTACAAAGAGTGCAGAGGTACATTTTTATTTTTCATTCTGTTGCCAAAAATACCCTTTCTCTGTCAGGTTTGACTATTGGGTCAGGCTAAAATAACACTTTTCAGGCACTTCTCATAAAAGGACACAGAAGCTATCTACAAGATAAGGCAGTACTGCCCTGCCTTGCAAGGAATGAGCTATCAGTCCTAGAAGATGGACAGACTTTGTCACCACCAGAGCTGTAATCTCAGACCTGAGCACTTTCACAGAATATCAAAGAACAACATGCTGCTCATTCAACAAAACACCTGCAGTACTGTTTTGAGAAAAACTCAGCTCTGCAGAAGAGCAAGGTGTGCACGAGCACAGACAGGGCCGGAGCCTGCCCAGGGCTGCACCCACCCACGCCGGGAGCTGCGCTGTGCGTGGCCCAGGGGAGACGGTCTGTGGGGTTGGGGCTGGGCAGGGCTGGGACCAGGTGTGTGCACCGCGTCTGGCTGGGGATGGGAGCCACTGCAGGTTGCAATGGGGCTCTGCCTCTCATTTCCTGATGGAGCAGGGGTCCTGTGGTCATGGCTAAACTTCAGAAAAATTCTGAACATTTGCCTTTGGGTCTTGTTTATTCCATATTTATGGACTGTCCCAAGCCAATTTTGTGACAGAATGTGGTATCCCAGGTGGGACCCTGCTGACTGGTCAGCTGTCTAGGATGAACTAGGCTGTGAACTGGGTGAATTCACCTGTTTTCTGCCTCTCACTGGAAGTGCTGAAGCCAGCCATAAAGGATTGATAGTTGTGAAAATTGTAAATCCACATAAATACTGCACAGTGGCAGTGTGTTAAAAACTGTAAGTGCCCACAAATCCCATACTTTGGAAATGAGAAAGGTGTTCCCATAGCATAAGTTTTGGAAAAATGGAATAAAGTCGGTGCGCCTTTAAGAAAAAGGCAGTGGAATCGTGTCAAGAAGTTTAGCATGCTATGACTGCATTTGGTACTGCAGACAGAAAGGTGGACAGAAGTTGGCAGTTTTAATGCCATACAGCCTAATGTTTTTGTGATCATTATTGGAAGAACAGTTCCCTGCTTATCTGGATCTTTGGGATGTTTGGACAGTTTGAGGAACAGAGCAGCTGAACAAAAAAGGTCTATTTAAGTCAAATGGAAACATGAAAATAATGTCACCTTATGTCCTTCCATCTAGGGGACTTCCACCAATTGCTGCTAAAGCTGACAGCACCCTGCTGTGCTGCTATTGCCTCTGGATTCTTTTTTCTCCCCCTTCTGCACCCTTAGCTGCTTATCATGTTGCAGAGCTCCGTTAAGGTTTGTTAAAGGAGGTCGGCTGCCCTCTGCCCAAACCAGACCTGTGGTAGCAGTGCACAGGGTGCTTGTGCCTTTTAGTCCACTAGGCTCAGTGGTGTGACAACAGCAAATGCCACGGTTACAGGAGGACTCTGAAAAAATATTACAGATGATCAGAAGTATATTTAGAGCATATGATCTGACATGGATGGACGCTTGTCAGTTGTTAGACACTATGTTTACTACAAATGAAACAATCTTAATTTTGTAGAAGAACAGAGACTGGACTGCAGCCCAAGATGACTGAACAGTGAGGCCAGAACAAGAATCAGGTTGGAATTGAGACATGGGCAGGGGTGGATATGCTTAGAACATGCAGAAATGTGCTAGGGTCTGCAACAGAGACAGCAGGATAAAGAATGTTAAATTGGACAAAGTTAACAGATTGTCATCAAGAGCTGGAGGAACACCCCTTGGCTTTTCTAACAAGGTTGGAGAAACAGCTGCAGATGTTTGTGGGAATAGAACTTAGGCAGACAAAATACACCCTCATTGTTTGTTGATCAAGCAGCCCCGACATCAAGAAATCTTTTACTAAACATTTCCCAGGATGGCAATGTAAACCAATCAGAGAACTAATGAGCACAGAAACATTTGTATGTAATGAAAGAGATGAGGACAAAGCTAGTCAAAAAAGGAAGCAGAAGGAAAAGACAAGCTTTCTAGCAGCAGCCTTACTTGGGAAGGATAGGAGGCAAAAAAGCAAAAGAAATCAGAAAAGCAGAGATCATAGCAGAGACCAATTAAGACCAGAGAACTGTTGCAGTCATTGCAAGCAATCACAACACTGGAGAGGAGAATGTCCAGTTACCCTGAGAAGGGGACCAAGACCACAGTTTAGGGAAGCCCAAAAGGGCAGGGAACAAGATGAAGAAGTTGTGTACAGTTTCCAGGTCCCCAGCCTCCAGTAGAGGAAACAAATACAGGAATACACCTTCCAGGAAGATCCTGGGAACAAATATTAAACATTTGAAATAAGGTTTATACACAGTTCAATTGAAAACTAACTCCACCCTAACCGATTTCCTAGTGAGCTCAAAGATGAAAGGAAATGTAAAGGTAGTAGGAAAAGTAAATGTAGCAGGTACAGAAGGAAAGCAGAGATATGTTTCAAAGCTAGAAGAAGTGATGCTACAAACAGTCTACTATCAGTAGATAACAACTTTTTTTAATGAAAATTAGCACCTACGAATTTATTACAGTTGGACTTACTGTGTAAACTGTGAGCAGGATTGAAGCTATAACTGAAAAACTTCCAATAGATTCAAAAATAATGATGGTTATAGGCCAGGAGAAAATAAAATCCCCCAGGAGATAGAAGACATACTGACATCTTTGTGGGTATGGTGTTCAAAAAGTGAGGAACTATTAAAGTCAGCAACCCCAGTTACACTGGAAATAAAAGCAGGGGAATCCCTCCTCTTAAAGGAATACCCATTGTCACCAGAGCTTAAGGGGAGAATGTAGCCAATGACTGAGTTTTTGAAGATGGGAATTTTCACTCCTTGTAACACACCATTATTGACACAAAGAAGCCAAATCTTGGCCCAGAGAGAAAGACAGTTTTTAGATTTGTCTAACACCTAAAAACAATTAACAAATGGGGAATAATATCTCTCTCAGTAGTCCATGATCCACAATGAGAAAAACTTCGAAAATGAAAAATGTAAGATATTTGTCTGTAATTTATTTCCATGCAGCATCTTTTACTATTTCAATACAAGAGGATTTTCAACATATAATTGCCTTTACTTGGGAAGAGCAAAAAATGACATGAACCAGCATTTGTGGGATCATCTCCAGTATTTTCAAAGATCTTAGACTGGTAGTGTGTTGAATTACTAAATAATTATGTGCACTCAATATGCTGATCATTTGCTAATTGCTGGTTCAAGTCACAGGTAAAACAAATTTGAAAAAATACAAAGGCTTTATTGTGCCCTTCTGTTGAAAAAGACCGCTGAGATTCCCCAGCTAAATTACACTTTTTTAAGGACAAAGTGAAATATATAGGATATGTGTTATCTGAAAAAGGCAGGAAAATACCTAATAAGCGAATGAATACCGTTCAGGATATGCTTCAGCCTGTAACAAAGACACAGTGTGGAGCGTTTTTAGGAGCTGTAAACTCAGGCCTGAGCACTTCCACAGAATGTACAAACCACTCATTCAACAAAACACCTGCAGTACTGTTTTGAGAAAAACTCAGCTCTGCAGAAGAGCAAGGTGTGCAGGAGCACAGACAGGGCCGGAGCCTGCCCAGGGCTGCACCCACCCACGCCGGGAGCTGCGCTGTGCGTGGCCCAGGGGAGACGGTCTGTGGGGTTGGGGCTGGGCAGGGCTGGGACCAGGTGTGTGCACCGCGTCTGGCTGGGGATGGGAGCCACTGCAGGCTGCAATGGGGCTCTGCCTCTCATTTCCTGATGGAGCAGGGGTTCTGCAGTCATGGCTAAACTTCAGTAAAAACTCTGAACATTTGCCTTTGGGTCTTGCTTATTCTACATTTCTAAAATGTCTTGAGTCACTTTTGTGACATATCTCATTCAAAATCCAGTACTTAAGAGTACTAGCTACAAATGCAGGAGGCAGGCTTCAACTCATTCTTTTTTCTAGGGTAATGAATCTAAACTTTTCTGTAAGTTTCTTTGCCATAACATTACAGTGAGCACTTAGTCTAACACTTAGCACTAAGTCTTTTAATCTTGTAGTGTCTTCCATGGCGTTATGAACAGATATTAATGGGAAACTGAATTAGAAATTATTTCCTAACCAGTATTCTGTAAAATAATTGGCAGTTAATGCTTCAAATACAAAAATAGGCAGTGCCAATAGTTCGGAAATTTTTAACAGAATACCTGCCCCACCCTTCCAGCAGTCTCAGCGCATTGAAAAGAGAAATAGGAGACACTGATACAAATCCCTGCTGACACCTAGCCAAAAATGATTTGAACTAGTAGGAAGATATCACATCCCTTAGCCACCAAGCTGTACCTTTGGGAACTGTAATTTATTGCTACTAGCAGTTTGAAAACTGATTTCAAATATTCTCTAATGAAAACTACTATATTGTCCTAATTTCAGACTATTTTTTGACAGCTTCAGCCATTTTAGCACTTACTAACTTTAATTTTAATACATTAGAAATCCTGTGCTGTTGTATTTTTTCCCCCTTTTAGACAGAGAATTCTAATAAGCTGCCTTTCTTCTTGTCACAAAGTACAGGCACTGCTATCTGTAAAGCTGATATTTAATAATGGGAATCAATCATCCAATCCATTGCTACAATCTAGGCTTCCAAGTTTCCACATAGACAGCTCATAGTGTCTCTCTGTACCTCTATTTATAGAAGATTTGTATGCACAGAGGAAATAAATGATGTTCCACAACAGCCCTATGTATAAAACCCTCCTGTTTCAGTGTAAGAGTGATGTGGATTAAATTAAGCAGGAAAAAACTTCTCATAATACAGAATAAAAGTGTCTATACAAAGGAGCTCATGTCAAATAGCTATCATTACATTACTTTGCAGTATCTTCTGCCTGGAGACACATTCTAAGCTTTCACTAAAAGAAACAAAAAACAACATGCTGGTAGTCCTCAAATTGAATGTACCAAAGGAGAATTCATTCTAAAACATTTCTTGCAGTCTTCCTGAATTCAGCCACATGATGGAAGATTAGTATTTATTATGCAGTAGTTTACTTCAACAGTTTTTAAAAGATTGCTTGACCCTGTGAAGGTCCAGAGATTAATGAGCAGACAGACAGAAAAATAGTCTTGAAAGGACTTTCCTGTCCATTACTGAAATGTCTTGGAAGTTAATTTTCTACTTTTCCAGAGCCCACTGATAATTACAACAGAACAATAGTAGACTGATAGATTGTTTTAAAGAGAAATCTGAAGAAACTTTAGAAAAATACTTTGAAGATGGGATCTCAAAATGATTGATATTTGTGGACAAGTATGCAACAATGCAACACTAATTAATTCCACTGTACAAAATGAAGTTATGTGATGACTATTCTCCAAAAGATGGTATTAAGTTTCCACATGCAGGAGTGATACTCTTTCTAGTAACTAGGGACATAAGAAACATGCTTTTTTTTCATGGATTTTTCATGCCAGAGAAAGCTAAGACAGTTCCTGTAGGAAATCTTCATAGTGGACTGTAAGAAAAATCTAACATGATCCAACATACAATTGTAAGCCTTGGGCTCAAGTCAAGGAAAAAAAAAATGGTAGAAAAAAAGAAGGAATGTACTGAAATAAGAATCTCCTTCTTTTGTTGATCAACGACTATTAGACTTTCAGATAATACTTTAGATTTGGGCAGTTATTTGACTTCCATTCTTACTTCATTCACTCTCTGCAACTGGTAGGCCTAGAGTACAGTAAGAAGCTGAAGCTAATTGAAATTACATTAGCTTCCCATCCTCTTGAGAGAATTTCAGCTATAATTGGTTTTGTCTTACATTGCATGTCATACTAGAAAATGTGTACGTGTGCAATTAATCTCATAATACAACGCTTTGTAATGAAGAAAACAAAAATTTCCTTTAACACTAGACATTTCAGTATTGGAGGTAAATAAATGTCTAACATGATTTGCTCTCCATGGAATATGAGCTTGGGCTTCATCTGACAGCACCTACCTTTATGATAATGAAGCTACTCAGGCAATCTGCTGGACTGTTGCTTTCAGCAAACACAGAACACACTCACAATTTGGCATCACTGTCACAATTCTATGGATTTTTTTCCTCAAAGATGATGGAGAATATTTATTTTTACCGATAATATCTGTAGAAGTCTGCACTGCAGAATCCTACTGAGCAGATAAAAACAGTGTGTATGATCACAGAATCATAGGATGGTTTGGGTTCTAACTCTCCTGCTGTATGCCAGAACACATCCCTCCGAACCAGATTACTCAAAGCCCCATCCAACCCAGCCTTGAGTACTTCCAGGGAGGGGGCATCCATAACCTCTCCGGGCGACATGTTTCGATGTCTCACCACCCTCACATTAAAGAATGTCTTTGTCATATCTAGCCTAAATCTACTCTCTTCCAGTTTAAAACCACTTCCCCTTGTTCAGTTGCTACATGCCCTTACAAAAAGTCCCCCACAGCTCTCCCATAGGCCCCCTCCAGGTACTGGAAGTCCACTATAAAATCTCCTCAGAGCCTTCTTTTCTCCAAGCTGAAAAGCCCCAGCTATCTCAGCCTGTTTTCATAGTGGAGGTGCTCCAGCCACCTGATTATCTTCATGGGCCTCCTCTGGACCCACTCCAATCGCTTGATGTCCTTCTTTTTCTGTGGGCTCCAGAACTGGATGGAGTACTCTAGGAGGGTCACATGAGTGCAGAGTAGAGGGGCAGAATCACCTCCCTCGACCTGCTGGTCACGCTTCTCTTGATGCAGCCCAGGACACAATTGGCATTCTGGGCTGCAAGCACACTGCTTGCTCATGTTGAGTCTTTCATCAGCAGACATCGCCAAATACTTCTCTTCAGGGCTGCTCTCAAGCCATTCTCCACTCAAACCCGTATCTGTGCTTGGGACTGCCATAACTCAGGTACTGGATCTTGCAATTGGGTGATAACCTGACATTTTGTAATTCCACCCTTCAGACAAGAGTATGTTCCTTTATTTAATGGATACCTCTGACTATTCTTCATGTATTCAACAAGCACAGAAGGACAGAGGAATACACCTTCCATACGTACAAGGGAGTCAAACTGCTACACTGCTGTGCATATAAGTGATTGGGCACAGCATGCATGAACATTTCATGATTTTTAGACTTTTTTTTTGTCTTAGAAACATCAACACACAACACCAGCTCACATTCAAGTAAGAACTGAAAATAAAGTCTGTTGAAGATGATTCAATTACACATCACATGGCATCATCAGCTGCAGAGACGGAAACCTATTAAGTTTTCATCAACTTGGAAATCATTAGGAATGCTTTGAATTCTACTCTGGTATGATGAGCAGTGAGGGGTGTGGTTCAGTGGGCATGGGCAATGGGTTGATGTTTGGACTAGATGATGATAAAGATATTTTCCAACCCCGATAATTCTATGAAACACTGTTTTTATCATTAATTAAAAACTCCAACTGACTGAAAAAGTGGTAGGCATAGTGAAAAACTGCAAAAGTCTCTTGATTTGAAATGCCTTTGATCAACTAGTCTTTTGGAGAAAGGGTACATTTAGAGGCATTATCTCTTCAATTGCGCTACTATTTCATTTCTGTAGCTAGATATACCAGAGAATGCTTCTCTTGCTATTGGTTTCCCTCTCTGCAAACATACATACTATGTACTTAACTCTTAATCCAAATAATCATAAAAATCTTAAACTGACTGAATAGCTGTTTGAGAAAACCATCACCTCCTGAATTTGTGACAGATTATGTTAGATCTACCAGCTGAAGCATACAATAAAACAAGACCCATCTGTTTCTTCCCCTCCCTCCCTCCCCCTGCAGGACATGAGCTTCTTCTTTCTCCAAATTCCACTGTACTTTAGAATTCCTGCATTAACCTCTTTAACTGACTAACACGAAAGGGATTTTTGAAAGTAGAGAAAACAAACAATAACTAAGAACAAGGAGGTCAAAGTGGAAGGCTCTGCCCTGCATAACAAGCCCCGCTCATCACTGTAACAGACAAGATCTATTTCAAGGGGTAATGGAATGAGAGACTTCATGGTACATTGTTCCTTTAAGACCGGCTCGGCTATGACAGATAGGGGCCTTTGTGGGAGGTCCGGTGACCTAGCCATGTGGCAGACATCTCTCCTTTTTCAAAAAACTTTCAGAAAGGAAGTACCCTCCCGCTCAGACAGCGGTGAAAAAGCACACCACAGCAAATCCTAAGGACAGCAGACCTCATTATGGCATTGTGCCAAGTTTGGGGAAGTTCTTGAATCTGAAGACAGCAAATTGCTTCATTAAAACTAAGTCATTCATTATTTTTAAAACAAGCAAACCTGACAACCCAACTAAATTACTCTGTTTTCAAGCTACATTTGTACCATGATGAAATAGAACACACCTGTTTTCTAACTATCATCAATGTATACTTTAATTAAGGAGGAAATCTTAAAAAAAAAAGCAAAAAATACAGAAATCACAGATCCATTGTAAGTCAGTTTAACCAAAATAGTTTAAATATTTTTGCACAACTAAACCTTAAGAGCCACAAATATATAGGTGTTTCTACTGAAGAATATTTTATGTAAGAAATGTCAAAGATTATACATCTAATTAAATGCTAAACAAATACATAAAGGAAGAGGTCTTTTTGCTAGTAGGAAGAAGTAATATATGCTGACAGTGCATTTATTTGTAAATTTTTGATGCTAAGTGAGAGAATAATTTGAGAAAAAAACTATAAATGTAATACAAGGTTAAAACAAAATACACAAAATTAATGTTTTCAGTGTTCTGATTTAAAGAAATATTTATTCTACAATATTTAAATCAGACTACTGCCTTCACACAGCATGCACTGGCACCAGTCATAAAGTATGTCTCAAAGAAGTGAGGACTCTTGTCCAGTCACAATTCAGGCTAGGAATTCAGTAAAGCTTAGGAATTCAAGTAAAGGGTTGAGGCAAAAATGTTTTTGGGACTCTAGGATATGGTTAGTGTTTTTTTTCCTGACAAAAATGTGTTTCATCCAAGATGCACAGAATTCAGTATAAAAAAAAAACACATCTCCTCCTTCTCCTTGTTCCCCTTTTTTTCCCCTATACTTTATGTTTATTAAAACATTCTCACAAAGATTGCACATGAAAACATACAATTGCATGTAAAACCACCACTACTATACAATGATGGTAATATCATGATGGTGCTTTGGAGATATCTGCAACTACTGACAATACCGTAGAGAAAACCAGCACCACTGATCATTTTACTAGAAGGCTACAATATTTTGTTCCCTGGATGACTGATGATTTACTTACTGTATGTAATCATGTTCTGTTAATCACTTACTGTGGCGATTTATCTAAGGTTCCAAAGTTGCAAGGAAATTAAAATACTTAGGCTTCTATTAGTACCTGCATCACTCTAGCAAGCTGGTATCTGTCCTACACAGGGACAAACAGGAATCACGTATGAATTGGCATGCACAGAAAAGGGAGACCCATTGGAAATACCCAAAACAGAAATTCAATCTTTTGCCTGTGAGTCCCGGTAGTTGTCTGACCTTTTCTGGCCTCTAAAGTCAGATAAATATACTGAAATTCTATCCTCCTGGAAAAGAACGAGCAAATAATTACTGATCTGGAGTGGAGTTCCTTCCAAAAGGTGACAAAGTCATGCATGTGAACAGCGGCAAGGAGAATGAGCTAATCCAATTATACACGTAAACAAAAGGAACAGTGCCCTAACCTGTTTAATCAAAGATGTGAAACTCCTAGGGTAAGTAAGAAATTCATTTAGCTGATCTCACCAGGCTACCTAAGAAATAATTGCAGATACTTATTGTCTTTTAAGGCCCAAAGGAAGGAGAGGGTAAAAATTGACCACCACCATCACTAAATTGCTTCTGTTTTATTTCTTTTGAATATCAGCATTTTAAAGTGGCAAATAAAATTAAGAGTTGAACCTAGGTTGACTTCATATAAAAGCAGTAGTATCCAAGCACCTCAATATTAACTCAGCAGGAATTATGGGAGACAAATATAAAAGAATACATTTAGAAATTAAAACATTATTAAAATCTAGTTTATGAGAATCTCATTTAGAAATTCTGATTAGAACAATAAAGCTCACCAGGTACACTGATCAAATAAGGAAAACAGCATAACAATAGAGACTATTTCAATTAAAAAATACACAGTATCTGTAATACAGGTGGACATTTCAACAGAAGAATGCTTCAACTTTTTCCATTCACGTATATTCAGTCACATTCTAAGTTTTCTTGGATGTGACACCTGAAGACAAAACTTAAGACAAGTCTTAGACATTCAATTAAATTGCACAAATTGTTGTATCTTAAAGCCAGGCATCACAGACGAAAGCATAAATAATTCTTCCTCACAGATCTTCATGGCCGTTTTCAGCAACAGGTGTTAAGAGGTAACTGAATAAACATGGTAAACAAACAGCCTTATACTGTCTAGTTAAAAAAAGCACAAATACAGGAAGTAATAAAATCCATAAATAATGGGTATTTTATGCACGTATATGCATATGAATATATGCATAATTCTTAATGTACACTTTTAACTTTATTCTCTCACTTTTTTTTTTTTCCCCTCAAAAGAGCATTCTCACGACTGTACATGTAAGACTGCAAGCCTTCAAAGCAATAAAGAATCAGTATAATAGATATTACAAGCAAGTCTGAAATGCAAGCAATGTATCTAAGCATTAGCTTGTACAATGAAGAGGCTAAACTACTGTTTCTACCCACATAGAGGTATTTGTGTAAGTTATCAGGTAAAATGCTTAGGGAAGAATACAGCCCCAACAAGAAAAAAGAAAAAAAGACAGATCTCAAAAAGCTACCAGTCCCCTTAGTAAACATTTTCACAGAATCATAGCATCACAGATTGGTCTGGGCTGAACAGGGCCTTAAAGATCATCTAGTTTCAACCTTTCTGCTGCAGGCTGAGTTTTATCTTCATTTTGCATTTTTATGGCAAAACAGAAATATTAGAAGCAATAAAAATTAACAGACTACTCAGCCAGTTTAGAAAGTCAGTTAGGCTTGCAAATTTGGAAGACATAAAATTAATTTGATGAGGAATTTCATTCTTATTTCAATTGTTATCAATATTCAGGCATTTAATTTTAAAATTCACTTGGGAAAGTTCAGAATAGTATTTGGAAAAGATCCCAGCTGTGATTAGCTATTAGCCTAAATAGCTACATATGTAAATGAAGTTCCTTGTAATGTGACTATTAATGTAACCAAAACAAGAATTTTGAGGTTTTAAAGGTTTTTTTTGTTGTTGTTTTTTCCTTTTTCAAAAGGTATAGGAAATTTATCTACTGAGAAAGTTGTGATTTAAAGTAATGTTATTTACCTTAAATGCACTGGTCATTTAATAGCTTCAAGGCCATTTTAATATGTTTTTCAGTTAAAAAATAGCTTCAACACCTCCACAGAAAAGGTTTGCTAGCATGCCATCCATAATTTTTGTCTTAATAACAGTGTAATCACCAGACAAAATATTAAACTATGAAGAGTCAAAAACATGGTCAGTTTAAGTTGACCACAGACAGTGGAACAAATAATCATCTCCAGTCTATGAAATAGATCTTAGATACTAATAAGATGCAGAATCTGGCTTTTTTTTTTTTTTAAACTTCCTGCTGGTGATACTAATGGTCTTCACCTCAAGTATAAACTTACTTAAAAGCAGCACGTTTTCTTCTCTGATGCCCTTAATAAAAAAATAATTTAAAAAAATAATACAAAAGGCATTACAAGATACCTTCCGCCTTTCCTCAAATTCTACACAGAAATTCTCCACAGGCGCAATGTTTACAGATACTTTGTGTCTGACTCAAAGCTCTCATTGTCCTTTTAACTGTCCAATGCAGAACACTTGTGTTTTCTTCCCTAACTCAGGAGCAAGTCATCAGCAGAAAAGACTTACTTCCTCCATTTGCCTAAAATGTTAGCCTTTATTCATACGTGGACCTCCTACACACAACTACTGTATTTTAAAAATTAAATGTAAAATATTTTATTCAATTGAAATGCATACTTGGGGTGTTCTCTGCCAATCTTTTACTTAAAAAATATATTTCAGATTACTAACTCAGGAAAGCAGAGTTCAGTCCCTCACATGCTAATGACAAAATGAGCATAATCTGAAGGACATCTATGTAATACTAGCTTTCACCAATACATGCTTCCCTGAAGCACAGACAGGATAGCCTCACTTGACTAAATAAAAGGATACATTTGCTTGCCTTCACTTACGTTTGCACCTACTTAGGCTTAAGTAATTTAATCTATACAACACTGCTACAACAGTGTTGTGAGTTATTAACACCGTATCATCTCCTGGAAAAGACAAGAATTAGATTGTAATGGGGACATCGTACTACATATGACCACACTGATAAACGTCCTCTGATTTTGAGATATATCCTGTAATCTCCACAGGAGATGCTCTAACAGATGTTCCACAGTTCAAAAGCCCATGCTATAGTCTCTTTTTCAGAATTTCTTCTGACACAGTTTCAATCACACTTACCAAATTCTTCTCTGCTGTGTAATATTAAACAGAACCTCATCTTTTTACTTAGCACTTTATCACAAATCTGTTTAAACATTTCCTTATGGTTTCTCCTATTTCAATTACCACCAATAAAACAAAAGAATTAAGAAAACCATATGAAAAAAGATATTTTCTCTCTGCATGTATGATTTTATATTAGAACTAAATGCTTCTAATTATCATTTGACGGTTGTGAAAATAGCAACTCTGACTATCAAAAACTCACAGGCCAGCTTTTACAATTTCATAGATAATCTAAGACCACCAACCCATCCACCACACCCACTGAGCCACGTCCCTTGGTGCCACACCTCCACAGTTCTTGAGCACATCCAGGGATCGTGATTCCACCACATCCATGGGCAGCCCACTTCAAACTTTGACCACTCTTTCAGAGAAGAAATCTTTTCTAATATCCGACCTGAGCCCCCCCAGTGCAACTTAAGGCTGTTACCTCCCATCACTAGCTACCTAGGAAAAGAGACCAACACCCAGCTTGTCACAGTCTCCTTTAAGGTAGACAGCAATAATGTCTCCTCTAAGCCTCCTTCTCCTTTCCAAATCGAACAAACCCAGTTCCCTCAGCCAGTCCCCATAAGGCTTGCACTCCAGCCTCCTCACCAGCTTCACTACTCTTCTCTGGACATATTCCAGGGCCTCAATGTCTTTTTTGTAGTGAGAGGCTCCAAAGTGAACACAGTACTCAAACTGTGGTCTCACTAGATAAAAAACAAATTTACTAAAGTTCAACTGACTGAAATACAGATATCTGTTTAGATCTTTGCACTTACGTTTCTTCAGTTTAAAAAGCAGATCAGTGCTTTTAGCCTCAGATGAAAATTAGAGTCTTGTCCCTCTGCATTTGTCTGCTGCTGACTTTCCTTGTTTCCCTAAAAGTGGCCATGCTGAAGTATACTTCCACTCACATCTACTTTTTTGTTCAGTGTTAAGCTGAGCTGCAGTTCCTGGCTCTCAGTGCCCTCAAAAAGGCTGAAAAGTCACTGCAGCCTGGGTCCTGTAAAGGCTTTGTAGAGGCAGCTAGGGACTGCTGTGGCCAGCACCCACATACAACAGCAATGAGCAACCCTGCTGCTACCTGCAAGCTGGCACCTCCAATTCAGGTTACAGGAAGAATACCAAGACAATGCAAAGTTGGGAGAGCAAGGTAAATGATGTAACAAGCACAGAGGAAAGGTTCCACTTTGTGTTTGATGGAAATGAAGACTTGCAATCTGGGTGTAAGCTGAAAAAAGGAAGTAGCTGAAGTTTAAATTTAGCATAAACATCTGCATGTGCATGAATGGATGGGGGAGGTAAGCATAAGCAGCTGCCTGCAATCCTAGCTTGGAAGACAGGAATACACAGGAGGAACACTGGCTTCGCAAAGTTAGAAAGCCACATGATACTGGATGACAGAAGTTACTGCTGATGACGATATACCCTCTAAGTAGGTTTGGAAACTCCTGGTGCGTGCTATTCCACCATTTCTGCAAATATTTTCTTTTCAGATTTTCATATAGTAACAGTTTTCCTGAACCTCTGTACTTTCCTACTAACTATTTTTAAGTCTCTGATAAAAAAAAAAAAACGAAAAAAAAAAAACATTTTGTCTTGTCTTTCCCTCTGGCTTTATGTTTAGCATCAATTATTTAAATTAAGGCACTTAATGTCAGGCTCCTTATAAATATCATATTCTGTATGTTTAAAAATATATTTCACAAAGGCTTGTAAAGAAGTTTTATATAAAATTTAATTATTTAATGGAGAATCATTTAATAGTAATTTTCTATTCTGTACTCAAAGTTTAAAAGGTGAAACTTCATTAAATGAGTTTTACTTGATTTCATGCCTTACATCAGATGTAATTCAGTAAAAACAAACAAAAAACTACCAAAAAAAAAAAAAACAACACACATCCACAAAGCCTCATTATTTCAAAAATGTTCAGTACATGACAAATCAACTGTTTCATTTTCTTTTTCCCCAATTGTTTAAACCACATTTTGGATGATAAAGGTGCCATTTGGAAGGCACCTTTCAATAACATCAGCAGATGCTATCATCCATTGCATCCATGTGTACATGCACAAACAGCTGTTTAGATACACTGACTTATCACGTATATATCATATACATAAATCCAACAGCACTGTGTATAAACAAGTATATGCAGTTTTGATCGTGGGCCCTATATAATTTGCATACTATACATATGAGTGAAATCCATAAACAGATACAGAAATTCAATCTTAATTATCCAAATCAATACTAGTAAATAGTAGAAAGAAGTAGAATAGGTAAAAAAAAAAAAAAAAAACAAAACACAAAACCATGCTGTTACACATATTTCAGCATCCATAGAATCTGGAACTGAGTCAACTGACAAAATTCATTTCTGTGGTCAAAACAAAAAAAAAGAAATCAAAGTCACAATGGAATTACAGAGTGAAGATCACGGAAAAGTGTGCTAGCCCTCTCAGAAACAAATCAAAGAGAAATCCTACCCCACTGAATATCACTGGCACAAACTCCACTGATAGTAACAGACTGATACAGTGCATACCAGATACACAAACCTGTGCCCCAAATTTTTATATGTTAATAGCAACACTGGTTCTACAGAAGGATCTCTCTACCAATGAGATATTTTAAAAATAAAATCTCAGGATTGATTTCAGCCCTGATCTTTCCACTCTGTAGATTCTGACATCAGCTGCAATGAAGGAGAATGACAGTGGGCCTCTGCCACTTTCCTGTATTGCCATGGCATCTCGATGTGCCCAAAGCAGAAGCTAGCATGAAATCCAACAGGATTATGCCCCAGCTCTGCCTGTATGCTGGACAGCTCTATGTGATCAGGTGATGGATGCACAAAGTCACCCAGCTCCCGAAATTAACCACACGCAGCTGCATTCTCTAGAATAATGACACACAAAAGGGCTCCTAAACTGGAATCTAAAAGATTATGTACTATAAAAATGCATGTCAGGCATTCATAAACACATAATTAATGTTACTCTCATGTTCCCGTCACAAGCCATGTTTAGCCCAATTTAGCAGCTGTGCATACATCTGTATCAGTTTCTGGAATCACTGACATGCATGTCTCAATCTGTAAGCAATAGTAAACACAGTTCTTTGTCAATAATTTCAATCACAGATCCCCTACTCTAAGGCAGAATAAATTGTATTTTTAACGTGTTTTTTGCTAGAGCATAGAATTCTCTTTGCACCATATTGCCTTGAGTATGAACTATTTTAAAGAAATGTATTCCAAGGAAATTCTAATCGAACAGAAAACTATTATTTCCAACTGTGAGCAACCTTCCTCCATCCTCCCACATATGGCTCCAAAATAACCACAATTCACACAGCAGATGCAAAACGAGAACTTTTAGAGACACGCTACATACTGTTATTTTTAAACATGCTGAGGCTGTAGATTAGCGATACGGGCTTACTTTACAGCTCTACCAAAGGGTCTGTGCACGGTCTCAGGCACGTGATTATTTTTTTCTTTTCACATACCTGTGCACTACAGGGAGACAAGTCCACTTTCTGTTCAGTGGGTGCTGTAAGGATTCGAGTGTAACCGTGAAGTATTCAAACACCACGCACTGAAGGCGACCGAAACACGGAAGAGGGCAAACACGCCGTGAACCTCAGCGCCAGACGACACAGAACAGCCCTCACAGCAGGAGGATAGCTCGGGTCTGGAGCCCAGAATCAAGAGAGAGGAATTATTGTCTTCACGACAGAAGAACAGGAGCCCGCAAGCCAAGCAAGGCGTCCATAGCGACACGGAAAGCACTCGGGCCCGCTGCGCGGCCAGCCCGCGCGGGCTTCGCCGGCGCCTTCGGGGCGGCCGACCTGAGGGCCTTCCCAGACGGGAAGGAGATGCTTTCCCCCGGCACTCCTCGAGCAAACACAAGTACGGAGAAGCCCCCTCCCAGCCAAACGCGTGCAGCACGCGGCCCATTCCCTGCGGAACCGAGGCACGAAACGCGGCCACGTCGCTCTCTCCGAGCCAACTTTCGCTTCCCCGGCTGGCCGCAGCGCCAGGGCCGGCGGCGCGGCGGGGCAGCGGCCCCCGCCGTAGCTCAGGGGGGAGGCGCCCAGCCCAGCGCAGCCCGCGGGGCGGGAGGCGGCAGCCCGCCGCGGCCCCTCAGCCCGCTCGCACCGTCCCGACCTCGGGCTCGGGCTCCGGCAGCTGCCAGCCCGGCGCCCGGCCCCCGCCCGCCCGCAGGCAGCGGCCGCCGATGGGACGTCGCAGCCCGCCCCTCGCAGCCCGGACACCTACCCACACCATCCCAGAGCCCGGCGGCGGGGAAGGGGAGTGGCGAGGGAGCGGCCGGTCCTCTCCCTCCGCAGCTCCGCACCCGAGAGCGCGGAGGACCCCGAAATGGCTGAACAAAGGGAAGCTCGCTCAGCCGCCGCCGCCCCTCCGATTGGCCGGCGGGGGCGGGCTGGGGGCGGGGCGCGGCGCGCGGGGGCGGGCGGGGGCGACTCCGGACGGTAACCGTGGCAACGGCGGCCTCCCTGCGGCCGCGGCCGGGGGCGGGTGGAGACGGCGGCGAAATGGCCGCCCGGCCGCGCCCAGGACGCCGAGGGCGCCGGCAGGCAGGCAGGCCGGCCCGGCGGCCGGGGGCCGTGTGCTCGCGGTCTCCCCGCCCCAGCCGTCCCCCTCCTGCACACGCTGCCCATCCAGACCGTGCCGTCTGCACGCACGTTCCGGGCCTTGCGCGCCGCCGTTTTGTCTCGGCTTCCAGAGGCGCTCAGCCCGCTGTTTTTCCAGAGAGCGCCCTGGGGGGGCTGCATTACCTCAGCCCCAGCGCTGTGCCAGGCTGCTTCCAAACGTCGCACTAATTTATTTTAAAGGTCATTTTCCAACCTCGGTTATTGCACAGGAATACTGGAATCCTTGACTGGGTGGAACACCGGGAGTTCGTGCGCATAAACAGGTCAATCGTCTCCCTGCAGCACTTAGCCAGTTCCATGCTTCCCGTGAGAGCTGTCTGGTGTTCAGCAAGTATTAACACTTCTGTGCTACGCCAGCAATCTCCTCTTGCTGAAGGATCGTGCTGAAGGATCTGTGTGCGTACACCCAAGATGCTCCCCGCTATTAAAAAGCCCAACACACGCAGCCCAGTTAATGACCTAATGTTTGTTTTTTTTTTTTCAGATGTTATCTTCATGCATAGTGTTCAGAGCATATTGTGCTGTCATTATGGACGACTTACTTGCATTGTACTAATAGCTTAGCGCTTACACATCTGATGTTGTCAGTATATACCCACAGACACCGTGAAATCCAAGCTTTCAGCAAACTTGGAGATGCATACATGTGTCTTTGCCTTCCAGTTCAGCTTTTCTGAGTGCAGAGATGTAAGTTCTGTAAATTCCCTTCAGTGTCATAGATCAACACACCAGCCACAGCTATGACATGCAAGCAGTTGTAGGGCTAGGACGCAAATGCTTTAGTTGCAGTTGCTGTCACCAGGAAAAAGAAAATGAGAGCCAAATTCTTGAGCTTCATTATGAAACTTGACAGATTATGAGACATGAGATAGGTCAGGGTAAAAGCTGGTCAAAGAAGCTATTAAAGTTGTTTAACAAGCTTTGTTATATAAAAGAAAGGGAACAAATATTCCAATTAAAAAGTGGTTAAACTGTACCGCAATAAAAATGAGTTTACAATATATGTGTTCCATACATACTATATGCTTTATATGTTAATATGTGGTCCACCTTTACATGGTTCATATGTATGTAAGTGAAATGGGCCCTTTGGATTTTTAACTTTTTAGATTTCAAGCAAAACAAAACACATGAGATAGCATAAGTAAACACTGCAAGTATAGCAACTGTTTCAAATCCAGGGAAGCACAGCTTTCATACTTCTGTGGTTCATCCACAAAAGATACCTATCTGAATTTCATATGGCATCTGTCAAGTCCTGCCCTGCTTTCCTTATGACATAATGCTATATGATTTGTTGTCTGCCCAGTCCTCTGTTATTCCTTTCCTAACAGTTTTCAACATATGAGTCGGCTGCAATAAAGTTTAACTAACAAGTGGAGGTCTCAGAAATGTATCGAAGTTCAAATCTTCTGACATACTGCAGGGAGCTGGATGGGGCAAAGTGGCTGTAAGTAAGGAGGAGATGTTGGAAGGAGTGAAAGGAAATGATATTTTCTGTATGCTTGATATATTGCCAGTTCATCAGTACTGATATATATAATTTGAAATCAACCTCATACTACCGTTTCTGGCCCTGCTGTCAGTGCAAAGATGTGGGAAGCAGCTTGCAGTAACACAGAGAGTTTAGTGGAGGGAGCTAGAAAAACTCAAGTTATGGTTCTGTATTCTGGTTCCTACTGTAGGTATTTTTAATGAGTTCCCAGTATAAGAAAGCTACAAAACTGGCGTAATCAGCTACTCAGATATTCCTGCTAAAAGTGGTTGAAAAGCCACTGTGGCCACATTGCCCATGTACTTCACATTCCACAATTACCAGAACAGCCTTTTTGAAGTCTATTGCAATTAGTGGCTTTTCACTGGGTGGAGACAAAGGAGGAGAGAATGAAAGATGTGTTACATTTGTCTGATTTTAACCAACCTCAGGCAAGTGCAAAGTACTAGATTTTTGTTAACTTTCTTTAGATTTCTCTGTTTTAATAAAACAAAATATTTATAAGATAGAAGTACATTTTCACAAGAAAATTCTACCTTAATGATCTGTTTCAGATGGTGCTGATTTCTGATGTCCTGCCAAGAACGTAGGAAGGAAAGAAGGACAGAAGATTTAGATAGTTAATGTTTGGATTTCTGTGTAGTTAGTTATACTAACAACATGTAGCAAGATTTGTTCAATGATGTGCAGTTTACATCTTTTGGAAGATGGGAACAAAGTAAGATGCATAACATGTTAAAGACCTGGTCACTGATGATAAGAAACAAATGATTAACTGGAGGTAATTCTCAGACAAAAAGTATCACAGATTAATTAATTTCGTAGAGGAAAATTTCCACTGATCTTCAGTATGTGCAAAATGACTCACCTAACCAATTCCTTTTTTACAAGAATATGAAAATATCACCACTATTTTGCCTATTCGAAAAGTATTTATTTTTCGTTAAATTCATAACCTGTCTCTGTTAGGCTAGGGAATTAGTGAACTCACTGTTGATGCAAATGACCTGTGAACCCTTTCCTCTTAGGTTGTTGCTTGTGAGAATTTCATCCACTTTTTTTTCCAAGCTAAAAATACTTTTTTAACTACCTGTAGGCAAGAGGCGTTTAGTGTTAGTTTCTGGCAAGCTGTCTCAAGTTGCTTTTTGTATCATATAAAGGACTAAAGCACCCTCCTAAAACTTTGGACACACAATTGAAGGTAAATTTAACAGTAGCAAGTAAAGTTGTTACTGCCTCAAGCAATCTGCGGCAGCTGTCTCTCCAAGAGTAATCATAGTATGCCAAATAAGTTTTAAGTGGGATTTAAAATATAAATGCTCTGTAGCATGTTAAAAGGTAAAACACATTAATGTGTTTGAAACAAATCATTAAAGATATATTTTCACTGGACAGGTTGAACTCTGGAAAGGTTAAAAGCTAGTATATTAAATAAATGGATAGGGAAAAGGCGTGCAGCAGGCTATCAACATGTAAACTGATGGCAGTTACACATTAAACAATTATTCACCTGCCCAGGTATCATAGTTAACAGAAACTTCTCGTTAACAGAAACTTCTTCTTAACATTCAAGTATATCATCTTAATATTGTTCTTTGTTGGCTGGATAATTTTGTTTTGAATAGCACACCATATCCTGTTGGATTCCTGTTTCATAAAGCCGATGGTTGCCCATCTGGAAACAATAGAGATTCATAAAGTGAAGAGATCTTTGGAAACTGCCTGGAGGAGTCGAATGAGTCACACTGACAACATAAATTGTTGCCACTAGCACTGTGTTTTACAAAACTTTTCATTTCATTTGTCATGAGTGGAAAAGTGACAATAGTAGAGACAGTGGAAAAGGTGTAAGTAATGACTGGGAAAGCTCTTCCCCCTTCCCTTCCCATCCTCCTCTCCTCTCCTCTCCTCTCCTCTCCTCTCCTCTCCTCTCCTCTCCTCTCCTCTCCTCTCCTCTCCTCTCCTCTCCTCTCCTCTCCTCTCCTCTCCTCTCCTCTCCTCTCCTCTCCTCTCCTCTCCTCTCCTCTCCTCTCCTCTCCTCTCCTCTCCTCTCCTCTCCTCTCCTCTCCTCTCCTCTCCTCTCCTCTCCTCTCCTCTCCTCTCCTCTCCTCTCCTCTCCTCTCCTCTCCTCTCCTCTCCTCTCCTCTCCTCTCCTCTCCTCTCCTCTCCTCTCCTCCCCTTCCTTTTCCCAAGGAAACTTTAAACATCTCACTGTGATTAAGAATTCCTCTACTTAATCATTTTAGCATCATCCCAACCTGGATAAAAGTACATGCACATACAAAGATGTGCACAGAGGTTAGTTTTTATTGACAACAAAGGGAATGGCAGCCCTTCCCTGCTTTCAGAAGTAGTCGCAGTGACTACATTAAACAGAAATTAAAAAGAAATTGAAAAGATCTGTGCATGTTTTACCTACAAGATAGCAGCACTGGAACAAATTGAAGGAAATACTGAGAAATCAGATTATCTGACTTGAAAATGATGAAAAAAATCTTAATTAAAAAAAAAAAAAAAGGAAAAGAAAAAAAAAAAAAAAGAAAAGGAAGGGTGATAAAATAGAGAAGAAAATACTGGGAATTCCAGGTAGATCCAAGATATAGGAGCAGTGCAATTAGGAATAATAATGATTGCCAGTTTTCTCAGTTTATCTAACTGTTTCTTAGAATAAGGTATGGTAGAACCTTCTTTGTTGTTCCTTGATTTCTGTTATTATAAATTACCATATCCTAAAGCAAGAACAGTGAGGTTTAAAACCCAGGTGAGGTGTGTTGCTTTCCCAGTGAAGCTGTCTTTGCTCTGAAGACGCAGCCTGGGCATCACTTCTGGTGGTCCTTGGAGCCGTGGTAGAGCCTGACTGCCCCTGGCTGAGCCTGGTTGGTGAGAGCCCTGCTGGGACTAGCACAGGACTAGTGAGAGGATTTAAATCCTCACTCTAATTTAAATTTAATTTAATTTAAATTAAATTAATGCATCTGGAAGGCTGAACACAGCAGTCTAGGGGATATGCTTGTTTTTCAAAGTGTTTTTTTGCTCAGAACAGTTTGTTAGAGGCTGGTCTAGGACTTGCAGAAATTATTGGAAATTATTGGATTGTGTGATAGCTGGAGGTCCCCCACAAAAAGAATGCAGTTTCTGTTTACTGGGTCTAGTGGGATAACCGAATCCTTTAGAAATGATGAAGAGTAGTTTCAAGAGTCTGCACACAAAGGAGACCCAAGGATACACCTGTATGCATGCAGAATGTCCTGACGGAAATGCATATTTGCAGTATTTGCTCAAATTATATAATTATTTTTCTTTCTCAAATCTCTACTCAAAGAGATGCCATAAAATCCTCATCTAGGGAATGTAAACAAACAATGAATTCTGTCTATAATCGAATTGGCTAGATTTGTGCTAGTTTTGACACAGCTATGTTTTCTATTTGTCCTCTCATCCCATATACTTAGGAAGAAATACAATTACTGATCCACTAGGATACACAATCCCAAAGTGTTCAACCATGATGATATAAAAAGAGAAAATAGTTTCTATAATTTGATTCATGAAGTTATATTTGTAAGTAACTTAATACCACTAGCCACAATGATAACATGACAAGTGTAAATTGCATGAAGCGTAAGAGCTGTATTATGAAACATTTCAGTATTATGAACAGGGGGTCAGGTTCCTTTTTTTCTTTTGTTTTTAATATTTATGCTACACTTACAGGTATAAAGAAGTTGTGTGTCTTTTACAGCTATGGCTTAAAAAGTAATATTCTGAGCAATTAAAAATACTTCAGTGACAGCTACCTTTTGAAAAAATGTAGTAGTTTCTTGAACAGGGCATAACCAATACAATTTAAATAGCATCACTTTATTTAATCCCTAATAGAAATAGTTGTTGAGCACAGTGAACTCAAAGCTGATTTCAAAACAGAACATAGAGTAATGAACTTGTTCGGCATGAGAGAAAAAAATGACAAAAAAGAAAGGGAGAATGAATAATTGGACTTGTGTTTACTTGTATACTATAAATTTGTCAAAGAACAACATCCCTGGAAAGTGTACTGGTACAAGTTGTAAACATTCTTGCTAGGAAAGATGTTTAGAAAGGCACTGACTGACCTTTTCTGGACAAAATATCCCCCTAAACTTCTCTAAGAAGTGTAAGTAGAGATGATCCCGAAAAATACTCACAGTTCTAAGCAGTCATTAACTGAGCTAAGTTAATTTACAGTATTTGAGGTATTGACTTTGGTTGAGTGGCAGCAGAGCTCTTGCCTTGTATTTCTTTGTGATCCCCGGAGGCATTCTGACTGCTGGCCAGAATCATCCTGGAGATTACTGAGGGCATTCACTGTGCAATGTTTCTTACTCACACTCTGTTGTGCTGAAAAGCAGTAATAATTTTACTGTTCTGAACTAAATTGTGTCTGATCTTATTATGGATGTAAAAGGAGAGGTGATACTATGTGATGTCTTCTTAGTTCTTTTGCTTATTCTTGCCTAGTTCTCACCTCCATCTGAAAGGTGGACAATTTGGGAGCGCGTAGTAGACACAGTACTCTCCCTGATATCTCTGCAAGCCTGTGGATCCAAAAGGATACTTCTGTCAAGGCAACTAGGGACATTAAAAAAGGTGCTTCGTACTACCCCAGGCATACTTGTGTCCGGGATGTGGGAGTTGGGAATAGGAATGTGCCCTGTAAGGGATAAAAGTCAGCTGTTTGTACCTTTCAATCTTAGTAACACTGTCTTATTAGATGATGTTTTCATTTTCAAAGAGAAAGTCTATACTCTTAATCTATTTTTATACAGTGTCAGTGTCTCTCTCTTATTGGCCTGCAATAGAAGTCTTCCTTGATTTTTATACAGTGGTATTTTGTAGTGTTCATTGTTGAAAAGAAAAACAAACATCACAGCTGGCAAGATTTTACAGTTTTACATTATATTTTATTAAAAGTAAGAAAAATGTAAATACCAAAATTTCCAGTTTGAATTCTCACAAGACTGTGAAACCTATTACTTTTCTCTAAGTTCTTAACAGTCCCAGGACAATTTATACAGAGAAATTCCCATGCTCCGTTGTACTCAGACAGTGCATTTATATTATATTGATCTCCCATTGTCATAAATGGAGATCAAATTACTTTGGAGCTTATTACAAATTTTGCAGAGCTTGGACTTTGTATCAATCTCCTGGCATTACTGCAGACTCTTTTTTTCTGCAGCCTTTCAAGCTGACCGGTTTCTGCCAGCCTTTAAATTTTCTTGCAGGCTCTTCAGCACAGTTTAACATTCTCTTTTTAAAAAACACTTTACTGTTGTTGTTGTTGTGTTTTATATTTGTCCCTGCATGTCTATGCCCAGCTATCATGCCCACATGGACCATCAGTGATTTCAGATTGGAAATAATTTCCTTAAATAGCAGCTGGTAACAGAGCTTGACAGCCAACACCTCTAGTCCATTAAAACAAACGCACACACACACAAAAACTTGCTTATAACTCTTGGAATATTTTTTTTCCAACTCTGTATATGTAGGTTAGTATCCTTTTTGCTTTGTCTTCTTTAAACAACATTTGTATTCATCAAACATCTTAGCTTCCCTAGCAGTGAAAAAGAGTAATTACCAGTATCTTTCATAGAATCATAAGATTGTTTGAGTTGGAAGAGACCTTTAAAGGTCATCTAGTCTAACTCTCTTGCAATGAACAGGGACACATACAGCTTGATCAGGGTGCTCAGAGCCCTGTCCACTCTGCTCTTGAATGTCTTCAAGGAAGGGTCTTACACCACCTCTCTGGGCAATCTGTTCCAATGCCTCTCCACCCTCATTGTAAAAAACAACTTCTTTATATCCAGCCAAAATCTCCCCTCTTTTAGTTTGGAATCATTTCCTATTGTGTTGCTAAAAAAGTCTGTCTCTTTTCTTGTAGCACTCCTTTAGACACTGAAAGACCTCTCTCAGCTCCTTGTGAAGCCTTCTCTTCTCCAGATTGAACAGCCCCAGCTCTCTCAGCCTGTCCTCATGGGGAAGGTGTTCCATCCCTTAGTTCATTTTTGTGGCCCTTCTGTGGATGTGCTCTAAAGGGTTCATGTTTCTCCTGTATTTCACAGCTGACTGACTTCACAGCTGGATACAGTATACCAGGTGAGGCCTCACCAGTGCAGAGTAGAGGTGCAGGATCACCTTCCCTTATCCTGCTGGCCATGCTTCTTTTCATGTAGCCCAGGATATGATTGGCTTTCTGGTCTGTGAAGGCCCATTGCTGGCTCATATCCAGCTTCCCATCCACCAGTACACCGAAGTCTTTTTCAAAAGGGCTATACTCTATCCTCACATCCCACAGCATGTATTGATATCAGATGTTGCTACAACCCAGGTGCAAGGCCTTGCACTGGGCTTTGTTGAACCACACGAGATTCTTCTGAGCCCACTGCTCAAGCCTGTCTAGATCTCTCTGGATGACATCCCATCCCTCAGGCATGCTGACCACACTACACAGCTTGCTGTCATCCACAAACTTGCTGAGGGCACAATCAATCCCACTGTTGATGTTATTGATGAAGATGTTAAAGAGCACCAGTCCCAGCACTGACCACTGAAGGTCACCACTTGTCACTGATCTCCATTCAAACACTGAGTCACTGACCACCACTCTCTGGAAATGATCTCATAACCAGTTCCTCATCCATCTAACAATCAACCTATCAAATCCATGTCTTTACAATTTGACAGAAAGATGTGGGGTACCGTCTCAGAGGCTTTACTGAATTCCAGGTAGATGATGACATCAGTGGCTCTTCCCTTGTCCATTGATGCAGTTACACCATCATAAAAAGCCATGATGCTGGTCAGGCAGGACCTGCCTTTGGTGAAACCATGGTGATTATCCTGCATCACTTCCTTCTTTCATGTGCCTTAGCATAGTTTCCAGGAGGATCTGCTCCATGATCTTCCCTGGCACAGAGGTAGGGCTTACAGGTCAGCAGTTCTTTGGCTCATCCTTTCTATCCCTCTTAAAAATGGGTATGATGTTGCCTTTTTCCCATCACCAGAAACTTCATTTGACTGCCATGACTTTTCAAATATCATTGAGAGCTGCTTGATAACGTCAACCACTTTCCTCAGGATTCTGGGATGCTAATTGGGACCCATAAACTTGTGGATGTTCAGGTTTCTCAGGTGGTCACAAACCTTATCTTCTCTTACAGTCAGATGGGATCCCCCATTTCCCATCTTCAGAACCATGCCCTCAAGGGCTGTGTGTAGAGCAGCCACTAGTGAAGTCTGAAGCAAAAAACCATTGAATACCTCAGCCTTTTCCTTGTCTGTTGTTACTATCCTGCCTGTGTTGCTCACCAGAGTGGCTTCACCCTCCTGGACTTTCTTTTTCTGATTGATATACCTATAGAAGTGTTTCTTATCCTTCTTTACACCCCTTGCAAAGTCCAGCTCCAGATGGGCCCTGGCCTTCCTGACCCCATCCCTACACAGCCTAGCAGCATCTCTATTATTTCAGGTTACCTGTCTCTACTTGTATTACCTATGCATTTTCTTCTTGCTCTCTGGTTTGACCAGCAGGCCCTGGTTCAGCCATGTGGTCTCTTGCTTTCCCTTCCTGACTTTGTCCACTTAGGACAGAGAATTCTTTACACTAAGGAAAGATTTGCCACCTCTGCTCCTCTCCCTTGTCCTTGAAGACAGATACCCAGAAAGGTTTTGTTGACTAACTCCCTGAAGAACTGGAATTTGGCTTTCCTAAAATAAAGCTCCCTGATTTTACTCTTTGCCTATCTAGTATCTCTCAAGGGTGTGAACTCCACACATGCATTGTCAGTATAGCCCCAGCAGCCTCCAATCCTGAGGTCACCAATCAGTTCAGCTGTGTTGATGAGTAAGAGGTTCAGGACTGCATTCCCCCTCATGGGGCTGTTCATTACGTGGGTCAGGAAGTTATCCTTGATACTTCCCAGGAGTTACTTGGATTGCTTATGGTATGCAATGCTACTTTTCCAGCAGATACCAGGGTAACTGAAGTCCCCCAACAGGACGTGAGCCTGCAATCATGATGCATCCTGTAGCTGGAGGAAGAAGGCTTCATGAACAGACTCCGCTTGATCAGGTGGCCTGTAGTAGACACCACCCACAAGGCTTCATTTGTTACAGTCTCTCTCATCCATAAGCTTTAAATTCTCTCATAGCTATTCACTCTCTGTTCCTTCTTTGATGTAGAGGGCACAAAAAGAAGTTTCATCTTACATTCTTGTTTATATTACTGCCCAATTGGAGAAAAGTTTCTTATCATTTGTTTAAAAACAAATCCTAACAATTTTTTTCCAGATATAATTCTTTAAGACTGACTTAACATACTTGCCACTGTGCTCTATCTTTTGAAAAATTAAAAAAGACATACAATGGTAGAAAAAATAATGTGCCATACAGCAGAAAATGTGTTTAAGTACAATAAGTCAACTTAATGTTTATCTTGTTCTTTCCTTTTGTATGGTGTGTTTTAAAAAATACAGACAGATCATTTGCTGTCTAGGAAAGAGGTTTATGGCAGCTCTAGTTAAGAGAAATATCTTTTCTGAAGAGGTGATAGAACACATTTTCACATAAACTTAAGAAATTATTAATTTTCTTTTGCAGATCTTTTCCAAATCATCATGTACAGAGAATTGAGGTTGGCAGGGACTTCTGGGTTCACGTGGCTCAACCCCTGCCCAAGCAGAGATACCCAGAGCAGGGTGCTTAGGACTGTGCCCAGGTTACTTCTGAGGGTCTCTAAGGAGGAGACTCCACAGTCTCTCTAGGCAATCTATGCCAGTGCTCAGCCATTTACACAGCACAGAACTTGTTCCTGATGTTCAGAGAGAACCTCCGATTTTCCACGTCATGCCTCTTGTCCTGGTACTATGTACCACTGTAAAGACTGTGATTCTCTCCTCTCTGCATCCTTCTCTCAGATGTTTACAGACACTGATGATACTTCCTCCAAGCTTTCTTTCTCCAGGTTGAACAGTTTGACCTCTCTCTGCCCTTCCTTGCAGGAGAAATGCTTCAGTCCTTCCATTGTCTTGGTCCACTGGACTCTCTCCAGTATGCCCATATCCTTAGTACTGGGAGCCCAGTGCTGGACACAGCACTCCAGATGAAGCCTCACTGGTGCAGAGTAGAAGAGAAGGAGAACGAACTGTTTTCTTGCATTATTTTTATTATAAGACTATTTGTAGAAAATAGACAAAAAATTCTGACCTTTTTATCATTTAAGACATTTAATTTTGCTGTGATTTTTTCAAGCAACAACGTGATGAGAATATATATATATATAATAAAATAAAATAAAAGGATTATTTTAGCAATATAAGGTGAAATGAAACAGATCAAGTAGAAAGATGCTACAGTAAGAGAAGGTGAGGACAGTTCCAGAAATGTTTATTGTTTCATGTATGTTAGCCTGAAGCTGCATCCAATCTGCAGATGGGGATGTTGTGATGTTACCTCAGGTAACAGAGATTCTATTTACTGTCCATTTGATTTCAGTGCACTGGAGACTTCCTGTTTTGCAGACCTTATTTGAGAGATTTAGAGCAATATATTCTGAGCTGCTGATAATTTGTATCTTATTTTTATTTCTGTTATGGTTTAACGAAGCAGATAATTTAGTGTCACACAGTCATCCTCTTGCCCCACCTCCCCCTGTGGGAGCAGGGAGAGAATGGAAAAAAACAACATAGAACACATGGGTTGAGATAAAAGCTATTTACTAAGACAGATAAGGAAGGGGAAAAAATATATGATATATACAATACAAGTAATGCACAGTGCAATTGCTCATTAGCTGCCAATAAGTGCCTAGTGAGTGCTTTGGTGGCTGCCCGCCTGACCAACTTCCCATTGTTTTTCAAGTTATTTTCACATGATGTCACATATTTTGGAATATCCTTTTGGCCAGTTTATGTCAGCTGCTCTGTGTTTGTCCCCTCCCAGCTCCTTATGCACGCTGAGGTTCTCATTGGCAGGACAGCAGAAGGTGCTGAGAAACTGAGCAGCATTGCTCAACAACAACTAAAACGTTGATGTGTTATCAATATTATTTTCCCCTTAAAAGTCGAAACATAGCTTCATGCCAGACACTATGAAGGAAAAATCAACCTTGTTACAGGTGAAACAAGGACAACTTCAAACTTGTCTTGATGTTGAAAGTTTGAAAATAGATGACTAGACAATTTGGCAACATTGTCCAAAAAAGTCTTTGGGAGTGCTACCAGTGTCACTTAAATCTACTGGTTCTGAGAACTGTGCTTCATAGCCATGAAATTCTTCATTCTTATCTCGCACCAGACCTCTCCCATTGTCTTTTCTTCTTTTCTTCTTTTCTTCTTCTTTTCTTCTTTTCTTCTTTTCTTCTTTTCTTCTTTTCTTCTTTTCTTCTTTTCTTCTTTTCTTCTTTTCTTCTTTTCTTCTTTTCTTCTTTTCTTCTTTCCTTCTTTCCTTCTTTTTTTCTTCAAGTGTTGTCTTTTATTTAACACTCAAGATATTGCATGCTCTTTGTGTTTACATTTTTGTTCTTCCTTTCCATGCTGAGAGCAGAGCCATAACACTTTTATGCCATTTGTTCCTCAATGAAGACAGCTGATGTGTATTCTTCCTCCACAGATAAAGAGTTGTTTAATGAGATTTGAGAGCTGTTTTTGGTATGAGGCCAGTGTCCGATTAGTGAACCAGCAGTACACTGACGCTCTCCTCTAACCTCCTTTTCACTGCATGTTGACATACCAGTTTAATGCTTAGGTCCAAATATTTATGTTTCCATGATTCCACACCCATTTTTTTCATTCACAAATGCTTTCATGCTTGCTTTCTAAATGATATTCGATTTCTGTGTTTCATTACTGAAACCGAATATGCAGATATAGAATCACAACTGGGTGTGGATCACATACCTCACTTTCTAAAAGTGATCTTTGTTTTTACGTGTTTTGAAGTATACTTAAAATATTTTTAGAGCTACAATTAATTTGTTTACAGTTTTTTTCTGGTTACATATGGTTTCCTGGTTATTATAAATGATTAAACATAACTTTAAAAAATGTGTGCACTTGTATTTTTCTGTACAGATACTTACCATATTAGTAAGATAAAATCCCAGAGGAATACCAGAGTCTTTCGAACTCCATGAAACTGATTTTTAGACTTGGCCCATACTAAGGAATGGATATAAAAAGGTTACAGCAGAATACATTTATAAAAATTCAGCACTAAATCAAACTGTGCTGGAGTGTAACAGTTGCTATGTGTCAATGCTATTTGCTGATGCAGCTCAGTGCAGTTAAATCACCACAAGGGAGACATTTCAAGAGCTCGGCATTCGAGCATCTCTTGGATGAAATCCACAAAAGAGCAGACATGAACTGAGTTATAAATCCTTTAGATGTACATGGTGGTGCTATGAAATGATATCAGTAATCCTATCCACAGTCACAATTAAAGTATTGCAGAGGAAATCTAACAGTATTTTTCTTTGTAAGGAAAAAAAAACAACAAAACAAACCAAAACCAACAACAAGAAGAAAACAAAATAATAGCTAGACATTTTTATATATGAATGATGTTTTATTTCCAGTTATTAGTATTTCATAACAGACAACTGCCTTTGTCCTGTATTAGCTAAAACGTAAAGAATACTAATATGGCAATAAAAGTCAAGCTTTTGATGTTTTTATGTCCAAAAAGGCAATCCTGAAAGATGCTTCATATGTCCACTAATGTACAGGCATTTGTAAACTTATTGGGAATATTTGAGAGCTACTTGAATATACCAGCATGTCTCAAGGCAAATTATTGCACTGTAGATTAAAGACTCATAACTCATTATAATCTACAGAAGACCTTCAAGCTTAAGTAACTAGAAAGTTGCATGCTCTTTGCAAATACATAAGCTAAAAAGAGTTGAAGACATGTTTTTTGGAGAACAGAATAGATAGATTCTGTTACCAGGCTATTACATGAAAATCCATCCTGAACCACCTGTTCTGCTCTCAATCTCACCCAGAACTTCTGAGATTGTTCTTACAGCTGTCACCGTTGACAGAGTACTTCCTAACGATCACACCTAGGAATGTGATTGTTATTTCACCATAAACATAGGTAGTATGCAAATTAAAACAAGTAACATGGAAATTCTTTGGGGTGAATATGTAAACATTAATCAGATCACATTACAAATAATGAAATCCTAAATCAGCCATAGGTAAGATACAAGCAACACACACTTATTAGCTGTGCACAGAAACACTTTCAAATCATCTCCTTTGTTATTCTTTAGCACATTAATCTTGTTAATCTACAGAATATAGAAGGCCATTATTTGGTCAGGAGAAATACAGTTCCTTTCTTGTGGCCTATTTAGTGATAAAGAATATAAATATACTATTTTAATCTACTTCGTGTTTCATTCTACTTTTTGTTGCTTTTACATCAGGTTCCATTGGTTTCACATTTTTTTTAATGTGAATTTGACTGCAGTAAATCTGATGCTTTCCAACTAAAATAGCATCCTCGGTATGTATTCAGAGCAACAACATCCATCTATGTGCTTACATTTTCCAGTACATATCCTTTTTAAATAAGGGAATCTGAGGCTACCATTACAATAGGAGTGTGTTCCTGGTGACGAATGCAAGGAAGTTTCAGACTTAATTCTGCATGCATGTTTTGATTTATTTCAAGCCTGCTAGCTGCAGTATAACTTCTGTTCTGTGATAGATATAGGCAGGATTTCAGTGTCAGTGTGTATGGATTTTGAGATGTGTGCATTGCATGGAACTGTGTCTTCCCTGTAATTTTCTGGAATTATTTATTCCCAGGAAATACGGTGGTTTTAGTAGTTCCCTGTTGTTGAGCAGAGGTTTTTCTTGTGTCAGATCTTCTCTGAGAATCCTGGAAAATAGGCTTACTTCCTCTGGTCAGAGCATGAGATCTTGCAGAAGGGGCATCTTGGTTCACAAAAGGATTTCCAGAGAAGTCACTGCCCTTTGCTGCAGTTTTGACCCATTGTGCTGAATGCATATAGCTGGGAAAATGCATGGGCCTTTTTCTGTACTATATTCCAGGAAGAACAAGATTCTTACTTGCCAAATGCAAATGAAATTGGCTTTGTTAAAGCTGTCGGAGGAATGTTGGAGGAGGGGAAAGTGGTCAAGATAAAGACATATTTGAAATTCATTTGGATGCAAACTGGGTAACACTAAAATTCCTTCACCAAGACTGCTTGGTATAATCAGCATAAGGCCTTTTCAAATGAGTGAGTTTTAATAGCCTGTTCACACTTTGTGGTTGTATTAATTATGAAATCCACAACAAAAGTCATCGTGACTTAAATACACGTAGGCCAACAGTTGTTATCTTGACTTAATAATAGTTTTTGTGAAATCTGATTAATTTTTAATTTGTAAAACACCTACATTTCACAGGAGTAATCGTATAATCCGGATAATCTAGAGGTAATCTGTTGATGACCCTCACCCAGGCTGCACTGTGTTATATTTTGTACTCCCTGTCCATTCATGAAGCTATTTTTAACAACGTGATTAAGAAAACAGTCTTTACTATAAATAAAAAGGCACAGCTTCTTTCTCCAATTGTAAAAAATAGATCTACACTGATTGTAAATCAATGAAATAAATCCTAAAAGTAGCCTGTTGTGAAGGCCAGATGATAGCCGCATAACTGTATTGATGTTTTCTATTTATAATGGGGCTCCTTGTCCCATTTCATCAGCAGAAGAATGCCATATTTACTTATACAGCATATTTTATCCTGCTTAGTGGTTCTTTTGTTTTTTTGAGTGGGTGAAGAGAACCTTTGGCCATAGTATAAGAAATATCTTATATAAAACAAAACAAAACAAAAAAAAACCATTTCAAATCAAGGTGTGCAAACTCAGATATCCTGACTGCTTGGATTGCTTCTAACTCCTAAAAATAAAATGGCTGCCATTTATATTTAAAGCTAACTGTTAAAACAGTGCTTAGGAACGTGTCAATGAAAAACACACAAGAAGAGTAATCAGTGTCTTAATATAGGAAAATTGGATTATTTTATTTTCTAAAATATGTCGACATTATAATTTAAAAAGTATTTTGTTTTATTTTTAAGCAGATTTTTTTTTTCCTGCTGGTCGCAGTAATCCAAGTTATCAAATCTTACTGCTTGCTTTTGTGGCTTGTTTCCTGGATAGTTCAATTACGTTTTCAAAAACTTCATTCCAACAGACATCTGAGACATTTAAAGCAATGTTTATATAGACAGTTGTTGTGGTTTGGCGATTTTTTGTTGTCAGAATTCCACATCAGAACACCAAGTGGATCATTGGGAGTTAACGAGTTAATGTTCTGGTTCCGTTTACAGCCTTTTATGGGCACCTTGAGTATCCCGATGGGAGGGGCGGGGCGGCATCCCCGTAGGACCTGGCGGGCAGCGGCGGTGCGGCGGAGCTCCGGGCGGAGCCGATCGTCCGCCTGTCTCCCCCTGGCCCCGGCTCGGCCGTCTCAGCTCGCCGCGGAGCAAAGCACGGAGCAAAGCTTTCCCTCGCACTGCCGTGCTTTGACTCGCCTTTTGGGTGCTCTCGTCTCTCTCGTTTTGTTTGATTTAGTTACAGTCGGTAAATTACCGTTTCTCCTCAGATCGCTGCCGCTGCGTTTTCTCTTCGTTAAAACTATCTGCCAGCTCTCTGCCCTTCCCCCTCTCCCGGAGCGCACGCGGCCCGGGGCCGCCCGGCTCGAGGCAAACCGTTCGTGCTCCTTCTTTTTTTCTCTTCTTCCCGGGGCCTGTGCCCCCCTGTCACGGACTTACACCTGAGGACAACCCCGTGACAACGGTGAATGTAAAGATACATTACAAAGAGTTGTATCATGGAAAACAATAAAATAATAAGAAAGAGGGTTTCAGTTTAACAGAGCTCTGGTAATTCTGAGAGTTAAGGTAATGATGAATAGCAGTTGCTAATTTTGGCATAGAAAATCACAGTGCACCATGAAGTGAAATTCCAAACAGTGATAAGAGCATTTTTTTCCTATTTTAATGTTAGTTAATATGGCAACCAAAGTAAGGTTGAACACTGAAATGACTGGTTTTGGGGGTAGTTTTTCGTGTTTTTTTTTTTTTTTTTTTTTTTTTTTGATAAAAAGATAACATGCCATCATCTGTGAAAGTTTCTCTAGAGCATAAGAACAAAAAGCAGTCTTAGGCAATTTGGCTTTACTTTATTTTCAGTTAATTTGCTTAAAATGTTTGCACTGGCTCTGTACTAAAAGATTAATATGAGGCTTTGGGGCAATGAAAGATGAGTTGATGAGGTATTGAATGAAACCGAAGAGAAAATTTTAAAGTTATAAACCATTCAACTACGTAAAGTCCCATCTGAAAGGAAACGGTTGGGAATAAATTAGACAAACCATAAAGCAAGAGTACGTAATTGCATAGACTCAATAGAACAAGAAGGAGTATATTTGCTTTAGCAGAAGAATGAGCCACATGAAGCTGATTAGTGCAACAGGTACAGTTAATTACCTAAAAATTATTTCACTTTCTTTTCTTTTGTGCTACATTCATCTAGTTCGTTTCTATCTCCTTCCACTCTACCTTATCTTCTTCCTGTCTTTTGAAACTTCATGATGCCAATTCTGAGCCAGCCGGAGTGTAGTGAAACTCTGAGGAAATGTCTTCCTAAAAACTTCCCAAGTTTCCTCCACCTGTGATGTCTCATGAAATCATAAACAAGAACTCTGAAGAGCATAGCAAGGTCTAGCTTATGAAAGAAAAGCTGGTACTGGTCCAGGTACTGTGTATATGGGAGACTGGCTTTTGATAGCCCAGCCTTTACAATAATCAGAGTAGTAAATGCAGATTGTTTTGCGTACTGCTGACACACCTACACTTGCAAAATTCTTTCTCTAGGGAAACCAGCAAACAGTGACACATCAGTGCTGTGTCAGATTGCCAGACAGTGTGGACTTTTTTCTTCCTCTTCACGTACACTTGCTTGTGTTGCACAAAGTACAGAAAAAGAAGACTTTTACTTTGCAGTAATACACTCCATCTCATCACTCAATTGCTTTGGTAACAATCTGTTAGTAAATCATACGATCTCTTTGGGTTTATGAACTTTCCGTCTGCTGGATCGCAGACAAATCTGGCCTAACCATTGTTCTGTCTGTTCTCATTAGTCAGGTAACAGGTTCACAGTGGGTAAACATGATTCTGAGCCAAGAAGTTTTCCTGGCATGCACTTGCTATGCTCTTTTGAGCACTCAGTGAACACTGTACTACCAAGGCTGCAGAATGTTACCTCCACTGCAGTGAAAAGCTACAATAGGTATCTTCACACCAGTGAGCTTCTGCATTACAAATCCATTGATACCAAGTAAGGAGAGCTAGGAGGCAGAAAGATGAGAAAACATCACTTGTTACACAAGGCTGCCTTCAGAAACATCTCAGAGGTTATCTTTTGTTTGAGAGACCATGGGAATGATGTCTGTAGTCATATCACCATAAGAATCTATTTGTTGAGTTTATGTCAGAATTACCATTCTCTTCATTTATTTTCTCCATTAGTTCTCTTCCCAAAAATATGATAGAGCTGAAGAGCCAAAGAAAGGTAACAAAGCTGCTGCAAAGAAAAGGAGTCTGTTCCTAGGGCTTTGACAGTGATGAAAGGCATCTCAACTCCCACTCAGCCTTGAAGAGTATGGAGGTGTGTTAAAAAAACAAAAACAAACAAACAAAAAACACACAACAGTTCAGATAATTTCCTGGTCTGTCAACACTTGCTTTTCACTTCACATCGTATCAGGTGCTCTAGCAACTGACTCCTTTAGCTACCTTGAGCAGGATGGGAATTTACATTTGAAGAAAGAACAAATGAAAACACTAGCTACAACATTTTTGACATTGCACATTAACACCACAATATACTTTTTGTTGCAAGACAATATTCAGGTAGTACGGGACTCAATTGTCCCTGTGGATCCCTTCTAACTTGGGGAACTCTGTGATTCTATGATTCTAGAAATGGCTAGTCATGGACAATTAATAGAGCCATATTAGAGCAAGACAGATCACCTGAAGCCAAAAGATAACTCAGGATAAATCCTGGCAAGAAAGCAGAGAAAATTACCCCTTTCCAAGAATTTATGCAAGAGCCATGGTCAGAGGCAAGGCTGAAGGTGAAGCAACTACAAAGTTTTTCTACAAAATAGGCTCCAGTATGAAGCACAAGGCAGCTGTGACCAATGCTAGTGGTCAGTGCTACGTTTCTTTTCAGCCAGGTCTTTTTCACTATAGACAGCAGCTTTTTTAAAGTTATCCAAATGGATTGTGCATCGTGAGGTTAATTAAGAGTACCTGTGTGTGGGATTGATACATCCTGATACAAGTTTGAAATTGTAGTTAGAGTCTGAAAAACACTTTTTTTTTTTTTTTTTTTCTTAATTCAAGTTGGCTTTTTTTAAATGAACACTGGCAAAGTTTCTTATGATTACATATGCTGTGGGGAAAGACACAAGATCATACAGAAGTGTAAATCTCTGTCTGAAACATGAAAAGATTTATTGATTTTTTGGGACTGGGACACTGAAAAATTTCCCAGCTGTTACCTAGGAACAGTGTCAAAAGGTTATCTCCAACCCTCTGTAGTGGCTTGGCCAGGGTGAGCAGAGATACTTTCCTTGAGTAACTGATCTGTTTCCCTGGAATTGCCAGCTGGAGTTGTGGGATACTGCCATGAGGATGCTGTAGCAATTGGCCACATAGAGGTATTCTCCTTTGCTGGAACAGAAATGCTTACCTGTACAGACTTAAGAGAGGGACTTCTAACATAGCCATATTTATTTAACTTCTTTATTTCCTCAGAGAATTAATGTGCCTAAGAATAAGACATCATACTACAATCATCATAGAATCATAGAACCATAGAATTATAGAATCATAGACAGGTTTGGGTTGGAAGAGACCCTTAAGATCATCTAGTTCCATCTTCCCTGCTACAGGCAAGGGACACATTCCACTAGACCAGGCTGCTCCATCCAGCCTGGTCCCAGACACTTACTTCCAGGAAGGGGACATCCACAACAGCCTCTCTGGGCAGCTTGTTCCAGTGTCTCACCACCATCTAGTCTCCCCAACATCTAGTCTAAATTTACCTGCTTCCAGTTTAAAGCCATTTCCCCTTGTCCTTGTCTTTTTACAAGAGCCCTACAAGCTCTTGTAAAAAGACCCTCCCCAGCTTTCTTATAGGCCCCCTTCATTTACTGGAAGGCCACTATGAGGTCCCCCTGGAGCCTTCTCTTCTCAGGCTGAAGAGCCCTAGAACTCTGTCCTCATAGGGGAGGTGCTCCAGCTCTCTTAATAATCTCTGTGGCCCTCCTCTGGACCTGCTCTGACAGCATGATGTCCTTCTTGGATGGGGGTCCCCAGAACTGAGTACAGTACTCCAGGTGGGATCTCACAAGAGCAGAGTAGAGGGGCAGAAGCACTTCCCTCGACCTGCTAGTCATACTTCTCTTGATGCAGCCCAGGATACAATTGGCGTTCTGGGCTGCAGCCCATTGCTGGCTCATGTTAAGCCTTCATCAACAGACACCTTCAAATTCTTCTCCTCAGGTCTGCCCTCAAGCCATTGTCCGCCCAGCATGTATCTGTGCTTGGGATTGCTCCAATGCAGGTACAGAACCTTGCACTTGGTGTTGATGAACTTTGTGAGGTTGGTGTGAGCCCAGCTCTCAAGCCTGTCTATGTCCCTCTGGTTGTCATCCATTCTCTGTAGCATGTCAGCTGCACCACTCAGCTTGGTGCCATCTGTAAACTTCCTAAGGGTGCTCTTGATCCCACTGTCCATGACCTACAAAGATGTTAAATAGCGCTGGTCCCAGCACTGACCCATGAGGAGTGCCACTTGTCACCATTCTCCACTTGGACACTGAGCCATTGACTGCAACACTGAGTGTAACCATCCAGCCAATTCCTTATCCAGTGAGTGGCCCTTCCAACAAATCTGTTTTTCTCCAATTTGGCAACTAGGATGTCATATGGAACAGTGTCAAATACTTTGCACAGGTGCAAGTAGATGATACCCACTGATGCTGCAACTCCATCATAAAAGGCCACCAAGTTTGTCAGGCATGACTTGCTGTTGGAGAAGCCATGTTCATTACCACCAGTCACCTCATCTTTATTTTCCATGTGCCCTTGCACGGCCTTGCTCCATGATCTTGTTAGGTACAGAGGAAAGACTGACTGGCCTGTAGTTCCCAGGATCTTCTTTTTTTCCCTTCTTGGTTATGTTTCCCCATTTCCAATCAGTGGAAACTTCACCAAACTGTCATGACCTTTCAAATATGGTAGTGGTTTAGCAACTTTATCCGCCAGTTCCCTCAGAACCTATGTATGGATATTGTCAGGTCCCATGTAACCATCTACCTTCAGATTCTTTAGATGACCTCAAACCTGATCTTCACATATAGCAGACAGATCTTTCTTCTTCCAGTTCTTACTTTTGCTTTCTGCAACATGGGCTTTGCAGCTAGAATCCTTGCTGGTGAAGACTGAGGCAAAGAAGTCATTGACCACCTCAGCTTTCTCTGTATCCCTAATGACTAGGCCTTCAGACTCCCTCCAGAGAGGGTCCACATCTTCCCTGACTTTCCTTCTATCACTGATTTGTCTGTAGAAAATCTTGTTTCCCATTAAGTCCCTGGCTAGATTTAATTCTGTCTGGGTTTTAGCTTTCCTAGCTTGATCCCTGGCTGCTCAGACAAATTCTTTGTAGTCCTCCCTAGTAAGCCATTCCTGCTTCCACTCCCTATCTTTTTGTGCCTAAATAAGTCCAGAAGTTCCGTGTTGATCCATGGAGGCTTCCTAGCATTCTTGTCTACCTTCCTCTTTCTTGGGATGTGCTGCTTCTGCTTCTGGTCTTGGAGGAGATGATCCCTGAACACTAACTGGCTTTCTTGGGCCCCTCTTCCCTCCAGGGCTTTTCTTCTGTCACCTTGTCAAGCAGTTCCCCAAAGATGTCAAAGTCTTTTCTCCTGAAGTCCAGAGTAGCATGCTTGCTGCACACCCTCTTTGATGCTCTGAGGATCTTGAACTTGACTATTTCATGCTCACTACAGCCAAGGCTCCACTTGAGCTTCATATTATTCAGACCCCTACTATATCCATCCTCTGCTTTCCTTTTAACCCAAACTCATAAGCTCTCTAGCAGCTCCTCAGTCATCTCCAGATAGAGCTCTCTGGACTCCAACTAACCATTGGTGTAGAGGGCAATACTCCCTTTCCTTTCCCCCTTCCTGTCTTTCATGAGGAGTTTATACTCATCTATTCTTACATTCCAGTTATGAAAGCCATCCCACCACATCTCAGTAATGCCAATGGCATCGTAGCCCTGCAGGCATGCACATGCCTGTAACTCTTCTGCCCTTTCCCTCCCCATCCCTTTTACTGGGAGGGCTGATGAAAAGACTACCTGTTTTCCCAAGTCCTTCACTGCTGTTCCCAGCTCCTTGTAGTCTCTCTTGATATTTTTCAGGTTTCTTACAAACACTACATATTTTGGAACATTAAGACTGCAGTATGTTTTTCCTGTATTCATTTCTGCTTTCTTGATATATAAATTGTCTCACTTCCTCTCAGTACATTGAAATATGCATGTGATGCATGGATAATAATAAAAGTCATCTTTCTGAATTTCAGGAACGATCCTGATAGCGTTTCTCAGAGTATCCTGGACAGAAAGTCCAGCTAGGTAAGTAAACAATATGATGAATGACCGTTTGGGTGATGGGTCAAACCCAAAGTAAAAGAAGTAATTGGGGTTACTTCAGGCTGGTGACCTCTCACTAATGGGGTTCCTTCTGCTCTCTAGTGGCAGTGATAGGAGCTGAAGGAATGGCATGGAGCTGTATCAGGAGAATGTCAGATGGGGATTAGAAAAGGTTCTTCACCAGAAGGTGGTGGGCATGGAACAGGCTGCTCAGAGCGGTGGACATGGGACCAAGCTGGAGTTCGAGAAGCATTTGGATAACAGTCTCAGACATAGGGTTTGATTTCTAGCTGTCCTGTTTGGAGCCAGGGGTTGTACTTGATGACTATTGTGGGTTCTTTCCAACTTCTGTGATTCTATGAGTGGTATAAAAAAGTACTATATTTTGCATTTCATTAAAAAGTATTAAATATCATGTATCAACTTGAGGAAAATATCTGTATTCATTTTTAGGCAATAGCATAGCTCCTGTTTTTATACAGTCATGCCAAGGGCTTTTGTGCTTTTTTTTTTTTTTTTTTCAAACCACTGCTTAAATTGGTCTTACTCTGCAGAATTTCTATGAATGCATCACATGTTTTGCCATTTCTCTTAATATGTTGTTTATCAGAAATAATAATAAAAAAATCAGTAGTCATCTGTAATCCTCATAGACCTTAAGTTCAGCACCTTCTAAAGAAAAAATACATTATAGCCCATGAATATTCACAGCTACTGTCAAAGCCATGGTACATCACTGTGACATTAATATCAAACAGAAGGGACTTTCCAGTGGAAAGCTGGTGCAAGTAGGCTTAGGCAGGCTGTTCATCTATCCCATTTGCTGTCATGTGTGTCATGCAAAACTGGCAAAAAAACTTGTTAACAGGCATAATGTCACTGCAACATATCACTGCTACCATAGCTGCAAAAGCACATATGTACACCAGATTGTTGGAAATACAGAAGACAGATATGTTATGAACAAAATTACTGGCCAACACAGTTTGTGCTAAACTTGCATATTTAGGTAACAAATAGTAATTATAAATACATTTCCTTTGCAAAACTCTCTTACATCTTAATATATCAAACACCTTTGCCAATGAAATAAAATAAAATAAAAACAAAATAAGAAATGAAATGAAATAAATACTCATAACTCTACAGAATTGAGACTGGCAGAATTTTAGACTGGCTTGTGATAAACTCTGCAAGCCAGTATCACTGCTGATAGAAACAGTCCAGTTCTTCCTTCACTTCAAGAAGTTTTTGTTACAGGTGTGACTCTTGCAGCTGTGCTGGAGAGGTTATGCCATGTAAGTGGGTCCAAGTGAAGAGACAAAAGCCTCACTAGTCTCTTTTGACTACCAGCAAAGCCACAGTTAAATAATGTTGAAGAAATTTTGTATTTCTGAAGGTTTCTTCCCACACCTTCAAGCTTTAGCTCTGAATTAATTAGGTAAAGCAGAATAGCAAAATTGTGTTAAAATGTAGTGCCAGAAAGGAAAGCATTTAAGTTCTGTGTAATTAGTTTTTGTAGCAGGCTGAGTAATATCACTGCTTTCTGTTTCTGAACAATGTAAAAATTACATTTTGCATGTTAAGCCCAGTGCCAAATATTGCAGTCCTTTAAGGTGTATTGAACTGCCTGGGATCCAGCTGCTGCTGGATTCCAGCATTAGGGATGTGACAATGAATAATTGAGAGCCCACTCTGCAGTTGATCACCTGGCTCTACTCCTGTCTTAGCTTGATCCTGTTCTTCTCCCGTCAGCCTTTCAAGCCCTACTATTTTCACAAAAGCTGTTTTCTCGAAGTATTGATTCAGTGCTCTACACAGAGGTAGCACTTTGTTGTTGCCCTTCATCTTCTCTTTTTTTTCCCCCTTGCCTTTCTGCAGGTGAAAATGTGTTGTAACAAACTGCCTCATCTGTAGAATTCACTGCATTTTTCAACCAAAATCGACTTTTAGCTATTCAATTCACTCTAGCTTTTAAATGAACAAAACACGTAGTTCTATGTTTAGAAGACTAAAATGGTGTTTCAGCTATTTAATAATAATAGGCAGAGCAAGCCAACCCAACAAGACTCCTCTTGACAAGAAAAGCTTTTTTGTTCTGGATGAATAATGCAAATTGGAGAAATAACACTGCTACTGCATTTTATGCGTAGGCAGATAATGTCTTATCCTTCAGCGAGTGCATTAGGCAAACAAGAACACTTTGGGGAAGCAGCTATTTCCCAGAATAGAACATTACGTTCTTGCCATAGTAGAAAGAGCTTTCCAAGTAAGTTACAGTATTTTCAACTGCAAGTTTTAAGGTTTTGATGTGCAGCTGCTTTGTTTGCCTTGCTTTTTCATTCTTACTGGAGTTGCTGCAATAGGAGATGCTAGAAATTAATGATCCTCTGCATTGTCATCAGAAATGCCTGGCTCCAAAGGGCACGTGCCATCCCCAACAGGTAGGAAAGTAGGATGGTGACTTATCCTGGAGCAGGAATGATAGTAAACTGGTTTACTTACTAGTAGTAATCTTGTCAGAAGGTCTGAGAAATGATGATAATGTTCTCTGGAAAGAGTCAAATTTTGCCCTCTTCTTATAAAGTAAGAGTTGCTCTGATTTGCAGGCTTTGAGTGCTCAGAGGTTCTCAGACTCTCAAACTGATTAGATAACAAAGTCTCTGCTGCCTCAGCTAGCCCAGTGCTCCTATTTCTCAGAAGAAAAAAAAGAAAGAGAACCAACCAATCTTCGTAGGCTGGTGTTAAAGCCATGGATTTTATTCCTTCAATAATGTAAAGAAATAATAATAATTAAGAAGTCCTACAAGTCTCACACTATAAGCTCTCTGAGGCTGGTAGCCTCATTGTAAGTATTCCTTTTTATATTCACAGGATAGGTATGCATAAATACATATATTAATAGGAACACACATAGGAATATGTCTGTATTCAATGTATATGAATAGAAGATGCATATTGCTGAAATGCTAACATACTTTTAGAACTTTCTGAATCAAACAGTAATTCAAATACTATTACTTATCTTTGCTTACTGTTAGGTAGCAGAAACACAGACTCAAGTCTCTCTGTCTGAACTATTTAAGAAATAAATGCAAGAAAGGTAGGATATTCTTACACTCCCATATAAAATGTCACCACTTGCTTCATCTCAAACGTGTGGGTGGTGAAGACAGCTGATTAATGTGTCTGTGAGATCACAGATAAACTGGGTCTCTGGAAGAGATCTAAATAGAAGAACAAGAAGGCGGCACGTCACAAGAGAGACAGAGAATTGAAGAAGGAAATAAAAGTCATCTATAATTGTGTATCCAACAGCAGCACATGGATGCAGTGAATAACAAAATTCAGTATGAGGTAGAAAGCTTTTAATTTAATTTAATTTTTTTCCACAGAGGTATAATAAGAAATACTCTGGTGGGCGGAAACAAGCAGAAGTTATTAGTGCACTCAGGAAATCTGTCTCCCAGGCTGTAGTTTGTTTGTGTCTTCGTGTCCTTCGAAGTCTGTTTGCTTTCTGAAAGTTAGTGCGCCTCCTCCACCTCCAGGCTTCAGTGCATTAGTCCATGCCACATCCACACACCCAGGCATCCCATCACATTTTTGCCAGTGTAGTCTAGAGACGTACTAGAATTGTTTTTGGAATCTTGGACTGGACTGGAGTACTGCCTGATGATCATTTCTCAGCTCACTGATTAAGCTGAACATACACCAAAAATTTCGGGAGAATTTAAATGAAATTCTTCAAAAGACAAAAAATATTCCAGAAGCTCCAACTGTGATACATGGTTTTGAAATTCAACACTAACAATGAAGCAGAAGAGATTGAGAAGACATCTGGGAATGTTCTTCCTTACTGCTTCTAACTTAATCTGGTAGGAAAGAAAAACTGACCCTCCATTGCCATGATTCCATTGTTTTCTCTGAGCTGCTGGTAAACGCTTTTTACTCTGATTCTAGGCACACTAAGGTATCTGACTAGCACAAAAAAGCCTTCTGAATATCATGTTTATTCCTGAAGCACATAAAGAGAACAGACAGTGCCAGCTGCTAGTCTTGTTATTTGTGATAATGCAGCGCTTAGAGGCTCAATCAAGTAGTCTCTGCTCATATCCAACAAATCAGTGATATACTGGGCACAGGAATCAGGTTTCTCAGTGTGCTATGCACAAATGTTGTCCTTCAATCCCATTCTTTTACAGAATTTCCTTAAGTGAATTGTTACATATTATTTCTGGACTTGGATCAAAATAGAGACCTAAAATCCTACAAACATGACATATACCCTGACATCATTGTATACAAGAAGATCCAATGCATGGGCTTGACATTTTGAATTGGATAGAATGTTATACCATTTTTTATACCTTCAGCAAAATCTAGACCTATGCAAAGGTACCTTGCACATGAATTTTCATCAGAAATCTTGCATTTTACACCTCAAACATCCCTGCAAAAGCTAAGAATTAATTTTACTCTTCCATTGCAAGAGTTGCAATTTTCTATCTATCTGTCGGTCTGTCTGTCTGTCTATGTATGTATGTATGTGTGTGTGTATGTATGTATGTACGTATCTATCTATCTATCTATTTATCTATCTACTGTTTTGTTTATTAACTGTGTTGTTAATGCTGCCATTTAAACCTAATTTTCTGTAATTAAGTTTACAGAACGTCAGCTTACAGTATTCTTTAGGCCACGCTGATTAATTTAAAAATTTATAACATTAGAAAAAAAGGTTGTGAAATCTTCCTGTGAAATCAATCATCTGCTGAAGTTCTGTTTGGAAGGAGTAAGGAAGTACTTCCACTCTGCTCGTAGATCTACAACAAAATACACGCCTTCCCTGTTGGAGCTCTTGTGCTCTCCTTTTCTGGCAGCTTCTAAGTACTGCAAAATTTACAATGGTAGGATATTACGTTGTGCTATAGAGAGCCATCCAGGAACATAACAGCAGGAGTCAGTGACACAAGTTTTGAGGGGAGAGGAAAACACTTAACATCCATCAACAATAGTACACATGTTCAATTTCTCTAGAAGCAGACCAGTAGTTTAATCATAACTTTGTAAAGACCTTCCTTAAAATAAATTACACATACAGAAGAAAAGTTGTGATGTGGTACTGTAACAGCAGTCACGAAGAGAAAAAATTTCAAGTAGTCACAGAAACTCAAAGGACTTATTTTGCATTCTGGGCAGAAACACAGATTTCTTCATATGTCTGTCAAAACTTGTACAAGAAGCAGCTGAATAAAATAACTCATAAAACATATGTGGTAAGAATCTAAAGATGAATTTTTCAAACATCCTGGGGGAATATTCTTTTAAATATTTTTGGCTTTACATTGTGAGATGGAGTTCTTAGTCAAGGTGCTCATGGAGAATTTTGGATGTTGTTCCTTTAATGTTGAATTCTTTAATACCCACACAGTGAAGTCATGCTAAAAATGCATAACTTTAAGGAATTACTTTATTAAGGCTAAAGCTGCAAAATTTCACTCAGTATAGAATATCAAACCAGTGTTACTCATTCTGAGTAGCAGTTACCTCATAACTAGCCCCTTGAAAACAGCGAAGCCCTTGCAGAATAAACTGCTGCTTAATTTGAGTAACATGTGAGTGAAAGGAACGAACAGTTTGTCTGCTCAATCCTAAAACTTCTAACACATGGGCAACAGTTGTAGAGATTAGGTCTTATGGCAGCCACTCAGCTGCTCCAACGCCGTGATCAACCTGCAGAATAGTGTTCTCAGTGAGCTAGGTTGTTCTGAAGGCAAGCCTGTCCCAGTGTCAACAGTAACAAATCAAGAAACAGTCAGCCCAGTAGAGCTTTGAGGATGGAAATGTCTCACATTTCGTCAGCCCAGAGACAAGGCTTTACCCAGTTCTTCATTTTTCTCTTTAATTTTCTCTTGGAATGCTATTCGTGTCTGATAAAAGACTCCCACACCAAACAAGGTGCTGTTGAGGATCAGCCTCCTCTAGGCTGCGTGTTAAAATTTAATGGAAAGTAATCTGTAATTGGGGCTCATTTAGCGTTGGTTGTTCTCATTATATTCCAGTCATAACCTCAAAGGGCATTATGCTGTTCTAGGAGACAGACTACAGCATGCCTACCAAAGCAGCTGGCACTCTGACAACTGGAGCGAATGGATCAAAAAACCATTTGCTCATAGCCTAAATGATGAATCAATTACCCGGTACTGCAGTGGCAGTGAAATTAGTAACATTACAACTTAGTGACAAATTACACAAATAAACATTTTTTTCTCAATTTAGTTCTGTCACTAGTACACGCTACAGCCAAATCCACTGCAGGAGCTCTGGCCACACTCACCCAGCTAAAATTTGCTTTAATTCATTGCTCAACTGGCCTATATCTAATTCCTCGTGCCTGGTGTTTCCCACTGCTTATCTGTGCACATATGCCAGACCCCTGAACTTCTGAGGCCAGCAGAGAAATTCACTGCATTTGGAATGTATGCATTGCATAGCCTAAATCTTGGCCTGAGCTTTATGGAGCAGCAGATTACATCTGCATGGGGGACTTCCACGTAATTCAATGGATAGCCAATCAGAGAAAGATGGAAACAAGTGAAATGTAAAGGGTGGCTTTAAGGCCTTTAATTTAAGGCCTGATCTCCATGTACTCACAGCCCTTTGGGGAAGGCACACTGTGTAGCACAGTGCTCTTTGAGAGTAACTCCTGCAGAACTACGAAACAGCATGTCAGTGAGAAACTGTACTCCGTGGCATTTTGCAAAATTCCCCTCATTTGGACAGTGACACATACATGCTGCACTGGTTGGAGGCCAGAGTACTGGGTACATCAGTTAGATCCCATCTTCTGACTACAGGGACTCTACAGACTGAGGCTACTCAACCCTGTTATTGTCTTCACAAGAAGGCACACTTGAGTCCTGCTTTATTTTGAGTTGTGAACGAAACTAATCTTACTAAGTACAGCAGAGACAGTAATGTGCAATGAACTGTTAGATCTTCCTCTCCTGATGTCTACAGTCAGATGTGGCATTAGACAGGAAGACAAAGAATGAATAGGTTGTCAAGCTGTGCAGTGGTCAGTGACTGTAGAGATGTGACACAAGAGAAGTCTCACATTAAAGCCAGCATATGGAACAGTTTCCTCCAGTATTCTTCCTGTTTCTTCTGCAAATGTAGTTAGTCACATTGGCCTTAAAAACGCATTTTTCTGTGAGAAAGCTGGAAGTTCTCAGCTTTCCAGGCCCTCACCCAAATAAGAAGAACACCCACAAGCTGAAGTTGTATTAAACACTTTGACAAGGGCGTTTTTTTCTCACAGGGAAAACCCATGCAAAGAGAAGATGTAAATGCAAACTGCTTAAATCTTGCTTGATTTAGAGACAAGATGTCAAATCTAATAATGTAGTGACACCAGTAGTGAAGATAGTTTCACTGACACTTAAAAATATTTTTCAAACAATCTTAATTAAACAGTTCAGTGGCAGTTAAATTTTGTGGAAGGTGGAAAAGAAGGAAATTAGTTTGAAGTTTCTGAGTTACACATTTGGATTTTGTTCTTAGACTGTCTGTTTCTGAATGTATTGAATGTCTCCTTTACAGAACCTTTCTCCAATTCTGTCCAGGATGCTACACAAGAGCTTTTAAGGATTTACCACCTCAATTAAGGCTCTGAATATGCAAATCCATTGAAGAATTTTTCCTATTGCCTTTTCTTTTTCCCTCATTTCATTTGGTTTAATTATAATGAGTCTGCATTTTAATCACATTGTCTTGTTTCACCCTCCACGTGGCCAGTTAAGGGCATTAGGCACTTCAAAAGACACATATTCTTCACTATGAGCTCAGAGAACGAAATGTCCAAGTCACAGAAATCTGTTCAGAGTATCAGTTCTACCTTTATCACTATACTTATTAACTTCATTGAGATATAAGTTGCATTTCGTTAAATAGTTCACCTGGTATGAAGGCCTCCATTCTGCTTCCTACTGTTGTTCCAGTGACCTGTTGACCCAGGCCTTGGTGCAGTTCATCAACTGCATCTCTTTATGATCTCTCCTCCAGGTCTTCACTGTCTGTCATACTTGCCTCAGAGATGTGGTGTGCTGTCATCTACAACAGACCAGAGTCTTACTGTGCTTCCTTTATTTCCTGTACATGTCTGTGCCACTGGTTTCCTTAAGTGACTCTGTTTGCAACCAACCTTTGCTAGAAAAGACTGCTTTCTTAACATATGCCTACTGTCATTAGTAGGCTTTAGAAGTACCTTTTAAACCTTAGTCACTGACTGTATGTTTACATCCAGTTGCTTAACTTCTAGCTCAGGTTACACTTCCCAGGAGGAATCTTCTGGCTGTATCACCGACAGCTTTCTTTCCCTCTTTCGAATCTGAACCAGAGTTGGGAAGAAGTCTTCATCCTCCGTGTCCAACCAGGGACAGGCCCCAAACTGCTGCTGCTTGCTTGATTCCTGGTGGAAACCCACGACTCCATGGCCATCAAGGGAACCATGAAGAATTCCATCAGAAGAGGGGTGGTCAGCAAGGACAGGGATGTGATTGTCCCTCTCTATTCTGCTCTTGTGAGGCCCCATCTGGAGTATTGTATCCAGATCTGGAGTCTCCAGTACAAGAAAAACAGAGCTGTTGGAGAGGGTCCAGAGGAGAGCCACAAAGATGGTCAGGGGGCTGGAGCACCTCCCCTACGAAGACACGGAACTAGGCTTGTTCAGCCTGGAGAAAAGAAGGCTGCAGGGTGACCTCATTGCAGCCTTTCAGTACCTAAAGGGAGCCTACAAACAGAAGAGGAATCAACTCTTTGAAAGGTAGATAACTGCAGGACAAGGGAAAATGGTTTTACGTTGAGGGAGGGAAGATTTAGGTTGGATGTCAGGGGGAAGTTCTTTACTATGAGTGGTCAGGTGCTGGAACAGGCTGCCCACAGAGGTTGTGGATGCCCCATCCCTGGAGGTGTCCAAGGCCAGGTTGGATGGGGCACTGTGTAACCTGGTCTAGTATTAAATGGGGAGATTGATGGCCCTGCATGTAACAGGGGGCTTGGAGATTCATGATCCCTGAGGTCCCTTCCAACCCGAGCCATTCTACGATTCTATGATATTTTGCTCTCTACAGCTCTCTTGTTGGTTCCAGTGAAAAATTTGTAAAAGGACGTAGCAAAAATTAGATCCAAAGACAACAGTCTAAATCATTTATTCTACAAGTCTTCAGAAATCCATCACCTGAGGTATGAGCTTGGCCATCTGGCTCAGTCTTCTAACCTACTGCAGGTTGTGCCAGATTTTATTTGCAGTCTTGCATGGATCCACAGTTTCACATAAGGCTAAATTTGGTAGTATTCTGTAGCTCATCTGCAAAGCACTCTGGAAAGTATGACTTTTAGTTCTTGAAAATATACTTGCATTTATGAAAATTATATTATGGGTTTATTTGCTCTTCTTATTACATCGAAGCCTAGAAATTTCAACTAGCTTGAGATCCCACAGAGTAAAGCATTCTGCAGATATGCAGCATGCTCTTTCAAAAGCTTGCAATTTACATTATAATTTACATAGAAAACAAGGGCTAAGAAGAAAACAGTAATTTTTGAAATGTGTTGCAGCAGGGCCAGGAATGAGAAGCTGAATTCCGTTCTACTATCGGGTATACCACAGCACATTATCTCATCAAGATAAGCAGGTCAAATTGCATCTCATCAAGTGAAAAGCTTCTACATGTGGTTTATGTTCATTCGTGACTGTGTGTCCATGCAGACACATACCAACATATTCCCATACAAACTTTTAAATAGTTTCTCGCATAGATCAAATTCTTTGCCCATGGAGTTTGATTTTCATGTAAAAAAGATATATGTTTACTATCTCTTTTGAGAATATACTGTATTACTTTTTAAACTTTTCTATTTCTTGTTTATTTTCTGCTCCAGTAACTTCATCTGTCTTTCTGTCTACAAAGTAATAAGGAAAAAAGCACTCAAAACAGTAGCATTTTAAGAGCATTTTAAGAGTCTTGGTGCTATCCCCTAGAAACAAGATCTTTGTATTTTTATTTAACAGTGCTACATAGGTTAAACACAAATACTTGCAATTATTTACAAGAAGAGTTCGTAATGCTGCACTTGCAAAGATACAACAGCTGTGTGAGTACAGAAACTCCCATCTTAGCACTCTTGAAAATGGTAAAGAAGTAATGTATCTGTCCGTGTATTTCAACAATGAGTACCTTAAAATCTCATCACATGATCTCAATATATGTTTTCTCTGTTACATAAAACTGAATTCATAATTAATGCAATTTAAAAATATATCAACCATTTATATGTCAAATTCATGGTGTGAGTGTTACAATACACAGTATTTGGGACAGTCAGAAGAGATTGAAATCCTCTATTCTGGTTACTCAAGCCAGCACCTGAGAGGCATTTGGTATGAGATGACAATGAAATTAGTTTAAATCTTTTTTTTTTTTTTTTTAAATGCAGATGAAAATGTAGTATTGGGGCCAAGTTAAAAATTGCTGCTTGATATACTAAATGCACCTAAAATCTGCACGCCAAAGGAGTAACAACATTCCTCCTCCCACCATGATCTCTCACCCCAACCTCTCACTCTTCCCCTCAGCTCTCCTTAGGCTTGAGACATTCCCTCTTTTGTATCTGCCTGTGTCTTCCCCCTCTCCACACAGAGGTGTTAAGGTGGCAAGCACTGATGAGAGGAGGGGACGCAGCCGTGCAAAGCCAGGTCACTGTCCCAGCAATCAGCAGTGGCTCTGTGTGGCAGCCCCGTGCCTGATTCTCTGCTGTATCCTAGAGGAGAGCTCACATGTGCACACACACATCGCAAATTCCTGCTGTTTTGGCCTTCTGTCAGCTCTGAAGTACCATAATTTGGATGAAAGCCCTAAAAATGCCTGCACAATGGAGTCACCAATATCTGCCAAAACTGCTTTCAAAGCTTACACGTCGTTGTCAGTGACAGGCCATGTGTGGCTCACATTCCTCTTTCACTGCAATGAAATTAATTAATTGCAATGAATTTAACTTTTGATAAATACAAAATACTACTGCCGGTATGAAACACAACAACGACCATGAACTTTGTGGCACTCAGTACTGCTGAAGCACTCCATTTTGCATTTCTCAGAAACACTTGTCATTTGCTTGAAGAAGAGGATCCCCTACAGCACTTTGTACATTTTGATGCTGGGAGTAGCATAACGATTCAGCCCGATAGCTCTTCTAACTGCACACTGCTGGCACGAAGGAGCTGTGAGAAAAATTAAGGTTGACATCTCACCATATTCCAAAGTTGACAAAAAAATGACCTACAAGGCTGCTTAAAGCAATAGCAATTATCCATAAATGATTACATCGGATGTGAACACTGAAGCTTTAGTTATAAAAGCTGAGTTTGAATACTATGCCTCCATAAAAACAAGCTTCAAAACTTTGGATTTCCCCCTCAAGGTCTGGAAATTTAGTTTGAAATACAATCGTACTCCTGCTATCTTGACTCAGTAAGTATGACTTATGCCACTGCAGTTACTTCTGCTTTTGGAATGCTGCTGCTCTGCTCCAGAAAGCTCAGCTCTGCAGGCATCAGCAGCCATTTTACAAGAAGCTGCGATAGCTGAGCAGAAGACAGCGTTTTGATCCTATTTTTAGTGAAATTGAAAATGTGGAAGTTGTTTCCTTATTGGAGAGACACATTTGTGCTATCAAGAGCAGTCTCAGTATGGGTTTATATATCCAAGTACATCTCCATCTGAAAAAAAATACCACCATTACATCTTGCCACTAAAAAGAAACGTTGTTCTCCAATATGCTGTTACTCTTTTTTCATATTCAGAAAATATTAGCAAGAGTTTTTAACCAGATTAGCCACCTCAGAATATGATCTCAGTTTTTTTTTTTTTTTTTTTTTTCTGACTAAAAAGTCAGAAGAAGTCAGCTCTCTTTCACACATAATTTTTCACAAAAGAATTCAGAGAATTATCCCTTTCTTCTTACTCACAAGAAAAACAACTCATTAAAAAGGGATTCCTTTCTGGTTATTCACATTTTGTTTAAATTTTATTTTAAAACAGCTTTATCAGAAGTACTTGGCTGTACTTGGAACTGAATGTTACTAGCAGTGACATAAAATATTGACATTAAAAGCTGACAGAAAAGACAGAATCTCAACCTTAACGACTCTTAAAAATCACTGCATTTAAAATCAATAAGCACTACATATCTAGAAGGAAAGTAGGTATTTTCTACCAAGCTGTTATTATCAGGAGTTATAGTGATGGACTATGAAGCTTTCCTTTATAGGGCTGAGAAATATGGGTAGAGCATAGTTGGTATTGCAAATCACTGTCAAATTCAGGACTTTGATAACAGGGAAAATTGGTTTTGAAAAGCTTTTAAGGACAGTGTGTTTAACAACAGTACCACTTGCCCTGTCCAGAAAATTGCTTTGATAACCATAAAAGAAGCTAAAGGTATAGAAGCAGACTAATGTTGAGGCAGCATATTATATGCTTCTTGGTAGAGAACAGGCTTGCAGTTTTTTTTCCAGCTAATCAAGAATTAGCTGGATGGGGGATGAAACAGATTTGAAAAGATTAAGAACATCAGAAATTAAATAGTTAAATCTTGTGATATAGATAATTGTCAATAAATGCCAATAAAAAGCAATGATACTAACAGTGTACTTTACATTTATATGTTATAAAGGTACCTTCCCACTCAGCTTCTAAATAAACCTCCCTAATATTAAGCATTTAATATCTGAGATTGGCTCCCAAAATCTGGTATCAATATGTATGAGTGGGGATTATTCCATTTTTCCAGCTAGTCATGTGCATTAACTCAGACAGCAAGCCATCAGCACAATTTTCTGCCTCACGTCAGTGGGAATTATGAGTAAATACACTAGTGACAACCTCTAGACAGAAAAAAAGTCTGTAGGGGAGGTGCAGATCAGTGAACAGGTGGCCCAGATGGCTAATGGCGTCTCCATCTTTGGAGACATTCAAAGTGTGACTGTGTGTGGCCCTGAGCAGCTTGCTACAGGTGACCTCTAATGAGCAGAGGGTTGGACAAGAAGCACACCTCCACCCATGCCGTGAGACAGCAGAGGCATCCTGACTTTCACATCTCTCAAGCGAATCTCATGACTTGGGAAGTAAATGCTGGTATGTCTGTGTTCGCTCACTGCATAAAGTAAACCTGCAAAGACTCCTACAGCCTACTAGAGTAGATCTTATGTAATGGAGCCCAATTTTCAAAATAGCTCAGCATGTGATCATTGCCTTTTGGGAAACCAGATCAGAAAGTTGCTTGATCTTTAAGCAAATCCCTTCCATTTCAACAGTCTCTCTTAGCTGTAATGGCCCTTATCAAACTTTAATGTTTTTTTTCAACTAAGGAGGATGACATTTTTTGTTTAAAAATATTAACACATATATGTGTTCACATAATAGTATGTAAATATATATGCAACTATGAATATAGCTCAATTTTGTTGTAATGTAATAGGTCTTGCAATCACAACCATTCTGCCACACCTGGACAGCCATCAGAATATGGTTCCAATGTCAACATTCCATGCAGGGCTTTTAAATGAGGCTTGTAAATCTATGTAAGTGCACTTTCTGTTAGCTGCACAGTAAAAAAAAGGACAAGAAGGTGCTCGTTTTATGAATTTGTTGACTGCAGATTTAAATGGTTATATGTGAGTCAATGTTTAAACACATTAGTTCACAAGCACACAACTCCATAGCAGTCATTCCAACCCATTTTAACAAGTACAAAGATGTAATGAGGCCTCTGGATTGGCTGGGATACAAAAGTCTGACTAAAATTATATCTTTTTCTCTTTTGAATTAGTCTACACACAGAGTCTGTTTGAAATGAATAGTTCTTTGTACATTGAATCTGAGACTGCACGGACAATAAGACATGGAAATAATAAAAATTCCCTTCACAGTAATCAAAAGGGAAGTACAGGTGCTGTGAGTATTCCTACAGAGAATGGGTGCATATCACAGCCTCAGAGCTCTCTGTAGTTGCATGACATGAACATTCCACAAGTTATATCGTGCTTCTAGTCTAAGATAATTGTCTGGTAATCAATGAATTAAAAGTTCAGGTGTTCATCTACGGTGAAATTCTGATGAAGGCACTTTTGTAACAGTAACATAGAATCATAGAGTATTATTAGAATAGAGCATATATATACGTATAGATATACATATAGAATATATACACATACTAGACATACATATATACATAAGTCATGAAGACAGTTAAGTAAGAGCAGAGAATCTGTCTTACTCCAAACAGAATAAACAGTACATTAAAAATCAGAAACAACAGGCTATTCTCAGACTATAGTCAAGTTATATCTTCACAACTCAAGATAATATATGGATGGTGTTGAAATGTATCCTGTGAGCAGAGCATAATCTGCTGTATACCTCGGGCTGTAGTGACTCTGAGTCTGGAAGTGAATATATTTCAAACTCTGCCAAGACTTTGTAGCAAATTAAAATGGAATAACTGAATATATTTGTCAGTATCGGAACACTCAAGTTAAGCACTTGGATGATCACTATGTTGTGTGAATTTTCTAACTGGTATGTGGAATTTGGCTGCCGTTTATACTTGGTGCTTTAAGAACTGCCTTCTGGATTTGCTCCAGTTTAGTCATAACTGCTGCTGCTGTAAATCATCTGAGTGTTACAAAAGAATCCTTGCTCAGCTTTGCTGGACTGACTACACTAGCAAGGCCTAATGAGGTGTATAAATTGCAGAAGTCCTTCCCCTGCTGAAGAGGAGAAGTGGTGGCATGAACTGCTGAAACCACCCTGATAAAGACGGTATTGAGTTATCTTCACATTCTTCCTAAGACTGGAACCTTCTGTGGTGCCATTCTTCTACCTTCTCTACCCTCATAAAGATTCCATCTTTGCAATATTTTGACAATATAAATACCATTTATAGGCCAGTGAGAATTTTTTCTTCATTGCCCAAAAATACCACAAGGGGATTATGTCAAGTTCAGACTGGACTGTAGGGCTACACAGATTTGGCACAGAAGGAGACGTACAGCTTACTGTGCACTCGTATCTTGGAGCCTCACAAGCACAATGTGTTAGACAGCAGACCCTAACAGGAATCACACAGTGCCATAGCCCTTTGCATCACAGAAATAAGAGGGCTGGAATGTGAGCTACCAGCAGTAAGTCCACAGGTCCTTCAAGTTCCTCTATGGGTGAGCAGGGATGTAAGTCTCTTGCCTCAGCCGACAGATCCTATTTCCCATTTCATTCTCTGGGAAGCTTTTGGCTCAGCAAAACCCCACTTTGCAGAGCCCTGCTCATCTCCTTTTGGTCTTACCTTTCAAATTGCAGCACTGCATGCATCAGTCAGACACCTTGCTAAAGAAGGTAGTCCAGAATGTGTGGTGCACAGTTTTTGTGCTTGGGCTCCCCTTGTGGTCACATTTATGTTACATCAAGGGTACCATTACATGGTTTAATTCTGCCGGAGAACTTAAGGAAGCACCCTCGTACTGAGGAAAAGCCACAGCAACTGCTCAAGACTTCTGGAGGCTGAGCATTTAGTCAGATAGACTGAGTTTTATTACCAGTCTTTATAATTTAAAAGAAAAATCGCAAATATGCAACTACTTGTGCTTCTAAGTAGGTTCTTACTGACAATACAAATCACTTCCACAAAAATTTGATATATGATCCTTGATAATACATACACCTAACCCCTGTAAATTAATACATAAATAAGTCACAAGTGCAGATGTTATAACTCAGAATAGTGCAATAGTCTCCCAAACGCCATTCCAATTGCCACTGACCAGATTTTCTGGAATACCACGTGTTGAATGACTTTCACCTTGTAAGCCACTTTATGAATTTTGCTAATACAATTTTCCCTTAAATAAACTCATTACTGATTTCGAGACACACATTTTGTAGTTGCAGGCTTTATTTTTCATGAGGTGATCAGTTTCCTTCAAAATACTGCATTTTCTTACTACATATAGAAACAGAAATTAGATTATTCCCTCCTTTAGTTGAAACACTTCTTGTTTTTAGGTCTGTCAAGAAAAATAAATTTTTCTCTGATTTTTTTTTTTTTCAGTGAATTTTAAGTACATCCTTTTAATAATGAGAGCTAAAGTAATCTCTACAAAGTGATCCAATGGATCTTACATGACTTCAGAAACATTCTTGCGTGTGTGTGTGATAGCCAAATGAAATAGTTATCAGTCTCATGTATATCTGTGTAGATTCTGTAGTACTGAGACCTCTTCCATTTGATTGGATTGGATTCTGAATATTCTTTGCAGGTACTCATGCTAAATGAGATGTAGAGGGCAAAACCAATCAGTGCTTCCAGACACTGGAGTAAATAAAAGGCACTGATGCTACTGTTGCCACGTCACTCACTTATCACGCACAATATGATGTTATTGTCAATGCTATTACTTTCAAATAACATTTTCTAAGTAAATTCTTTCTGGAATTGTTGATGGAATAGAAATACTTTGGACAATTGCTCCAGACATGTCATTAGAAATTAACTTAAAGAATACACATAGGCTACCTGAACAACTGAGCTTCTTGTTCAAAGAAGCACTCTAGAAACAGATACTAATTATTTTGCCCGCCTAATGCTTCTTGAACTTGATTTTTAGCTGGGATCAAATATATGATCTGATCTGAAAACTCACTGAAATTATCAAGTTATTGCTGATAAGGTAAATATAGACTAAAAAAATTCCATTGTGAATGAGAATACTTCAGAAACATAAGGCAGCAGGAGTTTAGTTTAGGTCATAATTAATTTTAAAAAAATGGATCTCTATAGTCTTCTCTTTATGGGAATGGTAAAAAAAATACTCAGAGAGGAGATGCCAGCTGCGTGGTTCCCATGAGGGAGCTCAGTATGCAAAAGCTTTCTTTTTCTCTGAAGATAAAGATGTAATGGGAGGGTGGTGATGCACCTGAGTCAACTGAATTTTACTGTGCTTCATGGGGCTGACTTTCCACACAGCTTTGTTGTCCTGGCTGGTGTTACATTCTACAGCATTGTCCTCTGGGCAGACTGAAGTTTACCATAAAATGACTCACTTAACTGGGAGTTCCATTACTTTTCTCAGCTAATGCCTGTTCCTCAGGTGGTATTCTGTCTATTAACTCCAATACAAGAAAAATGAGCAACATAGACAGCAGAACTTTTAGGAACAGCTTAATATTTCTGTGACAGAATCTGAGTAGCATGGGTTTCTCTTTCACTTTCAGAACTAAGAAAAGATAATGGAGTGTAACAAGCAAGTGATTAAAAAGTAGTACCATGAAGCCAGTGTGTGAGCACTACGTGTGCACAACAGAATGCTCTCCTTCCATATTCAATGGATGACTCTGAAAGCATTATTTTTTCAAGACACTAATCCCATCCCTTGATGCTGTGAAACCCTTTGTGTTTTGGGAAAATACGCAGCTCTAACAATGCTATTTTCTTAGAAATCTGATGGCGTGCGTAAAGAGGCTTAAAAATCTAATGGTTATGCATGATAAGCACGAGTTTAGAGGGAAAGTTAAAACTGCAGTTAGCTCTTTATTGAAGAAAAGGAAAGAAAAGCAAAAGAAGGAACCAACCCCTCAAATGTCAAGCCACTGCAGCCCTGTCATACGTGTACTAAGCAAATATGAACACAGCTGTTGCAGCTCTCCCTTGCAAGAGAAAAAAAAAAAACCTTCATCTGTGCATTTGTTTATACACTGTTCTCTGACATCTGGCCAGGCCACGCATCTCAGAGCTGCAGCAGAACACAGAAGTCATATGTTTCAGACACGCACGAGAGGATTTCTCTCTCCACAGCAGGCATCCCTGCACCACGTACATCAACAGAGCCAGAACTGCAATCCAATTAACCTCTGGCTTCATAACACTTGAACCCACACCTCAGCAACAGCCAGCAAGCTGGAACTTTCTCCTCTCTGATGTGCTGAGGAAGGCCCATGGAGCCCCAGGCTGCACCCGGCTGTGTGGAGGAGCCGGCAGCATGTGCAGCAGTGGCATGCAGCCTGCTGCCAGTAAGCAGGGGTTGTGTGAGGATGTTGGCATTTCATACTGCTGTGCAACCTGCCCTAGGGCTGGGTACATTGATCTGAGCATCCTTTCTTAAAAAAAGAAAACACACAAACATCCCTAGCACTCCCATACTCCAAATGATAATTATTTTTTTGCTTACTTCTGGTGGACTTTCTGGGACACGTTCATTCTGGAGTAGCATAAAATAGAGAATTAAGGTTCAACTGGGTGCAGCTTCAGGATCCATAACAATTTCCCAGGGAATGCTGACAGATTATAAACCTACAGACTGCAGAGTGGCCATCTTTCAATCCTTATCTCAAGAAATCTGGAAGTAGCCCCACAGAACCCCAGAGTACACCGACTATGGATTGAAAGTATTGCTAAAAAAAATAACGAACTCATTGCTGTGAACAACTGCATTTACTCATTCATTTTAATTTATGACTGTAGGTAACAAGGAGTTCCAGCTACTTGCAGTAACATCATGATTCAGTTATTTAATTCCTGGACACAGTTCAGAGAGAGGTAAAATCAACATCCACTTGGTGGAATTTGTTTGCTTTTCTGATCATCCCTCCATTGTTTTTCCAGTCCATCAAGATTTCTGCAGGAAAGCAGTATTTGTTTTCTTTAGGAGTGAACAGAAAGTACAACATGTTACTCATAAAATAAAAGACAAAGCTTTACGTGTTGCTGTTTTCCTAAGCTTCATGGACCAGATTCTACCACGATTAATTATGAGTAAGTTGGACCTATACATTGTTTGCATTCCACATCTCCCCATTTCTTCAAATAAATTTACTGTAGAAACAATAAGGGAAAAATCTTAGCAAAATCAGTCCACTTTTTCTACATTCTTTTTTCATATCCCTCTGGCTTTGATCTAATTTGCAGGAAAAGGAATGAACAGATCAAAGAGAAACCTGAAATAAAATTCTAATTACGTACTGCATCCACCAGCCACGTTATGAACGCAAGTAGGAGAACTGAATTCTAATATGATTTAAATGCATGTTCATCAGAATGTATATAAATGTTCTTCCATACACATGTTTTGCACAGTTTTAAGCCCCTGAGCTCACTTAGAATTACTCTGGAGACATGATGGTGCAATAGATGAGATTCTAGTCTAAATGATATCATCCTGGCAGTAGTTAATCTCTAAACTCAACACTGGGGGAAAAAAAAAAACACAACACACCAATTGCAGCGGCTGAGATGCCAAGTATGTTAAACCTTTGAAAAGAAATGGTACAAAAACTTGTCCGGAATGTGATGATTTCACCAACCCGTGGGATAGTCTGTGCTCAGCTGCAGATGTAGAAATCTGTGCCTTATGACAAAACACAAATGTGTCTGTGGGCCAAGTTCACACTGTGTTAGGGAGCACAGGACCGATTTTGGCAGATGGCATTTCTAGAAGGCAAACTCATTCCCCAGAGATGCAGAAAGGTCTGTGATGAATGTACTCAATGAGGCAGTGCTTGTTTAGAGATGAGTTTTTGCTGAATTTGCCTGTACTTAATAACCCCAGCTCGGGCTTCCATTTTGTTAAGTTCAATGGATGGATAATGCAGGAGAGCACTCCTTTGAGCTGTGAGCTCCGTGCACCTCCCACTGCAGCACAGCTTGGTGGGGAGGAGGTCCTGCCTGCTGGCTAGGCAGCCCAGCTGCCACTTGCATAGCCACTGGGCAGCTGGGAGTGTTTGCACCAGCACAAGGCTCAGAAATTGTGTGGACTGGTTAAGTCTCCAGTTGTAACATCTGACAGTATGTAAATAGTGGATCACGGAATAATAAATCTGTGCTCTTTGTAATTAAAAATGATGAACAAAAATTGCTGTTAGTGGTGTTTTTAATTTAGCTTAGTGTGTTGTGCTGCATTATATAATTAGTCTCGTACTTTCATGCTTAGTGAAAAAATAACAAAAATCATGGGGGTGGTAATGATAGATGAATCTGAAGTAACTTGGAGGTTACATTTGTCACTCCTGATTTCATATATAACTGCTAAAGAAAGGACCCAATGTCTGTATGATGAGAATATCAGCAATCTGAAAGATGCCTGAAAATACTGCATGTTATGTAGAAGCATTAAATTTGACTTTGTAGTTCAGAATTCTCAGGTAAAATCTCCATCCCAGATTGCCATGTGGTTTTGGTTCTGCCATTATTCTACAACAAAATTATTCAAAGTGCATTAATTATAAAAAGGTGAGTTTTAAGTAAGACTCCTTTCCTTTATTCCAAGCAACATCTCTCTGCTCTCTACCCAACTTCCTCTTAGTGGCAGTGCATTTTCCTGAGCCCTGTGCTTGACATGAGTGCCCACCCTGTCCAGCTCCAGCCACCTCTGTCCCCACAGCCTGCCTGCCCATCCCAGCACTATGTCTGATCCTGGGCTCCCCCTCTCCACCTGATTTCCCAAATGTCTCTTCAGACAGCCAAGCCACTATACTACAGTAAGGTAGATGATGATAGTTATTCTTAAACGGCTAATTAATATTTTAGGTTAATCTTGGCTTAGATTTCCTTTTGCATGCAAATTTAGTACAGAATCTGATGAAGAGGGACAAAATAAAATCTGCTGTCAAGACAAAGGCTGTGTTTACTGAACAAAGCAAGCACCGTAACTGTCCAAAACTGTCAAAAAGTTTTATCAAACAGCAAAGTTTTTATCTAAAAACTACATGGTCCTCATTCTACTGTTTTTCACAAGTAGACAGTAGTTCTGAAACTTATTGTTATATATTTCCACTACAAATAAGAGATACCAAAAATCTATTATTTTTCAGTTGTGTAGATACTTAGAAGAGATTCAGATCTACAACTCTCAACATATTTCAAAGTTTAATGCTTATGGTTGCAGTACTAAAGGTGTAGCAATAATAGATAATAAGGAACCAAAAGTGTTTTTACATTTGTCTGGTTAATGACAGAAGGATATGCTGTGGTGGTGAATGAAATTAAATCCAGCTGGTGCCTGGTCTTGTGTTGTTCCCCAGGGTTCAGTACTGGGGCCTGTCCTGTTCAATAACTTTATTGATGATCTGAACAAGGGCGTTGAGTGTACACTCAGTAATTTTGTAGATGACACCAAGCTGCAGGGAAGTGTCAATGTGCTTAGGGTTTGGAAGGCCCTACAGAGGAGTCTGAGCAGGCTGGGTAGCTGGGCTGAGGCCAGTGGGATGAAGTTCAACAACACCAAGTGCCAGGTCCTGCACTTCAGCCACAACCACCCCAGGCAATGCTACAGGCTTGGGGCAGAGTGGCTGGAAGACTTTGTATGAATGGCTGAACGTGAGTCAGCAGTGTGCCCAGGTGGCCAAGAAGGCCAAGGGCATCCTGTCTTGCATCAGAAACAGTGTTGCCAACAGGAGCAGGGCAGTGCTCATCCCTCTGTACTCAGCACTGGTGAGGCCACACCTGAGTACTGTGTTCAGTTTTGGGCCCCTCACTACAGGAAAGACATTGAGGCCCTGGAGCGTGTCCAGAGAAGGGCAACTGAACTGGTGAGGGGTCTGGAGCACAAGTCTTATGAGGAGCGGCTGAGGGAGCTGGGATTGTTTAGCCTGGAGAAGAGGAGGCTCAAGGGAGACTTTATCGCTCCCTACAATTGCCTGAAAGGAGGTTGTGAGATGGGGGTTGGCTTCTCCCACATAACCAAGAACAGGACTAGAGGGAATGGCCTCAAGTTGCACCAGGAGAGAGCCAGGTCAAACAGGAAAAAATTATCTTCTGAAAGAATGGTCAGGTGCTGGAATGGGCTGCCCAGGAAGGTGGTGGAATCAATGCACCTGAAAGTGTTAAAAAATTATGGATATGGTACTAAGGGACATGGTTTAGTGAGAAAATATTGGTGGTAGGTGGACAATTGGACTGGATGATCTTGGAGGTCTTTTCCAACATTGGTGATTCTATGACTCTATTCTATGATACTGAAAGATGTATCAGGGTGGTTGGAACTGCTCAGGAAAAATGAATGGTCTAAATCATAGCACAGTGCTCTTTGATTCACAGACTCACCTGAAGTGATAGACCACACTTCTGTATCTTCACAAATTTTCACCTTACATCTCCAAACCTCACTTTTCAAAGTAAAAACCATAATAATATAAATAATTTGCTTTTTATGTTACATATGGTGTGAATACCTAATTGTTCAGGTTTTTAGATCTCTGTTTCATATACTAATTGTCAAACTCCATTCAAATAGGCAAGGAAACCTACACAGTACAGCAGTCGTTACATCTTACTATAAAATTGCTTGATGAAATTCATCAAAATTGTTTCAGTAGCAACATCTGATTTCGCAAACACAAGATTAATCTTTTGCTACTCAAATACACAAGCACAACTCAGCTGAACTCAGTGGAGCTCTGTCTGCATATGTCAGCAATGGATTTGGCCCCAAGGCTTCATTATTTAGATAGTGAATTCCTCATGCGAGCAGCTATGTCTCCATTTGTATGAGAGATGATTCAGACACTTTATCACTTTGTAAATAATAAATAGAATAACAACCAGGGGGTTTGGGAAGGGGAAGCCTGATGATGAGGGAGAAGAGTTTTGCGCAGACACATAAAAGCTTGACTCCAGCAACATTCCTAGGATTCACAAAAATAAATAAATAAATAGACAGATATTGGTCTTTAATTAAACATTTTGGCTAGCATGCATTTGGATCTCTGGGGATACTTCAACATAGGCACTCTAAACAGCAAGTTATTTATCCATGGGGATCCTGCTGCAGATCCCAACATGTTCATCAGCTTTTGGGAAATAAAAAGAAGGAAATAAAATACAGGAAGAATTTTGATGCCCTCTTTTTCAGATGTGCTCAGAAGACAGTTTACTGAGAAGGGACTGGAAAGGCAGGCACCTTTAGTGCCATCCTCTGAATACCATTCATCATCATATCATGGTGAAGCCATTACCCACGCAGACACCATGGCCATCCTGGTGCCTTTCCACTTTGAAGCAGCTGACCCACATGGAGATCTACCACACATAGCGCAAAACAACATTTCACTGTGGCTCATCAGTACAAAATACTCGAGCAACGCAGCATCCTAGTATGAAATACAGCCTCATTTCCAAACAACTGTGAGAATTTTTAAATTTAAGTAAATTTAATTAAAATAAAATGTGGAAGATAACCATCTGCATCAAGAAATGAAACTTTGCAGAGACCAAAACAAATATTTCATGGATAACCTAGCATAATAGACTTTATGCTGTTTGTAGCACCAGCTTCAGCACGTTTGTGGTCTGGGCAAGAATTTCTGTGGCTTTGAGCATCCTGAGGATATAACTAAATTGGAGATATTGTAGGGTGATGAATGCCATCAGATTTCAGGGCAATGACATTAGAGAATTTCATTCTTTTGCATGAATGAAGGTAAAGATATTTGCATGAAGGAAGGTAGGTAAAAGTGTACAGATTGCTATGCAATCAAATTGTTGGTGGAAATTTGCAAAAGCTCTCTTGATGTAGAAATTATTGGAAGATGGCAATAAGGCGCTGAATTTTCAATATTGTAAGACCTATATACAGAGGAAAATCCTCAGTGCTAAATTTAATTGAAACATTCCCACAGCAAATATCAACTTGAAATGCATTAACTACACAGTCCTCTGGAACAACAGATACACTAATAGTGGTGGGAACAGATAGAAAACTAGATGCCTTTGTAGCAGAGAAGACAAGGAATGCAGCAGGATTCCAGGTCCTTCTGCTAGTTTGTTAAATCTTTGGAATGATATGTTCATTTAGAAAACAAACTGTTTTCTTGTTTCAATTTATCTAATCTTGTGAAATCTCTGCAAACTACAGAGAGTTCAGGTCAGTACACTCCTACAGCCAAAAGCAGTTACTTGAGGTCAACGAGCTCTCTGTACTCCGACGCATTGTAGGGCTGCGTTAGAGGGATGCACATCTCAGTTCAGGGGGCTGGATCTGACACTACTTTATGCATGTGTTTTTTAGAAATTCAACTTACACAACATGGAAAAACAAGATCTATATTTTGAGGATACAAATGTTCCTAGAGCCCAGACGAGTCAGCAAATACATACTGGGATTAGATGTGATGAATGAAAATGGACTCACCATTATTATTTAGAAGGATTTTTCAGTGACTATCAGTATTAATGGTGATTTTACTACAGAACTAATTCAATCATATATTGTTAGGTACATGATAAATGGAACTTATTTGCATAATAATGCAAAACCAGGTGCTGTTGATTAAGGTAAAACGAGCAACTACTGACAAAAATAATCCTTGTCTATGATTTATCACTTTGGTAGTGATCATCAGATCAAATCACCTGCCGTTCAAAGTGTTTGTACTATTTCTGGAGACAAAGGAGTCTTTTCTACCATGATGCAGCACTAAGAATTTAAAAAAATATTTTAAAATCCTCATTTTAAAAAATAGTACTTCAGTAGGGCAAGTATTTTTTCTCTGTATGTAGTTAGAAGAGAAGGATGAAATGTGCATGAATGTGAGTAGAATAAGAATTGTGTACTTTTCCACAGATAGGAGGATTGTTCTGAATACATATTAGTATAGGACCTATAAGACCAAGCAATTTAGTCAGAGAATTTGTTTTTTTTTTTCCTGAAATGTTGAAGAACACTTTTTTGTCAGACTTGTTTATTCAGTTTTATTTTGTGCTATTTGATTTAGGGATCACACAGAAGCAAGTTAAATCTTAACCATTTTTCTTAGTTGTTATGAATCGGTATAGTCATAGCATTAGCTGTTTTCTGTTCTCAGCTGAGAAAGCCTTTCTGATACCAGACATAAGACTCTGGTTTTTGAAGCACACAAAAAGCAATCTCACATATGAAGAGAATAGCACATATAAAGATAAATTAATCCATATGTAAGCAAAGGTAGGTTTTCAGTTTGGTTCAATTAAGAATGTAGTTGATTTTTTATTTTATTTTATTTTTTTTTTGAGATATGATTTTTTGCTTTTTGCCTCCTGTATTGTGGGGGGAGAGGGAGTGTTTAGAAAGATGAGAGATGAGAGCAAAGAAATCTTGTAATGGCTACAGTAGCATTTTGGAACAAGATTTGGGAAAAAATAAGTGCATTACTTGACCTGCAGAAGCATATTGCCTTATGAGTTAGCGCTTCCAATTATCTTCTCCAGAATTAGCTCTAGGTGCAAGTGTTTAAAGCTGAAGTAGCAGCTTTTGCTCTCCCATTGTGTTTCTTGAAAACTCTTTCTGCTTCCATTTTGGTAGAAGGAAAAACAGAAAGAGAAAACAAAGAAAGAAAACAAAAGAACAACCCACTAGAGCTTCTAAGATTGCAAGGCTGTAGCAAAGAAGCAGAGAGAAGCATGTATTCTGTTCCCCTGGGCATGCTACTTGTAGTTTCTGCTTTTGTAGCTGCATTGCCAGGCAGTAGGAGATTCATACAGTCCCTCCAGACCTATGAAGGTCACTGAGCTAAGAGTAAGTTGTTCATGTATCTAGGCATTGCAGGCTTTGAGTCCGTATTACTCAGAAGGGGAAATTTGGGAATGAGAGGCAAACACGGAATTGGTTAGAGCGTAAGTAAGAGAATATTCTGTGGTTTTGTGGTCTGGGTGCGAGCAGAGTACTTTCTATGAACTTCACAGCCCCTCTCCTTCATTTTTCCTGTATGTGAAATGAGAGTAATATCTCTGTGGTCTAAAGAGAGTGGCAGAATTAGCAGGGTATTTGTAAGGTTCTGTAGAAGTGCTAAAACACAGACAGACAACAGAATGACAAGTTAAATAACTGTACAAAAAACGAAACAGAAAACTTCAGGAGGAAGTCCAAGAATAAACATCTGGGAAAAGGGGGAGGCATAGGTGGCCTGACAGAAGGAACAGAAAAGCAGCATTATTGGTTTGTTTTTCCCTTTGTAGATCAAACTGACACGTCAGATGCAATGCAATCTGTTGTTTGTACAGAAAAAAAAAAAAAAAAAAAAAATTGGGGGAAGAAAGAATGGGAACATCTGAACTACAAAACCTCTTAAAAAATAACTTTGCAGTGCCAAGAAATGCATGTGATGATAGAACACAGTGGTTCTTCAAAGGACCTGGCTCTCAGCACCATCAGTGTCCCAGGACGTGATGCTATCAGCTCCAAGATCCAGACTGCACTGATAGGAAAAATACTCTTGTGTGGACAGAAATAGTTTTCTGTGTCTTTACAAGGAAGAGGAAAAGGTGACAGGAAATCTAATTTATGCATAAGCCTGACTTAACCCAGTGGCAGGCATTCAAATATACCAGTAAAATAAGCAGCCAGAGATCATAGAGACTCCTTCCCCATTCTCTTTCTAGTTCTTCATTTTCAGGCTCCCAACTTCCCATATCTGTATTCTCTCTCTTCACTTCTCCTGCATTCTTCCTTATTCACCTCTGTTCTACTTCACCCTTTTGTCTCTCTTTCTTCCATTCTCATGCCCCTCTTTCCTTTGCAGCTCTCAGTACACTCACATATATACTTTCCTAAAGTCTCACCACATGTTCTTTCAGTAAATTATACCTGTGACACCTGTTACACCTTGGTACTCCAGTTCTTTTGCTTATGGGTAGTGCTCCTGTGACTAATGTTCCTGTTTAGGGAACTAAAACTGAACAGACAGTCCAAAGCCTTCAGCTAGCTGCAGTACAAACAGTGAGACTTCAATATCCGTAAAGCAATACTTAGTGGAATGCAGCTGAAACAGATGGATATAGACAGAGAGAGAACTACAAGCAAAAAACAACAACAACAAAAAACCAACAACCCATAAACCAGCTTGATGAGCAAAAGGAACTTAGCTCTAAGGAAGGCAGAAGTTTTGGTAGGTGATACAATTAAGAAGATAGTTTATTAGTCTGATCTGTAGCAGAGCAACGGGGCACCTAGGAAATGGAACAACAAATGGAGCAAAAAAACATAAAGCAGAAGAGTCAGCATGGGAGAAACATAAGACATCACTGTGATTGATCAAATCACGGATGAGGCAGCTGATCTTACACCAAACAGCAGAGAGGAAGGATATAGAAGTCCTGTGAAAAGAAAGATGGGCAACTTATGTTCTAGATGGTAAAGAGGGAGATGCCAGCAGAATGATATGGTTAAATGCTATATCTAGGTGGGAAGTTGTTGTCCATGTACTTACAGTTCACATTTCAACCTTTTTCTGCTTCTTAGTTAAAGCAATATACAAAAAAAAAAAAAACATTTAGGTTCATAGCACAGCAAGATTTCATATACATTGAATAATCAAAACAAAAAGCCAGTCAGAAATTTTAAATGAAGATGTGAAAGAAAAGATTCCTCAGTTTCACTGCAGAGTTGCAGTTATATGTGACAGAGTCACTAAATGGGAGGAAAAGAGGTGCAAAAGGGTGCACGCACCCTCTGCTGTAGGAGAAAGCACGTGGAAAACACCTTTGGACCACTTTACTAGAGAACGTCCTGACACAGTAGCATATCTGTTTCTGGGTCATGTGTTTTGGAGGTCTTTTTCCAGAAACTGACAAGTCCTTTTTCAGCACTGCTAGAGACAAAGAACCAAAGGTGTCTGATTCCAAGTACAAACTCAGCAAAATTTCTTATTCAGACCTCAGTCTCAGTCTCCTTACCTTTCCCTTTTACCCTCAGGGCATGTACCTTCCACCATATTAACAGATATTTGTTTCTTTTTTTTTTTTTTTGCTAACAACACTCAATAAGCTTGCAGTTTAAGAGACATCAGGTCAGCTTGAGAAGATATATAGTAGATACCAGAAATCTTCTTGCCTGTTCCTTCCTCCAAAATAAAATAGCTCTAGTTAAATTCTTCCTCTACTGTCAAATACAGATAACTTTTCAGATAAAACATACTGTTTAATCTAAACTTGATAACAGTTTCTCAACATATCCATCATACTATTCGATGTGAATCTTGCATGACTCTAACAGCCACTCTTCATCAAACTCCCAGAAGGAATGGTTGGCAATCAGAGAAACTCTATATGAAAATCAATAATATATTCTTGTACAAACAGTGTGGTTAGATTAAACATATAATACACTACTCTTTAAGGGGAAATCATACTGAAATGAAACATCAGAAGCAAAGATAAGAGCCTGTAGTATCTTCGTGGTGTGAGCTCTCAGGTTTCATTAACACCAAATTTGTGTATGCTTCAAAGAGAAGCACTGCAAGACATTTAAATTAATGTAACTTATTGAAATGTAAACCCTACTGCAGGCAATTACGAGTAAAAATATTAAGGTTCTGATTCTGCAGTCCTTTCCTCATCTACATAGCTATCCAATCACAATGAATTTACCCACATGTGGGAAGGCTGACTAAGTCAGGCCCTAATTTTATAAATCAAATCTTTCTTTCGTATTAAAACAAGATAGCTAACCTTGAAATGGTGGTTTTAGAAAGACATTTCTCGTCTTGTTTAGCAATGAAATTTAAACCTAACATTGAAATTTTCAGGAAACTTATTCAGCCTTCCATCCTCAGTTAGGACAAATAATAAATAATGAAATAATAAATAAGAAAAATATCAGTAACACACAGCAATAAATCCCCTTTGTTTCCTGATATTTTAGGGTTTCATGGACATGAATTAATTAAGCATTACAGACACAGCCTGGAAGTAAGTAATGTAATGCTGTATGGAAGAAATTGAAGTGTGAAGAGTGATATCAAATATATGAGTTGAGGTAGTGGCTGACTGGGAACCAGAACCCTAATATCCTGACTCTTGGTTTTCTTTTTTAACACCTAAAGAAGTTTTCCTCACTTGAACACTGGGAGCCAAATCAAAACCCTTATCAAAATGCTTCATTAAGACAATCAGATAATGAATCAAAAAGTTTTTTTTTTTTTTTTTCCTGAGACTGCTTGAGGACATTGCCTCTGATGGCCTAAGTGCCATTCCCAGGCAAGAAGACAGAAAACTGGGAGCAGATATTCTTGAGAAAATGCTGCTTATTTGGGTCCTCCGCAGGATAAGTAAATTCCATGGAAATGTCAGACATTTAGAGGTAGGAAGGGAAAATGTGGACTCACCCAATCCTTGCACTCCTCATATATGTTCCCATTCCTTCTTTTCACTTCAGTCAGTAGATAAATGAAAAGTAATCCAGCATGTTTTTTTTGTGTTTTTTTTTTTTTTTTTTTTTTCTAACTCAGAGCTGCCTAAAACTGAACTTGAGAGTCCATCTATCAAAGGATTAAGTTTCAGACTTGACACAATGCAACACTCATTGTAGTCAATACAGGACTTCATCTGACTGCAAATCCTATGGCTATGCACAGGTACTGTGAGATGATGGCAAAGTTTGAAAATCAAGAAGAAAAAGTGGTCATATACTGGACACTTACTGACATTCTTCTAAGAAATAATACTGAAAATGAGAAAGCAGGAGGAGAATAAAGGAACAAATGATCTGAAGGATTCACGTCAGGCTTGACAGCACTGAAGAAAAGAGCATATAGAAAAGTAAAGAAAAAGCAACTAGTGAAAAAAAAAAGAACAAGGACAATTTTTATTAAAGAATAATAAATACTGTTGTTTTAAATGGATTTATGCTGAACATGCTCCAATGGAACAGAAGAATGTGTGACCTAAGACATTCCAGTGGGGAAAAAAAAAAAATCCTGATTACTGTTGTTGCTTCTTGGCAAGGAAAACATTAACCCGGCCTTCACTTTCTAGCATATGTTTCCCTGCATCTCATTTTGATCTGAGACAGAAGACATTCTTCCTCCCTCACAGCCACTGTAGTGTCTGTCTGCATTTCTGTGAAGAGAGACTTTGACCAAAATCTAGGTGAGAAAGGGGAGTGTGGCCTGCATGGCAATAATTATAGTTACTATAACCACTGCTGGGACAGGGACAGTGATAGCCAGACGCAGAAGTAGCTTCTTATTTCTCTGTATGAAGTGGTTGAGCTTCTGCCAATGTTGATTATATAAGGCTGTGACCTTCTGGGAGATGTGGGCAACCACATCTTGAAGTTTCACCAACCACCTGAACTCCTCTGCTGTATTTTTCCCAGTATTAGTAACAAGGTTTCATGTTAGATTTAAATATAAGAAAGCGATGAACTGTAGGAGTGGGTCCCAATCTTCACTTGCATTCCTGCTGCCTGGTCCCCATTTTCTGCAGTCCCTTCACGGATCTATGTTGCATTACTTAACAGCGGGGCTCAGACCTAGATTTTGATGGCATCTCAGATGTCTTTACTACTAAGTCCTCTGGCTTCCTCAGATCTGTATTTGGCCTATTGGAAGTACTTACATTGTAAAGAGACACAAGGTAACGTGTGCCAATGGAACTTAAAGTTGTTTGTGAAATGTACAGGCTTGGGACAGTACAACTTCTGGTATCATTTAATGGAAAACATAACACTGAGCTTGACCTTCTGACTAAATGCAGTGCAGTGCCAATAACATGTCTTCTGCATTTGTATCACTTGAGGAAATCCTGCTCTGTGTGACATTAAATTTTATCTATACCATCAGTCTCTAGTAGAAAGACATACAGAAGCTCTGCTTAGGGGACTGTACAAATCTTTTTTATTATTATTAATGCCAAGCATAGCCACTTTATTATTTTCTGAATTCATCTGTTCATCTTTCTGGAACTTGAGAAAAATGTAGGTTTTATGTCTTATTTAATGAACTGTGGTTCACACTGTAATGGAATTGCAAGCTACTGTCAAACCAGAGATAATATGCCATCTGTGATGCTATACTAAATTGCTGGGCCAAGTATTCTGCTGGTATAAGTCAGCACAGTTTAATTGACATCAGTAGAATCTTTTGATCAGATTTGAAATAACAAATTCATCCAGCCAAATGAGCGTTCCTTTCTAGTTTCAGAACCAAAGAGCAGATTTTGGAAGTTGCATTCCAGCCTCTAAGAACAAACAAAGAAAAAAAGCAAAACATTCCTTTTTAAAAGAAGTTCTCATGTATGAATTACTATGTCCTGCCTGCCTATACACATTAATTGTCTTTAGCACAATATTAATCTCCAGGTCTTCTCAAAAACTCATGCATGTGCTGAGTATTTCTGCTTGTTGGTGTTTAAGCTCACTCCCTTATATATGTGAAAATGGATATTTGATTGGACTCAAAGCACAGTCATCCCTTGGCTCTTTCACTAGTAAGATAACAAGCTTTCTTGCTTTGTTGTATAATTTCTGTACAAATTCCTTAGGTTGTTAAAGTATCTGCAGCAATCTTGGTGTAGCAATTCCCTTTGTTTTTTTTGAGGGCAGGATGTCACAACGAAATACCTGTTCTGCCTCCATGTTATTTTCTTATGGGCCTAGCACAAGTGTCCAAAAAAAGATGCATAAAAGGCATATATCTCAAGATAGAGATGGCCTAAACATTGACTAAATACTAGATGCAGTTCCAGTCATTTGACAAGAAAGAGAATACAAGGCTTTTGGTAGGTACTTAAGGTGTTCTGTTTTTGTCTTTGTTGTAACTTTTTTCACTGTGCCTTAAAATTATGTAGAGTGACAGCTAAGGTTGTTATCAGGCATTATCAGGCATGTCCTTGCCCACAGCAAAGGTACTGGATTTTAAGGTCCCTTCCAAGCCAAACTTTTCTATGGTCCCATGATTAGCAAAGATGAGCAGAATACAGGTGCTATGATCATGCTGTTCATGAAAGAGCCTTAGAATGACTCAGCACTAGGAGAAAGGTGCAGACAAGTAAGAGGTAAGTATCACACAGACGTTCAGAAAATTCCCAAATTCTAAGCTGTATAGCAAACTGGGAAAGATGAAAGCCTAGCATTTCTGTACAAAAGCACTGAGCTGGGACTTTTTGCAAATACACAGTAATAGTTGTAGGTACACCCACAATGAATTCAACACTCACTGACAGTGAAAGTTCTGAAGAAAAAGAAAGTAAAACCTGGAGCTCTGGACTTAAAATAACTTTCCTATCACTTTGCAGAGCTTACAGCACAAATGGGGCTGCCCACACCCAGCAGACACACAATGATCCTTTGGAAAGAAAGCACCTATGGGAAAAGAAAGGATGGGAAGATTTTTCCACAATGTCTGGGAGTGTTCAGTCTGCAAAAACCCCTGCTGGCTGGCTGCCGGCCTGCCCAGGAGCAAGTATGCAGAGCGGCACATTCTGCTGTTATTCTCCAAATGTGTTAATTTTGCTGCTCTTTGGGTGTTTTTCATCATCCTTATCCAAAGAGACAGACAAGAGGGGCCTTTTCCTGCTTTTCAAAGCAAAGGCAACAGCAGGCTTCCCTTCAACAGCCACCCAGCAGGATCTGTACCTGACCAAACGATTTTGTGTTTCTGCAGCTGGCCAACTTTCCCCTGAAATGCTGCATCTGAGTTGTGGCTGCCAGAAAGAACTGAGTGGCTTCATAAGGACAGCTTTTGTCTTTGGAGCTGGTACTGAACCAAATGGCACTCCTTCACTCATTGTCACTCTCTACAAAGAACATGTTGCATTGGTGGCAATGCCCTCTTTGTTGTCTGTGGCACTATACCTTCATTCTCACACTGGGGTACCAACACTGGTTGTGTTAACATGTTATCGGGTCAAAAGAAATCACCAGGGTGGACTGTCTTCCCTGCAGTTCTCTCAACACTGCTCCTGTAGTATAGAGTTGCCTTGCAGGGGAAGCTACCAAAAGTGGTGTCCTTGGTGACAGGTCCTTGCTCTGGTGCCATTAATAGCAATGTAAGAGATCACACAGGACCACAGGATCATAGGGGTTGGAGGGGACCTCTGCACATCATTTAATCCAACCCCCTGCTAAAGCAGGTTCCCTGCAGCAGGTTACACGGGAAAATGTCCATGTGGATTTTGAATATCTCTAGAGGAAACTCCACCACTCTCCTCTCATCTAACCACCCAGTCATGGCAGAGTAGAAGGCAACCAGACAGGTCATGCATCATTTCTCCTTGGTGAACCCACACTGATTATTCCTAATAATTTTCTTTCCTTCCATGTGTGCTGAAGGAGATGTGCTCCTTCAGTTGCACAATTTCCATGCCATGCACTTCTAGGATGACTTCTATCTTTGGACAGAAATAACACTGGTTATACTGAATGGGGAAATAAACTTCAGCCTTGGATGCTGTACCATTTCTGATGGTAAGCATAAACATACATACCATGATATACAAGCCATTTGAATGCTCCTGTTACTTCCATGCTTCTTGCAGGAGCAATCTAGAAGAAAGTTGTAAAGGTGAGTAAAGAACAATCCCTCTGCAGTATCTACCAGCTTACAGGGGCAGACTGTTCTCAGAGAGGCAGGCTGGACCTGGTTCCTGTCTCACTGGCAAGGGCAATTATGTTGGAAGAAATGGAAACTGGTACTGCTCGGTTGTTAGTCTTGAAAGCATTTTGTGGAATGTGACACTGAAATTAGAAATAATATCAGATTTCTGCCTCCTAGAGATGCATTCTATTCAACAGGTAAGCTAAGTGAGAATAGAGTCAACAAAACATTTTCACAACAAGAGAGTATGATGCAGTGTAAGGTAAAAGAAGTCTGCATCCATAGCCAAAGTGCCAATAATATTTTTCTCATGATAGCATTACTCAGGCTAATAAGCCTCAGGGTTCTACAAGCTCATCAGAGATACACGCTAATGCTTAAGGCACTGAGATGAAAGAAGAAATGGGTCTATGGGAGCTATTCAGTAACTGAACAAGATGTTAAGTAGTCAAGTTTGCAAGGTACATGTGCATACATGGCTAATAAACACTGTCAGGAAGTAGAAGACCTTGTATTGTGTGTTTACACAATACATGTCATACATACTGCTTTACACCATGATGTGATAAATCACTAGTTTATATCTACAGTTTGACATACCTTAAAATAATCAGTGATATATTGCATTGTACACCAGCTTGCCTCTGCTAATTCTCTAAACTTCAAGTACCACGTTTTGGTTTATATTGCTATTGTTTGTCCTTTTAAAAAACTGAGGTAATGTAGCAAGTATCAAAACAGGAATAAAGAAACACAGCCAAAGCATTAGCTTAACTAGGCTCATTCATTTTTGAAGTAGAATTAGTGCTAAACATCTGCAGACTTCTGCAGCTGAGGCATTGCACTTTTTCCCTTAACATCATGTAACTTGCACTGTTACCTGATAGCCTGGTGCTCTGCTACAGACTGTGCCAGACCATGTCTCTAATAGTTTATATCAAATAAAATATTTGTGGATTGTCTCTATGCCCTGTCCTATATTTAAAAAAAAACAACTGGTGGAAATTCTTTTTGTGTGTATGTGTGTTTTATCCAACATTTGACACAACTTTGTAGATGACTTTTAAACCTCAGAACCCTCCAATGAAAAAGTCTCCCTGAATTTTGTCAAGATGGAAGCAAAATAACAGCGAAAGTAAATGTTTTTCTCAAAAGCATATTAGAAAATTAGTAGAAAATCAGGAATGGAACAAAAATAAATATTCCTATCTCACCATTTCTCATATCAGACATTGCACCAGTCATCATCACTGGCTTTTTAATGTAATGCATAGCAGTGTATGATTGCTTACACTGATGCTCTGCTATTAATAGCTTCATTGCTTAACATCTTCTTTTTCTGAAGACAGGGTAATATTAAAATAAAATTTTTCTATGTAGATTATTCCTGCCTGTAACAGTTGCCTCTATAATCCCATGTGATTCTTTATAGTTTTTATTTATGCCTTGAATACAGTGTGCTTTCAACAAATTTTCCTCCTCAAGCAAGAACAACCATGTTTGTTTGGTTGGTTTGTTGGCTTGTTTTGTTTGATTTGTGTTTTTGAAAGAGAGATTATGAGGATAACCAGAAAAGATAGCCTTTTGCTTAAGGGAAGTCTAGCAAGGTCTTTATTTTTTTTTAAATTATTGTCATCCAGGTTGAACACTAGGGGTCATATTTAGATAACCACTGACATATTATAGAGCACATCCAGGAGAAAAAAATAACCATGCACTTTCACCATTGATCTATGAAGGTTTAACAATTCACAGAGGAACAGGAGTGATTTTAGTAGTATACAGTTCAAATGCTGGTTTCCTCTGGAGGGCTGGGTTGGGTCCTGTATTACTGTGCTTCCACTTTGAGCTCAGAAACAAGAAGGAAGGCTCAAAAGATGCTCACAGCACTAGAATAGCACTATCTTTTCCCTAGAGGAGAAATTTCCTGCACAGACCTTTCAAGGTACATGACCTGTCCCTCTTGTATTTTCAGTGCCCCACCAATTCCAGGGGAGGAAGAGTGGGGCACAACACTTTTGTTGTTGAGTCAAGATGTTCTTGGGAAATGCACAGAGTTTGTTTAGAACCAGATTTAGAGGCAGTAACACCAGATGTCTTACTAAGCTTCCATCTACTAACACATTTTTTTTTTAACTTTCAGTGACTAAAGTCTCTACAAAATAGAACTGACTTCAAGCAAAGCGCCTGGACGTTACTCCTGGGAGACATCCAGGAGACCAGACAATGACATTGTGTGGAATAGATGTAGCATAACACATTTTCATCATATTTACACAGTAGAAAAAGACTGCAGGAGATACTTGCTTTTGTGGAAGTGCAGGTCTGACAATGTGAAGAGAGACCTGTTGGCTTATATGGTGATCAAGAAATAATGGAAATGGTCTGGCTGATGTTTCTGCATTGACACTAATGCCAGCTATGTAATGAAGCCTTTACAGCTGCAGATTTCTTATGCTCACGTTTTGGTGGATTGTCGTAGTTCTGGTTTGGAGCTGGCATGTTGCATTGTTGCTTCTGGAGGTCTAAACAATGAAATATTATTACTAGAGAATAGTAATAGAGATTAGGTTATGCCTAATCCCCTTCTGTCTGCATGGCTTGCTTATTTCCTACATTATAGTTTCCACTGCTTTGTCCAGTCACCTTTAAACATCCTAAGTACTGGAGTTTCCACCATTTCCTTTAGGAGACTATTTCACAATTTAAAACATCTTGCTGTCAAGAAGGTTTTCCTGACATTCATCCTAAAATTTCCTTCTCTTAATTTCATCTCATTATTTCTAATTAAACATCCATGTAAATAATTCCTTCCCACAGCCAAAGCCAGATTGAGGACTGAGGTTGAGAAAAGAGACAGGAACCCAAATGTCTCCTTGCCCTGTGTGATAAATGCAGAACCACGTAACTGTCTAAAAATCCTCATTTCAAATATGAAATGATGAATATATGTGATATGTGCACTTCGTTTGAATGCAGATGCTATAGAAAACATGAAACAGAACTGAAAACAAATAAGCAGCTCAAGACAAATAGAAGGCAGAGTGAATTTTCACTACCTTAAAGCTTTTTTAGGAACATTTACTGCTATTCCATGCTAAAGATATGGTGTGACATCTTTTTCTGAAAATGTAGTCATCTTTATCTATCCCCACTTTTGTAGGGCTTCCTGTATTATTGCTTGACTACTCTATCTGTTTTTTAACTACTTAACAACTTACTCCAAGGCTTTAGTAATAATGTTACCTCTCAAAATAGGAAATAATGATCAGGTGTGGTGATAAGAGCCACTGAATTTGTAGATTTGGCACTTCTGGCAATAACAAAAGATTGTTCTTTTTATCCTGCTTAAGTTTCTGATTTACCTCTCTTGCACTGACATTTAGCTCTCCTGTAGTTTCAAGCTGAGTATGTGGTCTTTCATTTCCCTTCTAAAGAACAGTTGTGCAATACTGCTAGTATATGATGCTTTGATTGTGAATCAGTGAAGTAATTGGTAAAGTTAACCAATTAAAGGTTAACTTCAAGATATTCTGGATGAAACGGACGAACGAACAACTTCTATTGACTTAGAAGTATATAGGTATAGATCAAATATTGATCAAATAGATCAAATATAGATCGAATATAGATCAAATAGATCAAAAAAATCTATGCTGAAACATAGATCTATACAGGGGATGACAAAACATTGTTTACAGTTATGATTCTTTGTGCTACAGCAAAGAGAAGCAGTGCACAATGCAGAGCCCTGGCAAACACTGTCATTCCTGATTGCATACAGCGGGCATGGAGAAGTGGAATAGCTCCAAGCAATTGGCACATGGGAAGAATGGGGTAGCAACCTCTCCCAGCTCATCACAGCCATGAAGGTTTGATCGGGTGCATGCTGCAGCAAGGTACAGGTCTCAGGATGGGAGATGGAGCACAGACCCAGCTCACAGAGTATAGGGCTGCCTGGGTGCTGCTCCAGCTGAGGGCCACAGGTGGAAGGCCTGCTCCTCAACTTGCCTCATCTGGAGCGGAGCAAAGTGATGCATTAAAATAAGGCAGATGGGGCAAGTCATCAGAGGCAGGCTGGAGGCTGGAAGAACAGGCACAGGAGTCATGCAAAAACATCTGTACTTAATATGTTACTGTATTCCAATAAATAATCACATGAATAACACTTGTCAAATCACAAACTGGACATCTTTTGAAGGCTGTTAAGAGGGCCTTGTTTTGGGAACCAGACTGTGCAAAACCTTAAGCAGGGGCATTTGCTGTGGACATGAAGACAGCAGATCATGTCCGGGCACTGAATCTATCGGATGACTCGTTAAGTAACAGTTTCCTTGTTTGGGAGTTGCAGAGGCCCCTACCAAAGAAGTGTCTGAACATCCTCACTTCTTCTTTTCAATAGGGATTGGGGAATTCACCACTTGGTGAGAACTGGGTAATATTCAGTGTCATCTTTTACTGTAATCAGCTGCAAAGTAAAGAAAACATTCCTCTAGAAAATTGTAGCTGGAGAACTGTTTAAGTGGAATTAAATTCGTGTTTTTTGATACTGTAAGCACTAGAGCCATTTCTGCAGCCTGCTTAGCTAGGGTTTTATCTAAAGCACATTAACACAATTTACTGATTCATTAGGGAATGTACCATAATGCACAATGCACCACTGGTACATCTTGACAAAATATGTTCATTTTACTTTGGCAAACAAGCATATAAACGGCAAAAACTGCAATATGTGATTATGAGAGTGTTCATTAAAGAACGTGTTTTTCAAAATGTAATCATCATAACTATTTGTTTAATGTTGGCAGAGTGCTTACTGCTCTGCAATAACAAATAAAAATCATATTTTAATATCTTTGAGCCAACAACGTAATAAAGAAGAGGCACAATGGAAAAGAATGAATATATTAAAATAATTAATTTGAGTTATTGCTGTGAACTTGAAATGTTATGGCTATTGTAAAAGAAAAGAGTTTTTCAAATAGATTGAGTGGGGAGAGCTGTAAGTTTGGTGAGGTGCAGTGAAGAGGTTTTGAAGCAGAGTTTCCAGACTGTAAAGCTCCTGCCATGAGGCTTTGATATGAGAGCAGTGTTGCAGAGGCTGAAGCCCAGCATTCTCAGGTTGTTTTCTTCTGTCATTCACAGATATCCTGTTTAGCTGTCATTTAGACAAAACTACAGATGTTAAGGTGAATATCCACTAATTCTTGTCCCTTTCCCCCTCTTTTTCTGAATATGCATCATACTAAATATGGTGTGGAATTTAAATCTGTTTTGCTTGAAAGAAAGCACAGGAAGGTAGCAGGAATCCAAAATAAGAAATACAATTGGTATGAAAACAAAGAAAAGCTGAGCTGTCAGAGAGGGGAATTCCCTGCATTTCTATGAGATGTGCCAGTGCAGATAGCAGAACACCAGGACTGTCCTTGGATTAGACAGCTGAGGATACCCTTGGAGCAAACCCTAACCTGGCAACTGCAGGTGGTACAGGGGGGAAGAGGATAACTCCTCATGGAGGTGTGATCTAGAAGGTTTTTGGCTGATCCAAGGTGATGCTAGCCTTGGCAGAGGTGGCTCTGTGCTTTCCCTCCTCCCATGTTCCTGTCACTTCCCTTGTGTCAGACTCTGGCATTTGGTCAGGTAGGCATAACATCACGTTTCATTGCTTTGTCTTTTCTTTTCCATTCATAACAGTGTAAAATATAGCTGACTATTTCATCTTGGGTGGAAAAAGCAAGCACACCTCCTCCCTTTGGGTGCTGCATGGCAATGCTGCTGTTTCCAGGTGACCAACAAACACAGACCACTACTCTCCCCCCTTGGGATAGCTGAATCACTGCAGTGAATGGAACTGTGTAATTCAGTCCTGGTATCTCAGTGCTGCCTGTGGGACTCTTTCTGCCCTGCAGAGTGTGTGCAGTCCACTGCCCTAGGAGAATGATTGCAAGCGTGGGGAATCATGCTGGGAAACTTTGTGTGTGCATAGAAAAGATCTGATGTTCTACATCCTGATGTTCCAATCCCTACCATGAGAAGGAGGGAGCAAAGGAACTCATGAGACTGTTGTAGCAAAGGCAAAGAAAGCACAAAAGTAAGACCTGCACACCAGCAATGGGTGATGTATTTATGAAGTGCTTAGATCCTGCTTCATTCTCTAATAGGATGCGATATGTCCAAGGATGTAATCATGCCTCACCAATCTGGTGGCCCCCTGCGCTGGCGCAATGGCACTATTGAACAAAAGGAAGGCAACTGATGTCATCTAATTGGACCTTCTGCAAGGCTGTTGACGTGGTCTCACACCTCATCTTTTTCTCTAAATTGAAGAGATGTGGGTTCAAAGGGTAGATTATGCAGTGCATAAGAAATTGATGACAGCCAAAGGGTTGTGGTCAATGGCTTGATGTCCAGATGGAGGCTGGTGACAAGTGGTGTCGTCCAGGAGTCCATCTTGGGTCTGGTACTCATGAACATCTTTATCATTTACATATGGGATTGAGTGCACTCCCAGCAAATTCACAGACAGCACCAAACTGAATGGTGCAGCTGAGATGGCAGGAGGAAGGAAAACCATCCAGTGGGACCTTGACAAATCTGAATGGTGACCCCATGTAAATCTAATGAAGTTCAACAAAGCCAAGTGCAAAGTGTTGCACTAGGGTCAGGGCAATCCCAGATATGTCTTCAGAAGAACTGATGGAGAGCAGCCCTACAGAGAAGAACTTGTGGGTCCAGTGATGAAAAGCTTGACAAGAGCCACCAGTGTGCTCTTGCAGCCCAGAAGGCCGGTAGTATCCTGGGCATCATCAAAAGAAGAATGTCCAGCAGGGAGAGGGAGGTGATTTCCCCCTCTGCTCTGCCCTTGTAAGGCTGCATCTGGAGTATTGTGTCCAGTCCTGGGGTTTGCAATGCAGGAAAGATGTGGAGCTTTTGGAATGGGTCCAGATGAGGGCCACAAAAATGATCAGAGGACTGAAGCAGCTCTCCTATGAAGATAGGCTGAAGGAACTGGGCTTGTTCAGTCTGTGGAAGAGAGGGCTGCAGGAAGACCTCATTATGACCTTCCAATATTTAAAGGGAGATTATGGACAGGGAGGAAATCAACTTTTTACACAGGTAGATAATGATAGGGCAAGGGGGACTGGTTTTAAACAAAAGGAGAGGAGATTTAGTTTAGAAGTCGGGGCGGGGGGGGGGGGAATTTTTCACTGAGAGGGTGGTGAGGTGCTGGAACACATTGCCCAGACAGGTTGTAGGTGCCTCATCCCTGGGAGTGTTCAAAGCCAGGTTGGAAGAGGCCCTGGGCAGCCTGATCTGGTGTTTGATCTAGCAGTCACCAACCCTACTCATGGCAGTACTTTGTAACTTGATGATTCTTGAGATTCCTTCCAATCCAAACCATGCTATGTTTCTACAAGTCTACGATTCTCTCTTTTACAAGTGTTTAAAATCTTGTCCTGTAGTGACACTGCATTTTTGGAAGCTTGTGAAAATGATGGGATGCACCTGAGACTAAGACAACTCTTTGCCTTGTGGATTATGGGAGCAAATTATTAACACACAGAGAGGATCTTTGTGTGGCTGATCTCTGCATGTATTTGTTTTAGTGTCAGCTGCTTGCAGAGAACATGGAAAGAGAATCTGTATTTCAGCTGTGTGGGAGTGAGTAGGAAAGAAAAATGTCTTCATATTTTGTAGATTGTTTTTTTTATTAGTGCAATAAAGAAGTAATAGGAGCGTTCTATTTGCTAGTAACAATAAAAATGTTGAAAGTAATTGATGGGTACTTCAAATCCAAATTTTATTGCTCTTAAAGTAGTAACATAAAAGTTTATAAAACCTAAAGATTATTGAAATATTTTGCAGATGAATATGACACCAAAAGATGATTTTTGCTTTGTGATTTTGTAGGAACTAATACATGACACAAAACCTGATTCATAAGCATAGTGTATCTAATTAATCTAATACTACTGAAATGAATGAAGTTAAACTAATCTAACATGAGAAACAATGAAAAGTATATGGACATGAAAAAAGTACTACTGAAATTCAATAATCATGTACTCCTGGCTCTGCTGGTATAAAAATGGCTAACCAAACTTGCTCTGAAAGTGCCTGGAGTGCCTGACTGCCCCTTGCTGCCGAGTTGGGACCCTCATTTACACAGACACACCTTGGCATCTTTATGGTGTCTGAGCATGTGCTAATTCCCATGTCTGGCCATGGACAGTAAGGGAGTAGTTCAGCCTTTGTATTGTGTAGGTACAAGAAATCATCATGGGCACCTATCCCTCATAGACTGCAATTCTCCACAATTGTTCTGCACAATGATTCTGAACACTGGAAAAAAACATTGACTTCTTTGAGTATATTTGGTTTGTTGCTTTTGTTTTGTTGTTTTAATCTGGAATCACATTCAGTATGCGTTCCTGAAAATGCCATCCTATGGAAAGAGCTGAAAATCACATGCTCTTGCAAAGACAGTCCCTCTTTCCTCTACAAAGCCTTGCCTGCACTTTGCTCCTTCTCCCACCTCACAGAATGTCTCAGATTGTAACAGATTTGAATTCTAATTATTCTCTGACATTTTTCTTGTGCTTCACTGATCCAGTGGCCATCCAGACATTGTGGGAAATTAATTTTGACCTTGTTCCCTTTAACTCAGATTTAGGGCTCCCTGCTGTTGCTAGTTGCTCTGTGACATTTTTCAGCCAGAGCTGTTTCCTAGATTCTGAAAGAGAATCAGACCCTCCCTGAACAATAGGACCTCCCCTCTTCTTCATCTTAAACATTTCAAGCTCCAGGTTTTTTCATTTTGTTAACTTAAGAGTCAAGAAAACTGAGACATAGCCAGAATCAGGCATTTTGCTTCTGATTTTGCTTCATCCTGAATGGGATCTCTGAGCAGGTTAGCAGTTGGGAAGACTGGGTGTATTGCTGTGAGTCCCAGCATATAGACAAGCTAGAAGTTGCTGAGCAGAGCACAGAGCTTTTCAGTAAGCTCAAACACTGAGAAAAAACCGACTTCCAGAGTGGCCTGGTAGATAAATGTCATACACATCCCTCTTTCATGCACAGAATCAAAGCTCAGACTGTTGGTTGGGAATGCACATGATTTAGGAGGCAAAGCCTGAATAACACCCCTGAAGTTTTATGTATTTATGTTTTAGCAATTTAAACTTACATTTCTGCTCATCATATACTTAAAGACTGAAATAATAAAAGTGAACAATTCCATAAGTGATCCAAAAAATCTCTATTAAAAAACAGTCAGATCAGGAGCCAGAGAAAACCTGAATTTCTTGTCATGTTATTTTTGCCATATAAAATAAGTTTTTAAAATCTGTGGTTTTATCTTCTTGAGATGTGGAAAGAAACAATAATTACAAGAAAAACAATTGGTGATGTCTTTTGCAATTCTGTAATAGCACAATAAATCAAAAAATACTCAGTAAATCCAAAATACTTCAGTTGACTTCAAAGGATTCATGCTGATATAAGAGATTAAGATCAGCTTCACAGTTATATAGGGCAGGCTGGAATGAATGTTGCCATGCATTACAAAAAACATAATCCACAACATAACTTTACATGTGGAAAATTAACAAAAGCAATATTGCACTGAGTGCATGGATAATTTGACTACCAGTTGTACCCTGTTGACAGCTATTTACAGAATTGTCTTGAGAGTGCTGATTCACTCCTACAAGCTGATCTGTGGCATTATAGTTATTAAGAAGAGAACAGAGAAGAAACCCGTTACTTATGCTATTGCTGTTTGTTAACCATCTGATTTGGAAGCACTTAGGCACACACTGTGCAGATGTAACCTCTGTGGATGGGACAGCTGCCAAGCAGAGAACACACCATTTCTCCTTCTCCTCCTCCCATGCTCACAGCCTGATGAATGTAGGTTGCCTCATTATGCAAGCTACCAATCTCTGCAATGTAGGTGGTTTGAGACAAATAGAAGAAAGACAAACAGCATGTCTGAGAATGGAACAACAGGCTTGTCTGATGGCTTCCCCACGCTAAGGGATGACTCAGGAGCTCATTTGGGTTTCTTTTCTCTTTCTCCAGCTTATTAACCTACTCACTGTCAGATGCTATATTACAAACTGAAAAGGCCAACATTGTCTCTAGACAGAATGTTCAGCCTCCAGGTAATTTTCCATAGACTGGCGCCTACTGATTCTGAGTTTCTGTCCAGGGCTGGATTCATTGTTCTGCAGTGTGGTTGGATCTTGCACCCGCTCAGGAAAGGAATGCAGGCAGAGTGTGTCAGGGCTGGGGAGAAGCCTACACAGCTGGATGTGGGGGCTAGATTGATTCTTTACCTGAAACTTCAGTTCCACAAACCGACACCCAACTAACGAAGCGCCACCAAAAACAAAGCACAAGAAAGGAAAGTACCACTGGACATTTTATTCCAAAGAATTTTAGACTGAGTTTGCAGTGTTGAGAAAGTCTCTCAGTGGTCCAGTGAAGAGGAAGCCATGCAGCACCACAGATTATTGACAGTGGGCTAATCTATCCCTGTGAAAATGGAAAAATGGTTGTAACGAATTAGTAAGAATGAGCTAACCAAGTTTAGGTCTTGTAACAGCATAAAGAAATCAGACCTAACAGCATTTTTAATGAAGTTCTTCTTTTTCGAGGATGACAACAAAAGGCAGTAAAGAATATGGGGGGGATCACTCTGAACAGCACTTCTAATTGCAGCCCATTTCCACTGCTCTACCTCAGTTAGTAAGATAAAATGTTCAGCATTCAAGCCTACGTAGTTGACAGGAGACAAAAATCCAGAGAAAGCACAATCTTGAAAGCCTAACAATCCAGATGTAATGCTTGTTCTGCAGTGACAGTCCTAAGTTCTGCTCCATTTTTTCTTCCATCCACCTTTTTAATAACACTGACACCACATGTTCCTAGTCAAAAAAAAAAACTCACCTACTTTAAAAAAATATTAAAACTCCCCCAGAATGACTGGATGTCAGTCACTACAAATACACACACATAATTTATCCAGAAATATTCCAGAACCATGCAACACTGTTTACTGAGTAATAACATCTCAGCAGGGATATTCTGGTGCTGTGTGTGTACAGGATGACCACCATGGCTTTGCATCAGGGTTTGCTTTTGGCAGATGAACCAAAGTGAGCAGTCCTGATGAGCAAAAGGGAAATGCACAGCTGAAGAAATCCCAGTGGCAAGATTTCTAGTGTAGTCTGAGGTTTTTCCTGTAAATGGGGTTTTTTCCTGCACTTTTAGTTATAAACAAATGCTTTCCTACAAAACAATAGCAATCTCAGCTAAAATAAAATAAAAAAGAATGAACTAAAACCAGAACTCTTTTAAACTTTTTGAAGAACAGAGGAAATCAAACAGATCTAAGTTCTCTGCTTTTATTTTTCCCTAATTATGCTTGGTTAGATGTTTTAACACTCACTTTTTAGTAACTGATAAATACTTTGTGTGTCTGCTCATGTGTCAGTCCCAATGCTCTGTCACATTCAGTCAATTTGTTTGCACTGACTTCTGACAGTAACCCTTAATACATGTGGGACCTAACACAATTATCTCTAACTATGAGGAAATCTTACAGCAGTCAGCAGGAGCATTCAGTGAACAAGGATTGCAGGAGCACAGTGTTTGATCTGCATAGTATTTCTCCGGTGCCAGGGAACAAAACAAACTGTGAAATACAAGAAATCCCAAAGAAGCAAGCAAAAAAATAAACCAGCCCCCAACCTAAACACAGATTGAAGTAATTTTTCTTTCTTTCTCTTAGGAACGGAAAGAGTAAAAGACTTAGAGATGCAATTTATCATTATTCATGCAAATGTGCAGTACAGTTTTCCCAAGAGCTTTTCAGGATCCACATCCCAGCAGCTATGGATCTATGTACAGATACACTGCTTGGTAGCAGTGGTCTTGGGTTTTCAGTCTCTATTTTGCCCCTAGAAATGAGCTTTTTGAAATGCCCACAGAACTTCAGCTTTAGCAAAATCTGACCAAGACTGAATAGTTGGGAAAAATATCACAAACTAAGGGACAGAAGCATATTTCAAAAATTACTACTATTTTACTTCATATAAGATAAGGAGCATACGTCAGCCAACTTTAGTGACTGAAATACCTGAAATAAAAAGGAATACAATTGCAGTGATTATAAAACTTACATAAATTCAAATTTATCTCAAATTCATTTTGAAACGTACTATCAGGCTTGCAGAAGAAATCATGTTGCATTACAGGAGCTAACAAGGCAAGAAGCATCACTTGAAAAACGTATTAATCCTCTACTTATCCTTATTTTCTGAAGTTTCCAAAGGCCAACATATTTTCTACATTTTAGGTTTGTAAACATGTTAGGTAGTTTCAGGTGTTACATTATACTTAATGGACATGAGAGTACATGAACGCTCTTAAAAAAATAACACCAGGAAGGACTGTATTTACTTCCCAGTATAAATAAAGATAGAATTCAGCTTCATACTGTGGTTAAATGGCCAGCTTTGAGGAACTACCAAAAAATGTGGTAGATTCTTTGACATCTTTCCATGTTATGCTTCTGTTGATGCGACACCCAATACAGACATACAGATCAAAACCAAATTCACATCTATCCCTGACCTGAATAGGGCTTGCTGTCCTGCTCACATAAATCTATGCATGCTGGAAGACGCAAACACATCCTCTTAGTCATACTCTCTTATTTTAAAATGGTTTTTAATTATAATGTCTTAATAAGAGTAGTTGTGATGCTTACAAACAAGATACAAGAAAAGCAGTTCTTCAGATGACTTCGGACTGTGTCATTTACCAGAAATGAGTTTGCCCCAGGATGAGTTATATAGGCCACTTCAAATTATAGTAAGGTAGTTACTACCAGGAAAGGCCTCCTCTTTAAATTGTTCTTAATACAAATTTCTACTTTCTCTCTCCAAAGCAACACACAATGTGGTTATAGTCTACAAATACTAAATGCTCATTAAAATGTTAATTATATACTACCTGATAGAAAACTATCAAAAGGAATTAGACGAATGTGTTACATTTAGTTGCACAAGCACACAGTTGTGAGCATACTCTGATCATACCATGATCATGAGACACAGATAGTTGTATAAAATTTTCTTATATTCTAACATTTTCTAATCTGACAAACTAAATGAAAGCCTGTATTACCGCAATAATTAAAAAAAAAAGAATATATCATACCTTAACAGTGCATGTAATGCAAAGCAACATAACAAAGGATAGTAGAGTAGCTTAACGTTGACTATTAGAGCCTCATTCTCATGCTGAAGCACAGAAGGGAAGTCCTTTAGTTTCAGCTCTGTACATTGCTGATTCCATTAGCATTCTGCTGGCTCAGTCCTGAGCAGTCTACGGTAAACATTAGCTGCAGAAGCGAAGCCAGGAAAGTACAGCAGAGTGACATACTGAACAGTGAAGTATCCTTTGTGTGGTTTATTTTTTTAATCTTTAAATATGTTATTTTAAATTCCACAGGTAGACTATAACCCAGAAGGAAGACATTCATCCTATTATTTCATAGACAATTCATGTGTATGCAGATGTCGCATTAAAATTTTCAGGCAAGCATATGTCTGTTTTTTGCCTCTGGTCTCATTTTCTCTGGATGAGGCAGAATGTTATTGCTTCTACAGTAAACTCTGCACTCTCTTATCTGTGGTGGTGGTGGTGCAAAGGCTGCTACTTCTAACCCTTTTCTCATGCTTATTAACATGCTGAACGTTTTTTATTTCATTCTTTCTTTGAGCATGTAAGAAAGCTTCCCTCCTGTCATTGGGAAGAGCATTTATTTCCTACAGAACTAAAAACAGACAAACAAACAAACAACTACAAAGAAAAAAGGATCACGTCCTTAATATCACCTTAATAATTAGCCTGATGGAAGATCAAATGTGCCTGACTGTGACCACAGATATGTTTTTTCTTGTCTTCTTTTCTGCTTTACTACACCTGAAGTTGTTTCCTTCTCTGCACTGAAACTGGGGTTGCACTTTTTTGTATTTGTGTCTGCGGATTCATTTTGGTAAAAGTACAGTGAGAAGAGGTGAAATAAAGAGTAAAACTTCCTCCAGAAATATGTTCTTAAAAATAAATGTACTTGTCCCTTAAAAAAAAACGATTAAATGACATAGAGTTAAACCACTGTGACTTGGTTTGCTTGACTTGAGAAACTAAAGATTTTGGCCTTGCTTTTACTTCTCCGCAGTCATAAATTGCATGAGAATGACCTTCCAAGGTATTCACAGGCATGAAAATATCGGTGTCAATGCCTCTCCCTCCTTCGTGGTGTTTTTCTGGTGGCAGTGGTGAGAGATGGGCAGAGCAAGTCAAGCACTACAGCAGCTCTGTGGGAAGGAGATTACTCTACCTGGACTTTGATGAAGCAACAGCGTCCTGAGCACTTGGCCTAGCAAGTTTCACAAAGAGGGTTATCAACAGGAGACAATTTCCCTCTGCCCTTCTGTTTCATTCTAGCATGAAATGAGGCAGTGGCAACAGCATTCATTCAAGGACGCTGGCTCCAGCTTTGGGTGGTAAAAAGGCTGCTGACAGGAGGATCTGAGGTGAGATGAGCAAAGACCTTTACATCTCCTGCTCTCCTTGCAGCACCAGCAGGCTCAAAAAGTCTCCTTCAGTTGAATATCAAAACCACCTTATTAGATAATGAAGCAGCCATGTGGTTGTTTGTTACCAGCATCTTCGCTTTGCAGTCCCCAAAACTAAAAGTGAAACCTGCTGTGTGAAGAAGCAAGGGACATCTGTGACAATGAGGTCACGTACCCTCCCTGGCCTCTGAACATATGCTGGCGAATATAGGCATTCTGCAATGTACTCCCAATAGAGAAAAACAAAATGATGTGTGGTAGCAGTCTTCAGGGTCTCATGAATATAGAACACCTGGCAAAGAAGAAAATAAAATAAACTTTAATAAAACTACTTCAAAATAAAACCTAGTTTTTTCAACTACTAGACTAACCCTCCATTAATTTGGTTACTTTTAGTGCCTCCCTACTTTCCCTGTGCTTGGTATGCACTGGAACTCCGTTCCCAAGGGATTATAGAGTACTTCATTTACAGCACGTTCCCTAACTGCATTGCATTCTTTTGCTTTTACAATTAACCTCTCACTACCAGGAAATGTTGGTGATGCTGTAAGGCCAGAGATCACCCGCAGCACCTGTACTGCTCTGTCAGCTGCTGGTGTACTCAGTCAAATCTTCCAGTAGCTGAACACTAAAATGAAAGATTCTCCACTTAGACTGCTGCTAGACTTCTTCTGGGAATAGCATCAAGAACTGCGTGAAGGATCACAGGTGCCAAAGTACTTCCTATGTTGGTTTGCAGCTTTTCAGTATCAATCAATCAAAAACGCAGTCTTTATTATCTGTATGGGGTAGGGTATCAACTTGTCCTCCTACTAACAATGGATTTACAGCTGTAACTTATTTTGCCTCAGCAGCATTCATCTAGCTGTCAATCCCAAAGCAAAGTCTGGATCCACATTTCATAGGAAAGAGCCATGCAAAATGCCTTTTTTTTCCTGCCTGTCACAGAGCACAGCGCTGAGTCGCTCGTCCACAAGCAGCATTGCTTAGGTACCATGTCACAAAGCAAACTGAAAACACAGGCCCTGTGTGAAGGTTTTTACGTGCAAGAACGTCAGACTGAAAACAGATTATTGGGAAAAGAAGGGGACATCTATTCACTATAGGTGGATTTCAAATAACAGATAAAGGTAGGGGAAAACACGCAAGTGAACAAAACCACTGTGGAGCACAATGGACTAAACTTATCCTGAGTAAAACTGCAGCCAGCTGGCCAGTATCTGTTTGTCAGAATTTGCTTAATGGGGAAAGAAAGAAACAAAGCGAAGTACAAAATGTATTCTAGAACACAGCATGTAGTTTTTGCTTTGAAAAATCAGACGGTTTCCACACACTGCAAATCTTCGAGATAAATTACATGTTACTGCAACCCTAATATCGAGATACAATCCTTATCATTTCTGTGGCCCTTCTTGTCCCCCTTTTTATTTAACAGCATTTTGTGAATAATCCACTGCTATTTTCTTACAATCACACTAAAGAGGGAGTTTAAGAAATTTGTGCCTCTATTACCCTGGAAATAAGAAATGTGTGCTCACGTATGTTCATTCCATGTATGTTGTTCCTTGTCTGAAGAAAAAGTCTGCATTATCTGTATGCTGATTGTTCACGTATGACTGATTGTTCTGTGTGAGATATGGGCGTCTTACTCCTAGACGCTACTTCGGAAATCCATTTGTTTTAATGCAGTTGCACATAGCAAGCTGTAAAGTAGGTTTTATGAAGCCAATAATGCAGATATAATACTTGAGGAATTCCTTTTGGTTTGGTTGTATTTATTTTTCCAAACATTTTGTTTGAGAGAAAACGAGATTGCTATCTGCTGTTTCCTTATTTTTTTGCAGGAAAGCAAAGGGTTGTTGACTTCCTCTCCCCTCCCTTCCTTCCTTCTTTCTGAAGGTACTGTACTCATCTGAAAAAAAGAGAACGAAATAATTGTTCCTGTTCTCTTTCTTAAGTCATTTGAAACACTGTCCCTGCTAGTTTTCTAAGTTTACTGCAACCTCTGCACGGGGGGAGAGGTAGAGGGAGAGAGATTACCAACATGAGAGCAGGTAGAGAGTAGGGCAAGATTCCTTCCAGCTTCAACATCTGGTAAGTTGAGTGAAAATGCTTTTATGGTTAACTTTTTAGAAGTGCGATAATATATATATATATATACTTTTGCATTAAGAAAAGGCATTTATCAGATACACATTTAACTGATAAGAAGATAATGATCATATACATTGACAAGCAGTATATTTATTCTACAAATGTCTCTAGTCTCTTTTTTTAGATACTGGTGATAACAACGTGCGGTTTAACAAACATGGAAAAGAAAGTGTTTTCCGCTGAGACTGATAATATTCATAACACAATCTGCTGTGCATTTTGCATACAGTGACTCTACCAGAATCTTGTTACAGGCTTCACTCACTTTATCCTGAATGTTTCAGCAAGCTGCACCGGGCCACTGCTGAAATAACGAGAGAAGCTGTGTTGTATGAAAATTGATGTATTTCATACATCATCTGCCAGCCCTGAGGTCTGCGCCAACCTGCCAACCTGTGCTACGTGGAGACATGAGTTGCTAGGTCTTCTTTTTCCTTCAGATGGTATTGTGTTTATGATACTACGCATTTATCTCCACTCATCTGTGCATATGAGTAGTCTAGAAAGAGTGACATTTAAGATGTGCTAAGGCAGTTCCAGGTTCTCAGACGAATTAGAAAAAAAAAGAAAGTAAGCTGCTGCTGCACAGTACGTTAGCAGTATCAAGGCTGATCACCAGCATAGGATTTACTTGGAAGTTGTCTGCTTATTTGTCACTTCTTTGTAGATATTGATAGATTTTTTTATTGTTGGTCATAAATGTTGCAGAACCATCAGAGCAGAGGATGAAATCAGTGATTAAATGTAAGAGTATGTTTCAAATAGTAGAAGAGAAAATCTTCCCCCTACACTTTTATAACAGAAGGATGCAATATAGAGGGAAAAATTAGGACAGGTGATGATTTCTCCACAGTAGGAGAGCTTGGCCATTTTCAGCCCCATTCTTCATTCAAGCTCTCCAATGTGCAGGGTGCTCTGCAGGGTGCCCAGGGTCCAGACAGCAGTCCTGAATGGCAGGCAGGCACCATGGGGACTGGTGGGCAGCCCGACTAACCCTGTTCTTGTGGGGCACTTGTATTGCTCTGCCACCTTGACACAGCCCTATGCTCTCAGCCCTTGCTCAATGAGTGAGCAGAATGGACTTTCCTACCCCTCTGTCTGGTACATGTGTTTCCATAGGAGGGAGTGTTCTGCTCAAATTCAGCCCTTGGTAAGCTGCCGGCTGCCTTCACTTTAAGTGCAGCCTGCTACTGAATGCAGCATCCTTCCAGAAGATCATAGCTCAGCCTTTGGTTGAGTTCCATCCAGTCTGGTACCAGCTGTTAGGTTTACATGATGATATTTGTCCCTCCTCTGCTAATAGCAAGAAAATGTCACATATTGCCATAAAAAACTTGCCACATCTGTCCCTTGGCATACTTGGATTTGCATTTTGTTTGTCTAAATATTTATTCATATTAAGTAGAGGGCTTGATCAGCTGTTTTGACAATTACATGTCAAATATCTGGACAGTCAGTAGAAGAGTCTCCTAAGCATTCAAAGACATTAAAGCTCTGTGTTTGGGAGTCACTGTATTACTCTGTGGTTTTGTTTTCCTCATGTTGTAAAGTGTTAGTCTGGACTGCAATCATCTATAAGTTTTGATCTAATTAGTTGAGAAGTTCAGTTTACCTTGCAGGTAGAGCTTGTTGCAGCATTTGGGTATGGATCTTGTTTTTGAAGATACTAAACTTTAATGTATTCTTTATTTGGACCATGCATATGATAAATTCTTTCTCTGAGATATGTAAAAAGAAGGAGATCGTCTGAAATGCATAAATATATATATGTGCTCACACTCATATTAATGCTCTTTCTAAATCTATTCTTTAATAAAAAGTGCAATGAGAGATCATATTAATAGGAGCAATAAGTAATTTAATAAGAAGATCAACTGTGAGCTTTTAACATTCTTAGATTACATCTTTGATATTCCCTTTTCCTTCAAATAATATATTTTCTCCAGTGATTTGGTGCTTACCTGCTTTCCGTTGGTATACATTATCATTAGGATAACCACAACATGTCTAGTATGATGGTGATTTGTAACACCATCACTATCTTTCTCCAAGGCTCAGGAAGAGGCAGTTTTGGGCTGGATCCTTTTCCCACCTTGTTGAGATATCTACAAGCATAGAAGGGTATATTCTGAGGGTAGGCTGAGTATCCACCTACAACAGCTTGGCACAAATTAAATGTGTGTGAAACAAGTTTTCAGTTACTTTCCTCAATGTGATTAAAAAGAATAAAATTCATTGAAGCAAAAAACTAAGAATAAAAAGAGAGATGTTCTTCCTTATTTTGCTTAAAAATCTTACTACTGCTACAGCTAAAAGCCGTATCTCCCTATATAACCTACATAAACAGTCCTCAGAGTGTGTATTTCTGATTGTTTAACATTTTCCTACAGTCTTATATAAAGCCATTACTTCAATTTGATGTGTTCTCAATTATAATGAAATAAAACGTTGACAAATTTTGCTTGTTCTTTTGAAGAATGAATAAAAACTTTATACACTGATGATGGCAACAACAATATGGAAACAATTTATAACCTATGGAAATCTCAAGTTAACAGTTCTGATTTGAAAAACACAGAAACTGATAGAAGTCTTCCAGTAAATGTTAGTTGACCTTTTGTACTTAGGACCAGAAGCTTTAGTGGGTTTTGGATGCAGAATACTAGCACTGAGCTGTATTTCCATTACGTCTCCAATATAGATTTTTTACCAGGAGTGAATGTGAATTGTTGGCTTTTAATGAATCCTTATTGTTTTCTCATTCTTTCAAACAAGGACACATTTCTAATAGATGGATATAGAGCAGTGTGCTGGAAGTTCTAAATGCATTCCACAGATTCACCCATTGGCATATCTTTTAGGTGATGTTTCTAATAGTGCCAGATAGACATCCATTATTTAGAATGAGCAAAGCCCAGCGGGATGAGCAATGAGAGGAGGAAGAGTACGGATTGCCCCAGATTGCACTTACTCTGTTTCCAATCTATGATATTATAAAACTGCAATTATGGAGAAAGTTTTCTACCTGAATTTCTACCCCTCCACTCATGCAGATTTGTCAACAGAATATTACCCTGAAAAACAAAAAAGCTGTGTATGGCAATAGGCTTTCTGTATGATGATTATTTAAGGATATAAGTCTGCCAAAGGTGTGTAAGGAAACGTGGCCTCTTTATAGTTGATCAGAAATTACACAAAGTTTCTGAGCACTGGCACACATCCCTGAGTAGAAACTGATGTAACAAAAGAAACTTCTTTGAACAGACCTTACAAGTACTATGTGGACTATTACAGATAATAGGCTGGACCAATTTTTTAACACAACAAATGTTTTCAAATATACGAAATATTAAAACACAATGAACATTTTCCTCTTAAATATAGTAGTTATCCCTATTTTTCCTTACCGCCTCCAGAAACCATTGAAAAGAAAGGAATATCAGCTTGAGAAAGAATTACAGAGACAATATGAAAAGTTTAAAAAGAAAATAACAAGTTTGAATGGGGAAACCAAACAAACAAAAAAAAAAGGATTGCTCATGGTTATTCTCTTGTTGAAAAGATTGTGTTTTGAAATGGAGACTGTAGCTCTCCACTGCTGTAAAAATTTCAGTGGAGTTTTATACATGAAATTCAGATATTCATCCAATTAAGGTGACTAAGTAAATAATACTTGTTATTTAAAACACATACTGAATTCCATGCTGGATATCTTTTTTTCTTTAAATCTGACCGGCAGATGAGAGACCTTCTTACCTGGCTTTTAAAATGCTAATGATCCAGTGAAAATTATTATACAATCTTTGTTTTGGTTCCTACTAAGCTTAATAATTCTGTGAGTTGTTTTTCTAAAATAAGTGGTATTATACTACTGCTATCCTAATCTTGATAAGCCAAACATTCTCCTTCTGAACTAACGACACCTAATGCGTTGTAAAGATCTTCAAAGACACTGGAAGAAGTTAAGCTAAGCAATGAGCTATGAAAAGAAAATATTTTAATGTTCTTAAGGTTATGGAAAGAAATTATCTCAATACTTGGATTTTTTAACTTTCACTCCTTATTTCCTGCTTTGTATGTTAGAAAGAAACATTATCAATTATCTGAAGCAAGGATGAAAAAGCTATTGTTCTTGCTTTCTCTCCTCACTTTTCTACTATGAAAGAAAGCCAGAACACCAACACGTTTTTTCTTACATGTTGTGGAGGTGTGTAAATTCACGTGTATGAATTTTGGTTTGATTTAAAAGAAAAATCTTATGACAGAAATTATACTTCCTGAAAATCTACACTGTATGTAAAAAGTAAGCGTGCAAGCTTCCTACTTCCTAGTTTCTTACACCTTATAGAAATGTCAGAATTCAGTGAACACTTAGAAAAGAAAATGAACCTGAGGATTCATTAATTACAACACCTACAAGGTAAAACAACACTCATACATGGATAACGTCACTTCTCACTAATGAGTTAGAGTAAGGTAGAACTGAATTGAAGCTGAAAGTACAACTATGAGCAGGGTCATACATTTCCAGTTGTTATTCTTAAACAATGCTGTACTACAAGTAATGCAAACAAACATGGAGCCAAGAGGTGTTAATTATGCAGTCCTCTGTTCAGAGGCCTGGTGAGGAATACAAACCAACAAATTTCTCTGTATATGCAGAAATTAAAGTGGTGGTGTTCCCAGAGTGAAGGATCTAAGAGAAGCTGGTGCAGTGTCTCTAGGATGGGAGCAGGTAGCTATACTTTTTAGGGAGCAGCGTATTCTTCCCATGCCAGACACAGAGCACTCAGAGAAGCAACCAGTGTGTTTACTGGGAGTGACAAGATGATTTCCAATCTCCTTTTTTACTGGTTTCCCAGCTGTGAAAAACCCATTTATGCTTTAATTTTCAGAGTTGCAGTGTAACTCTAGGCTCTTTTTGCAGTGATGAAAGATTTCTTGTTTTATGATGGGTTCTATGTTGTTTATGTTACTATACATCTGGAAACAAATGTTTGAACTTCAAAGGTTTTGTATGGTCTTTGAAACTGAAAAGACTTACTAACACTCTTACTAACACTCAATCTGCTAGATTTAAACCAAATTTAAATTGACCCACTACAAAGATATCAAGGAAGAATACATTGTGGAATAAAATTATTATTTCAGGTTTTGTCGTCTCTCGTGAGTTGGTTTCTAAACCAAGTATCCCCTTGTGCTTCAGCTCCATAGAAAATTTATTTGAAAACATTCTTTGACATGGGGTATCTTTCATGTAACACTTCCAGATAGAATATTTTTCTATTTGTCCACTTTCTCTTACAGACATTCAGAAATTGTGTAATAAAAACAGCACCAGAAGGTGAAGAGAAAAAGGAAGGCATGTTTCTAGAGCACCCATCAGCTTGCAGGGAAAAGCAGAGCTTGTTGAAACCATCTGGGAGGCTGTAGCCAGTGTAGGTTGATTTGCTAGTGTAGATTTCTGGAGCTTCTCATGACATCTAGTAATTAATTAGTCTGAAATTATTACTTTGTAACAGGAATTACACAAAACTATAGTGGTCCTCCTGGAAGAGCAAGTTGGTCAAAATGTGCTCTTAAGGTTTACCAGTATGGGTAAAACAAGACTTCTAGGTGATGCTTCATTCACAATATGTAATCAGCAAGATTCCCACAACTGTTCCATGCCCATAGTTAGCACATTAATATGCTGGAGAAGCAGTCAAAAGTATCAGAGAGTCGTGTTGACTAACTCCTCCTCCAAACTCCTCTTCTCAATGCCAAAAAGAAATCAAAACAATAATCAAATACTTTTGATCTCATTCATTGTTATTATCTTTTTTTTCCTTATCCCACAAATTGGGAAATCTTTCTAGCTCTAGCTCAGAATTCTCTCTAATGACTTCAGAGAAGATTTTCACTAGGTTGTTCACTGCCAGACTCAGAAAAAAATGCAAGTACAGGCACCCAGAGGAAGGCACTGAACATGGTTAGATCAGTAAGTCAAGGCACGATTCACACAGATGTTTACCCTTGGGTACTCTTCCCCGGGTCATTGCAAGCTGTTTATAGAAATGGATTAACCTGCCGTTCCTATCGCAACACAACAATAATTTCTATCAAATCTTCTAGGCTTTTGTATATGGCACTTGGCATATCTTTGAGGTAATGAGCTCCAAATAGAATAATTTTTTTTTTTCCAATTTATATCAGGGATGAGTTTGAGAGATTCACAGAGGTTGCATGGGGTTTTAGTTTCCTTTTTCTTGTGAAGAGATTCTGAATTGAGTTAATTTTCAATACAAGTGTTGGAAATTTCATATTTCAAACTTCAGCGTTCATTTCAAATTTCAACATTAACTTTCTTCTTTCTTCCTTTTTCTTCTTCTTCTTCTTTTTTTTTTTTTTTTTTTTTTTGGCAAAAAGTAATTACTTATTTGTTTGTAACTTTAGACTCTTCCAGTATCTGCTGATGACATTTGGATAAATCTGAGCTGCCATTCCCACTCCGTATGCTATTTTGTTGAATTCAGTGAAAATGGCATTTAAAATCTGTTGCAATTTAAAATAATTAACCTCAAGAACTCCTCCCTGTTAGTTGATTTACACAGAGGTTTTTCTCCAAGTGATTAAAATCACAGAAGCTATCTGAAATTTGTTTTAAATTTCAGATTTCTTTAGTTATGGAAACAAATTAGTTATTTTTAAAATGTTCTAGAAGTTAATAAAATAATTAAGTGCTATATGCAGGACACAATTTGAGAATCAGAGTGAGAAAACATTTACTTCTTGCTGTTCAGTCAATGCAAAGATTCAAGGCGAAAAGCAAAGCCAGAGGGGATTACCATAAATTACTTCCTTGAAGACACTTCATATAATAGTCCAAAATACCATTTAGTAATGGAACTGAAGAACTAAGCACATTGTTCTTTAAATAACATGAAATAAATTGATTTTAAAAAATGAGTCCTCACTTGCTTGCAATTATGAGATATATGTGAAGGTGATCTTTCTCTGGAAAAGAAATACATATTTTAGTTCCACATGGTTTGAATGCTTTAATACAGATTTTATGCCCTGGTGGTCTGAAAAGCAGTACTTCCTAGGCACAGCACAGAAATATCAGAAGTAGTTTCCTGCCAGTGCTCCAGTAATTTGCCTTAAGAGAAATTTTCAACTCTGTCTTGTTGCTCATGATTTTTAGGTTTTTTATTTTTTGGATATCCTATGACTCGGATAAACACAATAGCGTCCTAGGAATTAAATAGACACCTCAAATTCTTTTGCTCTATTATTTCCTTTTGAACTTCTCCTCAGATAGTAATTGTTAAGTCAATATGAAGTCAGCTTAATTGCAAGTAGTAGAGTTTAATAGGATTAATCAGTTTCCTCAGCAAAGTAGCCGTTCCAGAAAGAAGTCTGCTCAAAGCTGAAACCACAACTATTTATATATCCTAAATGACTAGGAAAGCATCACCTGAAAATTACTTTTAAGGAATTGTACAGTGTTCAGTAGCAGATATATTTTTTTCTAAATGTGTCAAAATCCTCTTCTTTCAGTTCTTCTAGCACAGTGCATGCCTTACTGTAACACACAATGCTTGCCATTTTAGCAACCATCAGTTTTACTGCGAATTTTGAATGGAATGAAGCAAATTGAAATAAAAATGAACATAAAAAGCAAGCTCTTGGTCCTGTTGATGAATAACAATATTCTCCACGATTATCAGAAACGAGACTTTCATTACAATGTAATCTGTTCTGGAAACTTTATTTGAAAACTCTACCATATTGTACTCTTGTCTGCTTTTCTCCAACCAGATGCACATGTGTCACCAGCATTTATTTATTTATTTATTTATTTACAGTATCTGTTTATTCATAGAACATTCAGAAGGTATTGTTTCTTCCTCACACAGTAGCTGCTAATGGTATGGGAGCACTGCAGTGGGCTGGCTTGAGGAACCAAGGCTGAAGGTGCCCCTCAGCTACCCTTGAAGTTAACAAAGTATTTGGAGGAGACTAGACCATCTCTCTGGCCTCCATGGAGGTGATAACGATACTGGGACTGCAGTAGGAAGGAAAGCTCAAACGATTTCCTTTTAAAAGGTCACGAATGCCAGTGAAAGATTTATTTTCAAAACAATACCCCAAGTAGAATAGCATGAAGGTTATGGAAGGGCATGTTTTTTGGTCATTTTAATTCTGAGTGTGCTGCATAAATCCTTTTTTTTCCTTCTTCTTCTTCTTTTTTTTTTTTTTTTTTTTTTTTGAAATTATACTACAGTAAAACTCAGAAGCTTTTTCTTTTGAACTTCACTCTATAGAATCTAAAGACTCTGTTTTGTATGTGAAAAGATTCTGGCCACACTGCATCTGACTGGTGAGAAAAACAAACAAACACTAAAACTACATTAGTGTAATCTAATAACTTTCCAGAGGGAAAAAAGAAGTAGTGCATATTATTCCTGTGATGCCAAAAATGCACAATTCTAATTTGCAGTGGCAGATACACAAGGAGGCAGGAAATTGGGATGTAGTGATAGGACCTCTATAAAGAGCTGTTAAAGTGGCTCCTCATACTTTATAAGGGCAGCAGCAGATCCATGTTTCCAGTTTCCGAAATGAGAGCTGTTTATCCAGTTAAGAAAAGGAAGAGATGTATCTTACTGACATTGCTTTGTAATAGCCAAATCTCAGATCCTGTTCTCAGATACACACCAGTTTTTCCATAATGATTTCACAGTGGTGTGGATGAGACCACGGACAAAATAGAGATTGTTATATAGGATGAATTGCTGCCATTATTTAATTTGGTGGTTAAACTAGGTGGGCAACTTGTAATGGCTTCTACTAATTACTGAGGATAGGATCGAATTCTCAAGCAGCCTGCTGGTACCAGCTAAGCTTTACACATGTGAACCTCTGCCTCTATGTGCTCCTTGTGCCACCGCACTGCCCAACCTGGTCTCATCAGACTCGAAGCCTGCGCAGGATCTAGAAATTCATTATACCCATGTCCAAAAGATCATAGGGATCCAGTCCCGCAAAAATATTTATATGGAACGGAATGACATCAAATCAGTGCAAAATATAACAGCCATAAAGTCAGAGACTTTGATTCACTTCCCTCCATCCCCTTGAGAGGTCCCCATTCCCAGCCTCTTAGGGGAGTAACCTAACCAGGCTCCTGGGCTGTGAGGCTAACTGCTCTATGTCACAGGACTATTATACAGCCAAAAATGGCACTGCTGAATGCTGGGGTGCAGAGATAGTTTGGGGCTGTAGACTCTATCCTGTCTAAAAATAGATTTGGGCCCTCCTACAGGTTTATTGAGAAGTTGCAAGTTTGAGGCATCTCACTCTCCTGAGTGGTACAGTCAGGCTCCTTTCGGTTATTTTTCCTGGTACCCTTTCTCTGCAGTGCTGAAGGGTTTAGAATAGTTGAATGCAATTTGCCAAGGTATTTTTATAGGCCTGGAACTTCCTCAATCTAAAGACAGATCTGTCCTCTGGTCCTGGACCCATGCTCTCAGCACTCAAACTTGTTTTATTTTTTCTTTTCAAAACAGACAAAACTAGCCTGGAGTCCCGAGGATAGTTTCTTCTAGGATAGTTTCGTCTTCAATACAAATGTATTCAAAAATGGCTGAGTGCCACATACTGCTTAGAGTGCTTGAGGCAATAGTTTACTTATGTGTATCCTCCCAGATTCATAAATTATTCAGAGTATGAATATTTTCATATTTTGGTGGGGAAAAAAAGAGGGCATTGTACATTAAAAAAATCCAACCAATAAGACCACGTAGTTCGAAAGTTATCAGCAAAAATGATTCAGCAGTGTCAAAAGGTCTGTTTCTCAGGATGGAGAAACTGAAGCAGGACAGAATCTGTTATTTGAGAAGAGGCAAGGAGATGGAAAATAGGGCATGAAAGGAATGACTTACAATATCTCTAGGTTTCAGAGTTTTTTAAGGATAAGCAGTAAAAACCATTTCAGAGAGATATAGATTAGAAGAGAATAAGCAGACATCTCTCCTCCTTTTCCTCCCTCACGCTGCAGCTCTCATTGCCCTGGCACTGCTCTGACTCTCTGCAGGCATAAGCCATTTAAAGATACCTCACTTCCCCAGGACATATCTCCTTATTTCTGTATGCTCCTCAGCCTGTAATAAAAAGGTTGTCTTATATCATCACACCATGTTTTCACATTTCCTAACTTTTATTGAAACCTATCCTTCATGAAAGAAGAAAAACAATCAGAAGTCACCATCCTTAGATTGGGAAACCTTTCAGCTACAGACATCTGGTGGCCCACAGACCATGAAGGGAAGTTTTCACTATGCCCTTTCCTGTTTTATTTTTCACAAGACTTTGGTTTAGTCACTCTAATAGCTAGAGCTAACACAGCTGTTTTTACAACTTTTTGCACCTCGCCAGCATCCTATTTTCAGATTACACTGATCTGTGGAGGGAAAATGAAAGGCAAGAAGTTGGACCAGAGCTGCTGTAGGCAGAGGTGGACAGTGCTGTGCTGTGGATAGTAAAGGTAGAGATCAGCCAGCATATCTCTTTTCTCCCCTGCTCACTCCAAAGCCTCAAATGCACTGTTGGTAGCAGAGAACCAAGGAGATGGAGGTATTTGGCTGAGGACATATGACCTTTGTCCCCTTAAACAGGTACAGACCAGAGAATTTTCTGTAGTTTGCGGTCTCCCACCATGCATAATTGTGGTTTTGGGTGATTTTATTAACAGATAATGTTTGAAAGCCCATGAACTTAACATCCACTTCATTATCCAAATTATCTACACGTTGCTAATCATTTTTGGCAGATAGAATAGAGAAGCAGAGAGGGTGTGAACACAGATGGAATAGAGAAGTGTTGAGGGAAGGAAATGTAGAGAAGAACTAAGAAGACTCACAAAGCAGAAGAAAAAAGAGAAAGAAGGATGAGGAAAAGAGAAATAAAAGCTAAAACAGCAGCAAGAACAAATTGTATTCAAAAGTCCCTTTACATGTATACTGAAATGACTAGGAATGGATGGGCCATGAGGATGAGGTATTGCCAGGGTCATTATCAATAAGGCCGTACTATAGATTTCAGTGGTTAATGCAACCTCCACCCAACTGTCTTGTTAGGCAACAGAAAACCAATGAGAATGGCACGATTTTTGGCTAACATAAGGACAAAGCACACTTAAAAACAATGACAGGGAAAGCAAAACATTTTGATAAATTGAGAACAGACCACTTGTGCTGGAGGAAAGGAAAATATCTACATCTAACTCCCTATAGCTCCCAGCAATTTTATTCGAATCTAATCAGTTCTCCCACTGGAAAGTGAATCATTCAGTAGAAGTATCTGATGTGGCAGTGAAGGTGATAGGACTGCTTCGGATTCTCAGCAAAGGAAAAGTTCAGAATCTCCCTTAACACTTTCATTTAACTATCAAAACAAAACAATGATTTGTAAAGTATAAAGAGGCGATCATGAATTTATTTTGTTACTGCTTTATGCTTTTTCTCTATTTAAAAAAATACCAAAGTAGCTGTACTTCCGTAAAATTGCTTATAGCATCTTCCTCCCTGAAAACTTACCAGAGAAAGATTTGTGCATATCACCAAGTGATTCCGAAAGACAGTATGGGGGCAGTGCAGGCATGATGTTTCCCAAATGCTTGTATTTCCAAGGTGAAATAAAGAAGAACGATGTAAGTTAAAATGTTAAAACTTGGGAATCACAAAAGTGAAGTGCAGGGAGCTCTTGAACAGCTTTCTGAGAAAGAAGATTCATTTCTTCATGTTTATATTGTCTCCTTGGCTACACAAATGCAGATACAAATACAGTGTTAAGTCCCTATAGCAGTCAAAATATCAAGAATGTTCAAACCTCAAAAAAGAAACAAGGAAGATATGCTGAAACAAGGAAGATATGCCAAAACAGGCTGAATATATATATATGAGTATATATGGATATATATGAATATATATATATATAAAACATATATATATAAAAGATATCTATCCTAAGAAGTTCATTGCTTGTTACAGGTGATTATTGTGTCTCATTCAGCTGTTAATATGTCCGATATTTTAAACAATCAAGCTTCTTAGGTGTGTGTGATTTCCGCTATTGGTTTGTTAAGATATTGCCACAGGATAGCAGGTATTTATTTTTGTATGTATACACTGAATTTGCTAAAAGTATCAAATTTTGTCATGGCATATATGGCTTTATATCTCTTTGGACAACAGAGCATATAAAAAACTGCAAATTACTGAACTGCAGTTCACAAATAATGAGTTTCAGAGTTTGTTGGAAATCTTGCCATAGAATTACCAATGCTATTAGTCTTACTTTGCCACACATTTGCTGAGATTACAATGTCTCTGTTGGAAAGAAGAAGAAGATATCAGCAAATGAAGGTAATTTCCCAGGCAGAAGTGAAAAGACATAGAACTCCTTTGTATTATCATACTGCTGTAGGAAGAAAGAGCCTGATCTGGCCCACTTCTCATTTTCAATCATTCCAGGATGTTTTCATAAATGATTGCTTACTTGTTCCCAATTCCAATTGTATTAAGGGTGGCAAAAGGGGAGGAGAAATATATGAGGGCTGCTCCAAAAGTAATACCTTCTGATTTATGATGTTGGTCCATGACATCAGAGGCAGACTTGGTGGTACGGCAGTAGAGGCTGAACCCTCCCAACAACATCCCATCATATGTTGTTGCTGTGATGGCAGCAAAGGGACACTGACAGAATGGCATCTGGCATGGAAGTGTGTGTAAAGTAAAGATGTGTCACTAAATTCTTCCATGGAGAAAAAATGGCACCCATTCACATTCATTGATCCTTGCTGAATGTTTCTGGAGACCAAACAGTGGATGTGAGCACAGTGAGGCAGTGATAATGTGTTGCAGCAGTAGCAACCAGCCTCACTTCTGCTGATGACATCTGGTAAGAGTTTGGCATACAGGCTCTTGCTCATTGCTGGTGAAAATACATACCTAGTGGTGATGACTGTGTAGAGAAACAGTGTTTTGTAGATGAGAATCTGCTCTATCAAATGGTGTTACTGTGCTCTTTGTTGTTTATTACTATATACTCAGTATTTGTAAATCGAGCCCACTACTTGTATTTGTGCTCTTGAAAACGTGGCTACTGATGCCTAAAAAAGATAAATTAAAAACACACCCTGCAAAGGCTTCTTAAGGAATAAAAGAGTAGAGTTGACACTGATCTTGGGGAAGTCCTTGTTTAGATTTGATCATTATCTTTTACCTCCTGTCCTCCTCTAACGATTGCGTTCATTAAACCCAAGAGAAAATAAAATGCCTTAATTTGAAAAAGCTACACAAATATGCACTTGTCAAACAACGTAACCAATATCTAGAAAACCTAGTATGTTGTTTTGAGCATACTTGCAGCACCCACAATGTTCCCTGAGGAACAAGCAAGCAAATACATGGCTTTTATAAGTATGGAAAATTACCGTAATCTAATCCCATTTTGCAAGGCCATATGGCCAGCAAAGCAGATAAGACATATGTGATAGCAAGAGGTTAAAAAAAATCCACTTCATTATTTTCCAACTTTTTGAAATTATGAAACTTCCAGAAGAAAAGAAAATGGCAAATGGTAACATTTGGGAGTGGGACATCACTCATAGACAGGAAGCAGCATGAAAGAAGATGAAAACAACAAAAAAGGAAAGAAAAAATGGCTTATGGAGGGTTTATTTTGCCTTTGAAGGAGGCATCAGATATTTACTATCACTTGGTTACAAGTAATGGATATACCCAAAGTTGTGCAGGTGTTCCAGGGATTTTCAAACTATGACAATACTTCAAAGCAGTGTAGTTCTGGTAGGGAACACTGTGTCAACGCTGAAAAGAGATGAATTCAGCATAGGAAAACCCCTTCAGTCAGATCCTGCAACTGATGCAAGTTTTGCCTAAATAGCCAGTGAGTGAAAAACATGTAGCAACTTCGGTATTTAGTTCTACAATTGTATGACTGAACACATTTAAAATCAGAAACTATAATGAAGGATGACTCAAATGAAGGAGCTCCCACAAAACCTATTCAGAAAACTGTAAGCACCTCTGTAGTAACAGTTGTCCACTGAAAAACACTGCTGGTTGCTCACTAAGGCTCAAGGACTCCAGCTGCTCAACTTTGACCCAAGAAATGTGGTAGTGTGTCATTTGTCTCTGATTCTCACTACATCCTACACAGGAGCAGATGTTAGATTTCAGTCTTTTCTTATAGCTGCCAGTATTCAGACTCAACAGCAGAATAGAAACACTCTTATGACATACTCTTATGGTAAACTGTCTGCACTCATGTAAGTTCATTTAAACACTTCTACCCTTCAAGCTAAGAGAAACCATTCAGCCCATTCATTTACCATTAGACTTCCTACTCTTTCCTCTCTTTCATGCTGAGATAGCAAAGACAAATGCAAACCTTGTACAAAGTAGCCACTCTCCCCTTGTCAGAGGATACGCATCAATTTCACTTGTTTTGATCTCATTTCTTTTATTACAATTGTGTGCACCAAGAACAAAATCAGAACAGCATTTAAGCTGTTAAGCAACTTCATAACTTCATATTGGTATTGCTGGGCTTATTATTATTCTATAGATAGAATGCACTTTCATACAGGAAGCAGAATCCTGGTTCTACTGAAGTCTGAAGAAATTTTACTGTTGACTTCAAGTAGGGATCATTAACTGGGAAGTAGAACAGTGTGTGTGCTTTCAGAGTGAATAGTCTGATTTACACACTTTATTTTATCCTTTGTCTTTAGAAAGAAGTACATTGGCTGGCAATGAGAAAGTGAATGGTGATTTATATTCTATCTTAAACTCTCTTCCTCTTTCAGGGAAGCTAACAGCATTATTAGCTGCTGCACAGATAGCTGTGGAGGTACTTCCAGATTAGACTACCCGATCTCTTTGTAGCCTTTCCTTTCTGAAAGGGCAAGGAATTGAGCTTATTTGTGGCTCAATTTCTCAAAACAGTGCATTTCAAAATACGTTTAATTTCATAAAGAGAAAAACTGTGAGACTGTTTGTCCTGAAGAAATTAACTTTTTTTTTCCTTTCTTTTTTTTTTTTTTTTTTTAAATCTTTGTCACTGAACTTTCCAAACTAAGTTTTCAAAACTGAAAATCTGGAGCGCTGCAGATAAAATCTAGAAGTTTCAATGTTGATCGATATTAAAAGTGAGCTGAACGCTTAGAGTGACATGCCAGTATTCTGCATAGCATCCCATCCTAAATAACTATGTGTTGAAGAAGGAAAGAAGTTTCAAGGTGCTTATGTAGGAAAGAGAAAAGGTCCCAGTTAGATATTTAATTCAAAAATTTTCCAGGTCCTTCCTCCCTTTTTACTTAAAGTTGACATGAAAATGAGATCAACTACGGCAAGGTCAGAGAGAACAAAAATAATAGGGAAAAGCATTATTATAAGCTTTATGTTCTCTGAAGATATTTAAAGAAGACTCCTTATGTATGACGGACGTATTTCTCAGACAGTGTCCCTTCTACAGCTTCTGCAGGACGCATAATTTTTATGGAATTAAGTTCTTATCATGGTGAAGGAAAGGTTTGCTACCAGTAGAAAAGGAGACAAGATGACAGGCCAGATTTACTCTTCCCTCCATGAATTTGTACATTCCAGGGGTTCGGCAGTTTGAAAGTAAAAAGAAAAATAGCAAGATTATGTGTATCTAGGCTGTAAATTTGCACTTTTCTTCCCCTAATGGATGTCAATTTTCTGCTTATACAGAACTTCTCTGAGTGTGCTGTTTACTAACTTTTTAAACTTTCCCTCATAGGGTCCCATGATGTGTGTAGCCATGGACAGTGGAATAAAACCACGCTCTCAGTGAAAGCCATCAAAGGTCAGTTGTGCAAGGAGATTGTTTCTTTCCAGTAATTTCAAGAAACTCTATCATTTCTGTCATAATTCTGTGTTCCAGATAGATTGAAACTTTACATAAAACAGGCTGTATAAGAAGGGAGGAAGTGGCAGCCAAGAGACAAGAGAGCAATTAGACACAACTCACTGTCATTTTGGCAGCATTTCAATAATCCGACACAGCCAGTAAATAACATAGCTGGGTTCTCAATCGCTAAGAGCTTTCTGATGCATGTTATACTAGTTCTGTATGAAAAGAATGAGGTACACAAGGAGAAAGACATTTGAGGGACAGGCCCATATTTTGAAGGGTAGATTTAGGTCTACATGTACATTTTACGTACTAATTGCGTGAGGTTATCACTTGTTTAAAATGAAATTTGAAAAAACCTTTTTCCATTCTTTGGAACAAAGTAGATATTTTTTAGCGTTCAGAAAAAGGTCAATCCTTTGTATAAAAAGTATGTTGAGATCTGACAGTTCCTTATTCTGCCTAGTTACTTAGGGTTGACAAGGAAACATAAGAGAATGCAAACTCGCTTGCAGCCCTCTCCAATGAAATGCACATGTACGCATACACACACCTTTATATGTTAAATATAAATATGCAAATGCACACTCATATGTGTGCATATATGTACAGTGCCCCCATACATATTCTACCCTAGCAACAAGTTAGGGACTGAAAGCCACATCCTGGTTAACTAGTAGATAGCTACCCTGGGCTAAATTGATTTTTTTTGCTTGTTTCTGCACCATCACAAGTGTTTTAACCATCATCCTTGAAGAGATCCTACAGTTTTCCCTTCTTTGTTCCTCCTCTTGCATTAATTGATCCCTTTCTCTAAAGTTTCCATCTTAAAGTTTTGTCACTGAGCCTCCAGATTCCCATGATATTTATTCATAGGTAGTTCTAGAATCTAACTAACTTCCAAACAGAAGTAACTTGTTTCCAAGCAACTTTTTAAGATGCCTTCTGTTGTCCACACCCTAAGTAGGTCACTGAGATGTGCTTTTATCTATCTTTAGAAGCTAGTTTATCCAGCACAGAACTTCCTGAAAAAGAAACAGGGGTGTCTTCAGTACTCTAACCACCTTCATACTCTCCACCCAACGTTTCCAAGAATGGTGCTGTAAATAGTATCAATGTGTCACAGATGACAGAGGGAAAATTTGTTCTGTTTTCCAGGCTAATCTCCACTTGGTTGGACAGATGCACGTACACAAACACAGACACACGTACACACACTTGGATTAGAAGTATTCCCAGAAAGCCAAGGCAAATGGTAGCAACCTTGTATAGGGTGAAGTTAAATGCATAACCAGTATGTCAGATGAACTCCTAATTTAGGAGATGTACTCCAAGAAATGCTCTCCATACAACCAACAATGCAAAAATTTGCCAGGGGGCAGTTATTAACCTGCATTGTCATGACATTGGAAACGATCTGAGCATTCTCAGGTTCAATTACACAGGGAACCTCGGGGATGGTTGAAATGAATTCCATGTTTAGTTTTAAACAGGGAGATTTGTGCTCTACTTCAGAAAAACAGAAAAAAACCATAGATAAGGTCCATAAAACTGAACGCACTTTGGAGAGCAGTCAGAGGCTTTTCCTCCCCTGAATTTGCCAGGTAAATATCACTAGTATTAAAACAAAGAAAATGAATCAATCTCCACCTTCTTGTTACAATACAGAGTGAGGGAAGCCAGGAAATACAGCGCAAAACCTGATGGTACACGGTGTCCTTAGATCACTTGCCATTGTTTTCTCTCACAGCAGCACATGCTAATGATACAAAGAAGTTTAAAGTTTTTGGCTTTGACTTTTCATGTCACAACCATAATAAATGTGCACATTATTGTTTGTATTGCCATATCCTTCAGATGCACCGCCAATTTCTAGAGCCTGTTCTTGCACAGCCAAGGACAGGACTTTGCCCACAAATAGCCTGGCTGAATTCAATTAAGTATGAGCACTGCCATGCAGATCCAGCTGCTAAATAGAGAGTCACAGTACAACATGTTTATGTTACAAAGATATTGTGTGAGTCAAATCTGATTTAAACCACTATTCCTACCACAGGAAGACCAAAGATTCTTTGTTCTCCTCTGGCAAATTTCATTCTGTTTTAGAAGTTCTTCATCTTGTGTGATCATAAGCAAGGCATCCTTAATTGCGTTTAATTAAAAAAACAACCTCAAAATGAATAAACAAGACAATAAAGTGTTAACCCCAAGAGAAAAGACAGAAATAAAAATGTTTGTTTATTTGTTTTAAGGAATTAAAAAAGAAATAAGTATGATGAAAAACGAAGATGCAAATTGTAGTGTGGACAACACACAAGCTTCTCCCTTCTCCCGGTGCCTACAGCCACTGAGTCCTGTTGCAAAGCCACACAGAACAACTCATTTCGGTGAAGAATTCAGACAGCATCTTTCACATTTCCGCTATGGCCCTCCTCCTCTTGGAGACATGGAAAGTTTCCAGGGGTCCCTGGAAGGAGGGTCTCGGAAACGCAAGAGCATGCCAACAAAGATGCCCCCTTCTATCGCTCTTGAGGGCTCCTCATCCCCACCTCACAGTCTTGAAGATCACAATGATATAGATTCTTCCGGTCTTCCTATGGTGTTTCAACAACCAGCACAGCCAAAGTACAGTTCCCAGATGATTGATCTCTGCAACTTTGGTTTTCAGTTCTACAGATCTCTGGAGCCCTTTGGAGCCAAGTCCATTAAGCAAGAACCAGTGAAACCTAATTTGGCATGGCCTAGTAGTCCAGCATTTGTGCAGGCTCCTTATCCTTATTATCCTAAAGTCCATCCTGGCTTAATGTTTCCTTTTATCATGCCCCCAAATCTCCATTTCAGGAACCCTTTTCAAATGAAAAGGCCTCCAGAACCACCCTTCCGAAGGGCTGAAGTAAGAGAAAGTGGTGAAAATAAACAGAAAGTAGAAAGAGTGGATGTCAATCTTCAAATAGACGACAGCTACTATGTTGATGTTGGCGGTGAACAGAAACGCTGGCAATGCCCGATGTGTGAGAAGTCCTATACATCCAAGTACAATTTGGTTACCCACATCTTGGGGCACAGCGGCATTAAGCCACATGCTTGCAATCGATGTGGCAAGCTTTTCAAGCAGCTGAGCCACTTGCACACTCATATGCTAACACACCAGGGCACGAGGCCACATAAGTGCCAGGTGTGCCACAAGTCTTTCACTCAAACCAGTCACCTTAAGAGACACATGATGCAGCACAGCGACATCAAGCCTTACAACTGCAGGATCTGTGGAAGAGGCTTTGCCTATCCCAGTGAGCTGAAGGCACACGAAGCTAAGCACGAGAGTGGCCGAGAGAACATTTGTGTGGAGTGCGGTCTGGACTTCCCCACGCTGGCCCAGTTGAAGAGACACTTAACAACCCACCGTGGCCCAATACAGTACAATTGCACTGAATGTGATAAGACCTTCCAGTACCCGAGTCAATTGCAAAACCACATGATGAAGCACAAAGACATCCGTCCATATATCTGCACTGAGTGTGGCATGGAGTTTGTACAGCCCCACCATCTCAAACAACACTCTCTAACTCATAAGGTAAGCCATCACATGTTGAACTCTCACCTTGTGTCACACAGAAGCACAGGGACTACAGACTGCTAAAAAGATGCCTATCTCCATCCTATAAAGCCTCATGCTGGCCCTTTGCCAGCAGTAGAATTTCATGCAGAACAAAAGTCCCAAGTGGTACTGGCATCAGTATAAGATAAAGATATAAGTCTTTGTCAGACTTAAGAAAGTATGTGCAAAAACATCTTGTTAGAGACAAGACTTCAATTAAGCCACCTGCATTACTTCCCACAGTCGTACTCTCTTTCTATTTCTGGGTTTTACCTTCAGAATGAGCTTCTGTAAAACAGCATTTTGCAGATCTGTCTAACCTCAAAAAAATTTACCAGAAATTTTCTTCTGAAAAACATACGTGTATCTTTGCTTCCCCTAATTGGGAAGTAGGAGGATATGCAGTAGGATGTGTGTGTGCAGCAGAAGAAAGTATATTACTCATCCAATTTTGAAGAGTCATTATAATGAGACATACAGAAGGGAAAGAAAAGACCCAAGAAAAATCCCCATTTGTGCATAAATTATCCAGAATGAAACTTAATGAAAGTGGACAAAGAGGACCATAATCCCGGCCCATTTGTATCAAGTGACAGTCTTATCACGGCTGTAAGGAATGACAGCTATTTCAGTTCACACTGGGAGCCAGCTCTGAGAAACATCCAGAAAAATCCCTTTAAAAATAGGAAATACTTACGTGTTCCATTCAAGAATGTATGAAATTAGGTTAACTACCTTTACAAAAATACAATAAAGACAAACTAAAAATCCACATATTTTATAAATATACTCCTTGTTCCGAATGTCTTTTCCTTTAACACTTAAATTTTCGATCTTTTACAAAAAACATTAAAAATACAGAAAGCTAAGATGTTTTAATTGTATAAACACATTTTCTCTTAAAAAAACCTCAGCCTCTACTTCCACATTTGCTTTTTATTTTCTCTATTTGCTGTTGCTATTTCTACTCTTTCTGGATGCTCCCTTGATTTACCATACAAAATTCTACTAATTTAAAACTTATTTTGTTTCGTTTCTGTTTTTGTTTTTGTTTTTTGTCATGGGAAATGCAATGTCCTTCACCCTTTAGAGAGCTACTGCTTCTTTGCTCACATCTGCAGGTGGATTCAGCTGCAAACATAATTAACAGTAGTTAGCTGCCCAAACGCATCCTTGAATCAAATAGCTTGATGCTTAGAATTGCTGGGCATATTCACAGCTTTAGCTTTGCAATTATCTCTGTGAAAACCACTGACTGGCACAAAAGTGACTGACATTTCAAGCCTTTTTTGTTTTATGGAGGAGTAATTGCTCTTGGCACTGAACTAATAAATTCTCACTACCTGCAACAAGTTATGCTCAGACTCTTAAGGTGTTTCATGGTAAATTCATTGGGTTTTGTAAAATCTAAAAGAATCACAGGATTCAGTTAGAGCACGTATGTCTGACCAAGAATATTGGATTTCATTTCAATGAATTGACTGCATGGCATAGAGGCTGTTAGAAATATTCTGTAAACACAAGTTAAAGCAGGGACACTCCATTAGGGTGAGTGTAAATTCCATAAGGAGTTAAAAATATTTTTTCTTCATTGAATATAATATGTAGATCTTTGGTTGGTGATATCATTTAATTATTTCTCATTTATTTCAGGTTATTTTCAATAGCTCTCTCTGCAAAACAGTAGTTCTTAGTTAGAAGCAAATGATGTTCAGTTAACATAGCCAAATACTTCTTTTATCTCTTAAGTGGTTAACTTTTACTTTTGGTCCATAGATGTGCACATTTGACCAGTGCTTCACATAAGCAGTAGAGAAGGACAGAGAAGCCCTGCTTCTACATCTCACTGCCATGTAAATTTAAAGATGGAGATAAAACTCCTCATTTCATTACACTCAGATATTGTTTTCCTTCTCTGCTTCTCAGGTTCTTGTAAGAATTTGCCAAGAAAAAGAACATAAAACAGAAGTATATACTGCTTGAACAAATGATGTTAAAGGCAAAATAATGCATTACCTGCTTTGCTAATGTAGAATGGATAATTCATATATTGCCATACTGAAGATGAAATAATTTAGAAACTGTTCAATCAACTGTTTTTTTTTTTTTTTTTTCAGGGTGTGAAAGAGCACAAATGTGGAATCTGTGGCCGGGAGTTTACTCTGCTGGCCAACATGAAGAGACACGTCCTGATCCACACCAATATCAGAGCCTATCAGTGCCATTTGTGCTTCAAGAGCTTTGTGCAAAAGCAGACTCTCAAGGCACACATGATTGTTCACTCTGATGTCAAACCCTTTAAGTGCAAGGTGAGTGTTATCTCCTCTGTGGCAGAGACATAACCTCACTGACTATTTCTGGGATATTACCACCTTCTGACACAACTGAATTTAGAAAAACATGACTTGCTCACATTCTATAGTTATATTTAAATTAGCATAAAACAATCTGCTTTCCATTCTTGATCTAAAGCTCTGTTTAGGTAGCACAAAAAAAAAAAACCAAAAACAACAGCAACAAAAAAAAGAGCTAAATTTCTGTGATTTGCTCTGTTCCCCTACATTATCTGTAACTTTGATCCTGACGTATTGTTTCCCACATAGTGAGCATACAAATGCCACCACAGTTTGAGGGCAACAAACATACCTGACAGTTGTCCACAGCAGCCATCCAATCTGAAGTCTGAGTACTTCAGTTCTTAACAGCTTCAAGCACTGGCTAAACACATGGATCAACTTGGGGCCTCCACAGGGGACCATGGAAAAGCAGCAACCTGAACTTCACATAGCGATGCTGTGCGATAATTCAGGGAAGAACTCAAAGAAAATCACAGCCATACAGAACTGCAGAAGGCATTTGAATGGGCCAAATGTAGTCACCAGACTGAAACTCAAGGCAGTATAGCAAACTGGCCTCTGAGACCATTTGGGAATGGCAGATCACTGCCTCCCTCCAGCACTTCGGAGGCTGACATTCCCTCTCCATTCCCTCTTCCTTCCCTTCCCCAGAAATTTTGGAGGCTTTCATTTTTTTTTGACTGTTTCCACCTCTAATTTCTTCCTCATGAGTTATTCATGCTTGCCTTTTTACCCAATATCAGACTTTACATCAATTATTTCTGCTTATTTTCTGGTCCATTATTATAATCATGCCTTATAAAGGCAAAGTTTGTGGGTTTTATTCCCACTTTGATCTGCTCTAAGAGGGCAGTAAATATGGAGAGGAGCATATTATCCAGTTTACAGTAAAGTAACAGAAGATTGATCTGGAAACAATTTCTATAACACTTCCATCCAACATCTTTATGGAATTAAATATTTTCTTAAATGGACTCTTTCATTCAAAAGCAGATCTAGATGAAAAAATATGAATGGAATTATTTTGTCTTGAAAAGCATAGAACTTCAAAATGTTATATGAAATTATTGCTTTCAGTGATAGTTTTAATTAGAAAATATCAAAATTAATATTTTTGAACTCATTTTTTTCATTGGTAACATTGGAGTACTTTTTTTCAAAGACTTTCAATGTCAGCATTTTGTTACATTTTAAATGTAATTTAAACATTTACATTTTAAAATGTTATTTTGTATACTATCACTTACTCTATATTGAGAAAATAATTTCTCAATATTAATATAAATATCAAAATATTGATAAAATAATTACTCAAGCTACTGAAAAGCCTGAGTAGTTTCACGCCAAGTCTGCTGGAAACTGTTATTCTCTGAACACACCTGCAACCCTGCATCCTCATTCCCTTTTGGACAAAGTCATCCTCTACCCTTCAAATTTCAGAAGAGAAACTCGATTGTTTGATTGGGTGTTCTGGATGCAGTATGTGGATCCATGCTATTTCTGAGAAAGGTGTGGAGTGGCTGGAAGCTTGTGTTCCTGATAGGGTTTGGTAATGACAGACTATTAAAGCTTAGAATGTCAACAGTGTGAGCCAGGAACTGGTGTACCAGCAGTGTAGTGTCCAGCCAGTAACAAAAGCTCTTTAGGAACAACTGTTTTTCTTATTTATTTATCTTTATTTGTTTGTTTAATATTTTTTTTTACTTCATCATCACCCAACATTCCTTGGAGAAAAGAAACTACAAGTTCAGTGAACCAGTATCTACTTTGGCTAATGGGGTATGAATTGACATCAATGACCCTAAATGGACTGGAGATCATAACAATAAGCAGAGGGAGAACATATGTTTTCTCTTTGGCACTAGGAACATTCCTAGCCTCACTGGCAGAGCCTTTGAAGGTCTCACAAGTTTTTCTGGCTGGTATTCAGAGGGTTAAGGCAATGACCAGATAGCAGCCTTTTGGCACCAAGCTCCTCCTCAGCAGAAGGAAGGATATAGCTGTATGAACAGCCTGCTTAACAATGGCTCACATGTCCCCAGGGAACCGCCTGCAAATAGATTTCATCTTGCTTTCTCTTGTACTTTTCAAAGCTTCCTGTTTTCTCACGGTCCTTTTGGACAGTTTACAGTCTTTCTCCCTCTCCCTCACTCTTTGAGGAAAGGAACACCCTTCTTATGAAGGGAAAAAAAAAATAAAGAAGAATGCAAGGGAAAGAGAGCACAGCAGTAGCCTTTCTACTTTACCACATGCAGAGGTTTTCTTTACCTTTTTCTCACAGCAAAGAAAACATGATGCTTTCCTATGTGTCTAATCACAGCTAAGCACAGACTATCTGAAAAGAGGGAGCAGCAAATAGTTGCCCGTTCTGTTTCCTCACCCAGCTGAAGCCTGGGTCTGTGTTTCATTTTTCTCTGAAGAATGAACATCTCCGTGGCTTCTGAAGGCCTGAGACCATGCTTTCTTCTTATTTACTTTAAAAAAAAACACAGAAGAGTTCTGAAGGAGTTGCTCCAAATGGTGTAATAGTGCTCACTGCGTCTGTCAAAGGATAATTATTGAAATTTAAAGTTCCTTCTTGTGCAGAAGTTAATAATGCTCCTTATCAGCAATAAGGAATGTGCTGAAGTTTTCTCACATGCAGCCAGCCAAATATACATTGCAGCAGATATTTTGAACTTGCTACTGTAAATACACAGTTAAAAGTGAGCCTAAACAATTTTGGTTTATGACTGCATATCAAAATATCTTCTTTCCAAGTATGAAGGAGTGTACTTATTTTGGATGAACTGGGCCCTGCCATTGACTGGAAGCAATCTGGTATGAGACATAGTCTCTGTGCCCATCTGGCACTGCTTTTTCAGAAGTGTCAGTCACTTTTACCCACTGCACATGAAACTGTGGTTTTAGACCAGAAGTTTAAACCAAAGAAAAAATGAGATATAAGTACTTTGGGAAAAAAACAAAACAGACTGAAAAATGTAGATGGGTGCTATTTCATGCAGTGGCTTAGGAAGAAAAAATTTATTGTTGATCTGAGTCAGCATTTCTAACACACTGTGCCCAGCCAGTGAATCAAAATGTGTTCAGCAGACTTACAGCTTATTTCTTTCTCTTTGGGATGAGAATGTTATTTTATCTAAACTGGAGAGCCTAAAATAAGGTCCACAAGTAACTATGCCATTCCTGTTATCTCAATGTCTTTCACATGAGATATCCGTCCATCTGAATGCTCAGATTCTGCGTTTTGTTCTTTTCCATGGTTTTGGATCATCAGTGCTCACAGCCCTGTCCTATAGAGGAAGTAAACATTTCCATCTTCCTAGTTTGGTCTGCAAACCCATTTGCTGTGTGTTAGCTGTAAATCTCACCTAGCACTGACTTGCTGTCTTTCAGCATTTGAGCCTTTGAACTGCTCCCTTCACACTCTGAATCATGGGCATTCATCTGAAACTTTTCATGTGTCTTTTGCAAAGGGTAATTTACCAGATACCACACCACATGGAGCTATCACCTCCCTCCCCCCCCAAATATTTTTATATCTGCACTTCTTTCATTTTCCTGCCACAAATCTCAGCTCTGATACCATTTTTTCATGGTCTTGTCTGAGGACAGGAAGAAATTACACATCCCTAAGATCATGCAGGACTTTGGGAAATGGGAAACCTACCTTCTTTATTCAGAGACACAAAAACAAAATACTGTAAGGGAATAACCTTTAGGAAGTTGCCTTGCTAGAAACAAATGTTGCTGCTATACAAATTTTAATACTCAGTATTCTATACAGACACAGATTTGCATGAAGTACTCTAGCCAATTGCCCGTTGAATCAGATTTTCCTCTAATATCAATACACATGGAAAAGACCTAGCTATCAGAAAGCAAAAGTTGGTGAGAACATAGGTCAGACAGAATGGAAGCAGCCAGAAGCCTTCTGCTGAGAAGTGTTAGAGGAGTAGTGTTATGGCATTCTTATAGGCAGAGAAATATTGACACATCATAGACTGTTGAAGCAGCTGTCAATATCCGCTCTTCTTGTGATTTTTCTCACAGTGTGCTGCTCAGTGCCTCTCTGTTTCCTCAGAGCACATTCGGAAGGTGTTTTTGTGCTTTCATTTCACTGACTATAATTCATCAGGTACATAAGCTTTCTTCGAACACAAAGGAGAGACAGCTGAGTGGATGGATGACCAATCATCATCAGATATCTTTTACAAATTCTTAACTCATTTTCAGTAGCTTTTTTTCCCCACACACTTTCTCTGGGAACACCTTGTTGATAGTTTATTAGCTGGAGTATTTTATTAAAATCATAGAAAGAAATAATGCGTCTGAAGTAAAATCATTTCAAAAGCAAATGAGTATTTCCAGAGTTTTTCCTTTTGAGGCATTCAATCAGTTCTGCTTGTTTTTAAAAAGCAATACAATACTTTTCAAAATTTTTATATTAGCAAACTGCTTTTCCATTTTGGTTTCAAGAGCAAAGATTGTACCACTACTTCATTGAAGATCGTTTCACCACCTCAATTCCATCCAAGGAATCAAAAGTCAGATTAGACCAAAAATTTGTTGGAGCCTCGTTAATTGCTTTTTAATCATTTTTTGCCAGATGACTTAATAAAATTCTTGTTACTTAGTCATAGTGACTATGTCTCGGATTGTAACAAAGACAGTGGTAGGATTATTCAGACAATAAAATTATTTGTGTAAAATCAGTGCAAAAAAAAAAAAAAAAAAAAGAGGTAGAAGTAGGAAGCAAACACAGATTTTTACATAGGATGGAAATAACCACTTGAACGTGAATAAAATTATAAATCCTATCAAGGAAAGACAAAAAGACAAGTAAGGCAAGAAGCTAATAGTACTGATGTCAAACTCCCATGTCTTGAGACTACATTTGATTTATAAGGGATGGAACTACAAAAGGACACATCTAGAAAAACAACAATGAAAAAAATTCTTTATTGTTTCATCAAAGGGAAACCTGTAGGATCAATGGCTCAGTTGACAGGAACATGCTTCAGGGAAAGCTGAGTCATTCTTATGGCCCCATGCCTGTTTAAATTCCAGCTTACTCACCAGAGACATCAAAATACAGCAGCTGGTAAACAGAAGATGAGAAAATCAAAGACAAAAGGGAGAGAAAGAGACAAAGAAAAAAAAAGGAATTGCTTTTTTTCCTGGCTTTAAGCAAAATGTGCAGTCATTTCCAGTACATGAAAGGAGAGGTGATATTCACAGAAACTTCTCATTTAATTACATGTCTCCATCTCTGCCTGGCATTATTTTTGAATAAAGGATAGTTTTATAATCTACAAACAAAATAGTTCACTGGGATAGAAAATTACAATTTCATTCAAGTCAAGAGCCTTTTGGGTTTCATGTTTAACTCTTCCCCACTTCTTACAACACTCCCCAGTTGTAAGTAATCCGTGACCATGTGTCTCTCTTGGTCACCACTTTTAAAGAGTGGCAGCAAAACAGAAAGCTCTTGAAAAATCACCCTCAACCATATATACTTCCCTGTAGAGTTTAGTATAATAAATATTAAATAATATAATATATATATATAATAAATATATAATAAAGTGCAGCCAGAAGTTGCCAAGGCTTATGCTGGGAAAGATACGTTCTATTTGCTTTTAAAAATATTCACCTTGGAAAGTCTCCTACAAACTAATTAGTTTCATTTTACTGTTTTTGTTTGTTTGTTCGTTTGTTTGTTTGTTTGACAGCTGTGTGGAAAGGAGTTTAACCGAATGCACAATTTAATGGGACATATGCACTTGCACTCAGACAGTAAGCCCTTCAAGTGCCTCTACTGTCCCAGCAAATTCACCTTGAAGGGGAACCTAACCAGGCATATGAAGGTCAAACATGGGGTCATGGAAAGAGGATTTCATTCTCAAGGTAATATTTATGGGCAAAATTATTCTCTGAGAGGTTTGTACATGCATATCACTGATCTTACATGGGTCTTTCCTGCAGACCTAAAATCTTATATCATAGATCCAATGCTATTGTAAGAGATTGAATGCTATAAGCCTGGGAGTTTGTTATTAACTATTTATTTTACTTCTGTGCTACAGATCAGAGCTGCCCAAGACAGCAACTCTGTTCTCTGAGACCTTTCAAACAAGATTTCTGATGACATAGAGGTACAGACTGAGATGGAGTAGTAGTTGGAGAGAAAATGAGACAGTGATGACAAGAAAGTCATTTTGGCACACTAAACTTGCCACTTTCAGATGATAGGGAGAATGCAATCAGTAGTGCTAAAGCAAAGGATTTATCAAGTCATAGCAAATGTTCTTGTACTTAGGCTCACAAGCTCCATCACTGCAGGAAAGGTGCAATATCAAAAGCCCTGCAAAGCTGCTCCTAGTAAGCAGCTATCCCTGACACAAATGATAGTGAGCAGGTGTGCATTCAGTTTTAAGATTCATTAGCACACACAGCTGGTCAGGACATTGATGAAATGGCACTTATCTTCCTAATGGAAGGTGTAATTACACTATTTCTGAATAAATTTTACAGTTTTGGGAGTATTTGACAGACCACGGCCTAGCAGCCATGAGCAAGCAGACATTTTGCCCCACACTCATCTAGTTTGTATGTTTTCTCTTACATGTGAGGTATCTGCACATAGTTTTAAACATGGAGATGAATAAATCCACAAATCCATTCAAAGCTGACAGAAGAAAAAAAAAACCTGGAAATTTTCGTAGGTCTTTCTCATTGTTAATTGTATTCCTGGCTGAAATGGGAATGGAAGCCCATGTAGCTCTACATCCAAGAGCCTTTCTAGTCGGTATACGTTTGTTCTGTGCTATACTGATGAATCTGATCCTCAACAAAAGTCACAAGCTCACGCTCACATTACAGAGACACATGAATGAGAGAGGACAATCCTCCCTTATTTCAAAGTATATGCACTTCTGACCACTCTGGGAGTATTTTCTACCATGTACAGACACATTTCCTAAAATCAGCCTTATGTGCACAAGTGACAATCTATCTAAAGAACTGATGGAATTAGGGAGGATTGTTTGGAAAATTTCGGTATTAAAGATGTTCTGTTTGTTTAGTTTCTGGATAAATAATTATATCATGGGTAATATTTCACAGCGTTCCTCAAAGTCAGACTTTAATGCAACCTAACACATATGGGAAGCACATCTTCTAATGATATTTGGCATACAAAGTTCAAAGATTCTAACAAGTAATGGGATAAATGGCTCTTTTTTTTCCCTTTAGTCTCCTATAGCACTGTGCGAGTTACACAATTACTTGTAATTGAAGACAGCCTAAGTGCTTTTCAGTGTACAGAGATTCTTCAGCCCTTGAGGCTTATCAGACAGGAGACAATTTGTAAGGGCTGCCACCTGCTCACGAGCCATTTTAATGAACACAACACAGTTGCAAAGCAGCAGCTGCATCTAGAGTGGCTGCATAAATCCCACAGACATCGGATCAAATTACTAAGAGGAAAAAAAATCCAAGCAAATAAAACAGCTTTTATCATAGATTTTTGCTGCTGAGTGAAGTGCTCATCCCAGTAGTGTCACCTTTGTTTAAATTAAGATGGACTATGCCTGTAATATCTAAATTTTCCTCTGTGAATCCTGATGGTCAGAGCACATTTTGAGTCCACTGTTGCCTCCTGGGCAACGTCTGGGTTTCCCACAGAGAGGAGACTCTCTGACAAATATTAAGACAAAACAGACCAAGGACCACACTCAGACTTAACACTGTGCAGCTCAAAATCATCATTTGCTTGTGATGATTTCCTCAAACTGAAGGACATAGATTTCAGTGACATTGGATGAGAGTGAAAAAGTCAATGGGAGATGAAGTTTTAGACTGATGGAACAGGATTGTATTGTCCCTTTATAGTAATATCTTTGAACAGGACTGTCTGCAGAGCAACTGTATTAAAACATTTTAAATCTCTTCCATTCTTCTGGAAAAAAAAAAATACAAAAACTGGAACTTTGATTATGGTATGTGATGGTTTAGATCAAAGCCTTTACTAAAAAAATAGGAAGAAGGAAGTGGGTAGGTTCACTGGCAAAAAATAGTTTACAAGAGGCCAGACACTTCACTTTTATTCCTAGCTCTCTCTCAAGTGTCTGGCATGTACAGCAAAATGTTATGTGTGTCCTGACCTGGTTGCGAGGTAAATACTTCTTTTAACAGTATCTCAAAGGAGATGTAAACATTAAAGGGCTTGGAGATAGCTAAAAAGGTAAAACATTAAACAAAGGCCATCTCAGGCTTTATGTTTTAATCATGTACTGTATAGAAGCATTTGCTGTATGTAAACTGTTCCTTTTCTCCCCCTTTGAAACACTGCAAGGTTTTGGAAGAGGGAGAATTGCTCTGTCTCAGACAAATGTGTTGAGAAGCTTGGAACAGGAAGAGCCCTTTGATCTTTCCCAGAAAAGCCAAGGGAAGGGGATTTCATTTCATTCGGATGGTGAGAGTGCCAAGGGAAGTTCATGCCAAGAAGAAGAGGAAGACAACTGCTATGAGGCAGAGCAGTACAGCCCTGGTGTGTACCATCATGACAACAACAAGCTGTACGTTCCTCAAGATCTGTCTGGCAAACCACAGTGCATGATGAAGGGCTTCAGAGAGTCCTACTGCAGTGAGAAGGAAGAAATGTTAAGTGAGGGAGGACTGGAGAAGAGAGTAGGAGATTCTGACAATCAGGAGAGCCGAGGAGAGAGAGACCTTGGAAATGACAAGGAGCGCCTGAGCTTTAGAGCCTTTGAAAAGGCCAGTCTGGGGCATTCTCTCTCTGATTACTTGTATTTCAAGCACAGGAGCAAGAGTCTGAAAGAATTACTGGAAAGAAAAATGGAAAAACAGACAATGCTTATAGGCATTTAAATGGATGTTTGTTTTAAAACAGCTGGAAAATGAGAAACAAATAGCTTTGAGCATGAACTGTAATTTACTAGAGGTTGGAATTCTGCAGTAGTCTTTACAAATGAACAAGCCCAAACAATAAAAATATATTAAAGTAAAAAACATACATGAAAAGAACAAAGCAGTCCACAGAGATGAAGAAACGCAATAGATTTTGAACTGCGAGATTTTTATACTTATCCATATGGTATGCAAGTAGACGATAGGGTGGGTACAGAAGTTTATTTTCCTCTATCTGGGGTGGTATATATTACACTCAGTTTTCTAGTTATCAGAAAGAAAACACTTTAGTGTTTCATTTATTATCTGACTAAATATATTCAACCACTTCTAACCACAGGTCTCAAAAAAACTGAAAATGCTAAGTATTTCACAGCAAAAGCAAGAGAACTGCTAAAGGTGGTGTACCAAAAAAATGCCATCCACCTCAGATCACTTCATATACTGTTGTGATTTACAGTGAGGAATGGGAAAAAAGTTATGAAGAGATGCTAACATCTTCATCTTGTGAGTCAGTGAAGTGTAGAAATGTAAGGCTTTGGAAGGGATGGAATTTTTTATGGTCACAGAAGCTTTTCCTCTGGCAAAAGGATTGCCTGTGTTTTGCTGTTGCAGTCAGTATGGAAGCGTTCAGCAGTCCTTCAAACGAAATGGCATGGACCGCATTGACATTTTGTTCTAATGTCTGCTCACACCAATACATTTAATGAGCAGCAGCACGTAGGGTTTGCAAGTATTGCAGTAATCACATCTAAAACAAAGAGAGTAACTTCATTGAGAAAATAATGTAGTTTTGCCATTTCTCTTCCAGTTTACCTTGGCAAGCAGATATGATTTTTAAAATACAAAGCCCAGTCAGATTTTATTTTGGAAGGGATTCCAAAAAAGAGCCTTGTAAGGGTGAAGCAATATTCACAAACAAAGACAGGTTTTTTATTTTCTCTTATCTGAGTCAGAATTTTTCCCTCATTAACACAGCTTGAACAGTGAGCTCCTGGCCTTTCAGAATAATTCCACTCATGCTGTTTTAATGAATCATTCCTGGCTTTTTATTATGATTCTCATACAATTATATGCTCATAACAAAGATGCTAGAAGCACATTCCATTAAGCATATTCCATCAATGGCATTATTTGGCCAGCACCTTGAATCCTACATCTTCAGCGTGCAAGATGTGGCCCCAAGCTGTTCTGTTGCTTATAAGGAAATAAAGATTTAATACGTCATTTAATTATTCCTATATCATTTGGGGGAATTATAGCTCAATAGGTTAAACTCCTCTAAATATGGTATTTCATTTCCAAATATTGCTGCCTTCTTCATTTCCCTACCAATATCTTAATTTGGAATATCTTGTTATCATGCTTAGTTTTTATTATGTAGATAACTCCAAAAGTAATGCCTTCTATTTATTTCTATGGGAACTCCAAAAGATACAAAGAGCACAATAACACTATTCTATAGGGAAATTCTCAGCTACAAAACACTGTTTTCTGGTATAGTCACCACGCTGGCTATGCATTTTCACCAGTGATGAACAAGAGCCTGCATACCAAGCTCATAACAATATGCACTAGTGGAGGTGACCTGCTGTTGCTGTCACCACTGCTGAAAAGCACCACCCACCACCTCACTGTGCTCACACCCACTGTTTGATCTCCATGAACATTCAGCAAGCATCAGTGAATGTCAGTGGGTGCCATTTTTTCTGCATGGAGAAATTCAGTGGCACACCTTTGCTTCATACACACCTCCATGTCAGATGCCATTCAGTCAGAGTGCCCCTCTGCTGTCATCTGTCACATGACAACAAGATGCAATGGAATATTGCTGGGAAGGTTCAACCTCTATTGTCATACCACCAACGTACATCTCTGATGTCATGGACCAACACAACATAGGAGGCATTACTTTTGGAGCAGCCATTGTAAGTTATATTAAATACAAAGTCACATACTCATGGCTTGCTAATGCAAGAAGCCTGTTGCTGCAGCTCTCTGCCATTGTAAGAAACCTCTCACAATACAGAAGGAATAATTCTCACACCAGCTAATCAGCAACCACGAAGCAACAGTACTTATTTAGAATACAAAACTGTGTTTATATAGGCTGAGGTTGTAGGAGGTGGTTCTATTTTTCAGCATTAGGACCTGGCATAATAAGAATTCTGAATGACTTGGAGAATAAGCTGTTGGTGTAAGAAGTTTTACAGTACAGTTCACTCCTCTAAATATAATTAACCGTAGTTGATGTACATACTTTTTAAAAATAAAGAGGATATATAAAATTGATGTGGAATGTAGGTGACTTCAGGACTAGACTGAATGATGTCTTTCAAAATAGGGTATTTTTCAGATGCTTTATCATATACATTTTTTATGTTTTTTCATATTCATTCAACTTGTTCCTTGCTTCAACTGAAAGATAACTCCTCTTTAAAGTGTAATGTGTACAGCTGCTTTCTTTGTTGGACTACTGGAAAAGTCATCAGGTAGAAGAAATTCAGTGTGATCTACTAGACTCTCTCTTAGAAATGGGAGAAATGACATTTACTTTCCTGGTAATGTCTTGATTCCACCAGACAGAAGTTCCTGTTTTAGAATGCATACAGCCAACAGTTGAGTACCACAAACTCTTGGAAATATCTCTGTCAAGCAGAAACACTTCCATTCCACTTCAGCAGCTATAACAGTTCCTGTAATAACATGAATAAGCAAGAGATCAGGAACATGGCTGCATGTTCTATATTTTTTTCTTTAATGCAATTTATATAACTTATATTTTTATAGAATTTGCTAAACATATACATGCAGAAAATAAAGGAATAGGAGCACCCGGAATGGCGATGCTATTTGGGATTAATTTGTAACATAAATCACTTTTCCTGCATTCTCCCGATTACAGTGAGATTTGGAGAATGTGCCCAGTCACACGGTCACCCTAAGCTCATTCATAAGTGCCTCAGGTTAACTCATGTTAGAGTAGTAAAGAATTAGTTTCAAAACCCAATTCACCAGTCAGAGGAGTTGCAAACAAAAGCAATACTGAGAAAAAGAGACAAGTGTCAAGTGACCATGCAAAGGGATTAGGAGGTGGCAGCCTTCCCTGCTGCAGAACGTAATGTAGCTGAGTTTAAGACACTTGTTATAAAGAGGCCTCTAGGGACAAATTATAAGTGAAATAACAGCCTTCATTGTGAAGCACCTTGCTTGTCAAACATAAGTTATTTTCACACTATTTACATTGGCACCATTCTGGGAACAGACAGTAACAGCCTTTGCTTTTTAATAGCTTTGAAAATGCTTTATAGAAGTTTACTCTCATAATGAGGCTATTTCCCATCTCTGGATTTTGAGGGATTAGCTTCCTTGTTTTGCTTTGAATAGAGACCTAGTAATCCTGTAGAAACATTTTCTGCGTCCTGACCTTGGGACAATCTTTTTTCTTTCTTTACTGATTCCTAAAAGGAGTCTATCTACTCTCTTTTTGCAGTATTGTAGACAAAAATGCTTATATCTGACTCTTCTCTGCTATTCAGATTTTCAGCTTTGATACCATAATAAATTAAGGCCCAGTCTTCGTCACACTTACCACATCCATGTGATTTTCCTGCGTTATTACAAGAGCCTAAGTTCATTCTCCTGAGAAGCATCAGAACAAATGAGAGTGAGCACAAACTCATACAGCTGAGATATTTTCTAAAACAGATGCTCAGGAAGCCTTGCTGAGTCAACAGTAAACAATGCAACACCATAATGAGGTTGAGCAAGTGAAGGCATGTGGCTTGTTAAGTCAGAGATTTTTTATGCTCTTTAGAGCAGCACAGAGAATTCTGGAGGACACTGTCGGCACAGAGTAGTGGATGAAAATTCAAAAGCTGGATTAAGAAAATCTGAGGATAAAGGAACATAATATTTTTATTAAGAAAGAGAAATAGTAATCTGAAATGAGTGATGTTTTGAGTTTGGCCACCAGTACTCAGCCATCTCCTTGTGACATGGAGTTCTCTTGGCTGCCAAGCAGCCTCTGATTTGTGATAGCAAGGATGGGTGCGATGTGCTCAGTAAATCCAAGGATAAAACACTTTATCATAATGCTATAACAAAATTTTATCCTGTGCTGTGCCTTACAAAACACAGTCTTGGAAAGTTACAAGAAATGCCTAATTCTACTGCACTCACCTCTTTACAAATCTGTCTTGATCCCACATATATTCTCTGATTTCTCTCTTCATATGGTGCTGCTGGACTCTGCTATTATTAGTGTACGGTTAAGAAGTAATATAAATACTGTATTTATTACACCAGGAGTTTCTAATAATTATTAACAGTTTTGAAAATAAATTGTGTCTGCTTAGCTGAACAAGATATAACAGAGCTAACATTTTGTACTCCTAATAACTTTTGCATATAGTATGGTGTATATTTATTTCACACAAAATTCTGGGTTGTTATTTGAAACCCGAACTCAAAAAATGGACCAACTTTCTGAATACTTAGTTTCTGGCATTCAATTTCAGTATTAAAAGCATATATGATGTGCTAACTTAAATATATTAGAGATGCTGCTGTACTTTGTGTTGAAATGGATCTGGAGTTCTTGGCACCTTTGCTACTTTACACAATAAACACATGGGGATGATCTGACAAAGTCACGTGTGAAGAGTGGTCCTTTTCAAGGGAAGCCTAAGTGCATGACAGAGGGGCAATTAGGAGACAAGGGAATAAGAGCTTCCAGGTTCCCTAAGACAGAGAGATCATTTTATTATTACAGACTTCAGGGAGAACATAAAAATGATTAAGACTGATTTTGGCATTTGTTAATTTAGCCTTAGACAAGCCAAAAAATTAACATTTATCTTATTGATACTTCAAAAATCTGCATCTTGGATTAGAACGAGACACATGTTAGAAAATTGAAGTTAAGGAAATGGAAATTCCTTTATAATTTCAGGAATAAGCAGAAGATCTAACTTGGAGTTTCAGAGTTTCTTTTTCTAATGGAAAACACTTTAAGTGATGAGGAAATTCTTGGATTCGTTTGTTTGTTTTAACAAGATCCTGATGGAATTGGCATAGTCAGATTTCACTGAAATCATTTAAACTTGTTTTTGGACACACAGAGAAAGTAATTGGGGTACTGGCCGTAAAATAATTCAAGTCATAAAGAAAATAGGAATGTTCGATTTCTAATTCTCTGAAGTATACACCTTTTAAAAAAGCCCCAAACACTCATCCAAACATCAGAAGTATACTGAGGCTAAGTGAAACAGAACTAAACCCTTTTTAATTTCTTGTTTTCTTCTTCTTTCACCAGCCCCCTCCCCCTTCTTTTTTGATTCCAGATAGCAACCACAACGTAGTTTATAAATTAGTTGTATGTGAGTAGTCTACATGAATCATTTGGAATGGGACAGAGCTCATCACCGGGGCTTTAAATTACAATTGATGGGGGAAGGAGATGTACTACTGGGGAACAGAGGAGAGTCAGGGAACACTGTCACTTCAGGAAGCAGTTGGGGAAAACCTCAGATTAGTCCTGGAGGTTTGTGGGAAGACTCTTTCAAGGATGTAATGCAATTAAAAGCCCAGCTGAAGCCCAGCCTCTATACCAATGTGTATGCCTACCAGCATAGGAAAAAAGCAGGAAACCATGATGCAATTGGAAAACTATGGTCTCATTGCTATCACAGAAACATAGTGACTCACATGACTGGAATATTAACACTGAGGGTTATGAGCTTTTCAGAAAGGATAGGCAAGGCAGGAGGAGGGGGTGAGAGGAAGGAGGTTGTCCTCTGTTAAGAGGTGGATAGCCTGCATGGAGCTCCCTCTGAGAAACAGTCAGGAACAGGCTGAGAGCCTGTAGGTTAAAATTAGAGACCAGACCAATAAAAGAGAGCTGGTGGTCAGAGTCTAATACAGGCTGCCTGATCAAGGGGAGCCTATTGATGAGGTCTTCTTGCTTCAGCTGCAAGAAGTCTCATGGTCATAGGCTCTCGTCCTGATGGGGGATTTCAACCACCCAGATATCTGCTGGGAAAACAACACAGCAAGCTGCAAGCAATCCAGGGGATTCCTGGAGTCCATTGATGATACTTTCTGGTTCAGTTATTGAACAGACTCATCGGAGGTGAAGTGTTGCTGGACATGGGGCTCACCAATGTACAACGTTAAGATCAAAGGAAGCCTGGACTGCAGCAACCATATCCTGGTCAAGTTTGTGATCTTGAGGAATGTGGACCTGGCAAAGACTCTGAATTTCAGGAACCTCTCATGTTCCTAAACTTATGAGAGGTTGTGGGGAGAGCAAAATCCCTTTCAGTACAAAAGCAGAGCAAGACTGACACCACCTCATGACATGTGAGATGAGGAGGTGATTTGAGACAGTTAGCATGGCTTCAGCAAGGGCAGATTGTGCCTCATCAATCTGGTGGTCTTCTATGATGGAGGGATGGCATAATTGGGCAAAAGAAGGGCAGCTAATATCTACCTGGAAATGTGCAAGGCTTTTGACATGGTCTCACATCACATCTTTATCTCTAAATTGGAGAGAAAAGGATTTGAAGGGTGGATTATTAGGTGGGTAAAGTCGAGTGTTGTTCTCAACGGCTCTATGTCCAGGTGGAGGATTTTCACAAGTCTGCCTTGGGACTGATGCTCTTTAACATCTTTATCAATGATTTAGAGAGTGGGATTGAGTGTACCCTCAGTAAGTCTGCTGATGACCAAGCTGAGTGATATTGTTAACACAATAGAAGGGGGGGACACCATCCAGAGGGACGTAACGAGTTATCATAGGATCAGAGAATCATAAACTCCTTAGAGTTGGGGGAGATCCTCAAGATTCATCTAGTACAACTCCTATGCAATGAACACAGATGTGCACAGCTAGATCAGGGCCCAGAGCTTGATCCAGCTTTGCCATGAAAGTCTCCAAGGAAAGGGCATTGGCCAGATCTCTCAGCAACCTGTTCCAGTGCCTCAGCACCCTTACTGTAAAATACTTTTTCCATATATCAAACTTAAATCTATCCTCTTTAACTTGAAACATTTCCCCTTGTTCTATCACAGCAGACCCTGCTAAATGGTCTGTCTCTTCTTTCCTGTAGCACTCCTTTAGATCCTGAAAGGTGTCTCTCAGGTCCCCTGGATCCTTCTATTCTCCAGCTGAACAGCAGCTCTTTCAGCCTGTCCTCGTAGGAGAGGTGTTTCATCCCTTGGGTCATTTTAGTGGCCCTCCTCTGGACGCACACCAACAGGGCCATGTCTCTCCTGTACTGAGGCCTCCATATCTGGATGCAGTACTATAGATGAGGTCTCACTAGTAGAGTAGAGGTGCAGGACCACCTCTCTCACCCTTCTGGCCACGCTTCCTTTGATGCAGCGCAAGATACGGTTGGCTTTCTGGGCTACAAGGACACAATGGATGCTCATGTCTAGTTTGCTATTCACCTCCAAGTCCTCTTCAGCAAGGCTGTAGTCTATCCTTAGATTTCCTAGCTTGTATTGATATTGGGGGTTGCCACAACCAAAATGCAAGATCTCGCACCTGGCTTTGCTAAACCTCATGAGATTCTCCTAGGCCCTCTGCTCAAGCTTATCTAGATCACTAAGGATGACATCCTGTCCATCTAGTGTGTTGACTGGACCCCACAGCTTGCTGTCATCTGAAAAATTGCTGAGGGTGCACTCGATCCGACAGTCAATGTAATTGATGAAGATATTAATGAGTATCAGTCCAGCAGTGACCACTGAAGGACATCCAGCCATTGAGCCATTGACCACCACTCTCTGGATTCAGTCCTGCAACCAATTATTCATCCATTGAACAGCCCACCCATCAAATCCACATCTCTCCAATTTGGAGAGAAGGATGTTGTGGGGTACTGTGTCAAAGGCCTTACATAAATCCAGATAGATGACATTGGAGGCCCTTCCCTTGCCCACTGATGCAGTTACATCATCATAAAAGGCCACTAGGTTGGTCAGAATTTGTCCTTGCTTAAGCCATGCTGTCTCTTCTATATCACGTTCTTGTCTTCCATGTGCCTTAGAATGGCTTCCAGGAGGACCAGCTCCATTATCTTTCCTGGCACAGAGGTGAGACTAACAGATCAGGAGTCAGGGTCATCCATTCTACTCTTCTTAAAAATGAGTATGTTGCCTTTTTTTCAGTCACCAGGGATTGCTGTTCACCTGATTGCTGTGACTTTTCAAATATGATTGAGAGTGGCTTGGAGACTACATCAGCCAATTTCCTCAGGACTCTGGGATGTATCTAATTGGGACCCATAGACTTCAGGTTCCTCATGTGGTCACAAAACTGATCTTCACTGGGATGGACATTGCTTTCTGAATCCCCTCCTACCAAACAAAACACGTGAGGGCTGTGTGGCTAACAGTTATCAGAGAAAAACAAGGCAAAAAACAAGGCAAAAAAAGTTGTTGAGTACCTCAGCCTTCTAGTACTGTCTGCTTATATCAGAGGGGGGTATGCTTTCCTGGTATTTCCTTTTCTGGTTGAGGTAGCTGTAGAAGCCTTTCTTGTTCTTCTTGTCATCCCTTGTCATGTTTAGGTCATGCTGAGCCTTAGCTTTCTTGATCCCTTCCTTACGCAGTGTACCAGCTTCTTTATATTCTTCCCATGATACCTGCCCTGTTTCCACTGCCTGTGCATCTTCTTGTTTTTCAGTTTGACCAGCAGGTCCCAGTTCAGACACGCTGGTCTCTTGCCTTTCCTTTCCTCACTTGCTACACCTGGGGATGGAGAACTCTTGCACCCTGAGGTAAGCCTCCTTAAAGATCTGTCAGCTCTGCTCTGCACTCTTGCCCAAGAGGACTGTTTCTCAGGGTATTTTGTTGATTAACTCCTTGAAGATCTGGAATTTTTCTTTCCTACAACATAGCATCCTGATTTCACTCTTTGCTGGCCTCATATCCCTCTGGAGCGTGGACTCAACCACAGCATGGTCACTACAGCCCAGGCATCCTTTAATCCTGATGTCACCAGTCAGTTCATTTGTGTTGGTGAGTAACAGCTCCAGTATTGCATCTCTCCCAGTGGTGCTGCCTATTACTTGACTCAGTTACTCTCAATGCATTCCAGGAGCCTCCCGAATTGTCTACAGCTCGCCTTGCTACTTTTCCAGCTGATGTCTGAGTGGTTGAATTCACCCAGCTGGATGAGCGCTTGTGATCGGTATATCTCCGGTAGCTGGGCGTAAAAGGCCTTGTCAAGAGGATCCTCTTGATCAAGTAGCCTATAGTAGACACTGATCACAACGCTCCCTTTGTTGCCTCAGTCTCTATCTCCCATAGGCTTTTGACTTGTTCATGACTATTCTTTAGTCTACTCACATTCTATTCCTTGAAACTTGGACAGACAAGAATCTAACTAGGTTCAACAAGTTCAAGTGCAAGATGTTGCATTTCGTTTGAGGCAATGACAGATATGAGAACAGGCTGGGAGAACTCATTAAGAGCACTCCTCAGAGAAGAATCTGGGGGTCCTGATGGATGAAAAGCTTGATGTGAGACAGCAGCACACACTTGCAGCCCAGAAGGTGAACAGTAGAGATTTTGGTTAGATGTTAGGAATACATTTTTTACTTAGAGGATGGTGAGGCAGTGGAAAAGGTTGCCCAGAGAGATTGCAGATAGCCTGTTCCTGGACACCTTCAAGGTGAGGATGAATCAGGATCTAGGCAACCTGATCTAGCTGTCTATGTCCCCGTTTATTGTGGAAGAGTTGGACTAGATGGCTTTTGAAGGTCTCTGGAAACATTCAAGGCCAGGTTGTATGGGATCCTGGGCAGCCTTATCTAGTGGCTCATGGCAGGGGAGTTGGAACTAACTGTTCTTTAAGGTTCCTTCCAATCCAAGCTATTCTGTGAGGAGGAAGATATGTTTAATTAGCTGGGGAATTACCTTCTCCTTTCCCAATGATATGAATATCACTGATTCTCAGTGTTTCCCCTTTGCCAGCTGCAACAATGAAATTTAGAAAAAGTATTCATTTGGTCCTTTTCACAATCTTCATTTTTCTTGAAATCTGTATTGTGTTCATTTACATCTTCAAATAAGCAGAAAGAAGTGGAAGAGAATGATAGCCTCTCCGATTCTAGTGCAGCATTTTTGTACCTGTAGTGAAATGCAGAAAAGGGCTGAGTATATCTAAACTATTGCTGTGTTGCAACAAAAGTGTCGGGACTATTGAAAGGAAAATCCAACACTGCCGCAAATGAGATTGGATATCTGAATAGCATATCTGGGATGCATTAAAGAGGTCAGCATGTTAAGGGAGGTTCTTCTCCCTCTCTACACTGCCCTGGTGTGGCTGCATCTGGAGCACAGTGTTCAAGTCTGGGTTCTCCAGTTTTCAAGAAAAGCAGGAAACTACTGGAGAAAGCCCAGCTGAGTGTTGCAAAGATTATTAGGGGCCTGCAGCATCTCCCTTATAAGGAAAGGCTGTGAGAGATGGGAGCATTCAGCCTGGAGAAAGAAAGGCTGAGAGGGGATCTTGTAATACTTACAAATACTTTAAGGGCGGGTGTCAAGAAGATGAAGCCTAGCTCTCTTCAGTAGCACCCAGAGGCAGGTCAAGGGGCAGTGACAACAAAGAGGAACGCAGAAGTTCCATCCATACATGAAGAAGTACTTATTTACTGTGAGCATGACAGAGCACGGCAACAAGCTGCTGAAAGAAATTGTGGGGTTTCCTCCGGGACTATTCAAAACCCGCCTCAATGCTCTCCTGTGTGACCTGTTGTAGGGAACCTGCTTTAGCAGAGGTCGGACTAGGTGATTTCCAGAGGTCCCTCCAACCTCTGCAACTCTGCAGTCACTATGAAGGTCCAGTGTGGCAGATCTACTTCAGATTAGTACAGCTAAATGGGTTTGCATGATGGTTCAAAATCAGACAAAAACATATGTGAGTCATTTCAGCATTTGTAATGATGGAACGCCAAATATGGATCCTCGCCAATGCTATTCCTGGATATGGCAGAGTGCTGATCATCTTCCATAAATTACCTTGTGATCAGCTTGCAAAGAAAAAAAAAAAAAACAAAACAACAAACAGAACACGGTCTTTGTGAATTAACTTTCTGATTTCTTACCATTCTGCTCACTTTATCTGAAAAAAATATACTGCATATCCAATCCATTCCTATAAATAATTTACTTTCAGTGGAGTCAGGCACCACTCCCACTCAGTTAATTTTTTCCTGGATTGAAAAATCTCTTGTAGTGTGAGCATTTTTGTTGAAGAGACTTATATTTTTGGACATGAGATTGTCTGCTTATACTGTACTTATCCCAGTCTGTAAGTACTCATCTTTCTCAGTGGAAAATCATTAAAGAATAATTTATGATTGAGTCACTAACTGACTTATTAAAAGACAAGGTGTGCTAAATGAGAATGATGTGTGAGAATTAATAAATTTTTCTACACTATATAAATTAATTTGTTTCTACTATATAAATTAATGAAGAGGAAAACAGTGTAAAGAGGATAGACAAAGTATCACAGAAATTATTCTAGAACAAACAGAGACAATGTAACACAAGTAGCACAAATGTTCCCCCTTTCTCCCTTCCCACATAACTGTCAATACAGAGTGTAAATCTGCAAGCTAATTAATTTTTCGCAGACATTGCCATTTTATGCAAGTTGTAGAAATTTCCTAGAAATATGTAACTATTAATTTTTTTATTTGTTTATAGGCCAATATGTTGGTTTTTTTAAATCAGTATATAGAATATTTATACAAGAGAGAAAATCAGCTTTCCTGCCATCCACATAATGTAATGAAAACTGATAAAAATGCTGAAGTCTGTTGTGAAGAAAGTTAAACTAAAATTGAAATGGTGCACAGTACCTGGAAGCCTGTGAGAGTAGCACCAAGGTCCTAGATAACTTAGGTTTGGGAAGTCTTCATGTAGACACTGCCTGGAAACTTGGGAAATAATGTGGTCTTATTCAAATGAAAAAAAAAAAAACAACCAAACACCAAAACAACCTACCCCCTAAATGAGAAATTTTATTAAACAGGGATTACATTGCAAGTCTTACAAGGATTGTGAGAGTCAAGAACAAGCAGTTCACATAAGCAAGCAGTTAGGAGCAGACATTGGCAAAACTAATACTACTTTGAAATATTTCCTATAGAATTGGCTTACAGTAATAGAAAGTTGTACATGCTTGTTACCATCACTGTGGGAGGCAAGCATCCTGCAGACAACCAGAATTGCTGATCACTCAAATTGTTGTACAAGTTGTACAAGTGTCACCCACACCAGTGCAGGTGGTCCATTTTAATTACATCATTCTCTGGAGGGGATGAACAGTTTTGAAGCAGCTGTTTCCACCCAGTTTCCTGTAACCAGCAGCCTCAAGGCATGGAAACATAAATGCGTGCATGCATTTTACTAATGATTATCTAATGAAGACATCTACTCATCAGCAGTAGGGTCTGTGGTTCCTCTACACTTATTTTATTAACACATCCAGACCCTGTGTAGCATGGAGCCACTCAGCTACTCATATCTGTAGCACTTATTCATTTGTATTACACCAGTAGCATCATCATGGAAGTTTAATAGTTATGCAGATTAATTGACTTGTTCTCTCAGTTACTTATATATTTCCAAATTAATTTTTCCAAGTCTTGCATTTTCAGGTTTCTAAGTGGAACTAATTTTGCATAGATTTACCAAGTATCCTGGAAAAAGTGTGACCTGTATGAATTTTTGACAGATGGTGGCATCTAGCAAACGGTATTTTCTCATGTCTCTGCTTTTTTTTTTTTTTTTGTATTTTCAAAAATGTTTCCCCTTTTTACATTTGATTTTCACTGACAAATTCTTCAGGGACATAGTGCACACTGATTAGCTTCCTGCAGGGGACTGTAAGTGTTCAGGGTGATCTACTCTGAGTACATTGCTGCAGTGCCATTATTTCCATTCTTATGAAATGCTTGAAATAAGAATGAAGTATACCCCAGTATGACAAGCAAGCATAAAGAATGACAAATCCAAGTGATTTACTGTTACTTACAAATGCCAGTACCATGAAAACGGCATATTAGTCCTAATTTCTAGGTAGATTTTAGACGAATAGAAGAAAAATATATTTTAGTACCATTTTATTTTATTTTATTTTATTTTATTTTATTTTATTTTATTTTATTTTATTTTATTTTATTTTTTCTAGATTGAATGTGTGAGTAAGAGGCAGTGGGAACGTATCAATATACTTATAGTGGACAAAACTGGTTATCATCTCTTTTATCTTTAAATGTTTATATTCCATGAATTAACAGTTGTGTCAGCTAGAGTGTGTTTATAATGCAGTTGTTTCCATATATCACTTTTTGAAAGGCACCAGCAAAAAAAATCCCTTTTGATTGACAGAAACCATAAAACCCTGCCAATCAGGATTATGAAAGGTGATCTCATCCAGTTCATATCATCATAAAACAACAGCTTCATAAGGCAGCAGATTCAGCAAGCCTGGACACATGCAAATGTGCATGCAGTTACTGCCCTTTGTAAAATATAATCTGCTACTTGTCTTTTCTGCAGCTCAAAGGTGTTAAGAGCAGTGGAGTCAAAGGCAGAGAAGCGTTTGCTTGTACATCAGAATATTTTCTCCATTTTATTATTTTCAACTTTCTAAAACTTTCAATGTACAAAACTCAATCTGAATTGCCATTAGTCATATAAAAGTTATTGAAGAGAGAATAAGCATTTTGGCAATATACAGAGATAAAAAAGACCATCTTGCCGACAGTAAACACCTTCCAGCCTGTTTATTAAAAATCATTGAAGTTTCTTCTGTTTAGGAGCTTCTTTATGGTGTTTAAGTGGAAACTTAAACCTAGTCGATGAGGAATTAGAAGGTTATCCTATACTGTTCAAACTTGTAGACTCTTCAAAAATACTTTATCAAATATGAAGCTTTTCGAGCATTACACCTTGCAGCCCCTCCTGCGGAAAACTATGTAGTGAGCTCACTCATTTTATGTGTGTAATATCACACTTAGGGAGGGGCATATACCAGCTTATGATTTTCAGATTGGCTGTGGGCCAGACATTGGAGATGGCTTACTTTCCTAGAGAAGCTGGGAAAGGGAAGGCTGGAGAGATGATCCTGTGAGTGATTTAGGCATTAGTTTCCTTACATTAATTTCCTTAGCCTAATGTAGAGGCTCCCCAGGAGATGTCACTATGTATTAGGTATGCAGTAAGCCTCCACCTTTTTAAAAGGACTGGAATACAGCAAAAAGCATTGATTTATATTCCCCCTTCAGCACAGTTTTCTCTCCATAGTTTACAGTGAGGGGCAAAAAGGTCTTGACAGAAAGTTGTGGGAATCTCTTGTCAAGGAGGCCCTAGAGCTGGAACAGTGAGCTTGTCACTGGCAAGATGAAGGGATGTAAAATTGTAAAAAACAAACAAACAAACAAAAGTCTATATCATGCCAGTAGTGTGCCTCACCATTACAACCAGTAACTTGAACTTTTGTTCTTACATACAGCTCAGTCTGGGTGGATGCAAGAGACTGGGTCTCATTTCAACTTGCTGCAGGAGTTAACAAGAATTATTTTAGGAAACACAGTTTTCCCAAGAGCAAAAACACTCTCAGGACTTGCAGCTGTACTGAATAATATCATCTTGAGCTGATCAAGGGACTAAAAACCAGTCATAACTGAGATGCTCTTAGGTCTTTTGCTTCTTCTTCATCCTCCACTTCTTCTTTTGCTTCTTCTTTAGGTCCTCCACTACCACAGGGTACAAGCCCTTCTCATAGTACCTTCACAAATCACTCTGACAGGGATAGCTGATCCTTATACTCTTCTTCTCATTTTTCTGTACAGGTTACCAACACCATTAAACTAAAGCAACATAGCAAAACCTCATCTTTTTCCTCTGAGCACTGAGAAATAGAACTTCTTTTCTCCAGGGCCTTTGACTGCCTCTGTTCGTCTCACAGCTCCCACTGACCAAAATCTCATGGGTCACGGAACTCATGCATGCCCATCCTTTCCATGCTGATCAAGGAGTTTGCATATGTTCCTCACTTGGCCAGAACCCACCTGATTACACCCTCTTTACTTTGCTTTTTGTATCCAGAGTGCTCATCTTTGAGTGTTTGCAATCTAAATAATGACCTATCAGGGTATACTTCTTGTTATAAGAGAGCCCGTCCTAATAGTATCACTCACCCCATCTGCCATCAGAATGTGCTCCATGTCTCTTCTAGCAGTCTTTCCTTTCTCCCCTTCATTTATTTATTTATCTTTCCTCCAGGCAGAGGCAACTGCCAACACCCTCACTTCAGGCAAGCAGCTGTAAGTGGTTATAAGTCAGACTATGAAGACAAATGAAAATACAGAACAAAACTGCATGCTGCCCTAACTGTGCAGCTGAAGCACATGTTAAGGCTCACAGTGCAGGAAAATAATAATAGGTTTGCATTTATGGTGGGTGTGATTGTGCTTTCCACCTCTGAATGAAATGTTTATTTCTTTTGTCTTTAGCCATGTTGTTTTCAAAAGGGTGTGTTTTAAAACTGTGGTCCATGGAAATGTTTTTCAGACATGAATTTCAATTTACAAACAAATTCTAATACGTATGAGAATAAAGAAGATTTCATCTAGCCAGTTCAGCTAGGAGCCCAGCTCTGCTCCCTGTCTTGAGCGGGCAGTGGATTGGGCCTGACAGCTGGAATCCTGGAGATGACAATATCAGCCTGCGCTGTTCCTCCCACAGGCAAGGAATAGATGCAGATCCTACAGATCGATATGGTCCACTGCACAGCTGAAATGGAAAATGGCTTTAGCTATCAGAACAGGCTGCTGCCTGGTTCTTATGGTTTCAGACCATTAACTGAGGAAGGGATGCACCTAAAACAGGTGTCACCAGACCTTTCAACTTTGAATGGCTGATCAGCTGCCAGTTGGCTATTTACAAGAAGAGATAAAACAAGGTTTCTGACAGCCAAACTTCCTCTGCTCTCTCTTCCTCCTCCCACAGCTGAGTAGGCTCTGATCTGAAAATGCTCCTGTGCCAGTGACCTGACAGCATTACCCCTGTGAAGCACAAACCTGACCCATTTTGACTCAGTGTTCAATTTTGAATGGCACACAGCCAAGTTGCTACCAGTTAGGTTATTCATGCTGCAATAGGAAGCAATCTTTCTGACATGCAAACTTCCTTCTTCTGCTGCCTGAGCAGCAGTGCAGGCAGTCAAAGATGCTGAGTTAGATAAAGAGCAATTTGACTGCAAAGATACATGTCTTGACTCATGGCTGCACTTCAGCTTCATCGTGCTACCTGGTAGCAAAAACCATCAATACCCATGGCAGATCATAGGAAGACCTATAACAGCACTCATTTTACATTCACATGAAAGAGATTTGGAAATCTCTGATAAATAGATCAGGCAATCCAACCTCCATTAGAATTCAAGATGCCAGTGCCAAATTTGGTTAGATTCAACTTGCTTCAATAACCTATTACAACAGGCTTCACCATCAGAGTATCAGACTGGTTATGTGAGGTCACTTCTTCCTCTTGCTTTCTCTCCCCATGGAAATTCTTCATCCTACAAAAGAAAAAAATATGGCTGCACCAGACTGCAATGGACTTCGCTAATCTCATCACCTGAACTGGTGATCATTGTGGTGAGCAACACAGTGCCTGGAGAACAGGAAGTTAGAAGAATTAGTCGTGCTATGTAAAGATAACAAGGCACCAATATAAATCACACATTTCACAAGGGCTACATCAGGCTCTCTTTAGATTTAATTTATGTGAAGGGGAAAGAGAGGGTTGGTGTATAACAAGGAAAGAAATGGAAAGTCTTTACTTTAGTTCCTAATTCAAACAGTAATGCTCTCTGATGGCTCACACTATCACACACATCCATTAATTTTACTCTTCCTCCTTGCTTGTCATGCCATTGTATCACGAGTGTATCTGTGGGACTGGTTTACTTTCCAGTCCTGGAAGAAGGGTGGCAGGTAATAGGGATCTGCCTTACAGTTCAGGTGAGCAACTGGAAATCAAAGTCTGTGATAAGACTTAGTAGAAGTGCTCAAGGAAACCGAAAACCCTGAAACTAGGTTGTAATTCATGGTGTATAGAGTTCTTCTCTAAGCAAGACAGATAAGAAATTTACAGCAAGAATAATTCAAGAGCGTTAGCCTTTAGACAATAACTTATCCCCCAGGTTTTTTTGTAACTGTGACTGAGGTATTTTTATGTCAGGTTCCTGTGAGCTTCTTTCACCTCTGGCAGATCATCTCCATTCATTTCCCAGAAGGCTGAGAGGCAAGCTTGGACAACCCACTTTCTCCTGAAGCTGCCATGTCTCAGAGGAATATGCTGTTTCACACTGGTTGAAAACAGCCCAGGTCACATAGGTCAGCACCCAGGGAACTTCCCCTAGAACTGAAGTCTCTGTGCTAACCACATCTTACGGTAGGGGTGGTCCACGTCACCCCTGAGTGGACAGGGAGAGAACAATGTAGTGACTTCTGCTAATTACAGCAGTGTGTAGTATGCAAGGAGAAAAAGCAAGTAGCATTTAGATTCCTGATCATTTTTTTCTGACAAAGATCTATAGTCGCTTAAACCTGTGCAAAAGCTGAGGAGTAAAGTTAATGAAGGCAGCAGATTTTAGAAAAACTGTGGCTATGGTTGGAATAACAAGTACCCTAGCATATAATTCTGCATTCAGGCAGGGCTTCTGATGTAAAACAAATTACTTCTGGAGTGCTGAGGGTCTGCGGGTGTGTTGCTCTCTATTTACAAAGAACGTACACAGAATTCTGTCTCCTTGAATACAGTAGAGACAAACAACAGGAGGCAGTTTCTTTGTTCAGTAAATCAAACCAGTTTTATGCCAGCATTCTGTCCAAAATTAGTCCTTTCTCTCCCTCTTTGGATTTCTTCCAGGCTTATTCTACTGGCTCTTCCTTGGCTGGCCATGTTTGATTTTGATTGCAGTTTTGTTAGGTTCACTTCTCGCTTGCACACGTGCACCTTTGCAACTGAATCAGAATCCATCATCAGCATTTGCAGAATGTCGCAGAGAAAGCTTTTTGAGTGGCACTGCCCAGGTTTTACTTAGAACCTTCATGGTCTGTATTTGGGTTTCATTTGTTGACAAACGAAAGAAAACTGAATTATTTTGTAAGTGACCTTCTGTGATACTAGCAGCCAATCAGTCTGCCATCCTGACAGCTGAGCTACCTATATATCAGCTTTGAGCCCTGGCAGCATCCTCCAGCCTAACAAATAGTTGTGCTTATTGTAAGAAAACAAGTTAGTACACAAAGGAATTCAGCCAGCAAGTTGCATGATTGAAATTGGGAGGATGGGTCTGAATTAACTAAAGATGTGCATTTAGAGAAACATTCCTACAGCTTCAGATTGTTATGTAGTAAGATATCTTGATTCTGACTTAATAAAATTCCCTTTGAATTTGAGTTAAGCTACACGAGGCTTTATTCTGAAAAAACAGTATACAAAATAGGAATTTAATGCAGGTTCTCTAATCTACTTTAAAATTAGTTTCATTTCAAAACCTTGAGGGTCACCTTGTGTGTCAAAAAACACAACCGTTACCTCCCTGGTTCCTTTCATGACACCCATGAAAATGAAATATGTGTGGTCAATGTAATATTAATATATGCTGACATGCTTGAAGCAATATGTAACATGCACTCAGCACTGTTCTGAAAAATAACTCTTCTTGATGATACACAGAACAGAGAAGTATAACAATGCAATTTCTCCGCCAAATTTGCTCCCAGCAGCAGGGTTGATAGATATGACTCATGAACACTGCAATTTAGTAAATGGTTTGTTGCCTGGGAGGGCGATATGTCCCTGGCTGGTTCATTTAATTCATCAATGGAAAATGATGTGAGCAAGCTACTGGCTTGTCCGTGAATTTTAGAAATCCAGCTTAATGGGAATGGCAATTTGATTTGATGGAAAATGAATATTTGTGGAATTACAAATCTTAGGAATCCTGATCCTGGAAAAAAAAAAAAGAATTATTCTGAAATGACATCAATAATGTCAAGAGCTTTTTACACTTATTTGTGTCATGGATGGTTCCACTGTCGAATTTTCATATTATTTTTAATCCAAGAGTGCCAAATTCTGTTTCCACTCTAATAATGAAGGATTGGTAGCAATAAATAACAAGTTCTGTTTGATTTACTGAAAATTGCCTTAGAAAAATACTTTCTGCACTCAAGCTTTTGCAGGATTCCCTTTAGGACAGTGATTGTCTCAGCCTCTAAATGTACTCTTCCTGTCCTTCTGTATTACTATTCATGGACCTCACAATAAACAAATACACTCATAAGTCCCTCTGCCAGCTGTGCAAAGTGACTGGCTTCCTAATGAGTAATCATCTTACCTGGATAAAGGTAAATAGCATATATACATGTTTATCTGCCCAAAATGTTTGAATATAAAGGAAAATCTAATTCATATTTTACTCTAGAAAAAAAGGAGAGCTGGAGGAAGGTAGAAATGCAAGCTAATTGATGCTGGGAATAAATAACAAAAACAGTCTATGTTATTTATATGATATCATCTGAAAACATAAAATAATCTACTTTTTTTTTTTAGAATAGATTACAAAAGAATCTCTGAATATTTTCTGAAGTAAAACACTTTCTGAGGGCAAAAATTGTAATTGAAATCAATATAGGTTAGTGGGAGAGAAATAAGTTGATCCTTTTCTGACACATTACTTAGGAAGTTTCTCAGCTGTAGTCACTCCTGGCCTTATAAAAACTTCAGCTGTTCTCTAAAGCTTGAAAACTCAAATGGTTCTATGTGTTGTGCTGTGGTCCTTTGACTTTTCCCCTTCCTTTAAAATGTAAACCTATGACAGATCTCTCTATTTGTTTATCTTTTACAGCACAGAGCCATGCACATTTCTTGTTCTATGCAAATGATTAATAATGTCACGACATTTTAGCCACTGACTAGTAAATAACGCTTTGCTTCTTACCCCTGCTTCATAATTTGAAGTCTCCCACCCCCATGCATGACACACAGGACTGTCATTCTCTTTGACTGTCATTTCCTTCTATTTTATCTAAGTGTTTCAGAGTTTTCCCCAGGAAATTCTTTTCTATTCATTTTTAGTGTTTTCAGGGAGCAAACAAGATGAAAGCTTAATGAAAAAAATGTTGTCTTTCTTGACATTACTGTAAATATAGCTGATGTTTCCCTTTTTGTAGCTATGTAGGATGCAATCTGAAAACATATTAAGGCAAATAGCAGATAGTGAAGCCTTCATTTTACAGCACAGCAGACACTTTACTGAAAATGGGTCTCTCTCTAAGTCAGCCAGAACGCAAGGCAAAGTCAGAGCAACGGGTTGAGAGACTTCAGTAGGTATTTAAAACCTAACTGCTCCTCTCCACAGAAAGATGTCTTAATTAACTATTTATTCACTCTTTCTAGTGGTTTTAAACACATGAATATAACCTAACAGCTTTCTTACATGGAAAATGGGAAATAACTCATTTGAAGTCAGGTTGTTCTGATGTCTGCTAACCGGATCCTGGCAAAGCAGGTGAGAGCATTTTTCTTTTCTTTGGCTACTTCTGTGCTATAAGCACCATACAGAAGATGAAATGTCTCTTCATATATTTTACCGGCAGCTACAGTCACTGTGCAGACAACTTGCTGAACACTGTCTTCCAGAATGTCCACCTGATAATCTGATTGAGTAGTATGGTAAGTAAAACAAACCCTGTAGTACTCAGTAGTTTCTCTATCTTTAGTTAAGTCTTCTTTGTTAAAATATGGTAATTGTTCTAACAGGTAGGAAAACTTGACAAAGAAGAATTCCATGTTACCATGGAAATTGCAACTTGGCACATTGACAAAAGAAAGTAGATTTATTGCGTTAATAATTTTAGCAGCTGAAGAGGGCATGATGTCTATAGAGAATCACTGAATGACTGAAGCTGGAAGGGCTATCTAAACTGTATTTCAAAGTGGGTCCAACTCTATCGATTGCTCAGAACATTTACCAGTTGAATTCTGAGTATGGACGGAGACTCCAACATCTCTCTGAGCAACCTGTTCCAGTGCTTGACCACCAGGTGAAAATTGTTTCTTATTCCTATGTTCCAGTTTGTGCCTGTTGCCTCCTGTACATTCACAGTGCACATCCAAGAAGAGTCTAGCTCTGTCTTCTCTATATATTCCCAATGATACAGTCTTATGTAGTACAAAGATATTCACTGGAAAGATAATTTCCAGTCACTCCATAACTTTGCATGAGTTTATTCCACACCAAGACTTTGAACTTGTTATTCTTCATGAGATTCCAGTCATCTCATTTCTCCAGGAATTTGATAATTTCTATACTTCTCAGCATGTCTTCTATCAGCCACTATGCCAGCCTGGTATTCTTGGGCTTGCTGAGGCTGAACTTCCTGTCATCCAGGTCACTGACAAAGATGTTTAGTAGTGTGGGTCTTAGTATCTGCCTAAGAAGGACACAAATAACCAGACAACAGCTGGGCTGTGTACCTTGATCACACAACACCTGGTTAGAGAAAGTGGCCTCTGAGCTCCTAAACACTTACACAGATCCTCTGATTTTTGCCTGTTTCTTTTCACACAGTAATTTTGACCCTGCTATTATAATTTAGTTAATGATTTTCTGTTGTCAGATGATCTGGTACTGTTTGACGACCTGAAAGTCATGTCAAAGGAGTGAAGGAAGGAATAGGAGCCCATGTAGAAAAACCAACATGATTTTATGGCTCTTGGTATGCACTGCATCAAAGCTCTGTTTGACACAGATTTTTTTAGACGGAATGCTGTTTTCCTCTACTGCCCAGGATTCCTACCTTGATGAAGACTCTGGGAAGGCAGCATATTCTCATGGTTATATATTGTGTTTGCACAGCCAAAATGTATGATAGAAGATGTAGTTGAGTCTTTATCTTTGCAAAGATACCATTCAGAAAAAAATTCATTAGTGTCAGTTGAAATGTGATAAACTTCAGCCACAGAGAAAACCCTTACTGATTTTGAGGAATTCTTTGTTTTTTCTTCATGATAAACTAAAAGTCTGTCAGGAAAAAAAATACCAAAAACCTAAGTTTTCTCCTGAAGAGCAGTTTAGAAAATATGTCTAATGAAGGAAGGTGTGGTGTGTCACTGGAACTTAGCTGAAAATTAAGTCCCGTCATTCAAAAGTAAAGACAGGACTTAATGGCACAATTATATTCACTTTGTAAAATCCCCAAAGTCACTCTAATAATAAAATGCTTGCCTGTAAGCCTCTATTCAAACATATGTTGAAATTATTCAAATGAATATTTCAAATATGTATTTGAATACCCAACCTATACACACAACACCCCCCATCTTGGTAGCATAATTTATTAAATGTAGGATAGTGTGGATTGTGTGGTTTTTTTTTTTTTTCCTTAAAATATTTCTATAATGAAGGATAACCACACTCATTTACAAATGTTAAAATAATCATATGACGTGAGGGGAACAAAATAAAAGAGTTGCTTGATATCTCTGATTCTTCAGACCTCAGTCCTGTTTTCCCTATCCTCAGCATCCATGTGACCTCCTAAATACTTAACATGCTTTAACAAATCTCTATTACTTTATTTCTCAGGATATTGCAACTACTTCCTTGTACCTTGCAGTAAAAGTGTTAGAATAGTAGCTCATGTATCATTATCCTTGCATGACATCAGTTCTTGCAAATATCTTTCTAGCAGATACTTCAGTGTTTCCCAATTGAATTTGTGTAAACATTTTGTGCTATTAAACTAGAACTCACCTAATTTTGCACCTGTCCCTTCCTCAGTTTAAACAATCCACACATATTTCTCCTTCCTGCTATTGTTCTCCCATATAGGAAAAGTAAAGGAGCTCCAGAATGTGCAAACTGTGAAGGAAATTACATTAATATATATTATAAAGGCACATATATAAATAATGAGCTAGCGAGTGCCTGGGTTGAGTCTGCAATGGAAAAAATCCATCCCATGAAAAGCATTTTGCCCACCCCCATAATTTACAGGTATTTACTCTTTTTTTTTTTTTTTTTTTTGCACCTATAGTCTACATCCAGATCCTATTTTACTCAGTAGCCTAATAGCAATGGGGTTGGCAAATGAATACGTAGGTTGCTCCGAAAGTAATACCTCCTATTTATTTCCATGGAAACTACAACAGCCATAAAGAGCACAATAACGCTTTGCTAGAGCAAATTTTCAGCTAGAAGTTGCTGTTTTTCAACAGAGTCACCATCATTAGCTATGCATTTCTGCCAGCCACAAGCAAGAGTCTGCATGCTGTGCTCATAAAGATCTGCATGGCTGTCCAGAACATGGCTTGTCTTTCATATTGCTGTCATCACTGCTGAAACACCTACCACATGACTGTGCTCACATCCACTGTTTTGTCTTGAGATCAGTAAAAATTTATTGTGTTTATAGCACACAATTCCAGGGTGTCAAGCATATGTACAAAGAAAGGTCAGGCTTAGTCAAAAACAATGGTTTTATTTTTCACCTTGCCTCACCCGAATGTTATCCCTCCCTGCTTAGCACCACTACACTGTATCACATAACTCAGTTCTTAAACAAAAAATCATTACATCTGTATGTCTCTGAATTCCATCTCACCTTGCTGTCATTTTAGGGCTCAGCAATTATATAATTGAAATATAGCACATATGGATGAACAGTGATTTAGGATAAGCATTATTGGCCCTGGAAAAATTTTGAAGTGTTTTGTAGCTCACAGACAACTTAAGACAAGATTTACTCATCTTGCTCACAATACACAGGAAAAGTATGAGTAGAAAGTGGATAGAATGGTTAAGTTTGTTGCTGTGCAGCTACCACTCTTCATGGTTGAGCATCTGGAATATAACGGAAAAAAACTTTTCTGACCACAATATTAGATCTCAAAGAAAAAACTGATTAAACTTTCATAATTATAATGACATATGCAGAGACAAGGTGCAAGAACAGGGAACTCTGAATTTCTGGTTTAGCATTTAACTCAAGTTAAATATCAGCTGCATTCCACTAATATGCTTTGAAGGAGTATGTGGGCATTTTTCATACATTTCAGGAGTTTTCTCTAAATATAATAATGTTTAGGTATTACTGTACTTCTAGTGACTCAGAGTAAGTGATATGAATCTTGGAAAAGTACTGGGTGTCTGTGTAATGCAATAAAGAATGCATTTAGAATGGAAAAGTCCGTCATGAGCGTGATGGGATATTTAGTTTTGATTTAGTGATTTGGTGATGTACAATCTGTAAGTGAAGAGCAGAAAATGTCTTTGACCACAGTGTTCTCCTAATTGTTCTTTTACGCGTAGATGTGGATGGATGAAGGTCACCACAATCTCTAGGGCTTCTTTAAAACCATACATAAATAACTTCAGTGTTATTCTTTATTTCTATTACTCTTTGAAACTGTTTCAAAGATGCAATCACTTTCACAGAAGTACAGTTAGTGAAGCTCTTGAGAGTTAATATCTCATACTGAAAATGATAGAGGGCATATTTTTTATTGTACCACTGTCACGATAAGAAAAATTTTAATTCTGTGAAGAAAACCTTTTACACAACCAGGTGTTTCCTGAATGTTATCTCTTTTGATAGCTGAAAATAAGGGTATAATCAACTAAAATTGCAAACACAGCAGTAGTGTAAGAAGCAGTGCATCGTCTAACTACTTGCAAGGTCAATGTAGCCAGTAAATGCTTGCTCTATATAAAAAATATCATTAAGCACAATGCACAATTCAGAAAGAATGCAATATAAATCAAAAATCACATATGCTTGCAAGGAATCTCTGTGAAAATTTGTATCATATATATATCAAACACAAAACAGAACTATGTTGAAAATATGGGCAAGTAGTTGGACTTAGGCAACGATTCCTGCAGAGTCAGTGAGGAAACTGCAGCTATCCTCACAGTGCATCAGAAGCATTAACTGTAAAATTCTTCGCATGCTCAGCATGTAAGGAATTTTTTCTTTGTTTATGTGTCATACACTATTACTGTAAAATTAGCAAGTATTATAGTAACTTGCTTAAGTAGAACACAGTATTCTAGCAATATATAGAATTCTTCTACAGTGTTTTGATATATATTTTTTTAGAATAACCAGAAAAACTCACATTTGCTCTTTAGATCCCCAGGTGCACATCTCTCCTGTATACCTAGAGTTTGCTTGAACTTTTGGCTCTATATTTGACACATGGGAACTAGAGATACTGGTTTTTTTATGCTTCAACACTTCTCACATTATCTTGCATTCCTTTGCTGCTGGCTGTAGCTGATTCAGCGTGATGGTATCTGTAAACCAGGTCTGATTCCAGCAGCAAATGCTTTGTAATATTGTGAGCCAATCTCTTATTATTTTGTCTCCCATGCTTCAAAGTGCACATGTGAATATCTGGTCTCATGAAACAGCAAAACATTGTTCTGGGTATTTGCCCATTATTTCTGTCCATGCTGCTAAAATTTATAGCGTACAACTACAATATACAGCTTACGCACACAAGTAGTTTTTCTATGCCAGAAGTGCAGTATCACATTTATCATTAGCAGGAGGAAGTACACAAAACACCAGCTGGCTTTTGATGGAGTCTGAAAGGAACATTTTCTTTTCTCACAAAGCCCTTTGGCCTTACTTATAAGTTGATAGTTTTTGAGTATTTGAGTTCATCAGTAAAAATTCACAATTCCATTCAAGCTTCACAAACACAGCATAGGTGGATCCAGATTCAGCAAAACATTTTTGCAACCATTCTGCTGAGAAATTATGATTTTAGAGCCTGAATAGCTGTCGTAAAGAAGGGCTGCAGAAACAGGCTGCAGTAGCAGTGATGAGGCATACAAAGAATGATCTGTTTATAACAAAGATATAACAGGGCCTCTGCCTGCCTGAAGGCAAGATACACGCTCCACTGCCCAGCTCCAACACTGCCCCACCAGAGGAAAACTACTTACGTGGATAAACATCAATAAAGGAAAATAGCTTGCTTGCAGATCAGGGAAAATTGAAATAACCTTGCCAATAATGAGATATCAGTCATACAGAAAATCTGGGGTTTAGTCCCTCACAGAATGAAAAAAAAAAAACAAAACATTCCATTAGACAAGGTCAAAATTGGATCTGTGCAATAGATTTTGAATATACCATGATTTTTTCTAAGATTCTAGATTGAAAATGGTTGCATTACTAAAAACAGTACTTTTTTGAAATGTCTGATATTTTCATGTGTATACCTTCATTTTTTCCCTTGAGGTCATTTACAGAAACAGGAAGCATTCTTATTATGTTTCTGCTCATTGTTTAAACAACATTCTCTGAGCTGCCCTTTTAACCACATTTATGAAGTCTACAGACTGGATATCTGGTGTTGGAACCTAGAAGAAAATTCTCTAGTAGCAGAAATACAAAGAGCTCAATGAAAACAAAGTGAGATACAACAATTAATATTAGCAGAAGTCTCACTTCTATATCTCCTTGCATTTCTGAAGAAGCTCGGGAGCTTCACATATCTCAATGAAGCCTAACGAGATGCTGTAATATGAAAATACTTATACTGAAAGACAGTCAAAATCCAATGCTCTATGTTTTATGAAGTCTGCAGGTTAACTGGCTGGAATTTAAGAACTGTAAATATTTCAGGATTTTTAGGTTTCATGGTGTGTAAGAAAATTACATAGCCATGTCCATTCCCTGTGTCTTCATGCACTTCTATTCTTGGCATCAGGAAAGGCTTTGAAAGTAAACCAGCTGGGTAAAGAACACTTCCAGTGGGCAATTAGCAGCCAGGAGGCCCCCATTACCTTGTACCCAATTTTAAGAGCTGACAAATAGCACAGAAAATCCAGGTGGATCAGCATCTGAAAGGTCTGTCCCTACTTTTACAAAGACATGATCTCTCCAAGTCTGAGGCAGGATCAAAAGTTGGTTGTAAATACAAATTTGTCTATAAAGCAAATGGAATAATTGTCTATAAAGAAAATGGCCAGCAAGTCATGAAAAACACCAACCTACTTCATATGCTCCAGAAGGGATAGATTGTCCTCACAATGGTTAATGGGTATTATTATGCTGGCATATAAATGATACTTCTTTATTGTACCCAGAATTGAAGAAAGGTGCCAGTCCCTCATGCCAAGAAATGTTCTAAGTTATCACAGTGCATAATGAAACTGATTCAATTATCCAACACTAATTTTCTAAGTTTTCCTTTAAGAATATATTAATCACAAGCATACTGAGCTATTTAATAGGACATCACAGGTATTGAAATAGTTGGGTAACAGTTGGCCTACCTGCCTACTAGGTAGTTTCCTTATACATTCACTCATTTCTTTGATTTGCCCTAATTCACATCAAGAATCATGACCATGTGCAGGATAGAACAGCTCTGATGAACACCCGCTGATGTCATTTTTTTCTAACACAGTGGGAGGCAGTTCTCACTTCCTCTTCCCCATCACTCCATTTTCATGTATCTCTTTTCTGAGTGTGGAAGTTTAAGGAAAGAAGTACCAAGGAGCAGTACAGAACACCAGCACAACACTACAGTAACTGGTAGCTTTCAGGGTGTCTGCATAAAAACCCAGACTACTTAGATGAGCAGACTTGCTCAAAACACACACTGATGGCCTCACTCACTATTTATAATTCTGACCTTGAATATTTATAAGACAAAAACCATATGTGCAAATTATTCCCTTCAGCTAGCAGGAAGACTGTGCATTTATGCAAGCAAAATGACCTAAGAACATGTATGATATTCTCATCGGCAAATTGAGCACAAGATGTTATAGTTCTCACTGAATGAGAGGGGAGGAACAGAAGCAGCAGAACACAATAGAAAAGATCCCACCACTACATCTGACTCTAAATGGCTGCACAGCAAAGGAGAAGAAATATATGGAACCATGTCATCACAGGACCATGAAAAACTTCTCACCTCTCAAGATCGCTTTTGGAAGAAAACAGCTTGCTTGTTGGGTGAGACATCCAAGTCTGAGCAAGGAAGAACAGATAGAACAGCAAGCCCTATCACTCCTTGGCCTTGTGCTCAACATACACCTTACTCAGGAATAATCAGAGTCATGCTGGGACACAGCTTATTATTGCTGCTGTTTTGGCACTGTGCAAACTCCGTCAGTGTTTTCATTTCATGGAAACTGACACTTCTTATTTTGTCAGCAGGATTTGGCAAGAAATCTTTAGGCAACTGTACTTGGGAAAAATTTTGCTACCACGATCATTCCTAACGTAACTATATAGGTGCTCCATTAAACTAGTGACACGGGAAGTGCTGAGTTAGTTCAGGAAGTTGTCCAACCCTAAGGAAGAAGTATTTAAAAGAACACTGTAAATACAAACAGAATGTTAGTGAAGTAAATGGGTCTTCAGATTGAATGTTAATGGGTAGGAAAGATCCACTGTTAGAGGGTGACCGATGGTATTTAGCCAGCAGGTGAGAAATGAACGGGGCAGAACAAAGCAATGCTATGGCAGATATATTTTACATAATCTCCCAATGGAGGAACATTTCTTTGTCTTTTTCCTTGGAGGCCAGAGGACATTTCTATGCTCCACTGCTTTGGAAGAAAGTAAAAAAAGCAACTTAGTGGTACAGGTTCAAGGGGGTTCTCAGCCTGTGCTTAAAACACTTCGGTGAACATGAAGCACAGTCGTGTTTTGAGTAAACAGGAACAAGATCTAACTATAAACAGTTATGAAGCCAGGATTTAACCGAAAATCTGTAGTTCCTGAAAATGAATAAAAAGTGAAATAATAGGCTTGGTTTCACTGGAGAAAAAGGGAGCTTCCCTCATACTTCTACAGTTGCATAGGCAATGATTTTAATTTCCCATCTCTGACTTAACATTTCAATGTTTGTCTTTGATGATATGAAATAGAAGTAGGACAAGATGACCTTCAGAAGCCCCTTCCAATGACAGTTATTCTATGGTTCTTAGATTTGTTCCCATGGAAAAGAAAAAAAGAATCTAAGAACCACTTACGTGGTTACAAATACATGTGAGGCAAAAAGGAATTATCTAGTAATTTTGGTAATGTCAATATGACGAGACACCATGCTTCTTTCATCATATTCTTCCAGGTGGCAAACTACTCTTTCTGTGTACTCACAAAAGAGATAGGTACACTTCAGCTAGAGGGAGAAATGCCTTACAACCTGATCAGTTCTGCCCGTGTGTAGGTGCATGAGAACTTTCAGGCCTGAAATTAGTCAAGCTAACCTTTTAATCTGTGTGACTGGCCATAGAGAGCTGTATAAGGGTCATAGACACTACAAGTCCTTTTCTAAAATGTACTTGCTTTAGCATTTTGTGAAGCGTACATTTTTGAAGCTTTCATTTGCTAGTGCTTACAAATATTGAACCCTTCCAAGGGGTAGTAAAAGTGCAGCAGAGAAGATTCTGTGGTCTGAATTTCCCCTGAAAGTACTTAACCACTAGGGCAATTTTGTAGATGTATCATCCTTTCTCCATCACAGTTCTGTTTTTCTATCATTCTGATGTGAGAACTGATAAAACTTCAAACATAAAGAAGAAGTTCTCTACAATGCCTCTGCCTTCTGTTTCTCCTTTCTTTTCCTCCCTTCCTCTTACCCCTCACCAATTGATGGTACAGAAATGAGGAGAAATTTCTTAAACATTTTTGCTTATGTTTGACAGTACAGCTTAATCAGGCAAGATAAAACTGTGAACTGATTCCATTTCCTATTCTTTGCTGGACAGAACTCTCTCATTCCTGTTCTGCAGCACTTGGTGCCTGTAAGGAGAAAAGGACCATTCTCTTAACAGTTAAGTCAGAGACATAAAAAGAGTAATCATTAAAATCCTGCCATCCAGAGCAAGAGCCATTTATTGCCATAAAGATTAAAAAGTGCTACAGCCCTGGTTAGTAGTTACATAGGGAGTAATTTCCAATGAGTTGCTACCTGGGAATTCACAGTGCATTCACAGCTGTTCCAAATGTTATTATTAAGTTACCTTTTCCATTATTCTTTTCTTAAATTTTCCACTGAGAGTGGTGCTGCCAAGTATCCTGCTACAAGACATTTCCTGTTCCTGAAGTAAATGTGGTAATTTCTTCTGTGGTAGACAGCCTGAATTACTTAGCACTGGCAACAGTGAAGGTGGGCAATTTTCTACTCTATTTTGATGTTGCAGTTTGGATGTGGCTAAAGTCCTAACCTCTCTTCAAGCATCTCATAAAAGCCAGTAGGGCTGAGAACTCAGACTTCACCTAAGTGCATAGAAATTGAAAACAAAATAGTTCAGGACTTAGGAAATTGGACATGAAGGGAATCTTCTACAATCTACCCTGAGTACAAAGCCTTGAAAAAGAACCCTTAATGGGAACTAAAAGGACATTTTGTCTTTTGGAGAATATGTCAGAGTGGATGCAGGGGCTCACTGCAAGCACTCCCCTTGGGATTCCAGGAATAAAGAGCTCCAGCTGACATAGACAAGCAGCAGTTGTGTTGCTGTCCAAGCATGCTGTCACACCAAGCAGCTAAGGCAAAGCTTTTTTCTCAACAGAAGTGAGTGCATTTATTCTGCCTCATTCCTGAAGCAGAGAGCGTGACTTGCACACAGAGCTGTGTCTAGTTAGTTAAACTAAACATAGAGTGCTAGTGACATAGTATTAGTTTATATTGTTATCTGCTTCAACACTCTCTGAAAAGTGGTCTTCCCCTTAAATTGCTCCAAGATAGCAGGAAATATTAAAACTGTTACTCTAATGACCTGTTTTAATTGATACAGTAAAACAGTGCTTGCTAGAGATGTATATTTTCTTTTCTGCTGGCAAATTCTGGCACTTTAGAAGACAAGTAAAGCTGATAATGTGTGAAATACATGATACACGAGCTGTCTGTGAAATCTTTGTACCAGCAACTTAAGCCAAAGCAGTAGGAGATGTCACATTCAAACAGACCAGAGAAGTAGCAGTAATTCTGGGTCTAAATGAACAATCTGGTAAATGAATCAGAGGATGAGGACTACAGTCTCGTCTAAAACAATCCAAGAAGCAATGCAAAGTTGATCTTACCCCTCTCAGTCTTGGATTTTAGTATATGAGTTAGACACATGGTGGAAGAGGAACAAAAAGTGCCACAGTTCCACTGTGGAAGAAAATATCTGATAGTGTTCTTAAATTCATTTCAAATCCCCATATTTTGGAAGTTTGATCTTAAGATCAAAACTCAGAAATGTTGGACAATACAGCAGAAGTCCTGTAAAGAATGGATGAAATGACTATTCATGCCTGCTCAGGAAAGCTAGCAGATCTTTGCTGACTATTAGGTTCCAAGGCCACCTCATTTTTATTATATCAAACCTAGCTATGTTTAGTGATTTCCAGATTGAAGGGTGAAACTAACCAGATTCTATCACTTTGCTTATGTGTACGGTCCATGATCATTACATGATCTGAAAATTTGCACTGCTGTGGTCTGGATGGCAAAAGGACATCAGAGAGGCCACGAGAGGGGTCTGAGTCCAGAACCTTCTTTGTAACATGTAGCCCTGACTCCCCAAGTAAGAATCGGGACCAAACAACTCCCCATCTGGACGGTCATCATCTTCAGTTTGAAAGAGACAGTAAAGAGAACTATTTCTATTTCACTATTTAATTTCTATGGAAATGTGTAGAAGTCAGCTACTAAGTCTGCTACATGGTAGATGTTGAGAGGTTTGTTTGTTTGTTTGTTTTTCCGTGTGTGTATGTGAGGATTTTTTGCTTGTATGGTTTTTTTTTCACTCTTCGAGGTTGCATTCCCGTACTGTCCTGTATGGCTATAACCCACTCTGATGCAAAACAGAATAACTTAGTTTGGAATGAAATTTCAGTGGTCACCTTGTCCAAACACTTGCTCAGAGCAGTTCTAATCAGGTTAGTTAGCTTGTGTCCAATCCAGTCTAGAAAACCTCAAAGAACAGATGTTTCCCTGGGCAACTTGCTCCAGTGTTTGATCATCCCCCTTTCTTTTCCTAACATATGATCAGAAGTACTCACGTTATGCCCATTGCCTCCTGTTCAATCATTTTGCCCCTCTGAGAAGGCTCTAGTTGCACCTTCTCAATGTCCTCTGATCAGGTTACTGTAGACAGAAATAAAGCCTTCCCCAGAGCCTTCTCTTCTTGAGATGGAACAATTCCAGATCTTTCAGTATCTCTTTCTTTGTCATATTCTTCTGCCGCTGATAAGCTTGATGGCAGAAATTCAGAGTACCTCAGTCTCTTCCCTGTCACTAGCTCCTCTGCCCTATTGATCAATAGGCCCACATTCTCCCAAATCTTTCTTTTGATACCAGTGTACTTACTGTACATTTTTGTCATGCTCTATCTCCTCAATAGCTTCAACCCCATCGAAGCTTTGGCTTTTCCGACCCATTTCTACGTATACGGGAAATGTCTTTTCATCCTTTCCAGGTACACTATTTCTACTTCCACCTTCTGCTTGCACCCTTTTTTTGTATCTGAGCTCAGTCAGGACCAGTGTGTCCACCCACACTGGCCTTTGGCCAGCTTGCCTGACTTTCTACACATTGATATGGATCATTCCTGTTGTCTGAGGAAGCTCTCCTTGATGACCAGCCAGAAGCTCGGGCTTCTTCCTTCCAGGACAATTTCCTACAAGATCCTACAAGATCCCTGAATAAACAAATGCCTGCTCTCTTGCAGTCCAGAGTCTTGTTCCCTCCTCTCAAGATACTAAACTCCACGAGTCTCATTGTCACTGCAGCAGAGCAGCACATCCAGCAGAGCACCTACCCTCACCTGCAGTGCCCTGCATCATCAGTCACCTGCAGCAAGGAATTATCTTTAATATATTTCAGAAACCACCTGAATTGGTTGTGCCCAGTCATACTGCCCTTCCAATAGATATCTGGATGTTTCTAGTCCCAGATGACAGGGCTGTGACTGACATTCCCTAAAGCTGCTTAAAGATGTTTTTACCTGGCTCCTTTTTGTGATCAAATGGTCAGCAGCAGATACCCACTACAACATCACCTGCACTGTGTCCTCCCACTCTTACCCACAAGCTTTCTACTGGGTAATCACCTATTCTGAGGCAAAACTCCATACACAAAACCCCCTTACACAGAGCCCAATCTCTGTGTCATTGCTGTCCATCATGTCTTTTTTTCATCCTTCCATTGCATCACTCTAGTCATAAGAGCTGTCCTACCACATCTCCACAATCTCTAGGAGGTCTGAGCTCTGCAGCTATGAATGTCCTGTCAGTCTGCTTGTTCCTCATACTACATGCATTTCTGAACAGATCATTGGGATGGGTCCCAATCTATGTTTTTTTTTACTGGGTGAAGAGTGAGAATCTCCCCTGTCATGCTGCCTCTCAGAATTGATCTGCCACTTGTGCTCACACTTTTCTCTAGGTTATGGGGATGCTTCCTGGCACATTTAATGCAAAGCTTTCCTCAGTAAGTTAGCAAACCTGTTGGAAAAGACATGGAAAGTCATGTTTTGTCAAGCATATCAGTAGCCCTCATTCCTCAGAGCATTCTGTGTTTGCAGACTCTTTTGACATAAGCCATACTTCCAAGCCTTGATACATCAAATGAGTGCACTTCTGCACTGGATTGAGGAGACATCACCTCATCCCCTCTGCTGCCACTCACAGGGCTGCTTTAATTTGCTACAGGCTACTCCTGGCAGCATCATGGGTGTTCACATAGACCTTATTAAGTCCTTATTAAGGAATATGCAGAAGCACAAAGGCATGTAAAAAGTCTCAGCAGGCATAGCTTTAAAACAAACAAACCAGTCTGTGCTTATTTTGCAATAAAACATTTTTAAAAGGACTCAATCTGAAATAATATTGAGAAAAAGTATAATAATAATAAACTTGAATAAATGTAGACCTACGCACTATAGATCTGCCTACATTCTGTAGCGCTGCAAAGATATAACAAGCCTTTTTTTTCAAAACTCAAACTTGCTTACAAGGTTCATTAAAATAAGTCATATGCCTCCTGAGATCTGGAAACATTTCTGAGCTCCCATGCAATGATTAAGCCTTTCACTTTCATTTGCATTGCTCTGAAGCAGAAAATTAAGTTGGAGAAGGAAGATGCTTTTGGAGAAGAGTATGAAAAAGATGTAAGTATTAATTCTTGGAGAAAAACAGAAGCATCTATACCAGAATAACATCAGTACTTTTAAGACTGCACAATTCAAATCCTATGTGAATGTAAAAATGAGCACTTTTCAAATTCAAGTTGGAAAAAGTTCCCAGCCTTCTCTTAAATGTAAAGCAGACGATGTGAAGTATAGCATTATATGACAGACGAGTACTGTAATTAATAGCAGCAACCTTCCTCTTGGGTCTTTAATAAATATTTCTGTAGAATATCATAAAAACTGCAGTGTGATCACTGACAGAGATTTTTTTCAACAAATGTAATGTTTTAAATTAAACACTATAAATCTCTAGCTTGTAGTCTATGCTGACTTCCAACCACTTCAGACTGTTGACCAATGCCTGAATTTAAAGATGGCATGCATTAAATATGGGCAAACTTCATTCTCTCCTGCCTTTACATAACTGGAACCGCAGGTAAAAACTAACTCTGGAAACCAAGTTGGTAAGAATGCATGATCAAGAAACGCCACCTGCTGTCTCCTGGACTACTATTCCAAAAAGCTGCTGGAGTATAAGGACGTGCACAAAACTCATGTTTCAAATGAGAAAGAGCATTTGAACACAGTAAATTTAAATCCTTCCTTAAATAATGGTAACCAAAAGAGCCCTCAGATCCTCATTGCAGCTATGTACCATATAAAGTTTTAAGCAACATTTCATAAAGAAGTCTCTTGCACTGAAAATTAGAAAAATAGAGAAATACAGAATGGTTGAAAAGTATGTCTTATTATTTTCCAGATTGCTAACCAAAAACTTATATTAATTAAATTCCAGCATTGACTTCTCTTTAATTCCAATGCTCATCTTGATGAATACTCTGTATATGCAAAGTATAATTATTCCGCTGGCTACAGTATTATACTATTATTAGCCTATTATTACTATTAGCCTATTCTCTGAGGCACTAGAAACTGGAAGCTAGAAGCTTAATACACCAAATTAAGCACACAGTTGAAGACTCCTCTGCACAAAAGCCAGAACACTCAACAACCTGACACAAAAAAGCTAAATTTATGACACAAATACACACAAATCCAGGCAGTCTGGTTCAACGAGACACTGGGCAGTCTGCATGGAACAAATAAGATTTTGTCTAAATCAGATACATAAATATTAGATGATGTGGTCTTCTCTGACTTTTTACCTAAGGGAGGATATTATCAGTGTTCCAAAGCTCTTCTGGATCAACCTTCAATATTCAAATGCTCACCTCTGTCTTCATTTTGTCTGTGTTCCTTTGAATTTACCCTTTAGTCCTGTGTGGCTGCCCACCTTCTTTTTCCTTTGAAGTACTGCTGGTAATTTAAATATCAAGGTTTTCCATGCTGCTCACTGCAGAGGCCTGTAACCTGACCGACAGTGAGGTACACCAGCTCTCTATCCAAAACATAAAAGCAGGGTTCCACTCCTCCTCAGGTTCACATATCTGCCATGTTCTGTATCAACAGGTTAGTTGCCCTGATATTCTAAAGTTGCACAGATATTCTAAAAGCACCCAGGCACCAGATAGGCTATTGCTGTTTTCAACTTCTTCTGTTTTGGAAGGTGAATGAGAAGAGATATTTAGGTACAGGATTCAGATTCAAAACAGCTTTTTACAAGTTGCTAGACCTAAGTACATATGACTTAGTTATTAATGCTGGTGAACATGAATCTTCATTATACTGCTTTTATGATCACTTGCTCTGAGTGACTTACACAGATGATAAATAATTCTAATCTAAAAAGTGATTATACTTGTTCTAAGCAACTTGAAGGACTTAATTGCAAATGTGTATCAAGATATGATTATCTTGATAAACCTAATATCAGCAAATTTGAAGGAAGCACTTCCTCTGAAAAGACTTCGGTTGAGGAATCTCCTTCGAGTGACAAAAAAGCATATAGTTACCATGCAATGTCCCATGAAACCATTTTATAAGCAAAAAAACAAAATCAAATATGCTGACATATTGCTTCTGGGGAAAGAAAAAAAAGACAATAAAGTACACCAAAGATGCTTGCTTTCCTCTATGATTTTTTTGTGATGCAGAGAATTTGAAAAAAACACTTAGTGTACTTTGATATTCCCTCATCGAGGCTTTGGCTGTGGGGAAGGTTGCAAAACACTACATCAGGCACCAGCTCAGCCATCCCAGGGCCCCATCCAACCTGGCTTTGAGTGCCTCCAGGGATGGGGCATCCACAGCTTCTCTGGTAGCTTGTGCCAGTGCCTCACCATCCTCTGAGTAAAAAAACTTTCCCCTGACATCTAATTTAACTTTCAAGTTTTGGTTTAAAATCATTCCTCTTTGTATTACTATCTATGTGAAGTTTCCTTCCTGCCTGTAAGTTCAATTTAAGTATCAGAATACTGCTATCAGGACTCCCCTGGGCCTTTTCTTCTCCAGGCTGAACAAACCCATCTCCCTCAGCCTCTCTTTCTGGAAGAGGTGCTTCAGCCCTCAGAGCATCCCTGTGGCCCTCATCTGGACCCATTCCAAAAGCTCCACATCCTTCTTGTTCTGGGATCCCCAGACATGGACTCAGTACTTCATATCATCAGCAAACTTGCTAAGAGAGCACTCAGTCCCACTTCCAAATCACCAATAAAGATGTTGAGAAGAGCACTAGTCCCAGGATAGACAGCACTTTTCATTGGCCTCTATCTGGACACAGAGCTGTTGAGCACAACCCTCTGGCTCTGACCATGATTTAAGTCTTTGAGGAAAAACTTCAAATTATTCTGATCACTTGTTTTCTGAATAAAACCCAGCATTAAGGCATCAAAATTCAAATAAAAAATCTATATGATCTACATTTGTAATTCAGTTTCAGACAAGAAACTTAAACAATTTCCCACAGTGAAGAAGGAAAGAAGACATTTTATTCAAACATGCTTCTAGGTGACATTAGTTCAGTTTAGCAATAAATATTGAGCTATTCCAACAGTAGATTTGACCGAAGCAGTTTAGCAGCCTGATAACTTAATTGTTTTTTATTTAAAAATTTTGTTGGAATCTTCTTTGAACTAGGAATCTGGAAAAGCATGTCTTCCAGTGTGCATGTGGTTATCCGTCCTGAAGCTTGCAGTTTGGTATAAATATCTCTTAATTTGGCAGAAAAGTCAGGGTTTTTTTCCATCTTTTCCCTGGCTGTGGCCAGCTGAGGAGGGGAAAATAATACACTGTTACAATTCAGCCAGCAAAGATCTCAATCAAAAACCGTACTGAAGACAAAGGAAAAAACCCCAAACCCATCAACATACACAGCTAGTGCAGTGGCTTATAAGAAAAGGAATTCAAGCAGTACACACATACATGAACAGGCAACATTGGAAATGCACTAGATACCTATTAGAGAAAGTTTATTACATTAAAAACTTTCTCAAAGAAATACAGTCTTATTTGCAGTCTTACAGCAGACTAACGCAATTGTTTTCTATTTAAACCCAAGCAACACAAGTGCTTCCCGAAATCTATTTTCCAAATAAGCACAATTATTATTCCATAGCTAAATGTAGAGTTCAAATCAGTAAGTCATACAAAAGAACAATGGAAATTTCAGTAAACTATGCCATAGATGGAGTAGGAGCTAAAGAACGAATGAATCTGTAAAAAAAGATTAGTAAACTCAGTAGTAAAAGGAATGGGCTAGGACAAATGCTTGGTCTTCCTAGGAACTGTTACAAATTTACAGAATAAAAATAAAAATACAACACTGACACATGCAGTTTTTATTGCCACAAATATCCATTAACTGTGCTTTGAAAGGCATACCTCCTTTTTACCTACTGCTAATGTATCAATTATTCTGCTGCGAAACAGCACTAAAAGGGTAATTATTTAATTATTAGCAAAATCTTAAAATACATTGTTCCATACATGTTCAAAATAGGCACACTAATAAATTTCAGGAAAAGAAAAAGCAGTGCTGCCAAGCTGAAAGGGTTTCATTCATACACACATTTCCTTCTCAGTGACCAGTACTGTAAAGGAAGCTATCATCTCCTATATCACACTTCTCTGCATAGCATCACAGATGTTTGCAAATACTACTAAGTAATACAATATGAGTGTGATCAGGACTTTATTCTCATTTTTACATCAAATGATGCCAGCATATAAAGCAAGGGGAATAAATTATTTAAGGCCTCTAGGGAACTCTTCATCTTCTCTCAGTTGAAATTCAAACTTCTAAAAGCTAGATTCTCAATAAAAAGGGAAGTAGACAGCTAAGGACTTTGCCCAGCAGCACAATAAACCAGTCAGCTGTCTTGGCATCTGAATGTATCAGAAACAAAGCAGTTTTAGTAGGATATACTCAGAAACTTGAAGCTCTGTAACTGAAAATCGTAGCTTAGTTAAGCACCCAAGACCTCCTCTCTGACTTTCCTTACAACCCCCAGGTCTGCATCCCCAACCAGCACACATCTGTGATGACATACTTGCCTGATTCTGTTCATTATGTATACTTACCACTTGCTCAGAAAATTCAATTTTTTTCACAAAGGGAGGAGTATCTACGTCCATGGCTGCCTCTAAAGTCTTTATTACTTCTTCCAGCAAACCAGATCTGAGCTGGACAAGAACCTTAAAAGTAAAATTAAATATATCCACAAAGTAATCATTAGAAAGAAAGCCTTAAAAGAAAATATTTGAGGAAAACATAATGAATGAAAGAATGACCAAAATACTTTTCTAGATGCTGGGCTGATAAAATCCATTAATTGTGAAGGCAGACAGAATGGTCAATTTCCACATAATTTTTTGTTTCGTTTTGTTTTGTTTTGCAGCTGAAACTTGGAAAGGAATAGAGAACCTGGAGCCTTCAGCTGCTCTGCACATGAGAGTTGTTTGCCTTTTAGAGCATATTTATATTGTAAAACTCTAATATAAAGCAAGCATACTTACTTTAAGGTTACTGTATACTTTATTCTCTGTTTTCCTTATCTGAGAACAATAAAACTGGGCTTGTGCTATATCATCCTGAAAAGGAATTAAAAATAATTTAAAAAAATACAGCTAAATATATGACACATTCCCACAATAAAAGCCTGAAACAAGAAGCTCTTACAACTTCTCACTGAAACACAAAAGCATCTACAACACTTTGACCAGGTCCCACAGCCCAGTGTAGCATCCAGCCTGTGAAAGAAATACTCCACACCGGAGTTTGCATGTTAGCTAGCTCTCCAGCATAGCAAACAGTATTTTCAAATTTTAGTTCTTAGATCAGCAGGCACATGAATTCATGTAACCAACACCAAGCACAAGTGCACCTTAAAAATAGAAGAATTACATCCAAGCTTGATTTCGGCACATGTCAGAGTACTTAAATGAAGTGCAGAACATGATTAGTAGATATCTTATTCTGCCCAGCATTTTTAACTTTTAGGATATGCACATTAAAGTACCACATCTGTAACACCAACTGATTTGTAAGGACATTTACACATAACACTGACATTTACAAGGGATCAAGAGACATCTTATTCAAAGCAAGATCAAAGATGCCAATGAACATGCAGTTTTAGGAATAGTTAAGTGTAATCTGGATCATTAATCTGTTTACAAAACAGTAATTTTAGCTCAATTTTATATATAACAAATTACCAAGGATATTTCATGATGTTTCAGAGACAGATTTTTGTTAATGTTAATGAGAAGACCAAATCATACCACCATGCAAACGAACAGATAAATTTCTATGACACTATTGTTCAGCTGTGCTGTCTATACAGAGATTATGCAAAAAAAATCAAAGAAAGCATCACAAAGCTTTAACCTCTTATTTCATTCATCCAAAACAGTTACCAATATCAAATCTCTAGTTCTTTAAGACACTCACAGTCTGATCTCTCTTTAGATACGCAAGAGAGAATGTTCATAATTTCCTCAAAATGTACACACAGGTTAATGGCAGAAGAAACAGTATACATAAGGATTTCCTAACTCTTATTCTCCTATTCAGTCTTTCGCTCCGATCTGCTTCAAGTCAATACTTAGGCACTTGAGATATATGGAAAATCTCACCTTGAGGCAACATACTACTAAGGACAGGCCATTCTGAACAAAAGGGCAGTACATATTGCAGTCCTTGAATTTGCCTCTATAGACAAACATTTTGAAGAGCTTACTGCACAAGTATTTAAAATTATTTTTATCCTATTTGAAGGAAATCATTACTAAGCATCAACATCTGCAGGACTGGGCCATGGGTATATCAAAAACCACGAGCCCAACTTTCCCCAATTTTGTAAGAAAATTCTACGTCTAATTGTCAGCAGAAAAACCCATCTGTGCATTAGACACAAGACACATGCTTCAGAATTTTGACATTCAGTTTATGTGGGAGTTACCTATAACCCTTTCTTCAGGGCCATAAAAGTTATAGTACTTAAAATAATTCCCTAGGTCAGTTATGCTTCCTCTTCGTTAGCTTTCTTCAGCTGACTGTTGTAAAACAAAATAATCTTGAGATATAAATCAAAAGAAAAAGACACTATACCTGCTTCAGAGCAGATGCCACAGCAAAGTAGAATGCTCGCGGTGGTAATGTGTCACCTTTTAGCTGTGCTTCTTCAAGCAGTTTTGCAGAGATTTTGCAAGACTCCAGGCTGCCCTATGTAGAAATTTCATACATACATTGCCTTTGTCAGTCATGTGATCTGAAATTACTGTAGGCAACTGCAGTGACATTCAGAAGGCATTCAGAAGTAAATGTACCGTAAGGCCAGCAAGGCAATCTATGTCTGAACCAAGGAGATTCTGTATTTCCTGAGATATACAACACCAAAAGATGACATTTAGTGCTACAGTACTCAGAAGAGGGTAAAAATAACCACCATTTCATTCCTTTGAATGTTTTGGCTTCTACAAAAGAGACAACGACCCCTGGGAGTCAGCTAAAAGCAACATTTTCAATTTTCCTACCATTCCCAAATTAGGAAAAAGGCTGACTTTTTCTAATTCTAATTCTAAGCTATTCTAAAAGGGTAGTTTATGAAAATCAGTGTTTCCCAAACATTAAATTAATCAGCACCGCTGTATTACAGAAATATGCACACAAGTAAATTTGAATATTCAGCAATTTTGAGCCTCTCTCTTAAGGATTATATTTGGCAAGATGTTTCCAAAGTAGACAATCTAATGTAATATAATCTCAGAAGAGCAGTGGCCAGCAGGGACAGGGAGGTGATTGCCCCTCTCTACTCTGCCCTTATGAGGCTCCATCCAGAATACTTGTTCATGTCTGGAGCCCCCAGTACAAGAAAGATACAGAGCTGTTGGAGAGGGTCCAGAGGAGGGCCACAAAGATGATCAGGGGACTGGAGCACCTCCCCTGTGAGGACAGATTGAGGGAGATGGGCTTGTTAAGCGTGGAGAAAAGAAGGCTGCGGGGTGACCTCATTGCAGCCTTTCAGTACCTAAAGGGAACCTATAAACAGGAGGGGAATCAACTCTTTGAAAGGGTAGATAATGACAGCACAAGGGGAAATGGTTTTAAGTTGAGGGAGGGAAGATTTAGGTTGGATGTCAGGGGGAAGTTCTTTACTATGAGAGTGGTGAGGTGCTGCAACAGGCTGCCCAGAGAGGCTGTGGATGCCCCATTCCCAGAGGTGTTCAAGGCCAGATTGGATGGGACCCTGGGCAGCCTGGTCTAGTATTAAATGGAGAGGTTGGTGGCCTGCTTGTGGCAGGGGGGTTGGAGATTCATGATCCTTGATGTACCTTTCAACCATGACCATTCTGTGATAATAGTTTACATATTTGCTTTTTCCAACATAGAAATCTTGCATTATTCATGAGCAGCAATAAATTGCATCAGTGCTTCATCTCCACATTCAGTTAGCAATTAAGTACTCCAAAGGTCAAGAATTACCAGCACAGTTTACTTTACAGGCATACATAATTTGCATCTTACCTGTAATGAATGATATACGGTAATAACATTAATGTCATTATTTTCAAAAGAAGCCTAGAGTAAAAGGCAGTGTGTTTACCTGTGCATCATTTCAAAAACCACCACTATCAAAAATAATGCTCTTCACAATGGAAATGGTAAAGAGAGCTAATTGAACCCCAAACAATTTAAAACCTGTCAAACTTTGAGTTGGCAGTAGCAGTTTTCTAACAGCTTGTACCAGTGTCTTGGATAACATCCTTCATGTTCTTTCCTAGTATCAGGCACTGATCTCTATTCCTACTGTTCAAAGTGCCATTCATGTAAAACAGCAGCTGTGATCTAAGATTGGGTCATCTTTCGGGTTTTAAGGGATACTTCTCCATTTTACTTCTCAATGGTTTACACAGCTTGTGAAAATACCTTTTGAATGACATAATAAATGTCATGTTCTTTAAAAATTTCGAAACATTCTGACCACAAAAAAAGATAACTATTACACATACACATTTCATTATTATTAAAAGGCTTATAGCACTTGGAAGACCATGGAAAGTAACATGTTAGAATTTTAGAGATTATGTAAAGCTACCATAGACTGAGTAGACCTCAGAGAAACACAATGGGATTCAGTGAAAGTCATAAAAAAAAGAAGGATCTCTTGTTTACCTTGGGTAATAGTAGACCCTACAAATATTTAAAACTTCCTATTGGCTGTCCTCAGAAATACTTCTCTACACTAATTTCTTTGTTTATCCACTAGCAATAATCAGAGCTTTAAGGCTTGTACATTCTCCAGTATTGGTCTCTGGAACAGTTCCTTAAAAGAAATCAAGAAAGTAAAAATCCAGCAGTATTGTTAATGGTACCAGTGCCATTGTTTTCAATATTCAAATCATATATCTCAAGGACATTTCCCTTCAAGATTTTTCCTCAATTTTCTCATGTTAGCAAAGCAAAAGCACTTTGAAGCTTCATGGTTCTCCTCCTTATTTGGAGTCTTAGCATTCAGCATTAGCAGTTGAAAGAACAGATTAAGCTTTTGAAGGAGCTCTGCCTAATCCTCTTTAGCACATGAGGAGTTATTTTATTGTTAAAACAACTGAATGTCAGCTTATGATCATTTCCCCTCGATTTTTATGAATTTGTTAAAGAAATTTAGGTTGTATTGATGGGCTGACAGGCTGGATCAGTGAGCTGAAGCTTACTGCATGACATATAAAAAAAAAAACAAGTGCCAGGTCCTGCACTTAAGTCACCATAACCCCAGGCAGCGCTACAGACCTCGGGCAGAACAGCTGGAAAGCTGCATGGCAGAAAAAGATCCGAGGCTGCTAGTTGATAGCCAGCTGAACATGATTCAGCAGTGTGCTTAGGTGGCCAAGAAGGTCAATGGCATTGTATCAGCTTGTATCAGAAATGGCGCAGCCAACAGGACTAGGGACGTGATTGTCCCCTGGCACTGGCAAGGGCCCATCTTGAGTGCTATGTCTGATTTTGGGTTAAAAGAAAGATATCAAAGCATGTCCAAAGCAGGGAAAGAAAGCTAGTGAAGGGTCTGGAGCACAGGTCCTGTAACAAGGGGCTGAGGGAACTGGGACTGTTCAGTCCAGCGAAAAGAAGGCTAAGGGAGCCCTTATCACTCTCAGCAACTAGGCTGCAGCAAGGTTAGGGTTGGTCTCTTCTCCCATCCATCTAGTGATAGGACAACTAACTAATGGTCCCAAGCTACACACCAGGGGAGGATCACGTTGGATATGAAGATAAATTTCTCCTATGAAAAAGCAGTCAACGATTGGAACAAGCTCCCCAGAGGATTGGTAAGGGCAGCGTCCTTCGAGGTGTTCAAGAAATGTGTAGATGTGGCACTGAGGGAAATGGTTTAGTGGGCTAATGGTTGGACTACATGATCTTAGAAGTCTTTTTCAGCCTAAATGATTCTGCGATTCTAAATAACAATGTGCCAGATTCACTGCTGAAAACAGGTGCAGAGACAGTAGTAGAAAGCAAAAGTCTCAGGAACCTCTTCTTCTGTATGCTAGGGATCCAAGCCCTCATGCAACAGGCCATGGAAAGTAACATGTTAGAATTTTAGAGATTATGTAAAGCTACCATAGACTGAGTAGACCTCAGAGAAACACAATGGGATTCAGTGAAAGTCATTACTTTTCACAGAGTGGAAGGGACAGAGTGCAGACCACAAAGTAATGTTACAGTTACAGATATTGTCTAGGTAGATGCTGGGAGCAAACACAAGCTTATAAACTAGTGTTGTAGCACACCGTCACTGTATTTCTACATTCAGTACTTCCTAAAAACAGCACTCTCTGGATAGAAATGGTAGCACCCCTAAATGAACTGCAGCCATGAATCACTAGCTTGTTTTAAGTGCAAATTTTTTCCATAGCTCTTTTTGAGATCCACTTACTGCCCCAGTCTACGAACATAAAAGCCATATGGCTATCTCTGTTTCCTTGACCTAAAAGCAGCTGCAATTCATCAGGACTGAGACTTCCAGAAACACCTCAGAAAGTACTTCAGAGTTACCATTTCTGGCTGACTCGTTTTTATCACACATGTGCTCAGATTCACTGTATAGTTAACTGAGAAATATGAGGAAATTTAGCCTTGTGGATCATTTTTCTTCAGCCAGTGTCTATTCCAAAAAGCATGGTTAAATTGAAAAAGAGTTTTCTACTGTGTTTGGGAAGGGCCTGTTAATACTTCAAATTACAGAATTGATTAAAATCTGGAGAGAAATATAAAGAAAAATGTTTGGCAGACTCTCTTTGCTATAGATGGTGAGTAGGGAAGCTACTCTAAGAACTGTTATAAAACCTATGTAGCCTAATTCCTTATTGTCTCACAATTTTTCTAAATGTACTATTAAGGTTTAGGGGAAGCCTGTCTCTCACTGAAGCATTCATTTATCTTTCTTTTGTCAACTCAGCTAGCATGTAATAACAGATCACCTTTGAGAACTTTAATCCCTGTCAAATTTGGGTGCAATTGTAAAAATGTTCCAAGATTTACTTGGAAGAGGAATGGGAGGGAGTTATCTGTCAAAAAGAATGTATCATATATATCCTGTCTCCCAAAGAAACCAGACTATAAATCTAATATTGTGGCTGTACACTTTGGCACAGTCCACAGAGAAAGAATGCAAGCAGTTAATCGAAGGCTGTATCAGATTTGTTTCTTAATGTTAATGTCCTTGTAATTCTTTTGGAGATATGCTTTGTGATATATCGCTGGTATTGGAAGCCATATATGTACAAAAGATCATGAACAGTGAAGTGATTTATGACTTAATTATGTCTAAAATATTTGCATTAGATATAAAATCATGACTGGGAACATATGAAAATGTTAAAATTCCAAAAAGGAAGACACAGAGAAGGCATTTCAAGTACTTCATCATGTTAACTGAGAATATTTACCAATTTGTAGCATACTGCAAATGCCAATAAATAGGTTTCTTTGTTGAAAGGTATTCCTTGTGTTTTCATTTCTGCTAGGACTTCCAAGGCACCTGCCAAAAACACAGTTGTGTTACTCAATTCAGAAATTCAATGCTATATGTTTAATGACTTGAAAAAATCTCAGCATTGTGTGTGCTCAGGAACTTTACTTCAAAATCAGAATGCAATCTGACATCTGTTAACTTTTTACAAATTAGTATATTTTAAGAACCTTAACAGAGAATCAATTGGATGAGACACTGCTTCAGAGATAGGAAGCTTTCAGTCTACACTAGCACCTGACTTTACTGTTCTATTATCTTCACACAGTCTGAAAGCAAACATCAGGAAAATTGACAACGCCATTTTTTTTTCCCTCATAGCAGTCCAGAACAAAGACAAGTCACACAACAAAAGCTTCAACCATTTTCAATCTAATGCTCCTCACTAAAGCATAAACTTCATTACACTGTAACACTGCATTCTGCTTCAGATCTAGTTCCTTTAAGGATGATCCAATCTCAGCCTTTAGGACAACCATTGAGCTGATTTGCCAAGCACTGTAAGACTAAGTGCTGCACATCCAACAAATTCCAAAGAGCGTGATTTGCTTGGAAAACTTACTCCATATTCTTTTCAGTCAAATCAGTTGATTCCCTGTCATATTATCAGAAAAGACCAAAGTGTGATTTTATGCACTTGCCTTAAATACTGCAGTAGCCACTCTGTGCATGGAGGCTAGGTAAGACAAACCAAGATTCCAGCCTGTTTTCTTACCAAAGGAAAAAGGGTACTATCCACTGTTCTGACAAAAATCAGAAGGGAGGTCCACCCACGAAGTTGTCTAGGGTGAAGCAGTCAATTTTGTACCTCAAGACAGCCACCACCAAGAAGGAAAGAAGGGTGACTTTCATAAGCAACTCCTTCCTGAGAGGAATGGAGGTCCCTATATGTTGGCCAAACCCTACCCACAGGGAGCTGTGCTGCCTCTCTGGGACTTGAGTCAGGGATATTTCTAGGAAAACTTGCTAGTCTGATTTACCCCTCTGATTATTATCCTTTCTTGACAGCTCAGGCTGGCAGTGACTAAGTCACTGAGAGAAGCCTGAGGACTGTAAAAAAGGACTTCAAAGGACTGGGACAGTCGGAGCACACAGTGGGTAAACAGTTCATATTTTGCTTTCAGTAGCAGGGAACAATATGTTGTTGATAGACTAGTGTCAAGAATTTGGGGTATTTTTTGACTATGAGGTTTACTCGGTGCCTGGCATAATGGCTGCTGACAGGTCTCACCCGTCTCAAAGGAGGGAAATGGATCCCAGCCCAGGTGCTGGCAGTAGTCATTGAGAGGGCTTTAAACTAGGTATGAAGAAGAAGGGGATAAAACCAGGCCTGCCAGAGATGAGCACAGAAGAATGATGATGAGATTTAGGGGTAAGGCAAAGGGCTCAGCTGAAGTGCATCTACACCAATGTATGCAGCATGGGAAACAAACAGGAGGGCCTAGAAGCCATTGTGTAGCAGGCAAACTATGACTTAGTTGCCATTATGGAAACATGATGGGATCGCTCCTATGAATGGAGTGCTGCAATAGATGGCTTTAGGCTGTTCAGAAGAGATAGGTAATGAAGGTGGGGTGGTAGTGAAGCTCTCTGCGTCAGAGAGTGTTTCAGCATTGCTGAGCTCAGGGCTGCAAATGAGAGGACTGAATTTCTACGGGTAAGGATCAAGAAAGAGCTAACATGGGTGGCATGCTGGTGGGAGTCTGTTACAGACCAGCTAACCAGGATGAAGAGCTGGATGGGGCTTTCTATGAGCAGCTGGCAGATGTGCGACTGCCAGCCCTTGTTCTCATGGAGGACTTCAACTTTCCTGATATATACTGGAAATGCAATACAGTGCAGAAGCAGTGTAGGAGGTTTCTAGTATGTAGGGAGATAAATTCCTGATGCAGTGGTAAGAGAGACTAGCAGAGAAGATGCCCTGCTAGACCTGCTGTTCACAAACAGAGAAGGTCTTGTGGGAGATGAGGTCAGGAGCTGTCTTGGACAAAGCAACCATAAAATGGTAGAATTCTTGATTCTTGGTGAAGTCAGGAGAGGGGGCAGCAAGACTGCTATCCTGGACTTCTGGAGGATGGACTTCGAACTGTCCAGGCAATTGGTAAGAAGGATCTCTTGGGATTCAGTCCTGAAGGGGAAACAGGTTCAGGTCGCTCACCCCAGAAGAAGGAAGTCTTAAAGGTACAGGAGCAGGCTGTTCCCTTGTGCCACAAGATGAGCCCGTAGGAAAGAAGACTGGCATTGATGAACAGGGAGCTTGGATGGGGTCCACCTGAAGGTGGGAGGGAGCTGGTGGAGGTGATTAGCAAGCTGCTTTCTATCATCTATCAGCATTTCTGGTCAACCAGAGGTCCCAGAGGACTAGAGACTTGCCATTGTAATTCCCATATACAAGAAGGGTTGTAAGGAGGATTTGGGGAACTACAGGCCTGTCAGCCTTACGTCAGTGCCATGAAAGGTTACGGAATAAATAATCTTGAGGGAGATCACACAGCATGTGCAGGAAAAGTGGGGAATCACACCCAGCCAACATGGGCTCATGAAAGGCAGGTCCTGCTTGATTGAGTGACCTGTGCAGTCTATGAGGGAAATGCTGTTACCATAGTCCACCTGGACTTCACCAAAGCCTTTGACATTATCTTCCACAGTATCCTGCATGGAGAAGCTGGCAGCCCATGGCTTGGACAGGTACACTCTTTGCTGGGTAAGGAACCAGCTAGTTGGCTAGGCCCAGAATGTGGTGGTAAATGGACTCACATCCAGATGGCGACAGGTCATGTGGTGTGGCCCAGGGGTCAGTAATGGGGCCTGTCCTGTTTGTTATCTTTATTGGTGACCTGGATGCAGGCACTAAGTGCACCCTCAGGAAGCCTGCAGACAATTCCAAATTGACAAGAAGCAGTGATTTGCCTGGGGAAAGAAAGGACCTACAGAAGGATCTGGACAAGCTGGATAACTGAGTTGAGGCCAGTGGGATGAAGTTCAACAACACCAAGTGCCAGGTCCTGCACTTCGGCCACAACAATCACAAGCAACGCTACAGCCTTAAGGTAGAGTGGCTGGAATACTGTGCAGAAGAAACGGACCTGGGGGTTTTGGTCAACACTTGACTGAACATGAGCCAGCAGTGTGCTCAGGTAGCCAAGGACAATGGCATCCTGAAAATCAAAAACAGCGCTGCAAGTAAGTGATGATTCTACTCAGGCCTGGTGAGGCCACACCTTGAGTACAGTGTTCAGTTGTGGGCCTCTCAGTCTCTAAGACGACAGTGAGGCCATGGAGCACGTTCAGGGAAGGATAGTGAAGATGGTGAGGAGTCTGGAGCTTAAGCCTTATGAGAAGTGGCTGAGGGAGCTGGGATTATTTCCTCCAGAGAAGAAGAGGCTCAGGAAAGACCCCGTCATTCTACAACTACTTGAAGGGAGATTGCAGTGAGGTGGAGGGTCAGCCTCTTCTCTTGTGTAACTAGCAATAGGAATAGAGCGAACAGCTCTATCAAGTTGCACCAGGAGAGATTCAAGTGGAACGTTAGAAAGGCTACTTCTCAAAGCATGAACACTGGACAGCACAGGCACTGGAATAGGCTGCCCAGGGAGGTGCTGAAATCACCATCCCTGATTGTGTTCAAGAAACACTTAGATGTTGTACTGAGGGACATGGTTTAGCAGGAAATACCAGTGAGAGGTGGATGGCTGGACTGGATGACCTCAGAGGTCTCTTCCCACCTTGGTGATTTTATGATTCCATGATTCTATGAAACACAGAACTGCTAGAAAAATGTGTTGGAGAACTTACTGTTCTGAAAACCGTATAAAACAAACTTAGAATAGGGAGACACACACACACACAAAAAACAAAACTACAGGAAATTAGAATCCAGAGAGGAGTTAAGCTTTTAGAGAACATTAAAGAAGAATGTTCCAATCATAATTCCATATGACCGCAAGATGGTAAGAATGCCATTCCAAGTATGAAACAGATAAAGCCTTCCATCTTTATTACACAATACAGTACAGATATTTTGCATCTGTACTGATTTATATGATGTTTGGTCTTCTAAAATATTGTTAGTACTTCATACTGATAAAGCTAATCAATATTTATACACACACTCATAGAGAGAAAAGTACGCTCTTCTAAGTGCATTTGCACTAGAAAACTCAGTACTTACTTTTGTAAAGACCCTTTTTAAACAACATAGTCATCAAAATATGGAAGGATGTACTCTCTGAGAAAAAACCATGCAAATTCTGTAGAAAAACATACAAACAGAGTGAGTTTTAAAGAAAGTTAGGATAAAGTAAGTGAGCATTATTATGGTGCACAGCGTTTATCAAGTCTTCCCATTGGAATGAGCTGCATCTTTACGAGTTCAGTATTTAATTATTTTAGTTCCCTGACTCCTCTGTCATGTAACCTCTAAACTAGCAGTGTCTCACTATACTCAAAAGCACACTTAAACAGATATTTACAAGAGATTCCTACTTCTATGCTTTTTTCAGTGACAGATTGTGACCTTTAAGTTAATGCGAGCAGAAGTCTGACTAATTGCCACTCCAGAAGCTTAGCAGATATGCAGCTGCAGCTGAATAACAGTATTTTTGGGGTAAAGTACCACTCATACGAAATAAATTTCAGCTAATCACAATATCAAATGGTGAATAGATCCACACTAGGGCTTAGGTCATGACAAGCATAGTAGCAGAACAAAGAGCAAGTATATTTTACATTCCACAGCATTCACTGCATGGTATGACAATATGAATAGCCAGATGAAATGTCAAAGACATTAAGATAATTTTCTGAAGCAGGGTCTTAAGAAGTGATACAGTACATTATCATCCATCAGTTACCAAGTCCTGTAAGTACTACAGGACTCATCTTAGTGACTGATCTCAACTATAACCAAATAACACCTTCATATACTTAACACATACCTAATCTAGGAACAGGAGGCCAAGCAATACTTTTCCCATTTTCAGTAGGTATATCCCATACCTGGATTACCTATCATAGAGCTGACTTACCACTAGCCCCCAGTTTTGAAAATAGAACATTCTTGCACAGAATCATCTACATATACGTATGTACAAACAATATTTTGTCATAATAGTGCACACAGCATTTCAGAGATGTTCAAAACCAAGTCCTTACGTTTCTTCAGCACTTCAGAGGGAGTCCAAAGTACAGACTAATTAGGTAAATCTGCTGGTATAAACAATCTAAGGAATTTAAGCGAACTGCTACATAAGAATTCAGAAGTGATCACTTCCAAGAATTATTTATACAGGATGGATATATGAAATAGAGAATGCAGGAAAATATGCATCAGAGCTTTTTTGAGGAATTATCCTTGAATCTATACTCTTTACTGAAATGATGCAATTACACAAAAGTGTGATAATACAAAAGTTAGTCAAATTAACATGTACTTTACTTTTAATTACTGTTTAACTTTTAAATTATTATTTTTTTAAAACAAAAGCTATATAAACAGCACTGTTAGATTAACGTGATAGATATCTTTGCTGTTGCAACAGATACACAGGGTACTTTAAGTTTCTGAGGTTATGCGAAGCACACCAATTACTCATATTGAAGTAGTAGGTAACAGTGATATTAGTGAAATATATAGAGGAAATTACCTGATCTTTGATAAGTTCTACTGCAGGTGTTTCAAGGTCTAGTTCAAAACATAGCCTCATAAAGAGGGGCCCAAATTTAAAACTATGCAAGTCTGTCATTCCACTCTGTTCATGGTACCTATTAGAAAGACTCAAAAGAGTTAATCACACAACACACAGAATTTGCCAAGGGAAAACAGCTTTAAATAGGCAGCACAATCTGCATGTGCAGTGACAGACACATTGTTTTTCTATCTTCAGTAAGTGGCATTTAGATAAATAGAGAGACATTTTCCGCAAAAAAATGTAATTTTGACTCAACCAATAAAGTGAAGTAGCAATATGCAAACTATTCTACTTATAGTGAAGACATTCATATCAGATTAGTTATAGAATGCATCCTCTTCACCAGAATTGCCAACTACTTTACTATCTATTCACAGAGCAATTGCACAGGAAGTTGCAGTGGTCCATTTTAGCAGTGATGCCTGCTGCAATATTTCAACTTTTTCTAAGCCACACTAATTAAAAAATAATATTTTTTTTGCTTTTTTTTTTTTCCTTCCCAAAACTTCTGCGTGGAATTGCTGGGAAGGCTTCCATTCACAAATCCTCCTGACCTGCCACTGATGTTTCTAGACCAGTTTATAAGCAGAAACGTCATAGCTGGAAGATGCCTCTGAGCACACCAGTACCTCCCAGCTTACAAGTGAAGTTCCTGTGTGGCTCACTTTTCTATATATAGCAGGACACCAGTTCATTCCCATAGCTTGACTTTTCTTTGATTGAGAATCTGGGACAGGCTGGAAGATCCGAAGTAAATGAAAATGCAGTCTTAGCCTATTGGACTAACTATGCAAATTGTCCCTGAATTAGGATAAACCCTTACCTGCAGACACAGCTTAAGATGATCTAATAACAAAAGTGTAAAATAAAGAGAGAAAACAATGTTACCTGGATTGTTACAAGTACCTGTAAATAACTTTTTTGGCTAGCTCCACATCAGATGAAGTCTGACATAAGTGCAGTAAAATTTTTAATTCATTTTTGAGAATAATTCTATTTTCCTTTAATTTTTCTTTAATATTTTTAAAATATGGATCTGAAAATGAAGCACATTATAAAAGCAATCTATAGACAATTCCATTATTTGTGTTGCATACCTGCTACTTGAAACACAGAGACTCAGTGCAGCAAAAAGCCTGTTTTTTCAGAATAACTATTATACTGTTATAACTACAATATTATAACTATAATAAATAAATAGATATATCACATATTTTGTGTAACAGATTAGTTATTACTGCTTTTTTTTCGCTTCTAATCCAAAGTTTATTACAAGCCTTATTTACTTCTTTTCAGATTTCAGTTGCTAGCCTGAACACCAAGTATAGAAACCATGTGCACATACATGCAAATACATGGTTAGCAATCTGTTTTCATTAGTTATCTCCAGCTACTGCTTGTACAACAACAAAAAGGTGAATTGTTACCTGTAAACCCAAATACGTGGCTTTTGCTTAGGTATAATATGAAGCATGTCCAATATGAGTATGTCATTATCACAGCAAAATAATAGCATTATTATTTATCAATGCTTGATTCAAACTCTGCTATTACTAGGTATAAATAAACAATTATTTCAATTCTGCTTAACTCTATTTCAGATGACTGGTTTATGTAGAACTAAATTTGATATCTGTCCTTTCCTTGGAACTGAAAAACACTCAACTATATCATTTGGAAGAACTGCCAAAAGTTTGCTATCACCAAATACCTACAGACGATGAAAAAGGTGCAAGCAGTAGATTTTAAGGATGGATTTATGTTTATATTTATCCTCTTTAACGTATAGAATTTATACAAACTGACACGACAAAGTCTCTATCAAGGAAAATCCACCATTCTTCCTCTTTGATCAGTTGAGGGAACCTGAACTCGTTTTTCATATTCAGAGTTTAGAGACATAATCTAGAATCAGGCATAAAACTGAGAGGTTATATGATGTAAAACAAACAAAAAAGTTATTGAGTTCATTCTCTTAGCTTCACAGAGCAGATTAAATCAATTACTGGCATAGGTCTGTTCTGGACTGTTAAGAAGGTATCAGGATTTGCATTAACCGTCTCTGCTGAAGATGTATTTGAAGCACAATTTGTAGACTAAGCAGTACTTTACATTAGACTACAAGATGAAACTGGAAATGCAAGGGCACAAACATTTCAGGTCCTTTTCTAATGTCCTTGCACACCTGAATGTTTCTCTACATTTTTCAAGATGACATAACTCATGCCATTCTTCAAAGCTTCAGATCTGATACTTTTAGCTGCAAACAACTTGCAAGAGGAAGATGCAAGCTATTCCTTTCACTGTAATCAATTTTCTGTATATAATGGTTTTGACCATCTTCTTTCCAGTACTCACATTAAAATTATAACGGTTCTTACCAAGGAAATATAAATACCTTTATTGCCATGAAATTCATTTCTAATTGCCACTTTTGCCTGCTGAAATTCTGGTAACTTTATATTATCTTCTGTTAGCAGATACCGTTTCCCTGCCATAAGAAAAATAAAGAAGTTTAAGTTTTACATTCTACCAACTGCTTTGATAGTGCAGAATTTTCCAATTCCAATTATAACTTACAGCTTTTAACTATTGTGTGATACCAAATTATTGGCAGCACAACACTAAAAGACTGCAAGAATTGCAATTGCTCACATCACTGAGAAAAGAAACAAAAAACCCACCAACCACTACATCATAGCTTTTCTGTATTAATATCAACAAGGTTAAAAAGGCATGTGTTTATTGGATGTGCAAAATAAAAGCTTATATATTAGGGATGTTCCCCTCTTGCCTAGCTAAGATACAAGTGGATTCTGCAGAAGAATCCTGCTTTTGTAAGGGTCTGCCTTGTCGTCTCTCTGCTGCTAAGAACACCTTGGCAGCACAGCTGCCATCATCACTGCAGTATGCCTGATGCTGGCTGCCCCTGTTGCTGTGAGAAGACAAAAAAGGAATATGCAAAGATTATAATTTGCTATATAGTAATGCTCAAGAGACCCAGTGAAGCTGCGGTGCAGGCAGACACCAGAGAAAGACAAACACGGGTCCAGAATCAGAAAGTTAACTCTGGATGCCAATCTCAGCCAAAGGGTTCTGTAAGCTGCCTGAGAAAGGTGTCACACAAATGCCATTTGTCAAGATCTTGAGCAGCAGATTCCTATTTGTAGCAAACAATCTGGTAACAAAGAATCTTTGCAGCAGTTCACATTGTCACAATCGAATCATAGAATGGGTTGGGTTGAGGAGGACCACAATGATCATTGAGTTTCAACCCCCCTGCTATGTGCAGGGTCACCAACAGCCAGACCAGGCTGCACAGAGCCACATCCAGCCTGGCCTTGAATGCCTTCAGGGATGGGGCATCCACAACCTCCTCGGGCAACCTGTTCCAGCACGTCTCCACTCTCTATGTGGAAAACTTCCTAATATCTAACCTAAACCTCTAAATCTACTACTCTCCAAGTCTTCTGCTTGTGAGAAGAACGACTCTTAATCGAGAAGGGGTAGGAGGAAGTACTGACCCAGGGAGGTTACACATCAACTTCGCATCTGCCCAGCAAGATGCAACAAAGCCACACAGCCGAAGTTTGTTTTCTGCGTGAGACATGTTACCGACGCGCAGGTAAGAATCCGCAAAGCAGCACGCTTATCTCTTAAATTTAACAGGAGGATTACCAGTGGGTAAAACAGGAGTTACCCTAATTTGCCCCGCCTCGTGGGAAGCCCGACGGGGCCTTCGCAGACAGCCCGTGCATCTCAGGGAGCGGACAGGTGCTGGCGGGGAGCTCTGTGCAGCGGAGCTGTATTTCCGTTCAACTCATCCCCCTGTATTTACCCCTCTCCCCCCCCCCCAAATCCACCGCCAGGCGTATCGGGACTACAACTCCCGACATGCAGACGGCTGGCAGCGCCCGCCATGCATGCTGGGAATTGTAGTAACCAGCCGCTCTCCCCCACCCGGTGACCGGCGCCGCGTCGCCCGTATTTACCTGCGGCCACGCAGCCCCAGCAGCCGGAGGCGGACAGGCGAACCGCCGAGCGCCGCAGCACCACCCGCATCACCCGCCGCGACCCGCCGGAGAGCACCGCCGCCATCTTGTGCCCCGGCCTGGCGGGGGCGGAGCGTTGGCGGGCCGGCCCCCTCCCCACCGCCTCCTCCCTGGGCGCCATGGCTGCCGCCGTGCTCGTGCGAGGCGCGCTGCGGGGCGGGAAGGTCCTCGGCGCGGCGGCAGGTCGGTGGTGTGCGGCGCGGCGCGGCGCGGCGCGGCGCGGGGCCGAGCTCTGTTGGGCCGGGCCTCCGTGGGAGCCGATGGCTGAGAGGGCTGTGGGGCACGGTGCAGGGACGGGCCGTGCGCGCAGGCACTCGCTCTGACGCCGGGACTGGGGCAGCTTTCAGAACACGAGGGACAGAGACACGTTCTCCGTTCGGATGTGCGGCTCCCAGCCTGTCTGCCTGTCTGGGACACGGGGGTCGTGCGGGGCGGAGGGCAGCCCACCGAGCCTGAGGAGGATCTGGCGAGTGAAGGGGCAGAAGTGTAGTCCAGGCCGATGGTTTTGAAAGGCTGTCTTTGCTTAAAAAATAAAACAAAACAAAAAAACCAACACCGTGTGAAGGAACTGAGCTTCACAAGGTTGGGTAATTCTATGGGCTCCTTCCTGTAAATGTCTGGAGTTATTTCTTTATCTCCCTTCAGCCAGTTCTGTCCGTCATGCATCTTCAGGACCTTATCATCTGTCAGTGATGCACAAACGTGGCCTGTGCTCCTCCAGTGGAAGCATTTATTTTGCTTCAGAAAGGAAGACAGTCTTCAGAAACTTTAAGATATGAACAGTATCTGGAAAAATGTTTGTGAACCCTGTGGATCACAGGAGTTCAAGCAAAGAGTTGATTAAATGTGTAATATTTCACAGATGAATGTTCAACTTTCATTTCCAGTGAGAAATCTGTAAGGGTGGAGAAAAACATCAGCCAAGAACAGAAAAGTCTTTCTGTGCATATTTGCCACTTATGCCTACATCTAGTTAAGCTCTAACATCTGATGAAAGGGCCCGTGAGCACCAGGAAGATGTCTTTTATTGTTTATAATTTCCCACCTTAAAAAACATCTCTTATTTTCTTAAATGTGGTGTTCAGTTTTGGGAAAAAAACTGTTGTATGCTGGAGAAGTCTTTTAGGGGGAAAACTCTTCAGTTTGAAAAATAACAAGGTAATGGCATTTCCAGGTACAGGGAATCCAAGCTGTTTAGATAGCTACTGCTGCTATCATACAGTTTAATGCGTTTGAGTCAGTAAATGTAGAATGGAATAGATAGATAATAGATAATAATAGAATAAAGATACTTGATAGAAAGTTTATATGCTTACTCAGATAGTCAACCTGGCTTTTTTTTTTTTTTTTTTTTTAGGTAGAAGATCTCTTCTTTCTGCAGCATATGTGGACAGCTCAAAATGGGAAAACAGACAAAAAGAGGAGCATAACTTGGGTGAGAAAAGCTTCTTTATTTTTCCACCACTTTGACTAGTGTCTAACACTATAAATGTCTTACATATTCAATGCTGTAATTCTGAAAGAAAGGATTTGTCCATTTACACAATGTTTGGTTTCTACAAGCTTTTTAATTTTTTTTTTCCCACAAAATCTAGACCTTACATGAATGTCACGTTTTTGTGTGTGAAATCTGTAACAACTGATTCTGATTACAGCTACTGTTTTAGCTGTAATGCATTGCAAAAGAGGCTCATTCTGTAAGTATTAAAGGACTCAAAAACTCTCTAAAATGCTTATTTAATTAATATTTTCTTCATAATTTTGCGAGAGGCAAAAGTACATCCTGATGAAATTTTAGATTTTTCTTTTGAGGTAAATTTGAGATGACATACCAACATCTTATTGGTGACTATGCTGCATAGTAAGCATTACGGAAAATGTCTATTCTACAGATACATACGCATTGTTTAATAGGGGTAGAATTTTTGTACCATAAGTGAAACAGTTTTGGAGACCTCCCTGATGCATAATCTTTGTCTTCTATTTTCTGTTTCTTAGCACTTAAACTATATTTGTTAACTGTATCTCAAATTATGAATCTGAAAGAAGAATCAAGAGGTGAAATTTGAGGGCTTTTCTCAAACCAACGGGGGACAGACGAATCATAATATTTTTAGTGCACTAATTTATTTGTTATTTGCCTGTAAAGAGGCAAACTGATTAGTCAGTGTTTTACAGTGCATGGACCAGAACAGCTGGTAGGGGTTGATTAATATAGCTTGGATCCAGCAGTGCCTTGAAACTCCTTACTGTCAACCAACAGGTGGTGTTCAGTAGTAGCAGACATTGACATCCCATTGCATTTGAGCCTGTCACTTGCAGATAGAATACAATTAATATTTTGACCAACTTTATAGACAATACTAATCTATTATAGAAGAAAACGTTGTATAGTTTCTTCTACAGTCCTTGTTTGGCTATCACCAGGCCTAGCAAGACCTGGCAAGTTTTTGCTGCTTCCCTGCCAAAGATCTTGATCCAAAGCAGATACTTGCAATGTGGACTATGAAGAACTACTTTCCATTTTCATTCTGTTAATTCAGTGTCGGCTGTGTTAGCATTTTCCAAGAGTGGGCAACACTAGAGATGTTGGCTCTGTTGATCTCAGTTGCATGGTTGCGCATACGGTCTTCTGTGTAGTAAATGGTGGTTGTAGCTGGTGTGAATTCTTTGTGTTGAGGAGATACTGCTTTGTTTTTATTCCACACAGTTTCAGAACTGTTATTGTGCAGAAATATGGCATGAGAATGTGCTAATGGGAAAAAACAGGTATTTTTGATTTAAAGAGGAAGGTATTATTTAAATACATATAAAGCCAGTTCTCTGATGCAGTGGTGTGCTGCCATGTTGAACTCACTTACTGCATCTATATAAGATATATTCTAGTCACTTCTCTGTAGTATCAATTTAGCAATACAAGCATTAGCAGCCAACTCCAGTACAGAAAAAAATGCGGGAAAGAAAAAGATTGTATTTTGTGTACACAGAATATATATATTTTTAAATGTAAGTACTATAAATGTCTTATTTTGGAATTTACAAACCTTGTGGTGATAGGAAGATATGGGTTTGGAAGAAATTTGAGCTGTACTTACTGAAAAATAGATAGCAACAGCACAGGAAGCATGACTGGACTTTGATTGCATAGTGTTTCAGTTGGTTTGTTGCTAAACAAGGGTAAAATTAAGCGATAGCAGGTATCTTGATGAGAAAGGTTGTAGTTATCCAAACCTAAGAGGTTGGCAAAATTCAAGTGAGATAGATAATAGGTTTTTTTGTTTAAAAACAATATCCCGGTACCTGAAATGGCTTATCTGAAACACCAGGTGGCAGCACTTCCGTTGCTAAGTCCCGTCATTTCCAATTGAAGCATTCTTTGGTACAAGGCTGTAGTTCTTTCGAGAAGCTGCCAGGGATGTGGATAAACAGAGAAATGTTAAACATAAGCTTGTACTCACTTCAGCCTTCCTTCATGTTTTTCTTTCTGGAAAAACCTGGGGCTCAGTTTTATGAGCTTTTAAGTTGCTGTCCCATCTCTGGGTTTCTGACCTGTCCTGGACCACTTCAAGGAGTTAAGGTTAGCTCATGTTCTGTGACTTTACATATTAAAATCATTAAAATTCTGCATGTGAACTCTCCCAGTGTAGATATGTGTGTAACAGTCTTGGAATTGAGGCTTTTTATTTATTGAAATTACATTCTCCTTACATACTTAATGTTTCCTAAGGTAGACTTTTCATCTTTGTGAGCACCTAAATAAAAGAAATGCTTGGGAGTTGAGAAAGACTTGGGAGTTGAGTATGGCCTATAGTGGTTTTAGGTATCAGCTTCCAATTTTCAGTGAGGTGTTTAATAGAAGTTGTTCTGGAGTAGATAATTATGTCCCAACCTGTGCATCTATCAGATCCCTGTAGCAAATGCAGATTTCTGAATAAATATTTTTCTGAAAACACAGAAGATGAGTGTTGGCTGATAGTTGATATGTTTAGGTGAGGACCTAGCCATTGACCTGGAGATAGCATTTCCTCTTCTCTTATTTTTATCACTGCTGGAAATGCCCTTGTAGTCTTCACCTGTGTACTCCTTCCTGAGTGCTGGAGAGAGGAAATGCAAAGTGAAATACGGATACTTTCTGTAAGGATATTTCCACAGAAAATGCTTTACCATCTAAAGGTTGATCTGCTCTCTTAGTGGCTTTGTAGTGTTACATGGTTTTTGTGGCCTACATGATTTGAGCATCCCATGTTGTATTTTGCAAGAGCTGGTCCTTGCCTTGGCACCTTTGCTCTGAATTTCCCTTTCATTTCATGGTGATGAAATACTCAGTTAGTTGGAGATAAGCTGCTTGTCAAAGATGATCTTTTGGTGTTCCCAAGAATACTTTCAAGTGTCTTAGGAGGGAAAGTGTTACGTAAATACAGAATACTGTTATGCAGCAGACTGCAGCATTATCCAAACTGAAGAGTCAAGCAAGACTTCTCATTTTATGGTAGCAAAAAGTATTTGCGTGTACCTTGTAATTTTAGAGAGTAGCTGTAAGATTAGGGTAGCAAACTGAATACAGTTTGTAGTGTTAGAACTGTATATCTCTCAGTGTTAACTGGTGGTACAAGAACAATTTTAAATCACTTTTTCTATGGTTACTAGTACAGTGCTGCTTTCTGTCCTTTCCAGTATTGCCAGAATAAATGGTTTAGTCATTTCTGATGTGGTGCTCACTTCAGGGGTTGAGGTCAGATGACCTTTATGGAAAATGAATAGTAACAAGCCACGCCATCAGCTCTTGCACTGCAGCCAATGGAACTGATCCAGGAGCTGTGGAATGCAAAAAAGAAAAGGAGGTGCAAGTGATAGAGATAATACATTGGATTCCTGTGCATGGAAAACTGAAAGAAGAGAATATAGTTGGAGTCTCTAAATATAATAGATTGAAGGTCATCGGTTCTTGTCTAACAGCTGATGCTAAACAGCTTAGTCTCCGAGTCATCAATTTCCGGTAATAGTACAAAACTAAAACTATAGATTAAATTCATGAAGTTCAGTGTTAATCTACCTGTTCAGCAGTCGAAAGCTTAAAATTCCTGTATGGTCAATTTAATATTGTTAGATGATTGCTGAAGCAAAATGCTGTTACGTTAATAAGGCACTGGCACAGTGCCCAGTTTGATTAATGGAATTTCTTCTGACCTGCTGTTTGTCACTGTAGGGTATATGAGTATGGTATGGCTTGTTTCTGTGTTTCTTTGTTTTATCAAAGAAGAAAGGACGAACACCAAAGGTACTGTCCAGCATGTGTGAAGCTTGAAAGCAAACATGAATTATCAGGACATCTGCTTAGGCTTTTTAGATGAGTTATATTCGTTACCTCATCCAAGACATTCTAAGGTTGAGAACCTTTCCTTAAATTATTTCCTGTTGGAGTATTTAAAAATAATTGAAAATATTATTTTCATACAACTTCAAAATGAAATATTGATAAGGAATCAATTTAATTTCATGGACTCAGGTTATATTCATAGAAACGTAGAATCCTTAGAGTTGGAAGGGATCTTTAACGGTCATCTAGTCCAATTCTGCTGCAATGAACAGGGACATGCACAGCTCAATCAGGTTGCCCAAGACCTTATCCAGCCTTGCCTTGAAAGCCTCCAGGGGCGGGACATCAATCTCATCTCTCAGCAACCTGTTCTAGGTGCCTCATTCACCCTCACTGTAAAAGACTTTTTCCTTATATCTAGCATAAATCTCCAGCCTCCTTAAGCTTGAAACCATTTCCCCTTGTTGTGTCAGAACAGATGGTACTAAAGAGTCTGTCCCCTTCTTTCCTGTAGCTCCCCTCCAGACACTGAAGGGCTGTTATCAGGTTACCTTGGAGCCTTCTTTTCTCCAGGCTGAACAGCCCCAGCTGTTCCAAGTTATGTGATAACTCTGTATTTTTCTGTAATATTGGCTGATTAAACATACTATTCTTCTTTTTTCCTCTAGCTGAATTAGCCAACTTAATGGACAGAACCTATGAAAGAAAGCTGCCTGTCAGCTCTTTGACAATAGCCCGGGTAAGAAAATAATTTCCGATCATGAAGTGATGGAAATGACAATGGAATGCTTATGAAATCAAGGGAGCTCAGAGGATGTAAATGATATCACCTCTGCTGTGAGCTGTGGGATCATAAATGTCTTGTTATACTGTTCAGTTGCTGTATAAAACTGTTTTATTGTTTCTTTGAGCTCATTAGTTAGCACCTGGACTGTTGAGTCTTCAAAGCAGAAATAGAACTTTTTCTCAGAAAAGCTGGGCTTGACTTTGTTAGTGGGCTACACTTTTTCATAATATACATTTCCTCCCTTCCTGTGTTTTCTGTCTTTATTAGTGAGAGCTTATGACGTCCTCTCAGGTACTTCATAAGAACCCAGGCTGGGAAGGAAATGCAGTGTGTTAGCATACTGCCTACATTCTGAATCACCACTGTGGTAACAGTATACTGGTACACTAATGCTAATTAGAATTCTTAGCACTATTCTCTGTGGAGTCACAGAACAATTTGTGTAGTTACTGAACGTTCTTGATTACTGGCTCTGAAAATATCCATAGAAGAAATGGATGTTCTTCTCCTTTCTATTGCTTAATCACATTTACTTTGTACCCTCCTCATGTTTCTGCTTCGGGCTGACCTCTGGACTGGTTAAGTGACATTTTCAGATTTTCAAACAGCCTCCCTTTCTAGTACCTGGATCTCACATAAAATTCAGATTTTCTAAAACGAACATAAAGTACACAGGCATGCTGTTGCCACACTTAGAGATGAGATCTATATATATCTATATATACAAGGAAAGTTAAGAAATTAAAGAACAAGTACCAGTTGTCTTGAACTGTAATTTTTAGCTTATTTTTAGGTTGAAGAGAAACTCTGACCTTCCTAACGTGTTTTTTATGTATTCTGAGCTAAAGACATTGTGTAACTTTATGCTCATGTTGAACATACCAGAAAAGAAGATTCACTGTTAGCGTAGGAGGAAGTCTGATCAAGAACCTTGCTTTTGTAGTTGATAGCACTGGTAATTTTGTGAGGTTTTTAGTGGGAGGAAAGTTGTACTTTGCAGCTTGGAGGTTAATTTATTTTTCTTACTGTTATTTGTATGTATGGTAAAATATAAGATGCCATCATCCTTCAGAATTGATATTATTGATATTGATATTACATTATATATTGATATTACATTGATATTATATATCAATACACAAAAAAGGCAAAGGGGAAAAGAAAGCTTTTTAGAACGAGAGCAAACAAATATTGAGACTCATTGAAAATTGGAAAAAAAGTTAGAAATTGAATGCATGCTCAAGGGATATATTTTAAGCTAAGAAAATAGAAAAAAGCAAGCAAAATAGTGTGTACTGTGCTGTAGGGACATGGTTCTCAGATTGTCCCCATGTGCAATACATAGCGTTGCTTATAGCTTGGGGAAAGTTGGCTGAGTGTAGAAAGATTTTATTTTCTGCAGCCCAGAAGAAACCTGACTGGGAGCAACTGAAGACTTGAAGACCTCCATTATTGTTAGATACCTAAATATGCAGAACAAATGTGTTGTGTGTATTCAAGTGACATTTTCTTCTAATATGCTAGATAAGTGCTCCCTCTTAAGCTTTTATTTCTTATTTTTTAACCAGTTTGTTGACAACATTTCTTCACGAGAGGAAGTGGATCAAGCTGAATATTACCTTTACAAGTAAGTGTCTTTACTAACAACATAAACTTTGAGGAATACAAATACATATCATGAAGTCTTGTCCTTTTAAGACTGGGACTCTTTTGTGTGCTGTAAAAATACATGTGTCTGCTATCTTTCAATTCACACCCAGGGGCCTTTTTGATAACTTCCCCTTTGTTTTGGCTATTTTCTTTCCAGACCTCTGCCATTAAATTCTGCCAGGCATGTTAGTCTGAGCTGCTGAGCAGCTAAAACTACTTCCAGTGACAATTTAAATTATGGTTGCTGGAATAAAGGAATTACATCTATTTGCAGTATTTCCTTCTCAATCTTTTTTTGTCTTTCAAGTGATAATTTAATTAAAATGGCTATATGCATTCTGTAAGTGCAGGGAAACTATCTTGTTTTCTCAGAATGAACATAACTGTAAACTGGATTGCTGCGGTAATGATCAAGACAGCAAGGCTAAACAGAATATGGTTTTGTTGCTTTTAAAAAAAAAATCTCCTTTGTTCTCTCTGTCCCAGATAAGCTATGTTAACTTTATTGCGGGCATTGTTAGGGTTTTCTGCAACTAGTTTGTGTTGCTGGTAGTATCAGATTGAATGCTTCCTTGCTTCAGATCGATACACCTCAATATTGATTTTGAGAGGGCAGTAAATCTCACTGATCCCTAAAATAGATTAGTACTTTCATGGATGATTACATACACATTTTGAGACATAGTGTTCCTCATGGAGAAAGTAACCAGTATTGTCAAAGTGGATGAGAAAGCATGTTACAAACAATGTCATGTGTTTATATGTAAATAACAATTGTTGTTACTTTAATGAAGTTTATGGTATGGATGCTTTAAGTAGACTAATAGTTGTAAGTGCATGAGTGCATGATACTTAAGATCTCTGTGATCTTCTGGTATTTCTGAGCGATAAATGAACCTCAGCTTCAAGTTTGCTATTACAAGTGATATCTTACAATGAAAAAATAAAAGCAGGAGGAAGAATCTTTTATAAAAGTGCAGTTAGCGAAGCTTCATTTACTTCTGGACCACATTTCATTTGTCCTGTCATATGAAATTTAGAAGTCATTCTGGGATTCTTCAGCAAGCCCTGGAGAGAAGAAAATACGGAAGTCAAGTCTGTTTAAGACCACTCTTTTTTTTAATTATTATTATTTTACAGATGCACTGTTAATATCTTGTTTTAGCATTCTTGAAGTTTATTACATGTAATGTGCCACAGAGACTCCAGTTCTCACTGGTTGAGTTGGGGCATCAGGACAGCCAAGAGGAAAGTTTAATAGTTTAATTTCTGAGCCTTAAAATGCAGAAAGTAAAATCCTGATAGTAGAATTAGATGTTTCTATGTAATGTATCTTAACAGCTCTTTCCTTCTTGAAAACAGGAAGGTGAGAGAGTGGCAAAAACTTAGAAATACCAAAAATCTTCTGTAGTAGAAAGAAGAAAATAGAATGGGGAACTCTAACATAAATATCTTCCTCCTTCTCCATCTGTGGCTGGTTAGTACCTCAGCTTAAAATACAGGGCTTTTTTTTCTTTAAGAGCACTTTGTAAAGTAGAGGTTTGCAGTTCAGAAATAATTGCAGTTATTTACAACTGCTCTAGGATGTAATTCTCCTGCAGTTAGTAAGATTAGTTATGTGTTCATCAAGTATGATCATTTGTAATTGATACAAATTTTAGTAACTGATAAGGAGAAAATAGAAGGATACCAATGTGTATAGTTGGAATTTTTCTTGTATGTTTCCTTATAATGTTGCTTGGTTCTGCCATTGTAAAATGTTTAATCTTTTGGTGATGCTAGTGTAAGTTTTCCAGGAGACTTCATTCTAGCATGTTACATGAAACTATTCTCAAAACGCATTAGCATGCAGGTAGTGAAACACAGTATAAAGAGGTCTGTAATTCATGTGAAAATGTAAAAATCCCAATTATAACGTAAGCTTCCCTTTCAAATGAAAATAAGTTTGCTAGCTTCAGGAAATACAAGATGTGGTTGGTACCCACAAGGTCTCTTTTATTATTCTTTACATTTTGTGCTTAGGCTAGAGTTCAAATGAAGGACACGTTTATAAAGATATCTCCTGGCAGCTGGGAGGATGTTGTCACAGAGTCCTGCAAAATTGGCCACACTGTGAGACTTAAGGAGGTGGAAGAGAGGCAGAGTTAAGAAATAGAGAAGCTTTGTCAAGAAATCTTTTTCTAGCTTGTTACTTCATTAATGAAAAACAGTTCAAAGCGCATTTTTTTGTTCTATGATGACAGTGAACTTTTTGAAAAAAGAGAAAAGCTGAAAAAGTTTTTTTGTGTCTTCTAAAGCATACAAATCCATTGTGAACAAGTGGCATGTATGTTTCCTGGTAAACTGTCTATATGTGCATTTGCCTGAATGTAGCTATGCAAGATGCCCCCAGAGTCCTGTGTTTTTCCTCATAACTACTTGTAGAGTGTAAAGGAGAGATTTTAATGTTTATCCTCAGTGTTGCATGTTTCTGGCAATCTGAGTTAAAGGATAGTCACTTTCAGAGCCCTTAAAAGTTTGGAAAATATTTGTGGTATGAAAGGGCAAGCTGTGCCAGTGGGAGGATTCAGGGGAAGAAAAGTGGCGTTTCCATTTTCACTGTGTGTTTTTTTTCCTGAAGACAGGAGTGCTAGAGCTTGTAAGCTTTGTAGAGTGGGCTTCTATTATGTCTGGCAGGACATTGTTTTGAAAAGTAGTATTTTGGAGTATCACTATAACGTGTTCAGGACCACAAAACACAATGTACATATTATATTTAGTCCTTTTTCAACTTTTTGTGCATTTAAAATAGTGAATATCTAGCCGCACAGTCTCCATAGAGGATCTTGAGCTCTCAAAAATAGTTATGTGGAGACTGCTTTGCAACATTGTGGAGTATGTCAGTAAAATGGTAAAGGCATGACATCACCTGCTTTCAGTACTCCTCTTTTTGTTCTCCTCTGAATATCTCTCCACCCTAACTGTCAGACTTAAAAACCCTTTCATCTCCTAGGATCTCAGTAGAAATACTAATCAGAATGCACTTTCTGCTAGATCAAAGACCTGCAGTTTGCCTTACTTCGTCCTGTCTCACTGAAATGTCACTATTTTTCACATTAGGGTGGTTTTCAGATGATCAAAACATTAGCATAATGGCAGTTTGAAGGCTGATTGAGTATATAGGTTTTGTGCCAAGAATGATTTTCAATGTGTTTGAAAGCTATTGTGGAAATTTTATGTTGGGATTCCTTGATAGGTTGTTTAATTGCATTGAACTCGTGACATTGGTGTAGGAAAAAAATATATACATTGTCAGTAAAGTGCAGATGTTTGTCTGTGGGTGTACTCTCCAAATTCTTGTACAGTCTCACCAGAGTTTTTTACTTTCCTTGACTGATACTCGCTCATTGGAAATTAAGTTAGTTCTACAGAGTTTAGTGCTTACTACCTGAAAGCAGTATTGGATTATAATAAAGTTACTGTATCAAACTATTGGAAGTTCTTCTTAGGCATGCTATTGTATCTTTTATTGCAGAAAGTGGCATTTTTGAAGCTTAATTGCAGCAATTTAGTGATTTTAGGAGAGTGGCACTTTCCATATGTATGAAAATGTGCTTATTCCTTGCAGTGCTAGTGTGTCAGTTACTCCAGTGATGTGTGTAAAGTAAGTTTCACCTGTATTATCTTTATCTGCATATTTGATTTTTGAATGTGAAAGTTGCAGTGTTTGATACTTCAGTGGCAATCAACTGATTTAACATTCTGAAAGCATCTAGTTACTCTAAACTACTGCTTATAATAAAAGATCACAGTGCACCCACAGAAGAGGTTGTCTTTTGGCATACGCTGTGCATGCTGTTCATTCCCACTAAATTGAAACCTGACTTGATATATCTGCAAAATGTCATGAGTCCCATTAAAGTGCTCCAGCAGAAATTGAAAAAGGAGAATAAACAAACACAAAATCCTACAAGATACTTAATTCTTTCTTAGAGTTGTCTTCTTTGTCATGAAACTGTAACTGACATAGGCTTGACTTTAGGTCCCTTCACAGAAATGTGTTAAAGAAATACATAGATATACATAAGTCAGAAATATCTGCCTGGTATTCAGGTCATGCAGTCATTACATTTTGAAGTGATGCTGAGAAGTGATGGAAGTTTCTGAGAGGAAAAAAACATTCCATAACCAGAAGATATGTTTCACTGATTTGGATAACTGTCTAACCTGAACAAGCCAAAATAACTTCATTTGCGAAAGACTTCAATTACTCTTTGGCTGCGTTGGAGTTTCAATGAAAGGAAGTACCAAAGAGGTTTACCTAATTAGAATGGTCCAGTGATTTGCAATAAATGACTGACAGGAATACTGATTTTCTTTTTTCTAATGTAATTGCACATGGTGGTCAATGTTTGTTGCTACTTCATAGGAAGAACTGTTGATCACTATCCAGGTAAGTGCTGCAGATGGAAGAGTGCTACTCATGTAGACTTCACAGCTCTTCTGGTCCCTGCATTCAAGTCGTTTCTGCAATACATGCTTACTCTCCTTCCCATCTTTCAGAGTTTGTCCACTCTTATTGTGTGTCCATAGTTTTTTCAGAGTTTGAACCATAGAAAGCTTTGGAGAAAATAACTAGCAACTACATTTGGGAAACCAGAGCGAAATTTCAGCAAACTGAGTCCTGTAGTCCTATCTCATTCAGGTAGATGGACTCAGTGGAGTTGCATTGGAAAGTGTTAGAACAGTCAATAAAGGTATAACACAGGGAAGTATTCAGAAGGATCTCTTCCTGTAAAACAGATCTTTTCAATCATCTTCTTTCTGTAGCTAATATGGCCTTTTATAAAAGCTGTCCTTTAAGCTTTGCAGAAACTAGACAAAATTTTCAAGGCACTGCAGAAAAAGAGAGGGAAAAAGTTGGAAGACTTGCATTCAGCAGTAATCTTTTTTTGCTGCGTTGCGTAAATTAAAGAGGGATAAGAATTTGAATTTTAAAAGCTCTTCATATTTAAAACCAGTGGAAAGTAAGATTACTCTGCAAAGTACATTTATGTATTAATATCAGAGGAAAAAAATCCACAGTAATTCTGAAATAAATAGCATGATAAAGTTGGTCAAATTGCAGCATAGAGAGAACTGACATGGTCACTTCATCAGTGATATTGACACTGAGAGTAAGTGTGCCTTCATCAAGTTTGCAGATGATACCAAGCTATGTGGTGTGGTTGATGTGCCTGAGGAACGGGATGCCTTCCAGAGAGATCTAGACAGCAATCTTGCACCTGGGTTGTGGCAACCTCCACTGTCAGTACAATCTAGGGGAAGTTAGGTTGGATCACAGCTTAGCCAAAAAGGACTTGGGGGTACTGGTGTATGGGAAGCTGGACATGAGCCAGTACTGTGCCCTCACAGCTCAGAAAACCAACTGTATCCTGGGCTGAGTCAAAAGAAGTGTGGCCAGCAGGATGAGGGAGATGATCCTGCACTTCTACACTGCACTGATGAGGTCTCACTTCATCCAAATGTGGGGTCCTCAGATACAGGAGAGGCATGGACCTGTTGGAGCACATCCAGAGGAAGGCCACAGAAATTATTCAAGGGATGGAGCACCTTGCTTACAAGGGCAGGCTAAGAAAGCTGGAGGTTCAGCCTGGAAAAGACAAGGCATTGGGAAGATCTGGTAGCAGCCTTTCAGTGTGTAAAGGGAACAGATGCTTTACCAGGTTCCGTTGTGATAGGACAAGGGGAAGTTGTTTCAAGCTAAAAGAGAGGATATTTAAATTGAATCTGAGGAATAAATTGTTTACAGTAAGGGTGGTGAGGCAGTAAAACACACTGTCCAGAGGAGTGGTAGATACCCCATCCCTGAAGACACCAGGTAAGGCTGGACAAGGCTCTGTACAGCCTTACCTAGCTGTGGGTGCCTGTGTTCATTGCAGGGGAGTTGGACTAGATGGTCTTTGAGGGTCTCTTCCAACTCAAACAATTCTATAATTCTGTGGTTCTAGATGCATTTGGCACTTAGTACTGGGAGAAAAGCTTTCATTACTATTCTCAGAAGAATTTGCAAATCTTTCAGCAAGCATCTTTCTTGCCAACAGCTCAGAGCATCCTGTATAGTAGATAGTATTGGAAATAATGTAAAGTATAATATGCGTAGTAAGTATTTAGATCATGGCTGAATGTTGTGTTCATTACATGCTGAAGGAGAAAAGGCAGCACTGTGTGAGGGTTTGATTCATTCTCACCATAAAGCTAATGTTTGCTGTATTAAGGGGCATTCTAAAGTTTGTTTTTCATAAGTTCCTGCACCAGCAAGAAGCCCAGCTGGAGACAGATTGTGTATTATATTTTAGAAATATTGAAAGTCTAGACAGAGGTTATGTTGCAGCCAAAAATGTAAAGAGTGAGTAGTTCATATGAATACAAATGAGCAGAACAGAGTAAGGCCTTTTATAACTTTAGAATTTAAAACACAAACACATGCAGAGATTATTCATTGGCTGGCTTTGATGACTGATAATTATAAAGATTCTCTTGAGAGTTAACCCCATCCAGCTTCTTCTGAAAGGAACTTCAGATTTGTTTACAGCTCCTGAATAGTATTGGCAGCCAGTGCCAGACAGCAGGTCCAAACCTGTGTGAACAGAAGAACTGTTGCTTTTGAATTCCTCCTGTTATAACTTTAAGTAGTGTTAGGTAGTAATCTTTTACAGGTGAGTAGAGGATTGCCACTGCAGTTATAAAATACTGAATTTTTGTTAGGCTTACAACTGTACGCAGGACTATGATGATCCCTTTGTTGGGAAGTGCTAACTTGGTGATTACTGTACTTGTAAACCTGAATCATTCCTTTAAGATGCAAGCACTTATTCCTTTTTTTTTTTTTTTAAATAAAAATAAATACAGCAGGAAAAAAAACCAAACAAACAGTGAACTACAGCATTAAAAAATAGTCTTGATGTGCTGTAGACCAGAATTGTTTTACTGCAGGGAGACTGATTTGAATTAGAGCCATTTGAAATGTTGAATTTGATTTCAGTGTAAATCAGCAAACAAGAAACATTAATATAATCTTTTCTTTGAATTCAAGTTTTATGTTTATATTTTTTTTTATCTTTTGAAGGAAAGCCATACTGTTGTTTTCTGATAACTCTTGAAGCTACTTTGATTTTCTCTGGAGTTATTATACAAAATTTGGAACTGTTTTTTCACTGACCAAAAGCACCATTGTATTTTTACTTATAAGGTTAACAGGTATTCATTTGCAGGATTAAATTTCATGATCGGTAATCTTTAAAAAGAAGTGTTTATCAGAGTGCTGTTTTTATTTATATGAATAATTTTCATAAGAAGTAAGTTTGAAAGAAAGTATTACGTTTCTGCAAACATACACATTTTAATTATTATGTAAATATTAATTAAATTAGATATAATATGGAAAGTATATATTGGAACATCTTTTGCATTTAATACTTCATTATCAGTAGAGAAAGTCTTGTTTCTATTTAGTGAAATGAGCAGGTTCACACTATATCAAAATTTTAGTGCCTGTATATATTTTTAGTATTTGTCTTCATTCATCCTTTTTCTAGAACAGTGAAGTATTGATTCTTGCTGCTTTCAGTCACAAATTACTCATTGTCAAGCTGAACTAAACAACATTTTTATCAGCTTTCACTTACTGAGTCTCACTGCTTAGTACACGAGTGGTGTAAGTAGCAATGAAGGTAGCCATTCAAATGAAAATGAAAAGGTCAAGCCATTTTAACTTCATCCATCTGCATGTATAATGTATAAAATAATGAAGAAAGTTAAGGAAAGTAGCACATTTATTCATTGGGAAATATATAGTTTTGTGCCACTGTAAATAATGAGAATGCTGAGTACATTAAATGTCTCAATTTAAAAATGTAGAAATGCATGAAAATTCAGAAGTTTTCTAAATCAGGTGAAGTATTTCTTCGGAATGCTTGTGAATACCTTACTGCGTTTAGTAGTAAATGAGTGAAAGAAGTTTATAAGTTATGGTTACCATTAGTGATGGTTTTCTCTCGAGTGAATCAGGATGTTCATGGCTTAGGTGAAATGCATAAGCAGCTGTGGATGAGATAAGAACAAGGATTTTATTGGAAGTGGGTTTTTAAAACCAAGAGTATTTTGACTTCGTAAATTTTGTTCTGGAGAAATTTGAACTAGAAGCCAAAGATGAAATGTAGATAGTTGTGTTGGCTCTCTAGTGTCCTGATGTTGGGTATAAGAGTTGCGTAGCTTATCAAAGCTGTTAAAATATATGTTGGATTTAATGTTTATGTTACAAAGCTGGTCCTCTTACCTGGGTTGACACAGGATTTTCTGTTCTGTTTTTCTCTTATTTTAACTAAAATAAGTGCTTGTAAGAGGTGGAACTGGTGTGAAATATCCCGATCATGTTACAGTGTAGAGTAGCAGGGAAATGGATTTATTTATTTATTTATTTTTCTTTACCTTGCAATATTTCAATCTCTGAAGAAAAATTCTCCAGCAGTCTCCTGTATGTGCTGATAATAAACATACAAGCTATTTGGTGACATTGTTGATTTCGTACCACGTCTTGCAGGATGCAGGGAAGCAGAGATGGAACCAAAACATCTCTGGTATTCTTCTGCATGAGAATTTCCCTCTGCACCATCTTTTTTTAAGAAGATTTTCAGTGCTATTGAATGGTTACAAATCATATAGAGGTTTTGTGGTGTAAACTAGTGGAGAGAAGGACAAAGGCACTATATTTTTTTTTCCTGCATTATGTCACATTGAAATAGGACGTTTGCATGCACTTTTCAATGAGAGCTTCCCTTCTTTTTAGTTCAATACAAGGAAAAATCCACGTGATCTGAATTTTAAATGAATCATTGTCTACAAGCTTGTTAGGTTCCAAATAGCATTTGAGATGAACACATTCTGATCAAGCATCTTATTAGACTTCCTAGTGGTAAAAAAGAGTGTTCTGTACTTTCCTGGACAGTTGGATCAATTGAATGCTCCAAAAGAATATGTATTGTGTTGTGCTCTGTTAACTTCTGTGTATTTCTGCGTGTTGCACAGTATGTAGCAAACGATAGTAGAACTGATGCAGGTTCTGGAATGTAAATGCTTTTAGGACCTTGATAAATAGTGAATTAGTGCATCACACATTGATATGATGTTTTCTTGTTCTGTTACTTGCAATCATGGACAAAATGATAGTAACAAAATCAAAATCACTTGTCAGGGAGATACCTATTTCAAGCATGCTTTTTTCTTTGGTGCAGAGTAGTTGGGACTGTGACTGTTTTAATTTATTCAAGTGGATGTTTGTGATTTGGTATGTCTGAAGATGTGTGGTGAACAATCAGTTACTAAGCTGTTTTAAAAAAATTACCTGATTATATCCATCAGGTTGTAGATTTCTTGTTGGCCACAGTAATAAAGAATTTTCACAAGCTAACTTAATATTGCTCGATTTCGATGAATCTTTTTTTTCCTTAATACTTTCATCTTATTCAGAATGTCCAAAATGTGCAGGAGAAAAAAAAAGAGAAGTAGATACATTTATCCATCTTGCATTACTGCTTACTTCTGGAACACATACAGTCCTGCTGTGCAAAACTGTTTTACTTCCTGAGGGGGGAAGAAGCTTGTGTTGCAAACAGAACTGCACAGCAATTCTTTGCTGTAATTGAATAGAGGTACTGATAAGCAAAGGTTGTAGCTTAACATTTTCTGGGGGTGATTTCTGAGATCATCTCTCCCTCTCTCTGTGTCTCTCCCTCTCTCTGTGTCTCTCCCTCTCTCTGTGTCTCTCCCTCTCTCTGTGTCTCTGTCTCTCTCTGTGTCTCTGTCTCTCCCTCTCTCTGTGTCTCTGTCTCTCCCTCTCTCTGTGTCTCTGTCTCTCCCTCTCTCTGTGTCTCTGTGCAAATTTCTGAATGTAACATGCCTGCTAGCCAGGTGAAAAAACAGAATTCGGGGTCGTCTTCTTCTTCTTCTTCAAAAAAGGCTACTTTAATAGTGAGCTATTTTTAAAGATTCATGCTCCAAGTAATATATCTATACTGCCTGCTGGAATGAGGACTGTTGCATTTCTGTACCAAGGACTCCCATCACTCTGCTCAGCTACCTTCAGTTTTCCTTCTGGCAGGATCCTGGCTACCCTGGTTTACATCTCTGTCCTTTACTTGGTGAATCTTCAGTTCACGGAGAGAATAATCCATTCTGTACTCTTTTTTTGGGAGGGAGAGTGACTGGTGAGGTGGGGATGTTAATGCTTAGAGAGAAGTCCCAAGCCGTCCTTTCAGCTCATTTTACCTCCTTATCATTATACCTTATTTGCTAAAACTCTGGCATATCTCCAGGTTTTTCAGCTGTCTCAATATCTATGCTAGTTTGACATCTTGAGGAACTCTCTTAAAAATGATGTTGGTCACTTCAGGAATAGCTGTACGGGCGCTTTCTTTCCAGCATTTATTTTCCTTTTTCATCCACTAACAAGTCTTTTGGTGCACTGTGATACACATTATTGAAATGTGATAGAGCTGTGGTCCTTGCCTCCCAACTTTAGCCTTGTTCATGATTCCTGTGCATATGCTTTGTGTGCTGGGTACCCAGCTGACTGAGGCTTATATCAGCTGGGGGAGCAATTTGTTTCTTTAGACCAGGTAAAGATTTGTCCCAGAATGTAGTTCAAGGAATGTTAACCAGTCAACAATGAAAGCATTCTTTGGTTTGTCTTCAGAATTGGAGGATATACAGAAAAGCAAGTGGTAGAAACTCCTGTTGTAGCAGCTGTAAACATAGATATGACAAATACAACTTCTCTTGCTGAAAAATGAACAAGGATTTTTTTATTCTATTTTTTATTTCTGGGTCATTACTGTGCAGCTTGACATGCTGAAAGTGCACGGATTTGCAAGCAAGTTTACATCTTCCTGAATAATATCTTTTTCCAAGACTGAGTGTGTGTATAAAGCTGTCTTTAATCCCAGAGTCAACTTTTTGGTCATCCTCTTTAAATGATGTTTATCCAATTCTGATCTCTCTGCTTCAACTGCTGTTTTCATTTTACAACAGGGAAAATGATCCCTTTCTTCAGCCTAACTAGGCAAACTGAGGGAAAAGAAGGGCATGTACTGGCAATGGAAAAAACGATGTGTCACCTGGAAAGAACACAGGGATGTTGCCTGGACGTGCAAAGATGGGATTAGAAAACCCAAGGCACTGATGGAACTGAACTTGGCAATTGATGTTAAAAACAATGGGAAGGAATTCTACAGGTACAGAGGTTAGAAGAGACAGGCCAATGAGAGTGTACCCTCTTTGGTAAATGAGAAAGGAGAACTGGCTACAACAGCTATTGAGAAGACTGAGGTACTCTGTGTTCTTTGCTTCAATCTGAACTGGCAGCCAGGATTCTCATATCTATGAACTTCACATCTCTGCATCTGAACTGCTAGGTGGGAACTGGGGGAGCAAACTCCAACCTACTGTAAGGGCAGAGCAAATCTGAGACCAACTCATGAGACTGAATGTGTACACGTCTATGGGGCTGGATGACATGCATCCCAGGGTCCTAGCAGAGCTGTTTTCCATCATGTTTGAAAAATTATGTCTACCAGCTGAAGTCCCCAGATACTGGAAAAATGGAAATGTTCCTCCCATTTATAAGAATGGGTGGAAAGAGGATCTGGGGAACTACAGGATCCTCTTGTCTGGGAGGAACTACACCTCTGTGTCTGGGAAGATCATAGGTCTTCTTGGAAGACATATTAAGGTGCATGAGCAGATGGTCTGAGACAGCCAATATGACTTCATCAAGGTAAGGTTATGCCTAGCCAATATGGTGGTTTTCTGTGGTGGAGAGATGGCACTGGTGGACAAAGGGAAGGCAGTGATGTTATCTATCTGGACGTCTGCAAGACTTTTGACATGGTCCCCCACCACATCTTTATCTCTAAATTGGAGAGAGGTGGATTTGATGAGTAGACTATTTGGTGGGTAAGGAAATGGTTGCACGGTTGCAGCCAGAGGGTTTTGGGCAATGACTTTATGTCCAGATGGAGGTTATTAATGAGCAGTGTACCCCAGGGATTTGTCTTAGGACTGGTACTCTTTAACATCTCCATCAGTGATATAGAGGATCGGATTGAGCATATCCTCAGCAGAGTTTGCTTGTTTGTTGGAACATGACAATCTTTAGGGTCCCTTCCAACCCAAGCCATCCTGTGATTCTGTGCTTCTAATTAACTACTTTCAACTTAGTTCTGTTAGCGAATGAGCAGAGCAGGACTAAATCTAGCCAGAAGTGAAACAGATAATCCTTGGATGTAGACAGCAGATAGTAAAATGGAGGTCCCCTGTTGCATATGTTGTCTGTGCCAAAGCTCTGGAAAAAGCAGATTGGGTACTGACTGGTGGAATGGACAAGGTACAGCAGTAGTGAGGAATGATGGAGGAGCAGCAAACCCAGCTTTCTTTATTTTCCATTGAAGTTAACTACCCTGCAGTGGTAGATGACCACTTTTCACAGGTTTACCTAATCCAGGTCAAATTTTAAAGCAGCAATTTCATCTCATGAAAGATACTGTTGTTTTCTCTTGAAAGTCATTATTCTTTTGAGGAATAAAAATAGTTTTTAGAAAAAAAATGGAACACATCAGGTACATAATTGCACTGAGTTGCAGTATTTTCCTGTGTTTTCTGTGCTCTTAGTTCTCCTGAGCAGTGGATAACCTTACATTCATAAGCCTCCTATAATGTGAGCGCCTCAGAGAATTGGATTCTTACAAATGTCTGTTTGGAGCCTGAATACAAGATCTGAGTGGGCCACTGCAACACGGCAAATTGGCAGGGAGTACATTGGTTTTCATAATAGGCTGGTGCTCATCCACAGTAGCAAAGCTGGTAGTGGACTTTATTTGTAACCATCAGTCTTTGCTGTCTTTGCTGTGTTCCCATTCTAAAAGGGAAAGTGCTATAACATATGCTGCTGTATTTTGAAATCCTTTGTTTGTTTTGAGTCTCGCAGGCTCGTTCAGTGTGCATCTTGTACCTACACCCACATAGAGGAACATTTGTCCTATAGCATGTGCAGTACTTGAGGTGAAGAACCTACGGTTTCTACAGGTAGCAGGCATGGTAACATAGTATTTTCGTGATTGCTTGAGTCAGATTCACTCTGTTTATCCTTACCTTGCCTACTGTTTGATGTGCTTGGTATCATATGCAGTGAAATAAAGGGCATTCATGTGCCACTGGGCTTTAAAGAAGTTGGATACACTAACTATTCCCTAAAATCATATAATCTTTTAGATAGCCTTGGCTGAAGAGTGCCTGTGACAAAGTAATATTTTAGTACATAGAAAGTTTTAGACCTGCTACCATTATGTATCTAGCAAATGCTAGCTCTATGGTAAGAAGTAACTTGCTGTCAGTCTTGAACCAGTTACAAAGGAGATTTCAGCAATCAATAAATTAGAAGCAGGCTTTCACAGACATTTCATTTTGAAAAAATGTATCTAGTTGATAACTTGTGTACTAGCTTTCAGGCATGTGGAGTTAGTTGAAATAATGACAGGTAAAACTGAGCTAGTAAAGTGATAGCAAACTGAATAGTACTTTATTCCATTTTTTACAGCTATTGTACTAAGAAATTTTCAGATAGATGAGTAATGATTCCAGCAGAACTGACTTTCCATTGAGCTTTAATACAGCAAGTTTTACAGTGACACAGTTAAATTGCCAAGATTCAAATTTTTCCACAAAGTAATAGATCTACTGTGCTTTAGAGTTCTTAAACTCTGTATTTTTCTATGCCAGTATACCAGGAGAACATACAATTCATTCAAGTGTTTGTTTTAAAGTGGATTTTATTATAGTTGCATGGGGACAAGGAAAAGCACTAGAGAGTGTCTTATCAGAATCATTATAGCAACAGCTCATCCCGTCATTCTCTGTTTTCCTCACCCTTCAATACTTGCTACTCAACCACTAGATTATCAATGGAATTTATATTCAAAACAAGATTTTTAACTGTAAAAGCCCAAGAATATTTTAAGCAGAAATATATCCTAGAAGCGATATCCTTTATAATCAATAGTTAGGGGAAAAGTTGTTCATTTTTAATTGTTCTTACAAAAGAAGACTTTCCAGTTTCTTATTAATTCTTTAAATTAATTTCAGCTTTGTAATGAAAGTAGTATGGATTCTCCATAAGCTGGAGGAGAAAATCTTGTTCTCTTGCTGGTCTTTTTCCAGAAAACTGGTAGAGATGGAGAGTGATGAGCTCATAATTGCCAAAGACCCTCTATTGTCCTGAGAGAGAGAGAAAAATACAGCATCTAATTGGTTTTTTTTTGTTGTTGTCGCAGCTGTGTCTCTAAGCAACAAGAAGTAAATTTTGAATGCTGTTCATCTCATTCTTCTTTCTTGATCATAAAGGAAGGAAAGGAGATGATCTCTTAATCTTCAGCAGGAAACTAGCATGGCTTGGCAAGGACCTTCTGGTCAAACTGAGGGAAGAAAAGGGCACATGCAGGCAATGGGAGAAAAGGCATGTGTAGGGCTTGTCAAGGAAGTAAAGGTCGGGGGCAGCTTGGGTTGTAGTGACCACGAGATGGTGGAGTTCAAGGTCTTGAGTGGAAGAAGCAAAGCAAAAAGTAGGATTGCTACCCTGGACTTTAGGAGAGCCAACTTTGATCTATTCTGGGACCTACTTGGAGCTATCCCATGGGCTAGGGTGTTAGAAGGTAAGGGGGCCTGTGAGAGCTAGTTGGCATTTAAACAGCTCTCCTTCCAAATTCAGGATCAGTGCATCCCTGTGAGCAAGAAATCAGGAAAGGGTGGCAGGAGGCCTGTGTGGATGAGCAAGGAGCTCATGCACAAACTCAAAGGGAAGAAAAAGGTCCATGAAATGTGGAAAAAGGGTCTGACCACTTGGGAAGAATATGGAAATGTTGCCAGGGCCTGCAGGGATGCGGCGAGGAAGGCTAAAGCCTGCCTGGAATTGAATCTGACAAAGGTGATAAAGGACAATAAAAAAGGCTTTTTTAAGTATGTTAACAGTAAAAGGAAGACTAGGGGGAATGTGGCTTTCCTACTAAGTGAGGTGGGTGTTCTGGTAATGGGGGATGCTGAGAAGGCAGAGATACTGAATGGCTTCTTTGCTTCTTTCTTCAGTGAAAAAGCTCTCCTTCAGGAATCCCAGACCTTGGAGGTTAGTGAGAGGGTCTGGGGAATGGAAGACTTCCCTTTAGTCAGGAAAGAGGTGTAGGCAACACCAGTGTTCATAAATCCATGGGACCCAATGCTGAACTGCTCTCTGTCATCTTTGAGAGGTCTTGGGGAGTGGGGGAGGTGCCTGAAGACTGGAGGATAGCCAACTTCACTCCGGTCTTCAAAAAGGGTAAGAAGGAATTTCCAGGTAATTACAGGCCAGTCTGCCTCACCTCTGTCCCTGGAAAGGTGATGGAACAGCTTGTGCTGGATGCCATCTCCAGACAACTGGAAGAAAAGGAGGTTATCAGGAGTAGTCAGCATGGGTTCACCAGGGGGAGGTGATGCTTGACCAACCTGGTAGCCTTCTACGATGTTGTCACTGGCTGGGTGGATGGGGGGAGAGCAGTGGATGTAGTGTACCTTGATTTCAGCAAGGCATCTGACACTGTCTCCCATGACATCCTTATAACAAAGCTGAGGAAGTGTGGGATAGAGGAGTGGACAGTGAGGTGGGTTGAGAACTGGCTGACTGACAGAGCACAGAGGGTCATTGTTGGTGGTACAGAGTCCGGTTGGAGACCTGTAACCAGCGGTGCTCCTCAGGGGTCGGTGCTGGGTCCGGTCTTGTTCAACATCTTCATCAATGACCTTGAGGAGGGGATAGTGGCCACCCTCAGCAAGTTTGCTGATGATACGAAGTTGGGAGGATTGGCTGACACACTTGAAGGCTGTGCTGCCAAGCACCGAGACTTGGACAGTCTGGAGAGCTGGGCAGTAAGGAACCAGATGAGGTTTAACAAAAGCAAGTGTAGAGTCTTGCATCTGGGGAGGAATAACTGCATGCACTGGAACAGGGTGGGGGATGATCTGCTGGAGAGGAGCTCTGCGGAGAGGGACCTGGGTGTCCTGGTGGATGATAGGTTGTCATGAGCCAGCAGTGTGTCCTTGTGGCCAAAAAGGCCAATGGCATTCTGGGGTGCATTAAAAAGAGCATGGCCAGCAGGTCGAGGGAGGTGATCCTCCCCCTCTACTCTGCCCTGGTAAGGCCTCATTTGGAGTACTGTGTCCAGTTCTGGGCTCCCCAGGACAAAAAAGACAGGGATCTCTTGGAAAGAGTCCAGCGGAGAGCCACAAAGATGGTGAAGGGCCTGGAGCATCTCCCCTATGAAGAAAGGCTAATTGAACTGGGTCTGTTTAGCCTTGAGAAAAGAAGACTGAGAGGGGATGTGATCCAGGTTTATAAATATTTAAGGTGTGGGGAGCAGAGTGGGAGAGGCCAGACTGTTTTCAGCAGTGTGTGGAGACAGGACAAGGAGAAACAGCCAGAAACTGGAGCATAGGAAGTTCAGCACCAATGTGCGCAAGAACTTCTTTACGGTGAGGGTGACGGAGCACTGGAACAAGCTGCCCAGGGAGGCTGTGGAGTCTCCTCTGGAGATATTCAAGACTTGCCTGGATGCCTTCTTGTGCGACCTGGTGAAGGGAATCTGCTTTGGCAGGGGGGTTGGACTTGATGATCTCTGGAGGTCCCTTCCAACCCCTACGATTCTGTGATTCTGTGAAACAAGGTGATGACAATGCCTTCTAATGGGGATACAAGCACTATAGAGCTATGGTGTATAATAAAGAAGAAAAACTGGCTCACCCCCTTCCAATAACCAGTGACAGCTCAAAAAGAGTATTATCTATCCAAAGAGATGCTGCTCCCCTGATTGGTAACCCTTAAATGAGATTGAAGAGGGTAGAGCTCCACCCATTCTTCTCAGGTGCACTGCTTGTGCCTGAGCTCCCTGTGTTAGCCATGCCTTTTCATCTGGTGCTTAACCACTAGTTCTGGCTATTGATAATTTGGTTGCAGGTATGTCACCTGGAAAGAATACAGGGATGTTGCCTGGACATGCAGAGATGAGATTAGGAAAGCCAAGGCACTGATGGAACTGAACTTGGCAATTGATGTTAAAAACAACAGGAGGGAATTCTACAGGTAGAAGAGACAGGCCAAAAAGTATACCCTTTCTGCTAAATGAGAAAGGAGAACTGGCTACAATAGCTATTGAGAAGGCTGAGGTACTCTGTGAGTTCTTTGCCTGAGTATTCCCCCAGCCCTCCCTTTAACCTAACTTTCTTAAGCATTATGTTCTAAATGTAGAAAATATGTTTGTACCAGAATTTCAGATGTTAGCACCTTTAGTTTTGAGCTAGAAAAAGCCTGTAATTAATTGCATGTTTTATCAAGTTGTACTGTAGAGAGAACCTTCACCCAAGCCTACCTAAGAAAACCTTGCTCGTACTGGAAGCAAATGTATTTTTGCAGAAGTAAACTTCCATTCCTGTTCTGCTGGGGAGTGTGTAGTTTTGAAGTATTTTGAATGAAGCTGGATATTTCCAGAGCTTTTAGCAAATGTATCTTACAGTCTAGAATGATTTTCCTAAATAAATGCTGTCCGAAGAAGTAGTATGTTGTTTTAGCACAGGATCTGTACTGCACTTTTTCCACTCTGGCTAGGAATTTAGTATGAAGTTTAGAGGAATTCAGTGCAAGCCTGTAGGATACTGACATTGATAAAGATGTCTGAAGGAATCTTCCCCTCTGCTTTAGAGAGGTTCATGGCTGCCTGTTGTGACCTGCTGGAAGAGTTGTTACTGCAGTTGTTACATTGACTGTCAGTGGAGGGCAGGACAATAAATTCAGGTACATTTCAGAGGCAGGAATCTCAGTAAGTAGCTTCAGACATTGCTGCAGGCTCTGGATCTGTTGCATTTTGAGTGGTTCTTCTCTAAATTTACATAAAAGTATCACAGAAACATCAAGGTTGGAAAAGACCTACAAGATCATCCAGTCCAACCATCTACCTATCATCAATAGTTTTCACTAAACCATATCCCTCAACACAATATCCAAGCATTATTTGAACACCTCCAGGGTTGTTGTGGCCAGAGTGCAGGACCCAGCACTTGGCCTTGTTGAACCTCATCCCATTGGCATCAGCCCAGCTATCCAGCCTGTCCAGATCCCTTTGTAGGGCCTCACTACCCACAGGCAGGTCAACAATTCCAGCCAACTTGATGTCATCTACAAATTTACTGAGGGTGCAGTCAATGCTGTCATCCAGGTCATCAATAAAGATATTGAAGAGGACAGGCCCCAGCACCGACCCCTGGGGAACACCGCTTGTGACCGACCGCTCACCAGCTGGATTTAGCTCCACTCAGTACCACTCTCTGGGCCCATTCCTCCAGCCAGTTCCTTACCCAGCCAAGACTGTACCTGTCCAAGCCACGAACTGCCAGCTTCTGCAGGAGAATACTTTGGGAGACAGTGTCAAAGGCTTTGCTGAAGTCTAGGTAGACTACGTCAGCAGCCTTTCCCTCGTCCACCAGACGGGTCACTAGATCATAGAAGGAGATCAAGTTGGTCAAGGAGGACCTGCCCTTTGTGAACCCAGTGATGGCTAGGCCTGATCCCCCGGTTATCCTGCACATGCCATGTGATCTCCCTCAAGACAGTCTGTTCCATAATCTTCCCTGGCACTGAGTCAGGCTAACAGGCCTGTAGTTCCCCGGATCCTCCTTACAACCCTTCTTGTAGATGAGAGTCATGTTGGCAAGCCTCCAGACTTCTGGGACCTCACCAGTCAACAAGGAGCGCTGATAGATAATGGCAAGCGTCTCGGCTATCACCTCTGCCAGTTCCCTCAGCGCTCTTGGGTGAATCTCATCCAGCCCCATGGACTTATGACAGTCCAGTTGGAGTGTTAGGTCTCTGACTGCGTCCTCGTGAGTCACAGGGGTTTAGTCTGCTCCCCAGCCAAGACTACCAGGTCAGAGAGTGGAATACCCTGAGGATAACTGGTCTGACCTTTAAAGACAGACATAAAGAAGGCATTCAGAACCTCTGCCTTTTCCTTGTCCTCAGTAGTCACATTCTTAGCCTCATCCAGTAAAGAATGAAGATTCTCTTTAATCCTCCTCTTACTGCTGATGTATTTGTAAAAGAGTTTCTTGCTCCTTTTTACTCCAGTAGCCACGTTGAGTTCAAGCTGGGCTTTTGCCTTTCTGATTTTCTCTCTACACATCTTAACAGATGTGTATCTTTCTGAGTTGCCTGTCCCTTCTTCCACAGGAGTTAGATTCTCTTTTTTTCTCATAGCCTCAAGAATAGCTCCCTATTCATCCATACTGGCCTTCTTCCGCGCCAGCTCATTTTGTGGCTTGGGGGGACAGCCTGTTCCTGCGCCTTTAAGATTTCCTTCTTGAAGAGCGACCAGCCATCTTGGATCCCTTTACTCCCTAAGACTAAAAGAGAGTTGAACCTTTCTTTTGTGCTGCAGAAAGCTGCTCTTCCATTCAAACATTTTAATGAAATTTATAACATATAACTAGGGTTCGTGACTATTTGATTTTATTTTTTTTTTTAGTTGTTAATGTTGTTGATTGTTGTTTACTTGCAAGAATGCCTTAAATCTATCAAGATGAAGATGATTTTTTAGTGATGTACTGACGGAGATTGATAACAATAGGCAGAAATGCCTTTTCTGTCAGAAAGTGAGCTTGCCATTTCATTAAGCAACTCCAAGAATTGACTGTCAGAAAAAGTAGTTAGGGTGGTAAAGGAAGCACAAAATCCTGGCCAACATGTAGTTGATTGCTGTGTATGACAGATGATATTAAAAAGACTGCAGAGCTGAGAAAGAAAAGCTGAGCTTTCTTTGCAGAATGGTGGTGTTGTGCAGTGTTATAAATAGGTACATTGACATTACTGAGAGGTGATTTCAGTCCCTTCAGTTGTTAGGAAAGGTTGATTACCATAGCAAGGTCCTGAAAATGCCTGAGGGACTGTGTAGTATGTACTGCCACATCTCAGTTCATGTGGTTTACCAAGTGTAAGGTTAAGAAAAAAACGAGACTGAATCACTGGGATAAGTAGAAATAAAAGATGAACGTGTATACCTGGAAAGCAAGACTGCATGTTGCTAACATTCTTGGAGGTCTCCTGTTCAGATTTAATCTTAGAACGTGCTTCTATACTGTCACTTCTCAGTGTCTGAAATGAGGCCTGTTTTGAGGTTGCATTCATCGGTAATGTTAGAGCTCCGCATATCTCCTGAATAAAAAAATACTATGCAAGAAATATGCATTCATGTGTAGGTAGAGCGAGCCTAATTTAGAGGAATTATTTTTTCTTGTTGAAGCAATCAAGTCTGTAGACAGTCAATAAAAATTGAAACAAATGCTGGGGTTTTTTTTAGGGAATTTGCATGCTGGATCCTGTATAGAATACAGAGCATTAGACTATCCTCTATTATAGCTATCTTATTTACTTTTTTTAACCTCTCCTCTTCTTTTGTTAGAAAGTATGCATATGCTTTCTGAAAATATACAGACATCATCAGCTAAAAATAAATTTACTATGTATACTATTTGAGTTTTTTTAATTTCACCACAGAAGTGTTCCCTCAGCTTTCACTTGAGTTAGCAGTTAATATACGAGGTGTTTCCTGTAGAACTTATATGATTATATGTGACATTTTTAAAATGATGCAAAGAAAGTTTTAGACCCAGAAGTGGGCAAAAAAGAAATAGAAAAGTAGTTTCTTTCATGCATGGGTGGAAATTACAATCAGTAAATTTTTTTTTTCTTTTACACTGACACGTGAGCAATGCCTCTGCATTTAAAATGCAGAGGATTGTTCCCAGGGCCCATGGCTTGAAACCACAAACAAAGGGAGACTTCTGGGTGACGTTTCCTTAACCTTCCAGTTTCTAAGCTAAGCCTGCATGGAATCTGTTTGATCATTATGCTTAAAAAAATGTGCCTGTGAAGTAAAAACCACGGCATTACCAAGGAACTTCACAGCATCGTATGACTTGTGTAAAATGTGAGGTGTCTTTGGAATCATTCCACTGAAAAAGCTTTCTCCTGACTCTCAGAGATATTTCTTAGGATATTTTTTTCATTTGAAAACTCCTTACATTTTACTTTCAGACTTTTTAGACTTATAAGAGAATGAGAAAAAATGTGCACTCTCACAGTTAAAGCAAGTGGACATGCAAACTACTTCTAATTCTTAAAGAAATATGAGAGATCTGAAAACTAGATGGAACAGATTTACTGCAGTCACAAGCTGGGCTCCTTCCTAGAAATAGGAGCAGAATGTACTAGTGTACTAACAGTATATGAAACTTTGGGGTTTAAACTCTGAGGAAAGCAGATGAATGCATTTCAGTGGTCTATATTAGAAATAATAAAAGAATGGACAGTACTTAGTGTCCTTTTGTTTTAATTTCTGTACTTTGCAATATGGCAGAAGACAGTTTAGGAATCTGTAACACATAAGAAAGCGTTATTGTACAGGAGATTTTATTTAGGGAAGGTGTTTTATATAAGGGCTGCTCCAAAAGTAATGGCTCCTGTGTTGGCCAACAATGTTACAGACGGCTGTTCCTAGCATGGCAGTAGAGGTTGAACCTTCCCTGAAATATTCTGTTACATTTTGTTGCTCTGTGATGGATAGCAGCAGAGGGGCAGTGTAACAAAATGGTGTTTGACATAGGGGTGCATGTGAAGAAAAGATGTGCCACTGAATTTCTCCATGTGGAAAAAATGGCACCCACTGCTGTTCAGAAGACCAATGGATGGGAGCGCAGTGAGGCAGAGAGTGGTGCATTTCAGTGCTGGCACCAGTGGGTCAACCACCTCCACTGGTGCATATTTTTGATGAGCTCAGCATGTAGGCTCTTGTTCATCAGTAGTGAAAATGCATAGCTAGAGGTGATGCCTATGTTGAAAAATAGCATTTTGTAGCTGAGGATTTGGTCTGTCAAACAGTGTTCTGTGCTCTTGTATCGATTGTAGTTTCCATGAAAACAAATATGAGGTATTGATTTTGGAGCAATCGTAAACATGGAAACTAAAAATCAGCACAGCAAAATGCAGGTGAAGTTTAGAAAGTCTGCAAGAGATCTGCAGGCCTAAGAGATTATATTGTTGAGTGCACAGCAAGTTTAGGTCACAACAAAATACTTTCTTGTTAGGTCAGACATATTAGACAAATAGAAGCTCTGTTTCACAGATGGGAGAAAAAGAAACATTATGATTTGCACAAGGACAGCCTCTGGCAGTACCAGCAGTTGGATACACCCTCAGGAAAGCCATAGAGTCCAAAAAGGAGTCTGTTTAGCGGAGAATCTGCTGAGCTAGCTTTATGTTCATACAGTCGAGCAGTACCTGATGGTATACTTCTGCAGAAGAAATATACCCAAATTTTCCTTCACAATCTTCCTCATTTGTGGCTGTCCCAAAACAACAAACACTCTTGCAACAAATGTAGGAAAAAGAGTGCAGTGTGGCATTTTAGTCCTTCTCTTTACTTTCATTTTTGCTGTATTATTTCTCTTGAAAATGGAAGGTATGTGAAAGCAGCACTAGACTGTATGACCACTTGATGGCACCAAACAAATCTGAAAGACCATTTAAAAGAAAGGAAGAACTGTGGTAGGAAGCATTTCTGTGTTTTGGGAGAAAACCAATGTTTGCTGAGTTGAAAGTACTTCGTAAGACACTCTCAGCGCCTGATAAACTTTACCATTGTTCAGTTTCTTTAACACAGCACGAGCACTTCAGCACTGTTGTAAGTAATTAGCACTGGGACCTTGTGCAGGGAATTACTAAACTAGGAATGCATTCTTAGCCTGATAGGTCAGTTTGTGAGCAAGAGACAGTGTGCACTTGGTTAGCTAAAAGTACTCTGGTTGCCTTGTACTGTATACTCACAGTATCTTTTCTACATAATAATCATCATTATGCAATAAAAAGTAGTGTTTTCATGAAAATCAAGTTTCTGTACTGGATCACTTGAACTATTTTTGAATAAAAGGAGAATTCTAGTACCATTGCATCATGTGCTATTAAATTTGCAGTGATTTTGACACTTCCCATTCTCTGTGGGACAAGATGTTCTCAGGTCACTGATGAGGAAGATCATCATATTGATTCTTCAGCTGTTCACATGAGGGTGTACCAACAATGACCTCCCCTAATAGCCTTGTGGATGTTTCTCCTTGCCTTTTCTGAATACATTATAAGAACCTTGTTCTTCCCATGTTTTATTAGTTCTTAGAAAAATGAAGTCAGCAGCAGACATTGGCAAGATAACCTCCTGGTCTATCCATTAAACACACAGCAATTGCTGGAGGCTTCCTTTATTTAATTCACTCTGAATCCTCTGCTTTCTGTGGTTTTAACTTCCTTTTGTCCTTTCATCTGTCTCCAAACACATTTCCTTGTGTAATTATATCCTGTTCTGTGTCTTGTGGAGGAGGAGGAAGATTCAAAATGACCAGCAATCTCGTTCTTTCACTGTTCCATTTGAAATAAAAATGTCTGCTACATTTGTTTAGTTTACTTCGGTCAGATGTGAAAACTGATACTCTTGGTTTCTTGTCTCATCTTACAGAACACAGACAGAACTTATCTCAGCATAATATGGATTGAAACAATTAAAGATTTCACCATGCTTATTTCTCTTTAACTTCCAGTTCTCCTTCTACTACATCTTAGGTTAATGAAAGTGTGTAATGCTGAGGGATTTTGTATACATGCGTATGGATACTTGTTGACATTTTTTTAGCATCATTTCCCTTTTTTCACTCCCATGCAACTGTTTTGTAATGAATTGTTAGGATTAACTAAAAAATCCTTTGTCTTGGAATCTCCTTGAGTTTTCTGTTTGAGTAGTACCCAACACAGTGGAGACAGAGTCCAAAATTATGGATATTAATAGTAGCATATGAAAGTTATGGCTTATAGGGCCTGTGATTGTGTGTATGCATATAAACATGTGTCCACACACGTGCTCCCAGGCCTTCAAAGCATATATGCAGGCTTTTGTAGAGAGTTCTTGCAGTGTGTGCCTGAATTTTGTGCATATTGATTTCAGAAACTTGTCGTGACTGAGGATCTCTTGGAGAGCTGGGAATTGATAATCCTTTGGATCCCTTCCAACCTAGGCCTTTCTATGATGATCCTTTGGATCCCTTCTAACCCAGGCCTTTCTATGATGATCCTTTGGATCCCTTCCAACCCAGGCCTTTCTATGATTCTGTGATAAGTTTCATCACGTTGCATAGATATCACCATATTCTTGTTTGACCTTTTGCTGTCCAAGTGTGATTGGGAACCTACAAGCCTTTCTGCATTACAGTAGTCTGTAGCATTCCCAAGATGTATGAGGTCCTGGAGGCTCTTTCTCAGTGTGGAATGCTTGAGTATAAATATACTTGAGAGTAAATATACATTGGTTTAAAGGTGAATACTCAAACCCTTTAAAACCTCCGTTTTACTTCCCTCTAACAAATTTGTAGGAAGGATGATAAAGGTTATATCAAAGGAAAGGCCTAAGTTTTTGAGAGCATCAGTGTTATATATATTTATGATTGTTGTTTCCACTTTTGAAACAATATTAACCATTTAATAAAGCAGCTTCAAAAGTTGCAGACAGCTTTGTTACTGGGTGCTAGTGTTGTGCTCTGACCCACCTTAAATGGCTGGTGGAACAGTATAGCAATTAGATAATTGTTTCATCAACGTATGATTAAATCCGAATTCCTGTAATTGATGCTTCCTGTAAGCATTATTGAAACAGATCTTCAATGAAATTAAATATATATTCTTGCTTGCCCAGTGTTTGAATTCCAGAGGGAAGAAAATGGAAAGTAATTAGAGCAACAAAATGGATGTTCATAATTTAATATTCAAAGCAGACTTTTCTTTTTCTATTAAATTCATATTGACGAGAGAGGTTTCATGTGCCACTGAAGAAGTAGTAAATTTAGACTTTGTTTAGCTCTGCTTTTGGCACTGAAGTCTTTTGGATGCTGTAGACTCTATAACAGGAATGCTTTTCCAGACTTGGCAATCTGCGTAGCCCTTAGCCATGGGATACAATATGCAGAGATTCAGTGGGGGGGAAAAAGAGAGTTGGTGGCCACATTAATCTGATAAATGTTCTGGAAAGGATGCTCACTCAGATGGAAGAGCCAACCCTGCCTCTAAATGGTGCTGCAGCTTGGCTTGAGGCTGCAAGCATCTGCACATGAGCCTAGCTCAGTCACTGATGTTTACTACAGAAAGTGGCATTCACTTTTGCACTGGGGACTAAGCGTGATTTTCATGCATTCAGTTTGAATTGAGAAAAGTTATGTGTACCTCTTGACACCAAGGTCAGCATGGTTCAGCACAGGATCAAGGCAGTAGCTCCTACCATTGGATTTGTAATTGGTTTTTGAGACTTTATCAGAGATAAAGCTTTATATGCTTTTAGTCAGTACATTTCCAGACACAAAGTAAGTCATATATATCGCTAAGTAAGGCTGACCTTAAGGTTAAGGTTTGGAGTGAGTTGCCTGGGAACACTGCTGAATCCATGGCACAAAGGTGTCTCAGAACTGATTAAAACAAGTCCATGAGGAGCAATGCTAGCGCAGCTGATGCAGAGAGGTAGGGGAAGAATGTCCAGTAATTTCCTTGTGCTTGAGGCATGCATCTCTGATGAAGCATTTCTAAATACAAATAAAGTCTGAGGAGGCAGAGGTGCAGTGAATTCTTAAGTGACTGAAGTGAGGTATGAGTTAAGTGTTTGGAGATACCAGATACAAATTCTGGAGGTTCAAAGGCAGCAGTATTTTGATTTAATTCTGATACTTGCTAATGTTGTCAGTTGTACAGCAGCACTGAATTTTGAAGAGACTAATAATACAGTGTTTTACAATTAGAAGGACAATGCTAAAAAGTACCACAGTGTTGATAGCAATTTCAGTTGCCATCATAAATGTACTAAGCTATTATTTTGTGGTATTCCTCTTCTCAGAGGAAAAGAATTAGACTTTCTGGAAAGTGAGAAATTTGAAGTATTTTGCATTTGTGAAGAGATCAGATTCTCCATTCAAACAAACTACTAAAGTGTATCAGCATATTGTTTCTTCTACTTAAAAGACTAACTAGCTCTTTGAAGAGCAGTGTTTGGCTGCAAAGTTAAAGGAAGATTAATATTTGAGACCATGAAGGGCAGAAATATTAAAACACAGTCTATTGATTATTGATTTGTGAACAACTGATTGGCCATGAGCCAGCAGTGTTCCCTTGAGGCCAAGAAGACCAGTGGTATCCTGGAGTGCATTAGAAAGAGCGTGGCCAGCAGGTCGAGGGAGGTGATCCTCCCCCCTACTCTGCCCTGATGAGGCCACATTTAATCTACTGTTCTGGATGACCCAGTTCAAAAAAGATAGGGATCTCCTAGGAGTCCATCAACAAAGATGAGAAAGGGCCTGGGGCATCTCTCATATGAGGAAACACTGAGTAGCCTGGGTTTGTCAGCCTGGGGAAACAAAAACTGAGAGGGGATCAGATAAATGTTTATAAACATCTAAAGGGAGGTGGGAGGCAAATGGATGAGCCCATGCTCTTCTCAGTGATGCATAGCGATAGAACGAGGAGTAATGGCCTAAATCTTGAACACAGGTAGTTCTGTACTAACATGTGGAAGAAGAACTACTTTAAAGTAAGGGTGATGGAGCACTGGAACAGGTTGCCCAGAGATGTGGAGTCTCCTTCTATGGAGATATTCAAGACCTATCTGGACTCCTACCTGTACGACCTATTGTAGGGTACTTGTTCTAGCGATGCGGTTTGGCTCAGTGATCTTTTGAGGTCCCTTCCAACCCTTGCGATTCTGTGATTACAGATGTTTTTTTTCTGTGATTCTGATTCAGCGAATCGATTGTCACCTGGACTGTTTATCACCCTTTAGGTTTCGGCATAGTCCGAATTGCTGGTACTTGAGAGATTGGACCATTCACAGTTGGATCAGACAATGCTTAAAATATGGTGCGCAAGACAAAGCCTTATACACATTAAAAAACAAGGTAGGATTTTACAAGGAAAAACCATAACTATATTTGATTAACATTTTGAGACAATTGTGCCCTACCTGGAATTCCTATTACAGCCTGTTAAGAATACTGTGGTTTTAAATTCAGATATGTAATTGTCAAAACAAAAACTAAAGTTTGACTTGATTGCTGAAACTCTAGTCAAACTTCAGTTTCAGTAAAAACTCTTTACAGTTTTTTGTCCTCTTTTTTCTCTTTGAGCTTTTTGGTTTTAAGTAGTGCTGGTGTTTAGAGCACACTGAATAGAAATGGAACATAAAAATCTTGGTAGGCAGTGCCTTTCTTAGTCCCAAAGGCCTTGACATAATGCTAAAACAAACCCTGTAACTGAAAGGTAGTAGGTGCACATCACAGGAGCCATGCTAATAAGCTTCTTATATTGTCTGACTGTCATACTGCATCAGTGTGCAACACCATGGTTTTGATCCTTCTGATACCTGCAGCGCTCTGCTTTGAAAGATATGAACAGCAGATTTTCTCACTCATTTTTTTCCTTCTTCTCTTCAGGTCCAATATGGAATTTTCCCAGATAATTTTACATTCAATATTTTGTTGGATTGTTTTATAAAACAGAAGAAATATGAGGGTAAGAAAATAGATACCAGCTCTTCATCCTCAGTTGTATGCTCTTAAATATGCAGAGCCTTCCTATGTATTAACATATTATAGCCATATTTTCTCTAAATTCACCTTGAAAACACACTTTCCTTATCTAAACTACTTTTCTGCATATTTATATATCACTTAGGTTGGATCTCTTTCATTGTATGATTTTGAAACATGCAACTCAGTGTTTCTATGATCATTAATGCTATTCAAAACGTAAGCCATCTTCTTCAACTTTCAGAATTCCAATTAACATGTTAATATTATGTTAGGAGATGCTAGTGAAAATTCAACAATGTTGTCCACTTGTAAGCTATACAAAAAGCTATGCATCTAAACTGAGCTATTTGTCTAGACCTGTTTGTTACTGGAGAAAGTGCTGAGAAAAATAATCCTCTCATGTTTGATGACAAATATTTAAGGTTTTCATTTCACTGCAGATTTTTTTGCACTATAGACTCGCAGTGATCTTTCTTTGCATAAACCTTTTGCAAACCAAACAACTGAGAGGGAAAATAGAATTGTTGAAAGACTTGTCTGAAGCTTTTGTCTTGAGGGTTTTGCTGGGTTTTGAGTGGGAAGTTAATACATATTTTATTTTGAGAGGCCCTTTTTCTATCCATATTTTTTTCTCTGACAGGCTCAAGGCTTTCAGTTTAAAAAACTGACCTTCATGAGAGGGAGTGTCACTGGAACTCCCTGAGGAGCTCCTCGAAAGCACTGTTTGCTGAATACAGTGAATACTGTGGGTGGTCTGTGACAGAGTTTCTTCTCTGCTATGCACTCCAGTCACCTTGAAGGCAATGAATTTAAGCTGGTCTTTTGTTTTTAATTTAAATACAAGAAGAAATAAGTTATTTTGAAGATTTTTTTTAAAAAGTTAATGATTGAAGGGCTGAGCAAAGAAGCAATCAAAGTCTGAGAGCTATGGGTTAAGATGTGTTTAGAAAGCTTCTTGTTGTTTTACACGTAATCCAGTTGATTGTGCATTCTCCTTCTCGTGACATGTTAGAACAACCCAAGTGGATAAGACTAATTCTCTACTGTTAGTCATAGGAAATCTTTAAATTTCTTCCTAACTATTTCAAAAACACTACAGTAGTAAAACATTGGGGAACATTAATGGATGCAGAAGAAGGAGCTGTGTAATTTTCCACTTAACGTGTGTTTATTTCCTCCACAGATGCGGTATCAGTAGTTACAGAAATCATGCTGCAAGAAAGTTTTGATGAGTTCTCAACACAGCTTCTTTCTCTCTATGTTTTATACCAGTATCTAGCAACCAAGTCTGAACATACGGTAAGCTGACCACACTCAAAACAATACATGGAGCTTCTGTTTCTACATGTTGTGTTGTAGTCAGCTGGGCGTCTGTTCTGAATAAAAACTTTCCTTTAAGTTTTTGTAAAAAATAAAATGCTTGCAAGTTTTCTTTATCATTTTGACAACTATAAAAGAAAGGAAAAAAAAGCAAGAGGAAAACCAGCAAATCACGTCATCCCTTTTTGTTGTTCCTTTCTCTGAAGACATGTCAGGATTTTCAGAGGTGGTATATGATCATTGTAAGGTTATGAAGTGACATTCACTTCAGTTCAAAGAGACACCTCCTTGCATTAAGCAGGTCAAACTCTTGTGCTTTTTAAGAGTCAGTGGATGCAGTTAACAAAAACCTGTTATTTAGGACACTGTTAAGGTGAGTATTACTCACCATTGGAGCCTGGTAACAAAACATTTCACTAGAACTTTACTACAAAGGGCTCTCCTATCATTTTAGGCAGCTACTTCTCCTGTAGTTTGGCATAAATCTTCAAAAGCCTATTGCCATCCCTAAGAAAAGTACTTGAAGCCTCTATATGTCTTGTTAAAATGTATTTATAAGATTTTAATCAGTTGGGTTGTAATTTAAGTTTTCACTGATGAAAAGAGGTGTGTATTTGCCCTATTCACTTTTCTCTCCTCCATTCCCTAGAAGACAAGTATACTCGATCACTTGTATGTGAGAAGCATTTTCCTATTATGTTTGTTTGTCTTTGTGTATCTTCACTGCAAAGAGAGGCACTAGTCAATACATGTGGTATTTCTTGAAAGCTGAACTTGCAAGCAGAGGTGGTGTGGACATGTAACACTTTTTAAAAAGCACGCTTATTTTTACAGCTATGACCTATTTAGTATGTATTTTGAAATAACTCCATTCAAGGACAGCATTATAAGTCATATTTTTGTAGGTATATAATATAGGGAGTACCAGTCAAGACTTCATAATGCTCAGCACCAGTTTTCTGTGGCTAATTAGGAAAGAGTGTGGAGAGAGTAGAAAGTCAGCTGCTTGTGAAAATCCCCATTCCTTCTTTCCAAGGTGCATGAAAGGTCAGCCGGTGTCCTGTTGCAGACAAAGCATTGGCTGTAGTTTAGGGGCCAGCAGACTGACAAAATGGTTTTTTTTAACTTGTACTGTATCATAGGCAATCTGACTATGTTAGTCCTTAGTATTTGTGGTAAAGAGCTTCCATTTTATTGCTGCTGTAAGCGCTGCTGAAACACTGGTCTTAGCTCTCGCTGGAAAATTTCATGCTTGATTGCTGAAAACAATCAGTATGATTGCCATGTTCAGTTGCAAAGGTATTAAGTTCTCCCAATTTCTCCAGCTCTTGAAGCCAAACATGCTAACTCCCAAAAGAATCTGTACCCTTAAAGTTCTCTTCTGGTTTCATCTGCTTTTCCTGTAACATTCACCAGGAACACTGAATTCAGAAGGAAACAGAACTATCCCCTTGTATCTCTTTCCTAGGTTAGACAAATACATTTCCTGGTTGTCAGATAATCGTATTTTTTGTTGGATATATATATGTAAGTTCATGTGCACCTGAATGGAGACACAAAAAATGCCACATCTCAAAAAGATACCTCCTTGCATTAAGCCAGGTCAAACCCCTGTGCTTTTTAAGAGTAAGTGGAGTGCAGGGAATTTTTCAGAATAAAATTCACAGCTCTCTTGTGGTTTTAATATACTTACTGATTAGGGCTCTAGCCATATTTGGTCTGATCAGTCACTAGGATTTGAAGCAGCTGCTAGCAGCATATTATTCTCTCAGTATTTTCTATTCTAGCAGAATATAGTGGAGGATGAATCTTATCACACACTTAAAAGAAAAGACTTTTCCAATATAGAAGGCATGTATTTTTTGTTTTAAGCAGTATCAGACTGAAGCAAATGTGAGAAGATACAGGACAGAGGCAGAGTTTGACTAATGTAAATCAATATAATTCTTAACCTTATGTAAACACACTGACTTACTTCCCTTCAGAATGTTGGCTCCTTGCATTTAATTTTTGTTGAGAAGATGTTCCTTTGCATAAATATACTATTGTTTTGGATATGTGTACTGTAACTGAACACTGAATTTGTTGCATGATTCTGTACTTTATTAGTAAGACATTATTAAGCCAAGTGGTTTCTTTAGCTGCTGCAACTTTTTTGTTTGTGTTTGTCAAGGAACACATTCTTAGTTTACATCTTAGTTTACTATTTGCAGTGGGAAGAGGAGAGAAATCTCGGTGCATCACTAGTGCTGACGGGTCTAAAGCAAACAAGTACTGTGGGATTTAGCTCCCAGCTGTATGGTTATGCATTTCTTGGTAAGTTTTACCTCCTTTGCAATCGTATTTATTCTTTTGTTCATTGGATGAACTAAACTGGTGTCTATGCTTAACTAAAATATAATTGATGAAAAGATTGAGGAAGAAAAAGTAGAAATCATGGGAGGAGCAATTTCAGAGTTAAGACCAAATGAAGGAAGGTAATCTTAGAGAGGAGTAAGGTTGGTTTGCTTAGGGAACAACATATTTTCCAACTAAACCCCCCCAAAAAACAAATTGACAGTTATAAGGAATCAGCTTTTTTTCTACTTCAAATTATGGAGCTCAAAATAATGCTTAAACCCCAAGGTGTTCGGAGGCCACAACCTGAAAAACACTATGTTTAGAATATTTAAATAAAGTATTAGTACTCACCATGACATTAGAGTTTCTGTTGTGAATAGCAGATAGTACCACCTTTGTCCTGTATCTTTTAAGGAGCCTTCACTGCTAATGACATGTAGTACTATTTGAAGAACAGCTAGATCAGAGTACATTCAGGATAGAAGGGAAGGAGGATGCAGGATGGAAAAGAAGAAATAAGTGATTATTGAATTTCCTTCACAGGAGTATAGTCCAGACAGCGTTTGTCCTCTGCAAAATGGTTATTTGATTGAAAGTAGTAAATTAGTTTAAAATGTGTGATTATGCATTTGTTCCGTTACAGTATTACATTTTATTGTAGAATTCATTCAGGATGATAACAAGTGTACATGTTCTTAAAATATGACCTCAAAATACAATACACAGTGACAAAGTTAGGTTGCTGATTATGATTTATCATGACTGTAAAATGAAAACCTCATTTTTAGTCAAAAAGGGGGATAAATATGAAAATTAATCTGAAATCTGATATTCCATGGGACTGCTGTTAACTGGCATTCAGTTTTGTACCATATAGATTGATTGAGTAGTGTCTGTAGATGTGAATTTCGGTGTTTGTGAGAAGTAGTACTTCTTCCATGACAATGACATTCAGTAAATCAAAAGCTATTTACTGTTATGTCACATATTCCACAATCTTGCCAGCACTAATGGAACTAACCTCTGAAGGAGTGAAAGATGTCTTCAGGCACAGAGTGGCCTAAAGCACCTTAGCTATTTTAATTTATCTGTAGTCTATAAGCTTTGTGCACAAATTGCCTTATTTTGTATGAAGAAGAGTAAGTTGTGTTTTCACAATCATGTATTATTGCAATCAGAGTTTAAATTCAATTGAGAACTTGGATGCATAGCTCTGGTAAGGTGCACTGAAGTCATAGTATTTTTTTTTCATTGATAATGACAAAATCAAGAGCTTAGGATGATGTTCATTGCCAGTTAGTACTCACAAACTGGAATGTCATGTAGATTTCCTCTGCTGTGTTGAATGGGAATTTTATGTTTTCTACTCGTGTTCACCTCAGAAGAAACACCATGTTGTCCACAGTGCTGCACATCATAGGTCCTGCTAAAGTCATGAAGACCTTAGTGCACAGTACCATAAATCAAGAACCAAGATTTCATTTTGGCAGGTCTCCTATATTTTCTCTCAGGAAGTTCCAACCAGAAATAAGAATACTGAGCTGTAGGGTTATCCAGAGCATGTACTATTAATCTCATACAATCTGGCCTTGATACATATGTGAGTAGAACCTCAAAACTACAGGTGTGATTCCAGTCTCTCCTATTTGGCGGACACATGTTGCACAGTGAGTCTATGAAGGTTCTGGAAGATGTTCAGAAATCCTGCTTAGAAGTGCTGTTATAATTGCCAGACAATTAGGAAACTTCTCCACTTTTCCTCTTTTCCATGTGAATAAAATTTCCAGGTGATGGAAAAAATAAGTAGAGAGGAACAAGAAACAGACATGATAGTCCTGAAACTGGGCAAAAACAGAAGGCGCTTCATTTAAGTACAATAATAACAATTCTGTCAAAGCAGCTTCATAGAAAAGAATGTTGTTCTTACCAGACAAACCTAGAGACTTGCTTTTTCACAGAGAACTGTGTCAACTCTTATAGATTTCCTTAGGACTTGAATTTTCAAGTAATAATCTGAAAGTACTGTCTTATCACAGGGAAAGTGGAGTTGAATAAAGGCCTAAGAGCTGTATACAACCTAATGCCATTGATGTGGACACCTGGATACTTAAATAGAGCCTTGCAGGTGATGGAGAATGTAGCTTCTTTGCCAGGAGACAGCAAAATCTGCCAAGAAGCTGTAAGTATGAAAACTTCACGTAATCTGCATAAAACAAGAAATTACATGCAAGCCAAACTCCAGTAAAACTTGCAAATTACTTGTCTTGCTAATGAGAAAGTATCAGACCTTTCCAGGCCCAGCAATTTTTCAGAGTTCTTTGGAGTCCAGGAGAGGTGATTTAGAACAGAGATACTGCTGTTGTTGGCAAGCCAGCAATTATGTCTATTGCGTTGTCCTTGGGAGTGAGTTATCTGTGTTGCCACATGCCATTTATGTTCCTGTTGAGGTACTTCCCAGTTCACTCAGAGCATACTTGAAGTGTCGTGCCTTGTGTTGCTCATGGCTAATTCTTTTTGTCTTTTCAGGTGGTTTTATGTCCTAAATAGTACTGCTCCTGAGTTCAGAGTGGTTTCTAGAAGGGTTGTAGTGTGCTCTTATGAAGAGGATGGGTAAATTTGGTCTTTTTGTGAGATTAGGTCTGACTAAGGGATGCTGGGATTTCAATCAGAGTGATGCTTTAGGCTGCTCCTGGACCAGCCATTTTAGATGGAATAAACCACATAGGATGCTACATAGAAAAAGCATTGAGGCTCTCAACATCTATTCTTGGTGTTCTTTCCTGAAAGACTGCCTGGTGATGGGAGTCTCCCAGTACTAGGCTCTGCGTTTCCCTTGATGTACAAAGGCCAGGTCACTGATCAGCAGGTTTTCCTGATGTTCCATATGGAGAAGCAGGTCTGCATAATACTGGATAAGACAAGGAAGGAAGCATTACATCTGAAACTCCCACCATTTTATTTTTTGGGGTGTGATTCAGCAGTTTTCTTTCTTAATCCAAGCCTGAAGAATTCAGCCTAATAGATTTGTGATTCTTTCCACTTATAAACACTAGACAAAGTAAGGAACTCCTCCGACTTTTCTGGGCAATCTGCAAACATCTTAGTGCTGAAACAGGATTGCATCTGGTATATCAGGTCATAGCACTAGTAAGTACGGGCCATGTTGTACATCATTGTCCTGATAAACCTGCACAATAGCGAACACTTGAGAAAGATGTCATCCTGTTTTTTCAAATTTAGTTCTTTTCTAAAATGTAATATTATCTTCTAGCTGAATAAATTTTGTTATCTAAACAAAAAGTTTTCAAATGACAACTATTTTAGTTGCACAGTTCTGATGTAAACATCTTCTGTGATTTGGTCAATCGTTATCAATTGCTTATTTTTCAGGATTTAAGCTTTTCTCTGTTTCTCACTAGCAAGGTCTCTTTTCTCTCTACCATTACTATTGGCAGAAAGAGTTTTTATTACTATCAGAACAACAGACCAGGAGTTAGTGTTATATTGTTTAAGTGTGGACAAGCAAATTTTGGTATGTGGGATTGTTTGAGAAACTCTCCAAATGAGAATTTATGTATTTCCAAGCACATAGTCAGAATTTCATTGATTTTTTTTTTTTAAATCCTATTTCAGTATTGGTAGTTTTGAATTACATTTTAGTGCAAGAATGTTATTTCAACTATGCTTCATTTTTATTCTTTAGCATTATATACTTATGCTACAAAAATGAAACCATATAGATATCAAGAGACCTTTTGCTTGTGGCAGGTTTCATAGATTCCAAGGTTACACAGTTATTTCTTCCAACTGATAAGGATTCAGAATAAAGATTCACAGAAGGGTAACAGCTCTTTATATTTGTAAAGGCTGAACTTTAAAATGCAGTCAATCTGCATTCAGTAATTTAAGTTATGACAATCATGTTATTTCCAGAACAGCAGCAACATCCATATAGCAATTTCATATTTTGTATCAATAATAGATAAGGAAATAATTTAGTAAGTCCCACAGGACACTAATGAGTTTTTTTGATACAGCTTCAGTTAAGAGATGGTGGTTTTGTTGGTAACTCTCAAGTGGAGATCATGAAAAAAACAAGAGTCATAGAGATTAAAAATACACCTTTACCAATATGTTGTATTACCATTTTTCCCATTTCCATTATCCAATCCATGACAGGAATGAATGTTGTTGCTGTTGAATAAGTGATTTCCCCCTTATTTTCACTAAAGAGGAACTAGGGTGATCTATTAAGTACTATATTCTTTGAATGTTCCACAGTAATATTTTATTTAGATGTATCTGTGACTGTGTATCACACTATCACAGGGGCTACTGTTTAACATTAGTATTTATGGCTAAGTATCAGACATAGAGAAGACATTAGTCTAGTGCCTGACACATTCTCAAATACCAGTCAGGACCTGACTCAAAGGGAGTAGACAGAGACCTGTTGACAGAGTCTGACAGAGTTGTTCTGCTGCAGGGTCTTCAAAATGTCCAACCTCAAAAGTCCAAAATGCAGTATGGAATTCTTCCAAGAATGAGTCTGTTTGCTTTTAGAATTTATCATTTAAAGTAGTCTTCTGGAATTACATGGTAACTTACAAAGCTGTTTATAAAGCTGGTGGTGGTAATAGTCAGATTGTAGTTTCAAACAGTTTATGCTAACAATGACAAATGTGATTGCCCAGGTTGATGTTCTGGAGACCGTTTTACGGTCTGTCCTTGAAGCAAAACCTGGTCCAGAACCATCTGAAGAAGCCAAAGAAGTAGAACAGAAATCAGAATATGCAGAATCAGAAGAAACGGAGCAATTGAAAATACCTGAGTACTACAGCCGATTCAAGGTAGGAAACTTCCTTTCATCTAAATATTCTAAGCTATAGATATCCTTAGTACATACTAGAAGATAAATAAGTTTACAGATTATGGCTAGTAGACTGACACTCTTTCAGTGCACCAGGAGGCTACCTGGCATTTTTGAAACTGATGTCACCTTACATTTTCACTTACTAAAAGAGGAAGCAGGCTTCAAACAAATAAGTGCTCAAGGCCACTTGTCTTTTGTCTGTCTGCTGGGATTTTATCTTCACTTTTCATACATCAGAATGATAAATCCAAATGCTGTTTGCAAAAGTGGTATGTCATTAGAGATCCATTATCTGACCTTGTGTGGGTTCTTGCTCATTAAAATAAATTGTACCAGAGATGAGACCATCCTAAATTTATTGTCCATTTATGTACGTTAAGTACAAAAGTTGCATCTATACTTTCAGTCTGGATAATAAGTAAGGATATATCTCTTCCTTCTTATCTTTAGTTTGTTACACTATTGATAACAATATAAAATTCAAACATTACAGCATAGCTGTATGGTATTTTTTTTTTAAGCATCTCATAGCTATATAACAATCCCATTTTATTTGATCATTTCTCATTTGTGTTGTGGTAAAAATCAAATACCCTAGGTTAAAGCTAGTCTGGCTTATAATTCCAGGAGTAATGCTCTCTCCTTAGACCATCAGTTTCCACTGTTGCTGTCATGACCTTGAACAGCTCTGAATACAGACAGTTGCTCTAAAGAAATTCCAGAAATTAGATGACTGTTACCCTGTGGTTTCACATTACCAACACTTGCTTTTCCCTTCTTTGGTTTATATTTATATAGACTATTTACCACTAACCTTTGAATATTACATTTAAGCACTTAGGACTTTGTATTTGGAGTGTTTGGGAATGAATGAGTGGACAGCATGTGATAATTCATGCTTGGACGAATTACAGTGAGTTAGGTAAATACACATGCCCTTTGAAGGAGAGAATGAGGCATTTTTTTGTGTCTGTCATTGTCCATCCATTGTCTGCCCTTGAACAAAATAATGATGAATGCTCAAAACAAGGTCTAAATGTGAAACAGTGGGGAAGAGCGGTGCCAAGAGGATATTTTTCTCATTGCTTCAACCTTTCTTCCATGATTAACCCCATTTCAGACATTCCCTGATGTAGTAATGATCCATCAAACTACTTTGTCCATCTTTATCTCTAAGGTCTCTGAGAAGTTTAAAGAAAAATAGCACTTACATGAAATGTAGGTATCCAAGAGTAAGTTACATATGAAGAAGTCATAATTTCCAATTGTCTTGATGAGAAAAAAGAGCTTTCAAGACAGAATGCCACTTCTGCTAAGTCTGGAAGAGCTATTATACTCCTCTTTGAAATCCATTAAGCCAGCAGCAGTCAGTTTTCCGAGCTGAACCCCTAGACAGTGGCAGGACAGAAGTGAAAGTACACTAGAAATACATACAGATCTAAGGGAAGTTATGGGTCTGGCTGCTCTGAAAAAAACTGGTGATATTGGCATTCAGTGCCAGTGTCCTGGCACATGCTGTTTAATCCCAACACAGTAATTGTACTTCTGCTGCTGAAAAGACTGTTGCACTTTGTCCAGCTCTGCATTAGCAAGCATGTCCCAGTCTTTCTCCTGGTGCTCAAAATGAATCACTTCAGTCTCATGCTTGTCCAGTTCTCTTTCACGAGTGATATACCCAGGCATGCAAGGAAGAGCATCTGGACTTTGTCCAGACATACGGTTCCTGTACCACGTTCTGCATGGTTTTCTACACTGTCTTGGACTTTATGTCTAGTACAAACCTCTGAAACAGCCATTTGTAGAAGTACCTGAAAAAGTTGTGGCAGCCTGTCTAGGAAATCAGATATGTGAGAGGCAGAATGTCCTTCGCCTCTAGCAAGCAGGACTTGAGAGCCTTTGGCTATTTCCAGATAAAGCCTTCAGAGCAGTAATTTAGAATCTTGTGTCTGATGTTCTCATTCATGTTGTAATTACCTGTTTCCAGATACCATATTCTTAGGCATACTACTCAGTGCAGTGTTCCTTAGGCAATTCCTTCCATCTGTGTCAGTGATCAGTGGGCAAGCATTACATCATATAAATGCTGAGAGCACCCTTTTTAAAAGCAATGTACCTTCTCTATCTGTGTGCAGAGCCCTGGAGACTGCTCATAAAAATCAATGAGTTTGCCATTTAAGAATGTGCCCTTCTGATACCTGCAGGATATAGCTACTTTCCTAAATGAGTTTCATTAATGTATTACAGCAGAGTAGAGAAGATTCCAGAGTTCAATAGTACCAGTAATGGGTTAGGAGAGAGGCCCTGCTAGTTTCCAATTCATTGCATTTCATCTTCAGTTTCATACTGCTTAGTTTTAGCATCCAAACTTTTAGCATCCATCTTTCCGGCACATCCTCAGTAGTGGGTAGTAGGGAGACTCTGCATCAGTTATCAGGAATTGTGTTCCTTTGTCAAACCCAAACCATACTGTCTTCGTATTTATTCAGGATGTACTGTAAATTCACTCATATCTCAAGCAGAAGAGAGATAAATACACAGATAATACTAATTTTGGTTTTAATTTGGTAATGTCACATTGTTTCAGTTTATAAACTTTGTCATAAAATCAAAGGCGACAGAGCCAAATTCCCAAGCACTCAGTCCTGCATACATAGTGTTAAAAGAGCTTTTTATCTGCTTCCCTGGGCCTGACAAAAGAGCAGACCTGTTGTAGTTGTGTTGGCTGAGGCGGGAAGAGGTAAAAAGGTATCAGAAGAAGTGCTCCAATTTCTTTTTTCAGAAGAAGGTATAACCTCGAGGCTACAGTTGAGCTGTAGTGCCTTTGCAGATTATTGCAATGGGTCCTGGGTAAGAGGAACACTGTGGGCCAGCTGCATAGTGTGCAAGCTCCCAGTGATAACTGGGCGTGGAAGATTGAATGTCATCATGTTCTCAGAGTCACAGTATGATGATTAATTATCCCATCTTCTTTCAGTTATCTTGCAGTGCAAATTAGTAGGGTTTATTCAAAAAAACACATGAAAAAAGCACATGGGTGTACCTACCTACTTCAAACATTTCTGCAAGTGCCTGTTTCAGTGAAATATTTTATTTCAAAGAACAATCAGAAAAATGTGTTCCTATCTAATGAATGAGCAAGGGTTAAGGAATGTGCCAGTGCCATGTCGTCTTCCTCCCTCAGGAAACTCTTTCCCTGGCTATCTGTATATCTGCACTTCTAAGGCAATTAATCAGCTTGTTAGAGAGCCATCAGGCCAAATATTCCATAAAGCTAGAAATAGTATCAGTCAATGACTCATCTTAAGTGAATTAATATATTTATGCTGCATGAGCTCTGGTAAGTAAAGCTCAAGAAAGAAGTATTGCAGTTTGTTACTGAAGCTGTATCTTTAGTTACATTTTAGAATATACCTGAATAAATATTACTTGCTTTAGCTCTGTTGTGTTTAGGATGTGTAAACACAGTCAAACCTCAGATCAAAGTAACTGTTGGCAGAAAACTTGGAAGTTTGCTATTAGTAAGGAAGTGTTTAAAGTGATTTGCATATGTGGAGAGTGATGCTAATGCAGGCATTAGGGAACACAGCAGTCAGTCTGCTTTGATTTAAGACATAAAAGAAGTGCTTAAATTGTATTTTCACTATTGACTGGTCAGCTAATCTTTGTTTATACCAGGTGACTACACTTGGAAAAATAAAGAGAATTTCAGTAGGTAATGGAACTTTCTTGTTTCAGTAATATTGTTCAGAAAAACTTATTCTGAAGGTTAGCATTCCAAGGGGAAGAAGTGATACCTGGTACCACAGTCAAAATCCTTAGCTAGGACAAAATGGCCAGCCTGGATCAGCACAACTAATCATTAGATTCGAACAACTATATATTGGTTGTTTCAGGGAAGTGCTTGGTCACTGATTATTTTGTGACTGTCTCTTTCTTTCTCTGTCCCATCAAATCCTCCTTTTTGTGGCAGGAGCTGTACTCTAAGCTGCATTCACTTGGCAAGGTTGAATCTGAAAGCCTGTTAACCCTGACCACCCAACTCGTCAAGGAGAAGCTGCCAGCATGTGAAGTGGAGGACATCGCAAAGCATGAGCAGAAGCTAAAGGAGTGGGAACAAGAACAAGCACTTCTCATTGAGAGAGAAAGAGAAATGAGAGAAAAAGCTAAGCAGGAACTAGAAGCTAGGAAGCTAGCTGAGGCATCTGCTTAATACTGAAATTCAGACTGCCGTAATGGTATGCATTCCTCTGTACATGAACTGTTCACTATTAATATTTCACTTAATTACTGCTGCAAATATGACTGTATGCGACTATTTACTATATGCAAATAAATCTATTTCCATTTTGCCTGCTTCCTGAAGCAAAAGCATGTGTAGTTTAGAAATCATCATGTTTATAATATATTTTCCTCCTGTTAGCAGCCAGGCAGGGGGTGGTATGGAGACAAGACAAAGAAACAAAGGCACTGCCTGTGGTAAAAGTTGTAGAGGGTGGAAGAAACAAAAGAAGAGGGGAAAATTTCAAACACAAGTTGTTTCAATGTGAGTTTCTCACAGAAAAGAATGCCTGGGCCACTCTGAACTTAGCCACTAAGAGGATTAATGTATGTTGACTGCTTTTTTTTCCTGCCCACTTGGAAAATTCAGGCTAGTCTACACGGAGCTGGAAGCCTACTTTCGACTGTTTTTGAAACAGGGAGTTAGCACTTGCAAAGGCACTTAGATGTGCCTATAAAAATGCTTTCCTGTAAGGAATTGAGAAATTTCCAACTTCATTAGCACTTCCTTGCTCCACTTTTAAGGTCAGTAGAGAAACAGGTGCAATCACCTCAGTAAAGGGGCCTCATTCTGCACTGCATTTCCTTTTAAGTTCTGGGCACTGTTTCATGGTTCTTTTTTGACTTAATCCCATTTTTGCCTCAGCTGCATACATAATCCCATGCCCTATTCTATAGATTGTGAAAATGATGTATCTATTCATACGGAGCAAAAGAAGATGGCAAGGAAGAAAAGGTTGTGGGTTGCATCATGCTTACATTCCCTGTTGCCACAGAAGCTGATCAAGAGACAATTTTTTGCAGCTTCTTGCAGGGCAAGCTTCTTAAAAAGAGGGAGACCCTGACAACAGCCTTTCTGTATGGCACCTTGTTGTGTTAACAGTGGTGCCTCAGTGTGTTCTACCACAGTATCTGAGGAGTATTTCCAGTTTTATCATGCACCTGTCTAGCCTTAGAGCTCTAAATCTCACATCACACGCTTACTAAATCCTTTGAGAACAGAACATGCTGCAATTCTCTGAACTTATTTGTGGTTAGGCATCTTACTGGCATTCACCAACTGCTTTGCCTATTCCCAGTGAGTATACTCACAACTTGATTGCTTTTATATCTGAGAACATGACAGTAAGGTTCTTTGCCCTTCTTGTCAGCAATTCCTGTAGTCTCTCCCATAGTGCAGTGGGAGTGCAGTCTCCAGGTGAGGGGGTGATTCTTTGTTTTGGCCTGACTAATCCAGCAGTAGCCTTTACAGGCAACTTTTCTCTTATCAATTCTCCTGAAGTTTTTTTTTTCCTCTTAAGTGCTCCTAATGCTTTCTAGCCTTAAGAGAGACGGGAGGCCAAATACACTTCTGAGAACAGTTTTCTTAAAACTGGTGGCTTGAAGATAGCATTCCTAGCTGGCCACAAGAGACTGAAGTGTCCTTCCTGTGCCTGTGTTCAGCTTTTTGGCATGAGAACATGGATTGTACCTCCAAAGATTCACAATTGATCCTGCATAATCCAGTTTTGTTCTCAGCTTCTTGATAAAATATCCAACTCTTCTTCCACGGATATTCTGTACACCACATTTTTAAGACATGGAGGGTCTGCTGTATGGCTTCAGCCATTTCAGCTGTTGCTCCCATGCCTATGAGATACTATCTGGCTAGGCCACAGTGGATAGTCCCATGCTTCTAGCTGCTTGCTAGCATCTGTTCATTGGCAGCATGCACAGCCTGTTTCTGGCCCCATCTCTGCTTGCTCACCCTGCTGGGTGGACATGCCAGGCTGCTAATGCTCATCAGGCTCCGGCAAGCAGCCAGCTGCCACATCCCTGCTATCTCACAGAGCATGCATCACTTCCCACACAGCTAAGCCCCCTTACTATTTATTTAGATTTAACTGCTATAGCAACAGAAAAAAATCTTCCTCTAAGCACTGATCAACCTGTTAATATTGCAGGCTGCCTCCTTTTTTTTAACTCTTAAGTACTGGGTTTGAATGCTTTTGGCTCAGCCTGTAGCCAGAACTCTGACTGATACAGCCTTTCATCCAGGGACAAGCTTTAAATAAACTGGAGAACAAGTGTTGTATGATGTTGTCCTCCAAGAGAGAGGAGGATAACCTCACCATGGATAAAACAGATACTCTGCACTGGACTTGAATCTGCTCCCACTTGTCCCCTAGCCCCAGGAGAAGGGAGTTTCCCTGTGAAGTGCTTTGCAGGCATCAGAGCAGATTGTGGTGGCCAGACAAGAGGCACCAAACGCAGTACACATGGGAGAGGGTTCAGATCATTTGTAGCTTAAGGAGCAAGAAATTCTGGCAGGTCTTGTCGTGTATCTCTCAGCTCAGCATCACTCTGAGCAAGAAACCTCTTCTGATGCTTTCACCAGTCCCACACATGGACCCCTTTTCCCTCCCTGCCATTGGTATGTATTTCTCCACAGCGGATTGGTCTCCCACCTTCTCTGCTCCCCCACCCTTGGTCTCACCACCATCTCAGTAGCAGCAAGTTTCTGCCAAACCAGTGTCTTCTCATGAACCAAATTTCCCACAAGCCTGCCTGTACATTCTTGAATTTGCCAGCAGCTCCTCTTGTCAGCTTTCTCTGCTGCACAGGGTCCCCTCTGATCTCCCCATCAATCCTCCTGTACATCTAGCCACATCCATTTCCTTCCCACTTGCCCTGTCTTCACACCCCCACTGTATCAGGCAGCAGGGCACCAATGCACTCAAGACCTGGTACCGAAAACTTCAGGCCTTGCTGACAGTCAGGAGATTGTGAGCCCCAGTTTGCAGATGCACTGCACACATACCTGCCCCATGCCTGTAATGGTTTTCCCAGTCCCTCCATTAAAATTAACATTATGGTGGCCTTGGATGAGTACTTCCTAAAGATATCATAACAGCGAGGCTTGGTAAAAATTGCTTGATTAATGAGCAATTTTGAATTGAATTTCCCATCTTCAAACAGCACTTCATGTGCTGCTTTGTCAGCTCTTCATTATAGAGCAGTGTTTGTTTATTACTTAACCCAATCGTTATCCTGCATTTGCTCTTTCTGCAGAAGAGCAAGGTGTGCAGGAGCACAGACAGGGCCGGAGCCTGCCCAGGGCTGCACCCACCCATGCCGGGAGCTGCGCTGTGCGTGGCCCAGGGGAGACGGTCTGTGGGGTTGGGGCTGGGCAGGGCTGGGACCAGGTGTGTGCACCGCGTCTGGCTGGGGATGGGAGCCACTGCAGGTTGCAATGGGGCTCTGCCTCTCATTTCCTGATGGAGCAGGGGTCCTGTGGTCACGGCTAAACTTCAGTAAAAACCTTGTACATCTGCCCCTGGGTCACTGCCCTCCATCCTTCAAGATGGAGGAATGTCAGAGGTTACTTTGTGACAGAATTTGTCCAAACTTTCAGCAGCTCCCAGGAGTAAGTCTGGGTCCCAGATAGCCCAGAGCCCTTCTAACCAGATGCCTGTGTCTCTGTGGCCCCCATCACCTGCTGTAGTAGAGCTGGCTTCATCTAGAAGGCCTGAGCAAAGGGCATATAGTAGTATTTGATCCAGTGCTGCTTAAACACAAGCTTTGATGCCAAAGGAAGTATTTATATATGTGCATATAAACATATAAAACCCCTACTCTTATGTTCTCTACAAACACAAAAAGGATCGGAGTTCCTCTAGTTCTGCACCCTGGTGCATGTTAGATGCAAGCTCACAGCCCAGCAAGCCCTCCTCACAAGGCCACAGTCAGGCTTTCCGCAATGTGGCTGCCTGTTGCTGCATGTCAGCTCCCAGACAGTGCTGCATGCAGACAGGGCTGTCGCAGTGCTCCCTGCAGGAATCTCTCTTGGTCGCACAATCTCTTTGTGGACTGCCTCTCCCGGAAATGTTCTTTCACATCTCGCTTTCTTTCATGACCACAGCTGTGATTTGAATTAAAGATATTTCAGTTTCTCTCTTAACAGTGTATTTGTAAACCACTGGAGTATGTCTTTCTTCATAATAGTTTTTGAATTATTTCTCTACTTGTTATCTACTTGTTACTTGGTCACAGTGCTGCATGCATGCTCAGTGACCACAAGCCCAGTGCCTCTGCAGCACTGCAAGGGAAACCAATCCTTGAGGAGCAGAGCTTCTTCAGTATGTCTGCACGAGCTTTGCTACTGCTGGGAGAAGGACCAGCACTTCAGGAGTTAAAGTTCAGCCTTCTACTATCAACTTAACTGAAATGGGAAGTCTGCAGCTTCCCAGTTCAAATCCTCTGCAGACACCAAATATGCTTCTGATTAGGTACGCAAATATGTAACTCTTCCACAAGTGTCATTGGCAGAACACTCCCAGCAGAGCTCTGAAAATCGTATGCATTATTCACAAGGGGAAAATTACATATTTATTCTCTTGCAGCTCAAATAAGTGTTGCCCGGAGCCTGGCACAGATGGACCCTATTTGCAGTAACACCAGATCTGGTGCATGTGGGACTGGCACACACTGTGCCACACGCTCCTCAAAAAGGAGTGATCATGTTTGTAAAAGCACACTGCTGCTGGCTTCAGACCTCACAGAGCACCATCCAACCCTGCAGGTCATGCCGCTGGTCTTGCTATGGCTCTTTTGTGTGTAAGTGTGGGTTAACTTTGCAAAAGGGTCTAGAGAATAACGGAGTACATCTGTGGAAAGTAAAGTGAAATTTCACTTTCTAGAAGAGTATAATTATAGGAAATGTTCATACCAAGACATGGCACTTTTGCTGCAGAAGGAAACCTACTCCTGATACAAGTCAGGAACAGCTTGACCTCAGGACAGAGGCTCCAATGGAATATAACTGTTGTTATGAATGAAATGTTGGCCAAAAATTAGTCATGAAACAACAGTTCAAGAGTAAATTTAGTAAAAGTAACAGAAACTGTGCTCTCCACTGTAGACCATGCTCTGCATACACAGCCTTCATGTAGGCCTTCAGCTTTTCAATAGAACAAGTGGCAAAGGCCTTAAGTTGCACCAGGAGTTGTTCAGGTAGGAGACATTTCTTCTCAGAAAGAAGGCATTGGAACGGTCTGCCCAGGGAGTGCTGGGGTAGATAAATCTACACATCTATAGAGCAGTCTTGACACGTTTTGGTGGTTGGATTGGATGGTCTTGCTGGTCTTTCCAGCCTTGATGATTCTGTGATTCAGTAGTCACAAAGCTGTCACTGAACTATGAGCAATCAACATGATACCATCTCTGCTGCTGCTCTAGAACAGTCTGATACACTCAAGTGCTCCCAACATATTCTGAATTGCAAATGCCCAAGGCAGAAAGCATTGGAGCTCATTCAATTATCAGAATTATAAATATATCTTGCTTATTACAAATCCTGACAGTTCTTCACCAGAATGAATTGGGAAGAAAACTTTCAAGTCTATTCTGCTCTAACACACAGGGTAGCTGCTGCTGTAATTTTATCTTTGGAAACTGTAAACCCTTGCTGGAAACCCTGGCTCACTGTCCAGGGGGTTCATATTAAGCATTTAAGTGGCTCAGCGGTTCAGCTTACTATCAGCTGTTCAAGCTCAGCTACACAGCTGGGCTGAGATATGATGAGATCCATTCACAATGGGTTTCTGGACCTTCACAGGTATACTGAACATAACTACAGAACGTAACTAACAAAAATTGTTAGCTTTGTTTATATAGAGAGGTATAGAGACCCTCTATTTCACATATCCTGTCTGTCATGCATAATGTGCAATGTATGGAACATGTAGTCACTCTGGCAGTGGAGCTGGCAGCAGACGCAGCCACACTCCTCTTCCTGACACCTCCTCACAATGGGAAGTTACGCTGGAGCTGCTGGAAAGTGGAGAAGCAGCTACATCAAGTGGCAGGGATCCATAGAAACCAGCAGACAGGTGCTCAGGAAGCATGCAGAACCCACTGATTTGGTTCCTTAGTTTTCAATATTTCAGAAAATGTAAATGATTTTATTTCTGGTGGAAATGGTGCTGTGCATGCAGTCAAAAGCCAGTAAATCTCCTAGAAGCTGAGGGTATTCAGCTTTGCTCAGGAGACCTTATCCTCTACTGGTTTGGGCTATATACAAAGATGACAATGCCCTGTGGGCTTCATGCCAGCCTGTAGGAGAGGTAAGAACCATGGGAGCAGTCAGCAGTGAAAGACTGCTGTAGCCCTGGAGATGTGCTGGATCTATGATGCGTCACCATGGACATTACTCAAGTGAACTCTGTGTGCCTCTCTTCTAGGAGCCACGGTTCCTCCCAGACATAAAGCACTAAAAATTGGTATTGAACAGCCTCTAGGTCTGGGATGCTACAAAGTAGATCCATCATTTTGAGAGACCCAAGAGGCCTATCATGAGGGATTATGATTTTCCTGTGTCTTCTGAAATGCTTCACAAGCTGATTGAACTTGTTCATTAGCAACAGTAATGGAAACAAAACTGAGCTGGGTTACCCTTTTTTCAGGGGCTCCAGGGGTGGTCCCAACGATGTAAATCTAGAGCCATACCTTTCAGTTACAGATGGATAATTGGGATGGCAACCTGACCTGGCCTGTCTAAATCATTCATTTTAATATATTTTAAGAAGGATTGGGCTACTCTACCACAAAGCTCAAAAAGCCTTGGCACAAACATATGCAGGATTATACTTGAGGTATAGGATTCATAGCATTTACTCCTCTCATCTGGTCTTTATTTCTCTCTTCTTTACCACGCTCAGCCCAATCCAAGCCAAGAACAATATTTCTTACTGATACTGTTGGAAGTTAGAAATGCGGCCTTTTAGAAATTGGAGAGAGAGAAGGTTTCACAAAAAGAATGGCTGAGGAGGAGGGAAACCCCTCACTGACACAGCTTCTCTGGAGAGCCAGCTGCACGCTGTCGGTTACCATCACCCACTGGCTTACAGCTCACTGAGGAGAAAAACAGACATGATCACTGCTGCACCTTGCTATGGCTGCCATAAAGCAAAACTACAAAGGCTTGACTCCCAGCCTTTTTCACATCCTTTGTGCTGACCAGCCCTGTTCTGCTCACCAAGATCAATGGGCAATGGAGGTTATGTCCACTGGAAACAAGCAATGCACTTGTGTTAAACTGCAAGCAACTCCCTGGTTTGGAAAAAAAATATTTTCTAACCAGGCTGGGCTTGGTTTGATGTGGCTTTATTGGGTACCATCTCTTGACACAGCCAGCTGAACATGTAGTTACTGAAAATGAGGTGTTATGTTGCTGAGGAATACAGAAGTGAGAACGGAAAGAAGTCACATCATGGTATACCAAGGTAATGTCCTACACCTAAAGAGATGAAAGTAATCTTTGTTTATTTTCAAATTTCGAAACGGAGATTGGTTCCTATCTAATATCTAGTCGCTGATACTTCGAGCAAAACCCCAAGTAATAGGTAGTCATGACTGAAAGGAAGGGGAAACTTACAAGTATGTACAAACACAAAGACAAGAAACATGCCAACACCACTTTACCACTTTTGTATTTTATTGTGGAACTGAGTTTGTTTCTTTTACATCAAATATCCTCAATGGAAGAGGGGATATTGCACACAAATATCATAAAAGCACTACATATTACTTTCACTGGAAACTAATTTTCTACATTAGATATGACTGGATAGAATAGAAGTGATGCAGGATTATAAGACATAATACCATACACAGCTGCAGACTGACACAAACACCATTCAGAACAAGAGAGAGGAGGTGTGTGAGGTGCTTCTCAGTAGCAACAAGACTGTTTCTTTCCATAGCTGGGAAGAAAATGGCTGCATGCAAATGCGTGAAAGCATATTTCAGATTTGTTCTTTTAAAGTTGTGATTACAGCCCAGTCTTGAAGAGGTAGCTCCTGCCATCTGGAGCTCCTAGCAAGTCTAGCACAGAGAAGCTTTGTATTATTTTTTCTTTTTTTTTTCTTTTTTTTTCTTTTTTTTTTTTTTTAACCTTTTGATATTTTGTATGCCACTATTTTATTCAGTTGTTTAATTTTTTAGATTTTTTTTTTCTTTTGTGAAGTCACAACAATCAGACTTTTTTGTTTTTCTTTTAAGTACCAAACATTTTTAAACCAGGTGGACCATATAACTGCATTCTAAGAAATGCTTACCCCTAATTGCTTTTAGTGTTTTATTCAATTATTATGTGAAAAGATGAAAGCTTACGGTTTCTTTCAAATGTAAAGATTATACTTCTCCTTTTCTAATAAATCCAGACCAACAATATTACTATTTCTCTCAAAACATCATTACTGAGCAAGAACCTCTGGCGACAGATGAACAAAGAGAAGCATATGACAGAAATGTCCCAGATGTACAGTAAGCGCTCTTTGGAGCTGACTTGCTTGTAGTGGGAGGAATTCAAAATTCAATTAACAAATCAATTAAATCTTAGTAAAATGAGTACTGGAACTCTCCTAAATAGAGTAAGCTATCATAGACAATTTTTAAAAAAACATTCATATACACAGTTATCTCCATTAACCACTGCATGTAAGGTAATTTTAAAAAAACAAAAGTGAATTCTATGAAAGATGGGATAAAAAGTAGAGGTCAATGACATTGGGCCCACCACAGGACTTTGAAAAGGCATGCATGAGAGGCCCTGTCCAAGTTCGGGAGTGGGGGGATGATTTCTAAAGGTAATTCTCCATTGAATTTTATTAAGTAGAATAGTTAGTAGCATAACGATCATGACTGGGATGCTATTATGGATAACACCATCACTTAAATGGAGTGTCCTTTACACTGAAATATTGAATCTTTATAATTAGAGTAATCAATAACAAACCATGCTCCTAGAAATCTATGCCGATCAACAGCACTCATCATTAATGTACATGGTACATTTTGATGACTGTTACTAAGCTAATTGTGTAGTATGACGACTAGCACAGTTAGATTAGTTCCACAGACAGGAAAGACATTAAGGGCAAGAGGAGGGAGTTCATCACTATGTTGCACCCAGGCGTGGTTACCATTTAAAAGGAAATGGATGGAACGGGCATTACAATACCTCAGAGGAGCCAGGCTGGGCTTTTAATATTATTGTAGCAGCAGAAAATGAATGTACATTTTAAGATTGGCTTTAACTGCCTTTTTTTTTTTTCTTTTTTTTTTTCTTTTTTTTTTTTTAATAAGTAAAACAAATGCTTGAGCCATCACAAACTTACTTTGAGAGATTTAAGGCTTGATTCTAATTTACAGTAGGATCAAGTGACTGTAACTTCCCTGATTGTAGCAAAATTGCTCCTGATTCACACTGGTGTGAGATGTGTCTCAGGACCACTGCTGTGCCTAAAACAGATTTTCTACCAAAGCAAAGGTACAAACTGTTTCAGATTTTGCCAGAAAACCAGAAGATCTGTTCCCATCCTCTCAAAAAATTTGAAATCTTACCTACATATGAAAGTAGACAAAGCAGAAAGAATTGCAGAAACAGTACCAGTACAACTATTCTGTCAAACATGTTGCCTAAAACTTTGAAGATTATGTATTACTAAAGAAATTTAAAGTAAATGATTATGAGCCCAGCAAGTATGTTTGCTTTCACAACTCATTTCTAACTGCCTTTTGTGCTATAGTCATTCTGACTTGTTCTTAGAAACTTAAATGGTATAGCAATAAATAAAACAGTATTGCTAGAGATACGTATGAAAAAAAGGAAGACATTAAAAATAAATCAAAAACCGCAACAACTGACAAACAGTAATTCACAGCATTGAATGGGCCTTTAGAGCCCACAATTAAAGGGCCCCAAAGTGTAATAAAGAAAAATTCATAAAAATTAGGAGTGCAAACACATACCTATTAAACAAAAATATCCTAACAATGTATCTGAAATAAATTAGAAGTAAAGAAAATAAAATAAGGTCACAGTTCACTACATTTTGAAATGTAATACCAGCCATAACAGTGAATCATACAGACCAGCACATATCCCCATTTTGGAGGCCTTAACACCTTCTTTAACTTCCAATTCACAAATTTTCTTAAATGCAATATATTTCTTTTATTATTGGGGTAAAATTTCTGAGACTAAAAATCCAGACTATCTTGAATCATGGAACTATTCTACATGCTGTTCCTCTGCAGGCAGTCTAGAGAAGGAAAGGGGAGGGGAAGACAAGGGGGAAAGGAAAGAAGGAAAGAAGGAGAAAAGAAAAGAAAGAAGGAAAGAAAAGGAAAGAAAAAGAAAGAAAAAGGGAAAGAGAAGAAGTAAAGGAAAAAGGTAAAGGGAAAGAGGAAAAGGAAAGGGAAAGGGGAAAAGAGAAAGGCAGAACCAAAAGGAGAAGGAAAGGAAAAGGACCTACTTTAGCTTATTGCTTGTTCTATCATCTTGCAAGATCTTCTGAGGGTTGAAAATGTAGCCTACATCTCTGTAAATACTAGGTAATCATCATTGCAAATCTTATCTTTTGATATTGTCAATAGATGAATTTTACCATCAAAATGCCCCCTCACCCACCTCAAAAAAAGTTTTGGCAGTTAATGATTTTCAACTAATTTTACCTCAATATCCATTCTCACTAGAACCTTAAACAACATTATTCATTTACCTTACAAAACTACTAAAAAATTGCCTTCACCTGAAAATTTTTCTTTGCATTTTCCTGTAAATGAAAGCTTCTTGTTAAAAATTCATCTATTAAAAGTTCACGCAATGCTAAAAAAGGTTTCTGTACATTTGTTCCCATATTCACTCTTAAATTAAACAAATAAAATAAGGTAAGACAAAGGAAGGTTGAATACTGTACAGCCTCGCAGGCAACCTTTTCATCATTCTGAATATTTCACTAAGTTCTGCAACTCTGATACCCCTTCAATCTTGCTTTCACAGTACAAAAGAAACTTTCAAAAAAAAAAAAAAAAAAGGTCATCTTGCATTGTTGAGCTGTCCAGGTGCAACAATGAAGTGTTCACATGACTAACATACGTAATTCGTAGCACCAAACTGTTTGACCAGCCGGATAGGTTTCTAGTACCACACTCACACTTCTTTATTGGTGTAACTATGATCCTAAATGGTTGTTTTATAAATTTGCTGTCTCAACAGTAAAAAATAAGTGCATCAAGTTTCTTTGTACATTCAAGTCACTTTCTAAGGCAAATTGTCTACTGTACTCCCAACTGCTTTGGTATTTTGCTTCAGTCAATCAACACTTGACATGGGTGTTTAAGCACATGGACTGGTCAATTCTGAGTGGAGTAAATGGACTTTCACTGGGAGCATGCCTTAGACCAACAATTCTGCATGTTGAAAGGAAAGTTTTAGAGTTCTGGATGGGATTTAGACAATGTGCATATTTGGCCTATGACTGTTATGGCATGTCAGTATGCAGAGTTCAAATTAAAGTGAAAAACTGCTAATGAGAGTTTAGGTTGAACATCCCTTCCTAGACACATTCTGTTTCTTCTTATTTTCTAGATAATTTGACTTTGTAAAGTAAGTATCCCCATTGTGATAGCTCAGATAGATAAAAAGTTTAAAATTTCTTTTCATACGAGAGCATAAGCAGACTGCAGTAAGCGGTACATCTATTGCCATGAGACTAATGCAGATCTAAGTAGTTATTACTTTCTCCTCCTACCCCTCTCTTTCTCTCACTTTGCCCTCTCTTTAGAGGGCAAATGCCTATACCTGGCAGAAGTCAGTTAGGGTTGCTAGTGCATGGTTTCCAAAAGTTCAGCAGAGATGAAACTGGATCTGTATTTTCGCAGTAATCTGAACCCTACTATGGGAATGCTGTTATTTCCCTTAGCAATCAGCAAAGACTGAAAAATATTAGTGACTTGCATCACCATGACACAGTATAGTATTTGGCAGGTATATAGTTCAGCAGTCGAAATAGGTGGGTCGAACTTTTAGAAAAAGTGTTTTCAAATGGAAGAATTTCTGGAAACGAAGTTTAGTGTTGGGATGCACGGCCCGTTCTTACAGTTCTATCTTGCATGCGGGAAAAGATTCATCTTGCATGACAACAGTGCTGCTGCTTGCCAAAACCATGATGTTGAGGTCCTGCTGTTTCTCATGGGTCTCTTGGTACCATTCCCTCATCACTTCTGAGTCATGGGTTGGGATTAAGGTCACCTGCAACAACAAATAAGGAGAGCTCTTCAGACGCGGACAACAGAAACAACTGATAGAAAGTAACTCTGTTAAATTCTCAACTGATAAGTATGCTTTCTTTTTATAAAGAGTGCATCTTATCGCCATAAGTAGTAAGGTAAATGGACGGATAAAAAGAAATAATGTAGATAAGATAAAATGACTGTAAAGAGGCAGTTTATTGAAGTAAAACCTTGTCTCTGTTTTGTAAGGTGTTGAGATGTAGCTTTCCAGAGTCGCAGAAAAGTGTAATCTGCTTTGATAGTCCTTCAGGTAACGGCCAAATATTTTAATTACTTATCACATTGAAAATGCATGAGAAGTATCCAATTGCACATGATTGCTATTCAAACTATGGAATGTTCGCTTTTTTTTTCCTTTGCAAGATTTCCAAGCTTAGGTTCTATGTGGGATAGTAATAAATAGCCAAATAGCCTAGTAAACCAAGAGTTTCAATCTGTTTTATTCTCCAGAGATAGATCAGAAGGGTTAAGAATAGGGGAGTGGCTGAGAATGTTGCAGCTCTGTGCTTCACTTGAGTTTCTGATCCCATCACTAGTGAAACCAGGTGCCCTGGCAAAGTAACCTCACATCCTGAGCATCCACCATCCACTCCAGAACTGCTCTGGCTATGCATAGTTGCTTCCCAGAGAGGTTTTTATTTCCAGGCAGAAATATGAGCAAAGAGCCTACCTGCATGTTGCTCTCCCACTGAGCCTTGCCCTCCAGCAGGGAGTCCAGAACAGCCCTGCTTGGCTCCTCAGCCGCAGCATCATTCCCGCTCACCACATAGTAGGATGATCGCACCCTCTTGAAAAACTCAACATCAACATTCTTGCTATTGCTGTGGTTGGGAATGTACACCAGATCCAAATACACTGGAGGTCCTGGTGGCACTGCTGTAGATTTTGCTGACTTAGTAGTCCCAGGTCCTTTAGAAATGAAACAACAAAAGAATACACCCCAGGTTGGTTAAAAACAGGCATTTATTAACGACTGTTATAATTGCTGAGGTGATATTTCTTAAGAGAGATACTGCTGGTTAGGTATAGAATATTTCTGTGTCTTCTGAAACAATTACAGCAGTACCCTTCTACACCTAATGACATGTTCCATTTTTATTGCATCCCAGTTGCTGTAATGGGAGGAAAAAACCTGGCAGGACCTAACTAACTGTACAATACAATAAGAGCTCACTGCCACATAACCAGATATCCACTGTACCTTTCCTAGTAAAATGTTACTATTCTCCAAAAATTATTACAAACATCTGAGAGTATTGAATTACATTCAGTAAATGGCAGCATTAACTTCTAAGTTAAGCAGTGCAGTTTTTTAAATGTCTCAGATCTGCATCATTATGAAACCTAGAGTTACACGGGGGGCCATGCAGATTGGAATCAATCTTTATTTACATACATAAATCAGCCACTTCCCACAAAAAGTTGGGAGAAGCTGCAATAGCTAGTGCATTATCTAAGAAATGCTTCAATCAAAAGGAAGTTAAAATTTCAAACATTCACATACTTACACTTGTTCACAGTGTGAACAGCCAGTCAGGATTCAATAAATAATTGTATTCAGATGAGGACCATTTATATTTTATTAGCCTCCTCATGGTGTAATAGAGAGTGATGTCTGGTACACTAAATTATCTAAGCAGTATATTTTATTTATGGCCACATGCTGAAGGGCCATGGAAATCCATTACAATTGTCTAGCATGATCTAACTTTCATCAGAGGGTCGTATGTCAAATAAGCTTCATAATATCAAAAGATATTCTGAATTAAAGCATTTTTATCTATTCGGTTTGTGACAAAATCTTTTATCATTTTTTATCACAAAAAAATCTGTGACATCTTGAGTTGTGGATACCAACACTGAACAAAATATTAGGCACGTTATTCTACTACCAAACATCAATATCAGATAGAGCCTTGTCTTAAGCTCCAAGTGTATGCCTGAACGTATGACTCAAGAAGGAAGAATCCAATATAGAGGTGAAGTGCTGGAGAAATGTACAGCATGGGGAACGATACTACTGCTTTGAAAAGCATCCACTAGGAGAGACATGCACATGGTGGTTTAAGAAAGAATTAATGGATGACTTCAAGTAGAGAAGCTATGGACAGCTGAATGCTGGTCCGCTTGCACAGAATCCCAGATCTGCAGCTAGCAAAAAGATTTCAACAGAACATCAAGCCTGATGACAACTTCAAAAACAAAGTATTTTCAAAATTCACTCTAACCAGATCTGCCGGAAACAACTTATTAGCACAATGCCTTCTTAAGTAATCTAATTTGTATTTTATTACTGCTTAGAAAACACAACAGTCATTCAAAATGACATTAACTTTCCATGTGTTTAGTCACTGCTGATGGCATAAGACTTTAACCGGATTATGTGATACACATGCTTAGCCCACTGTAAGTGCTCTTACTACTGTTATCATATTCTAAAATTCCCTTTTTAAAAATAATCCAGCTAAGTAGTAAAAAAAGCATCCAATGTCCTAGAGTATCTTTGCCTCTCAAAAATTAAATTGCATTAGTTAAGAGCATTGTGCCCACATGATTCTGAAAATGAATAAAGTGGGCCACTTCATTACTAAATTCATTTTACCTAGAAGAGTAGTACTTTTAATTCTATTAGTTGGTTAACAATTTAGACAGCTGGTATTAAGCTTTTTATATTGATGTACTTATTCTTAATTCTTTACATCTCAGCAAACAGAGACATCATGTTCCTCAGATTACAAGAGTTAATTCAGTGAATTTCATTCATTTGAATGTGTCTTATACACCCTGGATTTATGTCTAAAACATGGACTTTGAGAGTGTGCTGTAAACCACATTCTCAGCATTTATAGAGGCAACCTTCATTGCAGCAGCTAGGAAAATCTTAATACTAGAGAGCACCTATCTGCTTTTACCTGTGGTGGCGGTCTTTGCTGACTTGGATGCTGTTGTATTTACGGCATTCTTGGTGTCTTTATCTTTCTCTTCCACTCGGGTCTTCACTTCTGGAGTAGAGATATTTTTGCTTGCCTTCTCCACGGACTCCTTCTTTTTTGGAGAAGCTGTTTTGGAACTTTTTTCCAAAGAATCTTTTGCAGCTGGCTTTGGGGAAGCCACTTGTTTTGATTTACCATCACTTTTTTTAACAGGAGAAGATGATTTGGTCTTAGTACCTGTTTTCTTTGTTTTAGTCTTTTCTTTAAGATCTTTCTTCAAAGGTTTACCCAAATTCTGATCGATAGGCAAAGCCTCTGGATCAACCATGGAGACATCCGGGTGCCTAGGGGAAGGACTGCGATCCTGCATTGGGACAGGTGGTGGATCAATGTGTCTGTATGTAATTGTCTTGTCTGTTGGAATGGTTTCTGACTCATCTTCCGAGTCAATGTTAGCATCTGCAGTGATGGAAGGGCATTCCTCAGTCTCAGGAGGAACATCCGAATCAGTCTGAGAAGGGGCAGATTCGCTCACAGAAGTTGGAGGGGTCTCATCACACTGCCGCCCTTGCTGCTTTCCCCCAGAGGGTGGCTGGGCTCCCCCAGACTGAGTTAGCAGCTTTTCTTGGTCTTGAGATTGTTCTTCACTTGCAAACCACTCAAGGGGATTAGGGTTGATAAATGAGGGTGAAAGTTCGGTTTTAGGATGCTTATATTCGCAGGATGACACAAGGCATAAATCAACATCTTGACGGGATTCTGCTAACGATTTTCCTGGAGTAAAATGTGCACTTGCCTCATATGAATAGCTAGTGGCTTCAGGTGATCTAGTGGCTTTCTCAGTGGTCTCAAATGAATAATCTGCGGCTTCAGGTGACCTGGTGGTTCTCCCACTTGTATCATAGCAGTAGCTAATGGCTTCTGGTGACTCAGTGGTTTTCTCCATTGTCTCATATGAACTATCCATAGCATCAAGTGATTGGGTACCTTTCCCAGTTCTCTCATACGAATAATCTGTGACATCGAGTGATTTGGTAGTCTTCCCAATTATGTCATGGGAATAATCAGTATCATCAGGTGACCTGGTTGCTTTCCTTGTCATCTCGTAGGAAAACTCTGTATCTCCAGGTGACCTGGTGGTCTTTTGTGTCATCTCATAGGAGTAATCTGTATCCCCAGATGACACAGTGGTCTTTTGTGTCAAGTCATAGGAATAATCTGTGGCCTCTGGTGACCTGGTGATTTTCCCTCTCATCTCGTAGGAATAATCTGTGGCCTCAGGTGACCTTGTAATTTTTCCTGTTGTCTCATATGAATAATCTGTGGCCTGAGGTGATCTAGTAGATCGTCCAACTGCCTCATAGGAGTAGCTAATATCCTCTGGTGACCTAGTGGTTTTCTCTGTGGCCTCGTAAGAATAACTAAGTTCCTCTGGTGATCTGCTGCTCTTCTCTGAATCTTCTTTTTCTGGGCTGAATAAAGGTTCTGGGCTGTGCTTTGTAAGGGTTTCTTGTAATGTGACAGCCTGGTAACCAAACACTTTATCAGAGGACACTTGCAGCGACAGTGGAGATGCGTGACTAGCTGACACTGCTTCTGTGACTGCAGGAGGTGAATCTGGAAAAGTAGGAGAGTATAGAGGAGAAGATTCTCTTGGAGTTAATGGAGATAAGTCAGACTTTGGTGACAGCTTTTCTCCTAGGCTGTGAACCTTTTCTGAGGTAAAAGAGTGAAGTGAGATATCTCTGGGTGGAACAGCACCTGAAAAGGTTTCCTCTGGCAGTGGTGAAGTTACCTGGGAAGGTGTATGAGCTGATGAGCTTGAAGATGAAGCTTCAATTTGAGAAACTGAAATAATTTCCGAAATATCCTTCTCCTGAGAGTAAGATGTATGCTCCAGAGGGGAAATCTTCCTTGCAAAAGTGGGCTCCTGTATATCTGAAGGACTATAATCTACTTCAGTCGGTCCATTTTCAGATATATGGTGTATACCAGTGCCTGCAGTAGGATATTCAGGAGACTGCCTACTGAAATCCATTGCTAAAGACTGCTCAGGGGATTCCTGGCCAAATTCTACTGACATAGTTGACTGTTCAGGAGATCTGTGATCATGCACTGGGGTTCTTGATTTTGCTGTCCTAGGTGAGAAATCTGGTGGAGAAATAGACATAGGCCTTGGGCATTCCTCCTTAGATGGAGACATTTCTGTTTCCTGAAATGTTGTTGGTGTTTGTACAACAGAGACTGAAAGGGAATCATCAACTTCAGTTGAGTGAGGGGATCCAACCTCAGCATGCAAAGAAGGGGATACATCATCAGTGGTCGGTTCTGGAAATGAGCTAGTAGCAACAGATGCTGTGGAGACAGAAGCTACTCCTTCAATGTGCGAATAGGTATCTTCTGCTACAACCTCATCAACAGGAGTTGCAGACTTGTCAGAAACAGTGCCTTCAGATATTGACATTTTGGTGTCTTCTTTCAGGGAACCAAATTGACTGATATCTATTTGAGTAGGTGAGAGATCACCAGTCAGCTTCCTTTCATCCAAGACTAGTGAAGACTGAGAGCTGCTGGGTTCTGTATCCTCCATTTTTCTTTCTAGGCTGAAGCCTTCCTTAATTACCATAAACTCCATGCTTTTCTCATCTTGTTTTTCTTGGAAAAGGCCCACTGAACTGGCTTCAGAAGATGGGCTCATCTGAACAGGCGATTTTTCCTTTTCAGGTTTCTCTTCAGAAGGACTTCCATAATCTCTGGTAGGAGATTTTATGTCAGCACTCAAAAATGTATCATAAGAAGTCTCTGAACCTATCAGTGGGGGACTCCGTAGAGGTGAGAGAACCTTTTCAATAGGAGATTCTGAATCTGGCACGGGCTCATCCATAGGGCTTATTCTAGGTTTTGCGGACTCATCTTTGACTTCACTGAATTCAACACTAACTGGAGCTTCTGATGACTTTTCACTTGTTTCAGAGGGAAGTTGACTGGATTTTTCATCAGTGGGAGACTGATAGTAAGGTGTGTGGCCAGCACTACCAGCAGCAGATTGTGAAGGAGATGCTACTTCTAATGTTTTATCTTCAGGACTTGCACAGTGCTCTTCAGCAATTTCTTGGTGTACACTGGGCAGTGCAGTAATGGAGGCAGTCTCAGCTGAGACCTTGATCTCATTGGGAGTAAGAGAGAAGTTCACACTACGTTCACTCAGTGGTGTTTTGGCAACTGGTGATGGAGGTGACAAACTATCAGCTGGACTCTTGTCTGGACTAAGTTTTCCAGTAACATCAACATCTTCTGGATGGGTTTCTTTGATTTCTAACTTGGCAGTTTCACTTTCTTTTTGCCGGTACACATCCTGGAATGCAGATTTGCAGAACTTGTCTTCTTCTAATGAAGAAGGTGGGGAGATGGTAGAAGCTGAGGCATTGTAGTCTTTACCTTCTGTGGCCTCTGTTTTGGATCCTTCAGATAATCCATTAAAAGCATCTGGAAGTGGAGAAAGTTTAGGTCTACCAAACTCTTGAGAATACAGTGACGTTTCATACTTGGTAATGTTCACATACTCCTGAGAAGGTGATTCACTTTCCTCATTGTTAGTTTCATCACTCATGACATCCCGGGGTGTAGACATTTCATCCATAGGAGTTGGTTCACTAGATATTTCAATGGTAGACTGTGTATAACCTGAAGTAGCTGTGAATTCTTCAGGTTGATCTTCTCTATTTTCTTCATCAGAAACAGTGGCTTCACTTTCTGAACCACCAGGTAATGTTTCATCATGGATAGAGGAGGCTGGTTCAACTGCTGGAGACTGAGGCTCTGAGCGCTTTGTTGGTGTAATTATGAGCAGGCCATATTTATCTTCAACGTCACCAGCTTCTGCAGCTTTGTCTACCACAGCCATCACATAATCTTCTTCAGCTTCTATTTTTTCAGTCTCCTCTTCATCTCTGACATCTTCTGCTTTGTCTTCCTCCTCTTCTTCAGTCTCTTCAGTTTCTGCCTTTTCTACTGCTTCTTCCCTGTCTTCCTCAGCCCGTTCATCTGATGTCTCATAATCTGCCTTTTCAATATATTTTTCGTCTTTCATTTTAGCATCTGCTTCAGCCATTATTTCTTCTGAATAGTCGTGAATTCTTCTTGCTTCTTCCATGTATGGTATTGTGGTGTCAAGTGGTGTCTTTTCTTCCTCATCTTCACCTCGTTCTTCAGCTTCTTCTGTCTCTGCCTTTTCCTCATAATCTCCTGCTTCAGATGATTCTTCCAAGCCAGTTCCCTCATCTTCAAACTTCTCAATGTCATCAACTCTGTGCTTTTCTACAGGTTCCAATTCTTCAGGCGTCTGTTCACACTCACCCTCAGCCTCTGTGGTTGTTATGCCTTCATCAGAGGATTCTGCAGGTCCTTCGTTATCTAATTTTTCCTTTTGTACTTCAAAGGCCTCTTTATGTTCTTTGCCAGTGAGTTTTAGTTCATCCTCTATGAGTGCGACCTGAGGTCTTGTTGCTTTTATTGTTTCCACTTCTTCAGCTTTTAATTCTTCAAAATCTTTTGTTAAATCTTCTGGTGAAGACATAAGGGATCTTTCTGCTTCAAGTTCTTTTCCACTAGCTGTAATTTCTGCAGCTGCTACAGTTGTCACAGCAGCTCCAACTGCTGCAAGGGCAGTTTGTGCTCCACTGACTTTGCTCTCCTTCTTCACAGTCTTAATTTTTCCTTTTTCCTTTGCTTTTCCAGCAGGTACTACTTCTTTTTTAGCAGGTTCCTCCTTCTTTTGTGGTTTAGGTTTTGCTGCTGGCTTTTTGGCTTCAGCTGAAGGAGCAGGTATCTTCTTTGTTTCTTTAGGAACCTTTTTGATATCCTTTTTAGCTTCCTTTTCTTCCTTCTTAATTTCTTTCTTTTCTTCCTTTTTAACTTCTTTTTTAGCTTCCTTTGGTGGAGCTTCTTTCTTTACTTCCTTCTTAGCTTCCTTTTTTTCTTCCTTTTTCACCTCTTTTTTAACTTCTTTCTTGATATCTTCTTTTTTGGGCTTTTCCTCTTTTTTGATGGGTGTTTTCTCCTCTTTTTTAGTAACTTCTTTCTTTGGTTTTTCTTTTTCCTCTTTCTTTTCTTCAGGTTTTGCTTTGACTTCCTTTTTCACTGACTTTTCCTTTGTTACTTTTGGTTTTACATCTGTAGCTTGTTTTTCAGAAGTTTCAGATTTCCCTAATTGCTCTTCCTTACTGGTTACATCTTTTTCTGCCACAATAGTTTTGGTTTCTGGTTTTGCTGGTTTCTCTTTTTTAACTGGAGTTTTTTCTTTGCTTTCTAATTTCTGTGGCTTTTCCAGTGCTGGACTAGGCTTTGCAGGCTCCAGTGTTTCTTCTTTAGATTCTTTTCTGACAGTCTTGCTTGGTGGTGTCTTTGCAGCTGGCTTCAGACTCTCCTTGCTGTCTGTTCGTTGTTTCAGCTTTGCTTGTTTCACAGCAGGTGAAACACCAGCGACGTTTCCAGTCAGATCTTTTTGTGTAACCATTGGCTGTTTAAGGAAGTCTAAGTGTTTGAGTTTTTCTAGTCCTTCCAGAATATTATATTGGGTGCTGTTCCCAGGAAAGAGAACTCGGATTATCTTTTCTGCAGGATTAGCTGGATGCCACACAATCAGGGATGAGACAGAAGTGAAATAGGATAATGGAATGTCTAGTTCTTGGCCATTTGGTAGCAGAAATTCAGCTTTGTCTTTGCTAGTACCACTCCACTGATGCATAAAATATTGCATCTCTTTGCTGCTTTTGACAGGATTGAGCACATACATCTCAAGTTTGCCAACTCCCATCTTCTGAAATAAAATGATTGGGTCAATTGTATTTCCTACATTTCTGAAGAGAGGTTCGGGTTTCATAGACAATTTATTTAAGTACTGGAGAGTGAAACAAGCTTCTTCCACGCTTCTTTTAACTCTGAAGCTTGGATCCATGTTCTTCAAGTTCTCAGGTACATTAAGGAATACAACTCCTAAATCAGGTGAGATCAGATTTTTCATCCAGTCACTGTTGGTAGTAGACCCTTGAGATTGTTCCTCTTCTAATTCAGCTATCTTTCTCTGAAGCATGCTATTGATTCCTGGCAGGTTATCATCCCCAATATGAGTGAGCAGAATGGAATCTACTCTGTCCAAATGTCGGATAAGTTTCCAAAAGCAGGATTTTCTTTCAGATCCTCCATTGATAAGCATATTGAATCCATTCACTGCAAATAATGCAGAGTCTCCTCTTCCACCTGGGAAAATGTAGCAGCAGGGTTTGGAGAGTTTCAAGAAGCCTCCAGAGGTTGGAGGCTCTAAAATGTCGAAGGGCGATGGCACTTCTACTGATTCTGACAGGTATTCTGTAAATTCAGAAAGTCCTTCCATTTCAGGCAATATGGAAGATGAATTGAGCTTAATGTTAATGAAGTCTTGAAGGTTGTGTCTGTCAAGGTTGGAATTTTTCCAGTCCCCTTCCTCGGGACAGAAAAGAGTTAAGCTGGCTTTGTTGGCAGGGTGTGTAGTGCTCAGTAATTCACCAATCTAGGGTTGTAAGACAAAAACGAGAAAATGCATATAAATTTTTTTTAATGTTAATGTATGTCAGAATATAATATTCCCTGATGCTAGAAGCTAGAGGACCTTGCTACCACAATTAGTATTTTTACCACTATTTTTTTTTAAGTGCAAAGGAACAGGTTACTCCTGGTCTCTTCCTCACTGCTTAAAGGATGAAATAGTCACAGGGTTTCCCCTTTCCGTCTTCTCCCTTTATAGGAGGATAGTACAGTCTTAGACTCTTTCATATTCAGAGAGGATGAGATCTACCAGTGTCAGCACTGCCACTCTCTGCCACTAACTGATGAGTCTCTACGATGCTCCAATAAATCCAGGAGATCCATGCAAATATCTATGAGAAACAGCACATTCCCTTAACAGGCTGTATTACACATAGGCAGCAAGGTTTTAGCAGCAAGGGGGCTGCAGTGGTGGCCTCTGTGAGCAAAGCCCAGCAGCTGCCCCATGTCAGATCTCAGCCAGCCCTAGCTGCTCCAACAAGGACTCACCACTGCCAGAGCTGAGCCATGAGTGACAATGGGTGTGCTCTGGGAGAGCACGATTAAGAAAGGGGAAAACTGCCAGCGGCAGCTGGGAGAGAGGAGTAAGAAATGTGGGAGAAGCAGCCCTGCAGCCAGCAGGGTTCAGTGCAGAAGAAGGGCAGAAGTTGCCCCAGGAGTGGTACAAGAGGATGAATGGGAGGAAGGTGTTTGTAGATTGTTCTCACTGCTTTAGTCTGTCAGCAACAGCCAATACATTACACTAACCTTGCTTTCACTGAGTTTGTTTGCCCATTCATTTGTGATCTCCCTGTCCTTATCTAAAGTCATGCACTGTTTCCATCATATTTTCACTCTCTGTTCTGCTGAGGAGTGAGAAGAGTGAGAAGTCAGCATGGTGGTGCTGAGCTGCCTGTGAGTGTGAACTACCACATACCCTAGTGTGAAACGCTTTTTTTCTGTTCCAATCTGAACGAAACCCAGCACTGAATAATTCCAGATTACTACATAAGCAAACATGAGAAAGAATGACATATTTTAAACCTTCTTGTAAAGGTGGGGAAACACAGCCCATCTCTCTTGTGTTTGTTCTTAATAAAGAGAACACCAAACAATATAAAATTCTTTAAAGAGTAATTCAGACATAAGATATCACAATCTTCTTTACAGAAACACAATTGTCAGTTTAGCTATAAGCACAGTTTCCACAAAGATGTTATACATTATGCTACAGCTGAATAATTTGAAAGTCTTGGACCACAAACTGAATCAGCGGAAAAAATGTATATATATAAATGAATGATGTTTGATTTCAGTAGACCTCTGTGCACCTCTGTGTGTGCCTTGCTTCCTTTCCTCGTGTTACATTATTTATTTTCAGCATTTACTAAAAATAAAACTCAGCAAAGATGCAGCGTCTGCTATAAACACAAAAATAACCCAGTCAATATCTAAATAAAGCAGAACATAAATATTTTTCTATCTATCTTCCTTTGTCAACCTTACATAGTATTCAAACTGTTTGATAGGAGTATAAAGACATTTCACTCATATGTCAGACACAGCTTTGTCTGAAAAAGAGCAAATGAAAATGCAAAAGAAAAGAAATGAAAGCAGCGTGTACAGAAAAGGATAAAAGATAAGGAAAATGGGAAACTTATTCCAGTTGCTTGTCACAAAAATAAGAGGCACAGCAGAAATCACAACTCTGAAATGGTTCTTGAGGATAGCCATGCTGTCTCTTTGATCAGGGCTGAAAACACATTATAAGGGAGTAAAAAACCCATTCCTTTGGAAAAATAAGTCAAAGTATGTTACATACATAAGGTGATAATTTGTGTACACAATGTTTGTCATGTGGGCCAATTTTCTGTCTAGATAAAAAATTGTGCAGTAATTCAGTAAGCTAATGTATATATCAGGTCAAGGTTTGGGGTTACTCCAGTCTAGTTTGTATTGCACTGTATTTGGATTTCTGCTTCATACTTCTAGATTCAAACTTTGTTTGCTCCTAAGAGTTGGCACATGTAATGCCGATATTGTTAAGCTACTGGTAGTGCAAGCCAATGAAGGGCTCGTAAAAAATTATTCCCAACATAGATCCTATGTTCTAGAAACAGCAAACTCAGTACTTGTCCTGAAGAGGCCTTAATGGATTTGCATGTCTAACAGCAACACAAATGCAATGACAGTTTCATGGAATCATAGAATGGCTTAGGTTGGAGAAGATCTTAAAGATCTCTACTAGATCAAGCTGCCCAGGATCCCAGCCAACCTGGCCTTGAATGCTTCCAGAGACAGGGCATCCACAACCTCTCTGGGCAATCTGTTTCAGTGCCTCACCATCCTTTGAGTAAAAATTTTTTCCTAACTTTTAGTTTAAAGCCATTCCCCCTTTTCCTATCACTATCAGACCATGTAAAAAGTCACTCTCCCTCCTGCTTGTAAGCCCTCTTCAAGCACTGGAAGGCTGCAGTGAGGTCTCCCCAGATCCTTCTCTTCTCCACACTGAACAAGTCCAACAACCTCAGCCTTTCTTCATAGGAGAGGTGTTCCAGCCCTTTGATCATCTTTGTTGCCTTCAGCAACTGCTCAGTAAGCAGTTCCATTGCTTACTCTATTTAATAACAAGAAAACAATAACTGCTCGTTCTCTTCCCTGGATTAAAACTCAGACCAGGGGCAAAGAACTACATTTATGAACCCGGCCATCTTTTCAAGCACTGTAGTACATCTGTTGAAGGTAAAGAGCAAGGCCTCTGCTCAGAAAGAATACAAGATTGCTTCATATCCTGGACCACAAAGGGAAAAAGAAAGGTTTTCCTCCACTAGATGCTGCTGGAAAGGCAGAAGAATAGGGCATCTTCAACATTCTGGCACAAGAAAAGTTGAAAACATTATTAAGTATCGTGTGCAGGAAGGTCTGCAAGCTAGAGATGGATTTCTGAATCGAGCTTCAAAAGACATTTCTTTTTCCTTTGTAATTTCACTTCATGACCATAGTTCAGATAATGAACAGAAACATAAACTTCATACAAAACTCATCAAACCTTACATGGGTCAGGACAGAACAGGAATGCTCTATTTACCATTTGGAAAAACACTAACCAATTCTTTGCTAGCTTTTCTTTCTAATAGTTCTTCCATTTTGCAGATGCCTTGAAAACTTGCCATTAATGAGTACGTAAAAAATGTCACACCTACAAAGTGCAATATGTCAAGCAGGATTTTTCTTTAGATTTCTGAAATATGTAGAAGCAGTGAGAAGTCAAGGCTCAGTGACAACAAGCTGGACACCACATTCTCAAAGGGCTGTGCTATCTGGCAAGCATGTCACTAGCAGAGAGGAGCCATGGAATCCTCCTTGGAGCCTATGGGAATGTAACCGACTTGCCACACAGAAGTCCCCATGTGGCTCTAACATGTTGCCAGCCACCACCACACCACTCTCAAGCCAGATGTTTGGATTCCTAACTAATGGTAGGATTCCGGAAGAATCAAGCAGAAATGGGATCAGGAAAGCCAAGGCATGGATGGAACTACTCTTGGTGAGGGATGTTAAAAATAAGAACAGATTCTACAGACACATTGGTCAGAAAAGACAGGCCAAAAAGAGTGTACCCCCTCAGATAAATGAGAGGGGAAGACTGGCTACAACATACATGGAGAAGGCTGAAGTACCCAGTAAATTCTGTCTCTGCACTGGCAGTCAGGCTTCTTGTGTCACTCAGGTTCTCAAACCTCACATCCCTGAACCTCTAGGTGAATAATGGGTGAGCAAAATCTCTCACACTCTAAGAGAAGAGCAAATTTGAGACCACCTCAGGAGACTGAACGTATATGAGTCTATGGGGCTGGATGACATGCATTTGAGAGTCCTGAAGAAGCTGGCTGACGTGGTTGACATACTGCTCTCCATCATAATTGAAAAATCATGACTGACAGGTGAGATGGAGGAATATCAGTTTGCAGTGTGGACTATTCAGTGGATGAGGAACTGTTTGGATAGTCACAGCTAGAGGGTTGCTGAACATAGAACATAGGTCAGACGGAGGCCGATCACAAGTGGCGCCCTCCAGGATCCCATCTTGGTAGCTCTTTCATATCCTTATCAATTGATTGAGCGTACCCACAGTAAGTTTGAAGATGACACCAAGCTGAGTGGTGCAGTTAACACTACAGAAGGAAGGAATACCATTCAGATGGACCTGGACAGGCTCAAGAAGTGGGACCATGTGAACGGAATGAAATTCATCAAAGCCAAGCAAGGCCAAGTGCAAGATGTTGCACTTGAGTTGGTGCAATCCCAGATATGCATACAACCTGGGGGAAGAACTCATTGAAATCAGCTCTGATGAGAAGGACTTGAGAGTCCTAATGGACGAAAAGCTGGACATGAGCCAGCACTGTGCAGTTGCAGCTCAGAAACCAATTGTATCTTGGGCTGCATCAAGAGAGGGGTGGCCAGCAGGGTGATTGTCCCACTCTATTCTGCCCTTACAGGGCCCTATCTGGAGTACTGTGTCCAGGCATGGAGCCCCCGGCACAAAATATGGAGCTGTTGGAACAGGTCCAGAGGAGGGCCACAAAGATGATCAAAGGGCTGAAGTATCTCTCCTATGAAAAAAGATGGAAGTAGCTGGGTTTGTTTAGTTTCAAGAAGAGAAGACTCCAGGGAAACATCATTGTGGCTTTCCAGTACTTGAGGAGAGCTTATAAGTAGAAGAGAGACTGACTTTTTCATGGTCAAATAGTGATAAGACAAGGGAGAATGACTTTAAACTAAAAGAGGAGAAATTTAGATTAGATTTGAGGGGGGAGAAATTTTCACTAGAAGGTAGTGAGGCACAGGAACAGGTTGCCAAGAGAAGCTGTGGATATCCCATCCCTTAAGGTATTCAAGGCCAGGTTGGATGAGGCCATGGCAGCCTGATGTAGTGAATGGCACCCCTTCCTACAGGAGGGTTGGAACTAGATGATCTTTAAGGTCCTTTCCAATCCAATCTACAACCTGCCCCTAGTTTTGCATGAAGTCCCATGTGTTCCTTCTTAGCCAGAGGTGTATGGAGTTCAGGCTGGCTATTCAAAAAAAGGAACTGCAAATTAACACTGACTTCTAGTGATCAAATGCATTTCAAAGAGCAGGAATCCAGTTCTTCACCAAGCCTTACAACCCTATGCTGAACAACTTCATTTTGTGAACGCTATCAAATGGATACAATAAAGTCACACCAGTGCAAACTTTACTTTTTCAGTTCTGAACTTTCAAATCTTACTCCATTGAAATTCTCCTAATTAATTTTGGAAACTAAAATCCAATGGATGCAGCCATATAGTTTATTTAAATATATGACTTACACAATAGCCAAATTAAGTGTGACAGCTTGTTTACTGTGGGTTCCTGCCCTATGGGAGCTTTTAGACACAGCACATTAAGCAGGACATCAAACTAACAAGCCATGAAACAAACAGCATTAAATACTGGTATACTTTATATTTTTGGTTAATAAGAATTGCAATATTTGCAGATTTCACTGGCCAAATTTTAAACACTACAGTAAAGAAGCCAAGCAGATAGGTGTACAAAATACTACAACTATACAGACTGCCTCTGTTTTATTTAATGTCACCAATGGCTCAGCTGCCAACAGGCAAGAACCTCTGTCAAATTCAATTTTACATCTCTGTTTGCAGCTTAGATAAATCACCTGTACATTTCAGGAAAAACTGTATTTCCTCTTATTGTAAAAAGTTCATTGGTTTTCTGTTTCTCAAGTTAAAACTTAGTTCTCCGAATCACAATGCAATTCTTCAGTTAAACAATCCACATACAAAGCAAATGAAATAGATATTTTGGAAAAAAGCTCATCATGAAGAATAAAAAAAATCAACATGAAACTGTCAACACTACCACCAACTTAATCCGTAATGCCATTTCTTATAGTCTTGAAACCTGTGCCATTGCATGACCATGAATGGAAGATACTTTTCTAAGCATACCTCTTGATCTGTGAAGATCTCAATGAAGTTCTGGAAGGAGAAGGATCCTGACTGAAGGATGAGCTCTCCTGTGTTCTCAAAACACTGTCCAGTTAGTACAAGGAGCTTGTGTCTTGCAGCATCTGTAATCATCAAACGCACCTAGAGTGAAGGAAAGAAACAGATCAACAATGGGAGCTACCATGTGTTTCTCCATTCCTCTGAGAAAGTTCCGTTTACTTCACTTAATTTAACACGTGTTTCACAGCAGTATTCCAGGACTGCTGAAACATTATCGTTGCAGATCTGCTAACAAAAGACAATGAGAGAGGAGCAAAAGAAGGTATAAGATGTGATTAGGCAGAATCAAACTAAAGACTTGAGAAAAAAACCAGGAGCAGACGAGAATAAAATCCAAATTATAAGTAGTATTTTCAATTAACATTCTTCATATAACTCTTGGTAAATTTTAATAGCACAGTAATGGGATAGTCTTTGATAACTGTCTCCATGTGCTAATGAGGGACAACTACACTTTGTTTTGGAAGGTCATTCTTTTTAACCCTCTATACAGCATTTCTTGTCATTCATGTGCAAAAATGTCCCTGACAAGAAACAGATACAAATAATAATTCTGCTTCAATAAAATCATAAACTTCAACATCAGGCATTCAGATACAGTCACGTGCACCATTCACATACCTTGATGCCAATAACTATGGTCTTTCTGTAGTGTGCTAGCCAAAGATCTTATTTAATACACACTTAGTATATTATGTGGGTGCTTGATGGCTCAAAGGAACTTACTATTGAGAAGTAGCCTTCTTCTCCATTTTGAAATAACTCTTAATTTCTTTGGAATAGATTTTGATTACTTTGCTTGACTCTCGGTACAGCAAATAGTAACTCCTGTTTCTGCCTATTTAACTGCATGCTAAGAAAAATCCACATGCTCACTGTGGTTCTGTTGGCTAAAATCAACTTAAATTGAAGAATAAAAATAAATAACACCTTTGTAAGATCCTATACCATTGAGTAAACTGTTTGCAAATTTATCAGAAGTTTTGCCCAGCACTGAATAATCGATTCAGAATAAAGTAAGGCATGAATTTCAAGTTTGGTAATTCCTCTGTTCAAGGAGAACTAATATAAAACAGAGTAGCAATTCCAGAATAAGGCTATTCAGATATTAAACTAAATGAGAATTGTCCATCTGAAACAATTACGCATGTAGATATTGCATCCAAACTCCATCACCATGGAGATGACATAATCACCTCAGCATTCCTAGCAAGCCATTCTTTCAAATTCGTATATTGACTGTTAAGCAATCAGTTGTTCTGAATAATTCCCTCTCATGCCAGGGAGGCTGAGCCAGGAAGTCTTGATTTAAATCTCTGCTGAACAGCTCATGTTCTCAGCACAAGTAGAAAAGAGACACTGAAGAGTTTCTGTCTGAAAGAGGATGATTACCGCATCTTCACTGTTATTTTATTAAATAAGTGACCTTGACTTTATGCAGCAGGAAGTTTCTTTAGTTAAACACAGGACTAATGCTGGCTGATCAGTAATTCCACTAGATGATTATAAATTCAACAATCTATTTCTATTCCAGAAAAGAATACAGATAAGTGCAGTGGAGTGTATGTGTGTCCTGCAACCCTATCGGTTTCAGCTGTATTAAAACTATAAAAGAACTGTTTTCCTCTGCTGTCTTTTCTCTCATTGCTGGCAGCAGCTCTAGGCAGTTTGCCGACTTATGTATAAACTCACCAGTTTTCCAACAGCAAAATTATTTCCTGACTTGGGAACCAGTAATACGTGACTGTCACATAAGTCCCCTTCAACCTATTTTATTAATTGATGGTTCTGCAGAATAAATTGGTACTGCAGAGATAAAAAACTATGGCAGGAAAAAAAGGCAAATAAATGCTTGCAGATTGCAGAGCATAACATACACACAAAAGAACTTCCAGAGACACATTAATTCTGTGTCTGGCTATAATCAGGGCATTCTGAGGGACTACCAGAATTTTGTCTGCCGATTTCAAGACCTTCAAAAAAAAATATTGCAAGGTGATGATTCAGTTCAACTTTACCCTTGGTTGAAGTCCCAGATTGTTTAAAGAAAGTGAATGGCAAAACATAACCTCAGCCAAAAGCAGATTACTTATGGTACAGTTGTGGGAGTATTATGGTAATGGAACAGGGTTTTAAAAAATGAGGGAACTGTTAATAGTTTTCAGAAATTTGTTTTCTTAGGGCAATTCTGTCCTTTTGGGCTTCTCTCTTTTGTGAGGTATTTGGCAGCTGACATAACACGATAGGAGCTGCGGGCAGAACCATGCTTGAACTACAACCAGTACGCCTGTCACCAGCCTAATTAGCAGAAGTTTGTTCTAACATCTTTTGCCTTTATTTTTCTTGAATTGATAGATTCAATTTCCTCTTCTGATGAAGTCAGACCTCCATGGTATATCACTGTCTCCTGAACTGCAAGCTGGAAAACTTTTGATGCGTGAAACTCAGTTTTCTAATTTGCCACAGTGGGCAAAGAATGTCTCTTTCAATCTTCATTGTAATTCTCCTAACTCTTTCTTATCGTCTCTTCTGGCTTTTGTCCAGTGAGACTGTTGTTTAGCCAGCCAAGGTAAATCTCAGCTTCTGACTTCTGGCTGTGACCAGCTTGGCATGATGAAAGCAAAGCAAAGATTGCCTCCCACAGTCTAGTGAGAGGAAATTAATGGTAACCCAGCCAAATATATTCCTGAGCCAAAGGAGTAAAGCCAGAGTTCAGAAGTCATTAATTGGCCTCAGATCATGTTCTTCCATGTGGTCACCCAACAAAAGAAGACAAGCAACAGCAACAGAAACAGCATTTCCCTGCTGTTGGCAGTTCATTCTGCACACACTTTAAAGCTTTTTACTCTGAAAGCCTGAATGTATTAAAGACAATCTTAAAAGAGCTGCTACCCAGTTGCCCTTCCTCTAATGCAATGTAAGGTACTTTCACACATAATCTTGAAGTCAATTGAGCTGCCATTAACTAAGATTGATTAGCTACTTTTAAAAACTTTTAAAACTTGATAAATTTCATTTGCTTCAGTGTGTTTCTTCCTGTTGGTATAAAACCAGACTTTTTTTACAAAGTACTGAAAGTAGAGCCATTTCATTTCTCCAAAGGAATCGTACTATGTCAGTTTTCTCAGCACCAGCAAGCACTACAATTATCCCTGTTTTTCCAACCTTCAGTCTCACTAGACAAATTTCTCAATTTTGTCTTCAAACTCCCTGCTTAGTTCTTCAGCCCTAGTAAGTTTATGAGGAGCTGGCACTATCAAGAGTCCATAGATCACATCACATGCTCTTTGAAGGACAGATCATATGGATCATAATCGAGGCACCACCACACAGGATGCAGGTCTTCTGAGACTTAAATTTGTCTCAGGGCACCTGGTTTCTTTTCAGGCTTTTTTTTTTTTTTTAAGTAAAGTAGATGTCCAGAGCTATCAACAGTAGAAGAACAGAAAAAAAACAGATGTAGTTTCATCACTGGTGCTTCCACTTCATCAGGAAGGGAAGTTGGTGCATTATGAGGAAAGGAGTGCTAGGATCAGAGATCTGCTTTTGTCTTACATCTTTGACGTCCTACCAGTAGCCTAGGAAACTAGAGAGAAAATCAAGGGAAGGCTGATAATGTTTATGGTGTTTACTCCTAAAGTGTTTTCATCTATAGCTAGGATCTGCTCTCACCCTGCCAACCTAACAGAGCTTTTACGACCCACCTAGTGCAATATTTCTGAGTGACTTACCTCGGTACTAACTGCTTCATCCGAGGGATTGATCAGGACTACGGTTTCTAAGACATCACTTCTGTGGTGAAGAATTTTCTGACCTGCAAGCACAGAAAGAAATAAAAAAAAAAAAAGAAACTAAATTAAGTAAGCCATGCACCAGGGTTCAAAACAGTTCTTTACATATTCTTTGTGACAGCTCCCTGGTTCCCCACAGCCACAGACACTGCACAGGCTCATGTTTTCAGAAACATTAATGGCATGGGGTTCCATGGGCCAGAATCTCCAGAAAGTCGAGGTGATCAGCGACTGGGGTAACTATCACCAGCAGAGCACCTGAGCCCATGTTTTCAAGGACATAACTGCACCACAAATACAGCTGAGACTACACAATCCCAAGTGGATTTAAACGAGCTTTCCCAGGAACTATGTGTAGCTCAGTTGCAGCAGCAGAGAAGTCAGCGCAGGCTGCAAACTTCCCTTGCGAGGAGGAAAGTGAATATTTGTGCCACACATCAGTACTACTCACCAAGCACAGTTGGTAAGGTGACATGAGCAGAGCAGTCCAGGGGCTGTCCCCATTACACTCTGCCAGCAGCACATCAAGCAGACCCCAACCTCCCCAGCTGCACCAAACTAACCACTGGAAATCAGCCCAACAAAACTCCCTTTTCAGCCTTTTCCCTAATGTTCTCTAACACTGGGACACCGAAAAAAAATCGCTGTCAGGATGGTCTGACACTTGCTGCCCTGCCACAGTGCTTCATCTCCCTACTTGCAAAAACTTTAACAAGCAATGTTAGGCAACAAGGGTGAACAGACGTGCAAAATAACAGCTAGCTCCAGGATGAATAACGTCTGGGCAGGCTTGGTGCATCGCAGCCTGCTGGCGTTCATACTTAGTAGTTAGTTTGTCTGTGTGTTTAATAGTGATATTCATCTGACTGTGAGTAGATGCCAAAGAAACACAACAGGACTCTTGACATCTTTTTTCTTATGGTAATTGGCAAACCCTTATCAGCATCTCTTTCTGTGAGAACTGTAGTGAGATTAATTAGCAGCTGTTTTGTCATTCAGAAATGCAGACTAGTAATTAGTTCAAAACCAGAATAGCTTTCCCTTCCAAGCAAACCACTCAGCATAATATTAATTAATTAAAATAATTAATTGTGCTTAGAAGGAAGTAGGGGGGGAACAGAACAAGTCACCTATTTGCCAACTTAGAACAGCTCCCCTGTAAAGAGATTTAAAATAACAAGTGCAAGAACAGTAATGGTGAAAAGGGCTCTGCATTCCTGCAAGAACAAGAGCAGCATCAAGGCAGTCTGAGAGGGTGGGTCACCAGCCTTTCCCACACAGCCCTGGCCCTGCCTTTGCTCGTCCTGCTCCCTCCTCCTCCTCACCCTGAGCTCAACAAGGTCTCTATTCACTGCATCTTCTGCTGTTGCTTTGGTGAAGCTCTGCATTTATAAGCATAACAGCTTGCAATCTAACGATAGAAAGAGAAGGAAAAGGAAAAAAAAAAAAAAAAGAATGCTCTCGATAAAAATGTGAAACGGGGTTACTGCTTTTTTTCTTTTGCTTGACAGTGCCAAAAGACTTGTGGATAAAAATCAAATCCATTTAAAGAAACCTACTTTTCTTAGGACCTGTGGCTTTGCATGTACTTGTTTGAACAAAGGAGACAGGCATATTATGGAAAGGGAGGAGTTCAGGTCTTCCTCTGCAGCATCCCGTTCTAGCATTAACCCTTGTAATTCAATTTATTTTAATAGGTCTGCTTCCTTGCCTTACAGGAATGCATACATAAGGTTACATTCAGTAAAACATCCAGCTGGCTCTGTTACCACAGACTCCTTCAGAACACGCCCTACGATCAGATATTTTAGTTACTATACAGGCTTCTGTGAAATGGAGAGATTAAAGAGTTTGTTGAACTTAATGTTGGGAAGGAAACAAAAGAAATTGTCACCCTCTAGCTGCCACAGAAATTTCTCATGTTATAGCTGATGACACAGAACACACACTTTGCTTCAGGCCAAACTAAGTCTCATATATGATTAGATGTTAACACATTAAATGTAGCTGGAAAAGAAATGCATTTAGCCACATGCAAAGTTAGACAAAGATAGTGTCCACCACACTCGACATGATGACTTGGGGCTTCACTGATGTGGCTCCAAGCTACCTCTGATGATGGGACAAAACTGACCTGAGGAGCCAAAATGCTTGCTGACCACCACTGATGGTGGTTACTTACTGCAACTTACTAAATTATAGATGGAGTGGGAGAACTGGGGATGTTTGTAGAAGATCTGAGGTTGCTCTAAATTAACTCTACCTGATTTTTACAGCCTATCTCTACTCCTATGTTGGAATGGTTTTGTGACACGATAGAGAAGGGAAGAAGTTTCTAGATTGCACAGTAGTGGTTGGATTTTATCCAACTTTAGTTTCTGGAAGGCAAGACAAAATCCTATCTAAAGATTCAGGAAATAAACATTAATTCTCTTTGGAAGAAATTTAAGTTTCTGTTCATCATTAATTTTAGTAATTTAAGCTTCACATTAAAAATAGATATGAATAGAGTCATGGAAGCCGTTTGATTCAGAATCAGTCCAATAGAGTAGAGAAGTAAACAGAACATGACAGTTACTTCATCCCAGAATCAGCCCAGTTCCTATGGCCATAGGATGTCACAGATCATTGCTTGACCAAATATTGATGATATGTATACTAGGATTATTGACATCAGTATTGCTCCTAGAGAAGTGACTCAACAGGCTTCTAACTTGGTCTTTTCAGGCCAATCAAGAAGCATGCTCGTGGGACCCACTTTTAACAGGGACTATACTGCAGTTAATTTTGTGCAAACACAGCATGTGAGTGCACAGTCAGGGAAAGCAAGTAAGTGTGACTTCAAGTCCCTTTGAAGCAAGGACCCCTACTGACAGTCTTCTCTTCTCTGGCTTTCACTGTGCAACACCAGCCCAAGGGGATGCATACTTTAGGCAACATGCTACTCAACAGAATAGTTCCCATCAGCCCTTCCCACCAACGAGGATGGGTGCAAGCACTCCCTCGCTCCTGCCACGGCTATTCCCATGCTATCAAATCAAGTAAAATTCAGAACAACTCATCCATAGAGAAAGCATGAAAATCTTTTCTGTGGTGATTCTTGGAGAAAGTGCAACGGGAGAACACCTTCTCTCTGCAGATAATCATCGTTTCGTGCCTGAACTGACATTCAGGTGCAACTCTTCAGCAACCTTTAATGTCTTCTCTATTTCATTGTAAAAACTTCAACGTATTGTTTGTCTTTCGTATTAACAGTATACTATGCCAGTTACTATCCTGGTGGCATTAGCAGATGGCACATCTTGCAAGGATTCCCAGTGAAATTTCTCACAAGTCTTAAATAGACACTGAACTCTTTGCAGCTGGAAATGTTTAGTGCTTTGTGATTGCAAATAGCAGCAATGCCCACAACTCCCTAGCTGCTTGCCTCTTGTGGAATAACTTCCGTATATCAATGGGAGGAAAAATCCTTTGAAACGAACCATGACGCATTCATTTCTATCTAAAATTCTTGAGAAGACATCTTAACAGAAAAATTCTGAGGAAGAGACATTTTCCCAATCAGGCAATATTGCGTTTGAGGAGCAGCAATGTGTAACATTTTTCCTCAACACTTCTGAGTACAGATGGAAGAGCAGGTTGGTATATTTTAGTTCCTATTCAGGACAAGATCCTGTTTACTGTTATTAGAGACACAGTTGCTCCTTAAAAGCTTTACCCAATGGCTTTATGTCCATGTTAAGCAAGAGCTGATGACTGAAAAATATTACTAGGTGAGGATTCTATATATGTGAATGTATAGAGCTTCAAGGCAGGCTTGTCTGAAGCACTAAGGTCAAAGCATGGGCAAGTCAGACACTTTTTTATATTTATTTTCATAGAAGAAAATATACAGGGAAAATAAAACAAAACGTGTAAAACATTTAAAAACTGAAGTAACAAGAAGCCTGAGGCATACAACAAGATGTCAGCGCACAGTATTTGAGCCGCTAAGATTCTGATAGAGTATCAGAGTATGCCTGTCACTTTTCTGGAAAGCAGTAACTGATGTTAAAGAGTCATCTCAGCCATCTCTGCTCAGATTTACCACACTTGATGAAGGGTATTGGGAGGTGATTGTATCCTTTGTATGTGATCCATTTAAGGTAATAAATTACTTTTGAGCTTTTTGCCTAGCAAACAATAGTGCAATAGCCCTTACCTTTTCAGTAACTGCTAGTTGTTTCACTTATTTTCCAGTGGGATTTCAAAAAGGTCATGATAACCTTGTGGTCAGCATGGTTGCTTTGTGTTATTAACAGGGCATTGTGAGTTCCAAATGACTGGTCAACTAGTGGCTGCTATTTCTTATACTAATTGAATAAATCCATTTTTCTTGTTTTCAATACAGAGATCAACATAGCTCTATAATTGTGACCAACCCCTAAACCTTCTGGCTGCCAACATGAATGCATGATGTTGCAAGAATTCCACACCAAGGAAAAAAGAGGAAGAACCTCCTTTACAGCAGAGTAGCAGTTATCTGGAGAAACCTTGCATGAATGACATGCAGCATTCTATCCACCTTCTCAGTTAAGATGGGGCCACCAGAGTACTTTACTGCTGACCTGAACTGCAAGCTACTCAAACAGGTACTAAATAGAGAGTTTTGCAGAGCTGCCAAAACAAATTCTGATGTAAAAATTTGGAGTTCTCTATCTGCAAGGATAGGATTCATGGACTTGATAGAGAAATGGTTGCATGAAGTTGAGGCACTGGACTATGGGAGCAGAACTTCAGAAAGTTCCTTCCAGGCACATTCTAAGAGCCCTGCAGGTAATGCAGGGTGTGGGAGCACTGACCAGTCTATCTCACAACTAGGTGACAGGATGGGGTGAGCCAATACGGGCATAACTCCATTTAAGTCAAAGAAGATAGATTCATTGCCACCCATGCTCAATGTAACCTAATGACTTCTTTCATTTAAGTGGGTGCAAAGAAGGAACAATCATTTTTATCAGCAAGAACTCTTATAGATTTGTAGGAATATCAGATTACTTTACACATTTCTGCATGAAAATAAAAAGCATTCTAGCTAGGATGCTGAACTGGCGTGACAGCTGTGAACAAAAAGTCAGTTCTACTAACATTGCTGAGCCTTCTGACAGTGACAAAGATTTAGAAGAGTGACACTGACTGTAAAGTGTTACTGTTTTCCATGTAATTATTTAAACCTATTATGTTAGGTTAGGCTCAGACTGAAATGTAACATGATGTACTTTTTAATAGAGAATTGCGTATAATCTCTGCTGATCTGCTGGACTCTGAACTCTGCCATGACTCTGCAAGAAGTGTGAATTCCTGCTTTACTTTCTTCTTCTGGAATATAAATGGAATTAATTTTCAGGTTTCATATGGTTTAGTGCCAATTTGGTGATGGCTAAGTGCTCTTCCTACTCAGCTCTAACTTGCAACAATTCATTAAGTACAAGTCCTGAGAGGCAGCATCTTGCATGTTGCTTTTAGGATCTTTAAGATCACTTCTATGTGATGAAATAAGACTAGTTAGATATAATTTCGCCTTAGTTCTTGGATGAGTCTTCATCCATCAGATTTCATTTGAGTTTATACTTCTAAGTAATGATAGTGTTCTGAACATAGAAGGCTAGACAGAAGACAAGAAGTTCCCAGTAAACGTACATGAAGCCAGCCCACCAATCCTTGTGCAAGACTCTCACCAGCAGTCAGAGAAAGAGAGCCAACACCTCTGCATGAACATTCATGGCCAGGTTCTTATCTTTCACCTCAAACTTCAGTCTCTACTTCTGATAGACTTAAGAGCTGAGATGTTCTTGGAGCTGCTGTGAAGTGTTGCCCCACATCGAAGAGCGCAGGGAATTCCATGGCTCCCACTGAAATCTCCTGGAGTGAATTTAGTGCCTTAAGCCACATCTTCACGCACCTCATTGATCAGTAGACTAATTGTATCAACTCTACACACCACATATTGATTTCCTGCACTCTGTCCTAACTTTATGAGACATCTAATTTCTGTCAAACTACAGTCATTCATCAAGCAGAAACAAACTGCTGGCCTTTCACTCCCCCCTGGTACTGTCAGGAGCAAACTACTACCCTCAGCTGTCATCACTCACCTTCAGAAACAGGATTTTTCTTCTAATTCTTCATGTTTTATAATTTCAGGGCTCTAATGATGACTGCAAATGTGCTAAAAATCTCCTCTGAACATGGAGGTATTAAAATAAGTACTGTGAGACAAGTTGAAGCAAATCATCCTAGAGCACAAGTACAAGTTTATGTATTACATTTTTAATGCCTACATAAATAAGTTTACTTGACAAAAAGAGGACACATCACAGAAATGTAACTAAGTCACTTATGGTTTTCATTACTCATTTCACTGAGGCTGTGAGTGAAACTAGAATCAAAGATAGCTCAATAAAATCAGAGCCAAAGAGAATAAGAATACGCCCCCTGTTTATATACCGTACTTGCAAAAGTAGTGGAGCCCCATGCTCCTGATAAATGAGTTCATCCTTGACTTTGTTTAAGGAAGAATATAACCAGTAGTCAGTCAGCAGCAGCACCAATCTGTTCCATGAATTCACCTGCAAGTTAGTCTTCTAGAACTAAAATTTGCTAGCAACAGGGAAGAAGACCAGCCATTTTGTGAAGAAAGCAGCTTATGTTTGCCAATCCTAATTAACAGTTAAAGAACGCTGAAATATTTTAAGAAGTAGTTGCAAAGATGTTCTTTTGCCTCAAACTTCAGTCTCTAATACTTGTAACCTTATGAGCTGAGAAGTTCTGAGCTGAGACATGAGTGTCTGCTTTTAACCACTGGAATCCTTTTTTCATTACAAGACCAAATACTCTTTATCCACTTTAGGATAACAAAATATTGCCAGAGACTAATATTCCATACTTCCAGAGGAACTACGTAGTATCCCAACCAATTGCTGCAGAGATACAGGGCTTCAGAGAGCAGTCTTTGCTTTCTCTTTCGATGCTCAGCTGTTGTTACAGGCAGACATGGCTGTTCCTGAACTCTGGCAATTCTATTCTTTTGTGGATCAGGACCATTTACAGTCCCGTAGGTGGATAAAGCTCAAATCCCAGAAGCCCTGTCCAACACTATTCGGACACATTCAATGTGTAAATTCAGTGAGACGATTGCAAGCAAAGGTCATAAATCCAAACTGGCATGCTATAGAATTATGCTTTGTAGACAGGCGAGTGCAGCTTTGTGACTCTACTGCAAGAAATGGTGCCCTATAATTGCAGGAACAAAAGGGGTGTTTAAAGAGCACTGCAATTTTGTATTTGGGCAAAAAGAAAGGAAAGAGCAACGGGGCACTACTGAGAGGGCATGGCTGCAAGACAAAGGAAGGCGTGAGGACAATTGCAAACATTGGTCTGGCTACTACAAATTGCATTAGCCCTGAAAACGCACAGCCCAGTGTGTGGAACCAGAGTCCCTGTGGGGCTTGAGCTTGCAGTCTGTGCTATGGCACTGTGGGGCACTGGTGCCTATTGTAGCCAGGCTGTAGAAATCGAGATTCTTCAATATAGAGGAATATATATTTTAGGAAAAAAATTCTCTGAAAGAGTGGTGAGGCATGGGAACAGCCTGCCCATGGAAATGGTGGAGTCATTGTTCCTGGAGGTGTCCAAGAACTGTGAGGATGTGGTAAAGAGGGATGTGGTTAGTGGTCATGTGGGGATGGGTTGACAGTTGAACCTGATGATCTTATTGGTCTTCTCCAATTTTCATGATTCTATGACCCTATGAATGGCCAGAAGGCCACGCAATGTCTCTGATCGTGTGAACTGCCTTGTTCAATAGTGTGGCTGTACTCTGTGCTTTTGAGAAGGCACCTCATGCCATGCCATGTCATTCCATCTGAAGGTTTTGATAGCAAATGGCATTCAATTGAAGTCATCATCTTCCTCAAGGATTGCACTTGCAAACTCATGAGAGGTTTCGGTAACAACTGGAAGACCAGCACTCATCAACATAGAAATATGCATAGGCAGCTTTCTGTCTTATTCTTAAATTGTTTTGCCCTCATGCCTTTTTATATAAATCATATATTATTTCATTTTCAAGGCAATAAGTAGCACTTACTAATGCTTCATATAAATAAAACACAAAGTATTTGTGATTCACTTCCTGAATGGCTTCCTGAAATGCACATTTGAATCCTATTTTGGAATATTTCCATATATTGGCTTCATAGATTAGAAATGAACTTTATCTTTTGAACATCTGATAGTTATGAAAGCATTTTAACTCCATTAAATAGAGATAAGGGAACATTTTTCAAGGTCATACAGAAACAGAAACCTGAATCTTTAGAAGCCAGGCAGAATGCCTTGGCTACACAATCCTTTTGGTTCTGCTGGGTACATCAGTGTCTTGTTATGCTTTGTAAAATACCGAACACTTAAAAAGCTATGCATAATGGATTATTTTTTAGAAGATCTCTTAAGTCGCCATTAACTACTTTCCACAGCTGAAATTCTTCCATAAACCATTTCCCTGGCTATTAAGATATTATTTGACAAATAATAGCTTTATCACTCCAGACATTTGGAACTTTAGCTACAAATGGCAGCAGAAAAGAGAAAACAGCATCCCCTGAAGTTAGCGAGAGATTTGGCAGGGACTATCTAGCAAAACCATATGAATTTAATCTTTTCCTCTCTTAGAATTTGTACCTCATAAACTTGATACAAGCAGGCTGGCAAAATGTAAGCAGTGGTCTTGAGTTACATATTTCCATTACAAGTAGTAATCTTAAAAAGCTGTCAGCAGCTGGTTAGAAAGTTAATGACATGCATGCTATGGTCAACCCTATACAACAATGTAGTCAGCAATCTTTTCATTGACTCATACTAATTTCTCTCCTGCCCTTAAATTTTCAATGCACAGAAAACGGCAAGGGCAGCTCTAAGATATGCTGCAGAACTGATGAGCAGATCTGGAGCTTTAGTTTTCAGCTGCACAGCACATTGCTCTGGTACTGCATAGCAATTGGCAGCAACACACGCCGACTGGAGACTGCAGTGGTGCAGAGAGCTGACTCATCATCCTGAAGGTCAAAAAAGTCCGCATTCAAGCCTGCCTTTGGGAGCACTACTAACCAGAGAAAAGAAAAGAGAACTGTACATCGGATCTATTCCAGAAACAATTTTTTCTGTCCACAGTGAAGGACACTTCTTCTTCTACTACCAGAAAATACTCTGGTCCCAAAAACTAAAATAACCATGAGCAGAATAGTTGATTTCCCAGTGTAATTGCTTCTGCAATAATTGCGACAATGTGATTTTTAACTTTGCTGAGATATTCAGAAAAAGAACCTCTCCTTCACATCCGAGGTTGGAGTAACTGTCAAACAGCCAGAGAGAATCTTATTTGGAAAAAAATACAACTTCTTTCTCAATACCTTTGTGGCTCATTACCTCACTCTCCAGAGTTTACCAAGCAGCACCATGTATCATAATTCATGGGAACAGTTAGAAGCATATGTACTCTTTTGCTATAATGAGAACCCAGTATACACACAGCATTACAAACAAAACCACATGCTAGGCTGTTAAGAATGCTAAGCAAATTTGTGCATCAAATGGAAACTGATTGCAACTATTTCCAACGAATGCCTTTAAGGAAAAAAAAAAAAAAAAAAAAAGCATTAGATTAATTTTATCAGCTTCTTAAACTAAAGCATGACTGTGCCGATCTTTTATTAAACAACATGGCGTCTAACACAAATCCAAATGAAATCAATAGGAAAATTGCCAATGAATGGAATGAAAACTGGAAGAATTTCTCTAATCATAAATGCATACTGCTGGAAACAAGATAGGAAATGTCAGCATTATGTTTCTCCTCAATGGAATTTAAGAAAGTAGCCAAGATTCTTGTATTAAAAAAAATGAACAACTGTAAAATGTACTCTACTGCCCTTCTAATATCATCGTTGCTAAAGCCTCTTTTTAACATTCTTTCAGTTTTACTTCCTTGTCCTACAGCGCTGCTCTGTGCCTTTCTGCTCACATCATCCTGACTACTAGAGAAGGGAAATTTTTCAGGAGTTTCTTCCTCTTCTGTGCAGCACTATGTGCAGAAGCTTGCTTGAACTTCTCCACAACTCCCAGCTTCATGTGGAAGATGGAGGACAGTAGCATTTGGGAAAAGCTCGTGCATGCAAAACATGCAGCAAATGGATGCACATAAAAATGAGCGTTTCAGAAAATGAAATAATTTCAGTAATCTGTCTTTCCTCTTCCCAGACATATCTACCTGAATACATTTTCGGTCTTTCTCCTTTCTGCAGTTTGATCATTTCAGAAGGTCCCTGTTAACATTACCAAATTGCTTTAGCTTACATACTAATTACATACTAACGGGTGTTAGTCACTATGGCAGCTGAAGCCAAACACATCACTGCAGTTAAAATCCTCTAGGGAACATTTCTGGTCTTGGGGTCATTACTGCAAATGCAACTTAGTTTTAAGTTTATCAGCTGTCTCTGTGAAAAGTCAGACAATTCTTAAGACAAGGTATAGGGGTTTTGCATGTGGGGAATCCATTTCTTCCCTCAAGGAAGTTTTCTTTGATGTGTATTTATTACAGAATTAAAGTTTCTCAGTCTGTATATAATTTCCATCCTTCCTCCTGTTTCAGTTGAGAGAATTTCATTGGTGTGGCAGTCCATGAATACTGAACGACAGATCTGTTTGCAAGCACTAAGGGCTGTTGAAGCAAGATTGGCACTCCAAACCAGACACTTAATTTCTAAATATTTCTAAAAAAATATGACTTATGGTTGAATCTACCTTGAGCCTGCCAATCAATAATTTTTTTTTGGAAAACAAATACCAGTTTGCAACCTACTCTTGATACTTTTGCTGCAATATTTATTACGTAAAACAATAATTATACGTTGTTTGCCAAAATAATTCCCTAAACATAATTTACCTAATTATGCTCTTTGAAAGGATATTATGTTCTGGTGAAGTTCCTCTTTTACACGTAATGATATTGATTGCTGTTTCCAGAACAAATCACAGAATTGTAATAGCTTTATTACAGACGAAAAGTTGTATTTTTGAATGCTTGATTTTACTTTTATGAACTATAGAATTTCTAAGTCTGTCAAACATACATTGTTACTATCCACTAATTTACCAGCTGTGGAATATACCTGAGCCTCTGCAAACACTGTAAAACCTAACAAGAAGCCCCATTTCTAAGCCCTTAATGAGAACTGGGTTTAAGCTTTTCCCTCGGCAACCATCCAACTTCCCAGCTCCATGGGAAAACTTGCCCAAAGCTTTTATTTTGCTTTGCATGAAGTCAGCAGGAAAAGAAAGAAGGAAAGAAAGACAGAAAGAAAAACAAAACAGACAAATAATCATACCACCATGGAGATAAACAGTGTTACCAATCAGTTTCTGAGTTCAAATTCACCATCGTATTCTAGTAGCAAAAGGTTTTCTGGTTTGAAAGTGGAAGGCAACTGGAGATCTTGTTCTTCCAAATGGGAGACTCAGTTGAAAGCCTCAAAACACCTTAATCCTCTGATTCTTTACTGGATGTGTGCATCCAGTTCATCAGCATGACAGTCTTATACAAATTGCAAATGTAATATGAAATAAATTACCACTGCATACAACACAGTCAAGTACTATTAATTAATTACAAATTTTCATAAAGAAGGAAATGAGAAAGCACACCTGCTAGCAATGTGTTTCAACATAATGTGAAAAATTCTTTTTGCTTTCTTTTCTGCAATTAAAACAAGGCATAAAGCAGTCCCTCCAGTATTTGTCCTCACATTAGCCAATGATGTGCAATGATTCAACCGGCTGAAATATAATACAACAACAACAAAAAAAACCAACAATGCTATCCTGTGATTGGAATATCAAAAACAAGTAGGGAGGGAAAACAAGCAATATTTTCAGGAAATATGAACCCCTATTATCTTGAAAAACCTGTGCTTTTTAATACCTAAAATAAAAAAAAATCATAACACAACAAAACACTAATTATTGCTGTAAAGTGCAATATCATAAGCAATACATGAACAATTGGAGATAGCTCATATCCACTGGCACAGTACAAAATAAAAATAATTCTTATCAGAAGGGCTTGGAAATCAGAAATCAATGAACCAGTAAGTGTGACAGTAAAAGCTGGCCATTTCTATGACAAAAGGGCAGATGCCAGAGGCCAGTAAGAAGTCCAGCTTGAATTTTAGCTTTTGTTTCATTTTTCTTTTCTCTGTTTATTCTCTCTGCACCACCTTAAGTGTGGAAGAAAAAAAATACAATAAATAAACAAATAAATGAAATAAATAAATAAAATAAAAAAGGAGAAAATAAAAGTGAAGAATAGCCCTGCTTCTGAAAATACATACTTCAACTTTCAAGCAAGCAAAGGCTCACCCTGTGGGGTAAAACAAAGAAAATTAATTAAATATGAGCTCTACCCTAGGTTCCTACCCTTGCAGTTAAGTCTTCCTGCCTTTTCCTAAATCTTCATTGTTATTTAGGAACCTCTGATCACCCTTTATGCCTCAAAAATACAAATCTCTGAAAATACTTAATAATTTCACCCACTGGGAATAGTCATCCAATTTCAGTCTGGTTCTTTGTGGAATTGTTAGAAACCTTTAGCATACCATGACTCATTAAACTTTAAGGTCTATTCTTCCCTTTATGTGCATGCTTAACACCTATTAATGGCCATGAGAGTTACGTGCATACAACAATGAAAGATTAAACTCTTCATTGTTTAAGATGTGGTGATCAAGCACAGTGCTGCTTTAGGAAAAATCTCAAGGATATTGCAAGTACTATGTAGAGTAAATCTCATTACACACTACTAATAGCATTTGTGGCAGCGTTTGCTTCTTAAATCAACCATAGGTGACCACCTGGTGCCCTGTAACTGGAAGGCTGCTCCATGGACCAACCGGCCCCTGCCAAGGAGATTAATCTGTAAGCTGCTGCGATTCCATTCTCCTGACACTTTCTCCCCCGCTGAGAACAACATGTGTTTTATTTTCAGTTTGAATATTCGAAACTGAAGTATGGAGCATTTTAAATTATGTTTAGTTGTAGATACTTAAAATATTATTCTGTTGAGGCGAGATGGAGAAGCATGGATTCAAATGCAGAGATGTTAACTTGGGAATGAGCATATTGTGATGCTTTTCAGTGAGTCTTCACACAGAATGGACTTCTTGGTCAGACTCACCTGATACTTTCCAAAAGTACAGTTGCTGCAAGGCTGATTTTAAATACTCTCAAATACAGCAATGAGAGAAAATAAAAGCATCTGTACAAGAGAAATGAGTACACTGAAAATTGTACGAGATGTCTCTTTCATTGGTCATCACTGTCTTTTCTACAGATGGTATCCACAATATTCTTAAATTAGCTTGGAGAATTTTTTAAACTAGGTTAACAATATATACTGATTAAATCAACAGGGTCATGCTGACTTACATCAGCTAGTGTCCTAGCACAGAAATTAGTTTTCCTACAGATTAAAACAGAAAGGACAACAATAATTACACAATCATTTGTAGGCACCAACTAAGTATTTAAAGCAGGTTTTATCATCCAAATTCCACAATGCCATGAAAAAATAATATATATATATAATGTTGGCAATCCTTACTCTCTATTTGAAATCAAGAAATCCAGAAAAATCAAACTTTAGTGAAAGACATTTGCACTAGGCACAAGATAAGAATTAATTTATCTGGCTTGCATCCAGTTGCAGTGATTTAGGATAACAAGCAGGACGAGCAGTGATTACCAACTTTTTAAACAAATTTCGTCTTTCTAATTACTCTTGGCAATTGACACCAACTAGCCTCCAGCAATGAACTGCCAAGATGAGACTTCAGAGATAACTAAAGAACAATGTGAATTTACAAATGTATCAAAACTGAAATCTAGAGATGTCTTGGCAGAACATTTTTAAAATAGCTCATCTGTTGATATGGAGATAGAGAAATAAGAAAGTGAAGAAAACAGTGAAGAAATAAATGTTCTGTATTTTTATTTTGTATGCTTTCATAGGTGCTTTGTATTTCTATGTTCCATATGGGGATCTCATGATTCACATCGATAACTTATCTAAAGTTACAGCTCTTGAACAATCTTTGGCAAATCCTAGAGATGTAAAGGTTGTATTAAAACTAATTGATTTAGAAAAAAAACATAGAATTTAAAAGAGAGAGTGCCCACTTTTTTTTTGTCATAAAGATCGTCCTTCTACTCCTTTTGCTCGTCTCTCTGGCAGGCTACAGGCATTGCCATCACCTTGTACAAACTGCCCCTGCAAATATTCTCTAGCATTCCTCACTTCTGGAGGACCTCAACTGTAGCCCTGTAGGTCATACTGTTGAATTATTTTCATGCTGAGTTTAAAGCAGATAAAGTAATTGGGGAATATGAGAGGCAGAAGAAAATAAAACAGATCTTGGGAGTCTGATAACAACAGAAGATAATGTGCAGACAATCCAGAAAACATGACAAAAAAGCTCAGTTTTGACATGGGTGCAAATGAGGGAGTAGTAAATTTGGTAGAGAGAGTAAGAACAGTTTTACTGAAATTTTCTGAGTATAAGTAGATTAACGATAAACAACATCTTCATTTTGATATATCTAGTCTTAAAAATTCCTGCAGGGAATTCCTGCCCCAAAATTCTGCAGAACCTACAGATGCAAAAAGTGGGAATTTGGCAAGACTCCATGAGGATATTCACAAGCTTTAATAGGGTGTCCTTGATAGGCACAATCAAAAGGAGACCTATTGCAAGATGTCTTCAAGAAAACCACTGGGACAATCAAGAAAAAAACATTTTCCTTATTCAACTATGATGGTGCAATGCTGTACCACTTAGGAAAGGATATATATATATGGAGTAAACAAAGACAGTCAAGTCCAAAAGTTCAGTAGTCAGACAGGTGTTGTACCAACTCAAACTGAATGTGATTTTTATGCCACATCTGCCTTAAGGCTAATAGCGTGCATTAAGACTTCACATGTGGCATGAGGCAAGGCAACATCACCTTTGCACACAAGGTAGGATTTTACTTTGTTCTCTTAAGAGCATTTCTTAACCTGTTTTCATCTGATACATAAAATGAGTCTCTTCTGCAATATTCTGCCCACACAATGACGCAGGATATGCTCTGTAACTCAGACTCCTTGTTACCACAGAGTCCAAGTTTAACTGAAGAAAACCACTCAGTCCTGATTGGTGTCTACTGTTCTCGTCTGAACTGTTACAGCTCTCTGCTGAAATAGTCCCTCAGCCCCTGTTTTATAAGTACCTGGAAAAAAAGAAGTACCCCATGACGATAAAATACCCTGTTGGGTACCATGGCCTCTCCACACAAGCCAAATAGAACAGCTAGATACTATAGACTGTTACTCAACTTTTAATAGATCATAGGAAAAAATTTGTTGAGTGTTCGCTAATATTCCTATACAACTCTTGGTGAGCAAGGGATAAGTAACAGTTTCTTTAAATACATAGATTATTTATTTTCTTCACATGCCTAAGAAAAAGAAAAAGGTAAACATGTTTACAAATATCCTCACCAGATACCAGGACTGTGCTGCTGGGAACACTTGGTTCTTACCCTGAAGTTGCTCAGAATACTGTTGCAGGAAAGAACCAGAAGAAAACCTACATTTTGGTCAGCCAGGAGTGGGGACTTAAGAAATAAATGAAGGTCCCTGTTGAAAAGAGCAAGTATCACCTGGACACAGAGTGCTTCCAGCAACCTCCCCTATCTTAATACCAATTAGAGGACCCTGAGAGCTGCAATGATGAGTACAGCTGTATGCAGGTATCAGAGTGTGAGTAGATCTGTGTGCCCATCACCTCCAGGGAAAGGCTCGTGAATAAGAGCTATGCTTTCCAATGCTTTAAGCAGTGATCAAAAGTGCAGGGATAAAAGAGACTGAGATTTCAAAATAATACCTGTCTCCTTTCCCTAATATCGCTTGCATCCCTCACCACCCACTCTTCAGGATTTCCAATAACTTTCCCTTGTTCTGTTTTTCCCAAATACCATGAGACAAGTATATCTGCTTTTGTTTCTAATTTAGAAGACAATGAAGCATAGGCTACTATCCACTCAAATTCCAAGCAGAGATATGGTCTGGTATGAACATTAGACCATGACAATATTTCTATATTCAACAGTAAACGTTCCATAATTATATTTATAACTAGGGAAATATTTTCTCCCTCATATTCCAAAGAATAAAAAAGTAAAATAAAATCAAAGAATCCAAAGTGAACTGGCACATTTATTTGCAAACTGTCCTTGGCTTGGTTGCTGTAACACAAAGACACAAGTTCCTTGGCACAGCTCTCACTGTATAATGATTTAATCCATTTGCTGTTAGTGAATACTAAATCTTGATATGCATCTGTAAACACATCTCTGCTGTTCCCTCAGGTCACTGCATGTGGACTTACATTTTATAGATGTATCACCAAACCACAGCATGTCTGCTGTTATTTTAATTTATTTATAAAATGTCCCCTGCCACTCTCTTTTGAACGCTATAAATTGTTTCATGATTTGCTCAGGGACAGTGAGAATTCAGTTGGCATTGTAATATTTCATGTATCGCATGAAACACTCAGAAACACTTTATAACATTCAACAGTCATATCATACAGTCCTTAAAAATCTTAAAGACTCATTTCTATCACCAGAGTATGGGTCATTTTTCAAGCCACAAGTAGGGTATGCAGGCTATTTCTAGGGGAAGGATATATTCACAAGCATAAAATCAGTTAGGATATTTGAATTAAAGTTTAATGACACTAATACAATTCTGTGCATTCTATATAGGAACTTTTTTTGCCCACCTAGCTTCTCCTGTATATTGCCATACCTATAAGATGGTGCTTCATTCTCACTTTGCTGAAATATGGGCTATGCCTACAGTATTATCTAATTAGCATTAGATAATACATCAAACAATATGTTTAATCCAGTGACTTAAGCCTAATGAACAGAAGAACCTTTTCAGTTTATACAGCCTGTAAATTCTACACTTCCTGAATCATGGAAGATCTTAATTCTGGCTCTGAACAATGTATTCCATAGATCTGTTCTTCCCTGTTTGCAAACACATCCTCAAAGCCTACAGATCCATCAGAGGAACTGCAGTCATTGAGGCAGAGCCAGCAGCCCATGAGGCCCTGGTTTCCCTGGTCTGACCCTTTTTCCACATGCTTTGCAATGTTCAGGATGAAAGCTCTCTTCAGGACTGTATGAACCAACACAGTGGTTTTTGGGGAGGGCTGACCTTCTGCAGCACGTTATCTTGGAGACTGTGGCGGCAGTAGAAGGAAGAGAAGATGTGGCGTGTTTTGCTTCTATCTGAAAAAGCTTTTACTTAACAAAGAATTTTTTAAAAAGGCATTTTTTAACCTAGCATGGATTTTATTTAAGGGAAATTTTCCTCTAAAAAATACTTAGCTGATTCTTTGACCAGCTCCATAATCTTCGTGTGTGTGTGTGTGAGTGTGTGTGAGATAGAGGTAGAAATTCTCCTTCTGGTTTCTCTTCTGTGCTCCTTCCAGCTCACTTCCCCGCCACTTGCCTGCTTTATTCTAGACAACCCCCAGGGCTGGTGGCTCATCCCTGTGCGCTACATTTACTAGGAGAGAGCACTATGTTTCATTGCTGCAGTTGTTGGCCAACCATTTTTTTGTTTCGTTTTTGCCATTATTCGCATTTCAAACAATAAGAGCAATAAACTGCAAAATAAATTGAAGTTCTGCCTAGAAAGCAAACACTCTATTAATATGACTCAGATACTGAAGCACCGGAACATGGAAAACTTTGTAAAATTGCACAGTCCCTAATTCAGGTGAGACCCAGTCTATCTGTATGTCTAAAGCTGTAATTTAAAGTGGGAACATTTTCTTCAGTTGATGATAACCTAGTTTCAATAGGCAATCGCTTCTATTGCTTGGTTTAAACACATTACAGCAGGATTCCAAAAACGGTGCAATAAAAAAATAGAAAAAGTAGAAACTGACGTTTGATGATTCTTTCTCTTTTCTTTTTCCCTCAAGTACCTTCACTGTAACAGTTCCTATTTCTTATCTCTTGTAGAGATCATTACCTATTCTAGGCCTATTCTCACATCCTTTAGGTGATTTCTCACCTTGACTGATACAGATTTGGAGACTTCTTTTGGAGGTTAGTGCCAGATACAATCAAAGAACTGCAGACAGCGCTGTAAATCAAGATTTTAGGGGAAAATAAATAAAGAAAAGCCAGAGAGAAGCTGTAACATCCCTATGCAAAATCCATGGATGTTTTCTGCAACAATGACTAAACACAACTCCAGTTTATACACTGCACTGTTACGTGGCAGAATATGCTTGAGGTGTTGCTGCACAGACGCACGTGGGCAGATCTCCTGTGAGGAGCAGATGTAGGTGCACATCCTTATGACAACTAACTTCTCACTCCTGCTGCAAAGACAACTTCCAGACGTGCTTCTCATAAACGACATGAGTGCAATTTAATCATGTTTGTTTCCCTCTGCTTCCAAATAGCACTGACATCCATGACCCACTGTACCTCCAAAGGATATATATACATCATTGCCTCCAATATCCATGAATGCTTCTGGCAAAAACACCATATTCCCTAGGAGACAGGGCAGGAGGGGAGCACTGGGATTGGAAATCGCAGCAGAGCCCCTGGCTATGGCATCAGGCCTCTTAAACTGATGGCTGGGATGCTAATAACAAGAGCACTTTGTTTCTTAATGGACCTCTGGGATCCTCAGTGTACCCTCAGTGTGAATAGGTAGGCATTTGTCTTCCCACGTTCTTCTCCCCCTCCTCCCTTTTTTTTTCTTTCTTTTTTTTTTTTTATTCCCTCTTCTAACTAAGCCTAAATAAATCATCTTGGAAAAGCAGTGGCAGAATCAGAGTTCAGGGTTACAATTCTGCCTTCCAGCTCAGAATGGGAAATGTTCAAAGCATCTTGCAGGGAGTCATATCATCCCATCAAGTTATCAGGACACACTCGCAGCAGTGGTGACTCATCCAGACATAACACCAAGATCCTGCCCATAAAGAATCTCCAGGCATCTTGCAGTATAGTTTGCATCTCGCAGCACAATTCCCACATATAAGTAGTTTGTATTCCAAATGCTAGTATCTCCCTGGCTAATATACTTGCCAATTTGGGTGATAATTATTAAAAAACAACCTATGTTACACAGAATAAGGGCCAATCCCTCCGGTCTTCAGACAATAGAACATTCTCCATTGACTTCAGTGGGAGTTGGACAAAAGCGCTAGAGATAGAATCACTAAAAATAACTGCCTAGAAAATATGTTTTACAAGATAAAAACACTGCCAAAGACATTTTAACTTGCTAATTAGTAATCCCAAGAAACCTCAATGGTGACAGATTTTCAATGAATTAATACATTCACCGTGCACCACAATCTGAGTTTTCCCATGGCTTCAAGAATAAGTTAATTGTAGATTGATTCTATAATATTGTGAACTCAGCCATAAATTATTCATCCTTTCTCATATAGCTCTACATCCCATCTGCAAGTTATATGTAAATTACCCCCTGGCTCAGATTCCACTTAATATAAACTGGCATAGCAACAGTGAATTCAGTTATTCTGTCTTTAATATGCGCTTAGCAGTAGGCTGAAGAAATTCTACTTAATATCTTTAATAACCGAGCAGATTCTGTGGACTACATTTTGATACATGTATGTAGCAGCAAAACCAGAATAAACTCTCATCTATCAGAAGAGAAACTGCTGTACCTAATAGCATAGAGAAAAATGAGTACTCCAGTGCAACATGTAAGAAAAAAATGTCCTTTATCATTATTTTTTTTTATTAAAGCTACTGTTTTTATTCCAGTAATTTAGGTCCAAGCTTTCCAAGCATCTGCAGAGATGTGTGTCCTTTCTATCCTTTCATTCAAGCTCTTCTCAAAGAAATCAGACCAAAGAGACAGATAACAACACAAAGACGAAGTTTAAAAAACTCCACACTTTAAAGTGCCATTTTCCTTGATCTGTAAAATGATCATTAAGGTACAATCCAGACAAATCCAGAAGTCTCCTGAATGAGTCACCTATGTTCAGAATAATGTTCTGAATAACCACGCTATTGCTACTGGAATGCCTAAGCTGTTCTAAAAATTTCTGAGGACAATCTCTTGCTTTCTTTAATATTAATCCTACACTTTTTATTGCATCTTAATATGTTTAAAATATATTTTAAATAAAGATATTTGAGAATCAGCTGTTTTAAATCTTCACCTTTTAACATTCACAGACAGTTATGTTTTTAGGTGTGTGTGGAAGTCACCAGCCAAACTGCTACCCTTCTTTGGTCCATACCTTCTCACTTATGTTCTCTTTTGCTGATGAGGACAAGTCCTATCATATTAGATACTTGCCCGTGACAATTTAAGGGCAACAGAAAGTTAGAAAGAAGTTATTTCCCTTCACTCTCTTATCAGCTAGCATGTCTGATTTTATTTATGCTTGTCTTTGTGATCGCCTGCTGTACTGCACACAGCTTATCAACTGACACAAAGATGAATGCATAATAAATATTCTACAACAGCAGGAGAGCTTTGCTAAATATAAACATAAATAAACTGCCGGGTCAGACTTCTACCCTTCTCCCTAAGGGTAGGTACAGTTGTCTTCTCACATCGCTCAAATTGCAGTGCCATCTCAAATGCTACTAGCAATGAGTAATTAGTTTATTTCTCAGGCACCCTGAGTAACTTTTGGGTGATCTCTAAAGTTTAAGAAAAAAAAAGATGGCAATATTGCCTATACAGAGCTATTTTAAAATCAGCAACTTCAATTCTTGTATTTAATGAATTGTTTGCAATGTCTTAATACGCTTCATATATTTGTAATATCTTTAATAACCAATTGCTCCAGGCATGAAAGAGAGCTGGCTTGGCAAACCCACAAACATCTGATATGCAGTATTAGTCCAAATTGGAGGCATGAGGTCCAGATCAGTACAGTGATGTCTGGGAGGGTAGTTGTTCAATTCCAGTGGAAAAATAAAAAAAAGAAAAACATCATTGGATATTAATGGATATTAATATTCTTGTTTCTTTATTTGTCCTATTAAAAGGGTCGGTGAACACTGCCTGAAAAGTTCAAGTGCCCAGTTTAAACCTTTTTAAAGTGTTTTTGTCTTGCCCTAACAGCCCGTCTTTGCCCTTTGGCATGGGGGAAACAATAGAAGGAAAAAAAGCTTCAGATACAGAACTGGAAACATTTTCTCCTTTCACTTTTGTAGGCTTTCCTATTTCGCCCTTACTTTTTCCATGTGGCCTTAAGAAATGTGAAGAGAAAAGGCTGTCTTCTCTCTGTCTGTTACTAATAGGTGAAATCTGATTTTGATAAACAAGCACATTCAGTATATTTTGGACATGGTTGAAACAAACAAAAAAATTATCCAATATCTTCCTAATAGATTAAATGTTCCTATTAGTTGTTGCATTTGTACCTTGCAATGGAGCACACAATTATTCAAACTCTTGGACAGATATCAGTTACATTACTGGGCTAAGCTCAAAGACACCATTTTCCAAGAAAGAGTTTGATATTAAAATATATTTTTATCATTAGCTTGTGTTACATTGACACAAACTTTATTTTTCTACAGTTCAACGAGTGTGACAAGACAGAAGGAAAGAACCTCCTGGGACGTGAAGTACCTCCCAGTAGAGAAGAGAGTACTGCTTATCTTTCTCTAGACTACCTATCGCCTGCCATCACTTGAGATCATGCATAGTTCTGGATGGATTCAGGGATGTGGGAGAACACATTGCCTCTAGTGAAAGACGCAATAGAGCCTCCAACTAGAGTGTGCTTTGGATGGGTAGCTGTCAGCAGAAGATCAAGAATGACCACTCTGCTTAACACCACCCCTGTTTGGGCATCTGAGAAGGAGCAGAAAGGACCTTAAAATTAGTGAGACAACAAGACCTCCAAAGTTCTGAGTGTTTGTCCATGGATCCCTCACTACCTCTGAAAGGGATTTTTAAGTTATAAGTGATTAACATTTTAGTGCATCAGTGCAGGTACTTCCAAAAGGAAAAGATACTTGACCTTCTGTCATGTTTGAAGATATCAAAAAATACTCTCCCCACCCAAAATTACAGGCTGTGAATTTTTAAATTGGAAGATCTGAAACATATTACACTGCAAAAGTTTCCCTATTAATTAACAAACAAGGCAGTTTTTTCTATCTGTTCAAACTATTACTGGCATTTGGTTTTAGCAAACTCAGCTCAGTCTCTACTTGCAGATCAAACCTACCCTGATGTCTTCAGCTAAGGTTACAGAATTCTGTACTGTGAAGGTAGCTAATTTCACTAGTTCAGGACAGTAATAATTCAGTAGGAATTAATAAGCAGTGCAAAATCACAATAGTATGGCTATTAACTTCAAACTGATCACTCAGAAGACAGTGAGACAACTGAAATGACACTTATGTTCATGAATTGGACAAAAATGGAGAAAACATTAAAATTCTATTCTTCGCAGCTCAAGGACCTGATGTAGGCAAACAGATCTTCTCACAGTTCTTTATGCTTTTGAACATTATGACTTAAGGCCTAAAACTAAGATTTGTACTTCATCATTTTCCTAGTCTAAAGACAGAGTTAAGAATTTTTAAGCGTTCTCTTGGTACAAGGTTTGAATTTCCTGTACTATTTTCTCGTGTTTGTTTTGCATCATATTATTACAAGATTATTCTCAAAAATCCTGGCTACCTTTTATAATAATGCATCAGATAGTAAGATTTACACACAGACCATTTAGCTGCTCTCCCTATTTCTGTGTGGAGTACAGAATAAACGTATGACAGTATCTGGATCCATAACAGTCTCTGTGAAGTCATCTAATCTGGCAAAGGAAGTTCACAGAGCCAGATATAACCATAATGTAATTTCTTGACAAAAATCTGTTTTATTGCATTTCCTCCTGAGATGCAGGTATGTTTCTACTCAGAAGACATCTGACAGTATAAGATCCTTTGCTGTACACCTATCAAAGCTGAACTGTAATCTCTTAACAGGATTTGCTCTGCAGTTTGTCTACAAATAAGACACTGTCAGCACTTTTTTCACAAACTGCTCACCATGAAAGTTTTAGAATTTGACTGTTGTCAATTGCTTCCCTCAGAAAAATGCATGGGCAGAAGATCTATTGTTCTGTTCTTAAATGAGTAATGAGAGTTCACAAAAACATTGGGTTTTCATTACATTTCCAGTGCCAAACAGACAAAGACAACAAACTCTCATTTAAAATTATCTCCCTTAGCTTAAATTTTCACTCTGAATCTCTAGTTCTGCCTTTGGTGGTCTTCTCTTTTACTAAAATTACATATTTCCTATGCTGGCTCTTTAGAGTGTAACTTGATGGGTAACCCACAAAAGAAGTGGAGCAGAATAAGGAATATATGAGAGAATCCAAAGAAGTGCTGAAAAATGGTAATGCAAAGAGTACTGCTGAATGAGGAGGATCCTTCACTGAAAAGGAGCTGGGCTGTCAGCTGCCAGGAGAAGGACCTGGCAGGCTTTGGAATATAAAGGATTTCCAAAAGCACAAGCACACCATGGTGCCATGTGGTCCCAGACTTCTACATCCAGAACATCTCTACTACACAGATTTTCAGTGGGGGAATCAGCTCTTCTGTATACCCTCATTTCTAGCCTGCACCATCCTATGGTCCCCATAGCCATATGGGCCATAAGACCAAGGCGATGTCTGCAAAACTTCCATAGATACAATAGTTTGTTCTAGCACACAATGATCTAATGCTTGATAATATCTAATATCTAATTCTTGATAACAGAAGAACTATACTAAATTCCTCTGGTATTAATGACAATTTTCTTTTTTTTGCCACAAAACTTCAGAATGGAAGCTGGTTTAAAACGAAGCACAAAGGGAAGTCTTGGCTTCACTTAATACTAAAATCATTTCTCTGAATGCCTTGTGTCAGCTTTGGCATTTACACTGTTTATGCAAATTATACAAACACATAAAAATAGCTAACGATTTATGCAGAATAAGCATTCCTTTCAAGATTAGTAGCAGCATGTATGATCTCCCACTTGGGGACTTATTCCCTCTTTCTGCATTTTATTACTTTGTTAACAAATGCTGATTTCTTCATAATTAAATTAACCATTTAATTTCTAAAGTATTTCACCATGTCAAGATTTGCTGCAATTCCTCCCTGATTACCAGATTAGTACACTGGAAAGCTACTTTTAGCAAATGAATGGGATAATGAAAAAAAGAGGAAAAACACCTGTGAGGAAAAACACCATCATGCATTATCTCTACATTTGAATGTTACTACACAGAGAAAGGTCTGAAGCAGGTCATCTATCTACTGAGGAGCCACTCATCTAGTAATATTTTGAAAGGTGTAAGCTTTCTAAGAATTCTATTTTTGTAAATATTAACCTGAAAAATGTGTTTATATAGTACACAAAACATGCAATGTGTACTGCATTGTTTTTCACGAGAACACAAAAGCACTTTCCAGGTCTGAATCTCACCATAGGCTATTAATAAGCCTTACCCCCTGGGACAAATCGATATTACTTCAAAAATATCAAGATTACCCGTGGGCTATATAAAGGAAATAGGCTATTTCTTTTTTTCTTTTTTTTCTTTTTAATAGTTCAGCACACTTTCTTCATTGTTTTTTTCACATTTAGATGAAGCCAATATTAGTTACACGGCAGCCTGATATAGCCAACAAGCACTTTCCCTAGTAAGGAACAAATCCCACTCTATGCACCTCTGATCAACATCGAAGAAAATAAGGTTACTTCTAGTCTGTCTTCTCATCAACTTCTTCCATGCTTCTCATCATTGGTCTAATTTACTTTTAGGGCTGGTGCAGGATGGAGGGATGTGCCAAGTTTACTGGTTTGCAGCGGCCTTGTTTGAAAATGTCTCAAAATAAAGCTGACACAAGAAATAAATCTGGCTCTTCTCTATAAAATCCAGAGTGGCTCTTTTCTCTCGGCTATACCTAGACCGCTCTCAATCAGAAAAGAAGTGAATAAACACATATGCCATTGTAGTGCCAGGGTCACTGCAGCTTTCTATGATACTATGACAAAGAGAGCTGGTAGTAGCTGTGGAAACTGAGGGGTCTCAGGCCAGCCATGTCTTGGGATTCCCATTAAGAACCTGAGCCAGCCAGAAACAGAGAGCAAAGAGATGGGGAGCTGGCTGCAGGCACCACCTGCCTCAGGGGTGGTGGTCAAGCATTGGGGAGAGCAGAAAAAGAGTACAGGAGCTCCCCCACCCCCTGCAGAGCTTCAGCGAGCAGCAGCGACAAAACACACTGTTCTTGACAGTGTTCTGACATGAACATACTGTAAAAATGGGCAAAATAAAACTAACAGAATTGAAAGACCTCCTTTCAGCCCATGGATGCTGAAAGGATGCAAGTACAGTGAATTTCTGCCATTTTAATCTTTTATAGTCACCAGGGACATCTAGAGATTCCACAAGCAAAAGCCATCCAGTCTGCCTGCTCACCACCAATTCTCCCCTTGATGTATTTCTCGCTGCCTCTGAAGGCTGCCGTCAGTAACATATCCTTCTGCTACCAGCAGCCTTTCAGAAGCTGAACTGTGCCAATCAAGCACCTGACTGGGAATGCTCTGATGGGCAACTCCATTACCAGTATACACACCCATCTCAAAGACAACTGCATCTCTTGCATGTCTGATTTCCCACAACAGAAAGTGTTGTGCTGAGCCCTTCCTTTTTCACAGAAGTTGTGTTTATCATCCCTTTTCTTTCAATCAGCTGAGTTGACAGAGGGAAGTTTTCCCCAAAGAAAGTCCTGTAGCCTTTGGTGATCAGTACCCTCCTTTGACTCAGGAGAAATGTCAGAAATGCTCAGTTTTTCACATTCAGCAAAAATAAAATCAAATAAAATAAAAGCTAAAAAGCCCCAAACCAAAACAAACAAAACAACAACCGGTGTTTAACTATGTCTTTAACATATCAATCTAACTTTGAAAGTTGAAGCAGTAAATTAAAAGGTGAATCTTTCAGAATCAGGTGGAGGATGTTTGTAAACCACCAGATCTCTGTGCATAGCTTTACACTATTACTGTTGTTTAAGTGAGAAAATTAAATGTGAACACCATTTCACATGAATGCCTCTGGGCATTATTAAGATTCATAGTATTAACTGTCATGCTGCTTCATAAATAATCGATCTGAACAAGTTAGTAAATGCCTACTGCTTTTATAATAGAGAAAATACTTTGCATTACCAATGTTTCTGAAACAGGAACTGATTTTTTCTCTAGATATAAAGCCCTGGGTTAAATACTTACGCAGTTTCCAGTGGCATCACCCATACTCACCCTTACTTTGGCAGCAAGAAAATAATCCTGATTAGATTAATCAGTGTTTTCAGCTTCTCTGTGTGCTCATTATCAACCCTCTAACATCGTATCTTCTGAAGATTTATTTAAGTTAAGTACAATAATTGCAGGCACTGGTTCATTAGCAACTGTGATCAACATGGGTTATCAAAAGCATTTTTCATGCATAACAAATACATCAAATTACTAAAACAATAGAAGTATCTATGATCTATAGCAGGTCTATCTACATGATTTCATATTCAATGAACATAATTAGAAGAAGACAATTTTCCATCTTGTATTTGCAAGGGTGACCAGAGATACTGTCTGCAGAAAACTGCCCTGACTGGCGAAATGTCAGGTGAAGTAAGTCTGTGCAAAGCAGAAAACATTATTTTAGATGCGATATACTCCCTTCAGAAATCTTGCTAATTACACACAGACTGTGTAATTACAGACATTCATGAACTATACTTCATTAGAATGACGAAGTGTCAGCATTGATGAGACATTTAACACACTTAATATTAAATGAACATTACACAAGTACACTTTTAGGACCATAATCAGTTGAAAAATGATTAATTAAAATAACTCAGCATTTAATGTATTTCCTCGATTCTGGGAGAAGACATCTTGTGACGTTTTCATATTTTCTCTTGACGGAGAAATATTAAGCTTAACACTAGATCTCTATCAGAAGCGTCACTGTCTTGTACCACAGGCAGAATTTTATACTTTTTTTTTAAATGAAGTGCAATTCACATTAAGCCCAACACACTTCATTGTCTAAGGGAACTGTCTAAGTGTACACAGTAAGAACTCTTAGATTTAACCAACTCACCTACACCTCTCTGATAGCTCTAAGCAGAATAAACACAAAGGACCTTTCTTTCCTATTTTGAGAAGAAAAAGTACTTACCTATGGAAAACAAGAATAATTAATTATGTTGGGGGAAGTCTTGCCTTTATGGGAATCTGTGGCAAAAAATCAAGAATGACTTGAATATGCAACCTCTCCTCGTGTAACATTCATTGCAACCTCTCCTCGTGTAACATTCACTGGATGGCTACTGAAACGCTGGCTCTCATGTAAATATTTAGAAGACGGGAGGATTTCATATCTGCCTTTCATTTCCTATTTGAATAACCACAATAAATGTATGGAATTGAGCTATCCAACATCCTCTCATCAGAGCAGTTGCATATCCCTCAACAACTTTGGGATTTATCATTTTTAGCCAGTCTCTTGACCCATTTTTTTCCCATTACACTGCTGCAAGAAACAGGAAGCCGACTCTGAGCACAGCCCCTTTCATCAAACCTAAGTATCAGATTATAAGAACAAGACATGGGAACACAGCAGAAACTAGTGGGAATCCTCAGCCTGCCAGTGTTAATCCTTTTTAGTATTCTTCTTCACACCAGAGAGAATTTAATTGTTTCATAAATGGCTCTAGGGCCCTCGAATGAGCAAACCTGTGTAACAGAGCAGACATTTGTTTGAAAGAGTCCTTGTAATCAATATTGATCTATCGTATCAGTAGATCATTCTGGAAATGCAGCCATCTCTCCTTGCCTAATTAAACTGTGCTAATACAAAAATGTGGGCCAAGCCCATACGGCACAACAGATCTGCCGGAGTGTGAAAATGCCTGGAAGTCATGGGCCTCTTGGAAGATATGCGCTCGAGCCTGCCTGCATGCTAATGAACTCCACCAGATCATAATCCACACAGATGGAATTCAAATTGCCTTCCACAACTCCAGCCCTACAGTCTTCTCATTAACCCTCTGCCATGAGATAAGCAGCCGTGAGGAGGCGGGGATGGCACTGCAGAGGTGACAAAAGGCAAGGACCCCTGCTTGCCACTTCTCTTCCTCCAAGATTTGAAGGCAGCGCCAGTCATTAAGCCAAGCTCTGAGAGGTAATCAAAATGTCATTTATTTCATCCTCCCATGGCATTTTAACCTTACCCAGTAAGCATTTCTGGATTTGGGAGTGGCAAGAACGTTTCAGTAATCAAAGAGCTCACATTGCCACGGACACGTGGCACCACTTAAAAGCATTTCACTTCCACTTGACATGAAGCTTTGTTAGCAATGGCAGACAGTATTTCACCATCTCAGATTACACTGTGCACAAGCATCCAGCTTCCTACAGGAGTTTAGTTTTAATGAAATTCAGGTGATTTATTGCTAGCTCCAGCAATGCCAAAACTAGCAAGTATTTTACTTCAAGTGGTGCCACAGCAACTCAGCAGTACTGCCTTTCATTCTGCGTGCAACCCTGTGGTAAAATACAGATCAGCTCTCTACTGTCAATTCCTTCAAACCATCTACTGATAGGCCTTACATGCTGCAATTATTCAAAAGAACTCCAATGATACCCTAATAAATAGCTGGATAAATGTAGAGGGATTCTTTGGTTGTCAGCAAAGAATTTACACTTACTAGGAGCAGGATTTGCCAAATTGATGTAGTAATTGCAATTCAAGACTAAGTGATGGCTGTGTTTGTTTTGTAAGTGGTAACAGACACCTGCTCCCTGAAAGCATTCAAAGCCCTGCTGTGTTGCCCACAGCTAAATCACTGAAGGAACATGTATAGGATGTCCATCAGTATTTGCATATAACGGAAGGTTTTGCTCATGCAGATGGATGCAGGTGTTCAATTTCATTAAATGGTCTTTTTTTTTTTTTTTTTTTTTTGCTCCTTTACAAGATAATACAGGACTGGAAGCTGAAGGAGTTAAACTGGTGAATAGCTAATCTCAGCTTTTCATCTTTTGTGTTATTTTCAAGGCAAGTTGAGTGATCCCTGTAGTGATTACTTTCTAACATCTGGCTGGTGGCTTATTTGAAGAGAGACTGTGGCCTCATTTTGAATTCTAATGAAGACCATGCCACATAAATCACTGACATGAGATTCCCTGCTGGCACACTTGGCAGAGCAGTCCTTGATGGGAAACTGAAGCAAGACAAAAAGAATTAAACATCATTAAATCTCTGCAACTGAATAATCCAGATCAAGGCTTTTCTGCAACAATTGAATATCACAGACTTTATGCTGTGGAGGGACAAAGTTAAGAACTAAGTTCTGTATCTCTTAATTTAGGAAATACAGTGTTCTGCAGTCATATAGTGACATTTCTTTTCTGCCATTCCTGAGAAATGCAAAAATCCCTCACTGGGGTTTAACTTGTACGAATGAGTATTTTTAGACAGACAATACTGAAGTGCTTTTTCAAACTACATGCTACTGTATTTCTCTGTTCCTAACAGACAGTCACACCGCAGACTGAGACAGGGGAAAAAAACTGAGATGTAATGAACTTGACAGGTGAGTCAGAGTCTACTTGCCTAGGTCTCAGGTCTGTTATTTCATGTCGCACTCTAAACTCAACACCTGAGAGGAGGTATTACCATGTCTTGGTGTGATTACTGTATTCCAGTTACAAAAGAAAGGAAGCTCAGGTCCTCTGGAAGCGACTTGACAGTACATGGAATGCATTATCTGTAAGGCTAATTTAGTAAGTATTTCCTCAGATATATCTACAGCATGCACTAATTCATGCACAAATACTATCAACGTACTGTGGTCTTGCTTTTTTCCTTACTGGTTCTATAGTTACTGCAATGTTAAGCATTTTCATAAAAGATCACTACCTGCGATCTTTATACCGTGAGAGCTACCATGCTGACTATGAGAGACCTCAAGTTTGCTGAGCTTGTTTGGCAATGAGGGTTGTGTCCTTTGCAGTTAACAGATCTCAGTTGTACGAAACTGGAACTCCAAGCAAAATCTCAGAGAAAACAGAAACATATGTATCATATTAGGTACTATGACCTAAAAACTGTAGAGAAGTATTCCTACTGAGGTTAGAACACGCCTGCAGCGCTGCAACAACTATGGGCATTGAGAATGCCATCTACTGGCAAAAAGGCATGACTGAGCATTAATTCCACAACGGGCAATTTTCAAAAAAGGGAAAGGGTAAGAAAACATGATGCAGGTTGCTGGTATGTTTTTTTATTAATTGTTCATGAATGGGTTGTTTTCATTTGTTTGTTTGTTTGTTTGTTTGTTTGTTTTAATTCTATAATTTTAACTGCATTATACAATGCTGACTTCTGTGTAGAAAATCTGGTTGAAATGAGTTCTGCACCTGAAGGCTATTATTACAAGAAGCATTATTACAGAAGAAAGGTAATGTTTGAAAACAGCAATTTAAAAGATATGAGAGTATGATAAAATTTGAGTAGGGTGACATGTCTTTTACTTTCCTGTGATTCCTATTATTTCACAGGATCTCAAAAATGAGTCTCAAGAGTTCTTTAAATATTTAGTTGGAATATTGAGTTTAAGCTTTTCATTTTAAAATCTGCAACAGTGTCAAACTCAGCAGTGAATCTCTTTGTCATTAGGCTGCCAGCTATGGCAACACTAATTCCAAGCTTTACGCAGCCAAAGCATGATTTGATAGCAAACATCCCAGTGGAGAATATCTGCTCTATTAACTCCACTTACAAAGCAGCAACTATTGTCATAGTACTATGGCAAGGCAGATCCACTTAATCTACATCTTTGTATTATCCATTTTCCTTCCATCATTCCAGATGAGATGTCTGTTATGTTCAGTCCATGCCTAGCCAACAGCCAACTTACCTAGAACATCCAATGACAAACAGCTGGTCTCAAATCAAGATGCTATTCTCTGAGAGTGTCCCTTCTCTGCAAATAAGCAGCAGATCTGGAATAGTATGGGAAGTAAAACTTGAAGAAGTTTAAAAAGTACTTTGACCTAAATCTAATCTGGTCAGTTTATTAGATTATTCTGCCCAGACTAAGAATCCCTGACAGATACAGCAATCTGCTCAAAGGGAAAATCAAAGAAGCTGGAACTGCCAGAAGAAGGCAAAAGTAGAAGGATGAAAAATTGAAAACTTACAAAGCATCATTTGTGAGCAGAGAGATTTCTGATCACAGTTTTTACTAAACTCTAGAAAAAAAAAAAAAAGAAAGAAAAAAAAGAATTTGTTGCTATCTACAATGTGGCTTCAAAGAGAGAGCAAGCTTGGAAGTCCTAGTACTAGCTATGTGCAATTTGCATTTTACCACCATATCACCTTGACTTACTGTGACACACAGGAAGAATGGAGGAGAAACAGTAGTGGGGAAAGGAAGAAGAGTGAGTGTCATCTAGGGTAAACGCTAGCTTCTCTGTCACCTTGAAAACATCCACAAATCTTCAAACTCAGCCTTCCATTCAAGGAAAGAAGAAGGGCATAGGATGCAATTTTTAGAACAAGCTGAAGAAATAACAAAATGAAACAGGAAATTGGAAAAAAGCTTTGGATGCAAATGTCATCAAATAAGTCTCTGATCTATACTCTGTCTATGCAAAAACTGCCACTGCAGACGAAAAACTGTCTTTAAAACACAGCGGTAGGGCTCTGCCAACACAGTGCTGTAGCAAAATTGAATAGTGGTGTGATGAGGAGAATGATCCCTCCTGCAGGTCTTCTGAGAGTCTCCTCCATCGCTGATGCAATCACTCAGTTCCCAGAGAGTGGAGTCTGGGGCTGCTGACAGCACTGCCCTGTCCTGGCTGGAGGCAATAGCTCACTAGGACCTGGTAAAGTAGCTCTTGAATCACACCACACTTTCACTTCTGATAGTGAAAAAATTATTTTGGAGTGGTCACTTCTTTTAAAGTCATCTCTACTTTTTTTTCTGACCACAAGTTGAGACAGGGAGGGAGAAAGAGTTATCATGCCAAAACAAACACTGCTCGAGGCTGAAAACACCAGGTTATGACCTCCCTGGAAACAACCAGCACTGTTTGTCTCTCAGAGTACCTAGAATGGCCTGAAAAGCATTGGAGGAAGCAGGCAATTTCACAGATGACCAGCTGTCTCCAACAGCAGCAGGAGAAAGCACTCAAGTTTGGAAGAGATAGAAAGATAGAAAAGCATCAGTTCTGCAAATCAGTAACATGCAAAGCTGAAAAATAGTAGTGACCTAAAAAAAATAAATCTCTATATAATGTCTCCTCCAGATTCTATGCACAAAACTGGTTTCTTAGTTTGGGATCTGCTTTCAGTTTAGGTCAATTTAATTACCAAGTGGGTGCACAGGCTAAGAAACAATCCAGAGGTTGAAACTACACCATTTTTGGTACATATGTCTCTAATGTATGATTGCATTATACTGTTCTGTGGCCCAAAGAGTAAGCCTACAGTTGAAGAAAATCAGAAGGCTTTGCATCTCCTCCTTCCCATGATTACCATCAATAAATGGTAGTGGAGAACCCACATACATTAACAAAGCCCTGTAAAATAGGTTTATTCCCCAGTGTAGAAAGGCAATAGCTCCTCCCAACAAATTAATACAATCTGAATCTCCTGTTCAACGTGAAGGAAGAATGTCACTAAGGGCTCCTTCCACATGGTAATCCCCTACTTGACATACAGTGACATTATCCCACAGAAACCAGGGACAAATTGTAATTCTTGCTGTAATTATAGGCTTTAGTAGGTATACAGGGTTGTTAGGTGCAGAGCAACCGTTCCCACCAGGAATAGTTGAGTCTCCCAGGGACTCTTCAGGAATACAGTTAGTGCACCTAAACTATGCAGCTGAGACAGTGCTGTGATCAAAGGAGCCCATCCTTACTTTTTAAGAGTCATATACACTAGCCCCATTTGGATTTCTTTTTGGTGACATCTGTCTTTCCATGTGTTCTGTTGAAAGATGATCTGTTTTTTCATTTGATCCAGCAGATCACATTGTAGGACACAATAAAAAATAAGCAAAAATTTCAAGCTTTTATATGGATAATGGATTGAAATGTACAAAAGACATTCTGTAGTGTAATTATTGAAATGTAGAAAAAATTAAAAACTAACTAACTTGATAGGAAATGTTAAGTGTACAAAAATCTAACTAGCACTGAAAAAGATTTAAATCTTCCAAGCCTAAGGAGCTTTCAGAATCTAAGCTTTGAAGCCAGTAATGTTAAGTTTAAAAAATCCAACAACACGAGACAATTCTGATTAATGACATTAACTTAGTAGTCTGCTACAAGCATTAAATCCTACCAAAGATATTCTTGGGAGTACTGCCTTCTGTATCCATTTGAAGTCCTGTTCACACACAAAATAATTTTGTATTTTGCACTTTTTCTGCTTGCCTAAACCCCATGCACATCCTGGAAGACAGAGAAAACTGCAAGAGGTTATGAAATCTGAATGGCCATAGCACCCAAGTCAGAAGGTGCCCCAGTAGGGATCTCTTAGTGGGGACTCTTTTTAAGACCGTGTCAGATGGCATCCCATATTTGTTTTCCAGAAGTCCAACAACAGTGCCACCAAAAAACATGACTTGAACATGAAAACATAGAAGCAGTGTTTGTAATTTTTTCCTGTTTTAATGATTTTCTAGTCCATCTTGTCTGTCCAGTGTTGCCAGGTCAGTTTTCATGATGCTGATTTCCTCACACTTGAAGAAATCCAGGAAATGTCAGTCCTTTCATGATGGTCTTTTGAAAAGATTCATACACAAACAAATATTAAAAGACAACCCATTTTTGGAAAAATAGGATGGACTCTAACTTGTCCATCTAGTTGAGATGGACTTAACTTTCTTCATAGCAACCTGTATGTGTTTTGGAATTGTGCCTTGAGCACTGCTGATAACACACAAATGATTTGACTGTGGCTGGAAAGTACTTGCACAGTGTCAAAGCTTTCTTTTTCCCACTGTATCCAACAGTGGCTGGGGGATGGCAAGAACTTTGGAAACAAGGCTGGAACAGCTGACTCTTACTGAGCAAACACATACTATATAACTCATGCTCTGCAATAAAAGTTGGGGTCAAGAAAGAGGTATAGATTGAGGTGACCCATTGCTTAAAGACTGGCTGGCCTATGTGGTATGCTTGTATATGCCTATTTGATACAGTGAGTGACTTCCTTTGCTTCGCCTTTTTTCCCCTCACCACCCGCTACCTACCTATTAAGCTGTCTTTATCCAAATCCATGAGTTTTATTGCTTTTGCTCTTTCTGGTCTCTCCTGGGAGGGGCAGGGATGGAGAGGGCAAGTGAGCAGCTGTGGGTGCTTGGCTGCTGGCCAGATCAACCCACCACAAACAGCTCATAAGAGCTAGCAGAGCTTTATTTGTGCCCCCAGACAGAGGAGCCAAAGCTGAGACCAATCTTCTTTGTCATAACATTGGAACAACTTCCAGAGGGGACTTAACTTCCAGCTGGAAGTCTCTATAGCACGTTAGTGTCACTCAGAGATCACAAAGCCTGAGATTATACCACTAAGAATATGGTCTGCCTCCTTGGAAGGATTTTTGCTTTGTTGTTTTTTTTTGTTTATTTTGTTATTAAATAATACCCTATGCTTCCCACTTACAGTTACAGGGAAGACAGACTCACAGACACAGGAGAATGATTCAGCTGACCATTACAGAGAAACTCTCAACTACCAAATCATATAAAGTTGCTACATTAAAAGAATACTGAAATTCACATAAATTCACTTCTACAAGCAGTGCTTGGTTATTAGGTTTATTATTTTTTAACTTAATTTGCCTTATATCAGCAACTAGATTTGAATTATAAAAGACATACTCCAACCAGCAAAATATCCAGGAATCAGAAGAATCATGTCCTTACTTACATGTCAGTCTATGTTGCACAGACGGAACCCACACACAGCCTGCAAGCACAGAACATCAGAAATACGGACTTCTCTGCTTGACTCTAAAAGCAGTTTGCAACCAGTACCCACCATGTCTTTGATGGAAACACAGAAGGCATATACATGGCATATACAGTGCACATACATGGCTGTCTGCTACAGAAATACCCACCTTTCTATTTATGACTTTTACCTTCTAACACATGTATTATCTCCACTTAATCACACGGACTGTGAGGTACTAAGGACTGCTCCTAACCAACCACAGACAGGAGGACCACCTGGACCTGTGGTCAGCAGTAAGGCATCTCTTGCCATGATTTCTGCCTTTGTCTCTACAGCGTGAGTTAGGGCTGGAGCTCTTCATGTAGTACCCCACTGTGGTACTTCTCATGCAAGAATGGGCAAGAGGGACTGAAAACGTGCTCCCCATTCCACCAAGCATGGAGAAATGGAGTCTCTAAACTCTTCTTCCCAACGCAGGATGGGTTTGGTCTTATTGAGGAACACAGCGGTAAGCAACTCACGGAAAATAAAGGACTGCTTTAATCTGACAATAAGCAGAAGTTAAAATTCGCCTTTTCTCCATTTTTGTGACACACAATTTGGTTGTTGTTTGACCTAAAAAAATACCAGGAAGTATGGATCAAAATTTTCTCCATACGATAAAGTCCAATTAGAAACATTTCATAATTCTCTCAAGTGATAGATAAGCAGTTCCCTAAAACTAATAGAAAATGCAGGCAATTGAGAATTAAGAGAAACAGATACTGTGAAAAAATAGTTACCTGTGACAACCAGAAAATGGTTGTCACCATTTCATCATCAACACATGACAACAAACATGAAACCATGAAAAAAAATGCAGCGATGTTTTGGTTACATATTTATTTTAAATCCATGATGGAAGGGATGAAAAGTAGTTCATCTGTAAATAATACTTAGCAAGGGTAAAAAAAAATAATTGTTTAAGTCTTCAGTTTCAGATATCCAGCACAGACATAATGCTAGCAAAGGAAAACTGGGGAGTTGTCAGGGATAAATAAAGTATAATTCTGCAGGTATTTGTTAAATAACCTGTAGGAAAATAACCCTTGAGTATACCATTAGGTGCGCTGAATTATTCACTTAAAAAATAGGAATGGGAACACAAATTTCACAATAGCATTTCAATTCAAACATTGTTCACCAATAACTTAATCCTGTGCTTCTGCTAGTCACCTCACACAGGTTAAAAACATATTTCCACAAAATATGGGCTAGGCTAACACATTGTAACTACTTGTGATACAAGACAGTTAAAAATAAACTCTCGGTCGTTTTGCTGATTCATGTTAGCAGCTTAGCATCAGCAGGTACTAGTGTTGTGGCACTAATGTAAATTCATGCTAATTTTCTTTGAGATCATTCCTTAAAAAAACAGAGATGGAATTCAGTGCCAGAATGATTGTCGCAGAAGTGCAAGAATTAATTCAGTGGGCGGGCGGGGGGGGGGGGGAGGAGGAAAGAAAAAGACAGAATTACTTATTAGCGCATCCCAGGCATTCTGATTAGAACTAAAAAAGGAGGGCTTTGTCGACTGGTGTACCCAAGCACAGAAACAGTTGTGCTGTAAGCCCTCTTCTGAGCTAACAAACCCCAGCATTACACACAAAAGAGCTCATGCCACTCCATTGGTTCCCCTGTTCCCACTCTCCCTTGTGCCACTGGCAGCAAAACCCTGTGGGGACACCAGCCACTGCTGAAGCAGTGTGAGTCAGATCGACTCCCTATTCAAGTCCTATTTCACCTCCATTTTCTTTCATCTAAGACATAAATACTCTAAAATACAAAACAAGTCTGGTAGCCAGCTAAAATTAACCTCTCTGAACATACAATGAGCTCAAATGACTCCACTCGATAGCTATTCCAGCTATCACAGCCTTTAATAGCTGTGGTATCATATTTATAGACTGCCCCTACTTGACTACTTGACTTCCTGGTCTGAATTAACTCCCAGGCCCTTAGCGGTGAGGCTCAGACACCAGCTGAGTTCACCTCTTCCTCTCATGTGCACAGATGGACGGGACAGACCTCACAGCAGCGATGGGCAAAGAGTCAGACTGATGATCTCTGCCCCTCTGCCTCAGATGAGTTAAGCAAAACAGAGATCTGGTCTTGTCATCCTGGCTCTTTTTTCGGTTTGTTTCATTGTAATTGATAGGTTTTGCTTAAGAATCTACATTATCTGACTTGATGAATTTTGATTTCCTTTATTTTTTTTTTTAAAGCACAAGAACACTGCAATTTAGGATTTCATCAGCAACTCCATGAGTTCATACAATCTACTGGGCATATATTAACTGCTTTGGTAACACTAACGGGACTACAGACTGTTTTGGCAAACAATAGAACTGTGGATTTCATTGTCTAAAACTCTCCTGATCCAAAACCACAGGACACTAATAATCCTTAATTGTAACTTCTGAAATGGTAACTTGCAGAATGAAGGGTGTTAGGCTTTTGAGATCAATGACAGTTTCAGAGAACGAGGGCCTTCCTCAAGCAGCCCAGAAGAGATAAGCCCACAGACAAGCTGAAGCAGGAGGATGCTGCGGGGACACCAAACACCTCTTTCACTTAGGTTCCTCCGTGGCCACAGGAAAGCTGCAGAAAATCAAGGTAAGGAAGGTATGGAAGGACTCACTTAAATCACTGCAGTGACCAGCTGCTGACCTGTGGGTAACGGGAGACCTGATGCTGCTTGAACTCTGCTTTCCATAGATGCCTGTTCCTCATGAAATGTTTGAAGTATAAAATAGCCACAGAGCACTGCTTGAGCAATGGTTCTTCGCAGAGAACAAGGTTAAGGGTGGCTAGGTACTGATCAGCTATGTAAATAAAAATTATTTTATCTAGACAAGGGCTTGTATACACACCAATGCAACTGCTAAGCTCCCAGATGGAAAAAGTGGGACAAAATGGCAGGTGTGCATGTCTTGTGGAAAGCCCTCAATGATTTCACCTCTAAGCAAAATCCAGTCTTTTGTGAGGCAGGACATACAGCTTTACGCCACTGAAACATACATACATCCATTAATTGAGAAAGGATTGTTAGCAACAGCTGCAGTTTGAACCATTTCCATTTGCTCTGCCTCCTTACCAGATACATGGTTCCTTTTCCAGCACATACATGTTGCAACACATTTGAATTTGAATTTTTTGTCTTTGTGAAGTTAACATAAGATGGAAGTCATTGCCAGTACATGACAGAGAAAACCGAGGCAAACGCCCATTTTAAGTCATGTTGCTCGTTGTCTTGGCAACCAGCTAATAAGTGCCGTTACTCAGTTTTCACCAGCACCTGACAACATCTCTGCAGATTTGATATTATTAAGGAGAGTGCAAACTCAGCCCCTTTACAAGGTATCAGAGAAGATCTCGCTAGCATTTCCATTCTGAATTTGATTTTTCAGGGAATTATAAATCATCCATAGATTGTTCAGAAGCTGAATATAGGATACATGAATACCACTGTGACGATCCATTCCCTTGGTAAGAGCACAAGAACAGTGTTCAGATTCAGTCATGCTCAATTCTATATCAATATGTACATGGCTTTCACTGCAAACAAGGATTACCCCTCCAATTCCTCAAGAGAAAATACATGAATTATTGCTCTGACTAACATCTTCTCTCACATGTCCTTCTTTCAACACTGCAGGCATATGGCAGGGTTGGCCCCATTTCCTCCAAGCGTTGTCTTGGAGAACAAGTCATACTGTTCATATTTCTGCTGTGTGTATCCTTGAGCTGATTTGAGAAGCATACAAGAATGCACTGAGCCAGCACAGCAATTATCATAATTAAACATGATAATCAAACAGGCTTCAGTCAGTATTCAGACCTCTCTGTACGAAGAGCTGTGCAGACTCACTAAATGACTCTACCACTCCTCGAGAGTAAACTGTCCCTATGTTTGAGTCATACAAATGAATTCAGTCTTGGAAGACTGAAAAAAAGGGCTGTTTAATTACACCCCATTTGACATGCCACACACTATCCCATCACCTGGGATGAATACTTTCCTTGGACAAGAGGTCACCTAGTTACCCAGAGCCCACTGAATTTCTGAGTTTGAGACCACAATGTGATATGTACCCACAATAATCTCTTTAACATGTTTAGTATGTGCTGTCAGTTTCACAGGTTGAGCACTCACCAAAATTCAACAACCGGGCACTGTAACAGAAAATATTTTGAAATTTTATCAACATAGGGCAACTAAAAAAATCCCATCCTCCTTGCTATCTATCAGTCATGAGAACTCAAAGGAGCCTCAAGGCAGATTCAACATCAAAGAACCAGAGAGAGACTCAAATCGTGTCCTCTAATCTGTGCCATGGGACTCAAAAAGTGCCAGTGGGCTTTCACACAGTCTGAGAGAAGAAGCTGGTAAAGAGGGTTAGTTTTATTCCTGGATGTTTCTCTTTTTTCCAGGTTTAAAGCTCTCTCAGTAGTCTTTCAATGTAGATTTTGGAACCTTATTGTTTAAAGATTGTACAGTGCTGAAAAACACATTCATTACTGCTTGTCATAGAGTTGTTGATGAATTCCACTCACATGCAATTAAGCTGTAATTCAACACAATGACAGACAAAACAGACAAGTCTAGACAAACAAGAAAAAAAACCACAATGAAATATATAATTCCTAGAGAAAAATTCCTAGAAGATTCTATAGTATTGGTTGAAATTGAATTCAAATTTGAATTGAAAAAAAAAGAGGTTCATAATGTTCTTTCATTTATTATATGAAACCTTGTGAATTTAACCATGTGAAACTAGCTTTATTTTAATTCATTCAATGCTATCAAGAAGTAACATCTTAATGAGATGGCAAAAAACATTCAGTACACTGGAGTAATTCAGTCCTGAGTATTGCTTTACCGGTTGTTTTTTGAACCAGATGAAAAGCTATAGAGGTACATCTTTGTCTTGAATCTGGTTCAATAGATACGGAGAAATAATGGCAAAATTTGCTATATCCAATGCTGCAAGAGGAAGAATTCATTACATGAGACGTTTTGGTATTTTATTTAAAACCATCAAGTCAGTGCAATCATGCTAGCAAGCTATCAGGATGTCTTCATCAACTGTGCACAGCAAAAGACCTATGCATGTGAAGTGGCAGTATGACACAGCATTTCAGAGCCCTTTTCACCATGATCCTGAAGCCACAGTTTAGAAGATTTCTCACTTCTATGTTGTATTTGTCAATATGCTCAAGATCACAGCGTTTTCACCGATGAAAGCAAGCTATACTTCTTTGAGAAGTGCATATAATTTTTTATATATGGAGGCCAAGATTAATTTCACACATGCACAATTAGCATTTCTGTTAAAGTAAGGAGATGGTTAAAAAGAAGAGATAAAGAAAAACTTACCAAACTGGATTCCCACGTAACCAGAACAAAATTGAATTTTATACTTCACAAAATTGATGGGGGGAAGGGGAGGCAAGTTGGTAGTGTTTGTTTCATTTGGTTGTTTGGTTGTTTTTTTTTAAACCTGTGTGAATCTCCTAAAGAAAGGGCAGGCTTGAAGAAAAGGCAGCAGAAGAATTGACTGAGTCTCATAAGCCCTGTAGAGTGCCAGTTTCCTCATAAAAGTCTATGAAAGTTCCTGTGAATAAGGCAGACCCTCCACCCCTTAGGTTTTCATTACAAGAAAAGGTACTGAGCTCTTAAGCCACACTTGCAAAGCAGCTGTGATACCATTTCTGGCTTGGTCAAACTGTAGAGCTAACCTTCCAGGTTATTTTATGTATGTGCTCTGCCTACCATGGGTAACAAGCTTCATTCTCTGGGATTAACTACATAGATTAGTACAATATACACAAACGGTCCAGTCAAAAACTGAGATTCATTTGATTTTAATGGGGCTCCAAAATTAATCACGATGATACATGTCAAGTTATCCTAAAAGTCTGATTAGTTTAATGTTTCAGATGTTTCCTTTTGCCCTAACAGTTAAAAAACATATGTAACTTTCAAGCAATATTAAAAACAAAACAGAGCAAAGTATTCATTGTAAAGATCCACAAAGGAAAATGGGCCATGTAACACTTTGTCAAACATGCCTAAAAGCTCACCTCGAACTTCAGGAGAGAATCGAGCTGAATGGCGAGAAACAAAAAGTTTCAATTCTTGATCCAAGTTGCATTCAATCAGGTTTGTGTCCCATGATCGGATTCCTAAAATTCAAAATACAAAAACACATCTAGCTTGATATATCAGCAGTGGAAAATTTCTCAATTTACATCCAACTTATTTGCATATTTCTAAATTCCAAAACCAGTCTTTCTGTCACACCTCACAGCCATGTTTTGCAAAGTGCTGAGTACCCAGAAGAAGCACTCTGGATAGGGATCAGTCAGAGGCAAGAGGAAATCTACCTTTCCAAATGGCAGATTCCTTTCCTTTTCCTTTCAAGCCCCTGCTTAATGACTGCTTGTCCCACATCCTAGTGGCCACAAGGTGAGAAGTCACTGATGTCCCTGAACTGACTTAAAAATAGCAAAGGACTGATTTACAAAAGTGAAAATGTGAATCGCTCAGGTGACACTGTCCCTGAAAGAAGGACAGCATTACCTAGCATGTGGGGTGGAGCACCTCTCCTACAAGGACAGGTGGAGAGTGCTGGGCTCGTTTGGCTTGGAGAAGAGAAGACTCTGGGGAGATTCCATTGCAGCCTACTATTACTAGAGGGGAACTTAGTAACAGGATGAAGACCAACTTTTTATGCAGTCAATAATAGGATAAGGGAGAATGGCTTTAAACTAAAAGAGGGGAGATTCAGGTTAGAGGTTAGTAGGAAATTCTTTACTCAGAGGGCGGTGAGGTGCTGGCACAGATGCCCAGAGAAGCTGTAGATGTGCCATCCCTAGAGGTGCTCAAGGCCAGGCTGGATGGGACCCTGGGCAACCTGATCTGATGGTTGACAACTCTGCCCACATCCGGGGAGTGGAACTAGATGATCTTTGAGGTCCTTTCTAATCTAAGTCATTCTATGATTCTTTGACTTCTTTATTCAAAAAGCTTTGAAGCACCCAACATTTCAAATTAAAATGTAAGTGATCTTTTATTTATGAAGTATCAAAACTCTAGTTTTGATATTTAGAAATGCTACCCTTGATCTTTTTTCTTTTAGAAAAGATAAACATCACATCTCTGTTTTCTCCTCAGCTACAAAGAAAATGAGACATTTGACATGTGATCATAAAAATACATTTTGGAATCACACATTTTAAGGATTGACATTTGATGAGGAAGGAAGGAGGAATCACTGCAATCAAAAGATAAATTTATTTTCCTACTGTACAATTTTAATGGCTATTAAAAAAAAAAAAAAAAAAAAAAGTCACATTAACAGAATACATTTTAATACTTTTCCATAGTTTTCCTGTCAAAAACAATGAGCAGACAGTTGCACTTCAGGTAGGTCCAGACACTGCTGTAGTTTTGAACACCAACATTGTTGTGATTTTTGCGTTTTTTTTCCCTAAGGGATTGTCTTGAGACTTATACAAATTAGGTAGCAAATGCCAAATGAATTGTGGTTGAGGAAGCATCTGTTGGCCCCTTCCCAGAAGCTTGGCCATGTATGTACACGAAGGCTTTGGGTGAAACCACTTTGGGCCTTGGTACTTCTGGACAGGAGAAGCCCTGAAAAGGCATGTGGCCAACTCCTTCCACTGTGCGACCAGTACTAGCACTTCTGCTGGTAACTTGATCTGGGTTTAATGCTGCTAACTTTCCTGCCAGCACTGTCTCCCATGCTTCCCTGCAGATCCCTCTGGCAGATCCCATGTTGCAGGGCTGAAGGATGAGGAGGAGAAAGAACAGAGAAACCAGATCTGCTCTCTGGTCTCCCATTGCAGCTCTGAGGAAGCTCTCCATGCAAATACAGGTATCTGCATTTCAAGAGCTTTTTCAGGGAGAATTCACCAAGCACTTGTTCCTTGTCAGCAATCCAGTCAAAGTGTCTCTGGGATATTCTCAAGGTAGATGCAATATTAAGCTCTAAAGAGATTTGAAAACACAGTATCATCGATGTTTCGCTACCACTCTGAAGTAAAATAATGGAACTATCATCAATCACTTCTGCTTCCTGACTTAAACATCATCATTCAGAGGCATGAGCAGTGACTCTTCTGCAAGCCTCCTTTTTTTTTTTTTCATTTCTCAAAAATCTCTTGGCCATATGGTGCATTTTCGGGGCGTAGTTTTGGCAGGCAGACACAGCTCAGCAAGCTTTAATATCTTCCAGGTGTTGGAATATTTGAGAGCAAGAAAGTGAATATGATATATTGCTGCACATGTACAGCACAGATGAAATATATGAGTAGTGAACTGATGCCGATCATGAAGTTGGAGTGCACTGAGTGTTGAACCTGAAGAAGCAAGAAGACAGCAGCTCACTGGCCTTCAACAGCAAGACTGCGTGGGAAGGCTGCAAAGCTTTCTGGAGGTCAGTTAAGCAATATGGACTATGATTCAGCACTGCTGCTAATGACAGAGCCTGCCCACCATCCCAAACCTTTTTTTTTTTTTTTCTGTGAATCAATATTTGCAGTGGGCTATGATTCTGATTAGGCGTAGTCATACCACTGAGCCCATCAGAGTCCAAAATGCAGTAGTTGGTGCAAAATGACTAAAAAGAAATGCCTAGACATGCTATCCACAGAGTCTGAGAATGAGATTTGGGTAGAATAGGCCAGATTTGCAGATGCATGAATCAGCATTTTGGATGCAAAAATTATACAAATACCTTAAAATGTAGCATAAATGTATCAAGAATGTTATACCACCAAATCAAGTTTGGATACAATGGAAGTAAATCTGGAACAAAAATCCAAGGTCAATCCAATGATGTGTATTATTATCAGCATGGAAGAAACCACTGGGAGGATGACTGAGCTGTAGCTATTTCCTTCTTTCTGCAGTCTCTGGAGCACAGCGCCACTAGACACAGGGCTAATCAGACGGCAGACAGGGCACACCCAGCAGCATCTGCCAAATCAGTGGAAAGATCCTGAAGCTTCCTCCTCACTCCCCTCTTCTTCTTTACTGGGTTGGAGGACTGCCCCCTCAGCAAAATGGCATCCCGAATGTAATTACTGAAAATGCAGCTTGCCAAGCAATTCCCACTTCATGATATATTAAGAAATGACTCTGCATTCCACCAGGTTACGTAGCATCACGCCACTGATGTCCTATCAGGAGATGTTTTCGCTGGCGTATTGCTCTGCAGTTCAGTGCATGAATCCACACTTTTCTCTGGTGGTACTTAGGAGATGCACCAGAGAAGACCTTGAGACAGAGTTATCAAGAACCCTAAAACCATTTATGGCTTTGATGAGGACAAAGGTTGAAAGAAGCCAGTTTTTCCCAACTACACTGCACTTCCCAAAGAGAAAGATTAGTCAAGCCCTCAAATAGACAGACCTTCAGACTCAGAGTGTACTGATCCAGAACAATGCACCCCAAAATCTGACCAAGGTTTTTTTCCTAGCAGGCAAGATCCCAGACAGATCATCTGACACCAGGAAGAGTGAGATGACTCTCCCATCTGAAATGATGAATAAAAATGCCAAAGCGTTTCCTTTGAATATCTAAAACTGTAAGCAGGTGTTACGCTTATTGGCCGGCAATAGCAGCAACAGAGCTATGCAGCAGCAGCTGTACAATAGAAGCTTCAAGAAGCGACTGAAGAACATTTCTTCTGAGCAAGGACGACATCAGATGTCTTTACAGAAGTTTTATCCATTTGCTCTATAAATTGCATCAATTTAATTGAAATTCAGCCAATTTACTTCCAACACAATCAACAATTAGTTAAAATGAGAGAAGCGCAGTGCTGAAGAGGCTCTGAATGACAAAGCATCTGCATCAGTAGTTCTCCCTAGGAGACAATGGTTGCGATAAAGATCAACGGGTCTTGGTGAAGCTGGTAAGCTGGGATGAGGCAGCTCTTTACCATGAACAGCCACGAAAAAGAACCATGAAAAATCGCCAACTGCAGCAACAAGGGTTGAGAACACAACAATAGAGACAAGCGAAGTCCTAGCTGGAGTGCTGAACCACACCTACATGCAAGGCTGCTACCAAATCCCGCTTGCAGGCTCCCTCTCTCCTTTTTAACAATAGCGTATTTCTGATTTTTGCACTTTCATCAGCCCAGAACAAGGTATACACTGAAAAATCACATCTTAAGCTAGTTTGGCTGAACTGTGGGGTCCACCGATCATTTCCTTTGTGCTTCATACCACTGTTACGGCAACAGGGCTTTTCGCCTCCCCATGTACACCGCAATATCCTTTATTAGAAACAGCATCAAGAACTTACAGAACTCAGTCATTTCACGTGTGGTACCTTCACCTAAAGCCGCCTTTGGAAAAGGACGAACGAGCAGCGAGCCGCAGCAGCCCGAGCTGGACAATAACGGGGCTGGGCACTCAGACCGCAGCCTAGTTACCGCATCTTTTTATTTCTTTCAACACAGGGGTGGGCGTGTGTCATGCTCGGGTCCCGAAGGATTCTGCATCGCGCTGCCGAAACTTGGGCACAATGCGCAGGGATGGAGCCGCAGCCCCGCGGTCGCTGGGAAAACGCCCCATCGCCGCCGGGCTTTGCGGCGGTGCGACGGAGACGGCGATGGGGACGGGGACGGGGATGGGCTGCAGCCCCCACCCAGCCCCTTCCCCGGCGGCGGCGGCGGCGCGGGCGCCCTTTGTCCGCTCCGGGCTGCCATAGGGACCGCAGTGCGGACTGCGCCACGCCCACCCGCCGGTGTCTCCGGGCAGACAGGCTGGGCGTCCGCCGCAGCCCCGACAATGGCGCGGGGCGGGAGCGCGGGGCAGGGGCTGCGGGCGCGGGCGCGGGGCGGGGGGACCCCGCGGGGCGCCCCGGGGTGCGGGCGGGGCCGGGATCCGCGGTTAAAGAAAGAGAAGCGCCGGCAGTCGGAACGGGGCTGGGCGCTCCCCCGCCCCGCAGGGGGCAGCGGGCGCGGCAGCACGGAGCCCCCCGCCGGGGCGCCGCGGGCAGCGGGCGGGGAGCGGCCGCCGGGGCCGTGCGGGTGGGAGGGGGCGCCGCGCTCCGTGCGCTCCGCGCGCTCCGCGACGCCGTCTCACCTCGTTCGATGTTGGCGATCGCGCGGCGCAGGTGCTCCTCTGTCACCAGCTCGCCGATGACCACCAGCAGGTAGAACTTGCTGTCCAGGAAGCGGTGCGACAGGCTGGGCGAGGGGGCGGCGGGGTTCGGGAGGCTGCAGGAGGGCTCCGAGTCCGCTTCCACCACCACGGTGGCCATCGTGCCCCCCGCTCCGCCCCGCGGCTCCGGGGCGCTGAGGGGAGAAGGAAGGGCCGCTCGGCGGCGGCTCCGCAGGCGGCAGGGAGTGAGGGCGGGCGGGGAGGCGGCCGCGCTTTTATACGGAGACGGGGCAGGGCAGGGACCTGCCGAGGAGGAGGAGGAGGAGGAGGAGGAAGGGGGGGAGCCGGCGCATCCCCGCCGCCGCTTTTCCAGCATCCACGGCTGATGTCATCTGCAGCAAATCCTCCCCGCGGCGGCCCCCGGAAGCAGGAAGGACGCGGGGTGCGAACAACGCCCGAGGGTCGCCGGCGGACCCCAAAGCCCCGCGGTCTCGCAGCCCGCGGCCCTCGGTGGTTGAGGCCATTGCGGGGCTCCGGCTGCGCCCGGCCGGGCGGGATGCGGCTCCGGGACCCGGCCTTCTGCAACGCCCTGCGGTGCTGCAGCGCAGCTCCGTAACCCTTGCGGCCAGCAGGCTAAGTGATATTCTTACAGCTTGCTTAAAAAGATGCTTCAAACGTAGGGCTCCTGCGTGCCTTCGAGGTGCGTGGGTTTGCGACTCGCCCCAAGGGTCTGGATAGGGTGCTTCTGGCAGTGGACAAGCAATGAGAAATGGTAGTGCTAAGGCCTCGGAATTTCAAAGGGCTTCAGTTGGCTCCTTTTTACCACACTCAGGCAGCACCAGTGGTGCTGGAAAACACCTTCCATCACAAAAGGAAAGGGTGGGTTCCTCAGGAAAGCCGTGTGAAAGCCAGACATCTGCTCTCCTGTGTTCACCAAAACCCCTCAAGACGTAAATTCAATTACCATCTAATAGTGTTGATCCTCCCCTAAAACTGGATGGAGTGCTGTGGGATAAATCAGCCTCCTGAAGATGTTCCTCTCACCTTACTGACAGAAGCCAGGTGCTGGGTTACACTAAGCATCACTAGTGTGGTTGAAGTGATGTGGGACCAGGGAGAGGATGTAAATGTTGATAGCCTGGTTTGCAACACAAGCTCTGGTTGCTGGCTGAGGAGATGTCAACGTGCAGCTCCTTGCAGCACTCATTGCTCCCATGCCCGGGTGCGCCCTGGTTACACTCCGTCTCTGCTTGGAGGAACCCCAGCTCTGCTTTCTTAGAGTAAGCACTTTGCTTTGGGGCACAGTGCAGTCATTCTAATTGACATGCACTTGTCATTTAATTGACAATCCCAGATTCTCTCTGCCCAGATCTCAGACTGAAACTCTGTTATTCCAGATGCTGGTCCATAGCATCATCTATGCTCACTATACCCAGAAGCTTTAGAATAAGTAGTTCTGCTGGTATTCAGCACTGAGGCTAGTACAGCACGATGTGGTTAGATGCTGCATCCAGGAGAGACTTTTGCTGTGCTGCTGTACACCAAGGGCTGCAGGCACTTTTACAGCCACATCAGGTGGCTGAGATGGTGGTAAGAGCAGCACTCCTCCTGAGTTAGGGCTGACACTTGTCATAGGACAAATGAAGTCATGCAGATGCCCAAAGACTAGTAGCATTTCTCCTAAAACTGGCACCTCTGTTCTATGGTGCTTCCCTGCTGAGCCTGGCAGTTTCCATTAGACAAAGAACACAGTTTAAGATGAATGCATACCTGCTTAGCAGTGATGCTCCCATCCTGATAGTTTGTATTCTGCATACAGGTATCCCCAGCATTTTGCCACACGGTGCCCACTAGTGCCAGCTCCTTGCTTCTCCCAGCGCAATATGTGGCTTTGGGGCATATGTCTGGGCCAGTCACTAACATGAGCATCTGACCCCTGGTGTGTGGAAGGTTCTTCAGGGATCTGCTCACTGCTTGCAAAATGTGGGTAGTCATTCCCAGACATATTGGTAAAACGACAACCTGTCTCACAAGCACAGCAGGCATTATTCTTGGAAATACAAGCCAGTATGCAAAATGCATTATATTTGCTTTTTAGCACTTCCTTTTTTTTTTTTTTTTTTTTTTTTTTAAGAAAAAGTGAAGACATACACATCTGTGGAAAAATACATGTAGGTACACAGAGTAAAAGGCTCAATGAATGTACTGAATCAAAGAAGAAAATGCTGATGTACAGGTAGATGATACAGTCGTACCTGAAAAAGCCTGCTGAGGTACTTCTCTGTTCTATGAGGATATTGCACAGTAAAGAATGTGCAGTAAAAGCATTGTGTGACCACAGGTGGAGGGTTACAGCCAGTCCCTGTGATGATGGAGATGTTTCACATATTAAACTCTGAGCACCAGTGCTGCCTTTGGGAGAAAACGGCCTTGTGCTACAAGAGATGTAGACCTCTGCCCTCATGTTTTCACCAGCTTACATCACTTCATCTGAGATGGAAGTCAGACAAGAGAAGATGCTTTAACCCCATGAGTATGCCTCTGAGAAACCTGCAGGCTCCCAGCTCCATGGCCAGTGGGCACACTGCGACTGGCCCTGCTGGCCACTCCCGTGTCTGTTTGTTTTTATGCATCTGGAAACCCATTTGTATTCTGCAGTATGGAGCACATCAACAGATCTGCTGCTGGGTGAAATGTGGAGATGTGCTGTGTAAAGCTGACTCAGTGTCATGTGACCTTCCGTGTTTGAAGTGATGTCAGCTTTCTGGCTGCAGCTAAATCACGTAAGTATGCCACTTCAGTGGTGGAAGGAGGACTATGGAGGATGTCTTGCTGTTTTAAAGGGACAATGATTGATATCCTGTGTTCTCTGTCGTCTTGTTTGCTTCGGTTCAGTTTTGTTTCTCCAGGGCATTTAATACCAGGTTGGTATCCCACAACTGAACGTAGTCAGACATTGCACATAAAGCTGTATTTTTCTTGTGGATATGGTGTCTTCTAAAGTAAACAGATAGTTTTAAATAAAGCACTTGAAGTCTAAAACTAGAAGACACTTCTTGGTGGTGCTCATCATTTGTTACCCACTAACATTCAGGTTTTGTTCAAGTCATATCTTCAAGCTTTAAATGAGATGTCAGTGATGCCCAAGCCCTCAGGCTGTCCCTTTGACCAAGGTCAGATGTCACCACCAGCAGAAAATAAATACACGTCCATATAAGCTGCTTCAGACCAATTTAAGAACCTAACAGAGTAGCTCAGAAGGCTCTTTACGTAGTCTCTCTTCACTAAGTAAAACATTAAGCTGAAGACTGCAGAACATGTTATGAAATGGGTTCGTGAAGTGGATGGTTTTTCATAAGAAGAGGCAACACTGTTTATTTTGGAAATTAAGTTTTGCCAGCCTACAGCAGAGGCTGCAGAACCAGAACATAGAGCTGTGCCCCTCCGGCCCAACCCCTGCCCCAGCAGGGACACCCACAGCAGAGTAGCCAGTGCCTTCCCCAGGTTACCTACTCCCAGTGCTCCCCCGTGTGTGACTCTATACCCCTCGTGCCCCCACAGCAGCAAGGGCTGTGTGGTGCACTGCACCCACTCTGCCCAGCCTTCATGTCCCAGCCTCCTTGGAGTGCTGCTCCCCACCACAGCTCAGCAGTGATGGCCTTAGTGGCACTGACCCTAGCCAGCAGAGCAGTCTGCAGGAAGCAGGTGTGTAGCTCTTGCTTCCCCCATCTGTCAGTCAGGAATAGAAGGAGTCAGGGGCAGTGGCAGCAGAGAGAGCTGGGAGAGCATCGAAGGACTCCAACTCTGGGAAAGACATATTAAGAGGAGACATTGACTTCTTAGTATGGTGAGCCTTGCGCTGAACTACATTGTAAATAAAAACTACTTGGCTGACATTTATTTCAAGTAATTTAAATTATATTCTTCCATTTTAATTACTATTTTCTACATAGCAAAAGCAAGAAGTTTTCATATGCTTGTGGTGAAATACCCATTTCAGATGGTATTTCTACTGTTTCCCATTCCTCCCACTTTCCCTGAAGAAAAAAAGTGAAGGAAGAAGAAAAAAAAAACATTGCAGAAGAAAAAAAAGTGAGGAAAGCAACACTGCTGCTTTTAAAAATAACATTTTATCTCACTTTCGACTCTCTCTCCTGAAGTGAGAGAAAAATAACACCAAGTAACATTTTGCTGTAGATTCCAAATGCAATATATGTATGTGATATATGTGTGTGTGCGTGTATGTATGTTCAGAGTAATTTTCCCCTACTTGTTCTGTGGAAAAGGAAAAGGATAAAAGTAAGGAAAGGAGGGAAATGGAAATATATTTTATTTCACCAATGAGAAAAAAATGTGAGAAAAGGAATTTCTTCCTGACTGTTAAAAAGAACAAATCAGAAATTAATTATTTTGAATAAAATTATCCTCCTACATTACAAAAAACTCATAGTTTTGCATTGAAAAAACATGTCTTCTGCAATGAGGGGAAATAAGACAATCTTAAGTAATTAGATCCTGTTCACTGGTAAGGGTGACACTTAAAATTCAATGATAGTTGATAATAAGAACATTAAAAGTGATGATATCCATTGTACTACATAGCTGGATGTATAATTAAAATATCACCAACAAAACTAATGGCAAGAGAATGTAAATCAGCATCATGCAGTAGATTTTTCTATTTAAGCAGCTCTAAGCCCTGAAGAACAAGAGAGAGGAAAACGATCTGTTGGTACAGGAAGTGGCTCTGATTTACAGGAGTGAGTTCTGCTGCGTTTTTTTAATACTTGTTGAAGGACATCCTTTGCCTTCTAAGGGCAAAGTGCTGTTTGTCGTGATGACACCATCCTGAGGAGCACCGCAGCGTAGAGACCTAGCATGTGCTTCCTTCCAAGCCTGCTTCAGAGCTCTCTCTTGACTGGGCTGAGAGAAGAAAAACAAGGCTCAGGTTTTGAATGACAACATCTGCACTGTCATCCACTCAATTTTGGGACCAGCTGGAAGCTGAGGACTCCCATGAGCTGGTGCTGGGCACCGTGCTGCCTGCATGCATGCAATGCTGTAACTCCCTGCCTATGCTGCAACCCTTCAGGGGCCCTTCAGGGGGTTGTGAGTCTTCTTCAGTGTCAGCCTTGTTAGTTACTGCAAGCATGGGCAGGAAGGTAACAATCTGCATATTCTTTTGAACATGCCATAGCAGAAATGCCATATTACTACTGTTTAAAGAGGAACAGGAAGCAAGAATTCTAGGTGAACATTATTTCATCAGCACATTGCACAGGTCCAGCAGATCACAGTCCTGCACTGCTAGCACTTCAAGGCCACAGCAATTTCATGTAATTAGCAGCTCTAACCAGGGCACTGCACTGTTCTGCATGCTGGTGCAGGACTTTTAATGTGCATGCAGACCACATTCCTACAAGAGTTCTGTTGTGGCTGTTCATTCTGGATTTTACCTGAAGAGATGTAGTAAGTTGCAATGAAATGCAGCCTGTTCTTATGAGAATACTGTATAGCTCTGCCTAAGTAGGCTTTAGTCTTTCTACATAGGTCAACCTCTACTGCCATACTACTAACAGTTACCTCTATTGTTGTGAGCCAACATAATAAAATAAGAAGCATTACTTTCAGAGCAGCCCTAACACTAAGGTCCCCTTTAGTTGTACTTTCATAATAATCTTAAGCTATTGCACTTACAACAAAACATGCTCATTTGCAGTAGAACTTGGTGTGGTACAGCACAACAAGAGGAAAGGTTAGCTTCTTTTTATCTACCTGAAAACAAAACACCAGAGTTGTTTATTTGTACCACCTGCAAGACTGACCATCTGCTTCCTTTCTATCTTCTTGCCCTTTCTGTCTAGGTTTAACAGCAAGATTGTTATCACTCAGTTTTTCAGCATCATTTTGTCTTGTTTTTGATGTCCGTTCATATTTTGTCTACCATTTATCTGTCTGTTCCATGCACTCTCAGTAGTGATACAAAGTGAAGATGATATAGGAACGTTTTTCCTCTGATATTTCCTTTCTTTCTGCTTTATTTTCCATTTAGTTTGATAAGTTATTCCTAGCCATCTGTGTTTTGCAGGAGGCCAGGATTTGCTTAGCAAGGATCATTCTGCAGAGTTTAGTCAGTGGCCTCTCTCCTCAAGAGAGTCAGTGGGATGGCAATTCATAATTTGGGAAAAAGCAAGGGAGGGAGTGTTGATTATAGCACTATTTCCTTTCTGCCTCAGCCTTGCAAAGTCCAAGGAGGTATACCAAGGTGAGCACAGGCTGAAGCAGTCACCTCATCCCCTAAGGGTGGAAGAACAACAGCTCACAGTTGTGGTCCTCTGCCTTTCCCTTGAAGAACACTGGCCAGGGCAGCAGCACCTTGCGATCTGCTTTCAGGATTCCTGTGGCACCCATTTTTCCATCCCTATGATTTTAATCCAATTCCAGCCTTTATCATGTATGCAGACTCTCCCTAGGAGATGCTGATTACCAGAGAGAATTTAGATCTTTGACAACAGACTAGATTTCCTGATTTGCTTTTCACAACCCCTGATAAGGCACCTGCAGAGTCGTATCAACCTCCAGCTCACAGTAACAAACGCTGCTGCCTTTAACATGGCTGTCTGTCCAAAGCAGGAGCACAGACAGCATCATGCCGTGGGGTTGCTATACAGCATGCTGCTTGTCAGCTGCTTTTCAAGCAATGCCAATGTGCTCTGGCTCCAGGTCCGAATGCTAATGGGATGCTCTTGTGAGTAAGCATTTTCCAGACTGAGTGTGTTGTGATCTCTTTGAACTGCTCTTTTTAGGGGGAAACATTTCCCAAGGCTGCTTGCCTGACTCCCTTACCTCTCCACTGTGCCACTGATGGCTGTTTACAAACTATGTATGGCACCAGCAACAAGTGCAGGGGAACTAATCTGAGGCATCCCATGTGTCTCCAGCCTGGCACTGCCTTCCTGTCTGATTTGGAGTAGCCACTAAAGCTTTCATAAGGGTTATTTTCCAGTGATTTCCAAGACACATTTCCATTTTAAAGCTTTTTTTAGAGCTTGGTTCTGTTTGTATTGTTCTTTTTGTTTTGTTTTGTTTTGTTTTGTTTTGTTTTGTTTTGTTTTGTTTTGTTTTGTTGAGTTTTTCCCTGTGCCTGAGGAGGATCACACGATCTAGAATCTAATAAACACTGAAAGTCAACCTGAGTTATTTTGGGTTGATGCAACTATAGTGATATTTTGCACTGAGGATTTAATTAACATTTCTTCTGATGGTAAATAAACCGAATAAAATCCAGCTCATCTTCCAACAGCTGAATTTGTTCTCCACTGCTAATAGCAGTAAAAATTATTAAAATCTTGTTTTAGTGAGGAAAGTAAACTTAGGTAATTATGAATGAATGAGAGGAGCCACTCAGCCAAGTGAAACAATATATTTTATATTTGTCACATAAATGCATTTATTGTAAATTACATCTTTGACCTTCATTAGTCTCCTCTTCTCTCATTTATAAGCTGCACTTGCTCAGCTTTGGAAAGCTGCTTGAAATACACAGGAAAAAAAAGAGAAGAAGCAGAGTTCAATCATTTTTCAAATTTTAGGCCACATTTAGTTCCATTTTGCCAGAAGATACTCAATTCTTGGAGAACAGCAAAACCAAAGTTATTTCTTCTCCATTTTTGTGTTACATTTGGTATCTTCTGATCAATTTCCTCCCCATATATTTTACTTCCAAGGTTATTTTCTTCTCTAATTTTTACTCTGCTGTTTTCTTTACTAAGTGTTTCTCTCTTCATTATGGCCTTTCAGTACTTGAGGGGATCTTACAAACAGGAGGGAGACCTCCAGACACAGTCTGATATTGATAGGACAAAGGGGAATGGCTTTAAACTAAAAGATGGGTGATTTCGGTTAGATGTTAGGAAGAAACTTTTCACTCACAGGGTGGTGAGGCACTGGAACAAACTGCCCAGAGAGAATCCTCCATCCATAGAGGTGATCAAGGCCGGGTTCAATGGGGCCCTGGGCAGCCCAATCTGGTGGATGGCAGCCCTGCCCATCATAGAAGGTTGGAACTGGATGATCTTTAAAGTCTCCTCCAACCGAAACCATTTTATGATTCTGTGATTCTGTAACACTGATTTTAAAAAGGGGAGATACTGTCACTGTGCAAAAGAGTGAAGTTGAGATTTCATAGCATGAGAGAATGACTGTTCTCCTTTTGCTTTCTCTTTTGCCGTCTCAGCCCAAGGAGTTTGCTCATCTACTCTCCAGATGCGCTTTTGCTTTCTGCGGTAGTGTTAGCAAAGGAAGTTCATTATATCTCAGAGAATTTAAAATCCAGGCACACTGGAAAAAAAAGCACGCTATAAACACATTTTAGTTTTAGTCAAAATAGAAGAGACTGAAAAGTTTACTATGTTGGGGTAATAGTATATTACAATAAAGTACTGCAATTCTGCTTGTACCCATGACACAATGCCTCTGGCTTATCCTCATTGTGCAGTGCGTTTAGTTTACTGAAATTCTGGAAGCTGATACCAATAATTAAGCAATAAGGTACAGGAAGTATTATTTCATTATGCAATCCCAGAATGCTTAGGTGAGTTGTTAGGCACACAGCCAATTGCTTTAAACCACCTGGAAGAATTATTTTTATACATAACATGGATAGTGGTTGGAAATTATCTGATTTGCTCACAGCTATGCAGTTTTCACAACCTAACCACCTCAGTAAAAGCTCATCTGCTTTGTAACTAGACTGATATTGAACTAAGTACTAACGATTAGGGATGAGCATTGCTTCTGGTTTAATGACTGACAGGTATAAACACATGGCCCAAGGCATTGCAATTAGTCCCCAAGCAAAGCCCTGAAATGCAGCTGTGGGTGTTATTATAAGCTGAGACTGACAGAAAGTACTTCAAGTTTGGATGATGTGTATGAGCATCTGTGGGTAAGCATGGGCTATGCCAATGGAAAAAGGTGCGCATAAGCCACATGATTTATATGCATATTCAACGTTTCATAGGGATTGTAATAATATGTAAGTGCTCCTAGAGAGCTTTTAGTCTTCCCTTTTGAAATACTTTACATATTTTCATGCAATTGGCTTATTCTGTCCTAGAAGGTTAGATTTGCAGAAATTGGAATATCCTTAACATGGGCACTTTGTCCTCTTCCTCTTACATCCAGTTTAATCAATTATTGCCTTGCTTTTCAGATTTGCTTGTGCATCTCTCCAGGCCTTATCTCACACTGTGTCAAATCTGGGACATAATGAACTCACTGCAAAAATCTCTCGTGTTTTAAATGTGAAGCGAATCGAAGCCTCGTTGTTTTGCAGCTTCAGCACTTCTATAGTTGAGCCCACTATAGCTGCATCTCTTGTCTTTATAGCAGCCATAATGATGTAATGGTCTGTCTTTGTGTGTTACTGCTTATGTTACATATACATGCATAAGATAATGATTATGTTAGTGTTTCCCAATAACAGCAATTTCAAGTTATGCTTAGAAAATGTTTCATGAGTATTTGGAACTCCCAGCTCTGTAAGCAAGATGACAAACTTGGGTGTTGCAAATTGGGTAGGAAATGTTCCATGCGTCATCAGGACAGTATGAGAGGGTGTTCAGAACTGTGAGTGGTACCCAGTGACAGTATTTCTTTTCCTCCATGCATTCAATGAGGAAACCAAACCTCTCAATTTGGGCCACTAGTTTAAATGCCTAAAAAATACCCCTGTGGTAACTAGAGCTTACAACTGTGATGTTTTGTATTGTGTATGGAAAGTAACAGAGTTTCGAATGAAGGCTGAAGTAGCTCTGGATGCTCAGCTGATGGCAAGTTGCAAGGTTCTTAGAAGACACAAGGTCCTCTCTTGGCATGTACAGGTGGAATATGAAATTCTACTGAAGTGAATGAGCATGCTGTTGCTTGTTCAGTAGACTCATTGCTGCGCTTTAACTAATCTCGAATGTCCAAATAAAATGATAGCTAAAGGTACAACTGGAGATAAACCCCCTGATTTTCTTCTTGAAATATTCATTGGCTACCAGGATCCCTAGAGGGAAGAAACATTGATGTATACTTTAGATGAAAGAGAGCTCATTTACTTTGCCTTTTGTCCCTCTGCTTCCATCTCATATGGGTAGATGCTGACCCATAACCTCATCTTATAATATTGATTTGCATTTGTTTTCAATGTATCACCTGCTTCTCTAGCAACACACACAAGTCATAATCATTTTGCAATGCAGATCACTTTGGGAAAGTTCTGTTTTCACTCTATCAAAACCTAAATATAATGAAATAATGGAAGGTATTCCAAATGTGCAAGCAATGTTTGAATTAGCGCAAGCATTTCCTTACCTTCCACTTTGTTGACAGTAATAGAAAATGAAAAAAAGAAGCCTTCCAACTGAGGTGACTGGTGTAAATGCCTGTAGATACCTACTAAGCAGTATGCATTTGTGCTGGATTTCTAAAATCCTTGTCTTGGCTCATGGATTGAGCCACATGTTCTTACTTCTTCAATGAGAAAAGGTTGGTGGGACTTTACTAAGCATTCAGCTCTCTCTGGATCTGCACAGTAAACCAGTTAGTCACTGTAGAAAATCATTAATACATGCCATTATTCAGATGCTTACAAGTACTGTCCAATATGGTGTTTGAGGGGAAAATTGATTTCCTTGCTCTTAAATATGTCAAGGGCCTACAAGCAATTCTGCCTTGAGTGTTGCCTCTAGAGCATCATTTTATACTGCTTTCTCTGTACCTCAGAATGCAAGGTGGGTAAATGCATTAACACAAAATTCTATGGGCCAGCTACAAACTACTATCAATTACAATTGGTGTTTATTTTCTTTAAAAATATTCCAACTAAAATTGAAGTGGAGATATTTTATAAATTAACAGTGTTCGTGGTGAGGCAAAGAGCTGCAACTCAGCTTCTTTTCCTGTCTACAATTTTATCCCTTCAAAAAAACCATCAGGCTGTTTCCCTATTTTTATTCTAAGTGCTAAACGAGAGCACTGATCATTCTTACCCAAGAGGCCTGACTGGGTACAGTATTGACGTTAGTCCCTTTGTGAGTCTGTGGCGGATGGTGAATATGGTCGGTTCTTTAAAACAATGTATTGATCAACCTGGTGATAGGAAGGGAGCAGGACGTAAGAGAAGGGCAGCTCCTCTAGACAAGCTGTCTAATTCCTGAAGCAGCTTGCAAATTTGTCACTTTCTACCCAGCAAGCCTTTGCTTTGGCTCCTTACTGTACTTTTCACCACCTATTTGCTGAGCTTCACGGGAGGTCAGGCCAAACCCTTTGGATCAGCTGTTCAAGAAATCAGCTTTGAACAAATACCCAAGAATAGGCAGGAAGGTCTTTCACCCCCATGGCATCATTTTACTTCATTCTTTTTCCTGAGAGTCCTGCTATGTTCTGAGACGTAAAGACCCTGTTTCACATGTTCATTGTAAGGTTTGGAGACCCCGGTGCCATATGGGGCTGCCCTGCCTGGCCAAGAGATTTTTTCATATCAGTATAAATTGGACAGTGTTTTCTGAAAGTGTTGTCACAAACTGATGCAAATCATTTTGTCATCAGAGTTCGGAGGCACGAGAAGAGACATTTCAAGAGGTTCCTGAAACTAGAAACCCTTATCTGTACTTAAAGCAAAATCTAATTCTGACAAGGAATTTCCATACCAGCTTTCTATAGACAAGGAATTTTACTCTAGATACCTGCAAAGGAAAACAAAATATATAGCATGTCTCTGTGCCAACACAGTTGTCTCCCTGCATTCTAGTCTCCAATCTTTTGTGTCCCTGGAGACTTGTAAACCTGTTATTCAGGTTTAAATTAACATAGCTCTAACTAATTGATTGATAAGAGGTATGCCATCCACAGAGAAATGTTTAATAACTCAAGATAATTCCCAAATAAAATGTAAAGAAACACAAATCCCCACTAATTTTACACTACAATGTAATTGGAATGCAGAATAACTTTTCAATCATTTTAAGTCCCAACACTCTGGTTCAGATACGCGGCCCAAGAACTGGCACCAATTGTCCTCAGTTTGGTGTTAAACTCATGATCTAATAACACGCCGAACTGTACAGTTCACTACTGAAGCCCATGAAGTTTTCTCCTGCATTCTCTGTTTGCTTAACTCTAGACAGAAAATGAAGCTCAAGGGGAAAGCTCTTGACACACATTATGGACAGACACTGGCAAACCTCTGTGGGAATATAGTCGTGAAAGAAGCATCAGTGAACAGTGAAGAAACAGGTTTGTGTCTATGGGTTTTGTGCACCAGCAGAGTTCTGTGAATTTGATTCAACTGCTTTCGAGATACTAATAAGAACTTCACAGTTCAACTGCACTGTTAGCAGAAATAATGAGTAGCGTGTTTGGTTTCTTTTCTCAGGAGTGTTCTCCTTACCATTTTACTGCATAGTTTGATGTGGTTGTCTGAACCAGAATTTCATAATTTTCTTTTTTTAGTAAAAAAGAAATTAACTAGCAAAATCTGTAGGAAATACGACAGGAAAAAAAAAAAAGAGAGAGAGAGAGAGAATATTTTAAATACCAGTGTTAAACTTTTTTTAAAAAATTGTTTCTATGTATGTTTTTTGTTGCATTTTTCAGTGGTGTTTTTCTAGTTCTAAGCTTAGCTACAAACTCTATTTAAGGCATACCCTTTTCAACATACTATGAAACCTGTAAAGACTTAAAATTTGTAACTTAAAAACAGCATAGATACAAGAAAAATATTGATCTCAAACTTGAAGCTAAAAGAAGCTTAAATACAGAATATGTTTTCTAACCTTAGAGCCCAAACTGTTTATCATTTAGTTAATTACTACATCTATATACACACTTGGAAACCATAAACATTATACCAGTATTTTATGTAAAAGGTTTATCAACTTGATTTTCCACCAACTCATTAGACTGATTTTCGCTGGGGCACAGCAACAATGTCTGCAAACAAGCTCACTCTTGCTTTAGATTTTCACTTCCATAGAATCTACCTCTGGGTTATCAATTATTCTACTTGTAGCAGAATTCATCTCAAGGAAGTGACAGGGCAAACAGTCTGATTGCAGATGCATTACTGTACTGCAGAACATTTGATGAAGGTTCTTTCTTATGGAGTTAAAACAAGTGTATTTGTGGCATTAAGAATAGATTCTGTCCTCTCACCACAGTTTATGTGTTTTTTATGTTTAAATATCAGATTTCAAAAAAAATTGTTTTGAAGGTTTTGTTTAAAATTTGCCTTTTGGAACCCAGAAATCTTATTTCCAATTTTCCTTCAAAATACTGCAAGCTAGATACTGTTATTAAATGAAAGCAGAATCTTATATTAATGGGATTCCAAGAAGAGGCACTTTCCTTTAAAAAATGCTAAATACTCCAAGAACGGTGATTTCATGCCCTTTCGCTATTCTTCGTAGATTCTGCTACAAGAAGCCCAGCTTTCCTTGCTTTGTTTTCTGTCGTACCACCACCTGCGTGTGCATATAGCCTATTGAAGCACGCCACACACAGCTGAGGAGGACACCGCTGCTGCTAGCGGGGAATTACTGCCAAGCAGTGGGTGGTAACCACATTCTTACCGCCTTCTCTGAAAAGAGGGGTGCCAATTGCCTCTAGTATGCCTGCCACTAGTGCTAATAATACATGCAAGAACCTAACTGCGTTTAAGATGTTGCTCACTTTTTCAAACTTGATTGAAACTTCTCCCTAAATCCAGAAGTCACAGGCAGTGGGAAGGAGAGAAGCCAACAAATGGTATGATCATGCCAGTCCCATGCCCTTTGAAACCTAGCTGGAAATACAAGATTAAATTCCCCAAGTCTCTGCAATCCACTGTGAAAGAGAAAGGAATTCTTAATGTACACCTGGTAATTTTGATTGCTGGTTTCAGCAGCTGAACATTTTAAGTGGCCATCTAATGATGACTTGTTCCTATACATGGCTTGGTCAGAAGGAATGGATGGAGACAGAGGAAGCCATTGGACCTAGACAGGCTCAAGCAGTGGGCCCAGGAGATCCTCTTGAGGTTCAACAAAACTAAGTGCAAGGTCTTGCACCTGGGCCACAGCAACCCCATTATCAGTACAATCTAGGGGGTGTAAGGATAGAGCACAGCCCTGCTGGAAAGGGCTTGCGTGTACTGGTGGATGGGAAGCTGGACATGAGCCAGCAATGTGCCTTCACAGCCCTAAAAGCCACCAAATCCTGTGCTGCATCAAAAGAAGCGTGGCCAGTGGGGCGAGGGAGGTTATCCTGCACCTCTACTTTGTGCTAGTGAGATCTCACCTGGAGTCCTCAGTACAGGACAGACATGGACCTATTGGATTGCATCCACAGAAGGGTGACATGATCCAAGGCATGGAACATCTCTCCTGTGAGGACAGGCTAAGATAGCTGGGGCTGTTCAGTTTGGAGAAGAGAAGATTCCAAGGTGACCTGGTAGTGGCCTTCTACTATTGAAAGACAGGCTATAAGACAGAAGGGGACAGGCTCTTTAGCAGAGTCTGCTGTGAAAGAACAAGGGGAAATAGTTTCAAACTAAAGGAGTGGAGTTTTAGACTATATGTAAGGAAGAAGTTTTTTATGCCAAGAGTAGTGAGGCGCTGGAACAGACTGCCCAGAGAGATGGTGGGTATCCCATTCCTGGAAGAATCAAGGTCAGGCTAGATGGGGCTCTGAGCAACCTGATCTAGCTGTGGGTGTCCCTCTTCACTGCAGGAGAGTTGGACTAGATGGCCTTTAAGGGTCCCTTCCAACTCAAACAATTGCATGATTCTGTGATTTGATTTCTCGCCTGTCACCAGATGATTTGTTAGTGTGCATGTACTTGATGTAGCTGTAGACAGGGGCTAAAAGAGATGAGTGCTGCAGGCAGAGAGTTGTATACCCATACAGAGGTTGGGGGGAGCACAGTGTTAACCTATTGTTTAAATCAATCTTATCAAGGCAAAAAAATCAAGCAGAACTGACATTCAGCTTTGAGAAGTCAAGAATCTGCAAGATTTCATGTAGATTAACAAGGAGAGTGACTGCATATTTGCACGTTGTGGAAGACTTCCATCTTGGAGAAAACACTAAACAGAAGTCTTCTGGCACAGTTTGTGCAAGGTGCTGACTGCAGTAAAAAGACAAGTGTCACTGGGCACTGTCTCTATAGTAACAAGGCCATCAGAGGGTCTGCTCTGTGTTTCCAAGAGCCAAGCTGCATCAGATAAGTGAGATGCCACAGCGTTCATGTGGCCATGCCTAGTGTGGCCACACTGCCTCTTGCTTTTCTGGCAGCTGAGAAGATACCTAGCCCAGCATGATCTCCACAGCCCAATACCAAAATATTCTGCATGTCCTCTAACAGTGGAGAGCACAGCACAGCAAGCCCTGTCATTAGATTTAATTTGCTGTTGCAAGCCCAGTGAGAAGTGCCATCTATGGAGTTTTCCGTACAGTACAGTAAAAGGAGTGAAATAAAGGTATGCAAATGAAGATTTTTCACACTGTGCCTCTCTCCTTGAGGCTCCAAAACTAGTTAAGATCTGCAGGTGGCTAGAGAAGACAAGTGTCTGTACCACTAAGCTGAAGAAATTTTCCAGTTTGATTTCTCCAAAGCAAGCTGACCTGAAAGGTGCTACACCATCAGTAACTGCTGCCAAGTGTGCTCCTTCTCTGGAAGCTTCAGGCTTTTAGCTCTAGGATCCTGTCCAACTGGAGGCTCAGCGGTGATGATAAAGCAAAGCCTACAATCAGCTGAGCTACACAGAGAGCAATCTTTTAAAAGCAGGCATGGAAGGTTGTTTCTTTCAACCAATAACACTTAAGAATTCCTCTGTGTTTTTTTTGCCTTTCTCACATTTTATCCAGACCAGCTAAATGGGGGCCCCTAAGACTTCTCACACATATCTGTAAAAATAGGTTAGTATTTCACTCCAGCATCAGCTTCATAATAGCAAGGGGCTTTATGCTACAGTATTTTCATCCTTCACCTCCTAAAATATGACAGTATTTTCATCTCTTTCTGCTGTGGTGCCTCTCATCTTCATTAGCCTCACTGCTACCCGATGGCAAGGCTGCAGGATGGCTGAACTCCCTCACACAGCACAGGGAGCCATGCCAGAACAGATTGCAAGGAGAGTGATACAGCACAACTCAGTTCTATCTTTCTCTCCTTAAGATAGAAAATGTGCTTTGGAAAAAGCAAGCCTCCCCAGTAGGCATGCTCAGAAGAAACTCACTTGGCTAATTACTCCTCCATTTATGGCCTGAAAGGTGAAATAAGAAGTCAGGCTTCAGCCTTTCTCTTAGATACAACAGAGTGAATCACTGTTTTTGTAGCTTTGAAAAATATAAATAGTTGATAAACTGCAGACTGGCATTGTCTCCTGCCTTTTTGCCCACACAATATTCATCTTGCAGGAACTAATTCCTCCTCCATACAAAGATAACTCATCTGCCTTTGTGAAGGGAGTTAGTGTTAATGCATTTGAGTGAATTCTGGTTGATAACTAAGTTCCTAATATTCTGTACTTTGAATGAAAACTTATTTTCTCATGCAATAACCAATTTCTTCAGCCCTTTCTCCCATCTCCTTTGTCAAGTGTCATCACGTTCAGTGCAAGTAGTTTAATTCACTGTCACTAAGATATCTGAAAAGTGTTACAACAGTGGTAAACTTAATCACCTCAACCACAGCGTTATAGAAATCTGAGGGTGGATAAGTAGCCTCTGCACACTGCAGTGCCAAGCTAACAAAACAGTTAAGGTAGCTGTAAGGGTAAGGTCACCCGTGCCCTGATTTCAGCTGGGATAGTTTTCTTCCAGCAGCTGATACGGTGCTGTGTTTTGGCTGTAGGAGAAACAACAGTGCTGATCACACACCGATGTTTCAGTTATTGCAGAGCAGGGCTGCACAGATCCAAGGATGTTTCAGCTTCTCACACTGCTGTGCCAGCGAGGGGCTGCACAAGGAGGTGAGAGGAGAAGAGCAGGATAGCTGACCACAAGAACATCTCGTACCCTAGGAAATCATGCTGAAAAATAATAAACTGACGGGACTCATCTGGGGGGCTGCTTATGCTCAGGGTCTGGCTGGACATCAGTTGGCTAGTTGCAAGCAATTTTGTTGTGAATTGGTTGTTTTGTGTATTTTTATTTTTTTTTCCTCTCTTCCTTATTAAACTGTCTGTACCTCAGCCCACAGGTTCTCACACTTCTACCTTTTTTGATTCTTTCCCACATCCCACTTGGGGGGAGCGAACTCACAGCTGTGTGGTGCTGAGCTGCCTGCTGGGTTAAACCACAACAACCAGTAAGTGTGAGAACAGAAACACCACATTTGGAGCAATGCAGAGATCTGAGAAGCCAATTAATTAGCTGAAATTCTGAGGAAAGACTAAAGATTCCTAGATCAGTTGGGGTTTTGTTTTGTTTTGTTTGTTTCCAATTTTTTAATTCACTTAGCTGTCTAAAGCAGAATTGGGCCAAAGGAGGCTTTTGAGAAGGCTTATTCATGAAGCTCGTAGCTCCCTCGTAGCCACTAGCAGATAGGAATATTGTCCATTTATTTCAACACAGGAGAAAAATGAAAGCAGTCCTGACATCAGAGTCTCTGTAAAAAGAGGCTTGTCTGGTAGTTCAATCTATGCATTTTCTGACAAAGAGCATTCACAGAGCCTGATAGTAAAGTTTGTTCCTCATTTGCTCTACAGCAAGAACAATTTTCATGGTTTATTGTACTCCTTCACTGAAAACAGTTTACTTTCTAAATTTAAAAAGTCCACACACAGTTGCATTATAAATTCATATCCAACACTGTTATGTTTTTCCATGAAACACAATATTATGCATCTTATCAGCTCACGCATGCTTTTAGTCTGAATGGCTTTATTTAGATTACTGCAGCTAGCACAGGAAGAAAGAATCATTATTACATCTTCTTGACAAAGCACACAGCATCTGCAGCTCAGAGAGCAATATCATGTCTCTTGAACTGTTAATGCAATGCAATACCCCAAAGATGGGATGCAAAACTCCTTTATGTATGAAGGCAGCACACAGCTTTGAAATTCCACAACTTCACAGGCTATTATTACAGCAATAAATAATATTCTAGCCAAATTCATGCATTACTCAAACAGGCCAAACAATTTGAAATCTACAGACCCTCAAAGTAAATAAATTCTTAAGTTCCAAATCCCATTGCTTAAGAATATCCTGTCTGTTTGGGACAAATATCTGCCTTTGATAAAGCACTCACAGCATCCTGAATTTTGTGAATAAGGTGTGGCTAAACGTTGCCAAACTGAACAAGAGAGTTACAGCAGACATAAGTAAAAAGTCATATAACCTCTTTTTTACCTCTTAGGCAATTCCATTCCCAATTTAACTCTGATATCCAATCCTTGATTATTTCAGTACGTGGGTCTTAATTATTCTAACTAAAGCTCAGGAACTGCTTTGATGAAACTATGAACATTTGACTAAGAATCAGCTTCAGTCAAAGAACAGCCTTGAGTTTCTGAAACGTGGATTCCTGCAGGCTTAGGTAAGAGCCTCCAGGTGAAGACCAGGCCTATCCCCAAGTTCATTAAAGAAAACAAGAACAATGCCATAGTGATTGATGAAATTATTCTGATTCAAATGACAGTGGCTTGGCAGGGACATTGCAAAGTGACATTAACTTAGATGTTTCATAGGAGATAAACAACTACATAATCACAGAATTGTAGGGGTTGGAAGGGACCTCTGGAAATCACCCTGTCCATCCTCCTGCTAAAGCAGATTCCCTACAGAAGGTTGCACAAGAATGAATCCAGGTGTCCCGATGTGCTCCAGTTTGTGCTCATGCCTCTTGTCCTGCTGCTGGGCACCAGTAAAAAGAGCCGGGCTTTCTGCTTGACTCATGCAGATTAGATATTTATTAAGCATTGATAAGATTCCCTCTGTCTTCCCTTTTCCAAGATGAACACCCCCAGATTACCCCTCATGTGAGAGATGCTCCAGGCCTCAACCATCTTTGTGGCTCTCAGCTGGACTCTCTCCAGTAGTTTCTTATCTTCCTTGCACTGGGCAGCCCAGACCTGGGCACAGTACTCCAGATGTGACCTCACCAGGGTAGCATAGATGGGGAGAATCACCTCCCTTGACTTCCTGGTCATGCTCTTTGTAGGTTACCATTGGCTTTCATGGCCTCAAGGGCACACTGCTGTTTCATGGTCAACCTGCTGTCCATGAAGACACCCATGTCTTTCTCTGCAGAGCTTCATTCCAACAAGTCATCCCCTAATCTGTACTGATGCGTGCAGTTATTCCTCCCGAAGTGTAAGACTACACTTCCCCTGGTGGAACTCCCTTAGATTCCTTTCTGCACAGCTCACCAGCCTGTCCAGGTCTTAGTGAATGGTAGCACAGCCTTCTGGTGTGTCAGCCACTCCTCCCAACCTTCTATCATCAGCAAACTTGCTGAGACTGCACTCTATCTCTTCATCCAAGTTATTAATGAAGGTGTTGAGCAAGACAGACTGAGCACCAATCCCTGGGGAGCACTGCTAGTTGCAGGCCTCCAACTACAGGCTTCCTCCTGCATCATAGATCACAACCCTCTGAGCTCTGTCAATCAGCCAGGTCTCAATCCACCTCACCGTCCACTTGTGTAGCACACATTTCCTGAGCTTAACCACGAGGATGTCAAGGGAGACATTCTACTAGGTTAGAATGGTTTCTTCATTGCTTTAAATGCATATTTCTTCACTTTTATATTCTAGTGTGATACCCAGTAGATATTTCCTAATCACTTGTCTGAGCAAGTAACCAGGTAACCAGGACACCTGATATCTAAAACACTGATCCAATAGTCTATTTCTCACTTCTGGCACCAGGAACTGGAAAATACTGTAGCAGTACAAATACGGAAGAAACATTCAATTCCTTCTTCTGTCAACACTGCATTTGCTAAACAAGAAGAATATGCTACAGGTAACATTTTGCCCTCACTTAAGCTTATCTTATTCATTCTTCCTCTCTCTAATATGAACAAAATATTAATGGGATATTCCAGTGATAGCTGAGTCAAAATATGCCTTAAGGCTGTCTGCACAATGGATATACATGCATACCAGCACTCAACATTTGAAAAAATAAAGTGACATAACATTTTCTTTGTGCAAAGATAGGCCTTCAGCATAAAACAATGGTGTGTGTTTTCATATGATGTCTTTTTGACAGTTCCCCTTTAATTTGCAACCTGAGTGATACTGGGGTTGTTGGATAGATGTCATCGGTATGACTCCGGAAATGACTCCTAGACCATTTTGATCTTATCTTCAATCAGTTTAATGATATCCCATGAGGCTTATGATGGGATTTCTTACCATTGCGGCATGTCATTCCCTGCAATTTTGAATTTCATACCCTGCAGTTATAAGCTTATAATGTAAGGTCCCGTAAAGGAACACTACCATACTCCTGCCTTTATAGGCTTGCTTTTTTTTCCTCTTATGATAGAATCATAGTCTTTATGTTGTCATTCTACATGCATTTTTTGCATGTCATTTAAGTTTCTTGCATGCGTGTACTGGAATTAGTATCACAGAAACACCAAGGTTGGAAAAGACTTACCAGATCATCCAGTCCAACCATCCGATACGTATATGTAGTGCTTGTCAATTCATACAACAAATAACTGACAGATGTGGTGAAGGCTGGCTATTCATTTCTAACTATAACTTTGAACGATAAGGAGACTCTTTTGGTTTCGTTTTTTCCCTAATTTCTTTAAATTCTTATGAATTCTGTTTTCCCTCACTCAGAAGTAGCCTATTAGCACAGATTCTCTAATTCCTTGTTAAGTACCAGTGTAGCAAAGTCTTTCACTTGATTTGGCAAAACCAAGACATCATCCTTTCACTGGGGTTCACACTCCTTTCCCATCTGGAAAGACTGGGAATGCAGCAGTAAAAACGTTAGACGCACACAAAATTTTTTTTAGAATAAGAGATAACCTTTGACTGCCAAGATGAAAAATTATATTGTGCTTAACTGATAAATGATGTTGCTTTTCATATTTAATGCATGGGATATTTTTTATACATCTGCATATACACATATATTATGCTACAGCTGGCAAAAGTAAAAAAGACTACAAAGGAGCGGTGCTTTCTTTCAAAGCACAGGCACATATGCTTTGTATCACAGTAGTGAGACAGCAATTCACATCAGCTACAACTTCTGTGCCACACTTCTGGACTACAGCATTAGAAAATAAATTAAATGATGCAGTTCCAAAATACTTGCCAGATATTCTATTCATTCATTTATGTACAAAACTTGCTTTTCAGAGGATGCAGGAGGAGGCTGGTGGGCATTTGCATGCACCAGAATGAAACACCAGGAGCAGAATCACAGAGCAGCCTTTCTTCTATCAGAAAAAAAAACACTGCCTCTGTCTTATTGTCCAGAGCCAATCACATCAGTGTGAGACTGGGCACTGGTTTCAAGAGGCATTGTATTGATTTATACTAATTTATTAATCTCATCCCTTGAGCAGACATTATTTAATTGCACACATAGACAAAGTTTACTAATAGATGGGACAGAAAATTTGTGGAGGAATCATGATGGCTGGATTTGATCCTAATATTTACACCTCTTGTCAAATTCTTGTTCAAGAAATAAGAAACAGCACAGAGTTTCCACTTTGCAGTACTATTTTGAGACTATATTGAGCTGCCAGAGCTGGTTCGGCAAGGTTTGGTATTAGAGACAGAGAAAATCCAGCTGCCAGAAATTTTGGAAAAGGGTCCCAAGGGCTCTGAAGTGACTTAGAAATTTTCAGAGATGACTCATCCCTGTTCTTCTGAATGTAAAGGTTGCAGACAAGAAGGCCCTTCTGAATGATCAGGCAAAATAACCCACATTTAGCTGTCTGCTGTGTTAAAATCTCTTCTCAGTGCCATCTTGTCTCCTTGCTCTATGCCAGCAGTCTGAATGCTGCCCTACAGCTTTTGGTCTGATTCTGGCTGCACATGCCACAGTGGGCAGAACTGTTCTGACTTGTCTAGGGAGCCTGATACAGGCAGAACTACTCATCCTCATGTGCCACATGGCTTTCAATCAGGAAGCTCACAGAGCACACAGACAACGTCACACACCAGCCAAACCTTAGTCCGAGGCCTCAAGGTTGGTTAGATGGCCCTGCTGCTGCTCAGGTTTAACTGCGTGTTAGGGGCATGGGAGCAACAATTAATAGTTTGGCAGCTGGTAAATGAGTGAGAGCAACGTGCTGCCAGGTTCTTGCTGCCACCAGTTGACATCAAAGCTGGTGAAGTTATTCTGTATTCATAAGGGCAGAAATGAGATCAGCATCCTGCCTGCTGAACGTGAAGCTACAGCAAAAAAAGAACAGGATGGCTTGTTGAAATGAAATGTGTGCCACCCCATTATATACAGTTTGATTAACTTCAAAGGCTTATATAGCACAGACATCATCTCATTTACAAGAAAAAAAAAAACAAAACTAACAACAACAACAACAACAACAAAAAACAGAAGTGAGCTCATTTTGACTCTGTATCTTGTGTGGAGTATACTAACTTAAAACAGTCACAGTACGGTTCTAAAGATAAAAGAAATGGCAATCCTATGCACACCTTTTTCCCAGTGCACACTGATTTCTGCACTAAACACATTTTACCCCGCAGCCATGCAGAAACATACGATGCTTCCCCACCCACGGGTGGCTGCATGCCTGGGACTGGATGCATCCTTTCTTTTCCAGGAGGAGGGAGACCCATGGGAGCATGTCAACACACACACACAAACTGCCCTGCACATCTCCGGGAGTAGGTGGTCCTCCACACATCCCCTTACAGGTTGCTCAGAGAGGTGGTGAATGCCCCATTTTTGGAGACACTAGAGGTCAGGCTGGACAGGGCTCTGAGCAACCCAATCTATCTGTAGATGCCCATGTTCATTGCAGGGGAGCTGGACTAGATGGCCTTTAAGGGTCCCATCCAACTCAAACAATTTTATGATTCTTACAGCATCCCTCAACTGCAGCCAGGCTGAGAACAGCCTATCATCCACCATACCCAATGAAGATCCACCAGCAGCAACAGAAGTGTCGGGGGGAGCCCCAGTGGTGCCTGATGCATGGGGTGTTCTGGGGGTCACAGGGAAACATACTGGTGGCAGAGGAAGTTTGGGAGATTAAAGAACAGCTCCTGGCAGTGCTTTCTTGCTCTGTTGCTGTTGTTTGCTTCAATGAAGCTGGGCCTAGGCCTGCTCCAGGCCCACGTATGCATGAGGGAAATGCTCCCAGCTTTCAAAGAAGTCTGCCAGGATAAAGAAGACACGGATTTCTAACATGAGAAACAACTGCATACTGTTGCTGTGCAGAGCAAGGATACACACAGAGATCACAGGCCCTTACTGCACCTCATTAGAAGTATAAGTTTTTTCATGGAAAATCCTCTCTTTTTCTATTTTTTTTTAAAGATGAATTATTTAGTTTTTCTTCATCTACATACAGCAGTACCTTATCATTATTAATTTGTTTCACATCATTACCCAGTAACCCAAATCCTGGCTGAGTGGTTTGGTGCTGAGTGCTGCAGGTGTCTGAAAGAAAAGAACAGTGACTGCTCCAGACTGATGGGAACATCCCTCTCTGGCTCAGCCTTGGCTGGCTCTGTAAGAGCACCAGCTTTACAGTGCTCAAGGACAGTGTTTTTCCACCAACAACAGAACTAAACAATTGCCTGAAGCGAACGGATTCACAAAAAGGACGATAAAGCAGGGTAAGATGAGCATGTGCTGGCACAGATTAGATATCGACACAATTTAACCCACCTCCTGCCTCCTTGCTACCTGCATGCTCAAGATAGCACTGGATTTCACAAAGGAGTGAGGATTTGCCCAATGCATTTGACTGCAGTGGATGTTTCCTGCACAGTGGTTTGCTAATGGTCTTCCTCGTTCTGACCCATAATGCGGCTGCATTTCAGCCATGCTAAAAATATGCACTGTGTCCCTGCACTGTGGTTCTTTAAATATACATAAAGTATAAGCCATGAAGAGAGACTGATCTGTATGTCTGTATGCACCTGCTGTCTCTACATTCAGAGACAAATATCACATCAGTCTTCTGTATACATGCAATCTACACACTAGCGTGATAGGATGAACAGTTTTGCAAAGGAATATCAGAAGTGCATTAATGTCAGAAAGCTGGTGGCAGGAATCCAAACCCAGGTTTCAGCATATTTGTTATTAATTACTGTAATAAGCATCTTGTCTTTAGAGAAAATTCTCCTTTTTAAGAATTAGTGGAAAATTAACATGTCTCAATATATTTTTTGTATGAGTTGCTTGTTCAGCTTTTTATCAGAAGGAAACAAACACACTGACCAATTGCTTTCAATATCTGAGCAGACACAACGCTCTGCTATCAATTTTCCAGACAAAACATACAGCTGAGTAACTCAGCCACCACATGTTTACCGCTACCCTTCAGATTGCTTTGTGTCTGCAGGAGCTGTAATCTCAGGCCTGAGCACTTTCACAGGATATACAAAGAACAACACGCTACTCATCCAACACCTGCAGTACTGTTTTGAGAAAAACTCAGCTCTGCAGAAGAGCAAGGTGTGCAGGAGCACAGACAGGGCCGGAGCCTGCCCAGGGCTGCACCCACCCACGCCGGGAGCTGCGCTGTGCGTGGCCCAGGGGAGACGGTCTGTGGGGTTGGGGCTGGGCAGGGCTGGGACCAGGTGTGTGCACCGCGTCTGGCTGGGGATGGGAGCCACTGCAGGTTGCAATGGGGCTCTGCCTCTCATTTCCTGATGGAGCAGGGGTCCTGTGGTCACGGCTAAACTTCACTAAAAACCTTGTACATCTGCCCTTGGGTCCTGCATCCTTCAAATGTGAGGAATGATGCAGGTCACTTTGTGACAGCAGCATCCTTTCAGCTTCACAAGGATCCCAGAAGACATGAGGCCCCATGCAGGCATCCTCTCAATTACCTACAATTTAGGATGTCCTCCTCCTGGCACTCTGAAGTACAAAGAAGCAAACAGATAAGTAAGCTAATAAATAAAGCAATGAAAAGCAGATATACATGTCTATAATATTCATCTTCTTTAAAAAGTGGAGTGGAAAAAAACACCGAAGTCTGAAATTCTACAGGGGACAGAACAGCCTCACAAGCCTGAGAGAATTTCAAGCAAACAGAGGGAGCTGGGCCCTGCTCATCACTCAACAGCAGGAGCAGAGCAGCGTCTGTTGCTTGCATGAAAGTATGCAGATGAGCTCTGTGACACACAGCAAGGACCCTCCCCTGCTCCAGCAGCCTCCTGGAAGCTATCTGCCTGCAACAAAGCCTCTGGTTTACGTGCAGTCTTCCCCACCTCCACTGCTTTCTTCTGTCTTGCTGTGTTTATTTTTGCTTTGTTGAACCCATCTTTCCTCTCAGTGCTGTTTTCTTCCCTTCCTCCTTTCTCCTCAACTCAGCATGTACAAAAGGCAGATTTTAATGGTTTTGGATACTGGCCTTCACTTTACATGTTTACTGAAAGGAGAATGTGAACACAAAAATATTTGTGTGAAAAAGCAGGATCTTAGAAAATTGACCAAACCTCCTTCCCACTGTTGTTTAATGTTTTATTCCTTTACATTCATATTTCCATGCTGCTAAGTGAGCTTTTAACCTCACTTCTTTTTTTTTTTTTTTTTTCCCCTGTATATGCTTTCTAATTACTTTCTAATTGTCAACATTTGTAGAGGAAATTTTATTTTAAAAAGCTGATGTTTATTTGCTCAACTCAGGAGGCCATTTGCTAGTAAGAGAACATTTAAATAATCAGCAACACAGCCCTTAGGAGCAATGCAAGAAAACAGGAAACTGCAAGTCATGGTGAATTTGTAATGAAACCTAAGCCCATGTAAGAGAGGAACCTAAGTACTGCAAAATCATGGCAATGGATGCTCTGCTCACATGAAATAAAAATCAACAAATGAAGAGATTCTGTGTACAAGATGGAAAAACAAATTAATGAAAAGGAAAGATCTTTAGCCTGACATGAAGCCTTTTCTTTGGTAAGGACTTCTGTATGACAGGGCTCTGGAGAATGCCCTGCCCCTGCAGCTCCTGGATGCAGTGGCAAGATGAGTCCAACTTCCTGCAGTGACGCGATAGTTTCTCACATTCTTGCCCTATCATTTTAAAGCATTGTACGTAGATGTCAGTGTCCTCAGGTCTTTCTGTACAAGTACATTTACCATCATCTACCAATGTTCAATCTTTGGAGATTTCTTTGGTTTGTTCACTCTGTGTTGTTGGGGAATCTTAGTACTGAAGATGAAGTCCTTCCTACAGTATCTCTCAGAAAGGCCTATTAAATGATAGCAGGATGGTTTGAATCCCTACATGCCTATTTTTGCTTGATAAAAAAATTATCTAGTTATTCATTTTTACTATTCTTTGGGTCAGGGCCACCTGTCACAGAGCCCTTGGGCATTTGCCACCATGCTGAAAGGGGAACTGCCAGAAGAGTGAATGGGAGATTAGCATAACACTTGGTGACAGATTTGGCATGTTGCATTTCTAACATAGAATCTTCTTTAAGAGTCACAAGATTTAATCACTGCTCATATTGGTCCCCTTTGGATGTGTAATAATATATTCCATGACAGATGCAGTATTAAAAACTCGAAATTCATTAGTCATTGAACCACCCATAGCAATGTTGCTATTGATTACCCTTATGCAAGTCAACTCTGGTATTGTAGACATTTCTTGGCAGCTCTGGAGTTCCTTAGGGCTGTCATATCAAGTTTTCTCCAGCCTTTAGCCAGTTCTGCCTATTTTAAGTTTCTATTTTCAGTACTATTTTTAAAATTCATGCCTCTAAAACCATGAGTGAAATGGATGCAAGGCATGCCTTTTTACATGCAAGTGGATATTCATTCATTCAAATTCATGCATTCATTGCTAGGTTCTTATTACTTGGCCTTTGCATACATATGCAAATGCTAATACTGAAAGCAGAAATAAATGTAAGTTCAGCATACATACATGAGAACTCATTTAGCAGTTTGAATCTCACTGCTGTTTTGACCTTTAGCACTGACCAACCAAGATGCAGAGAAATGTGCAAAAATGAGAAAAGTTGGAAGCTTGGAACTGATCCAAAATAAGGCCAGGAAGAGATTCTACTGAAGTGATAAGTAACCTAAAGATCAAACTTCAAATAACGCTTCAACATGGCAAGTGAGCATCCTCAGTCTAATCTGGGCCATTAACTCAAGGAAAATACACCTCCAGCAGAAAGCTGCAGCAAATGAAAGTAGGTCTGCTTCTGCACAGAGCAGGTTTCAAGCTCTCTATCTATTATCCCACATCATTTCACTCCATACTTTCACAAAAGTCCTTGCTACACCTTCCCTTCTGATTTGCCTCATTGTTCCAAGCGTCTGGGGAAAAATAAGCGTGTGATGCCTTTCACTGTCCCTGGCAGCATGGAGATGAAAGATGGCCTTTCTAAGCAAGAACCCCTGCTGCTACAATTTCAAACCATTGGAGCAAAATAGAAGCTGACAGGCTTAGAACTCTTTCCCATAGATCCAGTTCTTCTTTCTGAGTTGTGCTGGTTGAAATGCTGCTTTTCCAGCTTTGTTGCTGGGCTTGCATCCAATGTTTACACTGCATTACCAATATCTGTTCTATATTGTTTCTGTCACAGAGTTTCAGATAGCATACGTTTTCATTTTATAGCTCTCCTGCTTCCCTTTAACTTATGACCTTTATTGAAAATGAATGCATTTGTCTGCAGACTGTCAGGCAAAAGGGTTGAATCACGGGGTCTTTGCAATCTACTGCAGCTGTACTGGGAGAGCAGTGATGGAAAACCATAAACTGCTTGAGATTAGAAGTTTATTCTGGAGTACCCCACACTTCCTTCAGAAGGCAAAGCACATTGCAAGCCCTCACCAAAATAAAAACAAAGGCCTGCTGGGAATGGACATTTTTCTAACTATTCTTTTCTAACACATTTCTTTGTTGACTTTTCATTCTTTTAAAAGCATTTCTCTCATTTTCTTCATACTATTACTGTTTATGAAACTCAGTCTCTCTTAGTGAATCCTAGGTTCTTGCATGAAGCAGTTCAGAAACTACAAGAGGACTGGGTGAATTCCAGAACTCAGCAGCATTTGGCAGCAGGGACCTGACTGCAGTGCTTGGGCAATTTCTACAAAACAGAGGCAAGAAACTATTTTGCTTTTGTTTCACCAACTCATTCAAGCCTAATCACTCAGGTTCTTACAACATCAGCATAGTTTCCCAGCAACATAAAGGACGCCCTTCCTTTAAAAAAAAAAACATTTTCTGCATTTGTTCCTTGAAGAGCAGGGTGAGCTATGCAAGAGTGCCCCAGACAAGGAGAAAGGTATAGCATGCCTGCCAGGAGGACAACGGAATAAGCATGGGAGTGCTGGTGTATGCATGCTGTTCTTATTCCCAATCTTATGTCCGTGTTCACTGTCTCCTCACAGAAGTTTCTGCATTCCCAGATTCTACCTGGGAGCACAATTTAGGACACTATTTGGTTTTCCAGGTGGAAGGCAATGCTGGATTACCTAATTTATTGAGATCAACCATAGGTAAAGCCAGTCTTCTGATTGTTGTCTTCCACCACCCTGATAATGTACTGGAAATATGTGGTGGTCAGGCCATCTGCTGTCACTATGGCCCATGTCTGGCTGTCTCCCCTCCTCAACTCTTCAGTCACTGGGTGCCACAGAATAGAAACCCCTTGGTAACTTCCCCAAGATGGGCACAGCCTTCATCATGGCAACGGCTGAAACATAGAAACAGACAACAAGGTCAGTGGAACAGGCCTCCTCCTATTTATCTAGGTACTGAGCTGGTGCTTGTGCACTCCTGTTAGCTGAATGCCAAGTACTGACAACTCAAAAAACTTTTAATGGACTAGGCACTGTCCAAAAAAACAACAGCGTCTTCATCGAACTGAAGGTCTGGAGTTGAAGGACTTTGAGATTTTGAGATTGATGTATCTGGGACGTGCTTCTCAAAAAGTAACAGTAATAAACAACCAGGGTGAAAAAGTTTTCAGTGCTGTTTACATGTGGCCCATACAGGGAGAGTTAAGGCTACATCTCAGTAAAGCAGGTAATTCATATTTATTAGAGTTTATTAGGGAATCAGGGGAACACCATTTCATCAAAGTAAAGCTGGGGTGAGGAAGAACAGGGAAGGGATGTCGCTTGATTTCACACACAGGATAAGAGATGTACAAAGCTTGGATGACAATTGTTGCGATTATGAAATATAGACAAAAAGATTAAAAATTAAAAGAACACTGCTCAACCATCTGTTGGTTACATATACCACTGCTCAGGCAATGATATCTGTTATAAGATATCATGGAGGGCTACCATGTTTAATCACAATTAGTACCCTGTACTTGTGTATTCCCTCCTTGTGGTGCATTTATTTCTATGACGCCAATATGGCTCTCTGTTGAAACAAAGGAACTCCACTCACAAATGTATGAAGCTCTTAAGACTCTTCTAACTATTCACGTGAGTATTGATTTGCCTCAGCAGGTTATCACAGATAAAGGCCACACCTAAAAGAAAATAATAATAATTAAAAAAAAAAAAAACAAAAAACAGCACACACAGACAAAAGAACTCTAAAGCTTCATAATAAAAAATTAAAATGCATTCTCTCTTAAGAACATGTGTTCTTACCTCTCAGATCCCTCAAGGGAAAGGGAGGTCTGGTAGAGACTAAGACAAATCACCCAGGCCGGCTCATTGCAAAGAAGAGCTGAGATCTCGGTGGACAGGATTTCTAAAATGTGCAAGCTGCATGTTGATGCAGAAGACTCACTGCAGAACTCAGCTGTGCTGTTAGGGCTAGTGACAGTCATCCATTAGAAAACTGCTTTTTTTTTCTTTTCTTTCTTTTCTTTCTTTCTTTTTTTTTTTTTTTTCCTGGCAGTCCATGAAAAAGAAGAGATGATTGCTTTCTTTAAGCTTTATTTTATTTTTATTTGAGTGCACTATTTTAAGGCTATCCTTACCCAAAATCTCTGTTTTCAATTAAACAAAATTAATTGTCCGCTATGGCTTATTTTGTGATCTTTTGGTAGCTCAAACAACTGGATCACCTCATAGGGAAATTCATCCCCAAAGAATATTTATTGTTCTTTGGTCTGCAGCTGAAATATCTAACCTTGTCGTCTCCCTCCTTTTTTGGTCACTGCATAAGCAGTGTGCTTCTGGGCAGGCTTGTATTGATCTAAAAAGCCATCATAAATTTTCCAGGTTCAGATTCAAGTTGCATTAACTGGAAAAGGCAGATCACTGTAAAACGCAATATTCTCAAGAATCAATAAATCTTCCGTTCGAAACTGAAGAGGAGTTTCATTGCTGCCCTCTCCCAACCTCTGCTTAGAGGAAGCAGCAGATCTCACAGTGCAGGAGTGGTAGCAAGCTGAGAGCTGCATCAGCCCTGCTTCTTTGCACGTTAGCACCCAGGCACAGTGCAGAAGCAGAATGGGTGGGGTTGGCAAGTTAATGCAGAACGCTTCAGGCTTACCAGGCATCTCGCTGCCTTAATGGAATTGAGATGTGCCAAGGCTACATCAATCATTTGTCCAATTTCCTTCTGCATTCCCCTTTTTATTACGGTCAAGTGTTAAAATTTAATGATGCATTTCAATGTTTTCTAATTTAATTTCAACAAAGGATTTTTTTTTTTCCTTTCCAATATCCTTCAGACAACAAGAATAACTGAGTATCATTTTACTTTTTGTCATCCTCCTGCATGTTTTTCATTACAAAATGGGCAGCGTGGTCATCTGGTCAGAAAATCTCATTGCAAAACACATTGCTGCATCAGACTTGTTGCAGACTGTTTTGCCATGAACAGCTGATCGTAGAGATCTTATCCACTGCAGCATTATCCCAGGGATGGAGCTGTTCCCAACGTGTGGAGGTGAAGTTCTGCTACAGGTACCACAGCAACTGCTGTTCTGCTGCCTTTCACCATGCAGAGGATTCATGCAAACGCATTTCTTATGTTGCCATCGTAACCAACATGTGCTGGGTAGCTGAGACATGATAAAGGAATGGATGACCTTACAGAGAGGTTGGTTGGGATGAAAGTGCCGATGTAAATACCTGAAGTATATTTTCTCACTAGGATTTTAGGTAGGATTTTAGTCAAGACAGTCAAAGCCACTTGTCTTTTATTTTTAACACAACAAAAGTGACAGATCCCACATTCTCCTGGTGCTCACAGGCACCAGGTGAGCTCCAAGCAGCATGGTAGACTGGCCTACAGCTGAAGGAGAAGATCCTGCAGCCAGCAGCAGGTGTGCCATATGGGGGGCCCCCAGCATTGCTCTCAAGGGGCAGGTGGAGGCTGGGTAGTGCAGAGGAGCCATGCAGCACGGGAACAGATGAGATTTCATTGAAAATAAATGTTTGGACTTTCAAAATGAAGAACAAAAGATGTGGAAATGCAGGAAGTAGGCATGGGGTATTATCAGGAGTGTAAAGAAGCAGATCTTAGACACAGAAAGATGTAAGGATCTGAAGAAAGCAGCACTCCTCCTCTGTGCATTGGAAGTGTGTGCATCCATTTGTCATTACCATAGCTCAGGCTCAAATAGCAAGAAAAACTAGCCCAGCCCACTACTCACCTGAGCGCCAGTGGGTGACAGAGCTCAGTGCTGTGCGGGGAGGCACTCGGCAGGGAACCAGCCAGGAAACCCAACTCTGCCGACATAAAAAACACTGCAGCGACAGCTTGCTCCCAGGTGGCAGGGAATACAGGGTCACAGAGCAGTCAGGAGAGTCACAGCAGCAAGGTCTGTCACTGCTTTTGTCTCCTGTAGAGACTCGATATGCGTCAGAAAGGTGATTTCCAACACAAACACACTGGATTTTGTGTTTCACACAAAAGCCTGCCTGTGCATCTTATAAAAAAGCAAGGCCTCTCCAAACTCTTCTCCATCCTGCGTGCAAATTGCACAAATATGCCTGTGCTCAGTAAACTCAGCTGAGGTGATAAATGCTTTGGCAAATGACATGGCTGATTTCTTCTGTAGCACTCCCATTTGCAATTTGTAAACAGTCCCTGGCAGGTAGCAAACCAACAGATTTCAGTACAAAGCAATTTACTCAAATTCTCTGAACACCATTTATATAAAAGAATGGTATAGAAATCACAGAAATGATGTGGATGCTATTTTCTGTTCCTTTTGTGACCAGAACTAGAAGTAATGCAGAAGGAACATTGTAGGGCCCTTTTTTCAAAGCCACCTTGCATTACCTCTGCTCTGATCCTGCTGAACTCTCTTGAAGAAAACTAGGTCAGCCCTAGGAACTACTGAAAATCACAGTTGTGAGCTCTATGGCTCATATCAATGAAGAACATGTGCCTCTGGGCAAGTGATAAACCATCCCAGCAGCACAGTGCACGGCTGTCGCGCACGGCTGCTAACTCCATGCAGTACTGCAGCTCAGAACATGTTCTCATGCCACATATGGACCCAATGTCAGTGGCTTGTGTGAGGTCTCAGAAGTTTGTGGCATAATTGGGTATTAAAATCAGCTCTTCTAATTTCTGCAGCACTGCTGCAACTGCCATTGCGACCAGCTTGTCATCCTTTTATCAGTGTTTGTGTATGGACACTGCATTAATTTATCATGCTTCTTTCTGAAGTGCACCTACTACATCTGGATTTGTCATAGGTGCTGAAACACGACAATGCATCAGACTGAAGATGAATTACTGAGATCATTTCCTCATCCACAACACAATCTCAGTCAACTAAGTCTGATCAACTTAAAGAGCATTAAGGTCTCCTTAGCTTGCACACTTGCACTTTTTTTTTTTCTTTAACTAAAGCATTATCTATATGCATTGCATGTTAAGAGTAGAAACAATTCTGATTATACTTTCCCTCACTAAAATGCTAATTACCGTAAGAACAGCTCATGATCACTGTGCCAGCTTATCTTTTAAAGTGTCTTTAGTGCAGATATACAGGTATTCTTCTCTGGCTATTCCTTGAAATACAAGATTTTTTTTTTTGTATCTGTGTGTGTGTTTATGTTATGTTTTTATGATTATTGGTAAATGTTCATTTTGTTCACCTGCTGAAAGCCTGTTTTGAATTCAATATTTTGATGCCCAAAACACCCCTCTCTGAACAGGAGCATCCCCACACTTCCGAAAATGGAAGAAACACAACAAAGCAATACCATGTGATTGATGGTTCTGGTCAGCGTGCCTTCTGCTTTAAGCACTGAATTCTCACAGCAAAGTATTTGCAATGAATCCAGAGTTCAAAAGGAAAGGGGAAATTCAATTCAGAAGCTCAACAGAAGTTAGGAAATTAGTATTTTCTGTAAGCAGAGAGCTGAGATGAATCAAGTAAATCTTGCTCCACTGAATTATTTACTCAGAAATAGCCAGGGCGCAGTTAGAGCGTGGTGTTAGAGGTGAGGGTAAACTCAATGTTACTGCAGCTTGCACTGCCAAGTGAGTCATATTTCTTTGGACACTGAGCGGTGGTAGGTTTTTTTCTTTTTTTCTTTTTTTTCCCTTTTCCATGTGACTGAAGTGCTTACACCCTCTTGTCATCAGTCAGCCACTGGGGACTGTCTGGCAGCTCCTGAAGCCCTGAGTGAGGGGGACGACGCTACTAATAGAGTAGAAGCAGCCGCAAGGGAAAAAAAATTAAACTTTTGTTCAGCTTGCCTCTTGTTCTCCATTCTCTGGGAATTAACGTGCAGCAAGGCATTTCTGAAAATCAGCTGAAAATTTACAGCCAGAATCAGGCACATGGTATTCCTCAGTGCACTGACATGAAGTTCTCATATCGCAAGGCAAAAAAGTGTTAACCCCCTATCAAATAAAAGTAGGGCAAAGATGCCAGAGGAGAACAAAGGCTTCCCAGAGGAAAAAAAATAAAACCAGCTCTACTTTTCCCTTTCCTCAAAATGACCAGCATGTATCTCTCTCCCAAGGACTGTAACCACGCTCTGTGACCCCGCGGCACTGTCCAGAGGTTTTCAGGATGCCCTGAATACAACTCCTTGCTTCAGGTGCCTTTCTTAACAATATTCTGCTTTGTGCTTTACTTCCGAGGACAGGGAGACTGAGATGGCTCAGGGGACAGCAGCCCCAACAAGGGTCCTGTGGGAGCCAGCCACGTGCCACTGGGAAGATGAATAATTTTCTGCTCGGCTGTTTCTGCAGCCTTCCCACTCCTTTCCAATGTGCAACAAAGGCTCTTTCACAGGGAGGGGCATTCCCGATTCACAGCAGAAAATCTGTATTCAGTATTTGGAGGAGGGGGGAAGGCACACTATACCTCAGCCAGTTGCTCTGGTTTTGTCTGACTGCTTAGCGAGCTTTCAAATGAAAGCAAACAGTCACTATAGAAACTGCCACATCACACAGCTATTGATGCTGCCTCTGAGATATGGAATATATTTTTAATGAACATTTGTATTTTCTGCAGCCGTTAGGAAACAATCCACAGTAAGTAGATGGGCTTTTGTTTGGTTTTTCCACAGTAAGCAGATGAGGATTTTTGTTTGTTTGTTTGTTTGCTTTGTTTTAATTATTGTTATTTACTCAGACTGGCTTCTCTGCCACCAAATGGGAAACAATATGCAAGGCTTTATTTGGAAAATGGTCTTTTTTTTCTTTTACTATATCCTACTACAGTAGGTGATAAATGAACAATCATATCAAACTATTCAAGCTTCATTTTCTCACCAACACTAGTTCTTACCTCTAATTAGAGGCTAGATATTAAAAATATATGTATGCAAAAATAGCTGTACTTAAGCACTCAGTCCACATCCCATTGAGGAGAGATAAAGATGTCACATGCACAGAAATCTAGCAGCTCCCACCTTGATGACCAGTAGTCTGAAATTAAGTGTCTGCAGAGGACAAAGCCACAACTGCATTAACTTTATAGATAATGGAACTGTCACATCTCTAAAAAGAACAATACTTACAGTCAGTGAAGTTCACAGTAAACACATTAAGAAAAACAGAGTGGATGCAGCCTGCCAGTGCTCTTCACCTTTGAACCATGGTGCCCTATTTCTATTTTACTGTCTTCACCACAAAAAAAGCTGAGAAGCCATAAATCATTTGCACAGTTGCTTGCAGGGCTGATGACCACAATCCCATTAAACTTTCCTTTTGTTCAGATGCTCACCTCCTAGTAACCAGGTCTAGCTTTTCTTTCACTCCCCCTTCCCCCTCCCGAGGAGATGGAGGATTTTTGGCTGAAGTATATGTTGCTGGGACTTCTTTTCCCCCCACAGTTAATGCTTTTTTTTTCCCATTAAATATTTCCTAACTGCATGCATAAAAGCATTGTGTGTTCAGAAGGGCAGGAATCCTTCATGGAACTCTCTGGATGTTCTCCTCTCCTCCAGCACAGTCTCCTGCTCCATACAGTCTCTTCCACCAGCCCCTCAGCCTGTTCCATCCACCTACCCACGTTCTCCTGTTCCAAGGAGCCTAAATCATCCTTAAATACCATTCTCCCCATCCGTATCACTCATGTTTGTCTTCCTCTGTCTCTCTCCACCTTGAAACTCTCCAATATACTGTGTGCTCTCCTTGCCTCTAATACCAGTGCTGTTTTCATCAGAAGTTTGGGTCTGCCCTATGCCTCACACACCCTCTGTGTCTGGAGCAGAAGCTCCCAGAAGGTCAGGATGAGCACTTTGCATCCACTCTGTGGGGGTGGGGGACTGAACTGATATAGCTGGCAACAGTCCCAGGATCTGGGCAAGGGTTTCAGAGCAGTAGGTCTAAAAACAAGCAAGCAAGCCCAGCACAGATGGCAACTACTGGTCCAACAGAACGTGAGCTGATTCGCGTCTCTGTCCTGAACCATAGCCTAGCAAGCCTGCACATGCATGTGAATCTCTTAAAACCAGCACAGCTCTCACTCTGCTGTTACTGAATCCAGTAAGCACTTTTTTTTTTTTTTTTTTTTTTTTTTTGAGGGGGGGCAGAAGGGGAGTTTCTTGCTGGGGTCTTGTTTTTGTTGTTTGCTTCCTTTTCTTTCTTTCTTTCTTTCTTTCTTTTTTTGTTTTGTTTTGTTTTGTTTTTTTGTTGTTGTTGTTATTTTTTTTTTAAGCTTTACTTCACACACAGGACATACTTTGTAGCTTAACTCCTGGAAAATCACTGTTAATAAGCCACAGGGGACTGGCCGTAGTCTGAAGACTGGAATGAATTATGAAGCACACAGATCCTGGATCTCTACCAAGCATTACTTCAGCAGAGTTTTCAGTCCATTGTTGAGTCAGACATTGGATGAACCCTACCTGCCAGTGTAAATCTGGACGAAGATCCTTCATGCATCAGCTTGGCAGACCCGCGTTCAGATGTCTGCCTGCTATTAGAGCTCAAAGTTACAAGGATAGATGATAAATGGAGGCATTTCTGTGGGCCAGAGGAGTCTGTTCACAATCCAGTGCCATTTGGTATATTTTCCTTTAGATACTGATAAACATATAGCTGGAGAATTTGGAAGATGAGACAAAATTGGTGGAATGGTGCTCATTTCACCAATAGATCACAGTTACTTTCAGAACTGTGTCACAACAGTAAGACTATTTCTTACTGACCATTTGTTGAATTATTATTGAGTTGTTATTATTATTTTATCCTAATTACTTCTATAGATATTTATGTAGCAGTAAGGACTACAGGACACATAAATATAATTTGGAAATAAAGGATTCAAAAAATTTCATGGTAAAGCAGATTAGGCCATGTACTCTGTTCTTCAAGTGTGCCTCACAATGTAAATAATAAACAGAAGAAGCAGGAAGGTGTTATCCTGCAGCTGCTTCTGGTATCTGTTCAGCCACCACAGAATCCCACGCCTCCATTTGGAGCCTACAGGACGGTCACATTGCAGCACTGAAAACAGCTCAGAAGAAAACAACGAGAGTGAGGGAGGACCAGGAAAAGCAATTCACCAAAGAAGCACAGTCTAGTCAGCCAAGAAAAGGTTAAGAGGTGACTTGCTCCCTGTTTAGAAGCAGCTGCCTGCAGAGGCTATACTGCTAGCAGAGAGCTCTTTAGCAGACAGAGACTTAATGAGATCAAATGGCTGGAAGCAGAAGCCAGATGAATTCACAGTCAAAAAAAAAAAAAAAAAGTACTAAAAAAATTGGTAAATGTAATTAACCAATAGAGTAGTTTTCTAGGCCAATTCTCTCACCTGAATGTTTTAATTCAAAATTCCCAATCTTTCTCTAAAGATGTGTCAGGAGTTAAGATCTTAAGGTAGGAATGGTTCCACTGATTCCTCTAGCCAGTTACAAAATCTTAACAGCAGCTGCTCCAGGTATGATTTACTGGTCCAAGTAATCCAACTGTCTCAAAGAGAGGCACAAACAGGTGGCTAGGTAGAGCTGTGGGAGGCCAGTCCTAGCCCAGTGCTCCACAGAACACGATCCCTGGCCCCTCTGATCTGCAACTGCAAGACCAGTATGCAGAGAGGGGTCCCAGGGTATCAAACAGCTCAGCCACATTCCTTCTCTCCTGAGGCACTTGCCCTCCATGTCACTGTCCCTTAGAACCTGTTGCCCCCTGGCAACACTTACCATGCTCTGGACGCCTGGTTGCTGCAAAGACATCAGGCCATCTCCTGGCAGACCACATTCCATGCTCTCATGCTCTCTTTTGCCCACAGAAGTGATGGAGTCACCATTCCTGAAGGTTTTCAAGAATGTATCGATGTGACACTAAGGGACGTGGTTAGTGAGCATGGTGGTGGTGGTTCATGGGAGTGGACTTCGTGATCTCTTGAGGTCCTTTCCAACCCCTGCAATTCTGTGTGATTCTATGATTCTGTGATGGGTCAGTGGTCAGGCTGGATGATCTTAGTGGCCTTTTCTAACCTTAATGACTATGATTCTATGCTACAAATCACCATCAGCCTCCATCTGCTTCATATACCGTCCTTCATGTTCTCAGTTTGCCTATTCTTTCTTGATCTTCTGTTTGCCACACCTCTTAGAGGGGTGCCGTGTGATGAAAATTCCAGTATGCAAGTCCCTGAGTGCAGCCTGTTTCTCCTACATGGCCACCAGCAGTTGGTGTATACTTGGATGAAGCCATGTTCCTTCAAGGAGCTGTTTTGAATAGAACTGTCGAAGCAGGAGTTTAGCACAAAGCTAAAACCTAATGTAACAAACATAGCACAAACACATAAAAAAATAAAGCCAATGACTGGCTTAAGAAACAGAAATTAACAAGAGCCATTAAAAAAAAAAAAAAAAGGCACAGAAATAAAAGCCTGAGTTTCAAAGCAAGTGGTCATGTGAGAAAAAAAGGATGGTTTAACAAAAAAGAGGGTAATGGTGACATAAAACAAAAAATGAGTGTTGTAAATATGCAGAAGGGTGTACCAACACTAGCAACTACTAAGAACTAAGGACGTGGTCTCAAACAGGAAACATGACAGCCGAGTGTCCCATTGCAGTGAAAGCAACACAGAGATCTGAACACTGCTGTAAGTGCATGCTCTGTCCATGAATCAACCCACCAGCCCTTCAGACCAAAGACTGCTTGTATGAAACACTTTGGGAACTCAATAATTAAACAAGTAACAAAGTACCCTGCACAGTTCCTGAAAGAACACTTCAGGTAAACACTTCAGAGAGTTTATCATACTTTGTTTTTTTCTTGCGGAATGTCATGAGAACAAAATTTCATCTTCACTGGAAAGGAAAACATCTTGCCTTCCTTTGTAATTGGGAGGTATCTGTTCATGAGTGCATCATGAAAGACCATCAGTGTCCATGACCAGACAACAGCCTAGTGCTTCTCTGGACAGACAGCCAAGAGCCCTTGCAGCAGCTGTGAATCTTGTCTGTCTTCTCCAGGATTTCACTGACCCTCTTATTTAAATCAGCATGATGTTTACAGAGGTCTGATCCGTGGACATCCTCACTGCATTAGATTCCATGAGGAGTTTCTGCAGCAGCTGAAACATGGAAGACCATTTTTGTTGTAGCCTCCTAAAGAAAGATGGTCTCTATAGATGGATGGCAGAAGGCAGTTTGCAGTACAAACTTTTCAGAAGCCACAGAGGATTGTAAATGCAGGCTGCATTCTATGAGGATGGACATGTGGACCTGGGGGAGAGGTGGTCTTTAGAATGAGAACCCTCTCTCAGAATTTTTCCTAAAGCAAAATAGCTCCATAGCAGCTTCAGTTGAGTAAGGCCAGTAGAAAGTACATTGATGAGCACGCGAGTGTGTGATCCTGTATCTGTCTTGTCTCTTTTCAGTTTGAAAATGCTTTAACCATATCCAGCAAATGGGAACTGTTTCTGAATGGCTTTTCTTAGCTGCAGTTTATGCTGGATCCCAAGCCATGCCCACTGTTGAAAACGTAACCCAGTGTGGGTTTATATGGCTGCACATTTTGTAGATTCATTAATGTTATTTGAAATAAACTCCCTTCACCTCACTCTAACAGCAGTTAGAGCCTTGTTTCCTTTGTTCTGGTTTCAAGAAAAAAATTTCATTCTGATGGGAACACAGAATTCAATGTTTTGGCAGATTTGCAACTTTTCCATTCTACGGTCATTCAGCACAGAAATCTTGCCTGGGTATCCTGTATGCTTAGCCTTTTGAAAAGAATATAAACTTTGTATTCTCCAGTTTAGATAAGTCTTGTTTTAATGCTTGCTGTGTTTTATATTCATATTTCTAAAAGGCAGTTCAGCTAGTTTTGTTCCTGGTACTATGCAAGTAGCAAAGAGTCTGTGCATTGTTAAAGCAGAGTTGTTTAAAAACATTGTAAGAAAAAAAGAATTATAGAATTTCTTTGGTTTTGTTTGTTTTCCAGTCTGTGATTTTTTTTTCTTACTTTTTCCCATTGAAGCAAGTTAACAGTTCTTTGTGCAGAAGACTTTTTTTTACTAAAAAACAATTTTTGATAGGCTTTCTAGATATAACCTACAATATAATTGACTAAGCCATCTCGCCCAGCAATGCTGAGCTGGATTACAGCATATCTCCCTGAAATTGAGGGAAAACGTCAACGATTAGGTCCAGCAATTTTCCCCCGTTCAATAATGCCAGATAATCACACAATCACAGAATCATAGATATTGGGAGGGATCTCTGGAGATTACCTACTCCAACCTCTTGCTAAAGCAGGTTCCCTAGAGTGAGTTTCAACAGGAAAGTGTGAAAGACCTTCCATCTGCCCCTCCCTACCATGGGTAGGGTTGACACCCATGAGCTGCAATGAGGTCTCACCACAGACTTCTCCAGTCTCATCAAGCCCAGCTCTCTCAACCTTTCTTTTAACAAAAAGGTGCTCCAGCCTTCTGATCATCCTCATGGCCATCTTCTGAACCTGTTCCCACAGCACCATGTACAGATATTAGCACATTAGTGCATTCAAATATTGGGATTTTTTTTCTTCATTTTTTGACTTTGAACTTTGAAATAAAAAAAATTCTCTTTGGCAGCATGCCTTTATGCTGTAAAAGCATAAAGTGTGCCCGAGCTCTCCCCATGTGCTCCAGCTCTCAGATTTCTCAGGACCGCCACACTTCCACCCTTGGTCAGCACTTCTCCAAGGTACAAACCCAGTTCCTCAAAAGAAGGCTGTACCTTGCCTCCGGTCATCCCTGCCTTTTGCTGGTCTTTTCTGATTTCTGCTCTATTCCCTTTGAGACAGAGAAGCACAGTTGCAAAGACTATCGAGCTTCCAGGCACATCAGCATGATTAGCCAGGTCAGATGTATCAGCATATTGCAAAATTGAGGTCTAGAGGCTGGTAAACTCTGATGTTTGAGTTAGTCTATAATTAAAATCTCTATAAGCATGAAATATCCTCTCACTCCAGACCGCAATAGAAAAGACACAGAAAACTATTTTGCCTTCTAAAAGTTAAGGATTAAAAGCAGTAATAAACAAAAGCAAGGAAAGCTGATGCTGTTTTTATGGTAGCCTGTCTTTAGTTTACAGCCGGGAGGCATCAACAGGAATGTTGTAGTATCAATAGAAATCACCCACTTTTTTTATAAAAGGTGAAAACAGTAAGTACAGTTCAGCCAATAGGTCAAGAGAAAAGAAATTTATGTTTGAATGGTTAAGCGAAAAGAGTAACATGGAGCATTTCTAAAAATACAAGCAACATTAATAGAAAGACATGAGCTAGCAGTTTAGCAACAGACAGGGGAGTCAGTGGCTCCTCATTTCCAGCCTCAGCATCCTTTGTGGCTTCACTAACCAAGCTTGGTATCTGTCTGAGGTATTTGTAAGTCTGTCACTTCAGTGTTTTCCACATAAATCAGGATGTATAGCAAAGTCTGTAGTGCACTTTCAGGAACTTTTGGCACATCATCATTTAATGTAAAAATAGCATACTGATTCAAAGAGCATTTGGGGGCTTTGTCTTCATTCCATTTTTTGTAAGGATAAACATTCTTAGTTTCTTTGCTGTTTTTTGTTTGGTTGGTTTTTACCATTAAAGAAATGAAAAGTGAACTCTCATTTAGGGGAATATCATACTCAAGAGATAACATTACTCATTACCTTGCCAGACACATACTTGTGAAAATTTGTGCATCTTTTTAGCATCTTCTTAAACTGCAGCAAAGTTAGAATAGAATAGGATGGGATAGGATAGAATAGGATAGAACAGTTTCTGTCAGAAGAGGTCTGCAAAGACCATCAAGTCCAACTGTAGAGATTATAAATATTGTTCAGGCCCTTTCATTTGACCTCTGCTGAAATGGAGATGTTGCAGGCTGGGGATTCAAACACTGCTCTTGTGAATCCCCCAGGCTTTCCTGCAGTTTCTGCAAGGGTGGGCTGACCAAGGTTGTTCTTGACAGCTGGGTGGACATGACAGATCTGCCTCTGCCTTCATGCCATCTTTGACTGGGAGCTTGCAGCTGTACTTTGTTCAAACAGCTCTGGCCAGCTACTCTGAGAGACAAATTGGAGCAAAGGGCTGAACGTGTGACTCATCAGCGACCACCTATCACCCAGCTATACATTCTTACCTATTGCTATAAGTGAAAGGTGTCTTACATCTACCGCAGGGCAAGCCATTACATGTGTCTGCAACTGCTAAAATCTCTCTGTATTCATTTCTCAAAGCATCTATTTATAGCTGAAAAATAATCTCCGTATTTTTAGAGATGCATTTGCTGGGCCCTTTTAGTGACAGCAGTCAGAACTAAAATAACCATCTACTTAAAAATACGGAGTTTTTTCCATACCCCTCAACTGAGGCAGTATTCCTTGCACATATTGAAATTCCATCTCTAGAGCATACGCTATGCAGGAACTGCAGGTGTCTCATTTCAATCACATCTCTGCAAAGAGTGTGCCAGCTCTTGCTCTGAAGGTAGCTGTGGACATGAAGTGTCATCAGAAGCTGCAGATAAAGATGTCTGTTGAGTAAGGAGTAACTTAGGGTAAAAACAAGAGTAAGCATGAGGTGTCCTCATGGTCATGTGGATTACTTTTCTCTGTCTAATGTGATACTACAGCAAATTTTGTAGGAAAAGCCTGATTCTGTAATTTCGTACGTGTTAATTCACCGAAAGTAATGGGACAATTTTTCCAATCAAAGTGTAAGTTCTAAGCAGAAGTCTAGATTTTCTAATGCATTAGAGTATGTAACAACAAAAACAAAAACAACAACAACAAAAAAAGAGAAATGTATGATAATATCAGTGAGACCTAAAATGTGGAAAAAAGATTTCATTTCATTTCTGCAGGAATTTCCTGCAGAATTGGCTAAGATTAGCAATGATAATTAGGTGTTTCAATGCAGAAGGACTTGCAAAAGTCCATATGCATTCTGCATAGAAAAAATCTTTGCAAGATTTAATCACGATGGGATGTTGTTGCATTTAATTGTGAGGTACTGTATGTGTTAAAATTAAATCTTGGAGAAAGATTACTGGATTTGAATTGACTCCTACTAAAAAGGATGAAAGTAAAGAGATTACTCAGATCTAATTTGAAATATTTGTATATATATAATATATATTATTATTTGTATATTATATATAATAATCATCTCAAAAAGTACAATGAGGAAGAGAGAGGCTGGAAACACTGGCAAGCACAACATGCAGCAAACAATCATATCTGTTTAGGAGGTAACTGGAAAGCAGCACCAAAAATAGAAGTTAAGATGAGAAATTCTTAGGTGGTTATAAATGACTTCAAGTTATACCAGTCTTAAAGCTAAGGCTTCAGATAAATACTTGTCTGAAGTGACACTTCTTACTTCCTGTGCCTTTACCTTACATTTTTCCCTTCTCTCACATTGGTGCTGTGCTAATAAGAGATTAGCTCCCATTTCTTAGTTCCTGTCACTGACCCTGACCCCTGTTGCTGGATGCCATATATTTAGTATAATTGAATTAATCCCTTTTTACAACGGGAGATGAAATATTGGCCACTGGAGATTACTTTTGCTTTTCCTCTCTCACTGTAAGTATTACTAACACATCTTCATAAAGGATTTTTTCATGACAAAAAAGCCATAAAAATTATGAAAGTAAATGAACGAATGCTTGAGAGGAGGTGATCACACACAAATAATTGCCATTTCATTAAAATGCTCATGTCAGTGGTAGCTGCTAAAGCAGACTGGCTGGAATGAGAGCAATTATGGCAGCCAAAGGGTAGGTATTAATTAGGTGCACTTTTCAGAATGAATTTCTGAATTTCAGATGTAATTCAGATGTTCTGTGGCAGTATGATTCTTATATTAACAGATATATCAATAGATATAAATAAACAAAAATATACTTCTTCTGTGCACAGACTTGAGGTATTTCAGTATGTGGGTGGTTGGTGTGATCTTGATTTATCAAGATGTCCCTTTACTGTTGATGAATTTCTGCCTCAGAAAGCTTGAGCAAATGAGTTTTGCAAAGTCAAAGAGAGAAAAGTACACTAAATGCTTCTCCACTGTTTCATAGTATCCTCTTTCCCTGCTCTCTGTGGGAAATCCTCTTTGCTAGTACACATGAAAAATTCAGCCCTGCTTGAGAAACTCTATCTTCTTGCCCTTGTTTCACAGCAGCAGGAATTCCAGGATTAAAACGTAAATTCTGCTGTGGGGGCACCCCACCAAGGGACTGCACCCACTCTGCAACAGTAATTTGTTTTCATTTGCTCCCTAAGTGTTAAATCCTACTCCACAACTACAACCTGGTAGATCAGAGACACATCAAACCAGTCCTCTAGGAAGCGTCTCTGTCATGGACATCAGTATGAGCTGGATTGAAGAAGGGCAGAAGGATCACTATGTTGTAAACTTCCTGAACTGAGAACTGCAGAGCAACAAGAAGAAAACACATGTTCATTTGACTTCTAAACAAGGAGGGGAAACATTTTGTGCATTTAAGGTCTGAAGCTCAAGGACAGGGCTTAGTGGTTCAAGCACCAGTGAATCACAGAAGTATTGTCTGAGATGGCTCCCTGGAGATCTCTCTTCTCTCACCAAAGCAGGACCTCCTCCAATTATCTGGTAGGTTGACGGGGCTTTGCCTCGCCACATCTTGGAAAGCTCTATGGATGAAAGATGCTGCCCAGGTCAAAGACAGAGCTAGGATATCTCATGCATGCATCGGCATTGAACAGGCTTACCACTTCAGTTTTGTAGAGAGGATCTAGAAGTGTCAGTTAAATTATGTATTTTACTGTGGTAGAACTAGATAAACCTCAGTGAAAGAATTTCACAAAATCTCAGCATCTCTCCAGTGGTGTAGGTTGCTCCAAAAGCAATGCCTCTCATAATACGGTACATCTGATAGCAAAAGCTCAAGGTATTTTGTTATCACCAGGAAAAGCTTTCGAAGATGCCTATGATAATTGTGAAATCTTGGTGTGTTACTGATTGATTTTTGTGGCTGAAAAATAGGAACAGAAGCAATGACTGATATACAGATGTTGTTCAGATGAGATTTAATCACAATATTTGTGTGTATAAAAGACCTCTGCACCAACAACAAGTTATATGACACTCAGTACTTCTCAGGAGTGTACTGATGCAAGGTGCTGTGTACTGTGTGCAAAAGCCCACTGGATATGCATCTTTTCATCAAAAATCAGTGTATAAAGACAAAAGACATCATTTCATCATTCATAGCAAAGTGTGGATGTGATGTCAGCTATCTGAATCAACATGCCAAATGTGGCATGTCACAATTACTGTGTACTTATTTTGATATTGCCAGTCTGAAATGAAAGCTGTTATGTAATTCTTTGAGTGAGCGTGTGCATGTATGTGTGTTTACAAACATACAATAAATGTATGCATATGTGGAGTTTATCTGTTCACAGAAATGTTTTCAGGGCAGAAAGAAAGGTGTTCTCATTTATAACTGTCATTTTCCAAGCATTTCCAACTTTCTGAATTAAATTTAATATTCAAGACAAATGTTTCATGTTCGGTTTCATCTCAGTGATTTCACACAATTCATAAAATGAGTTTGCACAAGCAAAGGACTTCTCTTGTTGATTTTGACTAAATTTCTACTATGAATTCCCTTCTAAAATGCACCTTGGGCATAATCTAGGGCTCATGACATGTGGTAAGAGCAGCAGGCTGAATCTCCATTCTCTGCTGCATGGAAGAAAAGGATCACTTGCTTGAATGAAGTACTCATTTAATGTAGAATAAAATGTCATGGGCTCTTAAAAATGGTTTTAGGCTTATGTGTGTATGATCTCTACATAAGTACTCTATATCTTTATAAAAACTTACCTTTCATCTTGAATCCACAAGAATTTCCAGTGAGAAGAGGCAATGTGCTAGTAGTGCAGAGGAAGTTTTTATTCATTCTGCTATCATCTTCATCAGCTGGGTACTCCATAGCAAGTTTATTACCTCTCAGAAATCATGGTTTTACCGGTATGTATAGGTAATCATGATCTTTTAGGTCCTATGGCATGTATGTTGTCAGACCAGGGAGCAGCTTGCTGATGCACTTGTAAATGATCAATGGTGTGTAGCATCTCACATAGCCTTCTCCATGCTTTGCCAAGCATTAATAGCATTTGCAATGTCTTTATATTCATGGATGAATAGAAGTGAAGAAAAGATGCCGCTGTGAGGACAGTGAAGCCATTTGGTTCCTGAACTACTGTTGTTGATGCAAGTGTTGGGACCTGAAGTAAAAGGAAAAGGACTGAAGTGGTGCTGGTGCAGATGCTGATTGTCCCCTGACAAGCTTTTACCTTGCTAGAAGGAAATGGTCAAGAGATGCACAGTGACCCCAAACAAGAGGTGAATCATTATGTCTGGGCTCTTTTGCCTCTATAACAAATAAAATATTCTCCGTGGACTAGTCTAAATATGCATATCAGTAAAAAACAGATCAGTAAACTGAATATAATCTACTTAACACAAACGAGATACGCCCTTCTCCGGACAGTGCCAAACGTCACTAGCACAGTGCAGTTATGTAGAATGAGAGAAAGACAGAGCATATGAGAGCAATCCATGAAAAAAGTCAGACGCTTTGTCACAGAACAAGAAGTCATATCCCAATTTAATGGCCCAAAAATATCACAGTACTTCAAAATAAAAGAAATAAAAAAGGGACAGATTTTGTAAGCCTTGTTTTCTTTCTATTAAAAGGACATTTCTGAGTAACACCCTGTTAGCTGCTTGCTGTACCCACACATGCTCAGACCAGTGATCAGGAAGCTATTTTCCCAGCAGGTGACTTTTCAGTAAGTCCTCTCTGTGTGAAATCTTACTTGTAAATGAGGAAGAGGATCAGTATGACTATAAATTTGATGGGGGACAAATTGCTGGTGGTGTTATTCCTGTGGTTGCTCTCTCCGCATGGCCCCAGTATGAGACAAAGCATGACATGTCAGTCATAGATTCAGTTCAGTATAGTGCACTTAAAGATTCAGCACAGTAAATTGTAAATAATTGAAAGCTTTTTGATATTACCCTGTCTTCTTTTGGCATATCTTCAGTAATTAATTCATTTCTAACTCAAAAGTGTCTTGCTCCCTATCTTCTGTTATTTCCACAGTTTTACTTATTAACCTTTGGTTTGTTAACCCACAATCTGCTTCATACATGCTTATTCCCTGATGTGTTCTTGTCTTGATGCTGTGGGAATTCTCCTTTCTCATGCTCATAATTTTCCACATCTCATTTGATTCACCACATCTACTGCCTCCAACAACAACTGCTAGCAATAATAGATAACGTAACTGTAGGATATTCTGTCTTAGACTTCCAGTTTCTTATTTTTTATTACTGAATGTTGTCCCTTGGGAATTCAACCAACCCACTCAGATGCCAGAGAGTGTCACAAAACTGATGTTCAGGTGACATCTGACCCATTAGGCCTGGCTGGCCCCGATTCACTAACCTTACTGTTTTACAGCCTATTAAAACCCTTTTTAGAAGGCTTATTGGTCTGCTTACAAAATCTTTTCATTTTTTTAAAAAACTTACACATTTTATGAGATAGCTTTTCCAAGCTAGAAAATTTCTTCACTTGTGGTCTGTATATGTAGATGTGTCCCTTGTTCAGCCATCATCACTTGATTTACAGGGCCTGCTTTCACTCCCATTTTAGTCACCAGAATCTGCTGTTCCAGTGAAGAAGAATGGACTAAATCTGTGGAATTTTATTATAAAGCTTTTTCTTTCCAGGCTATTTTTGTCAAGTTTTTCATCTGCCACTGGTTGAATCAGCTGTGGGTTCCTTTGTACAGCAGTGTTACACTGCCTTGGTATTTCAGCAATGCCTGTTCAGTGAATGGGTTTATTTTGCTGAGAATTTTCTAGTTATTAAAGACTGTTTTCCAACGATCTTGAAGGAGAAATATTGAGAAAAATAAATTATGGAAGCAGAGGATGTAAGAAATTCAGTCTAAACTACCTTCAGAGTGTATTCTACCAGACAAATGATTGTTCATCACACTTTCTAATTAGCCATTTGCAAACCTGTGGGAAAAAACAAACCCAGAGCAAGGGCTCAGCTTCCAAAGGCAGAAATACAAGCATTAATAATTTTCCTAAGATGTCTCATTTACATTTTGATTTAGTTTCATATTGTTGGTTATTATATAACATTGGTTATTTCTGCAGTATTTTGCTATTGTAGTCATTCTGATACATTATACCTCCACCTAGCCATGTGAGTATACATAGATGTGTATGACTATGATGCAGTATGTACATGTACTTTAACACATTTTAACGCATTCCTCCAATATGTCACATCAGATTTGAAGCGGATGGTTTGTTCAGTATGTATCACACAGGCAGTGTTAAAGATCCATTGACTGTTATCGATTAATAGTATTTTTTCTTGCACATACATTTTTTCTGATCTGTCCAAGCCAATCTACAGAAGCAGACAGCAGTATATTTCTTTCATGAGCTTTGTGGAGTCAAAAAGATCAATATTTCAATATTCATGCCATAAACATGAATGCTTGATATATAATTCACCCATTTTTATGGGTAGGACAGGAAGTCTACTTACCACTATAAAATTAATCCCAGATTGATGGGTTTTGGTGTTTTTTAATTTAACTAAATCTGGACTGAAATGCAAGATTGGTTTTCTGTAAGATTTCTCTGATTATGGATTTTAAGAATTTTTGAAATGCAGACATTTGTAATAGAAGCTGCTTTGCCTCTGTGTGGAGGTATGCATTATTCAGCACACACAGGTACTTCCACATGCCTTATGAAACGTGCCAGTTTAGACATTAAAATATGCTCAACTAAGTGCCTCTCATGGAGATTGACAAGGTTCTATCAGTTCTCATTAATTGGGTAGTTTCTAGTTAAGCTTCAGTCAGTGCAGCTGGATACCACAGACCACTCTCTCTTCAGGCACTAACAGCAGATCAAACTGCAAACCTCCTTGGCTGTGAGGATGTCCACTGTGGATTGCTGGTCAATGTGGAGAAACATGACTGCACCAGAGACTGCAACCTTGATGCTGGCTAAAGGCTTTCCCCAGTTCCCTCCGAACTCCTCTGCTGAGCTTTCAAGTCTCTGTCCAGTCCACTTTCTTCATTTTTTCACACTCAGTGTCCTAGCTGACTGCTTCTTAGTCAACTGGTTCTGTACTCCTTCCCAGATCATAGCTTCCTCTGTTCTAGAGAGCATATCAGCTAGTGTGTATTTGGATTCTGGCTGATGTCATGGACTGAATTTTCTTCCCTTAATCTGGCTACTTATCTAGATCAGATATTACCTCTGTTACATGTCTGGTAACTCCTGCTGTTCCTGGAATACCATTTGTCCTGATATTTATCTGCCTGCCAGGTTAAACCACAATACCACTATAAATGAATATTGCCAATATCACTAATTAAAATACTCTTTGACATTTATCATTACTAAAAAAATCAGATATGCTGAAGAAGTAATAGGGAACAAATAACAGTGAAGAAAATCAATACATGTCAACACTGAAGCAGGACCTGCAACTTAGACACTTTCATAAAAGGGAGCTTCATCTTGGACACAGAAGAGCTTGCTCACACGCTGTATAATACTCTACAGAGTCAAGATAAACTGCAAGAAGGGCTTTGAAATAGTCCCCCTTTTTTTTTCTTGCACTTATCACCTAAAAGATCTCTTTTAGTCATACATCCACCACGATCCTATCTTAAAAAAGGGAAGCAATGTCCACATCTGATAGAGTCAAATAGTTTATCCCCTTTCTCTGAGAATCACATGGAGGAGGGGAGAGAAGTTATTGATTTTGTTTCTTTTGTAGACAGTTACATTGACTGGTAGCATAACATGTGCAAGAAAGATTGCTATCAGCCTCACCTATTGAACACCAGAATATAGCAGACAATTTTGAAGAGAAATCATAAAGAGGAGAGAAAGAGAAAACTATTGTGCTAAAAAAAACAAGCCTCTCCCCAGAATATTAAGGTCATTAGAGGCTACCTGATAGCGTTGATTTAGAGTTTATGCTATTCTGGGGAAGATTACTAAAGTGTGCTTTCATCAGTCTAAGCTTTGCTGTTCTGTTGACATTCAGAGTCATCTCTGGCAGAAGGTCTGAAGCTCGGTAATAGAGGGATATTAGCCTCATGGCTGCTAGAGTTTGCAGTCAAGTTGTTTATGAGATGCTTCAGGAATAGCTTCACATATCAAACAGAAATGGTTCCACAAGAAGTTTGCTACCGTGTTTAGTCAGGGTACTGCAGCAAGATCCCTGAAGAAGTCCCACATAAAACAAGCACTAGACATATAGCAGTTGCCAAACCTACTGCCAGTTATTTCACATTATATCTGCATTAAGGTTGTGTCAGAATGAATCCTATGGAATTTGTGAAAGAAAGTGTTAAACAATAACAGAAAGCGTTATCATTAAAAAGGCGTGAGAAAAGCCAGGGAGAAGTAAGAGATATTAGCAAAGCAATAGATATCTTCATAAAATAAGTCTAATGGTATGAAGTAAAAATGGTGCCAACAGAAAGGAAAATGGGAATGAGAAGCTCTGTTACATGAAGGGGGGAAGGTTTACAGTGATATCCCCAGGTATGCCAGCCCATGGGATTTCCTCAATGGCCAACCATCTGCAGATGGGCAGTGGGGAAATCTGTCTTGGCAAGCGTAGTCCTATGGAAGCACCCTGCTCCCATACATGTCCCTGTGATTGCCAGCATGCATTTTGATGCTTCTTGGTAGAAAGCAGTAAGCTCAGCTATTTTTTTTTCTCCTGTTTGTCCCTAAGCCACTGAGATGGCAGACCTCTGCCAGCCTGTGAGGCCCTGTTTGCAGGCTGGTGGCCGTGCAGAGATCTCAAGCTTCAGCAATAACATCAAACACTCCACAGAACTTAAATCTGACTTTATATTGCTAATAGTCTCTGGGCCTTCATAGGAAAATCAATAACTACACATGGCAGTTAGAATACAATTGAAAAAAGAAAACACAATCACAGTCTTATTCTGTTCACAGGACTTTTAAAATGATGCATGTGAGAGGCGATTTCATGCAGACCAGCAAGGAGTGCAGCAGGGCTGCAAGCGAGGTGAAGGGCCAGGTGCCCCATGGGCATGCTACAGGCCACAGCTCCGTTCTGAGACTTGTGTCTAAGAGCATCTAACATGACCTTTGGCAAGTAACTTAATTCCTCTGTGTCTCAAGTCCCTGGCGTAAAATTGCACTCTTTCTAAATCCTGTGTTGACCTTGTTGCTTACAGGGTAAATTTATCATACCAGACACTATGATCCAGAGTGTGTTTGTACAGCAGGTAGCAGAGAGCCTGACTCTGGCTGGAGATTACAGGTGACCCACTGTGCTGAGTCTAGCAAGGAACTGCAAGGTGCATCTCATGAAGAAAAACAGTGTCCTTGTCATCTCATAGGCACACTTCTACAAGTAAGCATTCAAAGCAGTGCATTCAAAACTGCACGTCAGATATGCATGTGGACAGCATGCTTCTGTCTTAATTACTGCATTTACTTCTAAGATGGAGAATGGAAGACACTAGCTAGAAATGGAGGTATTTGTTACACTCAACTCTTCTGACTCAACAGCTTCAGTTTGACATGAATCCTCTGTTATATGAGTTGTCTGAGTTTAGAGACCTGCAATGCACTATTACTCCAAGTCCTGATAATGAATTTAGAAAGAGTATTTAATACAGTAGTGCCAGTATTATTGCCTTGTCAAGAGCCACAACACAAGTTCCTCACTTAAAGTGGGATGTTACCATCCCCATGCCTGTTAGCCCTTCTCAGTCTGAAGGCACCAGTGCAGCAGGCCCAGAAAAGCCAGCCCCTGCACTGCGAGTGCTCCCGTGAAGACACACAGGCACATAGCTAATGTATTTCCAGCAATGGTCACAGCACTGTGCTCCTTGGTAAGGAGGGAAACTGCTGCAGCACAAGGTCATGCGGACAGCACATCCTGAACTAATTGCTACCCCTCTTTTTTCTTACAGATATGCAGCAGTACCAGGTCAGAGGGCTTTGCTCCACATCTCTGTGCTGCTCTCACGCCTCAGACAGCACTGTGCACAAACCTTGAGTAACATCCATGCTCATTTCTTTCACTGTTTTAACAATTATTTTCTCTAAAGGTATATTTTTATCACTTGTAAATGCCATGCATGAGGAGCCATGTCTTCACAGCAGCCTGGATAGGCCTCAAACTTGCGACAGGGAAGGCTGGGCCCACCAGGGAGGCCAAAGCCTCCGACATTCCTCTGCACCTGGTACCAGCATCTTGCTGTGACCCAGAGCTCTGCAGCAAAGCAGGGACTGACACAGGGATGCTCAGGGACTACTTTGCATCAGGTCAGTGGGGATTAATTCAGAAACAGAAGGAAAATGCTGAAGGGCTAGAAAGAAAAAAGTGCAGGAGAACAAAAACTCAGCAATGTAAAAAATAGCTCTGAATAAACATCGGCAGCGGTGTATCTGGGCTGAAATTTCCATGCCTCAGGTTTTGGGGAACATAACCTGAGACATGCAAAGCAATGTAGTTGGCAGTGCTGAGTACTTTCACAGTTCGTGTCTGCTAGAGGGATTTACCATCCGCTTCTCACTAAAGCTGACTCTCCATTCTCTGTTTCACCAGCAGAGTTTATCTTTACAGTTAGGACAATAATTCCTCTCCTTTCTGGGATGACAAATTAAGTAAAAATAATACAACAGTAATATCAGCACACCCTTTCCTAGGAGGCAAGCCCTGCGTAAAAGGCAGCCATTGGACATTGCATTTCACGCCAGCAGATCTCCACCTTCACCACACACAGCGTAACATGGCTTGAAGCAGAAACTGCGCTGCTGGCTGAGCCTTGATTACAACAGGGAGAGCAGCTGCCCACAAAGTGGGGACTGCTGCAACATGCTGGCAGCGTTCCTCGTGGATGACCTCAGAACTTGCTTATTATCACACCACTCTCAGAAGCGGTGTAATTCATTGGTGTCCTGTGAAATGCTCCCTGAAATATTCAAGAGAGATAAGGGCAGGTGCCCTTCTGGACAGGATGCCACAAAGTACTGCTATTTTCAAATTCTCTCTGAATGGTAATGAGAAAGGTTTGAAATGTTCCCTTCCAGCTGCTAGAACATGCACTGCTGATTATTTCTGATCCATTAAAAAATGAGGGACCAAACCAGAGGCCTTCATGTAATTTTCAACAGTATTTTTGGAGCAAATTCTGGATGAGAGCTTTTAAAGTAGTCTCAGAGCAGCATTCATCTTCTGCAGAATTAAGTCTCTTGTTCAACAACTGCTGCACAAAGGAAATACTGGTCACAAAAGCAGGTTGAAATCACTTAAGAAAAATCAAAATATGCTTCTTTCTGAGATGAAAGGGACTGACCCGGGCTCCAGATGTCTCTTTAAATCCCAGGAGTAGCCTCGCCCCTTTTGGAGCTGTCCCAGAAAGTACTATAGAATAAAAAGAATTAAGACATCAGAGGCTGCACCAATCTAATTCATACTTTTTCATAAACATATTGCATGAACATGTTGTGCTAGCTAGCAGAAGGTTAGAATTTATGCTATTAATAGGAATTACCAGGCAGTTTTTGATATTGAGAACCCAAGACAGCACAGCACTGTACCTGTGTTTCAGACAATGTGAAATCTTTTACCCAAGCTGCAGTTCAGTTCCAAGGACTGCATCCTCACTGTACCCCTGTGAGAGTCAAGGAAACCCTTTCGATTTGTGCCAGTTGTAGATCATGGTCATATTCTCTTCTCAGTGAGCAAAGTACAGCTGCCATTTAATTATATGCCAAAGTAGATGAGGAGAGGAGATAAGATACATTAGAGCATCTCTGTTGCTACTGTTTTATGTCCAGATGCAACAAGAAAATGCTAATTATTGAGACGACAATCTCTCCAGCCATCACCTTCATGCTGCATGCCAAGATAGAGCTTACTTAGGGGAAGTCTCAGCTCCTTTTTACAGGAAAGATCTCCTCCTGTTAATTGATCCACCTGCAAGATATCTTTTCTCCATTGTGGGCTCCAGATTACAGTGAAAATGTATAGTCAACTAGAGCATATGAGACAATGTCTTTGGTGACCATCTCAAAAGCACTGCAAATAAATTCATGATCACTACTGAATAGTAGAATCATATTGATAATAGAACCATAGAATCACAGGATGGCCTGGATTGAAAAGGACCATAATGATCATCTAGTTTCAATCCCCATGCCATGGGCAGGGTCGCCAATCACTAGACCAAGCTGCCCAGAGCTACATTCAGCCTGCAGCCTCTCTGGGCAACCTGTTCCAATGTGCCACCCTCCGTGTGATATGGCACTAAGAATAAGAAATGCACAGAGATCCAAAATTTCAGTAGTCTTTCAGGCTATCTGCAGGCTTGCAACAGCCTACAGTGCTATTCTAAGTTACTTACAATACTAAGCTTTCAAACTTCATGCAGTTACGCAAAGCATACTACAGTGACCTACAATATGATTTCTTTTATCATATTTCTATCTACTGACTATCCTACAGTGCTATTGCTATTTCAGCATGAAAAAAAACTCTATTTGGGCTATCAGGTCTGCAAAACTGTACAATTGCTATTACTTCCATAGCTCAGTGAAGCAATTTTCTTTTTCTTAATACATTTTTAATTAGAGAAGCTTGATCTCCAGGTGTCCTCTGTTTGGGTACCTAGTTGAAAAGAAAACTGTATTTCTACTTTTTGACACCATGTAATCAAAAGCTATTTGCTATTCATAAAGGCTGTAAAAACAAGCAAACAACAAAATAAAAACCACAAGTGTTAAAATTCAAATATGAGAATCCTTTAAAGTGATCAGTTAAAGCAGGCATTGTGCTAATGCCTCATTTCCCTGTGCATAGAATACTTCTGCTACATGGTATTCTTAACAAGTGAGAGTTAGAGACTTCCTCTATTTGTTTTTGATTGAAGTCAGTTCAAGTGGAGTTTAAAACAAAGTGCATCCTTGGGAAAATAACAGTACAGAATTCCACCATGGAGTCAGGGGACATACAATATGCATCTTGCCATGGGGGACCACAGGGAGCCTAACTGGAACCCAGGGAATAAATGCAAAGCTCCTGCTTGCCTTTCCCCAGTGTGCTCACACTGCTGAGGGGCACATATTCGAGGCTGGCCCCAGAGATAAAATAAGTAGCAAGAGATGTTCTAGGATAGGGAAACATACGTTTGTTCAACATCTCCTTGTTTTGCTAGTGTCAGATGGGGTGCAGACAAAATCCATTTCACACAGGAAGTCAGTTTACAAAACACAGGCGTAAGCTGCAGTTTGCATCACTTCTAAGTAACACAAATCTTGGCACCTGTGTCAAGCCAGAAATACAAAGGCAGAATCACAATCAGTTTCTCCTGTTTCCTGTAAGTTAGAGAGTAAGAAGGAAATATTTCCTATCAAATGTAGTTTTAGGTTATCAAAACACAAGGAGTATCATACTAGTAATACTCTGCTCTGAGGTGGTGTGGTTGTAGGTAAGGACAACATGGCACTTGTTCCCTTTCTGGAAGCTGGCTTTCATAGAATCATAGAATTATGGACTGATTTGGGTTGGAAAACCTTTAAGATCATCGAGTTCCAACCCACCTGCTGTAGGCACTAGATCTCCCACTAGACCAGGTTGCTCAAAGCCCTATCAAGCCTAGCCTTGAATGGTTCCAGGGAGGGAACATTCACAACCTTACTGGGCAACCTATTCCAGTGTTTCACTGCCCACATAGTAAAGAATTCCTCCCTGATATCTAGTCTAAATCTAACCTCTTCCACTTTAAAGCCATTCCCCCTCATCCTGTTGCTACATGCTCTTACTAAAAGTCCCTCCTCAGCTTTCCTGTAGGTCTCCTTCAGATACTGGAAGGCCACTACAAGGTCTCCTCGGAGTCTTCTCTTCTCCAGGCTGAAGAGCCCCAGATCTCTCAGCCTGTCCTCATAGGGGAAGTGCTCCAGCCCTCTGATAATCTCTGTTATCTATCTCTGGACCTGCTCCAATAGCTTGATGTTCTTTTTGTGTTGTGGGCTCCAGAACCGAACACAGTACCCCAGGTGGGTTCTCAAAAGTACAGAGTAGAGGGGCAGAATCACCTCCCTTGACCTGTTGGTCATTCTTCTCTTGATGCAGTTCAGGATATGGTGGCCTTCTGGGCTGCAAGCACACGTTGCCAGCTCATGTTGAGTCTTTCATCAGCTGACACTGCCAAATCAGTCTCCTCAGGGCTGCTCTCAAGCCATTCTCCACCCTACCTGTGCTTGGACATTGTACTTGGCTACTGAACAGATCACTGCAGGAACCAGGGGAATGCTTGCAGGGCTTGCACTGTTTCCCTCTCCTGTTTGTTGGATGGGAAGTATCTAGACATGTTACATCAGTGATCGTGGCACCACTACTGCTTGTAGGTGGATTAGATGCTAGGACTATCAGACAGGGAATAATTCCCCCATTCACCTTTCAAGATGCCAAACAGTTTTCCCTGCCAAAAATTAAAAACTTTTCATATTACCACAAACTGGAACTCCAGAACAATCAAGGTAAACTAAAACATTATCCATTTCAAAAAGTGAACATTGTTTCTATTTGTATTTCAGATATTCATTATCATTATTCTGTAAATGAGAAGTCATTTCAAAACAAGCAGAGAATACATTCTTTTTCACTTGCAGCTGCCAAAGTAAAGTATTAGGTGAAAATATCAATAAAACCAGCATTTTTCAATCAGAGAGAAAAAAAAAATGTGAAATTCAATGAAATTTTTTAGTCCACAATTTTCTGAAGAGCTTTTAATGCTGGTATAGGAAATTCCACAGTATGAGTGTGAAGAGCAACAAGGCACTGTTCCGAAGGAGACAGCAACCTAAAGGTTTCTCTCCTTTGCTCCATCTCCAACACAGCAGCAGCGGTCACCAGTCCTGCAGGACTGTTCTTGCAGGCTCCGCAGCTCTGCAGGAGCAGGGCTGCCATCATATCTCTGTTCTACAGGGATTCCACCACACAGCAAAGTTTCAACATCAGTCTTCATCAAGTTGTGATTGATCACCGTAGTCACAGGGTCTAGCTTCATCCCCCTGTCCAAACATCAGACTTCAAAGCAGGTTATTAAATAATCATGAGCCTAGAACTGGAAATAGGGAACATTTGGGCACGAATTTTCAAGCAGGTGTCGTTTGTGCTTGGCCTTGTCAAACTTCTCAGTTCTGCAGACATGCTCATGACTTCGTCATCACAGATAACTGTGCTTATTGTAATCATGCAAGAAACAGTCGAGCCAAATTGTCATTCTCATCTGCCAAAAGACTTTGCAGATATATTTTCCCAATAATTTTAATATTTGTAGCCCTGCCTCAGATATGATTTTTTAGACTGATGACAGACAGCTTTTATTTTCCAAATCTCACCTGACATCTACAGATCCAAGCTTGAATTGCTTTTTATTGCTTAAGTTTCTGAAGAGGGAGAATGGGCTACTGGCAACTTTTAACATGGAAAAATCTATGTCTATGGTCCAGGCACAGCAACAGTGTATCCAAAGAGATAGAAATCAGGAGTCCTGACTTGACTTATCCTCATGTCACCACAGAGATGTTGTGATACAGGATCTGCTTCTGAGCTGAAGTAGAAAGGCTGAAGCTTGCTGAAGTCACACAGAAGAGGCAAAGGCACAGCTGCAATGAATATGTGTGGATGTCATGATCAAAAGCCCCCAGAAGGCTGCTCTAAATGGCTGGGTGCTGGCAGCCCCCTGGAGCAGCCCTACACCTTCTGTGGCCTGTGCCATAGAGCTGCAGAAAGGCACAGGGTTGCAGAGAGATCACTCACAGGCACACAGTAGCCTGCAGGGAGGTGCAGAGCTGCCAGTCACTAACAGCCAGGTTGCAAAACAGTGTGGTTACTGAGCAGCCTACTTGCAACTTATTTCCATATGTCTACACTGCTTATAGTTCAGTGACGACTGTTTTGCAACTAGCTCTTTGAAAAGCCCAGGTGCTGTGCTGTCTGTGGTTTCATTTATTCTTCATCTATAGTGACCTCCCCATTCATATTTTTTGTATTAAGTCTTTCAGGAAAACACTGCTCCAAAATTAAGTATCTGTGTACTTCTTAACCCACTGAAAACAACTGTAGCCTTCTTCAGGTCAGATTTCTGAACTCTGTTTTCTATCAGTGAGTGAACTGGGTGCTACTGGTGCAGTCAACTTATACAAAGAGCAGGCAGAGCTTGCAAGGAGGGCTGCTGGAGTTATGTGGAGTTGGTCTGCAGCAGTCTGGGGTGCAGGGATCACAAACAAGACTTTCATGACTAAGGAATTTGCACATGTAGAAATAATCACACACTGAAGCAGACCACTGAAACATTAGCTCTTAGACCGAGGTGTCTGGTGCAGCAGAGAGGGATTTCCCTTAAACCTACACAGTGGGTGTACAGGCAGTCTCAGCCCCAAGGACAGCCAGAGACTAAACACTGCTAACAAAATGCTTCAACATGCTTGTAAACTGTATCTAAAAAAACCAAAACTCCAAAACCAAAAAAAGTGAAGTCAAGAGCCAGTCAGAGCTGGAAAATGGGAAAATACAAGATTTCAAGTGCAGTTTGGTAGTGCGCAGCAAACTCTTCAGCAATTGCCGCTTCCTCACTCTCACCTCTCAGCAGGCAGCAGAGCTCATTGCAATAGTGTGTTACAGAGAGGTAGGTCTATCACCACCTCTCCCTCGGGTTGCAGACTCTCCCTCTTGCTGTGGCTGCAGTTGCTGGTGCCCTAGCAATGGAAAGCCTCTACCTTGTGTCCTGTCTGCCCCTACTCATGGCACAGCACACAACAGACATCCAGACAGCACCGCTCAGAACCATGCTTGTACCCTCTATCCACAAAAAAACCCTTTTTCTCAGGTCCAGATCCAGTATGAATTGGCTCTGCAGTGACTTTACATCATCACCTGCCCACGACAAAGAGCCAAAGTCCCTTGGTAACTCCAGACATTGTCACAGAATCTTTCCTAGGAATTGGCAAGTAACTCAACAGGTCATATCTCCAAATGCATATACCTGATTTTGAAACAAGGGTAGAAAGGCCTGTCTCCAGATCTGTAATGAGTATACATTCATTTCTTGTACATAAAGTGTAGCTTTTCACTGCCAAAAATGAAGTGGTCAGATGTAGTCATGGTGAAGACAGCTTTGCTCTGCAGGCTCAGTGAAGCTGGCATGTGATTACAGTTTACATGCTAAGAACATGCTGATCCCATTTGGTGAATGCACCACAAGCAGTCAAGACGCCTGTAACTGTACATGAGTTCAAAAGCCACCAGCCCAGCTATGAGCACTTTGTGAAGCAAAATAAAAGCAGCTGTTTCAAATAAGTACATGTTTTAAGTGAGACGAACATAAAACAAAGTGATAACAGAAGGACTATACTGTGGTAATAAACTACCTGTGCCACTAAGATTCTGGAGTCAGTAGAACTACTTTGTTTGGCATTGTGATATCAGCACATCAGACAGGTTTCACTTGCAGATGGTGTGTGCTAGTGTCATCATAAAGCCTCTGACAGGATTCTACAGTAATTGTTATTATAGATGCTGCACTGCCAGGAATGGGAGGAAACGTTCTTCTGAGACTTCAAAGCAAAGAGCAGGGCCTAATGTCATACCTTAGACAAACTCATAGACAATAGATCTAGAAAAGGGATCTGGCAGGACTGGCCAGAGATTTCTTCAACATACCTCGCACAAGAGCTATGGCTGCAGTGCCATAGGAGGAAATAGGGTCCTAGGGAGGACAGGTGCTTATATTTTTGTCCCCCAAACTCCCATTGATGTGATGAAAAACAGACTGCCAGGCAGGGAGGCTACTGGTCTATCTCCACAAGGCATTCAGTATGCCCTTAGTGCATCCCCATGCCTCTGAGAGACAAGACTAATCGCATATGGGTTGCAGCAAATTTGCTGTGGGAAGGTTTCTTCAGCTGGTTCCAAAGGCAATAGCTTCCAACTGCCTCTTCAAGAACCTTCGCAGTCCTCTTGGGGCATAGAAAAATATTAGAGATCACTTGCAAACAGATCTTTGAAGCAAAGGAGACCAAGACTCTCACCTGAGGATATACAAGCTCTTCATAGTCTTGCTTTGATTTGAGGCAGTGGGGTTGTGTGCACCCTCAACAAGTTTGTGGATGACATCAAGCTGTGCAGTGCAGTGTTGATGTGCCCAAAGGAGGACATGCCATCCAGAGGGACCAAGGCAGGCTTGAGTAGGCTTAGGAGAACTTCATGATGTTCAACAAAGCCAAGTGCAAAGTCTTGCACCTGGGTTGAGGCTACCCCTGCCACCAATACAAGCTGAAGGATGAAATGATTGAGTACAGCCCTGTCAAAAAACTCCTGGGTGTACTGGTAGATGGTAAGATGGATATGAGCCAGCAATGTGCCCTCACAGCCCAGAGAGACAACTGCATCCTGGGCTGCATCAAAAGTGTGGCCAGCAGGGCAAGGGATGTGATTTTGCCTCTCTGGTCCACACTGGTGAGGCTTCACCACCTGGAGTACTGCGTCCAGATGTGGAGTCCTCAGAACAGGAGAGACATGGACCTGTTGGAGCATGTCCAGAGGAGGGCCACGAAAATGATCCAAGGACGGAATACCTCATATGAGGACAAACTGAGAGAGCTGAGGCTGTTCAGCCTTGAGAAAAAAGGGTCTGAGGAGACCTGAGAGCAGCTTTTCTGTGTCTAATGGGAGACTACAGAAAGAAGGGGACAGACGCTTCAGCAGAGTCTGCAGTGATAGGGGAAATGGCTTCAAACTGAAAGAGGGGAGATTCAGATTGGGTATAAGGAAAAAGATTTTTCCAGTAAAGGTGGTGAGACACTGGAACAGGTTGCTCAGAGAAGTGGTGAGTGCCCCTGCCTGGAAATTTTCAAGTTCAGGCTGGACAGGGCTTTGAGCAACTTTGCTTAGCTGTGGATGTCCCTGTTCATTGCAGAGGAGTTGTATTAGGTGACCTTTAAAGGTCCCTTCTGAACATGAGGATTATATGATCCTATGATTCTATCTTTATTTCCATGTGTAAATTTGTAGATTATTAGACATCCTCTGACTAGCTTGAACACAGTCAAATGCAACTATCCTTAGCAAGGAATTAAGCAGCAATACCACGCCATTGTGTTTCATTCACTCAAGTCAAGTACTCTAATGGACTGGCCTGTCAGTCACATTTCAACAGCCAAAACTGAGCTGTACTGGAAGATGCTAATCACACCAACTTTTCTGTAACTGGGAATTCTTCATTCTCTGAACAGACAGACCATGAGCTACTGCAGGTAGTATATTTTTAAGTGGTGTTCTCAAGATATATATGTTTATATATATGGCTTGGGCTAAAAAGATGCAGTGCTATGAAATGGCAGACATCTCTGACCTTCCCAGGAAAATCAGCAGCCCTGCTGTACACTCCTGCCTGTCATTGGCTGGGCATAACCAGCATGGCCAAGGGCAGTCAGGCTCAGTAGCTTGCAAGGTGTCAGGTCGAACACTGACAAAGACCTTCCACTATGCATCTTACATGGCAATCCTTAAGGAATGAGCATGTGATCTGCCTGATAGCTGCAATACCCTGCTATGGGGGGTACGTGCAGTTCCCAGGATAAGACTATGAGTGTACACATTGTGATTCAACAGGAGAATGTGTGCTGCCATACAAGTAGTGGTATTTCCATCACCGCTTTGCCCTGCAGTATCTATCACACTGTGCTACCTTGCAGGGTAGCAAGACCCTGTGCACAAAGCTGTTTGAACCTCCACAGCAGTGATGTTGGTGGATCTCATCACAGTATTTGGAAAGAAGAGATGTGGGCAGAACCTCAGCCATTCCCAGACAGTATTTACTGTGTTCACCTTTGCAGAATGCACTTTTCAGAAGTTTATACAGCTCCAATGCTGCCATTTACAAATAAGGTACCTTGATTCTTCAACTCCTTACAAAGTTTCCTATTATTTCCTCATTTATTTGTTCAAATATTAGTCAGTGTTAACAACTGCATTGCTAAATATCTGTGGTCTTTATTTCTCCAACTTAGATTTCTTTCACATGTAAGATTGGCACAATTCCCAACAGTTATAAAACTAAGAACTGATTTTCACTATGTCACTAGAAGTTGTCAATTTAAGTTGTAAATCAAGAAAGCCTGGCACATGGATGATATCAGATGAGACTGTTTAAAGTGAGTGCTTCATTCTGGAGCTTTAATAGGAGACAAATGGACCACCATGCAAAATGCAAAACTCCAATAAATACAAACTGAATGTAATTTTTATAAGAGTAGAGCTTTAATCTAGGCCTGGGGCTCCAGCACAAGAAGGCATGTGGAGCAGAGCTGTTGGAGTGGGTCCAGAGGAGAGCCGTGAAGATAACCTGAGGGCTGGAGCACCGCTCCTATGAAGAAAGGTTGAGGGAGCTGTGCTTATTTAGTTTGGAGAAGAGAAAGCTCTGAGGAGACATCGTTGTGTCTTTTCAGTACTTTTTGTTTGCCTTCTGATACCAATCACAGATGTACCCAGCAGCAGGAGAGCCCACCCTTGGCATCAGAGTACATGTGGTTTAAATACTGCTGTGAAATGAACAGCATTACCAGAAATTCAAGCTTGTTTTAGTTACACAGCTCTCACCTGAACCTCAACATTTCCCAGGAATTGCTGTGCTGGGTTTTTTTTAACCTGCTTACCCTCTTCTGAACAGTTGTAGATCTCTCTGCCTGAACTTTGTTTAACTTCTTGAATCTGTTTGGCTCTGGACTCTGGCTATTGGTTCACCTCTGTCTGAATGTGTGTGAAACATCTAGTGCTTAGTCTGATTTTCAGCAGAAACTATCACAAGGTTTTGCACAGCCCAGATACATTTAATTTGCCACGTCCTGCCAATGTAGCAGTAAATTCAGTCAGCCACTCCTTTTTCAGTCTTTTCCACTCAGCCAATAAATGCTGCTGCACAAGACATCTCAAGCTTGACACAAAGATTAGGAAGAATTAATGGAAAGAATTTCATCAGGAGCGCTAACTACTAATGGGACTGTGGCTGCAGAGGCACCGTCAGTCAGTGTGCCTGAAGGCTGCTGGGCACTGCAGACGTCTGTGTGCCAGATGCCCCCGAATGCTGCTGGGCTGGTCCTGAAACCCAGCACCTCCTTGCAGCCATCTCTGCGTAGCAGGGCAGTGCTCAACACCTGCAGCCATCCCTGCTCAGACATGTGCTGGGGGACACTGTCCAGGAGGACACAACCAGGAGGAGCCACAGATGCAGGAGAGTCCTGGGTTTATTCTTCTGCCTGCAACTAAAGTGACTGAAATCTTATTTCCGAAACACAAAGGGATGATATTTGAAAGTTCATTTGCTAATGCCGGCGAGGTAGGATGTCAGTGTACCACATAATTTTCTGCAAACATGAGCTGAAAGGGATAAAGCAGAAAACAATTGTTTGAAAATGTGAAAGCAGACAAAGCAAAACAAACTGAGCAAGGAGGAACCTCAGGCAGCATTTAAAATGAGGGCAGCACCATAGCATCTGATTGCGTTTAATTTCATTTAATGACCAGGCTACACATACAAGCTATATTATCTTGGGAATAAAATGAAGGAAACAGTGAGCTCTTGTTAAACAGAGGTTTTATAATAATGCAGTCACTTAACAGTAGTTTGTACTTCTGTAGTCCTTTTGATGCTATAAAAGGGTGGTCACTCAATCACCTTTGAAATTTCAGGTCTTTGACACATCTGATTGTATCCAATCCCACATACTTTCTCAATTGCTATGAGCTTAAAAGAACACTTCAAGGTCAGTCTGAAAATAGCTGTGAGCCACTGAAAAGAATGACGAAATATTTAGTTTTTTAAAAAAGCAAACAGATTTTATTAGTAGTAGCTATTATTTGAATTTAAAAAAAATAAATAAATACCAGAACTGTGAGTCCACAGTCATGTGGTAAGTTAGAATAATATATCACATTATTGAAGTAATGAATTATCAGAATACTGCCATCCTTCTGCATGAGTATAACAATATCTGCATTACAAGTGCAGAAGGTCTTTCTAAGCAAACTAAGCAGGCTGCAGAAGAATGTGACTTTTAAATCTCATAAAGATATGTGTGGGTATCACTGCTGAACACACTACTGGAATAGATTATCAAAATGTTAATTTTTACTCTTTTGATGCTTGCATTCTAAAAAACACATCTAACAAAACCTGACATCACTATTATTTAATTTATTATGGATGTATTTCAGGAAGTGAATGGAACTGCATACTATGGACGTAGATTTGGAATTCTTCATTACTGCACCCTTAGAAATGAGAAAAAAGAAAACGACAGCTTTGCATGAGTACAATGACACTTTGATATGTTATAGTAAACGCACATCTCAGCAACTTTGGATAGTCAGTTTGAATGCTTATGTAAATCTTTTTCTATCTACCGCTGCTCAACAAAATTGCTTTTATTCTAATCAAATATCTCATTTTCTTCACTTCTGGCAGTGCAGAAATAGAATCACAGAATCATAGAATCACAGAATCACTGAAGTTGGAAAAGACTTTCAAGATCACGTAGTCCAACTGTCCACCCACCGCCAATATTTCCCCACTAAACTGTATCCCTTACTACATCTGAACATTTCTTAAAATACTGATGTTTCATATCCTTTATATATTCTATCATCTTCACATTCTAATAAGATAAGATAGCACAAATCTTGGAAATAGTCTTCATAAATAAAAACAGTACAGTGCTTCTTTGAAAATACTTTTTTAATGTGAAAATATGGTAGGTCATGATTTTATATTTATGCCACAGGTCAGTGTGATTCCTTGGCACAATAACATGAGTACTCCTATAAACTGAGTTATTCACATTTCTAACTTGGATATGTACATAAATAATGAACTCAGGTTAAGATTACTAAAGACATGAAATCAATCACTAGCACATTCCATCTCCATGCAAGTTAGAAACAGAGTCTGAAACGTCCTCTACATTTCCTGTAATTCTAAAACTTTATGAATATACTTTAATGTCAAAACATTCAACTGATTCAAAAACTATAAAGGAAGACAGATGATCCAGTGCAATCCATTTTTACTTTCTTTTGTTGCCTGAAAATATGACTTTCCCTTGAAAAAATATTTTATCCCAGCTCTATCAAGACAAAATTAAATTCTAGGGTGAAAATTTCTAACCATGCCCTTACTCAAGCTTTGCAGAATGTCAATTAGTGACTGACACGGTGGAGTTTTGTTTTTTTTTTGTCTCTGAACCCAAGCTTCAAGATTTTCTTTAAACTAGGTACTAAAGTCTTTAGAAATTCCTCTGTTTCTAGAACAATATTGGTTACATGAGGAGCTATACTATAAATCTTATATTAAAGATCTATTCTATATATTGGAAAAAGATTTCAGATGTAGATTTACATCTTCCTCATCTTCACTGTATGTTTTTTTTCTGTGCACAAAAATTGATTGTGACCTCAAAATTCTGTGTTTAACTGAAAGAACAAATCTCCATAGGTCAGCCAGCTGCAATCTATACTGAAATGGATTTGAAACAGTGACACTTACTGGAAAAAGTAATAGAAGATTGGTGTGCTTAGTATATCAAACATTGGCATATCAAACCAGTAAAGAAGCAGACAGATGATCATAATCTGTCAGATGCTTGCATTGGAAGAACATATGCACCAAGTAATCAAATGCAGACTCTTTCTTCTAGATACTTTTTGTTGTCTAATATTGATACAGCATTAGCTCTTGGATCAAGGCCCAAGACTGGAAGCCATGCATAAATGTACAGAAAACAAAGCCAAGGATTCTCAGTTCTAAGGCTAATTTTGGATAACCTATGATAGAAAAGATTTTAGATATCCCTTAGATTTGTTTGTGGATTCTCTGCCCTATGTCTATCAATAAAATGCTGGGGGAAGAAGGACAATACCTCTGACTTTTATTTATGACCATCTCCATCACAATAGGTCTGCCATGTTTTACCAATTGATTGCAGGTGGATGTTTGACTTTTAGCTGCTAAACTGTCTACCAGTCCTTGGGAGATCCATAAAACCCTGTCACACCTTTGTCACTCCTTGCAGCTTCCTGCTGCGGTGATTCCTGTGGGATTATCTTTGATCATCTGTGTTGGTGTTGGCAACAATTGTGTCCTATTCTGCTCAGTAATCCATAACTCTCCACCATGTTACAGGGAATACACATATTAATTAGTGAGAGGATCTGAGCAAAGGAGTGGAAAATCAGGCAAAAGTGTACAAAAAGCAGGGAGAAAAAGTTAACCCATAGATCAGTGTTTATTATTGTTGCTGCTGTTGCCAATGAACATAATGAACAGAACTGGGTTAGAGTAAATGAGCAGGCTACAAATGGAAAAAGTAAAACATACATAGACAATCCACAGAAAGAAGTATGTACTCTATGAACACAGGTCACATTTATTCATGAAAATTTTCCACTGCTCCCCACTCATACCATTCTCCAGAAGTTAAGCATCCATGCATCACATACAGCCATCATTCAGTGCATCCTGGGATTCAACTCCTTCACTTCAACTTGCAGTGTTTTTAAGAAATAATTAAGCATCCCACAGCGTACTCCAGCTCTCCAGCTGCACCAGAGTGAAAGCAGCACACAAATAGAGAAGGGGGATGAAAAACACAGTACAGCCCCAGCAGAACAATGGCAAGAAAAAAGCAAGAGGTATTTTGGATGAAGGAAATATAACAAGCAGTGCTGGGACAGCAAAGGAAGTGTGATTAGTGGAGTTGGAGCAATAGGGTAAAAATGTGAGGTGGTAGTGTATAAAGGAAGAGCAAGGAACCAGTTCGGGCAGGAGAAAAAGAGGAGGGTTGGGAAAGTGTAAAGGAGAAGGAGACTGAAGCACAAGAGGAATTTTACAGTGCATTGTTACATTCTCAGCAGCATGGAAAATAATTCCCCCTTTTGTTTACAACCTTTGAGACAAGTGGAGTTCTGCATTCAGCTCTGGAGTACCGTGTCCTGGGGCCCCTCAGCAGAAGAAAGACGTGTAGCTGCTGGAGCAGGGACAGGGGAGGCCCACAGTAATGACTGGAGGGCTGGAGCACCTAAGAAAAGATGAGGGCACTGGACTTGTCCAGCTTGAAGAAGGTTCTGGGGGGACTTCATTGCAGCCTTCTGATATCCAAAGGGGTATAAAAAGGAAAGCTGAGAAGGGATTCTTTATCAAGGAGTGTAGTTATAGGACAGGAGGTAGTGTATTTAAGCCAGAAGAAGGTAGATTTAGGTTAGATATTAGGAAGAAATTCTCCACTCTGAGGGTGGTTAGGCACTGGCACTGCTGCCCAGAGAAGCTGTGGGTGCCCCATCCCTGGAGATGCTCAAGGCCAGGCTGGATGGGGTCCCAGGCAGCCTGAGCTGGTGGTGGCCTGCCCATGGCAGAGAGTTGGAACTAGATCATCTTTAAGGTCCTTTCCAACACAAACAGTTCTGTCATTCTCTGATTCTATGGTTCAGTGATTAGATTATATTTTTATGTAGATGCGACACTAAGTTACTAAGTGTTCAGTGCTAAGCCCAAATGTACTGTGGCAGGGCAGAACAGGTTGAGAGCCTGTGGGTTAGAATTAGGGACAGGACTAATAAAGGCCAGCTGGTGATAGGAGTATACTACAGGCCACCTCATCAAGGGGAGACTATTGACAAGGCTTCATGTGGGAGGCTTCAGATGTCGGAGGCTTCATGCTCATGGGCTCTTGTCCTGGTGGGGGACTTCAACCATCTGGATATCTCTTGAAAAGACCACATGGCGAGTTGCAAGAGATCCAGGAGGCTCCTGGAATCCATTGATGATAACTTTCTGGTCCAGGTACTGGACAGACTGACCAGAGGTGAAGCGTTGCCGGACCTCCTGCTCACCGATGCGGAGGAAATCATTAAAGGTGTTAAGGTTGGAGGCAGCCTGGGCTGCAGTAACCATGCCCTGGTTGAGTTCATGATCTCAAGGGATGTGGGTCTGGTGAGGAGTGGCATCAGGACCCTGAACTTTGGAAGAGCGAACTTTAAGCTGTTCAAAGAATTGCTGGCCAAGATCCCCTGGAATGCTGTCTTTAAAAACAAAAATGTTGAGGAGAGCTGGCTACTCTTCAAGGATGCCTTCCTGAGAGCGCAAGAGCTCTCTGTTCCTCTGAATAAGAAAGCAGGCAGAAGAGGTAGGAGACCAGCAAGGCTCAGCAAGGACTTGCTGGGCACACTGAGGGCAAAGAAAGGTGCGTACAAGCTCTGGAAACAAGGGCGTGTCACCTGGGAAGAATACAGGGATGCGGTCTGGACTTGCAGACGTGGGATCAGGAAAGACAAGGCACAGGCAGAACTGAACTTGGCGAGGGACGTGAAAAACAACAGGAAGATTTTCTACAGGTACATTGGCCAGAAGAGACAGGCCAAAGCAAGTGTACCTCCTTTGGTAAATGTAAAAGGAGAACTGGCTTCAATGGACAAAAAGAAAGCTGAGGTACTGAATGAGATCTTTGCCTCAGTTTTCACTGGTGACCAGGATTCTAATATTTCTCATGTCCTTGAGCCCTGCATCCCTAAACCTCCAGGTGGGGACTGGGGCGCTAAATACCCCCCACTGTAAGGGCAGAGCAGGTCTGAGACCGCCTCACGAGACTGAATGTGTACAAGTCTATGGGGCTGGATAGCGTGCATCCCAGGGTTCTGAAGGAGCTGGCTCTGCACTTGCGGGGCCGCTCTCCATCATATTTGAAAAGTCGTGGCTGTCAGGTGAGGTCCTGGATGACAGGAGGCAGGGTCACCTCACTCCCATTTACAAGAAAGGGAGCAAGGAGGACCTGGGAAGCAACAGGCTGGTGAGTTTCACCTCTGTACCTGGGAAGATCATGGAACAGATCCTCCTGGGCGACATGCTTGATCATATGAAGAATGAGCATGGGATCTGAGACAGCCAGCATGGCTTCACCAGGGGAAGGTGATGCTTAACCAATCTGGTGGCCTTCTATGATGGAGTGATGGCATTGATGGACAAGGGGAAGGCAACTGATGTCATTTACCTGGATTTAAGCAATGCCTTTGACATGGTCCTCCACTACATCCTTATCTCCAAATTGGAGGGATGTGGATTTGATGGGTGGACCACTCGATAGATAAAAATTGGTTGAAAGGCTGCAAACAGAGGATAGTGAGTAATGGTTCTATGTCCAGGTGGGGGCCAGTAACAAGCAGTGTCCCCCAGGGGTCTGTCTTGGGACCAGTGGTCTTTAACATCTTTATCAATGACATCAACAATGGAATCGAGTGCACCTCAGCAAGTTTGCTGATGATATCAAGCTGAGCGGTGCAGTTGGCATAATGGAAGGAAGGGATGCCATTCAGAGGACCTTAACAGACCTGAAAGGTGGGCCTGGGTGAACCTGAGGAGGTTCAACACAGCAAAGTGCAAGGTTTTCCACTTGGACTGGAGGAATCCCAGGCATCCATACAGACTGGAAGAAGCAGTCCTTGAGAGCAGCCCCGCAGAGAAGGACCTCGGGGTCCTGATAGATGAAAAACTTAACATGAGCCAGCAGTGTGCCCTTGCGGCTCAGAAGGCAAATGGTACCCTGGGCTCCATCGGAAGAGGGGTGGCCAGCAGGGACAGGGAGGTGATTGTTCCCCTCTACTCTGCTCTTCTGAGGCCCCATTTGGAGTACTGTGCACAGGTCTGGAGCCCCCAGTACAAGAAAGACAGAGAGCTGTTGGAGAGGGTCCAGAGGAGGGCCACAAAGATGATCAGGGGACTGGAGCACCTCCCCTGTGGAGACTGGCTGAGGGAGCTGGGCTTGTTCAGCCTGGAGAAAAGAAGGCTGTGGGGTGACCTCATTGCAGCATTTCAGTACCTAAAGGGAGCTTATAAACAGGAGTGGAGTGAACTCTTTGAAAGGGTAGATAACAGCAGGACAAGGGGAAATGGTTTTGAGTTGAGGGTGGGGAGATTTAGGTTGGATGTCAGGGGAAATTTCTTTACAGAGGGAGTGGTGAGGTGCTGGAACAGGCTGCCCAGAGAGGTTGTGGATGCCCCATCCCTGGAGGTGTACAAGGCCAGATTGGATGGGGCCCTGGGCAGCCTGTTCTAGCATTAAATGAGGAGGTTGGTGGCCCCGCCTGTGGGAGGGGGATTGGAGTTTCCTGATCCTTGAGGTCCCTTCCAACCCTGGCCATTCTGTGATTCTGTGAGACAGAGCATATGGCTCTGCACTGCAGTCATCTCCAGTGTAGAACTACTTTTATTAGCAAATACACATCTAAAAACTAGAAAAGGAGAGACAATGTGTAATGTATTTAGTATCTGATGACAATGCCTGGAGATTACAAATCACTTGATAGTTTGTGAAAAGACTAAGAGGTAGAGCCTGACGTAAAAGTAAAATAGAGCAGATAGTTATAGGAGCAAATGTCAAATCACAAAATACACTTGGCCTCCCAAACTAAGAAGAAGTGCAATATGACCTAGATTCCGCTCCGCTCTAACACTTACTTGTAAATGGAAGACTATCATGCTCAAGTGCAAGAAAATAGCAAGGTATCAAATTCAAAGCTTTACAGCAAATCTTCTGTTGCATTTCTGAAGCACAAAGGAAATCTTCTGTATTGCGAGTCCATATAGATTCTTGCACCCATTACTTTGTTCTACTAAACCAAGCACTCAAACATTTTATCATTCTGTATTTTCCATTTTAATCACAATGAGAACAAATTTCAAGTGAAATCAAAAGGTCATTTGCAAAAAAACCACACAATTACATGTCTATTTTTTGTTCAGTTGCCGTGACAGTGCCTGCATAGAAGGTAATTTCTGTTCCAAATGGGCAATTATGTATCACACAGATAGAGAAATGCGAATGATTTTACACAGACTGCTGTACTGGGGGATTTGGTGCCTTTCTGATAGCTAGAAACAAAAGGCACAATAAAAAGCTATCATCTACCTACTCTTTCTTCAGTGTAAAATCCATACTAGAATTTACCACTACGGTTTTCCTTTGAAATCTGCTTTGACTCTGGCAGTTCCTATCAGATATTTAATTGGAATAAGAGTTCAATTCCATAAAATTTATTTTCTTAGAAGCTCCACCAAAATTACTGACAGCTCCATCATTCTCACCTCTATGCTTCTATGCAAATTCTTTTTTTCACCTGAACTTGCAATTTTGCTTGATACCCACTCATCAGAGTGATAAGGGACTCTACCAAATAAATATAAAAAAAACAAAACAAGTGATGTGGGCTGTTGAGCAATCGCTAGGGTGCAACCACAGCATAAGCTCTGTAGATACCGCCGCAGTTGCAATGCACAGACTCACACCAGTGAATAACTTCTCAAATATCTGTGAGTGCACGTGGGGGTGGTGTGGCTCCAAGCCCTGCCTGGAGCAGGGCAGCAATGCTTTCTGTCCTGAACACCCTCTTTGGCCTCTTGACTTCTCCTGAGGCTGCTGCTGCCACCTTCCCCTCTCTCTCTCTCTCCACACAAAGGTGCTACATGTCTTCCAGGAGCACTGGGAATCACCTCTACCAAAGAAGTAACACCTTTCAAGTCACATTATCAACTACCAGAAGAATTGTGTTTCTGCCTCACTTGCTCACCAATTGCACCAGGGCCCCTGGGCAAGACTGTGGGGTTACCTGTGCCACTGTGGGTGCTTCCTGCAGCGTCTCCACCCCACCAGCACGAGGGGACAGCAGCCCTTCTAAGCTGCAGGAGTACTAATGGGAAAGCCTAGAGAGGGGACAGTCTTGTCAAATGTATTTTGTACTTTCAGATGAGCAAAATCAGCCCATTTTCTGAGCACAAAGCAACGTCCATATGATGAATGTTTGCTAGTACCACATGACTGGGTCAATGTGTCTGTTACGCTCTTTTCTTCCCAGCAGCTTATTTACAAACACTGTTGTTGTACAAGGGCCAAGGTGGGGGACAGACTCCCAGCTGCTCTGACCCACACACTGCTCTCTCAAGCAGGGGAAAGCAATGGCAGTGAGAGTGAGGGCAGCCACCACAGGACCAGGGGCAGCACTGGTGTGGTCTTGGGCTGGTCTGGTGGTGGCTGGTGCAGGGTGGGTTGCAGGAACAGAAACAGCTCAGCCCCAGAGCAGATTGCAGTTCTGTCCTTCTGGGCAGTATGCTCAGTTGTGGTTATAGGAAAGCCTCCTGAAGAATTCTCAGAAATGAAATGCATAAATAATATATCAGGCCAGGTGGCAGACACATAATAAAGATCTGACAGTACCCACTTCTGCCTTAGGATCACTGGGGCTTCACTGAAAATATTCTTTCTTCCTACACTATTTCAAAGTTCCCTTATGTCCTTGCTTCATGTGGTTGCCTCTGTCCTCTATTACTGAAGAGAAAAAGACAGAATGAAATGTTCTGCACAGCCTCCAGTCTCTACAGCATTAGACATTTAGGTACTGCCAGTTCTAAGGAGCAGAAAAGCACAGGGAAGCAGCACAGGTATTAGTAGCTGATGCGGGCAGGGTTGGTGAAATATGCTGACAGCCTCAGCAGCATTACTGCAAAACAGATAATTTCTGCTTTTACACTGATTGCAGAGGCTATTGTTTTGCTTTGCAGCAGCTGAGCCCTGGCTATGGGAAACATACTGCCCTGCCACTTGCTACCACAGCCCCAGGTCAGCGAGAGCACCCCCCTACATGGCACCCAGAGAATGAGCATGGGCTTGAGGGCAAGGAGCTGGTTTCTTCTCAGAAAAATAGATGTGTACAAGGGTGACAGGGGGAGGAGGAAAGTAAGTGCCTGGCAACACTGCTGTGGACATCAGGCAGAAGGTTTAAAGTCAGTGCTATGTGTTTTTACAACTTTTGGTGCTTCTTTTTGATTTAGACTGTATGTTATGAAGAAATTCTTTACTCTGAGGGTAGTGAGGCTCTGGCACAGGCAGTTCAGAGAATCCCTGGAGGTGTTCAAGGCCAGGTTGAATGGGATCCTGGACAGCCTGATCAGGTGGGTGGCAACTCTGCCCTTGGCAGGGGAGTTTAAGGTCCTTTACAACCCAAGCTATTCTATGATTCTATGGTTCTATGGTTCTTTCTGCACAGTGGGATTTCTACAGCCCCAGGATTTCACCCAACAATGTGAGATACCAAAGCCTGAAGCTCTGGCAGAGGATTTTCTTGAAAGGAAAGGAGAAGAATAGCGTTCTTTAATTTTATACCTGATAGTGAGCAGTTTATAAGGTCTACATATCTAATGCACCTTGTTCCTGTACGATTCCAGTCTTGCTTTGCAAGCAAGCACACAGCTGATCATCTCAGCTGTGTTCAGGTTTCCATTTCTTAACACCAGCTGACATTTTGTGAATTATTTACAGAGAGACAATGGCATGCCTTATGTTGCTGCTAAAAACTTAACTCTCCAAGGAAGCTGTCTGGGTTTCCTGACACTGGGACTACCAGTCCCAAAGAAGGGCACAGGATGGGGGACGCAGGAGCTGAATCTGCCCTATAGCACTCCAGACCAGTCACTGCCATTTTCTTAAGTTCTGGCAAAGCAAAACTGATGAAGAGCCTTTGGAAATTAGGAAAATCCTCTCTCTTAAGTGTCTGATGGGAAAACCACCTGGTTCACAGTAACAACTTCAACAGGCAAACAGCTCCAGGCACTGCTGTGACCATCATAGCCCCAGCACTCAGAAAGGCAATGGCTCCTCAGGGAGATGGGGACAGCACTGGCACATGGGGCACCAGAACTCCTGCCAAGTAGCAGTAGAAACTGAGCTCCTCGTCCCTATCCATGGCAAGTCTTTCACAGGCTCAACAGGAATGAGCTCAGTCAAAGTGGCTGCACAGCTCTGCATATTTTGCTAGGATGGTATCACAGAGACATCATTATCACTGTATTGGTCTTCTGCAAGATATGAAAAGTACTGCAAAAGAAGGAATTTGCTCTTGGAAAAGAGAAAGCATATGAGATTTAGGCCCAGCATTCCTCACCTCAAGCACATGCCAGTGCATATAAACAAAGATGTCCCTGTAAAATGTGGGACTTCAGCTCACAGAAGTTTGCTAAGCATATATGACTTTCTCCCGATTAACCAACAAATTGATCTTCTGGGACAGCTGGAAGCTGAGCGAAAACCTCCTTTGTCCTTAAGTGCATGTAGGATTCTTCCATTCTAAATGCAGATGGAATTCTGTACTGGAAATAGAGGTGCCAAGGGACATCAGAAAACACAGATCATGCACATGCTTCAGAAATGCAATATTTTAGAAATCACTTTGCATCTCTCAGGAACTCTTATGCCCTGAAGAAGTTGTATTGCGCAATGCTGAAGCAGCAGAGAACAGTAGAATGGCTCTGTTTTTGGGGGTGCTTCAGGAAGAGCTGAAGTGGAGCGTGGAGAACAGTTGCTGGATTTTCCTGGTTTTGTTATGCCATCAGACTGGAGGTACAAAACAAGGCATAGGACAAAACACATGACAGAAAACTCCTTCAAACTTTTATGCCTTTGAAGTGAAGATGAAGGCTAAAGCAGGGACTAAAGCAAATGAAAATCAGTAGCTTCTGCCTGCTGCAGAGGGGAATGTGGAAAATCAAGTCACATGTTTCCCAATGGGGGCACATTTGAGAATATTTTCTTTGAATAAAACTAGTTTTCTGACAAATTCTCTGCTTATTAGACTAAATGCCTGAACTGTACCAGTTCATCTTGTGTCATCTGCAAGACAGCGTAGAAGCTCTCCTGTGCTCATCACAGCCAGTATGAAGAACAGCCAGCTATTCATCTCCAAAAGACTAGATGATGCTCTCTTTCCTGCCTAGTATGCATACATCTGATGCCACTTGGATATGCAGCATTGGTTATTCGTTTTCTGCAAGCGGAGATACCAAGGCAATCAAAAGCCATGTCCAAGGGAATGTCACACAGAAAGCTGGAATTGTACATGCCAAATTTCAATCCAAAGATTTCCTTTTTTTTCATTAAAAAGCTCATTGGAGGTCAACTGTTTGGAAAATGGAGATGCAGGTGCTTTAGAAAATATCACTATCAGTTCTCATTCACTGTAATATAGAAAAATGGTTGTGAAATAAGCAGCTGAACCTGCAGGTGTCTCAAGGTGCAGGATATTCCTTTACTCCATGATTTGTCTTCTTTTATTTTCAAAATGCTCCCATTTACCAAGTATTACCATTTTCTGAAGCCTCAGCATACACTGATTAAGAGGTTTAATGGCTGAAAAAATGGCCTGAGGGTCAGAAATCTTCAGCATGGTTCAGTGCTGGGTCACTGCATTGATTCAAGACTGCAGGCAAGAACCTGACCTCTCCGATCTGTCTTATGCCCTGTAGTGAAAAGCCAGTATTGTAATTGATGCATTGTTTATACATGTAATTGATTTTAAAGAGCTCGGAGTCCCTCCAGTTAAGCCATTAATAGCAAGAAAAGCTGCAATTGCCATTCTAAAACTGCTGAAACTGAAATAATGCTAAAAAGATCAACATTCTAACTAACAAAATAACCAGAGTTTGTTTCCTTTTATATGCTCCTGCTCAGAAAGAATACCCCCCAAAAATTATGAAGTTTACTGTGATGGGGCTGTACCAGCAGTGTAAAGTGGACAGCACCCTTATCAATGGAGAAGCATGTGTACATGTGTGTTGTGCATGTTTCTGAACGTGCACATGAAAACACATGCGTGCAATAAGGCAAATGAATGCAGAGCACTCAGCACAGGCTGGATGCCAAGCTTTTCCCATGCATCTGTGCAATAAATAAATTCTTATTTATCTTCATCAGTTTTAAGTCTTTTTATTTATGTATCCGTCTGTGGTAGCAGTTGAAAAATATCATATACATAACTATGCCACAATATGCAGGCATAGCATGAAGAAAAAAGAAACAGAAAATTCTGCCATTACAGAATTCCATGCAATTTGGCCAATAAAACATGCTGTGGTGTCCTTGGCAGCCTTTCAGACAGCAACAGAATTGGTTTACTTGGATTGGAATTGGTTGGATATTTACTCAAAACTTTAAAAACATTCTCTGTTATTTAACTACATTAGCTACCATCTCATCTATAGACCCATTCCTTTCTGGTGGAGTACAAGCTCTGACAGTCCTAATTTCATGTGTAGTAAATTTCCAGCCTTCCTGGAAAATTTATCCGTCTGTGATAAACTAGTGAATCTGTGAAGGGAAGTTTTGACTTCTGTTGTTTTTCTTTTTATTCATCGCACAATAACTTTCAAATATATTCTTTTTCTTTGAAAACTGGACATAGATAAAATAATGGCAATGCAGAGACCAACATGAAAATTAACTATATATGAAAGAGAAAGAAAGCAATTTGCATACTACCTCAAGAAGCATACCATTTCGCATCTTCATATCCTCTCAACAGCACGAACCCTGGGACAGAAATGACCAGAGAAAGATTCCATAGAATTGCATGCCAGCCTACCACATGGCTTTCTGAGCTGCAGAAGTGTTTTTTTCCCAGCATCACCTAGCAGGAGCCATCAGACACATTTAATGACCTCAGCTGCTAGCACCTCTGAGAGCAGGATTTGTGCACTGCGGTTGGTACAGCACAGGCAACTTACTTCCATACAGATGCACTTCATAATCAACCCCCTACACCTTGGGCAACCCAGTAGAAAACTGATCTTTTATTGACAAATGCAATAATTCCTCTTGCAGAACAGATACTGGAAAGTGCTAAATGCTTTGACAACACTTTTAGTGGACTTCTTTAAACAAACTGTTTATCCTACAGTATTGCTAGGCCTTGACACTGAAAAATACACCTTCAAGTTTATTGTGCTGGTAGCTCATAGCTTCAGTCCAACAGCCCAGAGCAGCACTGTGTCAATAGCTGCACTAAGCCTCAGAACTTGAGAAGCATCCAGGCATTTCACTGAAGAACACAAGTTGATAATAATATAAATTTCTAGTGCTAACAACGACATGACTATTACTAATAGAAGTACGAGTTTCAGGAAGTTGCTGAGCATCTCAGAAATAATTCATGATGAACACAACTTGCTAGCAGTGCTGCTATCTGAAGAGGGAATGTTGAAGGAGCCTGGAGCTCGCACTAGCGATGGGGACATTGTACAGGGTGACCCACGTTGGCTGTGCCCAGAGCTGCCAACAACACTACAACACTTCTCGGCAGGATTAACACCTTTTACCCTTCCAGACAGTGCAAAGATCAGTTCTCAGGGTCTGCCTCCCACATGGAGATAACAGCAACAAAGCCCTGTAGAGCAGCTCTTGGTATACACCCAACCAACCTGCAGAGAAGCAAAGGTCCTGTCTCCAGCAGCAAACACACAGCCTTTCCTAAAACATGGAGAGTGGAAAAGTCATAGAATCATAGAATCAGGGACTCATAAAGGTTGGAAAAGACCTCTAAGATCAACCATCCACCCACCATCATTCAACCTACAACCAATACTGCCCACTAAACCATGTCCCTAATTACTGTATCAACACCTTCCCTAAACACCTCCAGACACAGTGACTCCACCACTTCCCTTGGCAGCCCATTCCAACCTTTCCTCCCAGGAAAGCTGAAACTTACTCAGATCATCAAAGTGCATCAATAAAACCTTTTTTTCCCTACATTCTAGAACTAAGTATAGGCACTGAGCAGTACCACAGAAATAAAAATTATATTGAAGAAGTTTATGTGTGCATTATATGTATGAAAATACATTTCTGTGCATATGTGTCTCATGGTTTTGCTTTCCTTCACCACTGCTATCAGCAGCCACACATACATACTGATCACCAGAGAGTGAGGAAAGTTGCCTTTATTTGCACTGCTATTTGCAGAGTTTGGTTTGTTTGTTAGGTGATATTTTTATCCCAGGGTCTGACAAAGAGCGTTGCAATTGCCAAGTATTCTGGTGAGAATAGTAGTGCTTCTGCAATGTCACCTAGTGTGGCCAGCAATAGTTTTAATCTCATAGGCAAGCACTTAAGTGCTGCAGTGCTCCTTAAATCAATGCACTAGGTACATGCATTAATATTTAATACTGAAAAGCAATATTAAAATGTGGCAATGCTGCACATAAATAAACACATTTTATTCAATACCACTTCACCACATCTGAATTTGGCCTGCTGTATTGACTTTTGCAATTAAAAACAGAAGCACAAATAAGTCAGCTACTGGAAGAAAGAAACAAACAAAACAAATATGTTGCCCTGGGGAAAATACAGCCAAAGATTGAAAAAATAATTATTATGAAAGAATAGCATACTAGGGTAAAACCTGAAATATAAAATATTTATTTTTGTTTAGGTTAAGCCTTCCAAAATTGCTCCAGAGCTGTTAAGGCATTGTTTTCCTTACAGAAATATGTGTGTTAAAGAATGCTAAAGATTGTCTGTGGTGAGAAAGGTGAATTTCATCTGTAATTAGGCTCACTATAGGTACACATGGCAGTTTGAGAGCTGGTTTTTTTTAACAAACCTGCTGACCTTGGAGCTTGTTCAAGTGCTGGCAGGTTTGTTCCATGTCACCTTTGATGTGTGAGGACAGGCTGTGTGTACATGCATTACCCACGTTATGAATGCTGGAAAAGCAAAATTCAAATTCGTGCTGGAGACAATTAAATTGAGACCAGAAGAAGCACTAGGGGACTGTAGAATACCATCAGCTCCCCGCCAAGGACAGTCCCAGAGCATCCCTCTATCTCAGACTCAGCCCTGGCAAAGAAATCCTGTAAAAGTCAGCTTACGCAGTGACAAAAACAGCCTTATTGCCCGTGCTCTTCCAAAACACTCTGCAGTCCAAAAATACACTGGAGGGTGTCTCCAGCTTCTCATATGCCACACACTGCCTGACCTCTTTCTCAATCACACTTCAACTTAACCCTCATACTTACTACTGGTAAGCTGGTTCCACCTGTTCAGGAACAGAAAATTACTGAGAGACAGAATGAATTTCCCTAGGGAAAGAACCGTGTATTTGTATGTCACGGTGACACTGCAACTCACTTTCACAAAACCAGTAATTCCTCACTAAAAGTTATTCACTCAGGTTTCCAGTGTTGTCTTTTCTTATGCAGTCCTAAGGCCTCACAAAATGGCTGTAGTCCCAAATGTGTCAAATATTTCAGCTGCTCCTAACATTGGGATGTTAACTCACGATGGGCACCAGTGTCTTTGTGCTTCGTGCTGAAGGTAAAAGTTCCAGGGGCTGACAAGAGCAGAGGATTGCTGAATTGAGCAGCAGCAAAAAACAAACCAGAAGGGAGAACACAATAAGCAGCAATTCTTTTTCAGACAGATTTAATAAAATTCCAGGTAACAGCGGAGGGACAAGAGAGAATGGCTTCAAGTTGCACCAGGGGAGGTTCACATTGGATGCTGGGAAAAAATTCTCGGAAAGAGTGGTCAGATGACAAAACAGGCTCCTCACAGAGGTGGTGGAGTCACTATCTGTGGAGGTATTCAAGAACCACAGAGATATGGCACTGAGGGGCATAGTTTAGTGGGCAGTATGGTAATAGCTGGATGGTTGGACTAAATGATCTTAGAGGTCTTTTCCAACTTAATGACTCTATGATTCTATGAAATGAAAGATCTCCCCTGCTTCAGACATAAAGCTTGATCAACATGGAACTGTGAATTTGGAACACATTAGGGTGATGGGCAAGTCTGCTATGGATTAGATGCATTTCCCCATAGGCATTTTGGATCAGCATCTCTTCTTTTACATATTTAGCAATGATCCAACCTGTATTAAGCAGGTTGCCTGTCTGAGGAAGGAAATGGCTCTGGACATAAGATGGCACAGAAGCATTCAGGAAAACTGAGCTATATATCATTTCAGATACCTGGTCTAGTATTAAATGGGGAGGGTCGGTGGCCCTGCCTGTGGCAGGGGGGTTGGAGATTCATGATCCTTGGGGTCCCTTCCAACCCGGCCCATTCTGTGTGATTCTGTGATTCTGTGAGATTTTGTGTCCCTGCATTGTGATTCAGTACTTCGCAGGAGACAAGCTTGTGATGCCTTACTCTGTGGCACAGCAGCAGTGATGCCTCATGCTCTGCGACTGCTGCAAAAGTAAAATTTGCATCCCTTTCATTATTGGCAGCCAAGAGGAATTATGTACAAATGAATAAAGGCACCCTCTTTCTAGAGTTGGAGGCTAGTGTGTGATTGCTGTTTCCTGTATAATCTCCTGCCTCCTTAAAATATCACTGCATCCTGACATCTATGTCCAGTCCCAGCGAAAGTTTCTCCATGGTTGTAATGCTGCGAAATGCCCTTTGGCAGGTGGTAGTGGAAAGTGAAATGAAGGAGAATTAACTGCTGGGTGATGGAGAGAGGGCAACCAGAAGTGGCATTTCAAGAATGCTTCTTGGAGGCTTTCTCCAAGCGACTACTGGGAGAAGAGTGAGCTAACTGTTGCCAAAGAGACATCTCAAAAGAAGTGTTATTTTTCTATTCTCTTTTTAAAAAAATTTTAAAAATTTTTAAATTTTTTTTTCTTGCACGGAATGAGCACTGAGTTTGGAATGGGACTGTGGTTGTGTGAAGGATTTCTCCAGCATGGAGACTTCCATCTCTTCCTTGTCCTGGCTGAAGTGGATGAGAGGAGAGAAAACCACAAAAGACATGGTATGAACCCACACAGCTAGGCTTTCATTTCAGCCAGGATGCTGGGCAGAGGCTCATGGGGAAAGGGAATGCACTACCTTTTCCTGCAAAAATAACGTCTTCATCCAAATCTCTATGCTTTTCAACAGCAGTTTTGCTGTAAGAGTATGAGTTCCCTCTGGAGCTGCTTGAGTCTCAAAATTCTGAGAAAAAAACTTCTTCCACTGGTGTGCTCACAACATTCACTCCCTATAGACACTCCTTATCACCACATAAATGACAAATGCTATCCTTGTCTTAGCTAACAGGAAGGCCTGTTGCCCGCCTTCTTCCATAGGTCTTCTCTCCAGAACAACAGGCCTTCATGCACTCTTCTGTGTTTTAGACAAACATCGCAGAGCAGCAACAAACCAGTTTCCCAGAGTGCACAGGAGCAGATGTTTTCATCTTTTTTGTTTGCTTTGTGTGGTTATTGTTGCTTTCACAGATCTCAGGTTACTGTATTTTCATCCTGTCAAGTGTGGTGACCCATGTTAACCTTCTCCATGCAAATCAATCATCTACTTATTTCCCTCCACATGCTCTGCCTTCAACAACAGATTTAGAGGACAGTTAAAGTCTCAGAAATCATATGGTTAGGTCTTCACTTCGGAGGACACTACAATATTTGGCCCACTTTCCTTCCCTTTATCCCCATGCTTAAGAATTGCCTTTCTCAAAGATAAAGGGAAAGGAGATGGAGGGAAGAAGAAGATGGTCTTCCTGAAATCTGACCCATCGCAAAGCTTTTATGTTTAAGCTCAGACGTGGAAATAATTTCTGATACTCATTACCCAAGACTACAATTGCTGTTGCTGGTTTTAAGCTTGACTACTACTTCTTAATGATCTCCCAGACTACATCATGCCATGGGGTCACAGTGCTTAGCATCTGTTGGCTGGACATGCTTGAGTACACATACTTTGGGAGTGTCATATTTTAAATATGTTTGTGTCTCCAGAAAAGAAAATAAAGCTTCAGAAAGAAATTTTTTGGAGACAGAAATGTCAGAGAGCAGGGAGAAAATTAATAAAATGCATGAGGCAACAAAAAGACATTTATAATTTTTCTCAGTAGTAGTTGGTCATTTGCACTGAAGCAAATGGAAAAAAAAAACCTCTCAAAATGAAAGTCAGAATTACAGAGTCAGAACAGAGCTGATTGAATAACGAAATATAATACAAGTCAACAACCTGATTGCCATCAGGGCAGTGCATTGATTCTTCCTAAGATTTCTCTCTGAATCACTGTCCCTTTCATACATGTGTTGCCTAATTCAGCACTTTTTTATCAACGGCAAAAGGGTCTCATACTCTCTTTATCACTATTTTCACACACAGGCTTGCACATATCTGGCAAAGGTTTGAGGCCACAAGAGAACAAACATTCATCTGCAAAGCCAGGCATGGTGCCTCTGGGCAGCACGGATGATGTGCGGCCCCATCAGTCCTTCTCACTGCTCATAGCTCACACCTCTTCCATAGCACCTTCCAATCCCAAGGGCAAGTGCTGTCAGAGAAGCAGCACCCATACTAAATGTCTGGCGATGGGACGGGCTGTGCCAGGTACCATCACTGTTGCCTTCCCAGAGTGGGCAGTGCAAGGCTTCTCTCCGGCTGCATGTGGCAGAAGCCCTCCATAGGCATGCACACTTACTGACAGGCAGCAGCACCCCTCACCAGGATCCCTCAGCCTGGCTCAGCAAAGGACTTTAAGCATGTTCAAAGTATCACACAACTTTAAACACTTCACCAGAACCATATGCCTGTGGTAAATGCAATCATTTACAGCATTGCCTGGGCAAAATTGAGTGAAGAGGAATTGTCTTGGGCCACATATAAAATATATAATATAGTTAATGTTTGTAAGTAACAAAATGTATTTATTTGTTCTATATTTTTTATTAAGACATAAAAAGGAGGGTAACAAAAACATGAAACTACCAGGTTGGACACATACGCTTTGCAGTCTGCATCTCATCACAGCAGTGTGCCAGATCCTAAATCCTGCAAACTGTTACAGATTTACTTTAAAATATAAGGTGAAAGCTCAGGCTTCCACTCAGAGTGAGGAAGATATTGAAAAAAGGAATAAAAATTTGAGTAACATAAAAATTAAGAAATAAAAAGCAATATTTGATGGGAACATAAAATTGCTTGACAGATATTACCAAAGTTTTATTATTTTTGAAAAATGAAAGGAAGAAGGACATATCACAGGACAGATTCAGTTTGGAAATACCTAAATCACATGGCTCACAAATAACACCCTTCTTCTGTGCTGTCAACAAGCAGTCAAGGACTCATGTAAAACATATGTTATTCACAGATAATTCGTTAAGTAATTTCTGCAGTGATCTTTGTTCTCACAAGGAGTTTGTGTCAAATATTTGGCAAAACTGTTTCGCTCTATTTCATCTGGCTAATGAATCTAAACAACGACTTTTGTTATAGCGAGGTTTGAACATGGATTGCTGGAATAAATTCATTTGTATACTCATTTCAAAAACCATTCCCCTGTTCTGTTGCAGTGCATTGGTAGAGTCCCCCAAACATTTGCAGTACAGAGTGTCACTTCTCTCTTCAGATCTGAACAGGGCTGCTTAGGATGACTAGTAACCAGCTATTACCAAACAAAGAGAAATGCAAGGTGCGGAAATCCAGCTTCATAGGTGCTTGCTGGATCAGTGTTTCACAGTTGTAGGATATATCAAGACCAGGCTGAGACACACTGACCAGAGACTGCCCAGATCCACCCAGCCTCAGACCATCAGAGAGCCAAATACAGAGCAGGGTCATCTACCTGAGATGCCTGAAGATGCCAGTTATACATGGACTCTAAAAATATCATGTGACTTTGGCAGTAAACTCAGTCTTTTCAATTTATATAGGATCATGATGAGAAGTCACAGACAAATAACTGAAAATAAATTGATGAATCATAAGAAAGAATCATAGGGAGGCTAAAAAAGAGCAGGATAAGGATTTCTACCTATTCTCCCATGTGTTCACATGAAGAATGGTGCATTTCAAATTGCAAAGTCATTTCTCAAACACCGTTTAACTCATGAAATTTATTCCACAGTATTAAGTCTAAAGAAAGGAAAATACTGGCCGAATGGTACAGTCAACATGCTGGTGAGAAGACATACCATTCAGAGAGACCCTGAGATGCTTGAGAGATGGGCCTGCACAAATTTCATGAACTTCAACAAGAGCAAATGCAAGGTTCTGCATCTGGGTCAGGGCAACCCTAAGCACAAATACAGCCTGGACAGAAAATGGGTTGAATGCAGCCCTGAGGAGAAGGACTTCAGAGTGTTGGTTAATGAGAACTCAACATAAGCCAGCAGTGTGCCCTCGCAGCCCAGAAAACCAACTGTGCCCTGTGCTGCATCAAAAAAAGCAGGACCAAGAGGATTAAAGAGGTGATTCTGCCCTTCTACTCCTCCCTCATGAGATGCCACCTGCAGTGCTGTGTTCAGCTCTAGGACTGCAAACACAAGAAAGACATGAAGCTGTTGGAACAGGTACAGAGGATGTCCTCAGGATGATCAGACAGCTCTCCTATGAAGAAAGACTGAGCCCTTTGGTCTTGCTCAGCCTGGAGAAGAGAAGGTTCCTTGGAGCCTTCTAAATTTTTATCAGTCTGATGGTGATAGGACAAGAGGGATTGGCTTTAAACTAAAACAAGGGGAGACCTATGTTAGATATTAGAAGGAAAATATTCACTGCGAGGGTGATGAGGCACTGGAACAGGTTACCCTGAGAAGCTGTGGATGCCCTATCTCTGGTATTATTAAAGGTATTATTCAAGAGCTACATTCCTTCATCATTAAAGAATTTTGCAGGATTCAAAACAGTAACTGAATCACATTGTAAAGAAAGGCAAATACTGCAGTTGCAGTAAAACCTTTAATTTAAACATCTGTATGTTTTGGTAATACTATTAAGCTTCCATCATTCACTGCATACAGCATTTTCTCATCAAATAAGATTGTATAAAAAGTTTTCTTCTGTACTGGTTAATTAATTATCACCCACTTTCATACCTTTTCTTCCACGTTTCAATGCTGCTTTAGTAATTAGTGATTCTGGATTAGGTTAACCACTCATCCAATGAGACAATACCCAAGCTCCTATACCAAGCAAATACCTTAAAAGCAACACAAAAACAACTTAGATTTTGCTTGCATTAACTGTTTTGTTTTGGTTGTACACATTTAAATGTTCTGATTTGTAACCATACAGCCAACAAATAAATGCTCCTTCCTTTGTCCTGAATGTTTGTCTACCTCAGAATGTGATTCCCTAACAAGGAGGATATTCACAAGATATTTGTCAATACAGAAATGTCCATTTCTACTAGAACCACTTTACTAATCATATGGCAACTAATGTATTAGTGATGTCACTGTGACATCAATATTTGCCTTGGCCGTGTAGATGACAGGGAATGTGTGAGAGCACTTGTACTTCAATCACAGAATCACAGAATGGCCAGGGTTGGAAGGGACTTCAAGGATCAGGAAACTCCAATCCCCCTCCCACAGGCGGGGCCACCAACCTCCCCATTTAATACTAGACCAGGCTGCCCAGGGCCCCATCCAATCTGGCCTTGAACACCTCCAGGGATGGGGCATCCACAACCTCTCTGGGCAGCCTGTTCCAGCACCTCACCACTCCCTCTGTAAAGAAATTTCCCCTGACGTCCAACCTAAATCTCCCCACCCTCAACTCAAAACCATTTCCCCTTGTCCTGCTGTTATCTACCCTTTCAAAGAGTTCACTCCACTCCTGTTTATAAGCTCCCTTTAGGTACTGAAAGGCTGCAGTGAGGTCACCCCGCGGTCTTCTTTTCTGCAGGCTGAACAAGCCCAGCTCCCTCAGCCTGTCCTCATAGGGGAGGTGCTCCAGTACCCTGATCATCTTTGTGGCCCTGTTCTGGACCCTCTCCAACAGCTCTCTGTCTTTCTTGTACTGGGGGCTCCAGACCTGTGCACAGTACTCTGGATGGGGCCTCAGAAGAGCAGAGTAGAGGGGAACAATCACCTCCCTGTCCCTGCTGGCCACCCCTCTTTTGATGGAGCCCAGGATACCATTTGCTTTCCGAGCCGCAAGGGCACACTGCTGGCTCATATTAAGTTTTTCATCTATCTATCCCCCAGGCTGCTCTCAAGGACTGCTTCTTCCAGTCTATATGGATGCCTGGGATCCCTCCGACCCAAATGCTAATCTTGAGATTTGCAGGAATTTCAAAAATAGACTGTAACAAAATTCTCACTTTCTTTGACACTTGAGAATTTAACAATGAACCCATGAAATCCTACTTGGAAAAGTGGATAACAATTAGATTCATTCATCCAGAACTGAATGCCTTAATTAATGTACACAATCAAACAGAAATTCCTAATAAACTCTATAAATCACAAAGACTTTGTAAACAGTTCACAGAGCTTCTATCAATACTTCTTATAACTATGAAGTGTTAATTAGTGTTCTTGTATTTGCCAAATATTTAGAAGACCTTTTAACTCTTGCAGAATGCTGTATGTGTTCAGGCACAATCAACACACAAAATATTACTTTCTGATTTTTCCACGTGATTAAAATACTTGGTTTTAAAGTCAGCACTGTAAAAGACTAAAAAGTCACTAATTTTATTTTTAAAACTCCCCGCAATGGTCATTGAGGAGGTGGCGAGGAGGGAAGACTTCTGGAATGGATCATGGTGACAGCGTGAGTACCATTATGGAGCTTCCACATACTTTACTGAAATGCCTGGGAAATAAGGGTGCTGTGCAGGACTGAACACTGTAGCAGCCAGCTGCTTCCTACAGGCTTGCAAACTTTTGAGGTGTAAAATTTTGCCTAAGTGCAATACCAAAGAGGAGAGGAGAGCTGGAGCCATATGCGCTCAGTGCTTTGCACTGCTTACCTGTTACACTGCTGCATATTTCTGGACAAAAACAAATTGGGAAGAGATGGGCTTTCTGTCTTTCTCTTGGGCTTCGAGTAGAATAAGAAACTCTCATGAAGGTGGTGCTGGGGTCACACTGAGGGAAGAATTTCAACAGAAATAATTTCAGTCTCCAAAAATATGAAGGTTATTTTTAATTTGAGGTTCAATAAGGCCAAGTGCAGGGTGCTACACTTGGGTCGGGGCAATCCCAGGTATTTATACAAACTGGGGAAGATTTCCTGGAGAGCAGCCCTGCAGAGAAGGACTTGGGGGTCCTGGTGGATGAGAAGCTGGACATGAGCCAGCAGTGTGTGCTTGCAGCCCAGAAGGCCAACTGTGTTCTGGGCTGCATTAAACAAGGGGTGGCCAGCAGGAAGAGGTAGGTGATTGTCCCCCTCTACTCTGCCCTTATGAGGCTCCATCCAGAGTACTGTGTTCATGTCTGGAGCCCCCAGTACAAGAAAGACACAGAGCTGTTGGAGAGGGTCCAGAGGAGGGCCACAAAGATGATCAGGGGACTGGAGCACCTCTCCTATGAAGACAGGTTGAGGGAACTGGGCTTGTTTAGCTTGGAGAAGAGAAGGCTCCAAGAGGGGGAGACTTCATTGTGGCCTTCCAGAACTTGAAGGGAGTGTATAAACAGGACAGGGAACAGCTATTTATGAGGGTTGATAGTGACAGGACAAGGGGGAATAGTTTTAAACTGAGACAGGGGAGGTTTAAGTTAGATATTAGGAGGAAGTTTATCACACAGAGGATGGTGACGCACTGGAACAGGTTGCCCAAGGAGGTTGTGGATGCTTCATCCCTGGAGGCATTCAAGGCCAGGCTGGATGTGGCTCTGGGCAGCCTGGTCTGCTGGTTGGTGATCTTGCATATAGCAGGGGGATTGAAACTCAATGATCATTGTAGTCCTTTTCAACCCAGACCATTCTATAATTTTATGATTCCATATACATTTGTTAAGTGTTTTCCAAATAGTTCCTGTCTGTCTGAAATAAATCTGTGAGGACTAGCCTATATAGTTCCAACTTTTGGCATCTCAGGCTACTTATATCAGACAAATTTATCCTGTATTAAACACTATTTACTCTGGATCTGGAGAGCAGGCAGAGTGACAATGACCTAAGGTTAAATATAAGTTCTATTTATATATTTTAAAGTGATCAAGCTAATCCATGTACACATCCTGAGTGTGACAGTCACTAACAAGCCATAACAGTTCAAATAAACCCTTTTAATGGAAGTACTAAATTTCTTGGAAAGAGCAGAGAAGCAATTTGCACAGATCTAGGAAGATAACAATAAATGCCATAAGGCTTCACAGTAACTTGTCAACTGCAAGGTACCATGCAAATGAGCAAATCATAAAAGACATTTTAGCCTAGCTTCCAGCAAAGCTTATGAATCTAAGCTTGTTCTTGCCAAAAAGGGAGAAAATACATGGGATGGCAAAAGACATTAGTAACTGTATTATAACACTACTCATAGCCATTCCCTTGGTGACAGATTTTTTTTTTCTAGATGTGCACATAGCTATATGGTATGTCTTGATAATGCAAAAAAAAAAATCACGTGTTGCCCAACATAGTAACAGTGTTCATTCTTTCTCCTGAAGCAAAAAAATAAATAAATAATAATAATAATAATTGCCTCTGATGCAGATAATATTCTCAGTGGGCACAGCTGTCTGAAGCCCTGGAAGAAAGCAAGTATTTTTCCTTCCTGTTTCTTATTACAGAAATAAAACATAAATAATTGTTTTGTTTTTGTTTTTGTTTCCAGCTACATTTTGCCAATACAGAAAACTTCTGTATTGGCAAAATGTATACTACAGCCAAACAGTTTGAACCCACACAACATAGTGTCTTTTGCAGACGGTTCTGGAGCATAGCCTGAACTAACTCTCCATTTACAGATAGTAGTGATGTGGGATGAATATTCACTTCCAAGTAATTGTTCATCTCATATACTGTATTATGCAGAAAAATACATTATAGATTGTCAAAATCCAATCCTAAAGAGTGTAACAAATTCTAAATCATTTTTTCTTTATCTACCAAAAGAATTTCAGAATGATAAAAACTCGTTCTGTCAAATGTGAACTTCCACAAATGCCAAAGCATGCACTCAAAAGCCTGCATGCTCTGCTGGAAGGCTAGAAGCTACTCGAAATTGTTTCTGATTGTCAGACCAGTTGGAAAAAAATTCTTTTTATTTACTAATGTACAAAAACAATACATACCTCGAAGAAAATCTGTTCTTTGGAAAGTTGTACTGTTTATTCTATGGTCAAGAAAGTCCTTGTCTGGAACTAAATTGTAATCAAGCAAGTAAATGGAATGTGATTTTGGCACATCATATATTTGATCTTGGGCACGACTGCACATTACAAAAGTGAATAAGCAGTTGAAACAGGCTAATTTTGCTCTATTCTCTTCTGTTTTTTACTTAGCAGAAAATCATGCTGCTAATTCAAGGTCTCAAGCTTGATGACAAGGCAGAATTTGTTTATATGAAGATTATTGTAGGCTGGCAATTGTGCATGTATCACTTAAGATTTTTGTGTGACTTTTACTTCATTAAAGTACCATTTTAACTCGGAATGTAAAAATCACAATGATTGAACTTTCATTTTAGAAAGCAGAACATATAATTTGTTAAGATATACTGGAACAGAGAGCAAGGCAGAATCATAGAAGCATAGAGTCATAGAATCGTTCAGGTTGGAAAAGACTTTAAAGATCATCAAGTCCAATCATTATCTAACCATACTACTCTTACTCTAACAACCCTCTGCTAAGTCATGTCCCTGAGCAAATGAAGAATGAAGAAATCACCTTACAATCAATGCAGATAAAATATATGCTTCAGCATGGGGGAGATCTTACAGACCACCAAAAGAGAAGTAGTCTGATTTCTGTCAGTTCACAGCAGAAACATGGAATGCCCTCTCTAAGCAGAAGGAGCCAGAACATGATCCTAGGAGCATCAGGAACCCTTTTCTGTAACTGGGGGACAGTTCTTTCTCCTGAAAGCAGATTGTGGCCCTACAGGCCCCACCATCAGTATGCTTCCTGGTCATTCATGTTTCCCATTTCTCCCAGCCACATCCTGCTGGGAAGCCTGGGGTGGGTGGATGCCAGCTAACTGTTTCTTTGGAGTGTCTCCAGGTCTGTACAGACCTCCAGTGGATGTGCTCAAGTATAATGTTCAAATTTTCTTCCTATATCCCATGGAATAAATACCTCCCTTTGACACAGAAGATGATGCTGCAGTTTAACAGCCTACCAACAGAAGGTAAAGACATTGCACTGGGCAGTAGCTGGGTCCTGAGAATGAGAGCCCTTAAAAAACACTGCCTTGTGTGTTTACCTTAAAGGGAGCTCAACAGACTAACATCAAGACTTCAGGGCTTTGGACCGGTCAGCCAGCACCTTGATCTTTCTCCAAACTGGGAGAATCAATAGGATTTTACACAAGGTAAATACTCATTCACTGCCTCCACAAATTTTGTTTTAGCTCTTATCTTTAAAAATGTAAAACTGTACGCCCATGATCAAAGTCAGGCAGAAACTTGCAAGAGGAGAATGCAGCACCCCAGGTGTGCTGGACAGGACACCAAGTGCTATACTCTCTCTGGTACAATACTTGCTGCCAGTAGTCATAGTTAATTTATTACTTTGTAGACGCATGGACATACTAGAATCATAGAATCATTGAACCATTTGAGTTGTAAGGGACCTTTAAAGGTCATCTAGTCCATTTCCCCTGGACAATGAAGAGGGACACCCCAGCTAGACCAGGTTGCTCAGAGCCCCAGCTACCCTGACCCTGAATGCCTCAAGGGAAGGGGCATCCACCACCTCTCTGGGCAACCTGCACAAGTGCCTCAACACTGTAAACAACTTTCTCCTTATATCCAAACTAAATCTTTCATGTGCCTTAGCATAGCTTCCAGCAGGATCTGCTCCAGAATCTTCCCCGACATGGAGGTGAGGCTGATAGGCCGGTAGTTCCCAGGCTCATCCTTTCTACTCTTCTTAAGAATGGATTCTAAATTTTTTTTTTTTTTTTTTTTTCCAGTCACCCTTTTTTTAATATCTTGTATTTATCAAAATCATGGATTGTTTTATATCCTGACATCTTTGCCAATGCAGTTCTGACTACATTCTGCATTACATCAGCTTAGCCAGTGAAAAAATAACATATGCAGGAATCTAACACTATAAAATAACATTTTCCTTGCCTTCAAACATACCAAATATTTGTAAAAGGTAATATGAACAATGAAATATGTTTTTGAAAGACCCTTCCCACAGAGAAAATGAGTAGGCAAGATGCTGTCTTTACGAATGTTATTATTGTATTAACCCATAATTATTTTAGTTCTATTACTTTCCAAAATCTCTGATCCAACCATTAAGTTGATTATACATGCCTTTATAACATACAGTACACTACTGATAAAATCTAAAGCCAAAATGAGTTGAACAATTTTCCTTTTGACAGAAAAACTGAGTAGGACCATAATAACTGAGGGGTATAAAAGAGTTTTGCATCTTCCTGTGCAAGGAAGCCTGCCTTTGACAGGCCTTATCCTCCCACTCTCATGCACTGTCTTCCAGTGGGCCAGCAGTGATGCTCACTGCCACAGCAATCACAGCCACAGTCAGTCATCTTTTCCCCAGACTGATCTTTCAAAGTATGTCCCTGAAGGAGATGTCTTCAAACAGCTTAGTCAGGCTTGAATTTAGCAACTCACTTTTTGACCCTGGAACAAGGAAAATTGGAGTCAGCAAGTCTGCAGTGACCATGTTCCCACTGACTTCTTTGCTTTAAGCAACGTCATTGGCAGCATGATGCTTGAGTTACTTAATCATGACATTAGAACATCTCTCCTCAGCTGCCATCCAAAAGGACCACAGCTGATCTAGCTGTTGCCTTACTTGCTTTCTCTAGAGTTGAAACAGTAATTTAGGCCTTTCTTATTTTTTGGCATTAGATATAGTAGCACTTCAGAAAAGATTTTCATTCTCTGGCAGAAGCACAGTATATCAACAGGCCAATTTCTTCTCCTCACAGATTGCTTTATACTCAATTAAAAATAGGATTTTTATGGATAAAATATCTTTTTGGAGCAAGGGCTTTTGGTTCTAGTGACTATTCTCTTCTGCTGTTATTCCCTGTGACTGCAGCCAAATGCAAATCCTACAGCCAAGCACAAGCTGTCCCTCTGTTGTCACTGTGCCCCTGATGTTTGGAGCTGTGCTACTGCCCAGCACTGCAGCACATGTGCCCACACAATCGCTGCCAGCATCCAGCCAACCGGGAAATTAAAGACAAGGCTGTGACTCAGCAAAACATTAATCAAGCCATGAGGGTATATGAGAGCAAAGCAAAGAGTAAACCTGAAAGCCAAGGCAATAAGCATCCAAGAAAGCCACCACCTTTCTGCAGAAGGATATTCTTCATTAAAATGGCATAATTCACCATCAGTTGTTAAAACAGTGAAAATAAGAAGTTATCAACACGTCACTGTCTGAGAGGTTACTGCTTATTTCTTTCTTGCTACGTGCACAATAAATTTAAAAAGGATAACAGCAGCATTAGCACTTGGTCTTGCACTGTATTAGTCCTGCCAGCCTCACATCTGTCTCCCTAAATGTTTTTTAGTGCACAGGCTTTACATGAGCTTGGCTTTGGCTAGATTGCCAGCTGCCCTGTGAAATCACCAGGTCAGACTTCAGCTAACTCCTGAATTGGGATCACTTCTAGGCAGCATGAAAATTTCAGCCTTCCCATTTTGGGCCAGCTTACCAAAGAAGAAGAAGGGAATGATGGTGAGCGTGTTCGTCCTGCCTCTCACAGGTGAGTTAACACCATGTTCTGCACGCACATGGGCCTTGGAGGCAGCAAAGTAGAAATGTTTATGATATTTAGGAGCTTGAGGACCCACAGAAGACAAGAGGATTTCCAGCCACACTGGGAGGGTGCCTGGCCAGGCCAGCTTGCTGTCCCCAGCCATCACCCCCTTACCCTGCTTCCTCCTGCCAAGATCCATAGGTACACAGACCTCACCTCACATAGCAAAACAAGTGAACTTACTCCCATGCAGCATCTAATTAGTCTCAGGGGAGAGTGAATCTCAAAATGTCATCTTCTGCAAGCCACGCTGACCTGTATCAACCAAGGATCTGCCTTCTAAAGGCTCTCAAGGGAACGTTAATTGGATTAGCATATGACCTCCTCCATCACAGCTGCCTATTCAAGGGTAACTGTATGGTAAGGGGTGAACAGGGATGTTAGCACTAAGTTAAAAACATGAGGTACAGCAATGTCTAAGCATTATACATTATGACATTTCTCTTTCACAGTACCCAAGTCAGAAACAGGGAACCCACTGCATGTCAATGTTGTTTCCCACCTCAGTATAGGGCTGCCTGTAATGCTGAGCACATTACTCCCGTTTTTGCTCACTTGCTCACTGTTTTGAGTGATTAGTTTTGTTTAGAGTTCTGAGCAATAAACTCCAAGATGAGAGAAACCATGTAGGCTAGCCAAAAAGGGCAAAAGAAAACTAAGGCATGAACACAACATTTACAAAATCTACTTTTTTAATTACTTTTTAAAATTATTTTTAGAACTTAATTTTCAGGATAAGAGTCTTAGACATCCCCCATGCCACATCTTGGTGTCCCATGGCTTGTACAGGCCTCCATTCACATTACCAGTGGATGTAGCTAGAGACCCAAGCCAACAGAAATTGCAGAAATCCACTGCCTAGCTTCAGACTCTGCTTGCCAGCTGTGTCTCTTTGGATAACAGCTCCTCAGAATTGGCCAACCCATTGCATTTCGCTGCTGCCAATGTGCGTAGCCGTGACCACCCCTGAGTTGTGCTCAGAAGTATTAAAAAAGGACTCTGTTGCTGCAGTTCTCTCCTTGCCAGGAGGTGGTGTAAGCAATCATACTCTTGCTGTAGCATCTCACATACTTCTAGCTGCAAAGCAGTGCCATAGTTTCTTTACAGTTTCTTCAAAAGGCAGGCAGCAGAGCTGAGTTGTCCCTGCATCCTTCTCTACTCATCACCCACTCCAAGTGATAGAATGGAGAGAGGGGAAAAGAAAGCTGCTTCTCTCTTCCATATCTGCACTAGATCCCTGGTGTGCTGCTAAATGGCTGCTTGATGTGCCCACAGTGTGTGGCTTTCACTTTACAATGAGAGACAAAACTAAATCAAAGGGCCCAGAAATAGAACTGAATCTCCCAAAAGTTTGGAACATGATGGTACGTGGAGGCTTTCTGCTGTGATACCACAAGGCTGATGGTGCTCTGCTGCAAGCTAAAACTGCAGAGGTTGTCAAGTTCCATCCTAGTTGTGATCAGTTGCTTTTGCAGGTATGACAGTCTCTTCATGGACCAGAGAAGTGAAGGAAAAGATGCAACACAAAGAAAGTAAGTGAAAGATAGAGGGGAAAAGATCTTGAGTGCCCTCAGCAGAAAAATTAAAACAGATGGCGAGATCTAGAGGGGTGGAAGGTAGAGATAATCACAAGGACTGCAACAGCAAACCAAGAGCCTGGCTACTATCAGATAACTATTGAAGCAGAAGGGCTGGTCTAAAACCAGTGACATACTGATTAAGGCTGAGGTCTCTAAAAGCAATGCCTTGTTGACACTTTCATATGAAACACAGAGATGGAGACCATCCAGAAAGAAAATAGGTGCTTTTGATAGCCTCCATTTAAAAGAATTTGTGGAGTTAGTTTTCAGAAAAGAGTAAATTTATTTCTTCACTACTATGGGAATTTATCTGGGATCTGAAGAGACAGATGGAACTGAATTTGGCGAGGGACTGAAAAATAACAAGAATGGGTTCTTCAGATACATTGCTATAGAGACAAGCCAAAAGGAGCGTAGCCTCTCTGATAAATGAGAAGGTAAATCTCATTTCAGCAGACACAGAGAAGTCTAACGTACTCAACAAGCTTTTTGCTTCAGTTTTCCCTGGCAGTCAGGCTTCTCACACCTCCTGTATCCCTGGACCTCCAGGCAGCAGTTGAGTGAGCAAAATCCCTCCCACTGTAAGAGCAAAGTAAGTTTGAGACCACCTCGTCTAACTGAATGTGCTCAAGTCTATGGAAGCCTGATGACATGCATCCAAGGGTCCTGAAAGAAGTGGCTGATGTGGTTGCCAAGCCATTTTTTATCATTTGAAAATTCGTGGCTACCAGACAAAGTCTCTGGTGACTGGAAAAAGGGAAACATCACTCCCATTTTCAAGAAAGGGAGAAAGGAATACCTGAGAACTTCAAACCAGTAAGCCTTAAATTGTGCCTGGGAATATCACGGAGCAGAACCTTCTGAAAGAGATGTTAAGGCACATGTGAGATATGAACGTGATCTGTATCCCATCCTTATCTCTAAATTGGAAAGATACAGATTTGAAAGGCAGACTATTCAATGGATAAAGAATTGATTGGATGTTCACAGCTAAAAGGTTGTGGTCAGCAGCTCTGTGTCTAGGCGGAGGACAGTCATGAATGTTGTCTACTGTCTTGGGACTGGCACTCTTCAATATCTTTATCAGTGACATAGATGGTGGGATTGATAGTATCCTCAGCAGTTTGTTGATGACACCAAGCTGAGCGATGCAGCTGATACAATAGAAGGGAGTGACACCATCCAAGCTGGACCTGGACAGGCTAGAAAAGTGGGTCCATAAGAACTGAATGAGGTTCTATAAGGCCAAGTGCAAGGTGTCACACATGCTGGGGCAATCCCAGATACAGATACACATACAGACTGGGAGAAGAAGTGTTTGAGAGCAGTCCTACAGAGAATGACTTAGGTTTCATGGTAGATGAAAAGCTTAACGTGAGCCAGCAGAGTGCTCTTGCAGCCTGGAAGGCCAACTGTTTCTTGGGCTGCATCAAAAGAGAGGTGGCCAGCCAGAAGAAGAAGGTGATTGTACCCTTCTGCTCTGCTCTCATGAGGACCCAGTGAGAGTACTGCATCCAGACCTGAGGCCTTCAGCACAGGAAAGATGAGGAGCTGTTGGAATGGATCTAGAGGAGCATCTTGAAGATGATCAGAAAGCTGGAGCACCTCTTTTATAGAGACAGGGTGAGAGAGTTGCACTTGTTCAACCTGGAGAAGAGAAAGATCCAAGGAAAACCTCATTGCAGCTTTCCAGTATTTAAAGGGAGTTTAAAAACAAGAGGGAAAACAACGTTTTGCACAGATGGGTAATGATAGGACAAGGGGCAATGGCTTTAAACTAAAAGGGGAGATTTAGATTAGATTTCAGGGGAAAACAATTTAGGGAGAGAATGCTGAGGTACTGGAACAGGCAGCCCAGAGGGGCTGTGGATGCCCCATCCCTGAGTCCAGCTTGGATGGCATCCTGGGCAGCATGATCCAGTGGCTGGTAACCCTGTCCTTAGCAAGGTTGTTGAATCTCATTGGTCTTTAAGGCCCTTCCAACTCAAGTCATTCTATGATTCTATGATAATGGCCACTTATTAGCATAGATGCACAAAATCCCTCACTAAAGACATGCCCACTCCCAAACGCCTGTACTCCCAAGCTCAGCAGATGCTTTTTTCCTCAAAAATTGAAGTCTCAGAGCATTAACAACAATGAATCGCTGGGGCCTCATTTAAATTATGAGTCAGGGTGATTTTTATGTGAATCCTGCCCTCTGTTGATGCACTTGAAACACTTCATGAAGTCTCTGGGGCTAGCTGAATTGTGGCTGCTTTTTAAAATTGTTTCTCATTTAGGAAAGGGTTGGTTGACTGGTTTCTTTTGTTTCTTAAAGGTAGACTTTCAGTGAGCCTGTAAAAGACATCTGACAAGGCTGCAGCAGGAATGTGCTGATTTTAAAAAAGATTACCTTGTTACTGTTTTTGAATAAAGGAAACTTTTCTATAAAAAATGTGAACTTCCTGAAGTGTCTGGATTTCATCATTGTTCCTTCAGACAGTTGTCCTCCCCAGATCATAATTCTGTCAAGAATTTTGTCCCAAAATAAACCAGACGAGGCTATGAAATCATACATGTCTTACCAAATGACTTCTTCCTTCAACAGTTTTCTTAAGGCAAGGATCTCCAAGCAAGTGTGTTATCTCCCTAGCATTTTTCATTCTGCTAACCAGGAATGCATGACTCTGGCTTGCCTTATACCAGACATACCACTGCACCACCTGTACAGCCCTTCCACACACTCTTTCTGGCTTTCCTTTCTCTAGCCTTTTCTATCCAGACCCTGGTACTGTTTTCACTATAAGATTTTTAGTGTAATTAATATCAAGCCTTTCTGAAGTCTCACTTCTTGTAGACAACATCCTCTTTTGTAGAGGATCCCTTCATTCTACTTCACACTATGATTTTCTTTCCAGCTTTTTCCCAAGTTTGTCACACTTGTAGCTGTAAGTTACCTTCCCAACAGACAGCCATCTCATGTTATCTCATATACTCTTATTAGCAAAAATAATTGTTTCAGGCACAGAGATGAAACCTTTCCTTCATTCCATTCCAAGCAAACTGGCTACAAGGTATGCTCACAGACAGCGCGCTTGCATGGCTAAAATTTGAGGAGTTCTATGCAGGCTTGCTATTTCCACCTCACATGTGCATAAGATATTTCTTATCAGAGACTGAGACATTCATTCAATGTGAAATAAAGCTGCTGTGGTTCAAACTCAAAGCCAAGGATTCTGGCATCTACCCAATAACAATACTGGCTGATGGTCAACAGAAAGGCAAAAGTCTTGCAAGGGTCCATGAAGTTTGGAAAATGTTTATTAAATGCAGAAGTTAAGATTTTAAGTTGATGCATTTAGGCTGACCCCTTGTTTGCTTTGCTGCTAGTGCCGAGCAAGTCAAAGCAGCGCGCCAGGCAGCAGTGGCTTTCCCAAGACTCACCTTTATCTACCCAGAGAAAACACCATCTACTGCCCAAAGGTGAGTGTCTAGAAGGATTTTAAGAGGGTGTACTAATGTCTTCACATCCTTCCCTTCTTCCCCTCTGCATCCTGGGGCAGCTGGGGCTGCTGATAGACAGCCTGGGGCCCTGTCCTACTCATCTTGCTTAGACAAGAAACATCCAGCATGACTAACACAAAGAGAGCAGACAACTTCAACTCGTATTCTTGCAGATTTATCATAGCCCAAAGGAAAAATGAATGCTGATTCCCAGCCCTTAGAGACTGCAAAGCATACATACATATTTATGCTAGATCACTGAGTTACATTCAAGAGAATTGTACACTGTGATGATAGCTTCATTTGGCACATACAGTGAAATCTAAGTGAACAGTTCACCGTTACAATGAGACACTGCAATGCCACTGAAAGTCCCATTGGGAAGGGACCTGCTATAATAATAGAAACTACCTATGGTATCATGGGCACTGTTGTCAGAAGTGGCATAGGAGCTCTGCAGGAAGGGACTTGCTCGTAGTAGTCAATATTAGACAAAATTTCTTGGCTTCTTACTCATCTCATTAAGAAAGTTTATATAAAAATTTATAAGATCAAACAACAAAAACTATCAATTATTATTGCAGAGCTCAGATTCTTGTTCAGAATAGGTGTCTACATGCTATTGTGCACAATGAAGTACATAAGCTGTGTATTTATGTAACATTTCTGTAGCAGTGCCTCACAAACGCACATACTGCTTTATTTTCAAGAACTTGACATAACAATAATAATTTGGGAGAGGGTATGGTAGAGATAAAACAGACTTCCTTTATGACTTTACTCAAGAAGACAAAGTTCTCCCATATTTTGTAATATGTTTAATCTTAGCAAACTAAAATCACCACTGGTAATCTAAAGGTCTCATAAAAAATGTATCATCACCTAACAATCTACTTCACTGACTTATTTATTAGAGTTTTAGACTGGAAGAAGCATGTGGAGGTCTCTCATCAATTCTGCTGAATACAATTCTGACTCAGTAGCCAGTAAATTTGAACATATTATCCCACTCTTCTACATAGGGGGGGATTACCTAAGTGAAATGCTTATTGAGAGGAAACACCTTTTCATTTGTCTAAGGATGCATTTTCAGCCTCATGTTCTGATTACTCTTACGGGAAATTTGATTTCAAAAATCAATTACATTCATCTATAGCCACCATTCCAATTCTGGATGCAATACCCGTAGGGAGTGAAACTGTAATTTGTGCCACTTCTGTCTCAGTCAGACACCAAACTGATTTTCTCTGCAGATAGAGTTTGTGAGGTTGCCACGCCGAGGAGATGTGGTTGTGTTGGGAAAAAAAAAGGATTCTTCCACTTTCAGGGATTTTTTTCAGTGCAGCTTGTGCTTTCTTTACATATATACTGACCCTAGTTAGCTGCTGCATGCCTCAGGGGAAATATATTAGGGGAAAAATCTTTAATTTATAAGCCTTTTGAAGAAAGGACTGCCCTTCTCGTATTTCCCATACAGCACTAGGTAGGCTGTCAGCTCCTACACAAGTGGCAGTTGTATTTCTAGGCACATATAAGAAAGCTCTTTTGCTTTGCACTCAGAGCCATTCTTCATTCAGAAGAAATCCCTGTAATTTTAACATTGGTTATTAGCGTGGGCCTCTTCCCACGCTTCACTTAGAACAGATGAGAGCTGGAGCTGTAACTGGTGCTGACAGGGCTGTAAATACCACAAACATAAATTCAAATTCTCTATTTTTCCTTGGATATCTACACAAAAGAAAGAAAAAAAAATTAAAAGGAAATAAACACTGACAATATTGCTAGCAGCCATTGCTGTGATGAGGTTGTACTTTTCCTTGCAAAAGCCTGATGTGTCTTGGAAATGACAGTGATATACACACCCATGCCCTTAGATACACACAATAGACAAATGGAAGTGCTAACAATTCTCTTAAAATGGGCACTATTGCATTGCAGTTTCTTTTTTAGCTCCTCCTTTTAATTAAGCTTCATTAAAGGCATCATAGATGAATATCAAAGATAACCACTACACGACAATGCAGCATAGACAGCAAGATAAGCAACATTTCAAAAGAGGTGTTTTTTTCACATTTCCATTTACTAATATTTTGCAGTACAAATGTCTTGTTGAACAACAGATGTGCCAGTGGCTGAGCCTTTTTTTCTCAAGGTATGCAGAGATCTTGAAGAAGTTTTAAAAAAAAAAGTTAAATTCAGAACATTGCACTAAAAACCCACAGAGATAATTTGCTTTGGGATTTGATCTCGGTTTGCACTTGAGACTGGCCTCTAACCAAAAGGTCTGCTTCTTTCTGGCTGGCCTTCATAGCAGAAATTTTTCCGTATCAGATTTGGTCAAACAGTACTGGACAGATTGCCCAAAGAGGCTGTGAGATGTCCATCCATGGAGAGGTCTGGAGCAACCCATTCTCCATGGATGTGCCTTGCACAGGGGTCGGGTTGCAGACCCCTTTGGATCATCAGTCTGAAGTATGCTGTAGCTCCAGCTCCTCCTTTAACTTCCCCACATTTCTCCAGGCCATTTTTCTGACTTGATTATTAAGTTACCTTCTGTTGTGTCCCGTGACACTAACTGAAATGAGCATCCCTGGTACTCCCAATGTGCCAGGGAGGATGTCCCATTAGCACGTGTTCAATCATTTCATGGCAAAGGCACACTAAAGTCCCCCTGTTGTCAGTTCTTCAATCAATACCAACAAGACAAACTTCAGGACTGGTGGACAGAGATAAGAAAAAACACAGTTTCTTTTCTGAATTTTGGGAGAGGTTGTTTGCTTTGTTTTTTAAGAACAAACATTTACTCACTGGATTTGGAGCTCCTAAATTTCAAAGAAGAAAATATAATCTCAGGCTTTAATGGTCCGGGAACTGAGCTTACTCCTTGCTCTCTTCTTGGTCAAAGCCCAAGCTGGGGCTAAGGGCAAGAAGCCACATACTGCTGAGACCCAAGGGCCACAGATCTCTTGTGCTCATTCCTCTCCTTTGTTAAACTTCAAGTGCTTTAGCACACTCACCCTGAAACTGTGGAAGCTGTTGGAAGCTGAAATGCCCTTTTCTTTCCAACAGACTGTTTTCCCTGATCTCCACCTCCCCCCAGAATCCTCCGCTTCTCCAATCTCCATGACCTCACCACCACGTCTACCACCTGAGATGTTGCTACATGGTATGCTTTACTTTGCAGAGCTTCAAGAGCTTTTCTTTTTAGCCAATATCTCTGGTTATTCCTCTTTGCCTTTGCTTTCCATAAACTTCCTCAGTCCCTTTTAGAAAGTCACTGTGACCAGAAGTGCAGACAGTGCTTGAGGTGAAGCTGTGCCACTCAATGCTGTTACTGAACTGAGGCCTTTTCAAAAATGATCTTCCAGATCACCTTACTATCTACTATACCCTTGGGACCACTGAAAGCTATGGAGCAGATGTTCCAGCAAGCTGCCCACAGTGATGCTTAACTCAGAAAACAGTAATTATATTCCAGCTGCATGAAAAACGCCTAGCAATTAGCTATGACAGCGCTGTGTGGATGAAAGTAATTGAGGCTTATTATGATGTTTGCTTAGTTTTCCTAAACTGTCAGTCAAGTCATGAGTAAGAGGAAAAATCAGCTTGCTTTAAAACATCCAGTTCATTTTCTATGCAGGATTTAATAAACAATCAGCACGAAAAATGCATTTCTTAACTTTCTCAAGCTTTAAAAGTACAAAATGAGAATGAATATCCCAGGCACTAGACTTGGAAAAGGAGACTGAGTAGTTCCAGAAATGTGTATTATTTGTTGGAGGTTTTTATATATTTAGGGGCAACATAAATATCTGCAGATCTGTTTTGTCCTGGTATGGATCAGACGCATAACACTGATGCTATTTTTATATGCTTGCAGCAATTATTCAATTTGCAGTTGCTATCTGAGAAAACATATTTTGATAGTTGTAATATCAGGAGGCATTTTAAAGTGGCTTACAATGGCCAATTGTTAAGATATATTTTAAAATGAAGAGTTATTGTTCAGTAGTATAACATGAGACCCGCAGCAGTCATGTTAAAAATGTTCTCTAACATGAACACTAGTCTGCTAATAAAATGGCTGTTGAATCCTTCCCATGCTGCTTATTTAGGCATCTTATGGAAGGGATGTTTTGCTGTTTCTGCACGCTTACACAGAAACTAGACTTATGGCTCCCCTTGACTTCTTTGATTGTTTGGCTTCAGAGCTAAAATCTATAATGTATAGAATTAATTCTATTTATTGAAATCTCATCAATAACTGAATCCAAATAAGGCTTCAGAACTGCTGGAGCAGCAGTTAAGTAGAGACAGCTCTGTTAAATAAATTGGATGCAGCTGGAGAGAAAGTACATCTCAGTATCACAGTCTGAGCAGAGGTATCTTGGTGCAAAGCAACACTACCTCACAATATTACACAAGCCAGATAACAAGTTTCTCCGGTGGGATGTAATCGGTGACATCAGGGGATAGTGGTCAAAAATTCTTCAGCTAATTTTTTCCATATCTACAGCAAATGATGACAGGAGCAGAAGATAATAAGTTCCAGTTTCATCAGTTCTGTGCATGCAATTATTGCAAAAAAGGACCAAGTCTTTCAAGATCTTAACTGAGGAGTATTACCATTGCATTTCCTACCCCTTTGATTATGGATTATTTTGTCTTTCCAAAATAGAAGTGTCTGTTGAGAACTGTACCTTAGAAAAACATACGAGGACTATACCACTCATGTACAAAAATCCTGTATATAAACCAGAGGGACTGGAAAAAAAAGATTAATTCTGGTTTCCACATCACAGACCTGCAGACAGAGCCCTTAGTTAAGATGAAAGCTGTTACAGCTGTCTCCAACTGTGCCTTATGTTTTTTTTTTGTTTTTTTTTTCTAACATATTCAGTAGTCAGGGTGCTTACTATCATTAGGCACAGTGTAATAACAGAAGTGTAACACAGTACGTATTCACTGGAGAGGTATCCAAATTACCTAGGAGCAGTGCAATATTTGGATGGCTTTATTTTAAACAATTGTTTTATGATCTGACATTTTAAACAGCAATGGTAGAATTATTTGAGTCACCTACAGTTGCCCTTCAGTGAGAGTTACTGATGACATAAAAGCTGGTAGCCCTGGCAGAAGCCTGCAGGGAACCACAAGAAAAGAAAGTGAACACCTCTATGGACCTGAAATACACTTTTGGTATCTGCCATGCTAAAGGAAAGTTGTGGAAACAAATGGTTTCGTGATGTCTAGACCTGCAGTGTTGGCCAGATGGCAAATGCTCAACTGAACAAGAATTGGTTAGAAGCTACCAGTCTCCCAGATCAGCATGATGATTTTTTGGAATTCCTGAAAAGGTTTATTTGGATGAGGGGAACCATCTCTCTGCCCAGGTTTTAAAAATGTTACATGAAACACTTGGCATCACCCAACAACTGCATGAGCCTATCACCCACAGCCATCAGAGAAAACTGAAAAAATGAGTAAAAGCATCAAAAAAGGCAGGTCCAAAATTTGTGCAGAAAGTAGTCTGAAGTGGCTGGTGCCACCTCTGAATAACTCAGTATGTATTTGAAATACAGAAGTACATAAAATCCTCCCTGTACCAAGTTCAACTACAACAACCAGTGCCTTTGGGAAGGAAAATGCACCCCTATAAACTAGGAGATTACGTACGGATACAAGTACATCAAAAGAAAAAACAGCTAAGCCCTAAGGGGGGAAAGGTGGTTTTTTTTTTTGTTTTTTTTTTGTTTTTTTTTTTTTATGTTGTTGTTTTGTTTTGTTTTGTTTGTTTTTCATTATTAACCTCCTTTTCTGCAGCACATGTAAAAGAGAAAAATACTTCACTCTTCAGAGGCCCTAAACAGCTTGGCTCCTGGGGCAGGGGGTGCTCCAATCTGCTTGTTTAATGCTGCCTCCTTGATGGCAAGGACCTGCCCTGTCCCTCACAGCTCTGCCTGTGCTGCAAACACTGTGCCTGGCTGGATGGGAGTACAGAGCCCAGTGGAAGAGGTGCAGAGAGCCAGCTGAGATCAAGGGATCAGCTCAATGGAAACAAGTCCTAGGAAACAAGTACCAGCTCTGAGACATCAGTGGGATGAAGCAGACAATGCATGCTGAATTATTATCCCAAGACACAAGGCACCTAGCTATGAGTCTGGGATTCTCCAGTTTTACTGCAGCTCTTTACTGACCACTGCTACATGGCCAGCTGGGGGAACTGTATCCAGGGGCATCTTAAACAGTCTTGTTTCAGCCGGTTCCTGTCCATTTGCTTTCCTGGTACTCATCCAGAAGAAACTTCACCTCAAACATTTGCAGACAGCATGTTTTGAACTACTCCTTAATTTAATTGTTGAATAGAATTGAATTTCCATGGAAATGACATCATGGCAGACGAAAAGAGATCACTGAGCAGCATAAAGAAAAGAATGACAACACTGCCAAGTAAGATGAGTTCCCGTAAGAGATGGCTGCATCTATTTTAAAGCCTTAAAAAATGTTAAAAAATAAATATAACAAAGTGTGTGATCAGGATCTTCCATGTCAAGTCCCACTCTTGCAGGTGATGGCAGGCAAACAGTAGGTCCTACCACAAAGAGATTTTCCCTCTCCCAAGCCTTTCCTGCCAGAGCCTGAAGATTGTCTGAGCTCACAGCCCCTCAGCTGCTGAAGGCTAGGAGGCTGCAGAGTTCTTTGCTGGTAAAGTGCCAAGGCCCTGCTGTTTAACAGACTTCTCCATTTCCAGTAGGCCCAAGAAAATTACCCTACATGGCAAAAAAGCTGTTGCTTTCTTCTTCTATTATTCTCAGCAGTGCTGGAGATCATACACAACTCATTTGCAAAAAGACCACAGATCTCAGCTCAACACATAATAAAATAGTTAGGGAAATTCAGTTATTCCAGACATGGAGTAGAAGCCTCACCATATGCCACAGAGGTAGCAATCAGCTTGTTCAAACGCCTATTGCACTAAGAAATTTTGCAATTAAGAGTTTACAAATCAAGCCTTCAACAAAGCACATCAGTCACTGTTGCACAAGGAGAGGGAGATGGCACTGCTGCCTTTAACCAGGCAGGTCACTGTGACCTCAAATGACATCCAAATGATTGCCATAATCTTTGAGAGGACAGCTTCTGGAGCTAATCTTAGCTCAGATCTCTGTATCAGTGGCAAGATGATCTTATAAGAGTTGCTGTTATGTAGAGATGATCAAGATGCCTGTAGAGGTCATTGACAAAGAAACTAGAAATGTTTCCCAATTAACATATTTTATATATAAGTACAGCAAAACACAGAAATATATAAGTGTGATACTTCACTGGTGATTAATGCACCCAATAACCCTTTTGAATCCAACAAGTACATGCCTAAGGGATGGTCCTCAATGGTGGAAGAGATAAAATAGTGGCAATTGGCTCTTCTCTGTTCTTTTTAAGTCTTTTATAATGTTACGCTACCTGAACATTAGATCCTAAGTAAGTACACAGGTATTGCATGATACTTCTTATTAAAATATTTAACACTGAAATCATCCTAGTTTTAGACCACCTTAACTTAGTTCTTAATTAAAGGTTTCACATAATCAGTAACTTCAACAAATGAGGAACTGAGGAAACCAGCTTCTGTCCCCTGCCTCCATTCTCCTGTCCAAGTGAAGCCAAAGAGAACTGTGGGCAGCAATGCTTCATGCCTTTCTGCTCTCCCTGAAAGGCACACTTCTTTGCCTTGTTTTTGCTCTTGCAAAACACACAACTAGGTGTGTGCTCAGAAAAAACAAAAGCCATAAATCACATCATGGAGAACTGTCCACCAGGATGGAGTGACAGGATGACAAACATTAATCTTGCAGTGTAACATACATAATATGTGCCACATCGTGAACTGTGTGAAGAACCATTCCTCTTCAGGCCAAGGTCTTTGGGAGGCAGGATGTTCTCATACAGAAGATTTGGGGAGAGCCTGTGTGTAATTCTGTCTTGCATCCACAGGTGTCAGTGAAGGACTAGAAGCACTTCTGAGTGGTCTGTAGCAAAAGATCACAGAACTGGGTAGCAATGTTCCCAGACTGCAGTGCCACCATTGCAGGATAAAACACAGTGTCAAAAGGCACAGCTTACTGGCAAGCTCAGAAAAGGCCACTCCTGATATGCGCAGGCCTGCACACGTCAGTAAAGCAGTTCTCTTCTATACCAACTCTGCTGCCACAAAACCTGATCTGATTTCTCTTTCTTCCTCTGGAGAGATTCCTCCAGTTTCCCCATCCTGCAGCTTCTTTCAGGTGTTAAACCCTCTGTGTGTTTTCTTTTCTCTCCACTGGGCATGCAGGGGACTTTTCTCCTCCAAGCTCACCTCCTCCACCTGTGATGATAATTCTTGCCTTGTCTGTGCTTTTCTACACATACCCATCAGGCTTCTACTCTGTAACTGGAACAACTGGGGAAAGGACAGAAGGCACTTTCTGCCCTCAGTGTCTCCATGTTGCTGTCAGAGGACTGCAGTGATGTGCTGTGGCCTGGCATGATTTACCCTGGAGCTATGCAGAGGAAAAGAATAGGGTGCAGCTGGAGGTGAGGCAAGCATATGGGCTGCTGCTCATGTGAACTGATGCACAGCAAGACAGGGTGCAATCCATGCTGAAAAATATTAAAATTTTCCAAAGAAAATTAACATTTTTTAAATAGTTCTATTTTCCATCGAATGTAAGCAAGTGAAGAACAATGTTATGCTAACTGCTGCATCTTTTCAAAACTTCTCATTACTTCCAGCTGCTCAGAAATACTTCAGAAGTCTCTGGAAGAGCTACCAGAGACTCAATTAGCATCACAGTCTGTACAGGTTTGCACTAGTTTATTATAACTGAATCAGTGTCATGCTTTGCAATATACTGGTTACAGAAAGTCTCTCCAGTTGCTAGTCTCCACCATCATCCATAGTCTCCACCAACATCCATAGCAAGCATTGTAATCTACACAGTGATTAAGGTCTCTGAAGCTGACACAAGCTACAATTATTCTGTTGGCCTATTCCACTGAGTTGACTTGTTTTTTGATGATTCCATAGAACCAATATTTGGAGGAAAAATCATAGAATCATAGAATTGGCTGGGTTAAAAAGGACCACAATGATCATCAAGTTCAACCCCCCTGCTATGTGCAGGGTCACCAACCACCAGACCAGGCTGCCCACAGCCACATCCTTGGCCTTGAATGCCTCCAGGGATGAGGCATACACAGCCTCCTTGGGCAGCCTGTTCCAGTGTATCACCACTCCATCAGTGAAAATCTTCCTTTTAATATCTAACTTAAACCTCCCTTGTCTGAGTTTAAAACCATTCCCCCTTGTCCTATCACTATCAACTCATGGAAACAGTTGTTCCCCATCTTGTTTATACGTTCCCTTCAAGTTCTTCCCTTCAAGGAAGGCCACAATGAGGTCTCCCTGCAGCCTTCCCCGAGCTAAACAAGCCCAGTTCCCTCAACCTTTCTTTAGTTTTCATTAAATCTGGTATCATCCTTGTTAATCTTCCAGACTTATCCCTAGTATGTGGATTGGCACTGAAGACAGTGAAAAATCATTTATGTAATGTTATAACTGATGGAAGGTGAGGCGGGAGAGGGGGAGGAGAAATCATCATCATTCAAACCGTCTTACTTCTTTCTGTGCCCAAGGCAAACTTCTGCAAGTCCTTGAATAGGTATGTTCTGTATAACCTAAACCATGGTGTAGGTCATCTGCCTGTTTAAAGTTGTTCCTGAGTCATGTACTGACTTCACAGAATCATAGAATCACAGAATATCCCAAGTTAGAAAGGACCCACAGGGAACAACAAGTTCAACCACTGGCTCCACACAGGACCACCCAAAATCCAAACCCTATATCTGAGTGTAGTATCCAAATGAACTCAGGTACTTGGGGTCCTGGGCAGCCTGTTCCAGGCCCCATCTGGTTCTGTCCTCTGGTGAAGAACCCATTCCTAACCCCCCTTGCAATTCATTGCCGCATACTTCTGTGGCAATACAGATGTAGAGATATGGTTCCTTTATTTTTGATGTTCACAAGGATTAAAACACAGCCACACAGCCTGCACACCATTACATGGGCTGAATTACCTATTTTGTTTGCCAGCTGTATCGTGGATGAAGACCCTCCACTGGACCTGCCCATAAGTGATACTGTGCACCAGGACAGAGGCACCTGGCAGAGCCATCACACCACCCTGAACACCACAGCGCCTCTGGGGTTCTGTCCAGCCCAAGAGGTTGTTGGGGCAGGCAGCCCCCTTCCAACAACTGCACTGGGTTCAAGCTGTTTCTACCATGTTGTTCCCACCAAGAACCATTACCTCCTCTCACATGATGAACATTTTCACAGCAATAAGGATGCTAGGCAGGTGTTTGAGGTGAGAAACTATTGTGAGCTTTGTCATAGACTGTCTAACAGTGAACAATGTTGTAAATATCATTGCTGACTCTACTTCTCTCATGACTGTGTGTTTAACCTACATAAAGGGATAAGGTGCCCAAGCTGCAGGTTGCTGTGAATTTTGGGCAATCTTACAGATTTTACACAGCGTTTATGGTTTTCTGTGAAAAGTATAGTTGTGTAGAAAAACATCAACAACATAAAATCTGGAAGTGTGAGTTGTGCTGTCAACCTGTCTGTAATGTAAACTAATCCCATGATGAGCAACCCAGAGGCAGAGCAGGAGTGTATTATCTGTGGTGTGGAAGGTATGCAGGAAAGCAGAACACATATCCCAGATTACAGTTTTGCCATGGAATTCGTACCAGCTGCCTTGTGGGAGCAGAAGAGGCAAAGAAGAAAACTGACTCAAAATGGGAGCTTAAATGAACCGTATGTCTGGTGGCCTTTATTGAGTTGTTTATGGGAACAAAGTTCTCAGGTCTACACTTTCCTAGTACATAATGCTAAAGTTATGATAGCTACTTCATTGTTAGTCAACTTCTGAAGGAAATGAGTTTCAAGTGCAATTCACCCAAGGTGGTAAATTCATGCACATAAAGGTACCCAGCCCAAGTATACATTTTATTAACTCTTCAGTTTTTTTACTACAGCTTCCCCCAGGCTTTGAGTGTCCAGAGTGGCCTATTTGTTCAGTACTGCTAAAAATCAAGGTTATGTCATGAACTGTTTTCACCATTAGAATATTATGGAGTATAATCTTGTGCTTGAAGAGAAAAAGATGTTCTTTGCATTGCACACAGTTACACGGGAGATTTTTTACTTGTAAAAGCAACTGCAGTATTCTTGCCAACACGATGTAAAAACTTTGAGGGAGATTTGGGAACACACAGGAATTATAGTAATGACCCATCATCACACTCTCTGTGAGACAAAGGGTGATGAAACAGTGAAGGATTATTTCTGTACAGGCTCCTTTCAGTGTACTACACTCTACACCCATGTTTTGGTTCTGTTCTTCAAACCTACATGGCAACACTCCTCCCTCCAGATGGCATTTTCTCTGTGTTGGAAAGTAGCATCAAGGATAAGACAAATTACTATAATTTTACTAGACTCTATCCCCCCTCATGTACAAAGCTTAAAAAATGCACTCTTGTATGCTGTGAAGTTGTTTTCAAGAATTTTGGTTCCCTGATGGCATGTTTCATAATGGCAAAGAAAAGAAAATAATAATTGTGTGCCACACTATGGGCTTTCATGTCCCCTGAGGGTCTGTAGCAAGCTGCTTCTGTGATGCCCCCTGCACCCACAGTGATGAAGAAAGAGCCCTTGTTGGTCACCTGATGTTCCTGGAAACCAAACTAATCTCCACAGGAAGGCCACACAGTCTCTCAAATCTGTGAAGTTTGGTACTTTGCGAACTGTAGTAGGTAACAGCTTTTTTCTGAATTACAACTGTACCAGAAACTGGAAGCATCAGACTATCCAGCCTGCACAGATGAAGACAAAATAAAAAAAAAAAAAAAGAAATATGTAGAAGATTACAAGCAGAAAGAAAACATCATGTTGTGACCTGAGTATGTTAATAAAAATGTTGACAAATGGCAAAGTTTTAAAAATTTCTATGGGGAAAATGTGGACAGAAATCTAAGCAATCCATACCACCATCATAGCAAAACCAGAGGAGCTGCATTTACCTCTTCCATCTCTGCACTCGCACAGTTTTAGCGATAAGGGTTTGATCCTTCACAGGGCTGCAGATCATCTGAATGAGCTGTTTGTACTCACAGAACACACATCCCCCGGATTTCTGTCATGTCCTGGGATGGATTCTCTCCACAACAGCTGCTAAAAGTTCTGTTATTTACCAACAAGCCCTGACAGCTCTCCCAGACTCAGATATTCCTTGGCTTCTGACACGACTGCCAGGTGGTGGTGCTCGGTGCTCTCATGCCCATGAGCTCCACACCAGCAGTGCATGGGGAAGGGGAGCTCCATTTCAGTCACACACCCTCTCTGCCACTTACTCTGGGATGCAGTTTGTGGTTCATTGGTGCGTTGGCTGGTTCCTCTATTCAGGTGATCATTTTCAGGCAAATAAATAAATAAATAAATAAATAAATAGTTCACAATTGGGTTGACACTAAACCAGTAAAAGTAATGCAGCTTAACTCACATGTTTTTATTCCAGAATTCCTGCTAATGAATCTCCCTTATATGTCAGACCCTGCCTGTGAGAAGTGGGTAAGATATAAACTGACAGGTTTCAGTTTCAGGGTTGGTCAGCTCCAGTTCCAAGACTCCGTGGTGTACAAACACGCACAAGTGAACAGTGCAAGTGAACTTTATACTGTTTCTGATGTAAGCGGAGATTGGATCCTACATGACCTTGAGGTTACACTATAGGGATATTTCTGAGGTTACTGTACAGGGCCCATCCCAATACCTGCTTATCTTACAATAGCTTCTCCATGTATTTCAGAGATTTAAAAAACAGCGTCCTCACACACATCCTGATCAACCCTGCTAACACAAATCATGCACTTTTTTGTGTACTGCTAACATCTGCCTCATTTCATACTAAGAAACTTGGCCAACAGAGCACAGGCAGGATCCTTGCTAGCTAAAATATGCAAGAACTCATCCACAAGGGGATATAATACTTTTTCCTTGTAGCCCAAAAGCTTGGACACCAGCATTTTTAGCGGTCATTTCTAAATTACATACAAATAAAGATATTTCTTAGGCAATCATATACAATTTACATGTCCAAATATCATCCGCCTAATTGTTGTGAAGGAAAAGCAAAATTCAGACTCTTTGTAAACTAACTTTATTCTTTTGCATTTTATGTAAATAGCATGTGGAATTTATCTCTATTGCCTGTTTTTCTGCCCATTTCACATCTTAGTTTCAAACCAACTGTAATGCTGACCTTTGCCTTACTTCATTCTTCTTCATACCTATCTCCTTGCTGTATGCTTGTATGATTTTCCTTTGCAGCAAAGGAGTATGCACATTTTTTTTGTGCATTGCATCTGCCAGTAATCCAGTATAATGGATTCCACATCAGATAAAATACTTCCTCTTAGAGATTAGCATGTCACAGTGGAAGCTGTCCTTTTTGTGCTCGCCACTGACTTTTCAGAAATCCCAAAAGATTAAAAGAGTGGAAAAGAATTGCAGTTAGCTAACCCGTATTTTAGGGCTTTCGCTTACAAACATAACTCTCTGATTGTGAATGGGTCAATCTCGGTTTCATGCTGCATGCAGCAAAGGTCTTTTATCCTCTGTTTAGATGGATATTTCAGCAGTTCAAGGGTATTTTTAACTTCATATCTGTACACTGCCTTGTAGTATTCACTTGAGACCAGAGTTATCAGATGGGAAACTCTATAGAGTGAAAAGAGACCAGTTCTGTATGGAAATATGGGTTGAGAATAGATGAATTTGGATTACTGGATATAAAGAGGCTGAAAATGTGTAAGGTTATTTATATTATTGTTAAAAATACTGTGAAAGGAAAGTGAAATTAAACCACTGAAATAGACATGCACTTCCATAAACAGTAATTCATTCTCAATTTGTTTTGCTCCCTGCAGAAGATAAAACACTCTCATGATCAGGTTTTTCCAAAGCTCAAATAATATCAAAGTAGTCTTTGTTTGTATTACCTTGACCTGGAGCATTTTGTTTAATTTCCAAGCAGTCCCTGTGAAATGACTTGGAGTACCCAAATCTAGCCTCAGTATGCAGCTACTTATTTAAAAGTTCCTTACCCACTGGTAATCATCTCATCATCAAATCATAACTGTCTCTGCAATTCTGCAAAGAAGGAGCTACAAGTAATAACACAGAAAACAACACTCATCCTTTCTGTTTAGAGGATGGAAGTCGTTTGTGATGAGTTTGGAAGAACCACCTCCTAAACAAGGATTTAATGGCTTCCTATTTTACTCAGACAGTGTAGTGATTCAGTTTCAGTTCAGTTTTTAATTTCAAAATTAATTCTACCAAAATATAAGAGGAACTTTTTGTTTTGAAAATTAAGGAGAAAGAGGTAAAAGCAAAAATGTAGAGTGATTATGAGTCTGTGTGTGAGAACTAATTGCAGAAGAAAAACCAAGATGTCAAAAGACTGAAAGTGGAAATAGAGAAATAGTATTGAGAAACAAAGCACGTGTTCTTATCAGTGGAACAAGTAATTATCATAAAATGCTCCCTAAAGAAAAGTAATCAATACTTCCATTTTCCAAAATGAGAGTAGAACATAAATTTGAGAGACATACATTTTTTTCCATTAGTCTTCATAATTGCAAAATAGTATTTCCCTTCCCTCAGAAAATACTTGATTGCTTTTTTTTTTTTTTTTTTTTTTTTTGAGAATATACTGAACAACTACACATGTGAGGCTTAACTACTGCATCAAAGACTAAAACCTGGTCAGCTGTGAAGAGTCTGAAAAGGAAAGTTTTCCTTGTGTCTTGGTGGGCTTTGCTTCTTCACTCTTATTTTGTAATGATAAATTGAGCAGTTGTTTCATACAATTAGCTGTAATGAAGACAGGTTTATCTGCTGGCATTAGCTTTAAAAAAAACAATTTGCTACATGACTTTCTTCATTTAATACTTTTTATGTTTAAGTTTTATATGATAGCAATATATATTCCTGCAGGTGTTCAAGACCAGGTTGGATGGAGCTCTGGGCAACCTGGTCTAGTACCAGATCTGGAGGTTGGTGGCCCTGCCTGTGGCAGATGGGTTGGAACATGATGATCCTTGGGGTCCCTTCCAACCCAAGCCATTCTATGATTCTATGATTCAAGATGTTGTATATTGGCATTGCCTGATTTCCTTTCACTGGCCTAGACCTGTGTTCACGTCTTTGCTCTCAAGCTTGGCCTGACATCAGAAAAGGATTTGAGAGAATGCCATCTTATGGCAATTTAAGCAATTATTGAATTATAGGAATCCTCTGGAGGTATGTTTTAGATACTAAGGATAGATACTCATCTTGTCTTCTGCAATAAACAAAAATATTAACCCATCAAAATATTTAGGAAAGTGAAATATTATTAAAAAGCTGATTTTTAATTCATTTTTGTGTCCCCCATGACATGTAGATCTATATAAGTGTCAACTTATGTACTCACATTCTGCATTGAAGGATAGCAAGTAATTGCAAAGGAGATCTCATTTCCATCTTCAAAACAGTGGTGTTTGTTTTAAGCAAAGCTCTAGAATTTGCTGAATACCAGAAGTCTGAAGAATAATAACATTTAAAGTGTTGCTCATTAATACAGATCTCATTACTTGTTGAGGTGTTCTGTACATGAAAATTCAAAGAAAAGACTAGTTTCCAGTATCCAAAACAACAGATTTCTTAGGTGTACTTTCTTGTGAGTACTTACACTTTCTGTCATATTTTTCATTTTACTGGTGATTTGTAGATTGTCTTTGCTAGCCTCAGTATTTTCAGAGGAAATGGTTGAGAATAAATTCATAACATGAGATTGAATTGTAGCTGGAGGCAAAGAAAATTGCAAAGGAAGTGGTACTGGAAAATAATTTGAGGAGAAGAGACTGTAGCAGTTTCTTGCAATATGCAGAATCACAGAATCACCGAACGGTTGGGGTTGGAAGGGATCTCTGGAGGCCCTATGGTCAAAGAACTCTGCTCAGGCAGAGACACCTGTGCTGGTTGCTCACACAGGATATGTGCAGTGAATGTGTGGGAATAAAGGGAAGAAGCATGCTTTTTTTCAATAAACATGCACATTATCTGTAAAATTAAGGAAATCAAGCTCCTGGCAGAAACGATGAAGTCAATTGAAAGACAAGAAAAACAGACAAAATAATTGGGAAAAATTTGCAAGCTGGATACTTTCTTCTAAAATGTAGCTGTCTTCATTAAGAAAATGCCATATTTGTATATAATTTTTCTATATTAGATGTTCAGGTTAGAAATAACAAACCTACTTGCAAATAGTTCTTGATGATAATGTAAATGTTAGACAACATTTAAATAAACGCCTAAGGTTTATTTAAATAATTCACCTGATGAACATGGATAGCAGTCTATTGCATCATGTGAATTTAAATAAATAAAAGGTGCAGGCTCATAAATCTGAGAAAATATTGCCTTCTACTTTTCTGCACCAATAAGCATCAGTCTTCAAGTACCTCTATAGTAAATGAATGTGTGTTGTTAGAAGAAAGCTTGCTGATAGAAAGGAGAGTATTAGGAGTTGAATTTCTTGGTATAGCTCATAGTTGCCATGATAAATAATTGCAATTATACCCCAAGTACTAGATTTCTGCCTTCCAGACAGTATGAAAGAATGGAAGGACTTGGATCAGAAGACAACTGTGAAAGTCACCTAATCCAGCATTCTGCTCTAGTAGGGATAAATTCAAAAGTAGACAAAGTTGACAAATTTTGAAAATCAGGAAAGGTGGATGCTGGAGAGTCTCTATGATTCTTTTCCCTAGAATTGCACTACTCTCATAGGTTCCTTACTGTAACAATTGGCTCTTTTTTAATCCCACTTTAAAGGAAAGTTTGCTCTGTCTTCTCCATGATCTCCCTTCACAAGATGGAAGATTGCTTTAGGATTCCCACCCCGTTGCACTCTCACTAGGCCAAGCAAACCCTTAGGTTTTTCTCATGCATCAGTGCTCTCACTGCAACAATTTTGACTAGACTTATCCTACTTTATCATTTAGCATTATAATGGTAAGGTCAAAATTGGACATTTCGATGCCATCAGATCTGAAATTGCTGGTGCAATGCAATTGCAATGCATCAGATAGAAGTTGGCATTCAAGGAGAATTGAGTAATAGGGAGAAAAATATCATAAAATCACAGAATCTTTTGAGTTGAAGGGAAAGTTAAAGGTCATCCAGTCCACATCCCCTGCACAGAGACATCTACAGCTAGATCAGGTGCTCAGCCTCTGGGCAACCTGTGCCAGGGTATAGTCAACCACACAGCATACAATGCTGCCCAGTGTTCTCAGGGAACCTCCTCTGTTCCTGTTCATGACCTCTTGTCCTAGTACATTTATTTAACAAGACACAATAAACTGTGTCTTGGCATTTGCAATTAGTCATACAAATACTGTCAAAAGTCAGAGTAAGAGTTTGCTCTATGTTGTTTTCAGAAACCATGAAAAGAAGGGGAGAAAAAAGGGAAAAGGAACACTGGTGATGACAGTCATGGATGGCAGGGTGGCAGGGTGGTGCAGTCATAATATAGACAATTAAGACTGTAGAAGGCATCAAGAAATACCTCTCCTCCATTAATACCAGTTTATCCATTGTGCATTATATGTGAGTTCATGATTATCCTGTCAATTTTCCACTAACCTGATATTAGTCCTTCCTGATAACAACCAGAGGAGTCGAGCTGAACTGTTGGAGCTTCCTCAAATGCCCATTTGATTCAACATTGAGACGGGTAAACCATTTCCAACAAATTACACATCAAAGCATGCATTGTAGTTACAGAAACAGATCAAGATATTTCTCATCTCTGGCATCCGATTCACGCTTGAAAATTATTGGTAAAAAAATATTTGAAGACTTTGTTACCCTGGAAAATATGTTGTTTTTCTATAACTCTGTCACAGGATATTGCATCTACCTAAAGGAAGAGTTTTTCATCTTTCCCAGGGCAAATTTTGATTACATAACATTCTGAAAAGTTGCAGCTATAGCAATTTAACTATCTAATATTATCTGACATATGATTCTAGAGTTTAGACAATCTGTTTAAATGACATCAACAGAGAAGGGTTTCAGAAGGTTCACGCTAATCATGGTGTAATATTTAACCTTATTTGAAAGCAATTGGGAACTCCTGCTTTAATATTAAACCATCCAGCACAGCCAAACAGCTGTTTGTAATCTTTCTGTGCTTTGTTAGAAGAAGAGCTGTCAGCTGTTTCTCTAAAGTTCACTTTTAATTTGCTTTTGACAAAACTGATGAGGTCTTACAGCCAATTCTGAAGATCTCACTTTGCTCCTGCTGTCAGTAGCTAATAGGCTACTAACATATATGTCTTATTTCCTTACATAAAAACATATTTTACCCTTAAATCTCAATTCAAGAAGCAAAGAAGGTTAACCTTAAGATAATTGGCTTCTGTGTGAATGAAGTATGTACGAGCAGAAAGAGAAAAAATGTAAAGATTTTTGAGAAGTTGGCATATAAACTTTGAAATGAAATATAATGCTTGTACTTTTTCTCCTTCAGCACATTTTCTCCTGAGATTTTTTACAGATGGTACTTTGTCACTTGATAGTAATGCAGATGCTGCTCACAACTTTTCCCAGCCTCTTAGGTGTCATGTAAGATGTGGTAGCTTTGAATATGAGACAAATACAGCATGCCTGAATTTCCTCTTGTAGATCCTTCTTTTCTAATTTGATCCTTGTAGAAGAGCATAAACTATATATTATCTTCATATCTATCTAGCTATCTAAATGTAGCTCTGGGCAGCCTGGCCTAAAGGCTGGCAACCCTGCCCACAGCACAGGGGTTGAAACTAGATGATCATTAAGGTCCTTTTCAACCCAGGCCATTCTATGATTCTACGTATATAGCAGTTTTTTGACTGAAAAAGTTGGAAAAGGAAAGAATAACATCTGCTGAGTAAATCTTCATTTTGTTTTCCTTCCTTTCTTCTTTTCTTTTTCCTTAGCAAATTCTGGTAGATCTATTGACAATCTTTTAAGGCAAAGATAATTTGACATTACATAGGAATTTGTCCCATTACATGTCTGATTTTCCTGACCATGTTTCCAGTGTAACATCACTCTAACCTATTAAAATGTAATCACAGCTGCTATATTTCTTGAATTTTCTTACACCATATGAGAGTAATGGTAAGCAGGTTCAGAACAAGAACCAGAAAATTCACCAAAAAAAAAAAAAAAAGCAAATTAAAACATTTGTTAAAACTCAAGATTTTCTCAGTGATTTTAAAACTTTGTGTCTAACTTCTTATTGTATTAGTATTTATTGCTCATTTGTTCTGCCTTGTACATTGTTGTATACTATCTTTAACAGTCAGGAAAAAATCTCAAAATCCTACAGCTTAATATTCTCAATCGAATCATTTCATGCCCCTTTTGAGCATTTCTAGAATACATTAAACTCAATTGCTTTTATGCAGTTCAATCATGCATTCATGATTCACAGCTGGACCTCATAATGTCACAACATCTTCAAAGACAAAAGGTAGTACTGATGGAGTTCACCCTCCTAGGTTTGCATTTGTCAAGCTGGGGATTGGCCTGTGAAACACAATTTTAATTTTCATATTGCTGCTTCTCTCACTGGTTCTCAAACTCTCAAAATCTCTCAAAACCATGGTAAATAATGCAGGTATGGTATGGAGAAAAGGCTACATTTGGAGAGGTTAACATCAATTCCCATGTCCTGAGATGCATTTTTTTTAATGAAAGCTAGAACTCCCAAGAGAGGCCCACTGCTGTATTGAATTACTGATAATGTTGTGCAGTATCCTTTAACTACTTCTTTTCAATAAATCTTGTCTGTCAGGGGTGACAGAAGGGGACAGAACAGAGGAACAAACCTTGTTTGAATTCTGAGTTTTCACTTCATTAAAGGTAACACATTTCCAACTAGAAGAAAAATTCAAATTTCTGGTAAAATTTCACTTCTTAGTAGCATCAGTACCTGTGATTTGTAATGTGATAGTATCTGATATACTACTATGGGTTACCAACTGCTTCTGTTACATTCCACATATTTCCATTAAAGTTTCATTTTCAAATTTCCTTTTTAACTTTTTTATTTTAAAATGTTGCACTTAAAAGATACTAATAGAGACTGTGTTTGTATGTCACACAACTTTCATTAACATGTGTATGATTTCACAGCATAATTCTAAAAACCAGTTTGTGTGAAAACTGCATTACAGGTTTCAACAGGATACATGGTGAGCAATGACCTTTTCAAGTGAAATGCTGATTGCAAAATAGTCACCGCGGTCAAATCGTATGGTGGAACATCCATTAAGTTCATCTCTAGTCAGACTTCCTAAGAATTGCTTTTTGTGCGTCTGGACTGCTACCTTTTGACCTTGGTCTTCAGCCAGTTCTGCTCCACAACCTTTACACTGTGCTAACTACTCTCTTTTCCCACCTGACCCTCATTAGCAGCAAGTTTCTTCCTGTTTTGTAAGAGAAAAAGGAAATCTGCTCATCCAGTCTGATGCAGCCTGTGGTACTCATTGCCAATAAAACAGCCTAGCTGACATGCAACAGGGGAGTTGAAAAAGGCCAGGAATGAACACTGAAGAAAATAAAGCAACAGGAAATAAGAAAAATAACAGAACCCTGAAAATTATATTGTGGGGCTACTCTAGGCCTCTCATCCTTCATCTTGGCTGACTCCATAAGAGTCATTCAAAGACGTCTAAAATGAAGTGCTGTGTTCAGCTCGAGGTACCAATAGCTTGTGGACATTGACTTAACTTTGCCAAAACCGGCAGACTCCTACAGCTTGCAAAAATGGAAAGACCCACAAACACAGAACAGCTGTCAAGCCTGCAAATTCCCCAGGCCAAGAGCTCCGTTCCTCCTTCCTCACTGCGCCACGAAGGACAAACCCCATGCTACCTGCTCATTGCCTGTTCATCAACACAGTTATTTCAGTGAGTGTTATATGGAAGCTGAAGCTGAAGCATCGCAGAAGATATGAATTACAGCAATGACATGAGCTTCATTAGCAGTCCTGAACAGCTCAGTGTTTCTGGTTGCATAGTTTGAAAGCATCAAAAACCCACAGAAGTAAAGAGAATGATTTTGTAAAGTTATGTATGTTTAGCAGGTAAGGATAAAGTGCAAAATATATGGGAAAAATGCCATGGTACTCAGCTGGATCTGCTAGCTTACAGGGCAGAATGAACTGCAGGAAGAATGTACCTGACTGTATGGAACAAGGAAGCACAGAGCTGAGGGGCACTCAGAGACAGCCACACGCCAGCAAAAAGATGGGCTGGGGTCTGTGCACTGGGCAGGGCCATTGTGAACCTGCCCAGCCTCACGTTCCTGTGGGTGCCTGCAGCCCAGTGCCAGTTCCCCCGCACATCCTCGGCTCCTGCCACCCTCACGGACATGGCCAGCTTTCAGCAACCTCCTGCAGCATCTTCCCCAAAGGCAGCAGATACAATTCCCCTTCTTTTCTGCAAGAGAATTACCACTAAAAAGAGATTCGGAGGAAAATCTGCTTAGAGCCTGGTCTCCTAAAATCTTCAGAAAGGTTTAAATCTTCATAAAGACAAGGAGTAGGAAGTGAGATGAAACCTTGCAAACTTTATATGACAAAAGTGGCAGTGGACCAAAAGTACTTGCTCCACCCTGTTTGCCTGTGTCCCTTCCCACCAGGGGGACTGCAAATCCCTTAGGGCCAGTTCTTGATCTTCACCAAGTGACTCAGCAGTCGGTATCTGCCAGGGCAAGGATCTGCTGTCTTACAGCATTCTCTGCAAGAAGAATACAAATGAAGAGCTGCAGTAATGCTGAGCCCTATTTCTGCCTCCATTAGGAAGAAGCATTACCTCAGTAGTTTCACCAGTGGAGCATAGCAAAACATCATGACTCATCGGTCATTTTCAAGGTGTTCAATTGCCAGCCTAAGATGTTTAATTAATTAAATAGAAGTGTTTAATTAAACAATTAGATTGTTTAACTAACCCTGCAATGAAAAATAGCTTAGTCTCAGTTTTGTAGCTGACAGGTGTCTAGGATTCTAATTCTAATGTCATTGTGGATCAGGCCACGCAGAGAGAAAATAACTTCAGCTGAGACTGAAATTAAGTAATATTTTAATTTTTCAGCCTTTCAGATGCCCATTCAACAAAACGGCCAGATTTCTAGAAATTGGCATGCGATGGTTCCTTTCCTGGGCCCAGTAACAATACTGACTGTAAGAGCAATGGCTTCTATTTCGCTGTCGGTGTAAGGCGCAGCATCCCAAAGACAACAGAGTTTGGTGACCTTTCTACCTTCTTGCACTGGGACCTTCTCAGAGAAGAATCTGTTGCCCAAGTGTGAAGTCACTTGCACTGCTGTAGAGGAGCTCTTGTGTGGTAACTTTGACTGTGCACCATCTCAGGCAGGTGCTCGGAACCACAATGGAGACAGCCTTTGTGCACTCTGTTGGCTTCTCCATTCCTGTGGGGTGTCAGGTTGGCAAACTGCAACTCTCTGACACTGTTGAGTGTGGTTCTATCTTGACAGGACTGAGGAAACAATTTTGTTGCTCAGAGAGCTGCTTAGCACGCAGTGCAGCAGGTGATACCTCAGGAGGAACATTTCCCTCTTTATCGATATCTGTATAGGTACAGAATGTATCTACATATCTAAATACAGATTTACCATCCACACTGTCTAATCGTGTTGACAAGACAAGGCAGAATAGTTTTAAACTAAAAGAGGGGAGATTTAGGTTAGATGTTATGGGAAATTTTTCACTGAAAGAGTGGCGAGGCACTGGCACAGGCTGCCCAAAGAGGTTGTGGGTGCCCCATTCCTGCAGGCACTCAAGGCCAGGTTGGATGCAGCCCTGGGCTGCCTCAGCTGGAGGGTGGCAGCCCAGTCCATGTCAGGAGATTGGAACTGGATGATCCCTGAGGTCTCTTCCAAACCAAGCCGTTTTATGATTCTGTGACTCTATGATTCTATGACTTTATGTCCATTCTTATGTCCATGGCTTTGAGACAGTTTTAGGATCAGTTTTGTGAGTTTATCCTCCAGAGTTGCTGGAACACAGCTTCCAAATGCTGTTCAAGCTTGCAGCACAGGAGCTGAAGGTTTGTGGGTATCACCATGGATGTGCAGACAAACTGAGACTTCACAGAATCAGAGAACTGTAGGATTTGAAGGGACCTATGGAAACCATTGAGTCCAACTCCCTGCTAAAGACAGTTCCCTACAGCAGATTGAATAGGAAAGCATCCAGTCAGGTCTTGAATACGTCAAGGGAAGGAAACACCATTGCCTCTCTGGGCAGTCTGTTCCAGTGCTGCATCACTCTGACAAGTATTTCTTTGTGCTTGTGTGGAATTTCCATTAGCCACCAAAAACAATCTGCCTCCATCACCTTGATTTCCACACTTAGATATTTATATCTAGTTGTGAAATTGTACCCAGAACATGGTGCTCGGTGGCTCAGCATCAGATGAAGATCAGAGATGATTGGCATCCAGTGTGAGTCAGTACTGGGACCGGTGCTGTAGGCTGAATATGAGGAAGTCATATTTTATACGGGTGGTGAGGCACTGGCCCAGGTTGCCCAGAGAGGTGGTGAATGCCTCACCTCTGGAGGCATTTAAGATCAGGCTGGATGAGGCTCTGAGCATCCTTGCCTAGTTGTAGGTGTCCCTGCTCACTGCAGGGGAGTTGGACAAGATAGCCTTTAAGGGTCTCTTCCAACTCAAATAATTCTGTGATTCTATAATAAAAGCACCAATATAGAACACTCCTCTCGTTTAAGATGGAAACTTAAACAAGATGGGTATAGGAGAGTTCAAATTGAGCAAGCTTGACTGTAAGCTACAGTACCACAAAGGCAAAACATTACTGCTCATTACAAAATATATGCAATTCAGAGGTACATGTGGAGGAGTTTTTCTTGTAATGAAGACTGAAAAATTAACTTGACATTAGGTTAGGGTGCATTCTCATTTCTAATTTCTGGATAAACTTTACTATTATTATTATTATTCAGTAGGAAATAGCTTAGCAACTAGCACACAGTGGTGAATCCCTTAGATAAACACTTGTAAACAGTGTTGTCCATGTATCCACACACGCTGAAATGCTGAGCAGCCTGGATGTGAACTGTGGACATCTGTCCTTCTGGTGTCTGCAGGCAAAGATGGTGACAAGCCCAGGAATACTTTGAACTAACCCACCTCCTGCCTGGGGTGAGCACTGAGGGCCTTTGACCACATGGTGGTACAGGCCAGACACACCTGGCAGAGCACCATAGAGATAAGCAGGTAGTTAACACCTGCCTTCCGAGTTACATCATATAAAGATATATGGAAAGATATCAGAGGCTCAAGGCACCTCATTGGAATGTAAATGGCAGATTTCTGCATCCGAAGCATTCTGGAGATTCAGTGTATTCAAGTACTTCTGTGAATTGCTGTTGTGCACAATGATCCTGAGATATTAATCTGTGATGTCCTCATACCAGATGCTGACAAGAGCATAATAATCAGTGGGAAGGTTATTTCCTTGTCGGAATAACTGAGCTGAGAGCATACAGTAAGAGAAACCACATGCAAGCATGAGCTTCAGGAAACTATGTGCAAACATGAATTCTGAATACCCATATCAGAAAATATAATTAGGTGACAGGAAATACGACCTGCTGGGATTTTGAGAAGGCACTGAAGGGCGGGAAGCAATTGTCTTAATTCACATGATTTATCATATCAGCCATAGGCTACCTGGCTGTCTCTCTGACCTTATCTGCATCTGAACAGTGCTTTGTGTTCCTTTTTTTGTTGTTGTCGTTCTTTTTAAGACAGATAGATACAGAAGTTGTTGTTCACCAACCAGCAAAGTGTGTAGCCACTGTTCATTGTGATGAATGCAGCAGTTCAGTAAGAACTCCAGAGGTAGCAGTGGCAAAAAACTGGTGCAGGAAGTTTGTTTGCTTCCCATCAGTAAGTTTCAGATTACAAATTAATCTCGAAAGAGATTATGAGTATCTTGCAGAGTTAATGAGTATCTTAAAATTGTCTGTTTCTCTTAATTGTTCAAAGGCCAGTCAGTGCTGAGGTGTATAAAATACTGCTGCACGAAGATGAGAAGCACAGCTGAGACAGTCAGCAAACAAACAGCGGGTGGGAGCTTTGTGCTGTGTCTGCTGGGAAGCATGAAAAAAGTTGTTTTTTCCCTCATTCGTCTTTCTGTGCTCTTACTCAGTTTCTCCATCATTTGCCTGGGAATCCTTTGCATCTACACACGTTCTTCTGCATGCAGATGCGGGAATAGCATGTTGGTTGCTTACTGCCTGTTAGCTCTGGGACTCCTGCTCCTTGTGACTGGCGTTTTCTGGAGCATGGTCCACGAAGCCATGAAATATGGGGGCCTCAGCAACATCTTCACGAGAAACCCTGGCCTTACAGAGCTCCGTGTCAGCACCATAGACAGGTATGTGCTACAGAACTGCTGCTGATGAATGTCAAGGGAGAGATGCTTAGTTTTAAACATACTGTGAGAATAGAAACGCAATGCAAAAGCCAAAAGCAATACAGAACAGCAAGTAAGGTAAAGTATATCCCTGAAAACATGGCAGGTTGCACAGAAAGCTCCAAATCCATTCATAGAGGGAGCAGGTACAGCCACACTGACAGCAATGGAGATCCTGCCAAAGCATCACTCAGTAGTTGCACTGCAATGGACCGCCTGGGTTGTGTCCTGCAGGCTGTGCTCCCATGTCACTATTCTAGCCACTCTGCTCAAGGAAGTATGCAGCGAGTTACAGCTCCCTATATGGTCCTAGCTAAAGTATTATTGCATAATTGTCCCCACTATTTAGGAGCAAAGTCTGATGCTCAGAGAGATGTTTTCTTACACTGACTGGTGCTGGGCCTGGCAGTGTTTTTACAGGGTTACTGGATACAGATTACTTTTCACAGACTGTTATGGAAACCACACCAGAAACACTGGCAATGAGTATTCTGAAAACACTCTGTGTACAACATTCAGCAAATTTTGGTTAGATAAGCAGGAATATGCGATGTGTAATTTAAAACTGTGGAAAATAATGATTATTGTAGTACTAAATAAATAAGCTACTTCAGGCAGCGATTTCTCTGTTTTTCCAAATCAAACTTATCTCTTGCACTTGCTGAAATACACCCATGTGTGTTTGCATGCCTTACATGGGAACTCTCATGTCTGAATTTCTTATTTTAATTTAAAAAGCTTGTGAAGAAAGACACAGGTAGTGAGCCCAGCAATGCCAGTTCCTTTGCACTTATGTATTGCACGTCTTGAACCTTGCCTGAGTTTCCATGTAAAGCTTAAGCCTCAACTAAACTTTGGAAACACAGCAGATAGCTCCTCACCAAGCTCTCAGAGACAATTCACGTTTCACCATGATGCACTTCATTTTGGTTTGCTGCTTTTCCTTCAGGCCTGATTTCTACCCACCATCCTATGAAGACAGCACTGATCCTGAGAAGCAGACCTTCCCACTACCCGTGGCCTCTGCACCAAAAGAGCAAGAAGTCATCAACATTCCACCACCGCTGTACAGCGAGAGCAGCACAGAGTCTGTCAGTGAGACTAACGAGCCAGAGCAGCCCCCACCATATGAACTATCTTGCCAGGTCTTGAGCCCCGTGAGGGAGTCAGATGCTTGTGCACCCTCACAGGACAGTGTTTGCTGATAGCAGACAGGCAGACAAGGGACCTCAGACAGAGCACTGGACAGCCAGGCAGGGATGCATGTCAATGCTGCCTGGTCCTGCATCACCCAGGGCAGAGCCACCCGGCAAAAGCACTGTCTGTTTTCATGTTTGAGTGGAGCTGGAGGGGGAATGCAGAAAGGTGCTCAGCATTTCAAAGAAGAAGGAGGCTCTCAGGTCTACAGGGTTTGCTTAAGGAAATGCCACCCAATGTGATCACAGTGCTTATTCACATGGAAAAAATAGTCACTTCCAGGGGACTTAGAGCAAACAAGCTGTCGGCTATGTCAGGAGAGCATAAGTAGGGTGCATCGAGAGGTGCACCCTGCTGTTACTGCGCAGCCTGCGGGAGGCACTCGCTGGAGGCTGGTGCTTACACAGTGGGTAAGAGACAACCCCTGCCCTCCCACTAGGTGTAAGCACTGATGCTCTGACAGCCTGTCCATTACAGTGTTGGGTGTAACTGCAAATCCTTCTGAAAGAAATGTAATAGTAAGCAGCTCTGAGGAAACAGAAATCAGTGGGAAATCATCTGCCAGCTTCATTGCAACTACAGCTTTAAAACTCAATGCTAAAGCAATTCTACCCAAGAGGCACCAGGGGCTTTGTTACTTAATCACTGTTGTCTGATATCTTCAGTCAGGTAAGGAAATATGCATGCAAGAAAGTTACCTTACAAAATCAGATCCATTAGGATTTGCACGAAACAGGAAAGAAAAAAAAATCCTACTGCTTAATATCGTGTCTTTTGAATTGGACATTTAAAAACCTAACAAGCTGTTTTTTTCATAAAAAGTACTACTTCTTTTTTCTGCTTCCTGTACCACAGAAATACTCTTGAAATGCAAATGCAAACAAATGTTGTATCTCAGAATAGTCAATGTCACTGACAATAGGAGTCATTTCTTATGCTATGAGAAAGATGCTAATGATGGGAAAATCTTCTGAGAGCAGCCCTGCTGAGAAGAACCTGGGGGCTCTGGTAGATGAAAAACATGAGACAGCAGTGAGTGTTTGCAGCCCAGAAGGCCAGTGGTATCCTGGGCTGCATCCTGGGCCAGCAGGGAGAGGGAGGTGATTGTCCCCCTCTGCTCTGCACATGTGAGGCCCCATCTGGAGTACTGTGTCCAGGCCTGAGGCACCCAGTATAGGAAAGATGTGGAACTGTTGGAGAGGGTCCAGAGGAGGGCCACAAAAATGACCTGAGTGCAGTAGCAGCTCTCCTGTACAGACAGGCTGGGAGAACTGTGCTTGTTCAGTTTGGAGAAAAGAAGACTATGGGGATACCACCTTATAGCCTTTCAGTATTTAAAGGAAGATAATAAACAGGAGGGAAATCCTGTTTAACATTTTACAATGATAGGACAAAGGGGGATGGTTTTAAACAAAAGGAAAGGAGATTTGAATTAGATGTAAGGGGGAAGTTTTTCACCGAGAGAGTGGTGAGGTGCTGGCACAGGCTGCCCAGAGAGGCTGTGGATGCCCCATCCCTGGAGGTGTTTAAGGCCAGGCTGGACGGGGCCCTGGCAATCGGAGCTGGTACTTGATCTAGCAGCTGGCAGCCCTGCCTGTGGCAGGAGGCTTAGAACTTAATGATCCATTAAGTCCCTTACAACACAAACAATTCTATGATTTTAAGAAGCTTCATGCTGTTACCAATCCTAAATGTCTTGTGTCTCACAGGGAGTTTTGGCTGAAAGTCCTCGTTTGTGGTTTTACAACAATAGCTGACTTGGGAAACCTACTAATTCACCAGCTTTTGTCTAGAATTTGTAACATTTATAGAAACTGAGTATTTTTGTAGCATGTATGGTTGAAACTACTTGTTTTATTTTGAAGTACTAGCACATGGTAATTTACCAATAAAAATTTGTGAATAAATTTCATATTTAAAACCAATGCCATGTATTCACTTGTATGATACAAGGTGCCCGCGGTTAAAGGAAAGTACACAGTACAAAACCTTAGTAGTTACTACACTTCCTAACTGCTAAACAGACAATCCTATTAGGTGTACAACCTGCTCAGGCCCCTCTCCAAGCTCTCCAAAAGTAGAGCTTTTAGATCTGCTCTTATTTAAGCAGCTGCTTTTTGAATTGCTCTTATTTAAGAGCTGTGAGGAATAAAAATGGGACTCGTAGTTAAAGTACTGGAAAGAGGACAAGCTTGGACTCATCCTTTGTTACTTGCTTCTTTCCTTCCTTCTGTAAAATCACAGAAAAAAACTTGCATCCAGGCCACTGTAGTCAATAATTTCAGATAACAAGAAATATGTCACAGAATCACAGGATCCATAATTGGAAGGGCAGGGATTGGAAGGGACCTCTGGAGATCACATAGTGCAACGCCATGCTAAGGCAGCTTCCCTACAGTAGGTTGGGCAAGGCGGCATTCAAGAGGGTTTTGAGTATCTCCAGAGAGACTCCACAACCTATCCGGGCACCTTGCTCCAGTGCTCTGTCACTATCGAAGTAAAGTTCTTTCCTGTTTTCAGATGGAACTTCCTGTGCTCCAGCTTGTGCCCATTGCCCCTCGTTCTGTCACTGGGCATTGCTCAAAAGACCATGGCCCCATCCACTTGGCATCCACCCTCTAAATATTTGAAAGCATTGATAAGATCCCCTCTAACTCTTCCCTTCCCCAGGCTGAACACTCCATGCCCTCAGCCTCTCCTTGTAAGGGAGATTATCCAGGTCCCTAATCACATCTACAGACCTCAGCTGGACTCTCCAGTAGTCCTCAAGCTTTCTTGAACTAGGGAGAACAGAACTGAACAGCCAGCACTGTGCCCTCGCAGCCCAGAAAGACAACTGCATCCTGGGCCACATCAAAAGAAGCGTGGCCAGTAAGTCAAGGGAGGTGATCCTGCCTCTCTACTCTGCACTGTTGAGATGTAGAGTCCTCAGGACAGAAGCAGCATAGACCTGTTAGAGAATGTCCAGAGAAGGGTGACAAAAATGATCCAAGGGATGGAACGCCTTTCCTGTGAGGACAGGCTGAGAGAGCTGAGGCTGTTCAGCCTGGAGAAGAGAAGGCTCTGGGGAGATCTGAGAGCTGCCTTTTAAGTATCTAAAGGGTACTGCAGGAAAGAAGGGGACAGACTCTCTATTAGGGTCTGTGGTGATAAGGCAAGGGAAAATAGTTTCAAACTAAAAGATTTAGATTGGATATAAGGAAGAAGTTTGTGGGTTTTTTTTCAATAAAGATGATGAGGCAATGGAACAGGTTGCTCAGAGAGGTGGTGGATACCCTGTCCCTGGAGACACTGAAGGTCAGACGGGTCAGGACTCTAAGCACCTGATTTAGCTGTGGATGTCCCTGTTCATTGCAGGGGAGTTGGTCTAGGTAACTTTTAATGGTCCCTTCCGACTTTAACAATTCTGCGATTGTATGTTTCTTTGACCATTGTCCTGATGAGCTAGACTGTCCCTCTCAGCCCCAGTGATATGTGATCTTGTAATTGTTGTGAGCACTGCTGCCATCCAAGCTGTCTGTGAACACAATGTGCTTCTCATGCTGCCACTAACTCTCTTTTAGAAGGACACTTCTCCAGAGGGAAAATGTAGTAACCATATGGCTGTGGTAGGAGGCAATTTCCTCCTATTTTATGATTTAGCTCAAACCACATGATGCTGGAGAGCAGATGCAAGTAGTTTGCATAGTAAAAACCATGCTCCCTCCTTGAGACTACTCAAAACAATCTGCTGCTTCTAATCACATGGGCATTATGCCCTCATTGTTTTCAATAATTCAGTCTCAATTATTGTGCTTTTGTAAACTGCTTAAGTGAGTTGTCAGTCATCATTCCTTATTGCTCCAAAATGGGCCTTACAGCCTCTAGTATAGACTATAATTCTTCTTAAATCATCACCACAGTTAATATATTGTCAATAAGCAGATGAGACTATAGACAGTTTTCTTTAATACAGTATATAAATGCATCTATACTTTTTAGACTATGCTCCCTTTATTTCCTTTATCTCTCTCTTTCCATTTCGCAAACTTGTTTGCTAATTAGTGACGGATACTGAAAAATATCATGTTCTAAGAGAGAAAATTACAAATAAATGCTATCACAATCACAGCTGAACAACACAGGAACCTTACAATTTCCAGACTTGATAAAACTGTGAACCAACAATAGCAGCAGAGGGGTCCCATCTCTGAGTGCCTCAGCTGTTTACAGTCAATCAAGAAGACAGTATAACTGTATGAAAAGCAGTTTTATTAGGAAGCTTGAAAGTGCAGTGTGTCTTGCCAACAAGACAGAAATATAGCATTTCTCTTTATTGTGTACTCAGTGTCACAGAATTTATTTGACAGAAGTGTTGAAAGAAATCAAAAACAATTTCTTTTGCTGCAATGTTATATAAATTGCATTAAATCTGACAGCCACAATGAAATGAAACACACTGCGAAAAGACAGGTGGAACAAAGCCACCTTAAGAAATCATACAAGTGACCACACTGTTCCCAAGGAAGCAAAGCTTTCAAACAAGTCACATGCATAAAGTCTTTGAGTTCTTATGCAGAGCACAGTACTGTAGCTAGAACTGCAGAATCATTTCACAAGCAGAAAAATGCTGATGTCTATATCCCCAGATGTCCTTCTCAGATTTATACCAGGTCATCTTTTAACTCTTGGCACTCCCTAACTTTTTACTTCATGATCCACTGTAAGAAAAGAACTAACAAAAGCTGAGTCCAGCTGCTAAATGGTACAACTTATTTCTATGTAATTCATTAGTGTTTGTTTACATTTCCTCTTCACTACACACCTCACTAGCCATTTTGTGGTAAGTAGAACATGATTATTGCAAAGACTTTAAGAACTTCCATCATAACTTCTTTCTGTAAAATTGCTGAACTTGAAGCAATTGCCTTTCAAACATAATAAGCACCAGCATCATCTTCTGGCATAAGGAATATTGCAAAAGACAGCCAAGATTCTATACCCAACATATTGCTGCAAGGACACAATCAGCTTCTACAGCACAACTGCCTCAAGAGTCAAAAATCAGGAAAATGCAAAGGCACAAGTAGGACTGATATGCTTTAAAAGCAGGGGTAAAAAAATATGGGATAACACATTCTTTGGGAGCATGTGCAAGTGTGCATACAACACTGCTGCCAGCGTGTATTTGTGAGCAACATGAGAGACTGGAGAAGTGATGTCAGATGAGAAAATGCACACTTCACAAAGCTTAGCACAGAGCCCTTAGGCACCAGACATGTTCTGCATACGTCTCTGTAAACCAACAATAAGGATACAAGGATCCCAAACATGTCTTTGCTTTGCAGCTTCTCCCCCCCTCTCCATAACCAAAATTTTTCAATTATTATTGTAGTATTCAAAAATAAGCAGTTTGCCTTTTCTGTCACACTGCTGGCAACATTTAGGAGTTAAGGCCTTTTTCTGTGGTTATATTGCTATCTGAAATAAAGATATTACAGGTAAAACAAAGAAGTCAATATACTACTGTCTTTGGAGATCAATGTAACTGAATATGCTTGACATGACATTGAATTTTTCATTCCACCTCCCTCTATCCCCAAGAAAAGTTTTTAAACCATACAAGGCACAAACAGCTAACACATTTCAGCAAAGTCCTGTCTCTTCCTTGCTGTTTCTCTTTTGGCCCTGGTTTAACAATCCTCCACAGCTTCAGGTGATGACAGTGGGTCCCTTTCTCCCCGTCCTCTCATGGATCTGAGATATTTTCAGTGCGATCGCTATAAGAGGACTCAGCACAGCCTGAAGAGGAAGAAATGAAATGAATTACATACAGCAGAAATATCAAGAGTCCATTTGACACATAGCAGTTTCTGACAGTATGTGGTATTTGTTTTACCCGTACAAACGGTCACACTTAAACAAAAGTGTGAGGAGACAAAACAACTTTGCATGTCATTGGCAACAAATGGGTTGGTGATTAAACTAAGTTATGTACAAGTGTAAGCTGTCTGATACATCACTGTTCAAAAAGCTCCAGATTTGCAGATACCAATGAACTGAATAATGATTGAAATTGAAGTAAAATCTGCTTAGAGGAAATTAAAATATGGAGTATATTGTTGTGAGCAGATCTTGCTGAAGTAAGTAGTAAAATGTGCCAATTTACAAGGATCCTATCATTCCTTCCATCCCACGCCATGGATTAAGGAGAACTGAAGGAAGAGCAAAACATCTCAACTTCCTCTGTCACTCCCCTGAGAACACTCTGACCTATTTATTCTAAAAAATACAGGAAAATTTAACCAAAAAAACCTTACTGATCTAGCTTTACTCTGTTGGAAAGACCACATGGTGAGTTGCAAGAGATCCAGGAGGCTCCTGGAATCCATTGATGACAACTTTCTGGTCCAGCTATTGGACAGACCGACCAGAAGTGAAACATTGCCGGATCTCCTGCTCACCAATGCGGAGGAAATCATTAAAGGTGTTAAGGTTGGAGGCAGCCTGGGCTGCAGTGACCATGCCCTGGTCAGTTCATGATCTCAAGGAGTGTGGGCCTGGCGAAGAGTGGCATCAGGACCCTGAACTTTGGAAAAGTGAACTTTAAGCTGTTCAAAGAATTGCTGGTCAAGATCCCCTGGGATGCTGTCCTTAAAGACAAAGATGTTGAGGAGAGCTGGCTACTCTTCAAGGATGCCTTCCTGAGAGCGCAAGAGCTCTCCATCCCTCTGAATAAGAAAGCGGGCAGAAGAGGTAGGAGACCAGCAAGGCTCGGCAAGGACCTGCTGGGCACACTGAGGGCAAAGAAAGGTGCGTACAAGCTCTGGAAACAAGGGTGTGTCACCTGGGAAGAATACAGGGATGCCGTCTGGACTCGCAGATGTGGGATCAGGAAAGCCAAGGTGCAGGCAGAACTGAACTTAGCGAGGGACATGAAAAACAATAGGAAGACTTTCTACAGGTAGATTGGCCAGAAGAGACAGGCCAAAGCAAGTGTACCTCCTTTGGTAAATGTAAAAGGAGAACTGGCTTCAACGGACGGAGAGAAGGCTGAGGTACTGAATGAGTTCTTTGCCTCAGTCTTCACTGGCGGCCAGGATTCCAGTACTTCTCACGTCCCTGAGCCCTGCATCCCTAAACATCCAGGTGGGGACCGGGGTGGTAAATCCCCCCCTGCTGTGAGGACAGAGCAGGTCTGAGACCGCCTCATGAGACTGACTATGTACAAGTCTATGGGGCCGGATGGCGTGCATCCCAGGGTTCTGAAGGAGCTGGCTGAGGTGGTTGCCGAGCCGCTCTCCATCATATTTGAAAAGTCGTGGCTGTCAGGTGAGGTCCTGGATGACAGGAGGAAGGGTCATGTCACTCCCATTTACAAGAAAGGGAGCAAGGAGGACTTGGGAAACTACAGGCTGGTGAGTTTCACCTCTGTACCTGGGAAGATGATGGAACAGATCATCCTGGACAACATGCTTGGTCACATGAGGAATGAGCATGGGATCTGAGACAGCCAGCATGGCTTTGCCAGGTGAAGGTCATGCTGAACCAATCTGGTGGCCTTCTATGATGGAGTGACGGCATCAGTGGACAAGGGAAAGGCAACCGATGTCATTTAGCTGGATTTGAGCAAGGCCTTTGACATGGACCCCTACTACATCCTTATATCGAAATGGAGGGATGTGGATACTCAATGGATAAGAAATTGCTTGAAAGGCCACAGACAGAGGGTGGTCATCAATGGTTCTATGTCCAGGTGAAGACTGGTAACGAGAGGCGTCCCCCAGGGGTAGATAACAGCAGGACAAGGGGAAATAGTTTTAAGTTGAAGGAGGGAAGATTTGGGTTGGATGGGGTCCCGGGCAGCCTGGTCTGGTATTAAATGGGGAAGTTGGTGGCCCTGCATGTGGCAGGGGGGGCTGGAGATCCATGATCCTTGAGGTCCCTTCCAACCCAGGCCATTCTGTGATTCATTTCTTAAACAAATGCACACTGAGGAAAAAAAAAAAAAAACACCAAAACAAACAAAGCACTCATTGCTTTCAACAAAAAAAACAAAACCAAATCACATGACACTCATTTACAAAAATATCTTAGCTGCTGCTCTTCAGCCAAATGGTTCCAATTACCATTAAAATATCCTGCTGCTTACAATCATACTTGTTAACAGATAAAAAATTATTTTAGTTCTGTCCTCTCATTTGCCTCAACTACACTTTCTTCATCTTGCAGATGTTAGAAAAGAGCATTATTTTTAAAATGGCAAAAGCAAAGCAGAACAACAAGGATGAAGAGACGAAAAGCTGAATATGCCAAATGAAATGTAGGTAAATTTTACATAATTTGGGCACACTCATTTTCCATAGGTGTTAAGTTCACATTTTTCAGTCCACTCTAATCTCAAAAACAAGCTGCCCCATCAGTTTTATCTGTGGAAAGAAATTTGCAGAACTTATCTGGGACAGACAAATCCGAAAACATTCAGAGAATGGCAGTAACATCAACAAGAAGCAAGGCATTCTAGTGAGCACAAGTAACTACTATTCTCTTTCAGAGTTCTCACATTTTTGCTCCGTCTTCTCTTACTATATTTATCTGCATTTTGCATACAACAAGAAGTTCACCAGCATAATTTTGGTCCCTCTCAGCTGTAAATATACAAGTGAATGAACAAGGTGTAACACTCAAAACACAGGGGTGAGTTATTCATGTACATATCATTATTTGTAAAACACTAAGCACTAACCCATTTGTTCCTTGTATTCTGGGACCACAGGGAGGGGCAACGGAAAGCCATCTGAATTAGTCATTGAAAGAATGTACTGCCGGGGCACCATCCATCAACTAAGCCTTTATATGATTTATGGTATATGGGCATATAGGAACCTGAATTACTAACAACAAAGATCACCCTTTGGACAATAATTATTTCAGAATAAGTATTCTGAAATTATAATGCTACTGATTTCTAGGCAGAGCTGGCATAGTACATATTTCACCGCAATTCACTTTCCTAGAATAATAAACAACTCAGCACAGCATGAAGCTGTCAAAGAAGGACTACATACAGTTCAATATTTGGAACTCTGCCATGACAGGAGATATGCCAAGTGTTTTTCATTTTTGCATTTTCCCTTTCGAAAAGCTGCAGTCAAATCCAAAATTCTACCTCTTCAGCTGTTGGTCCTTCATATTTAGTGTCAATTAAAGTAGTTTTCCAGTTTCTTGAGGTAGCTTTGAGAAAAACATGCTTGTAGGTTGAAGTCACCAAAAGCTATACTTGCTAGGTGGTGTTATTACTGTTTTATAAATAATGATAAGCCTTGAAGATTCAGGCATGACTTCGCCTGAATCAACAAGCAGACAGCACCACACCAGATCTTCTGCAGGGCTGATATATAAAGAGCTAAACAGACAGTTCAGCTCAGTGTGCCTACCCAGTGGACATACGACTGCCAGGTCCTGCATCCCAAAAAAGCAGAAGTCTCTGGAAAAGTTTATGCTGCAGTTATTGGTCCTAGAAAATTTTAAGCCATGTGGATAACCTGGTTAATAGTGGAACAACCTGTCTGGGTCTGTAACATTTACAGAACTGGTCATGTTGACTTCACTACAGTGATGCAACACATTTGCTGAAGTGAAAAGGGATTGGTATCTCTGCTTCTTCACTATCTATGTCTAACTACTAACTACTGTTTGCAAATTCAAATAAAATGATAGTAAGAGTCTGGAGGACAGCTGTTCTGCCCCGGCAGTGGAAGACAACCTGTACAAGGGGTGGAAAATACAAGAGGAAAATGAAAATTGGGTGGTGTTAGGACATATCTCTTGTCAAAAGATTAATTCTTTTCTAGTATATAGAATAGTCCAGACTGAAACTTAAGTTTAGTTAACTCATTTTCTTGACTCATAAAATATTTCATAATTACTGCCACATGATATATTTTTCCAACATTACACAAAGAAAACCCACTCCTTCTACTTCCAAGTGATTTGAAATCTGTTCACTGGAAGGCTTTTGGCAGATCTTGGAAGCCAAATTATCTGAGTAGCATGCATATAATGTACTATACCATAGTACAGTCAGATAGATTTAAATATCCTTATTCCACAAGCCTTCAAAGAAAAACTTATGAATTAAAGTAGTAAAGGTAAGACTTAATATAAACTCTTCAAATCACATATTAATATCCAGCAAGAGCCATGTTAAAAGATCCAGTGTTTCAAAAAATAATAGAGAAACTGTAACTCTAACTGCACTTGTGGTTAGAGGTAGCTAACAGTATTTTGACAGAACCATATAGAAACTTTTAATTTTATCACTATTATATGATACTGGGGAAAAGGATTTACATGTTATTGATTCCATTTGCCTGCTTTTGCACAAAGCCATGCTTATGAGAGAGAAACAATCCCTTCATACAGTCTTTACATATATATAATTATATCATCTTAATCCTTTTATATACATTCCATGGTCCACCCACAAAAAAATTTTCTCTACTGACATTCAAAAGTTCTTTCAGATATTCAGTTTTGGATGAGGAAGACACTTCTGATTCCAATTACATTTTTTAATTGGTTTGCTTTTTTGGACAAAAGCATAATGAAATAATTCTTGTGTAGTTGCTGCTACTATAGTGATTCTTTAGCTAACAAAAACCTAGCAATCTTCAGCAAAAGCCATTGCTTCATTTGTGATTCACTGTACCATTCAGATTGAAGGGTCTACAACAACACCTATTCATCTCTAGTGCAATTCAGGTAATGAATAATAAAATATTGTAAACAGAGCTAGTTAGTTCAAATACAGAATAATTGAGATTATGCACTACACCACTCCCAGAGTATTTAGCCTGCAACAGCAGTAAAACCATGTGATTGAAGGGAACACCATTTTTATAAACGAAACAATTCAGAACAACTCTGCATAATGAATCATTTCGTTTTTGGTCTTTGTATATGGATCTTCGTGCTTGAATCTTATCCAAGTGTCCAGGTGGCTAGACAAGGGACAAGCAGACAGGAACCATCTGCTGCAGTCCATAAGTAGGGAATAAGTTGATCTATAAAACGAAGCTGTAAAAGAATTGAAAGGTCAAAAAATTCTTGTTTTATTACTTTGGGCCTATTCAACCTATCATCTCTAGGTTTTCAATCTGTGTTTTGATTTAGCACAGCCAATACTATTAAATTTATACAAAGATCTATTTCTAAGCATAAAGTCTAAGACTTTACACAGAAGTTTGTTGTTTGTTATAAAGCAATAAACTTCCTGAAATTGCTCACCGGATGCCTGCTTGGATGTTAGAAATCAAATAAATCATTTTTTAAGAACGTTTTCCAAGCTCTCTAGAAAGCAACTTTCTCAGTAATACACAGTGATGAGGTACATCACCAGCAATAAGAAGCAGCAACAGTTTGCTGCTCCCTTTTTAAGAGGAATGTGCCAGTTTTAGGAAAGAGCTGGGCATCGTTTCAAATACTTTGTTTAAGCCTGCATAGAACCAGATAGCAACACCAGTATACACCGTGATTTAAAATTGCTTACAGCAATAATGGACTTGGCATAGGACATGACAGTCATTTATCATTAATCGCTCCTCATTAGGAAGAACTGAATTAGTCATGGAAAGACAGTAAATATCCTTAAACTCCCACGTTATCATGAAGCCGCTTCTTTCCATTTCTTTCAATTGACTACAGAGTAGTTAGTAGTCACTGCTATTCACATTTATCAGTGGCCTTGGACTTCTAGTTATTAGCATATTTTACTACTTTCTCTTGGATTTTAATGTTGTTGACCAGTTGGCCAGTTGGCTATAAATTATTTGTTCTAGCTGGAAAGTATTAACCAATTAATTATATGAAGATGCTACTACAATAAGACAGTAACTAAGATTTGAGAGACCCTTCTATTCATTAATAGCTACTGTCTGGCCCACATACAAATTGGAAGAAAAGTTCCTTAAGAGTCTTTTTTTCTCTCTACTTATAAGACTACTTTTACAGAAAGACTTAGGATAGAAAATAAACAGTTACAGGCCTGAGAATCAGCTTCTCCTCTATGATCCATGCAGATAAACATAGAACTGATGTACAGTAAGGTGCGAAGAGAGCCTCACTCAAGCACCACTCATTTCAGTGGCCCCTTGTGACAAAACTAAGGGCACAAGTCTGAGGAACCCCATAGTACTTAGAAGTGCATTAGATTTTCTGTTGTCTATCAAATCAAAATTGGTCCTACAACTAGCACTCTCCAAGTAGTTGATCCTTGATAATACAGAGAATAGTTATGTATCTTTGTTTAGATTGTTTTCTGGACAAGTATTACTTATAATCCACTCCAGTTTCTTAAGCAAGAATCACTGCTTCACTGTGCATCTGGATGACAGATATTGCAAATGATGAACAGCCACAGTGAAGGAAAAACAAAGGCAAGTAAGCAATGCTAAGACTGACTAGGTATATATAATGTATATGTAACTACAAGGAAATGCTGTAACATGACAAGCATTTCTATTTATCGCTACTGATTCTATACACAGAGTAGAATAACCATAGTCTGTTCCAATTCCAAATCCAAATTCCAGCAATTCATATAAAATGTAAGGTAGTTAGTATAGCCCTTGCCTTTACTTGGAGAATAAGCACAGAGAAAAGAACATAAAAGTTTTTTAAGAACAGCCTTCTGACATTTCACATACACAATTATTACACTTGGCTGAAACAGTAACAATACCAAGTTGTTCTAGAAATTAAGCAAATACTTTGTTGATTTTATGGCAGAATTCATATCCCACTTCATAATAAGAACTGATTAAAAGTTAACAGAAGAGGTTTCTTTCTCTTTGGAAGTTTTCCCAAACTCCCAATATTTGATTTTTAAAGTTATAAAGAAAAACAAACTCAATCAGGATGGTGCAGCTCTGCTGAACATAGGTGATTTCATCCCTATTCAGAGAACAACTTATGCTCCGTATGGAAATAGTTTCAGCCACACTCTGTGGACAGCCAGCTCTGCACCTGAAGGGCATTTGTCAAGATCTCTTTACAAAGCAAGAAGAAAAGACTTGTGCTTGAGCTTGACAGAAAATTGGCTGGTGGTAAGATCAGAGAACCAAGACAAACGGAGACTCAAACATTAGAATCACATAAGGGCAAATCACAAAAAAAATCACAGAGGTTTCAGTTTGAAAAACTTCCTAACTCCACCTTCCATTCAACAGATACAGCTGGTTCTAAATACAGTGACTATGGATACAGCCCAGAACATTAACACAAACCTGAAAATGACTGATGGAACACAAAGCTTGATTTCTATCCCTGATCTTTCATTTTAAGAATTTCTTCATTCCTTTACAGATTTTTGAAGATTTTGATCAATTTGCTTGTTTGTTGTAGTAAAATAAAAACTGAATAGTTATGCTTATCCGCAGAAGTAGAATGAAATGGTACTGTCATCAGGCAGAAACATGGCAATGCAAAAGCACTCAACTCCCAACTGTCTATGTAAACAATCAAAAGAAGGTACTTAAAAAAGTGGTCCAGTATGCAGAAGAAACTAAGTGTTGAGCGTCTTAGCATCAAATAATTTTCTTCTGTTTTATGATACAGAAAGTATACCATAAACATGGGATCCCACCTGGCTCCATGGACTTGTGACAGTGCAGGTGGAGTTAACTGTTCCCACCTGAATGCTGGTGAGCACAAGCCTTATGAGGAACCGGAATTGTTTAGTCTGGAGAAGAGGAGTCTCAGAGAAGACCTTACTGCTCTCCACAGCTACCTGAAAGGAGGCTGTGGTGAGGTGGGGGTCAGCCTCTTCTCTCATGTAACTAGCAATAGGACTAGAGGGAATGACCTCAAGTTGTTCCAAGGGAGGTTCAGGTTGAATATTAGGAAAAATATCTTCTCTAAAAGAGTGGTCACACGCTGGAATAGGCTGCCCAGGGAGGTGGTGGAGTCACTGCCCCCAGAGGTGTTCAAGAAACATTTAGAATGTTATACTGAGGGACATGGTTTCATGGGGAAATACTGCTGACAGCTGTATGGTTGGACTAGATGATCTTAGAGGTCTTTCCAACCTTAGTGATTCTACGATACTTCAAGAAAGAGTGAAGAGAATGAATATATCATATCTGCAGGAAATCAGATAGCAAAATTTCTGGAATGTCTGATACAGTTGTTTAGTAGCATAAAAGAAACTCATTAAATCTATGGTAGAAATCTAGCAAAAAAACACATGGTTCAAAAGGATTTTATGTTCGGAGAAACTTTGCATTTGCACTGCAGTCATAAATACACGAGACTTCAAAAACAGAGTTTTAAATTCTTGCAAGCTAAATGCTTATCCACTCTTCCATGAGAAATACTTAGTCCTCTTTGTTTATTTCACAACATGACAGTGTTTCAGTGGAACTAATCTGAGAGGTGGAACTACAGTTTGTATTATAAATTGTTTTAGGTGTCTGCTGGATTTCACTGAAATCTGCCCTCAAACTTTTATTTTCCTAGGAAGGAGTCTGGTTATGATGTGAGATAATTCTCAGATAGCTGCAAGTCTTTCCCTTACAAGGAATCCCTACGCTGTTCAGACTCAAGCATCCCTAACTGCACTTGCACTGCAAGGCTACCCTGAGAAGCCTTCATTAAATGATCCCCAGAAAATCTGCTCCAAAAATTTATTAATTTTTAAAATATTGTTCTATAAAAAAACTGAGTGGGAAAAAAAAAAATCTTTTCCCAGCATTCAGGCATCTCAGGCCTTGACATTCCTGTTTTGTGACATATTACACAAATACACTAAAACTGCTAGTCCTACCTCAAAAGTCAACAGTCCCACAAAAAAACATTCACATTAAACACAGGTTAAAGCATTGTGTGAAGGAAATCATAAAATTAACCTTCAGCTTCTACTGCAAAAGAAATTCCCCTACTGTCCCAAGAATCTAAGATTCACACAGCAGCAGCTAAGGAAGAACTGAGACTTATGTTAGTTACCCACACTGCAGAGATGATAGAAGTCTATGGAAGAGTCTGGTTGGCAGAGAAGGGAACAGAACAAAAGCATCACTGACTGAACAGAGACTGTCAAGAGGCAGCAAGAGCTGGCTGGCTCTTCCCTCAGTGCATGGCTATTCTCCCGGAGCTATTCTCCTTGTGCCAGGAACAGTAATATAACTGACAGGACAGGGGTCTTGCCATGCAGGGCCCAGCCCCTTGATACTGTAAAGAGGCAAGCATAAAAGACCCAGAAATTGCACCCAGATTCAGTGAACAGTTGAGATCAACAGGCAAGCTCATGGCAATGGGGCAGGCCCAAGGTCAAAGAGGGGAGTCAGTGCACAATTTGGGTCCAGTGAGTGGCAAGTAGGTCCACAGTGACCAGGCAGGGTTGAGACCAATAATAATAAATAAATAATAACAAATAAAGCCAATATATCCTCCAAATTTAAGGCAACACCTGATACTATAGATGATATTGTCTTTCTGGCATTTAACTTAACCACTAGTATCTGTAATTTAAACAAAAAATTGGCTTTCTCAGAGCGGGGTGGTTTTCTTCAGCTGCCTAGACTGACTGACTGACTGAATGTATGAATAACATATATTTCTTTTCTCTTTATCCTTCGACCTTCTGCTTCAGCGCTCCTCACTAATGATCATCATTGAACTGATGATACAGATTTCCAAAATATCCACTTACGGTCCAAATATGCATCATTACAACTATTGGAAACTCTTCAATTTCTCATTGTATCCCTATTTCCTTTCCGTGATCAAGAAGCAGCTTTTCCAAACCAAACACTGACCACTTAGCAGTTTTGGTATAATACTCAGAACATTCTACCTTTTGCACTTGATAAAAAAAAACAACAACAACAACACATGTACTGTTCAGGCTTCTACAGGCATCTACTGGAGTCTGATTTTAATACAATTGCAAACAGTCTATTCTTGCAGGTTGTCCTACAATGTTATTACATTACCTGTGGTTCCTTATTGTGTTGGCTAGGATCCTTCTCATAACTCTCTGCATAGATCCGGAGAGTAGCTCTCACATGGCTAGAAGCGCTCATTCTAAAGATGAGCCTGGAAGCATCTGAAAAAACAATCCGCAGCCCCTATGGGAGAAGAAGGAGCGTCATACATTAAGGTGGCAATACCTCTTATACATCACAGTTTTCACTGCTCTAAAATAAAACAAGAAAGGAAGAACCATAAGGATACAATCTCACTTTAACTCTGGACAACTCATTTATTACTTTTTTCCATCTCGTGACCAGAAACAATCTGTGTTTTCACTCCCAGTCCTCCAATTAAGGGCTTTTTTACTTCTGTTTTTAGTTTCTTTCACTGATTTGTTCTTGTTCAGTGTGGCAGAGCAAAAAATCACTAGTCTGTGAAATATTTATAAGATCAACAAAGTATGGGAAACAGCTACAGAAGCAAAAGGCAGTTGTCAGTACCGAATATAAAAGTCAGCATCAGTTCCCTCACAGACCATGCATCAAGACTTGATTACAAGGATTTCAACAAAAGTCTGCAGTACAGTCCAGGAACGCAACATGTGTTGTTAATTTCAAGTATGTACTTAATGTGCACTAACTGTGTAAAGATTTAAAAAGATTTATTATTAATTAAGTAGGAATTTACTACAGCTTCCATCTCTTTTTATTACCCCTCCTGCTTTCATACAGTACATACGAACACATTCTTCCACAGGCCGTATACTGGATCCATAGTCAACAGTCTCTCTGTACAGAGATGACATAAGGTAAGCAAGAAGGGCAGACAGGTAAATTTGTTCCCATTAAAACAAAGGAATAAACTGAACAGTTAAATAGTTGCAGTGTTTTCATTATCTACCAGTTTTTTGCACTAACATGCATTCTTGCTTCCTTTCTGTAAATGGTACCCCTAGGCTAAATGTTACCTCTGTTCTGCCAGGAACTTCTATTTTCCATTTTAGTTCTGCTATTGGCAAATGAGTCCATGAACTGAGATCATTGCTAATTTTGTTGAAGTTGCAGTAAAGCATTTAAAAACGGGAGAATTAAAGAGAGAAGTATTTTATTCTTTCATCTTTATCAGCAGCCTGAGAAGACACTGCTGTTAGGAACACAGTGCTCACCCATAATAAAATAAAAGTGCAAAAAGCCTTTGTTTGCTCAGGTATATGTCAAAGTATATTCAACAGTGTCTGGATGATATTGTCCATCAACACAAAGAAATACGCAATAGGAAAATATAGCATATAGGTAAAAGGCCTAGTCAGATGGCCTAAGAAATATTATCCATCTATTGCTTTGGTTGGACATGGAAGCATGTGTGACGCAAATGTGTCTCAATGAATTCCTCCGTGAGGAAAAAATGGCATCTACTGACATTCAGCAATGCTTGCCAAATATTTATGGAGACCAAACAGTGGATGTGAGCAGAGAGAGGCAGCGGGTGGTGCATTTCAGCAATGGTGACTGTGACATGAAATACAGGCCACATTTAAATGGCCATGCAGATTTTTACAAGCACAGCATGCAGCCTCCTGCTCATCACTGGCAGAAATGCATAGCTAATGGTGGTGACTGTGTTTAAAAATAGTGTTTTATAACTGAGAATTTGCTCTATCAAATAGTGCTATTATGTGCTTTGTATTTGTTGTAGCTTCCATGGAAATAAATAGGAGGTATTATTTTCCTGCACATTAATTTTAACACACACACAATGGTAACATAAATTCATCTAATATTTCCAACATGAAAAGCATCTATAATAATCAGAAATAGTTTATATTCAGCAGGATGAGCTTCAGAGCCTTTTTTTCTAATGTTTGCTATTAAGCCAACTTATTAATGGGTTGGTTCATATGATGTTAGTGGGAGTTCTGCCATCAATGGAATTTTAGCTTGGACAGCAAGAAGTATATAGTCAGTTTGTTATGATCTCATCCTCTGAACAAGGAGTCGTCTCTTGCTGATTGCTAATTACTTCTACTTTACGACAGCAAAATGAAAAAAAGATAGTTCTAGGTATAGTTCGTTTTGAATAGTTGTCAAACCTACAACCAGGAGCTCAAAATATGTAACATTCGAGCTGTTAAGCAGCTCGAAGTGGGAAGGAAGGAAGCCTAACATACTTGCACAAAATTAAACCACAAACATAAAGAGCATGTGAATGTCTTCCTACCCAATGGCTACACAGACATTCTGCATGTCCCTGCTAGGTCAGGCTACCTCCATAATGATAAAACTAGCAAAACCACTTCAACACTCTTCTATATATTCTGTTTATCTGGCAAGAATAACAACTGTACATTGTTGCTTCTCTGAGTACTCAGTACTGAGAACCTCAGTACTGTCTCACCACTCATTAAATTATGGTCTTTGGAACAAAAAAGGTTTACAAACACTCCCCATAACTCTATCCTTCATGACGCTGTTTTTTTCCACCAAACTAAAGCATCTGTAGCCACTTTGATGCTACACTTTATAGTACTTGAGATTTTTACATAGCATACACACACACAACCTGCATTCAGTTTACTATTTCTGAGCTTATTTTCACATTTCTCAGAAGTAAATAATTGACAGTATTGATTTTTAGACGAGAGATGTCAGCTGATAATAGTCTGCAAGACTAGAATTTCTGCCATACAGACAAAGATATTTTTTATAAAATTTTATAAAAGGGCATTATAGAGATGCGGTGACTGTACTTGTTAAAAACAACTACCTCTGGAGTGCCAGGGAGAAATTATGCGCTAAGGAAACAGTGGCCTTCAGTGCTGGACTGTCAAAAATCAACTTTCGTGTCACTCCTGCACCTGGAGCTACAGCATAAGTCATTTTTGGCACAGAGCTCAACAGCAAAAACCTGTCTTTTGAGTCTCCACTGAAAACAGTGATTTCAAACTAGCAACACTTTTTACTCTGGAAGGCAATAGAATTTAATAAGAACTATTATGTATTTACATTTCTTAACTTTTTCTGAAACTTATACCACAGAGCCATAGGTTACACTTGTTAAAACCAGAGGAAAAACAGCCAAAAACACTGTTCTCAAATAAGTATGAAGAAACATTACTGTCAAATAACCTACAGGTCTGCACTTAGGTGAAGACAAAGGCAAAGAGTTTATCCCTGCTCACCACTATACAGTTTAACATATCAAATATTCCTTTTCAGCATTTTTTAGCTTTTGCAATCAACATTGTCAAACCAAGTTGGTGAAACTGAAAGCAGCCTACTTACTGTTCGACACGATGGCGTTTTCTCACCTGAGATAAGCTCAGTTAATTTAAAGCCACATACTTGCTATTTTTAATATTAAAAATGTCAGCTCCATGAAAGTGCACAGAACAGAATTTTATTTGCAGAATTAGTAAACTGACTTAAGGAAAAAATAAAGAAGAACAACAAACTGGAAAGTCCACAGTACAGAAAAAGTTCCAGTTTTAATACAGTGGGGCACACTATTTGTCACAAACGTTTTATTACGGAAACTTGTCATTCTTTTTTCCAAAAGGAAGCAAACGAAAACCTTCAGTTCAGCTCTTACAACGGATATCTGCAGATACTTCTGTTAGGCAAATCAGGCCTGCTGATGGACATTAATTAGCCATGTGGAAATTCTGAAACAAAATGACCTTGTCACTTGTTAACCTGCTGGCCTTGAAGTCAGTGTGACAAAGAGAGAGCTTCACAAGGATTTCTCTACTTTTGCACTATAATCCAGTTAAACAGTTTTCTGATATACTAAGATCTCTGAAGTGTTCAGAAAACAAAACTTAATATTCATTGTAGTGTGTAATTTCACTTCCAGAGGTTTGACTATTTTTTCAGTTAGCAATTTTATGATTAAACAAATGAGAATTAGCATAGTAAGTTAGAATGAACAAGACTAAGTAGCAAATTTAAAAAAAAATTACTTTAGATTTTGAAAACCATTATTAAATGGTGGAGTATAACACCAGCAGAAAATCTAGCTTAGTAGCAGTATATCTAACAGACACATACATAAATTAGAAGCACTAGAAGAATAGCTATCTTTCTTCAAAATACTGCAGTTATCATAATTTTTATTTGCTCATCTGTGGACCCTTGAACACCACCGAGGCATAGGAGTCCATTCTGGCTACTCTGACAAGAAATATGCTATTGTTGACATGGGACTAAAATATCATTCTGAACAGAGAATAATTTTTTCCTTATCTCTGGAGGGTCATATGAAATAACTTTCAGAACAGCCCCCCAAAAAACATGAGACTACACAGAGAATTTTACATCCTAAATTTAACAAAGGAGCAAGACAACATTAAGAAACTTTAAATGACAAACACTGGGAATTTTATTCTGTAAATCTCTGAATATGATAAATCGTCATGAAAGAGCCCATCATTTTAATTGGAAACTTGTTCAATATGTCATGTGCTAATATTTGTGAAAAGGCCAGCATAATTTTCAGGAACAGCAACATGTTTCATTTAACTTTATATCTTATTACTGAACTGTGATGATAAACAATATTCATGTGTTTGTTTCTGAATAAATTAGAGTATGGCCTGCTTGTACTACTATATTATCTATTTTATTATTGCTGTTTGTTTTCTGCAGTTTATTAACATTGATCTAGTCGTAGTTCAGTAGAAGCAGTTCAGATACATTGAGTACAAATTTCTATCCACTTTCTAGTGAGGAATAAAAGGTTCCTGACAACCTAACTGGAAAATCTACATGAAACTCATGACAGTCACGAAGAGGCACCTGCATTTGCACAAAGAGCATAGTACATGAAGAAAATGGCAGCAGTGAACTGTTGCTTATTTCCATGGATTAATGTCATTTCTTATTTTATTATGCTTGGAGAATTCCACCAAGGCTGCGAACACACAGAGCCAGGAATGTAAGCTTGTCAGAAGACAAACAGATTGAATTGTACTCTCATCAAATGAGTGCTTTTGCCTATGAAAAGATATGCTCTCCATTTCAAAGTCCATTTAAAAACAGGGCAAGTCATGCTTCTCTGTATTATGTGGTGACGTAATTAGCAGTTGTACTCCAATTTAGGAAACAGCTTTGGATGAAAAGAAAGGGAAAGTACAACTAATTACAATTTTTTTTTTTAAAGGACAAGAGTCACAAGCCTTCCATGCCTGTAATTTTCCAGTGGATCTGGATATAACAATATCCTTGTACCTTGTTTCAGCAGGAATATGTACAAAGACAGCAATTCAGTGGCAACTGCTTATATCATCTGGATGCAGTGATGAATGGACACTACAAAGACAATGAGCGGAACGGAATGATAATTGTTTTAATAGTTCATAATATCATTTGATAGAGTCTGATCAGGTCAAGCAATTTACAAACTTCACAAACAAGGACAACAAAAATAAGCAGCATAAAATCAGAATATATTTAAATATGAGTCACAGCTCATATTCAAAATGTTCTAATATACATCTACACCAGGCAAAAGCACATGTCTGCTTTTGTGCTTGTCATGGAACATCAAAGGCTCAATTTGAGTTGCAGAACTTGATAGCTAGAAGATCTTAATATTGACATAGCCTACAGTCAGCCCAAAAGGAACACAGAGCAGTTATTTTGGCTAGAGAAGCCAAACATGCTCCGATATGGAACAATCTGCTTAAGTCTTCTGCATGCTGTTGGCAACAAGGGAATAACATGCCTTCATTATGTGAATTCCAAAAGCAAGAAAATTTGCCTTTTTTTGCAATGTATAGCAATTGTAGGTTTCAGATAGCAAATAGAAAAAGCAAACAGTGCCTTTCTACCCGACACCTTCCATTATTCAGGAAATGGGTCCTTCTCTGTATTTGCATTGCTGGCAGCAGGGACTCCGTCTCTGCCTACATTCTCCATAACACTACAGTCTCCATTTATGCACAGCAAGTGCAAGCCAAACCAGAGGTGGATTATCTTATCCAGTCTGAGCTAATCTTAAGTAGGAAATGTGGTATCTATCAGTGCAAATAAAAAAAATGTCCTATAAATAAATGGTAAGGCTTTCAGCTGAATGTCAGAAATGTTTTAATAGACATGTTTAAAGCGGCAAAATTTTGCTACTTCACCACCACAGCCATACCTGTCTTTTGGTCACAGTACCATCCACAGGATCTATGTACTCAAAGCTGTCTGTTCTTTCCACACTGTAGATACTGCTGCCCACAGCAAACTGCTGGTGGTTGAATGACTTGTCAGTGATCAAAGCTTCCAGGTCTCTCATTATGAAATACGCTGTTCTGGGTTCCAATGCTTCATAATCAAACCTTGTATGTATATAAAAAAGTAGAAGTAAAAAGTAAGCCCACCACAGCTTAGAAGACAATTCTTTTTTCACAGTTCTCAATATACACACAATTAGCAATTTGTTGCCTACTTCAAAAATTGACAGTAGACTACTGAAGTACTGATTGCAAATTAAATCAGTGCATGCATGCAGTCCTGTGCAATCTGCCCATTTTGTATACACACCACAGTTCTACTCTGGCCACCTAATTCTGAAGGGAATAGAAACCATTTGGAAAACACATTCTATCTTAAGTAGCACAGAATCACAGATCACAAAATCACAGAACCATAGAATTACTAAGGTTGAAAAAGACCTCTCAGATCATCTGTCCAAACATTCACCCACCACCAATATTTCCCCACTAAACCATGTCCCTTAGCGCAACATGTAAACACTTCTTGAACACCTATAGGGACAGTGACAGTGACATCTCCATTGGCAGCCCATTCCAGTGCCTGACCACTCCTCAGGAAAAGTTTTTCCTAATATCCAACCTGAACTTTCCCTGGTGCAACTTGAGGTCATTAGCTCTAGTCCTATCACTAGTTACCCGGGAGATGAGGTTGTCTACCATCTCACCATAGCCTCCTTTCAGGTAGTTAGCTGTACAGAGCAGTAAGGTCCCCCTGAGCCTTTTCTTCAGAAGACTAAACCCAGCATAGATAGCATTCTGAAATCAAGGATACAATCAGTGCAGTGCTCTGAAGAAAATAAAATAGAAGAAACTTTGCTGCAAGTTTTGAGGAACAGCTGTGTTCCTCCATGATTATACTTACTCATCTGAATTAAATCTATTCTGAAAGAGAGAGAGAGAGAGAGAGAGGCTAAGGTAAGATCTGTGTTATGTGAATGCCAATTAGAATTCACCCTTTCGAGACATTAATAAAAACAATTAAATGTATGAACCTTTGGAGGAATTCTCTTGAGTTCAAAGCATAAAATCAGTTTTCACAAAAGTATTCTCATGAAGAAGCATGGAGAAACAAATGTGTGAATACACATGCTGAGATTTTGACGTTTTTTAATACCATGTAACCAGCCACACCCAGAGATTCCACATGTAATATACTGGAAGTGACATATATGCACAGCTCCTTCAGCGAGTAAAGTCTGCTTACTCAACTGATAGAAAACTGCCCACTACAGTGGCAATCTGTAGCAGATTTTCATTACATGGACATATGAAAAACACATAATCAAGCCTTACTTGCAGCAGAATTGACCCACTGACTGCATAAGTTCCTGTGCCTTTTCTTCATTTTTCTCACCTGCAGTAGTAGTGTCGACCAAACTTTGCCCAGTGATCTCTGACAATTTCTTCTACGCTCTGCTTTCGAGCTGCTAAGATTGAAAGCCAAACTAGAACAGCCCATAGTCCGTCTTTCTCTCGAAGGTGATCAGACCCTAAAGAGAGATATGTAAAGCACATTATTTGATATCACTGTGTATAAGAAAGCAAGCTAAGGAGGCTGGATGATGTCTCATTTAACTTATAAATCACATAACAGTAACCAGGAAGGTACCAGTTTCCACAACTATGGTAGATCCCAGAGTGACAACCAGAATTCATTTTTACATATGACAAAGTCTATACTCCTAATGTTAAATAAAACATGTACATGAGTACTTGGATAGAAGTGGTAGCAGTTGAAACACATTTTTAATCATTATACATGCAGGGTATTTCCACACTTCTGGTACTGTTTCCCCAAACTGGGCAAGACACCCAGACTCCTGGCCAGTGTTCTGTGTTATGTGAGTCAAGTTCAAGAGCATCTCCCTTTCTGCACAGATGTTCATCTGTCAAGCTGTGGAGAAGCAGTTTTTCCATTCCATGAAAAACATAAATTTCCAGAATATTTATAACCTTCTATCAGGACAAATAATAATAATTTATATATATATATATATATATATATATATATATATATAAAAGCATGATAAATAGCTTCTGGAGGAAAAAAAAAGCAGGAAAAAAAACTTCTTTCCCTTTCTGACTTCCTCCTTACCTTTCAGAGATAAAAATGTTTGAATGCTCAGATCTAAATTCCTTCCTAGTTTCATATTTATTATGACACAAACTGATACAAAGGAAACCAAGAATAATTTTTGAAAATTCCACGGGATTTAGGACACATTCAGGGATACAGGCGGCACTATTTGAATTCAAATGAGCATGGACTTGAACTGCCAGTTTCCACATACAAAACCAAAAGGACAACTTGGAGTAACGAGCTGCTTTGCAATAGACATATCACTTATCTTGACCAGAAACATTTCTATGAAAGCAAACTCTGTCTGTTAAAACAGTAATGTACCAAAAAGCAGAAAGTTTCAATAAAATTATCATTTCGTAATCAAAGAGTATTACATAGGAAAGGTCTTGGTCATGTCAGCAAGCACCCTCTCCTTCTGGATGATTTACAGCAAGTTTCTGTGGCAATCTGCACCAAATCTAGGTGAACATTTCAGAAAATTAATAGAAAGTAAGATCCAGGATGCTCGACTTTGCAGATACTGGAAGATGACTACTTTAACTAACAGACTCAAGAAACTTGATAGGTCAAATCTGTGGCCATTGCTCTGGCATATTAACATCAGATTTGATTCAAGTTTTTAGTTATCATTTTCTGTTCGCACACTGTAGAAAACCTGGGTACAAGGTGCATTAAGTCACAATATTTTTTTTCCTTCATGCATTAGTGATCAATAGTTTGACTATCTGTGCCCCTAGAAATTACTTAGCAAAAAATTCTCCACAGAGAAATCAGAAAGGCTTTCATTTCAAAATCTGTTGCATGATATATTCTCCCTCATCAAATATAAAAATTCTGCTGCATCAACTCTGCTTTGCAGTTCTGTAGTTTTATATAATAGTCTGCAAGTTCTGTACACACATTTGTCAAAAATGTCTGTGTTTTCCTACTGGCAAAGGATCTCGTTCTCATTATATAAATTGAATCTGTTAATCCTGTGAAAAATTGTGAAGAGAAAATTAAAGACATAAGGAAAACAGGAAGATACGCCTGGAGCAACAGTGATTTCTGGGGTTAACTCTTGACATCCACCCTTCAGTTACTACTGCTGCCTTTGACTTTCAGTCCATCTTTTTGACAGAGAGCAGCAAGTCAAGGTAGCAGCTACTACTCACACAAATTTGCTAAGTGCCCATCGACCTGGGATTTCCACAGCTCTGCCTGTAACTTGGGCTCCTTGGCTTTCCTTCAGCCCTACAGGTATAGATTCCCATCCCACCTGAATCTAACATTTTTAAAAAATTACTACAGAGTTAATTATGTGTAAATTACTAATCCAGTACAAAACCAGAACTGCATAAAAATGATTACTAAAAAGTTGTAAAGGGGAAAAATGTTTCTAGAAAGCACAAGAAAAAAAAGATATATGAAGATTATACTTGAGTCTGTGAGTTGGGTTCTATAGAAAACTAGGACACTGAATAGCTCAAATGGATTTAAGAACTGAGACAGACAGCCATGTTCCTTCATGTTTGCAAAGTAACTGTCATGACACTGGGAACACTTCCTTTCTGCCACTTTTGATCTGCCTTGACCTGCAGTCTGTGAACTGTTCCCAACAAGGACAGTCTGCTAATACAGTGCCTAGAGCTATAGCCTGGTCCCCTAGCAGCTGCTATAAAAACTGCAAGAGCTTACTTTGTTCCCTGGTTCAGAGCCTCCAGATGCTATCAAAGCATGTAGTGCTGCTTGATCAAAAGAAAAAGGGCAGGGTTATTTATGAGTCCTTGGAGCTTTGCAAATAGCTTTAGATCAAAAAAAAAAAAAAAAAAAAAAAGAAAACAAATGTCCCCAGACAGGAACTCAGCCCTTCAGATAATCAGATCCTCACCTTTTCTACTCCCTCTTTGCGATAACACAGTAGATCAGCTGAAGGATCCCTTCCACAGGCCACTAAAAGGAGGATGTAGAAGAGAACTGCCACCTCCCACCAGCACCTGTCATTCTGGTAACAGCAGGAAAAGTTGTTAGGCCAGCACAGCTGCAGGGGACTTTCTGAGTATCAGAAGCAGCTTGGCTACTGCCCATGGCTAGGCAGGACAAAAGGGTGTGGAACTGCAGCCTGGCCCTGCTGAGTTGTTTTGGGAGCAGGAACTGGTGGGGAGTCCCAGGCAGGATGGAGGAGACTGGGAATGCTATGCATGGTCCTGGTAACTGCGAACCTGCCCCAACATTGCTGTTCCTTTTTTCTTAACCTTCCTGATTCTTCTTTTAGCCATTCATTCTTAGCACAGGAAAAGTTAATTCTGCCTAAAAGTCATCTCTATTGATGATATTACCCACAGCTTAAATTGCTTAATCTGCTCAACAGACACTAGCAGCAAGTGGAGATGTGGTAGAGATAAACACTCAAGTGACTTGTTTCAAAGTAAGTGATCATTTACTCTCCCATTGTGCAACACACTGCAGACTGCAAGCCATCAAATCACACAGTGAAAGGCACACCACAGTGTCAGCAAAATAGTCAATACATCTTGACATGTGTGCAAAGGTCTAAACTTAGCACTGAAGAAAATAAGCATTTTGATTTCACAAACAGTTTGACTATGTTTCACTGAACCAAATTGGTCCGGTGAAACATGGACATAAGAATTTTTGGAAAGGTCTCTGAGCCTTGTTTTGGCATGGCTTAAGCTTATAAATCTCTGTGAAGAGGGATGAGTGTACACACGTATCATTCTTCTGATCCATTTAGCAGCTTTGGCGTGTGTTGTGTCCTTGTGTGTCCTTCATGATGACATACAGATTGTTGTTCCTCTGGAAAGAAAAAGCATAGGAAGAAAGCAATCCAGAGGCAAAAGTCTGTATGGAAAAACCTGTAAACTATCCAACCATTTCAGAATAAAAAAAAATCAGTGAATAAAAACACTAGCCTGACAATAACAGCAACCCTGTGTTCCCAAGAAATGACTTGTTTCATTATTCGTATTAGAAGGAAAAATGACAATGGGGATTGTCATTCCACCTCTTATTTTACCAGATCTACTAGTTGGGCTACTATTTGCACATATGTGCAAATTTATTGCTTTCATTTCTTTTAGTAAATTAAAATCCACTACTACAACTCTGTTAGTGAACACTGGTTTTCACTTGTTTTATCTTTGTATTTGTCTTCACTTCCTCTCTCACACTTACTGTCCAGCTCACATGTTAGAAACACAAGGCAGGAAGTTAGTTCTGCCAGCTCTGTTCAGTTAACAGTATCTTCCTCCAGTTCATATACCTAGTATCTGTTGTGAGCCTGCAGAGGCAGAGTCAGTTTGTGCAAAGTGATCAAATAAAAGGCGCTTCACAATTCCTGAGACTGTCATACTAACAGTCATTCTGTCTTGCTGAGGGCAGATAATTTTCACTGATACTTCTGATTGAAAAATACATAGCATTAATGAATTCCAGCCAGTAAGGAGACAAAACAGAAAGAACAGTGGAGTCAACAAACATTTTTCTAATTATGTCACTGTATTTAATTTGCCCTTGGTAAGGAAAATTACAATTACAGCAAGTACTCTGACAGCTTATTTTTAAGTTAATTTGCCACGTATTTCTCAATATAATAATAACAACAAAAGTTATTTTATACTACTGCAGCAGTTAATTGCTATGGGCAGACTCAGAGTAAACAATCTGGGAAAAACTGCTAGAGCAAATTCCCATTCACAAGAAAGTACACAGACAGGCTTAAACTGAAGTAGTCCTGAGAGTCAGTAGCCTGAGAAACAAGTAAAATCAGGAAAAAATGTTTGCATGATTTTTTTTTCTGTTACAGTCAAGCTGTTGGGCATCCAGGCTTTCTTTTATATGTCTCATTTATTCTTTATCTGAGAAGAGTTCCAATTTTGATAGACAGTGAGCCTTGAAGATCATATATAAGAAGAAAATGTAATTACTTTTCCCAAAATTAGCCAATTCTGTCTAGCATATTGCACTCTGTAAATGAAATTTTAAAACAAATGTGAGACTGAAGCATGTATATAAACTCACAGTAGAACATTTTGTCCACATACAGTTTGAGCCTTACAAAATTATCCTCCAGATTTGAATCTTGGTGATATTTTGGGCAAATGGAGTCTTGCATTACTGTAACAGATAAGACCATACAGCTCTTTAAAGGCTTTAATTATTTTCAGCACAGACCATCTTTATATTCTCCACTAGTTCTTCTTCTACATAATCTTGCAGGAGAAAGCATTTGGTGTTAATGGCATCTGGAAATTTGGAGATGGAGCATGCAAGTTTATGAAAGATGTATCAATTACTGAAGTGGCTCAAACTGCAGAAAGATAAATCAACCACACTGCTCTCTGAATCCTGATTAATTCTTTGCTGATGAAATTTAGAAACTAATTGCTGCTGCAGATGCCCTTCTCTGAACTGTGTCCTAAGCATTAGTCATAGAACCAGAAAGCTACTAACCTCATCTGACAAGCTCCCCACACGACTACAAAAATGGAAGAAGATTTTAAAGTACTGGTTGAGCTCCAAGATCAGCTGCCAGAAAACAAGTCTGGGAAATGCAGCACTGGGGATGTTTTCAAAATCTTTTGTCCTTTTATAGCAGAAAACTTGCTTTTATTTATTTGCCAGTGCAAAATCCCTTATATTATAAAACTAAGGCTCTGTACTGTTTGGAAATTCCAGCTGGGCTGGATTACCTAGGTATACAACCAATCAGTCTCCTGTGCTGCATGGTTAGTTTGACAGTAGAATGTGGATATATAAATCCCCATTCTCCTGCACAGAACAATATTTTTCACACACTGATCTGCTATATAGTATATTTCTTGAAAACTTCTGCACTGAAAACTAAGATGTGTCATTTCAGTTCCCTAAATAGCTGTGACGGAGGGAAAAGATGTAAAATTTACCCAAATGCCCAATACTGGCAAAAACTTGTGAAGGTCATGCAGCTCTTAGGACATTACCAAAAGGTTAATAAATAAGGTAAATATTAATTGCTAAAAACAGCTCACATTGCTAAAGTATTAGTCATCTACACATCAGCCTATGTTTTACTAATAAACCTCCTGGCATATATGGTTTTTCCAGACAGCTGCACAGAACTGAAAGATGATTAGAAAATTGAGGCAAAGAGAAAAACAAACTTTGGATATCATTGCAATCGCCCTCTAGGCTCTGCCACTATTAATTTACACAAAAACTACCTACACACTGGCCCAATGCTGCAAGTGGTCTGCATGCCAAAGGCTGGAATCTCAACAGTTTATACTACTGTTTAGATGGCACTGTCAAAAATGGGAGGCCAGGTGGCTTTCTGAACTGTCAATGAAGTTCTCAAGATACTAGGAAGCTGATCAGAGTGGACCAAGACGCACAGGTCCTGTGCTCCTGTAGAACAGCTCTCCACATCATCCATGAACATGTTGTTCAAGCACCACTGCAACTCACAAGAGACAGTTTACTGGAATTATGAAGAATTAATAATAGGATAGGAGAATTGGATTAAAACAGGAATACAGAGAGTGCTAGGAATACAGAGATGGGAATGAAGTCAGGTGATGAGAGCTACAAAATCAGAATAGAGGCTACAGTACAAAATACTATTGGTTTAGGACTTTACAGAAAGATGGAAGTAAAGGGAAAAAGTTTAGGGCACGTGGACGGAGGAGTTACAGTTGCCTACTCTCAAGAACAGGCAAACTCCATAGGCTCTTCCTTTATCTCTGATATTCTCTCTTCCCCCACTCCAAGCATCTGTGACATTCGTTAATAAAGAAATAAGGTCAACATAAATCACAGCATCTTCAGTGTTTCAGTAGGTCAAGCTCAGAAACCATTTCTCTTGATCTCTATATGGCTCATCTGCAGAAGATCAGTATAACTGATACTGAGGAAGACCTGAGCATGCACATGGAAAACAGGTCATGTCTTTTCAATGTGCCAGGGAAATTTGTTATTTGGTCTTTTTCATGCAGTAGGACACACTACACTCATTTGGTTATGGCATCCAGATGTACTTCAGTCTGTAAGAGCTCACCATCAAATTCCCACAGGCTAATTCCAATCACAAATCACATTTTTCTCTTCCTATAGCGTGACAGTGAAAACAGGGTTGCTCATTTTCAAATAATTTAGGTTCTAGTGACATACTGTTGATGTCTCAAGAGCCACCTAACTTTCATGGAAATAACTGTCTTTGGATATATATGCAAGAGAAACTTGAAAATCCAGAGAGAAGTGAAGAATTGACGTACTGAAAAATCTCCCCTCTGGTTCATACCTCTCTAACAGAAATGCAGTCTAACGCATGTAAAAGCAAATTACAGTATATTCTGAGAGGTACAAGATCTTCTGAAAATGTCCCCCTTCCCAAGCTAAAACTGTCATTCTATGACTTTGCAGAAAACCCTTAGAAAAAAACCTATCCGATGCAGTATCGTACTGTGCCAGACACAGCAGTCAAGCCAAGGCAACCAGGGTGCTAGTAATGGGACAGTGTTTCACAATCAGAACAGAAAGCAAAACACACATTCTTTACTCATTAATACAGACACCCAAAGAAAACTAATGTTTTTTTCTTGAGTTTTTCATCACAGCCCAGATACTTAGAAGAAAGTTAATGAGAGGCTACTGTATAAAGTGGTATGTGTATGGCTTAAAGATATCCTCATTTTTAAACAAGCCTAATTGACCTAATAGTAACTTAGTTCTAGAGTTAACTTAATCAAAGCAATATGAAATTTCTAATCAGATTTCACTGCTCAATAAATATATTTTCTATTAAAAGCTGTAATCAAGGAATTATACAAACATACAAAGAAAATCAAACTTCATGGAATTTGCATCAAAATATACAATGCATTATTAACTATGCAATATGTTATTCTGATATGCAATTATTCAAAAACACTTATATTACAACCACAGTAATAAAAAACATAAAGAATAAATAAACTATGTTCCAGAATCCAGGAAAGAAAAGAAGAAGCACTGTAAAATGCGTTCAGTGTTTCTCATTCTACCACATTTGTTCAGTTTTGTAGAGCATAAGCTACTGGTTTGCTCTGAATGAGGGCAGCTCAGATTTATCTTTCTGCATTCTGTTGTTTGACTGGTTCTTGCGACAGATAAGGGAGAAATACTTAGGGGAGAACAGGTGTTGATATGCAGCTGAATTTATTCTAGTGATGACTTTATCACTATCTGGCTTTCCAGTATTTGTAATGTTCTAAAAAAGGGATGCACATAACAGGTTTGATTAGACATAACAATCCTCACTTTGTACACTGAATGATGTTAGGAAAAACAACAGTCTGTGAGAACCATGCAAATACAGGCAAAATCCCTCAAAATGCCATCGCGGTCCATAAAAAATACTATTACTAGAGACATCCTTCCACATAACATTCAAGTCAGAATATGGTGGCGGATGCCTTTGAAGGCGGTCAGAACAGCGATAAGATTGCCACCTTTCACATGGCAATATCCATCTTTCACATTTTTCATACTTCAAGGTATATGAACAGCAGTGACTACTAGATGCCTAAAATACGAAAAGCTGACAGTCCTTTGTTCAAGCACAAGATAATTCACTGAATTTTTTATTATTTTTTGGCTTTGACTTGATGTACCTAGGAAAATTACTGTCATTAAAAGTCTCTGGAAATGTCTGATTGTGTACTACTTACCAGTGCCAAAGCTTTCCTCCCCACAGAGTGAGCAACGGCCAGAATCCATGAGATTGGAAAAATATCTCCATCCTGTTGGTGTTTCATACACAGGAACCTTCATTACTTTTGCCACTCTGCAGAAGGCACAATAAAACAATAAAACACCACACATTTAAGAAAGTGTTTATTTGTTTTTTGTTGGTTGTTTTTTTTCACACAGCTTGAGGTCAGTCAAGGAATATTCTAGGTTTTGCTGTATCTCCGAACAGCTGAGCAATAAAACAAAACTAAACAAAACAGATGAACAGCACCATTCAAAACTAATTCCTCAGAACTTGATGTCAGCAAGAACCCAGATAAGTTTATACACTGCAGTACTTTGGAAAAGGTAGGAACCTCAGCTAAACAGGCTTTACCAGTACATTTCTCTTGTTACTGAGCCAGACCGAGTTACATGTAGAGTTTTGTTATATTAATGCTTTCCTTAAAGTTTGATCACTGTGTTGAAGTACTTTCCTTTACAAAACACAGGAGGCCAACAATTACACGCTAGGAAGACACTTCTGTTCAAGTGTTCAAAGCCAAGCCAGTAAAGGAGAGTTTTCAAAGCGTAACATCTACTCTAAAAAAGATTTATATGATTCTGTGATAAGCTGGATTCACAGTCCCCTTTAAGAAGCCCTCTACAAAGCTAAGGATTTACACAGAGTGAGTATTACCATTCCTCTTGATTCTTGCTCTTACTGCATTTTCAGTCAACTGCTTTTTAATATGAAAAATAAGACTTGAGGAATGGTCAATCTGACTGACAAGGCCCTTTCACAGAAGAATACTTAAGATGATTTACGTAGGTTGCTCCTAAAGTAATGCCTCCTATTTATTCTCATGGAAACTACAACAGACACAAAGAGCACAAGAACACTATCTGATAAATTTCCAGCCACAAAACACTGTTTCTCAACACAGTCATCACCATTAGCTATGCATTTACACCAGCAATGAACAACATCCTGCATGGCACACTTGTAAACATCTGCCTCACTGTCAGTGTCACCTTTGCTGAAACACACCACCCACCATCTCACTGTGCTCACATTCTTTGTTTGATCTCCAGAAATATTCAACAAGCACTGACGCATGTCAGTGGGCGCAATTTTTTCCACACAGAGGAATACAATTCCACACCTCTGTTTCATACGCACTTCCATGTCAGACATCATTTCATCAAACTGCCCCACTGCTGCCACCTGTCACGCAGCATATGTGTAACAGAATACTGATGGGAAGTTTCAACCTCTACTGTCATACCACCAATATCCACCTCTGACATCATGGGCCAACGTAATAATAATACAGGAGACATTATTTTCAGAGCCCTCATACTTAATTTTAACTACAGCCAAGCCCAGACAAAGCAGACCAGGTGGAATTCAACCTGCCTTAACACAACCTTTACACAATCCACCTAGAGCTTATGAATCAAGGCTAAAGCAGTCACCTCTCTGATCAACAGAGAGACCTGTTTTCAGGCAGGCCGCTGCTCTTTCTTAAAGCAGGTGCTTTATTTTGAGGTATTTTTATATGGAGGTACACAGGGTCCAAATGTGCAACTACTGACCCTTTTGAAATCTGAATGAAAGTTCAGTCTTTCAGAATTACCTGCAAAATCTTTAGTTAATCAGTGCCGTCTACAAATCCACTTTTTTCTTTCCATGTAATAAAGATCTGTTGCTATCTAAGTCTCCTATTCAGCCTAGGTGTTCATTTTTGTATTATACAAAAATAATATATAATAATATATATCTAAAGAGGGTATTTTATAAATGAAATCAAATAAGAATTGTTGATACTTATTTGAAAAGAGTTAGAAAGAAATACATACAGTAAAAACATATTAATGTGTTTAATCTTAAACTTGTGTTTCATGTCTCTAATGTGAGGTAGAGTCAAGTGTATACTTTTGTGTGTTCATCCAGCACCAGCTGTATTTTTGGGCCTTAGATATATCTCTGCATAACAGAAGTCATACAGTGCAGAGCTTAACAGGTTTATAGTTGGCTCTGCAAAAAAAGCAAAAACATAAAAGCATTTTAATCTATATGTGGTAGTAATTGCAGGCTGGGAATGGGACCATCCTGCCAAAAAGTAGAAAACAATCCAAAAGAAAACAATGGTTAGCATGCTGGAAGAACAAACACAATTCTCTTGAGGTAGCCTAACAATAAACCACAAATGTCTCTGTTTGCAGAAATGTTCCAATATCCTGGTTTTAGGAGAAGGAAATCCCTTCCCTTTCACTTTTCTGAATTTCTCTACTTTGGGAACAAATAGACTCAGGTGGACATGTTTTGACCAGCACAAAAGGTTTTCAGGGCTTTTCGTTAAGCTTGTTCAAAGTTTTCTGGCTATTAGGCCAGCACTGAAAATACATATTATGATCCTGCTGGTATTGGGTTTATTTTAGACTAAGCCTTTCAAGCAAACAAACATAATATACATATAAACACATAAAGCTTACACTGAAATACAAGATCATTTCTTGCAATTCTTTTGTTGTTTCTGTTCTTGACTCTTAACAGCGTAAATTAGTAGAAGCAGCAAATTCAGGTCAACTTTAACTACTTATCAGCAGTGCTGCAGAAAAAGACAGTTACATCGTATTATGCAAGAAGGGCCAAGTTCAATTAAATAAGGGACTTAACAGTACACCATATTCTGAGCAAGAACAACTTCTGCTCTGAGTTGTGCCCAGAGAAGGTTCACTTTCCTCTCTATGCTTGTTTTCCCTGTTTGAACTGTCACTTCTTTGAGCAAGGAGTACTTCTGTTTTCAAGGCTGTGAAAAACAAAAGGGTTCTATCCCAGTTGAGTAATGCAAACTACACAACAATTTTTCTTCACCACAAAGCTACAGAAAGGCAATAAACTGACTGTCTGAACTGATATTCAAATATTATGATATCTAACAGGCCTGGCTTATCACTCATCCAAGTAGCACCTTAGTTAGAAAACACATGGCTCCTCCCAAACTCCCTTAGCCAACAGGTTTATCCCTGTCCTGCCCATATCTGTGCCTACCATTTCAGTAATCTGAGGAGAATGTGCATTTTAAATGTGACAGTTTTAAAGAATCACTGTCTGATAGTAACCATTATTGGCATCACTGAATAAATTTTGGTAAACAAAGACATAGTTCCAATGCATGAATCAATTCAACAAAGTCTTCTGCACTTAGCTGAATCTCAGAAACACGTAAACCCATCCTAGCATTCAACAGATGATTTTAGAGACACTGTACTCGCTTCATATCTGCACATAATACTTCAGATTCCTACATTAAATGTGACATCACTAGGCACTGAAGATGAGAGCTATTTTCTTGTAGCACACTGAAAAATAAGCATCCTCTTCCTTACTGTCATTTTGCTGAAACAAAGAATCACCAGTGGAAGTCCCAGCAAATACATGAACCTTTACCATGCTGCCTACAGACATGGCAAATGAGGGTTCCCAAAATTCTCAAGGAATTAGACTAAAAAGCAAAAATGTGCTACCTCAGCTCAAACAAACAACAATGCAAGCTACAGGAAAACACTCTGAGAGGAAGGAGCTCGGAAATTACTACATCTTCAAAGACATGGATGGTACGCACAAATTAAAGGTGGGGGCACAGGGGGGGGTGTAAATTTCATATTCTACTAAGCAAATAAAAGACTATTGTGAGGGCTTCTGGAATACTTAATTCTGCAAGAACAACTGCTGACAAGTCATGCTGTATGTTCTTGTTCTGGAACACAGATCCTTAAATTACAATCGATGCTGTTTTTAGCAATGCAACTTCACGGGATAGCTCAAACAAGCTTGCATATACACAGTTATTAAATTTTCTCTTTAATTTATCCATGTTAAAAGTGGAGACTCAGTTCTATGATCCCTAAATTCTGGGGCTTAGAAATGGAAAGTCAAGGTGTTACAATGAAGTTGTCTTTTTTTTTTTCTATATGAGATATCTTGGTCAGGTAGGATATCATTTCTCTCAGAAAGTGAGTTTTGGAACTGTTTCCATAAAGAGATTATAACTTGAAGAGGTTTTGTACATTTTGCCTGCCTCATCTGAGGGAATTTTTTATGTCCTTATATGTACCATGTCTCATCGTCAAGGTACTGATGCAGCAGTGCTCCTTTAGGGACAATACCTAAGCCTCTGAGTTCTTTGGGTGTAGGTGTCAGTTGTCAAAAGGTCTGGTAAGAATATTTCCGGAGCAACTCAAGAAGACTGGTAGAAAATATACCACATGAGTAGGCTCATTTTCCTGGACTGTTTGAGCATGGCGTTCTATTTGTGTCTAACCACACAGTCAGTATACCTGTGTTTATACGTTCTGTGAGTATGAACAGTGCAGAAAGAATAGAGCAATCCATGGGCATTCTGGCTCTTATCACCTCAGACATTAATGGGACTAACTTCAAACAGTGTTCCTGCTTGCCTTCTCTCAGCGTAAGCGCTCACTACGTCAATGAGAATACATGGTAGAGTTTCTCGTGCCTTCTGCTGCACTTAGTAGCTCTTGCTAGAGAGGACACAAGGGATTTACACTCGGGCCTAAACTGCGGGGCATTCATTTCATTTCAATTATTCTGTTCACAGCAGAGCTAAGGGCATTCATGTTCCCACTATGTAGAAAAATAAAGGAAAAAAAAACTTCAAAGAGTAGTTACACATACTATTTAAAACCATGCTTTGTGAATTAAAAAAAAAAAAGACAGCAGCAGCTGTTCTTACATGGGGAGATAATAAAGTGAGTTAAAATAACTGTATGGTTACGTAGTTACATTTACCCTTCTACTCTCACTTTTATTTTGAAGAGCTAGTCGCTCACTATCTATACTTGTCGTCCAGTTTTTATTAAAGCATTAGAACATACACAATGCAACTATAAAAAGCAACACCAGAAAACAGCATTGTTAAGTAGAACTGTTAAGTCAATTCTTAGGCTCTGCAGTAAGGCTCATCAAAGCGTAAGCTGGAGTTAAAAATGAAAATTATGGCAAAATTCACAATGAAGATCAGGACTTATGAAAATTTCCTGTCAGAAAAAAAAAAAAAAAAAAAAGAACAGTTAATTCTGAAACTGTTTCTGAAAGCCCTAAGAGACTGATGTGGAAAATCTACCTATTCTGAAGCAGACAACTGCACAACTTACCTTATAGATGCACAGTTGACAGCCATACGCAGATCACCTAATTAGGAAAATACAGGGTACAGGACTATGGATTCTGTTTTGTCAAGGAAAATATTATCCTGCTTAAACTGTGTAAAAAAGTAACTTCTCATTGAAAAACATATATATTTAAAAGGGTTAAAAGAATATCCTTGTGAAACTGTTCTTTTAGTTTTCCATCCACAGTAGACAAAAGGTTATTTTTCATAAATGGACTAATAATTGAAATGGACTTCAACAGTATCTATCAGTCTCTGTACATCCGTGAATCACAGCAGTTTTGTAATAAAAAGATACCACTGATTGCAGTGGAATAATTGTTATGTTCACAAAAGCCAAAGAAGGGTTTGCTCCAGCCTGTTAACTACATTGCCACAAAAGGACCTGATGAATACCTGTCACTGAGATACAACAAATGGTCTGGGGCAAGCTGACTTTCTTGTGCTCAGTGAAACTTTTATAACTTCTGAGAATAGATCTGTCAATCAAACAAAACTGCCCTGCCAGAATCATGACACCCATTCACTGCAAAGATAAAGGTCACAACAATGAGGGGAAGGCTTTCTTTCGCTGGTCTCATGAGCAGTAAACGACTGGCTAGAGTTTTGCACTGTCGGTGAAATGCTGGCTAGGGTAAACTGCAGCACTGCACCCACTGGAGTCTTAGTGGGGAAAAAAGAGAGGAAGATTGTAATGAAAGAAACATGAAAGAAGTGATGAGTGTCTTCCTCTCATCTTCCACTACCTGCAGGCGTCAACTGCACACAAGAAACATGCTCATAGACACCACAGCGAGCAGATCTGTGTAGCAGGTGCTGAGGTAGACAAGGTGCTTAAACTTAGGCAGCAAAGAATCCAATTCTGCAGGATAAGCACTCTGAGCACCAAATCAACAGAAATCAAAGGAATCCAAGAGACAGAAGAATGGGTCATTGTAGGAAAGTATGTAGTAGTGCAGATCCTCAGAATATCACTGTAACTGCTTCTTTCAGAGGCACTGGCTATAAAAGAAAAGGGTTTCACACTGGATCTTCTAAACTCTCCTTTAGCCACTGAAGTAGACCATGTTATGTAATCTCCAGCTAATTAAAAACCTGATTCAATTTAAAGCATACTTAATACATAATTTCAGTTTAAGGCATATTTTATTTTAAAGTCTATGGTTTTGACTGAAACTAAGAAAACCAATTTTTCTCCGAAATTCTGTAGTCTTCCTTCATAAAATATTTGAGGTAAGGATCTGTACCTGGCTTATCAATAAAATATTTTCTCTAGTTGAAAATAACAGTCTTGGTACAGTCTAGCCTTGGCAAAAAATTCAGTCTTTATTTGATATTTTATGAAGTGAAATGATTCAAAATGTCTGTAACACTCTTCAATCCTGAGATCAAAATAACTGGCTTACGCTTTCCTACATCAGCTTTTCTTTCCTTCAATTACAGATTCTGCTTCTTCTCTTCTCATACTGTATTGTACAGCCTTTGTTGTAATGAACTTAAGTATACTTGTAATCAGACCCAAAATTTGATTCTTTTGGAGTACTGAGATGACATACAAAACTGAATACCTATCACATCACTGCATTTTCTCCTCCATCCAATCACTTGCATTAATCACTTCATTTTCTCTCCACCATTCATAATTCATAATACTTGAGGATTTTTTTTTATCCTGAGTTGAGATTTTTTTTTTATGTTTCTTGAAAATATAGACAAAATATTCATTGTTTTATCTACTACAAGGTCCCTGCTCCATTCTTAGTGCATGATGTTTCTACTTATTCTGTGTTCTCAACACAGTAATGCTGGAAGTCTCCTTGCAACTTCATTTCTCATCTTTAGAAGTTTAATAATTGGTCACCTTTGGTGATTTCTCTCCTATTCTCATGATTTCTCAAGGTGCAGGAGTTGCGAACTAAACAGACTTAACCTTCTTCAGTCTGATCAATAAGTCACCCATTTTTCTTTATAATGGTGAAACTCCTAGCAGTCTGTGAGAAATTCACAGCAGTAGCAATGACAGCACCAGCACTGGCACCAGCTATAATACGAAATAGATGTTCTGCTTCTGGATGTTTTCATTCTGTCTGCACCACCTTCCCATAAAAGGCTTCAACTGCATATTGTGCAAGGAGCAGAGCTAAAACAACAGCCATCCCCCTTTTATGGTCACGTATTACAGCGCTACCCTCTCACAGTCTTTAATTTATTAAGTAAAAAGCAGAGGAATGCTAAGTGCTTCAACATAACACAGATAACCAGGACATCCCGCTAAGATATGATGGTTGGCAGAGGGGTTATCAGGAGAACAAGGCAGAAAAAAAAGAAGATACTTAGAAGAGAGCTATTTTCTTTCTCGCAGAGGATTACCATAATAGAAAATGACAAATAAAAAGCATGTGCCTTAGCTACAAAGGGCCTTCCCACCTCTGCAAAGTTTTAGCTGTAAAATGCTTCTGCAAGTGGACAAAAATACACTGAACTAAGCTCTGGTGTCTGGAATTGCTTCCATCACGAAAACAGGCAATTTCAGGTAGATTTTCTTGCCTGACAATAGTTCTGAGGATGGTTACAGATTGCTAATAAGTGCAGAAATCGCATCCTTACTGAATATATTTGGGACAATTTGAATTCCATTTCTATCAATGGAGCTTCATGGAATTCATTCAACACCAAGCACAGTGCCAGCTCACTGTTCCAATATTCTCTCCTGCCTCTTAGACTCACAACGGCCTTTCCCTGTTTAAATGCTTTCAACAGCGCAAACTAAAAATTACCCCAGCAGAAAGACCAAGTCATATAAACACTACCTACCTTTCTCATGCCTTGTAACACAGCAACCACACACCCCAGAAACTTATTTGAGCTACACAGAACACATTCATTTTCAGCACAACTACCGCTATACTCCACAGACATGAACTACTGCATGGAAAGTCAGCCCCTTGCCTTTAAATTCCTAAAAACCAAACAAATTAAAAATTAAGTGTCTCCCTTTGGATCACTCAAGTTCACTGGATTTTACTGACCTCTGTATAAGCAGACTTGAGAAGACTTGCAACACCTAAAGAAGAGTTAAGAAACACTCATCAGGGAACTCAGGCTCCGAAGTGCACAGTTGGGCCCTGAAGTCATTAACATTCCTTGTTGCCACCTATAGGCCACGGTATGAACTCACAGTTTAATATTTCCAGTGACAATGCAATCTTCTTGCACAAACATTTTGTAACACCTAAGACAATATTACAAGGCCCTTGTGCGAACAAACAAAACAAAGGCAAAAAACACAGCAGTTTTTGAAGCACGAGACCCTTCAGAAAACAATGGTATTGCCCCAGTTTATGCCCCAAAGCCAACAGGCTATTTTGTGATGCAATCACAGGTGCTAAAAGTTCACTTTTGTTTAACTATGCACTGCTGAAGCTAAATGCATTTTCACACAGGGCAGCAGCTGCTGCACAGCTCTACCTCAGAATTGTACAGAAGTGCTGCAGAAAGCCTCTGCTTTTTCCCTGCTGTTTGGGGAGAAAAAGGTCAAAGCAAACGGCCAGCACAGCTCATTGCTTTACCTTCAGAACTGATGTGATAATCCTGTCCACTCTGGGCAGTGTGTATATGGACAGTTTTTATGGACACTGTCCTTCAGTCCTGATTTGCTCTGGAGTGAAATATGACTGATGTAGAATTAACTGATGGCAAGGCACAGTAAGTGCACGTTCAATGTATAAAATAAGGAGACAGAATGCAAAGCTCAATCTTTTCACCTCATATTCACAAGTGCTGCAAGTAGGTTTTTGTTATAGCAACCATGGTAAGAAACTGCTGCCAACATTAAAACTACCCATAGTGCCAGCTTACATATATACTGTCACAGTGAGACTGTCACTACTCCCAGCTCATGGTTCAGGGGACTATGAAGAACCGAAGTATCTTTTTCTGAGAAGTTAATTCAATTTTAAGAAGTTCTGCTGAAGGAGGCCTGATTGGCGTAGCTAATAAGGTCTTTAGTTCAGCTTTCGTTCTAAGTTCCTTTGCCAAGTATGGATGACAGCACAGAGTCCTAGCAATGAGATTCCAGAGGAGACAAAAGCTCTCGGAACCGCTATGTGCTTAATTCAATTTAATCAATGTTTGTACATACATAAACTGCCTATGTATGTTTCCATCTTTTTGAGGACACACAACATGAAAGAAATTCTACCAAGAAATACTTACTTTCTCAGAAATTCCTCCTTCAGGCAGGAAACTGGTCAATGAACCTGTAACATCTGTTCCTGCTCAGCTTAGCTATCACGGTAAGGCCAGCACTATCAGCAGAAAATCACTGTAGCTCAGACTACGAAACACACCATTCTCTGCAGTCTCCAGACACCCTCCAAAAATCTCCTTGGTCAGCTTGTAAAAAAATCTCAGCCTTTGACAGATTTCAGCACAGAGCAAATGTTCATAAAAAAATCAGAAATTAATACAATTGCTCAAATCCAGACATTTGTATAATCGGAATAAAATAAGAATAAATAAGTGCTGATGTGGTGGTGCTTGCTGTGAGCACAGTCACTTGAAACTGCTTTCAAATGTGGAATTCTACAGTAATAAGTGCAGGTCAAGAGAAAAAAAAATCATGCCTGCCTTTTTTCAAAAGAAAAATTAATTTAATCACAGTGAGAAACATTTCTACTATAAAATAAGTATTTGCAGTGTTCCTGCAGGCATTGGAATAGGGCCAAATGTGAATTCACATCTAACCACTAAAAGCAATCCTCAGTCACTCTTTACTAAGAATTAGTTAGCTGAAAAAATCTGTTTTCAAGCTATTCATAATTTCACCTATCTTGAACTCCTTACGTGGCCAACACCTTCCTTTCCCTTCTGCCATACTGAATGTTAAAAGTCAGATTGAATGCGTGGTGTTTAAAATTAAATCCATACTATCAGTCTGACTGTCTGTATCTGGACTGAGTTTGCTAACAGCAAGATTTTATTCTTAGACTTTGTACTAGTGTCCTTTTCTGTTATGTATGAGGGAAAGCAGTCCTGACAGGACAAGAAACAAGGAAGAAGACCAGAAACAAATCTGCAGTATTTCTCAGGTACAGCTCCACAAAACTCACAGTCCAAGTTTTACTGAGTGGAGAGGACTAGAGTGATTTATGTTTTGCTGAACCCTACCAACCATAGGCAGCTCACCAACTGAAGGTTCAAGTGATAATAAAGCATACTGCGCACACAGCACTATTCAGAGATCTCTAGCCTCACAGTGAAGAAGCTTATCCGTTATGCAGGAAGCAGACTGGTCCCATCAGTATAGCACCGATGTTCTTTGGTCTCCTTCACAGCACAGATTTGGTGCTTCACTAGCACAAACACACAGGCAGTGGGACTCTAGATAGAATATCTGCACTGCTCTGTGTTGTACCATGTGGGCATATGGGCTTACTCAAGCTTCCATAGAAAATGTTGCGTGATGTCAGCATGGTACAGGCTTTTCTTTATATTCTGAGATGGAGCACTGTCCGGAAACTTTACAGGGCCTTACATGATTTCAAACTACAGTACTGTCTGTGGAAGAACAACCAGTTTACTGAGCTGTGTTTCTCTTCCTCCTTCCAAATTTTCTCAGCCCTGTTCAAGCATACCACCCATGCTGAGATTTATGAAGAGAAGGAACCTGGGAGGCTTGTGCTGAGAGAATGCTGACCCAGTCACACTACAACTTAAATTTCTCCTTTACAGGACAAGTGTTTTATACAAAGGCTCAGAGCCAAACAGTAATGAGGACAGCACATAATAAAATGGGGGAGAAGATAAAACACTGAAGTAATGGAAAAACTAGTACTTCGTGAAATTTTTCTTTCGTCTGTATTATTTTAATATATATACTATAATAACTTTTCATGTTTCCATTTAAATCTCTGGGGTTTCATGCAAACCTGAAAGTTAAGTGTGTACTCTAGTATTCTGTTGGATTGATGCCAAAAGGTAAAGGTCAACTACTTTCCTTTATTGAGTTTCAAGCACCCTTTAAAAAGCAAGACTAGTTACTTGTTCTGCAAGACCTTTTTCCACATCTGCTAACAAATCCAACATCTTGCAGACAGAAATACTGCTCCTTAAGAAGAGAAAAAAAAATGATGCCAAGGTGGATAGGTCTGTGTAAATAAAGATAAGTTCAAATGTTTATTATTTTAAGTACTTTCAATGCACAAAAATGGCTGCATTCATCCTCTTGCTCCTCACTTCTCCTCACTGTGTACATTTATAGAGAAAAACAGGATGCTGTGAACACACCCTATAAGGAACCCCAACGATTATTTAGATTGACTAAAAAAATTGAGATGTTTGTGTGTGCTGAAAGTAGATACTACATGTGTTCCCCTGACCTAAAGCCTGCAGTCCCTTCCATTTTCTTTAACCAGAGGTACCAATTAGATGTGACCTTATTTAACCTTATATTCAAGGTCCATCAGCTACACTAGTTTCACCAGGTATCAGTAATCACTAACAAAAAAAAAACATAGCTGAGACAGATTCCAAAGCTTGAGAAAGGGAGGGGACCTTTTCAGGTCCACATGGTGAAAGAAAACTTTTCAGAATGAACATTTAATGAGTGTTAAGAGGTTGTATTTGTCCCCTCTGTCTCTATCCACTCAGATTCACCTCACTGCAAAATGCCAGCAGTCTCCCAATTCAAAGGGCGATGTTCAAAGGATCCTAAAGATAATCTATGACCCAGCTCATTTCCGATCAGGAGAAACTTATTATATGTATTTTATAGTTACTTTCCAGATTCTGCAGGACACTGAAACCACCCATACAAAGCAAGGAAGTGATCACACACGCTACAGGAAACATGTAGCATCTGAGTCTACCCATCTGAGGAACCAGATGAGTTACGAAAGAAAAAAATGACTGGTAATGATATCTTAACCATGCCACCTTGCACTGAGGAGTCTACCCACAGACAGTGTTCTGTCAGTTTCAGGGCAGGGTCGACAGGCAAATTTGACTACCTACAATCACAATATTTGTAGTTGTGTTGGAGGCAAAAATTATCCAAAGCATCAGGCTGCTCTCACTCCACTTAGATGGAAAGCACACTGTAAGAAGTGAAAGAAAATACGAAAAACTTGAAGAAAATGTAAAGAAGGAACAAACAATAATCCCTGAAAATCCCATAAAGAATATATTAATTACAGTGGTTATGGATGTCCTTTAATCTGTAAAACCTATAATGATTAGTAATGTTTAAGACATTTCACTTAAAAGTCATACTGGAGTAACAGGAAGATAATGATGAGTTTTGTTAGTTGGAGATGGAAATAAATACCAATTTGTAATAAATGCCTTCAAGAGCACAGACAAATCAGCAGGATCCCATGATGCTGAAGTCCTATATATGTCATCTTTGAGATCCACAATATCAAGCAAAAGAAACAGAAAGGAGCAATCCTTAAATCCTACCACTGTAACATTTTGGCAACCTCACTGTGTTGTTTTAATGGTAATAAATACTATTTGGACACCAAACTCTAATAAAAACTCTAATATAAGTGCAGGTTCATCAACAACAAAGCCCATACTTCTCAGAAACACAACTGAGTGATGTTAATTGCTGTAGCGATGAAAACATGAAAACTATTACTAGTCTCACAGGCAAATATGCTAGGGTAAAAATTGTTTATATATTACACCAATAAGCTATATATATGGAAAAATACTATATACACATATATGTGTATTACATGCACACACATGAAAACATCATTACTCTGCCTTTGAAGTGTGTGTTATTTCCAGGAATCCAAATTTCTGAGTTTGAGAATTTCTGACCAACAGCATCACAGTAACTAATGTTGCCTTTATCTGTTTCCCTAGGTTAGAAATGTACTGGAAAAATCTGCACTCCATGCAATCTGTGTAATTCTTTATTATTAAGGGTTTGTTTTCCTCAGTGCGTGGGATGCTAACTGGCATTTGCAACACAACGTTCCATACCAAATGCTATTCTCATGTTGCTTCAGTCATCTGTTTGAGATTCAAATCCAAAACATGTAATTTCGCACCCTCTTTCATAAATGTTTTAAGAGTCAACTCCCAGAGGAAGTAAAATCTTCAGGACAGAGAGTCTGCGACTCCACACTGCGTGAAAACTTCATTTTCTCCTTCATACCAGACCTAACAGAATCACTAAAAACAGCTGTTGACATGTACAGTATCTAAATAAAGCTGTGATAAAAGTGAGAATAAGGTAAAAGGTGAACGTTTCTTTGGTAAAGTCAACTAGCAAATGCAGATACAAGTACATGATGAGAGATGTGCTTTGGCAGCAGCTAACACAATTATGTCTTTCACATAATAAAACCGGTCAGCACAGTACTCAGAGTCCCTGCGAGGTGAAATTCTCACACACATACTGCAGATCCACACAGAATCTGGGGTTTGATTGCAGATAGTACAGAACACTGATAAAGAAAAGTCTAACCATCTGCTAAGCACGTAGCCATGGTCTCCAGATGCACTGCAGTAATCCCTAAGGTTATTCATGCCCTTCTTGGCTGAGACACAAAAAAATCTTTTCATTACTATTTCATTACTACTACTATTTTTACTAGCACTCATATGCGTATACATAGTTAACTCCTCCTTGTCAATAAAGGAGGAAGGGAATGGATGACAATCAGGAACTCCTGGCATTTTCAATGAACCTATATATAACAAATACAAACTTTTAAAGGTTACAAGCTTATTTTAGCCTCCAAATTTTGCCCTGGCTTAGGAAGAGAGAGACCATGCCTTGTTCTAGGAAAGACAGCGTCCCCATGTTTATATATTTGTTTGTTTTTAATACCACAGCAGAGTATATTAGACTGTGTCCCATTCCCTGCCTATTAAGCTCCACCAATAAAGACAGTGATTTTGCTGCAAATCCATCAGAATGGCTGTTACTGTTACACTGCAGTATATTGTAATAATAGCCTGCTGTGTTACTGAATTCCTCACAGTCTTCTCAGTATATGAACAGAACCAAATTAAATAAAGACTTGGTTTTATAAAGCAAGCTTTTCCCTGGAGAAGAGGATTTACCTTTGAATACCAGACACAACAGAGCACAAAATGGCACAAATGAATTTCAGTAGTAGACTCTGCCCCATTAAGCATTTGGCAAGAATTTCAAGTGCAACAAAGAAACGTCAGAAGGAGCCACAGGGCATGCATGTGGCAGGGAAACAAAACAAAGCCTGAGCAAGGAACAAAGAGCGCTGGAAGTTTCCACCCTCCCACCTTCAAAAAGGGACGTTTCCTGTTCCAGCCTAGAGCTCCACATGGGCACTGCAACAGAGAAAACCTAAGTTTCCAGCAATAAAAGTGATCTATGAAGTCAGATAGGGAAGTAGAAAATAAAGAGTGGGACAAATAGAAGGAAATAAATTCTCTTATTCAGTAGAAACTGTCAGGGAGAATTTATTTTAACAGAAAAGAGATGTAGTGAGTGTTGGAAAAATAAAGGGTGATCTGGTGTTCCTCACTTGCCTCTAAAGATACTCAAGAATTCCCAGTAAGGTCATCCCTAATTAGGGGCAAGACCTGTGGCTTTGTACAAAAAATACAAAGACCTCATGAACCAACTACAGTGAAAAGACTCTCCACTAATTCAACCAAAACACAACACAGATGTGAAGACAGCCAGAACATGACACCAAACTCTGTTATGACAGCAATTAAAATTGGAGTTTCTGTATTCCGATTTGTCCAAACAATAAAGAAAACAATGGCATTAGGTATGTCACTGGCTGATTGCACAGTCTCTTCTTCACCTCATTAGCACTGCAATACTGCACCCATCCTCTCAGAGCTGTCAGCAGGATAGCTCAGAAAATGACCAAGAAAAAAAAATAGTGCAGTTTCTCTAGTTGGATAATCTCTTGGATTTATAAGAGAAAGAAAAAATGAAAGAATCAAAAGTAAGATTACTACACATCACTTTTTTGTTAATCACGCTAACTACAGGACTGCAATAGTGCTGGCATACTGCAACAAGTCCTAGTCTTTCTGGAGGTGGACATAGGGGCATAGCTGCACTAAAAAAAAAAAAAAAAAAATCAGATTGGAAGGCACCAGAGAAAATCTCTAACCAAATATGTGACCAAAGCAAGGGCAGCTATGAGATAAGACCGTGTTACTCACGGTGTTTTCCAGACAAGCACTGTAAAACTCCCTTGTTCCAAACTATGCACAGACTCCTGTCCTCTCACCATACAAATCTGTGAAGTGCCTGGTTCCATCTTGACAGCCTCTATGTAGGTACTGGTGGCTTATGTTAGGTCCTGACAATGACATCCCTTCTCCATACTAACAAATCCAGTGCTCCCACCACTCCCCTTGGAGCTCGGGGTAAAACAATATTGAAAACATGGTGTTAAAAATCTTCTTAAAATGGAAGTAAATGGCATCTGCAGCCCTACTCCCAGCAACAGACTTACTCATTTTATCACCTAGACAATCACACCGGTCAGACTAGATCTATTTTGGTTGCTTCCTAATGACGTCACCAAGATTTGGACTTCCTTACCCTACCATTGCTTTATCTCTTGTACAAAACATTCTGTGTGTTTTAGAGACTTTGAATTACTAATTTTTCTATGCAGTTTTCACAAAGAAGAAAAGTGCTTTTACAGTTTCAAGGTAGTGTTCATAGCTATAGAGTAAAAGAAAATTTAGAAGAAGAAACTACAATATGCCATAGAAACAGATCTGCTACAGCATGGCTGACATTGGCAAGGGCCACAGGATCCCAAGCAGGGACACACAAAGCAAGGTGCCCAGGACTATGCTCACGCAGCTCTTGAAGGTCTTCTGGGAGGAAAGCACATCTCCGGGCAGCCTGAGCCAGTGCAGTTAAAAAGTGGCACTTGATGTTTGGATGGAACCTTCTGTGTATCAGACTGTGCTCACTGTCCTGTCACTGACAACACTGGAAGCAACGTGGTTCTGTCTTCTTTTAGCTTAGAATACTAGATTTTGGACACTGGATATTCTTTACACCTGGCATATTCTTATACTAGAAATTACCAGAACATGAAATATATATTTCAGTACTTTTCATATATTCTAGCTGTAGAAATGATTTAAATAATTTAATTCTGTTTTGACTGCAGTGTATTATTTGAAAGCAAAAGTGATTTCTCATACAGTAAACACAAAGCTTCAATGGTAAATTACAAGATTATTAAGAAAGGAAAATTCCATTCTCCTTTAGTATTAGGTTCTCCTATGAGCACTCTTTCTCTCACACACACATATTCATAACCCTTTTCAGAACTCTATTCTGATTTTGGAAATATCTTAGTCGTCTTTCACTTCTGCACAGAAGGAAACAGACAAAAATGTTTCTGCTCCTACAAAATTAAACTGACAATTCAATTGACTAAGTCTTAAAGATCTGTTCTAACAGGGCTCCCAGATGTCTTCAAATCATGCTACGTAGCCTGGCTCTGTCACAGTCCTACACAGACCTTGTTCAAGACCCCTAGAATGTGAAGAATAATTTCCTGTCTTCTTATTTGGAAACAGTATACATAACTTAGCAGAACATGCTTAAGAAACATACATACGAAATAGAATTTTAAACACACTGTTTTGACATTCTGTGCCAGAAAGGTTTTCTTTGACATCAGCAGGAAATTTACCCATGAAGGTCATCCATTTACAGAAATCCTTTGATGGGAGAGGTCAGTTTTGGGCTGGTACCAGCTGTGCTGTCTGGCACAGATGAAACATGTTCAGACACATTAATCCATGTGGGAGCCTTTGGAGGCTGTAGCCCAAAATAAGCCCATGAAAAAAAAAGGGGCATTTATTTTAAACACTCGTAGTGTTTTCTTCAACTGTCTTGCTGAAAAATTTCTCCAAATGTTTAAATTAAAATGCTTTTGGAATTTTTTTTTTTAATCAGGATATTTGTAGAAATTCCTAATGCTTATTCATATTTGTATGCACTATGAGATATAAGACAGATGCACTGAGAGAACTACTGACTTCTGTTTCCCAAGATCTGTCTATTGCACAGTGCAAGACTTACTCAGAAAGACCAGTAAAATGTTTATTTTTCTTAGGTGGTTTTCACATGCTGCATGTTAAGCCCAGACATATGTTTGTTTGTTAAGACTGCAAGTAAACTTACTTCTTAATAGGTCAGTCATGTCTGTAGTATATATTTACATCTCTCCAAAAATAGAACATTGTTTTAACCTTGGTGGACAAACTGTATAAGTAAAAGTCACAGTCAAGCTGGAAGCTGTACATCTTTCAGTTCATCTTTCAAAAGATGAGAGCTTTCAGTACAATTTTCTGCACTCAATCCTTTGAACAGCTCACTGCACAACCAGTGAACCTGCTCACTGCAGGCTACAGCACTATACCTGCCCACTTTATGCACTGGCTGCAATCCAGTAACTGTAAATGAGAGTAAGGCTGCCCTGCAGCCTGCCTTTTTTAGTTGCCCTCAGAAGTGACCAGTGAATCCCTTTCAGGCCCAAAAACTAAGCTGTGTGCCAAGTAAGTCACAGGACCATCCTGCCATAGAGGACAACTCCTTTTTCCTACTGATGTAGGACACACCTACTGTCCTTTTCTTCCCAAGGAATGAAATACAAGCACTGCGAAACATAAACAAACAATTCATTCTTACAGAAAGTTCAGGAATACACAATACATTGATGATAACTGCTAAATTACAAGCACACTGTAGAAATGAAACTAAGGCACAGCTAATGAATGGATGTCAGTGTTCTGTAAAGACACTTCTTCCTCCACAAAGCTTTTGAAACATGTAATATATGAATAAATAAAGCACCTATCTTTTAACATTTATTAATATTGCAATGTCTTTTTAAAAGTTACACTTCCTGAACAAATGTGCCATCATACAGTGCTAAATAACTTTTTATTATACTCCCAACACATTAAATTATATTCATGAAAGTTTAATGCAGTTGTCTTTTACAGTGTTCTAGGACAGACCTTCCACTTGTTCTATTTCATTTAATTTAAAAATGGCTTGTACGTGACATTGAGTTGATTTGACAGAGGTGTCTTAAAAATCCACAACAAGCCTCTTACAGATAAGAGAAAGTGAGACTGACTTATCTGACTAAGGAAGATAACAAGAGCAATGTCAGTACTGGCAGAGCTTGAACAAATCACAGTCACAGCAGTGAATGCTTTTACCTAGCTGACAGTAAACCAGTTTAAATATTAAATTGGTTAGTTAAATATTAAATATTAAAGACTTCTCCACTTAAATTGGAGAAGTCTTTATTTTGGAATATCCCTTACAACAATAAAGGGCATCAATGCCAGGCAAGGGCCATGCATATCCAGCTTCTTGTGTACACTCTGGCATTAAAATAGGTGGATTAAGAATACTGAAGAAAAGCAAACAGTTGCAAGCCACTGAGTTACAAGAGGGACAAAGAAATCCATACAGTATTTGTAAATTAAAAATTCAAGGAAATAGCCACAAAGACACAAGCGGAATGTGATATGCTACTCTCCATGGCTAATCAGAGTTGCATATTTCTTTAGTTGCTACTGTTTCTTAAACAAAACTAAAAGGTCCCATTCATTAAATGATCGAAAAAAAAACTTTTTGTTTTGTTAGTGTTTACAATTGGAAGATTAAGCTCTAAGCTTTACCTTTGAAATCTTATGTTTCTGCTTCACTGTAGATCTTTTTCACTTTATATCCATCACTTAGACTTCATTTTTCAAACATGGTGTTTGAAAAAAGAATTACAGTCATTGATCAAGGTAAAACTTTTCATAGGTGCACAGACACGAAGGATGCCAATGGAACTACTGATGCTCAAAATCCTTTGAAAGTAAGATCAGACTAGGGAGAGTTGATTGATAATCTCCAAATTAGAGGTTACTTTTGAAAGCAACAATTAATTTCCTGGTCTACAAATATCTTACTTAGAATGAACTCTTTGGGAGCCATAGTTCCTGCTTATATAAGTTGATGCAATTCCTATACTTACTTGCTTTATTCTAAGAAAGTTTGTATCTGTATTATTATTGAAGAAGTGCTGAATATGTCTAATACCTTTGTGTCTATAAAATACTCAACATCTTCATACAGGAGATGTGAATTGTAATACCAGACCTGACTGAGTTAAACCTAGCTGGTTATCAACAGAAATTTCACAATAACTCCTTGAATAACAAACATATTGGAATAGATTTTCTGTATTAGGTATTGCAGAAAACCTTCCATCAGAAAAATAAAAAAGCTTCAAACTGTAACCATGAGTTGGACAATACATTGTCCAACAAAAATCATATAAAGAGGGTCCAGTGCTTCACGGAGGAAAGCAGGCCTGCTTGGGGCTGTATCCTTCCATTGAGTCTTGAGTTTAAAGCATTAACTCTCAGCAGCTCTATCCTAATTGGTAACAGGCTTTGGAACTGCTTTCAGAGGCACATTCAGACCTTCTCTCTTTGCCTTCCTATCAATCTGTTAAATCTTTGAGCACAGTTTGACTTTGATACACAGTAAACACTAAATCATCATTAAAGCTTCATTACATCCTTGTGCTTTCTCTCTACTATGACAGTGTTTTAAATGCCAAAGAGAGACGTTCATTATTTGTTTGTGGAGGTAATATTTGCTCCCCTGGTGTTTCCAGGGAGAAGTCAGAGACAAAAGCAAACCAACCTAATCCAAGAATGGTGAGGTTCTCTTCTTGGGCAAGTTCTACAAGTCAGTGCTTTTGTTGATTCCTAATTCTCACAATTAAAAAATAAAAACAAACAAACAAACAAACAAAAAAACCAAAAACCCAGTCTTCTGGAGTAGTGTTGCCCTTCTTTGTGCACTAATCAAGGGGAACTCAGCTGGTAATAGTGATTAAGCACAAATACAGCCTTCCCCATGCGACTGGCCAAAACAACTTGAAGACACTTCTCTGAATTATTATCTTTCATTCTGTCTTTGTGTTTGCTGCTTATAATGTCTGGGGTTTCTGTCCTACAGGAATAGGCAAAGCCACTTAAGCAAAGTTTCCTACTGTGCTGCAGAAAAAAACAACCCTACTCCAAATTTTCATCCTGTGAATTTAAGTTTCTTGCTGACTGAAGGGATAACATTCTTTCTGCATTCAGCACAGCATATTCAAAGCCATCACATCTCTACCTTTCACAGCATGAAGACACTTCGTTAAGCAAGTCAGCATAGACACCATCACAGCATGCCCTCTCAAAACCTGACTCTTGCCAACCGGACAGTAAATGGATAGGCAGCAGACACTGATGTCTCAAAGCTGCATTAAAAGGGGGGGCTACCAGGTGTAAAGTCACTGGGTGCTGAGTAGTGAGGTAACCAGCTCTGCTCAGACTGTATAGTTAGAGCATACAAATGCTGTTGTAATGACCTGGCTGTAAAAACAAGGTATCTGATAATGCTAGCCATAAGAGAATTCTCTAAACAATCCTCTTTTCCTGTACCAAGCTGACTACTATTTTCCACACTCACTCAACTTCTCCTACATAAACAACTTTTGCTCACTCTTCTGATTCTCATTTTGTAGACCATGAGCTAACAACTCTGAATTCCATTTCCTTTTCTGTTAAGCAGAAATCAGATAAACCAGAATACAAGGATATGAAAAAGAATAGTTTGTTGAACAGTGTATACAGCTACACATTCACAACAAGAAAAAGAACACCTATCTAAGGTTATATACCACCAGAGAATTGAAGTCTGGAGACTTACCACCACAATCCTGTTGATGTTGGACCAAATTAAAGCAGATGTTTCCTGTCAGATGTTATACTCTGCCTACAGTACACACAAGTGTACTTCAGCAGTCACTTCAAGCAAACATATGTAAATGTTGAACATCTTAAGTGAATTCTCTTGTAAACCACTGCTCTGTTAGTGTATTTCTAATCAATATTTAAGTCCTCTAGATTATTGCTTCCTGCTGTTTAACAGCGCACACTGAAAAACTGTATAGTAACACATTATCCTGCACAGATATGAACAAAGCACTAGACTTTCTGAATCCCTTCCTTGAAGTATTACACATGATTTTTTTTTTATTAACTGAAAGAAAAGCTTTAATAGGTTTAGATTTAGGCTTAACTGTGGCCATACAGAATGGATGTATCATAAGAAGAGGTGGATTTTCTTTGTGTGTTTTTTTTTTTTTTTTTTTTTTTTTTTCTTCTTTTCCAGATGAAAAAGGTCCCCCGACCTCAGAAGACAGCAATACTACTGAGCCAATTTTTTAACTCTGGGCCATTTTTTAACTTAGGTAATCTCAACCAGGAAAATGCTTCCATGCATTTTAGTGTTTTATGGAGTAGTGACAGTTTTTAAATCCTAGCTGGACATGCTTGCAGTTAGCATTTCCTTACCTCTTCTGGAAGACAGAGACCTAACAAGTAGAAACAAGTTTTCTTTCTTGTCTAGGTACAATTTGTCTAACCTACTGCACAGATGTTATAGTTATATATATTATATTACAAATGTTTCCATTTCCCTTTTCAGTCATCTTTATTTTAATATAGTTTCTCATTTTTCACTGTTGGAACATCAAAGCACTAAAAATAAGAACACCAACATTCAACAATGCAGTAGAAATGACTTTTAATCAATACATATAAGCCTTAAGTTAGACATTTCACCCTCCTTAACAATTCATGGTTTCTATGCACAGTATAACATGCTTTTTTCTAAGCACAGGTGTGAGATGAAGGACTCAAAAATTCTCTAGCAAGGAAAACTTCGATCAAGGATGAACAGAACAAGGAACATTTATACAGACACAGTAAGTCCGTAAGACCTCAGGTCCTAAAGAATTTGGCCAAAGTCGTTGCCAGACCACTCTGATATATTCAAAAGGCAAACTGAAAGAGCCTTCTGAAGATAGCGAGCAAATACCAATACTGCCTTCAAGAGGAGCAAGGTCTAGAAGACTATAGACCTGTCAACCTCACCTTATTCCCTAAGGTGAGGTGGTGGAGTGACTCGTTGGGAAATCAGTTCCAGACCTACTAAGGACAAGAGCGCAACTGCAAGTAATCAACATGGATTTATGAAAAGGAAATCCTGCACATCCAATTTGTTAGCTTTCTACAGTGAGGTGACTAGCTAGGTAGACAAGGAGAGAGAAGTGGACATTGTCTGCACTGACTTCAGCAAGGCTTTCAACTCTCTCTCCCACAGTAATGACATCATGATGAAATACACAGTAGATAACTTTATACATAGGAGGATTGAAAATTAGCTGAATTTCAAAGCTCAAACTGTTGCCGTCAACAGCACAAATTCCTGGTGGAAGAAGTCTACTACAAGTGTTCCACAAGGGTGTATACCACAGCCAACACAGCTGAATGTTACTATTAATAACCTGGAGGATTGGATAAGAGCATATTCTCAGCAAGTTTGTAGCTGATAGCTTGTAAGAAAGAGTAGCTGAGACACTGGGTAGTTTTGCAGCCACTCAGAGACCTTAACAGGCTGGAGAAATTGGCCAACAGTAAACCTCATCAAAGTCAACAAGGAGCAAATGCCAAACCCTGCATGTGGCAAGAATAATCCCAGGCACCCCATATATACACTGGAGTCAAAAAGCTGGAAAATAGCTCTACAGAAGAGAATCTGGGGTCCTGATAGATGATAACTTGACCATAAGCCAACAATAAGCTTTGAGGCAAAGAAGACCAACAACATCCTGGTCAGCACTAGGAAAAGCAGTGCCAGCAGATCAAGGGAGGTGAGCCTTCCTCACTGCGCAGTACTGGTGAGGGGGGATCCGGGATCCTATGTCCAGTGCTGGGCTCTTTGGGATAAGATATACATGGACTTAGTGGAGCAGTTCTAGTAAAAAGTCACTAAAATGACTAAGAGATTGGAGCCTATTACATACTGGGAGAGGATGAGAGAAGGGGCTATTGAACCTAGAGGAAAGAAGGCTGAGGAGAGCATATTAGCAGTGCACATAAAAATCTGATTGGAGGGAGGAATAAAAAAGGATGGAGCCAGACTCTTTTAGTGGCGTCTAGTGACATGACAAGAACCAATGGGCACAAACTGAAAAACAGGAAATTCTGCTTCAGGATAATTTAAAATAAATAAATAAATGAATAACACCTGTTTATCGTGAGAGTGGCCGAACAGTGGAACAGGTCTAATCAGAGTCTCTGTGGAGTCTCCATTCTTGAGGATACACCAAACCCAAGCAGACTTGAGAGAATGCTCTGAGCAGACATTAAGCTAAATGATATCCAGACATCCTTTCCAATTTCAACTACTACATGATTGCTTCCTTCTTTTATGTCAGAGTTAATATTCACAGTATACCTTTTAATTTAACTTTTAATATTTTATTTCCAGTGTATGAACTCAGAGAATGAACCATATGGGTAGATATACAATGGACTTCTCTGACAGTTCTAGAGTATACAGAACACAATCCACCAGAAATGAAAAAAGGGATCAAGAAACAAAAAAGCTTATAAATTAAAAGCAAACATTAGTGAGCAGTAGCCTGAAGCCTATTGCAGAATTGCACCTTGCAGCATTATCTTTTCTGTTGTAACATTCTACTCAGAACAGAAAATATTTTCCTCACTGACTTAATTAGAGTGGAGGTGAGATATACAACAGCAAACAGAGATGGTGCTGTCACAATAAACAACATGCTGTCTACTATCAGACATACATTCTTGAAGGACAGAATTTCCCTTTCTATTAGAGATGCTTCAAGTCTCAGAATTCTAATACTAAACATTAAACTAGTGTGCTACCTCTACACAGAATTGCTCAATCTTGCCTTTTTTCTTTTTGCCAAAATCATATTACAAATATTCTTATCCTTCAAAATGGATTTTTTTTTTCTTGCAAGTTGGCTAGTTAGTTTGTGGGAATAGAACCATGAATGCTTTAAGCATATTCTTTCATACTCACTGTCCAACGGTAATATTTCACTGACATTAGGACAACTCTCCCTTATGTATATGGGCATAAGAAATCAGATTCTAGTTCAACTGAAGCTCCTTCAGCAATATACTACATTTCAGACTATAATATTCTACAATTTTTTTGAAAAATACCTCTTACAGACAACTGTCTTTCCTGGAAGTTAATCACTGCTGTAATCCTGGAAGACATGATGGCTCAATAATTCCTCCACTCAACCTTTGAGGAAGGTGTTTATGACTGTTTACTGTGTGCCAAGGCATGTACCCAGTGCATACACAGAAAAGCTACTTCCTTAAAATGAAGTATCACATATGACTTCAAGTCTAAGCTGGGCTTTTTCAGGTCTGAGTTCAGCACTGGCACATGTAAGTGAAGCAAGTAAAGAGAATTCTGCCACCACAGATCAGAATATCTGGACATCATTACTGCACTGTTACAAAAAGTTTAGAATTCAGGTATTTTGAATTTTCAAGATTCTAAATAAGAGTCCCAAAAGAAAAGTGATTACCTCTGAAAAGATATAACTTTTAAATATTCAGGAAAACAACAACAATCTTGAAACAAAAGAAAAAAAAATATTGAGGTGTCCTGGAGCAAAGTAGCAAACTTCGTAACAATAATTATTTGGCAGATGACAAGGAAAACATTTATATTCTTCCATCGTTTTTATTTAATAATTAGACTTATAATAATTATAATATTATATATAATAATAATAATAATTTATTTAATAATTAGGCTTAGCTCCACAGAACTGACTAAGGGCAGTAATCACCCTAAAATAACTTGTGCACCAGAAGGTCAAATAAACAGTTATAGACATCAGTCAAGTAGCCACTTGGTCATAATGGGGATTTCAGCACATTCATACTTCCTGGCATATTTACCCAGCTTTAAGAAAAGTAGAAAAACAAACATATTTAAAGGCCATTGTGTCTTTGAGTCTTACAGGAATGCATATATCCCAGGTCACACTTCCAAAACAAACTGCTATCTCAATATAACAGTAGCTTTCATTTCAACAGTGAGATATTTGGATCACTAAACAGGCAGGATAAAATGAAAAAAACCCTGCAATCTAACCTGCATTTTCTTACAACAGACTATTCACCCACCAGTAAGCAATATTTTCCTAAAGATTCTGTCAATCATTAAATGAAATTGCTAGCTGAGTAAATTAGTAGATTTCTGAAACTCCCAAATAGAGACACACCCTGATATTCTTGCTTCTCAATGAGTGTAATCAACCTTTTCATAAAATCTACATTTCATTTTAAAATGAAATGCTTATGTTTCTTGATTAGACACATTTAGCAGGCACAACCAATCGCTCTTGTACTAGTGAAGCTATGCAGCCAGATTAACACTGAGACACAATGATCTCTGTGATCACTCCTTCCACATAGAGAATCTAAAGCAATAACATTTAGCTTAATCCTCTTATGAGGAGATTTACAGAAAATTTAGGCCTGGATGAAACTTCTTCAAAATCTAGCTGCTAACATAGGATGCACTTTTTCAGTAAATTGGTTAGAAACAAATTGGCCTTGTCACAGATAGCCTTGTCACAGATATCATTTCAACCTGTCTTGGAACTGGAAATGGATTTCAGGACTACTAAATACCCTTTCCAGAACATTTTATATCATAATAAAAGACATAATTAACCTGATTAAAACAACCAGTTTTGTGGAGTTTTTTTTTTTCTTAAATGCTTGCTTAGTACAGCACTTGCATTTTAACTGTTTTAAAATTCCATGATTTGAAGAAGGAAGGCTGCCAGATGAGACTATTATTTAATCAGAAAAAGGATGAAATTATTTGGAAAAGGAATTACCCCTTACTTTTCATAATATCAGAAAGATCTGACCTATTTATTTCCTTCTCAGGGTGAATTAAACTATTTTAATCCAAGTAAAGGTTAGTAATATTCATCTGGCTAAGATCAAAGCATCCTTAAAACAAATTAAAACAATGAAACACATAAGCACATAATCAAATGACTTAACGATTTTGCAATTGCTTTATAATACAAAGCAGGGAGATAATGTAATGACAAACATGATAAAGATGTTCCATCTTACTTGTCCAGGGCGGTACTGGTGGGCATGCTTCTACCAAATCCTCGGACACCCATCTGACAGAAGTATGGAATGCAAGACAGATTGGCAGCAATAATTGCCAATGAATCAGACGCATTAACAAAGAAACCATTTTGGCCAAGGATCATATAGCGGTCCTGGAAAAGACAAGAAATACAGAAATGTGTCTCAAATCCTGTGTTTTGGTTTCTCCTCTTAGGTAAACAGCAGAAAGAGGGTGTTTTTTGTTTGTTTTTTTTTGTTTGTTTTGTTTTTGTTTTGTTTTTTTAAAAACAGGCTTTGAGTTACTTGTATCCCTCTTAAGGCAGAGTAAATTTATTGGCATTGTCCTGACAGATTTATAAGCTTGCTATCATACTCTCATTCCCTCCAACAAACAAAAGCTCCAAATCAGACCCTAGCCTGAGCCTCCTACATTGTACTTCAGTAGGTCTGCTCCTGCCAGGGAATGCTTGTGTAGGAGAATCTTTCTGCCAATTGCACGCACTGTACAGTGAGTAGGAGGGTATTTTGTGTTTAGAGACCACAGAAAACAGCTTCTGTTCTTCAGAACCTTTTCATCATTTTCAAATCTTGACAAGACAGAAAGTTGTTTTTGCAATGCTTTACTGATATGTTGATAACATGTCACAAAAACTAAAACAAGCAGAGAATATAATTCAGTATTTTATTCAGCTAAAAATCTCGCAATTTATGATGTTAACCAAAACTGACTTTCTTTAGTTACTACTGATTACTAGTTAGTTACTACTTAGTGACAAGTTAACGCTATCTGCATATGTTGTCCTTTCCCACACAGAGAAATGTTACACCAGAAGAAAACAAATACAGACAAAAAAGGAGAGGAGGGAAGGGGAGGGGAGGATTCATTCTGGATTCAAATCCTGTTCCACTTGCAAACATCTGTAGGAATTCCACGTGACTGATTTACAGGTACAAATTCTATCATCTATGCTTGAAAGTAATGTTATTCATCTTCAAGAACTGTCTGAAAAGCAAATGAATTATACTTACATGTCCAATTCCTGACAGCAGACAAAACAATAACTAAGGTGAAACTTCCACACCAGTCAGAATACTTACTCCATCAGCATCAAAAGCAGCTCCAAAGCCATACTCTCCACCTCTCATAGCCTCCAGCAAGGCAGTTGCATATGTTAAATTGGGATCAGGACGCTGTCCACCAAAATCCTCCAGAGGAATACAGTTTATAGCAGAATTTGCAGGAGCTCCTAATTCATCACAGAGGATTCTTCTCACATAAGGTCCCATAACTGCAAAAACATAAATCTGCCATGCAATCACAAAAACATATGCTTGATATTCGAATTTTTCACAGTACTTCAGAGACTTGACACAAAACATACTTCCAGCAATTCTATACATCTGTCCTATTAACAGAAGGGAAATCATCATTTCTCAGAAGAGAATATGGTCACTCCACAAAGATCAGTTGTTCATTAAAACATTAAAACCATGCTTCTTCACTAGCAGAAGTGAGAAAGTAACCACTGAATACTGAAAGATAGAAGTTGTTTTATTTAGCAACTATTAGGAGAAAGTAATTAATGTACAAACATAGGGTATTCCTTACTGGAATAAAAATAATATGCTATTATAGTATAATATTTTACATGTCCTGGACTGCTAGCAACAGTTTAGCAAACGCAGTAGCAAAGAAAGTAAGCAGTAATAGAATGGAAATAGGGAACACACTTCTTTCAGATTTCTCACACTGAAATAAACAGGTTTCCCTACTGAAAAGTTTGCTGCATTTTTCCTGTTGTCACATGGATAATAAATAAAAACTTTCCTACAACTAATTACAAAATAACTTCCTTTTTTCTTTAATCATACAGCCAAGGAAGACTGTGGTTCATGCCACCATATCATAATTAGTATATGCAGCGTTGTGGGGCATCTGAAAATATCACACAGTTTCATTATGAAGCAGCTTCTTATTTCACCTACCACCCAGATTACCATGCCATGCCTTCTCTTAATTTCCTGGTAAGACTTACCAATTCTAACCTTATCTGCTGAACAAATGCATATACATCTCCATCGTTTAACCAATTAATCTACGTTTTCAATAATTGTAAGGAGTATTTTCTATCACTTCAAAAATAAGAGGATCCTAAATACACACACATCTGGAAATGATGTCATTATCAAACTGTACCAAAGATTTTTCAATTTCACAAATAAATATTTTGATCTTATGGAGAAAACTGTAATATTAGTTGCATCTGAAATCTATGCTTGTGCATTTGGTGTCTGAATAGCATTTTTTAGTATCTTGTAATAGATGAGGACATCAGAGATCTACACATTATTTCAATAACATTCCCTCCAGAAGTGTATGTGATGAAAGGCATTCCATTCCTCATTGCTCGGCCAACTCACCAAGGATTCCTGGTAGCAATTTATTCAGATTCAACTAATTTTCATTGAATCACAGAATGGTTTCGGTTTGAAGGGACCTTAAAGATCATCAAGTTCTAATCCCCTTGCCACAGGCAGGACTGCCCCCCACAAGATAAGGGCTGCCAGGGGCCCATCCAACCTGGCCTTGAGCACCTCCAGGGATGGGGCATCCAAAGCTTCTCTGGGCAGCCTGTGCTAGTGCCTCACCACTCTCCATGCAAAGCATCCTTCCTAATATCTAACCTAAATACCCTCTTTTCTGTTTAAAACCATTCCCCTTGACTCCTTACTATCTGCCTGTGCAGAAAGACAGTCCCCCTCCTGCATCTAAGTTCCCTGTGAGTACAGCAAGGCTGCATCAAGATCTCCCTGGAGCCTTTTCTTCTCCAGGCCAAATAAAATGAGCCTTTCTTTATAAGAGAGGTGCTCCACATCTCTGAGTATCTTTATGGCTCTCCTCCAGACCTGCTTCAAAAGCTCTACATCTTTCTTGTTCTTGAGGCCCCTGAACTGGAAGAAGCCCACCAGGTGGGTCCTCACAAGGACAGAGCAGAGGAGGGACAATCACCCCCTGCTCTGCTGGCCACTCCTCTTTTGATGCAGCCCAGGACACAAATGGAAACCATTTTTCCTTAGCAGAGACTGTCATGTAACCTCCTTGATTATGAGACACTGCAACATAGCATCCAGTCATGGCAAGATCAGCTCATTCTGCTTGCTTTCAAACACAGAAAGAAAACTTTTATTGCATATAGATGTACTCAATTCCTTATCAAGAAAGGACTAACAGTGGGTTAGGCCCATTACTAAGACTGCCTTTATTAATAGTCTGATGTGCAAACCCTTTAGCATTTCTAAAAATCCTGACATTTATATACCATATATATACTTACCTTTATTGTAAAACTATTACAGCGAACTCATATTTTGTTCTTGATAATATCTTAAGTTCATACCTCCGTTCATGGCATCAATCCTTATTTTGATCTGGTTGGGTCCGGTCAGAAAATTTCTGATTGCATTGAAGTCAAAGATATTTCGAAGGAGATTGAGGTAGATATCCACAGAATCAACAATTTCCACTAGAAAAAAAATTAATGCAAAAAACAATCAACAACATAACAAAACAGAAATACAGCTTACCTATGGGGACATACGTCTCCCAGCACACTTTCACAACTCATGTACCTGAATTAAAATAAGAGCACAAAACCTCTGTGTAACATGGATTGGCGCTGATGCCAAAGAGACAAAGTAGAACACTCTCTCATCAACCTTAAGCCTTGCATGCATCATCAGTATTGCTTGCTACAGCACTGCAGAGAATGGAAGACATCCATGTTGATAAAAAATTCGCAATTTCTATTATCTGAAAGCAGTATCTATTTGCATCACTTCATCAGGAGAGACACACAGCTTATCCTTTTAGTTTTTGGTACTTACAAAATCTGTCTCTAGTTTATTGTCATTCTAACACCATATTTTTGCATTTTATATATTACTGACTTTCTGAAAAGTTTGGCTCAAATGCAGCATCTGTTTTTTTTTGTTACAGTCCTGTTAATATGAATTGTGATGCCACAAAGGTAGGAAGCTACAGCTTCTCTAGTTCTTGAAGATATTAAACAGATCAAACTAAAATTAAATACTGAAAGTAAATTTGCTGGAATCAAAGCTACCATAATAAAGCCATGCTTTTCAGTCAACTTGGAACAAGTTATTTTTCTGATTAAATTTAGAAGAATGTTACACAAACACCTTTTTATCTGGCTTAATGAATATCTTGAAATATTTTAGTTACAAGTTAAACTATTTTCCTCAGAAATGCTGACCTCACACAATGTTCTTCTTCAGGGTAAAATGTAAACACAGTGCCTAAGAAAAAAGCTTAGAATAAAATACACTTGAACTAGAAACAACAACAAAAAAATAATTTCCATGGTTGAAAAGTAATCAGTAAAACCTACTGGAAAATGAGTCAATTATCTGGCACGTGGTAAAATTCTCAAAGATTTGCTAAAATGATATTTCAGCATAACTTGTCAGCCCTGATCACAATAAAGTCTGCATTATTGTTAAAGTTTACAGCTCCAATTTTCACACAAATGAACAAATGCCACAACATCCACAGAACTGCTCATATATGTTAAGATAAAGTGCAAGAAAATTAAAGTCTAAAAATTATTCTAGCTCCTGCCAAATCCAATTAACTTGTTTTCAGTTGAACCTTTTGACCAATTGCAATGCATCCCTAGAGTCCCCTGGCAGCTATATTGTCCCAGAATAGTGCATCTTTCCAGAGATGACTGGGAAATAATTCTTCCTCAAATTAGAAAACAACAACAACAAAAAAAAAGGGATTGTTTTTAGTCTATTTTTATGCTACCTGATGGTTTTTTTTGTTTTCCTGTGTGCAAAGTGAATATAACACTTACCTGTACCACCGAGCATTTTGAGATCTAGTAACAGTAAGGATTCTGAAGAAATAATGCTCTGACTAAATAACTGCTGTTTATCATTCTGTGGCAATTCTACTACCTAGAATCAACACGTGTAAGTAGCATGCATAAAAGCCTTCATTTATACCTCGGAAGGGTTTGAATTTGTTCTCCAGGTCAAACTCTTGTCTTCCTAAGCGAGATAAATCAACTCTCAGATCAGGACAAATGGCATATTCCTCCAAGGTTTTGCTGATTTGATAAATTTTATCTGAAACTACATCTGGAGCAGGTCCTGTAAGAGAAGAGAACTTGTCAGCTCATATTTTTAAATGAAGATTCCATACAAAAAAAAGTTTGCTGGTTAAAAAAAAAAAAAAAAAGCATTTATCTATTGAAGAACAAGCCCCAAGAAGAGCATTGGTGTATTTTTTACATTGTAGCACATTTTTGGAAGGAAAAAAAAAAATAGAACTTGGGAATACAGTGCGTTCTCACATCATTTTGTTTCATAGAAAGTATTTATGGCAATCACTAGCCTAGAGAGAAGAATTCAATCATTTTTCTTCATGTTTATGACACAAAAACATTGCCATTTTTTCTTCTACAGTGAACCTCAACGTATGTTCCAATGGAAAAACTGCCTTCCAGAAGCAGCTTCTGGTGTCTCATGGGTCTTTCTGCAAATGCACAACTATGAAGTTGAGATTGTTTGGCATCTCACTTGATTTCCTTGGGAACAGGTTATCATTCAAAACGCCTTAACAGTTTGACAGCCATTAAGCCACCAATGCCCTAATGACACATAAGAATCGAAATAATTTATTCGCTTAACAAGCAGTTGTGATCTGCAACAGCTTAGGTCACTGCAAAAGAGAAATTGCATCTAAATGTGTATTATTATTAGCAAATCATGGAGATTGGCTATGTTTTTAAAAAATTACTGTCGTTCTATTAAGAGTTGCAGACTGATGCAAAATGACCAGAAGACCATTCTGTCTTATCTAATTCTTCTTTGCTTATACTAAAGCCACACTTCCAACTTGGAAAAATGAATTCCTGTGTTCTTTTTATTTTCTCTCTCTCCTACTTGAATGCCTCCTTCTTTTCACCATTGGATGCTTGCCTCCTGCAGCAATGCTGCTGTACCCAGTGTAGCCTTACCACATGAATCAGCATCTAACATCTCAGACACAGCCTACCTGATGGTCCAAGGTAATAAATACAACACACGGTAGTCACTTAATTCTATTTGGCTTTGCAAATGACTTCTTACTGTTTTATTCCAAACCCACTCACAGGGTAAGGACAGGCTTCATTCACACTACATCAGCCTTGATAGGATGATTTTAAAGGTACTCCTGGATTTTCAAAAGGAAAGCATACTACGTTTATGAAGTGTACAAGGCTTCAGCATTTATAAAAATCATTGGGTTTGCACAGATCAGTAACAAAATGTATAAAGTGCTACATAACTACATGTGCCAACTTAAAAATTTCAGAAAATAAGACATCATTACTGTACACACAAACTGCATAACTCAGGAGCTGAACTGAGGCAGTTAAAGTAATACAGTTCTCCTTGGATATGTGCAATTTTTCTTCCTGGTCAACATGGAGAATGCTTTTTTCCACACATGAAACATATACTGGGTTATGAGTTACAGTGCTTACAGCACTTCTGAAATCACATGCTTTAAATTAAGTGCCAAGACAACCAAGACAGAAACACGAAAGAAACAGAAATCCCTCACAGGCAGCTTCATAGAAGGATGAAAACTGTTACAATGATCTGGCAGAGTAAGTAAAATAAAGTAAAAATCGGACAGTAAACCTCACAGAACTCTTACTGACATTGCAAGGGCTTTAGTAACTGTTCAATACTTACAGAACATATGCCATGTAAACAAAAACAGTCCTACTGTTTGAACAGTAAGTATAATAAAGTATAATAAGTAAATAATAAAGTAAATAAAGTATAATAAGTAAATAAAGAACAAATATGCTTATTTTCTGCAAAGTTCTTAAAGAATAGTCTGTGAAAGAATAACCAAAAACACTCACAGTTAATGTCAGTTGGCTATCCCTGAATTTTAATCATACTGAGATGCAATGCCAAAAATGTGTTAGTTAAAAAAAAACACCTACCTCCATTTGCAACCTCAAACTTGACTCCAAACTCTCCTCCAGGTCCCCCAGGACTGTGGCTGGCTGTTAGAATAATCCCACCAGCTGCTTTTATCTTTCGAATAATACATGAAACAGCAGGTGTGGATAAGATACCGTTCTGCCCAATAACCAATCTGCCGATCTAGGTGTAAAAAGGTATTATTTTTAATGTTAATGAAGAAACATACACACCAATATATATGTGTATATGGTGGCTAACAGAAATTTTAAGCTCCTATCATGGAACCTATCTGTTGCAGATAAATACACAAACAGGAGCTGGTTACTTGCTACACTGGAGTGCCGTTAACAAATGCTGTATTATGTATACCCAGGGCAGCAAGGAGCACAGACACAACAGCAAACTGCAAGCTCCCATCACTGAAATGGGGTATTATCCTGCCATCAGGCCTTTCCAGGTATCCCCATCAATCACCAAAGCTCCTCTAATAACAGTACATTTTAGTGTTGAGTGTGTGGAAGCAAGCAAGGTTGGAGTTTCAATCAGCATAAAAGAGAACTGCAAGCAACTTGGCTTTCATGGAGGGGCTTTTCAGAGCAATTGCAAATATAACCACAATATATTTCTAAAACGTGTGATCTCTGAGTCACATCTCCGTAACACAGATACTCTTGGACATCCTGCCCTGCAGAAAATACCAGTCCCCCTTCAGTCATTATTTACTCTTTGGCTATTTCAGATGAACAGGGAGTGTTTCCAGGACACAGCTGAGCAAGGGAAGTTCCACCAGTCTTAAAGTAAAAAAAGCTTTCATGTGGTGGTATTAAACGCTGCTTCAGTGTTTTTGGTGTTATGCACAGTTCCTCTGCATGATTCCAATTTCAAAGCCTCTGCCTTAGTTACCTACACAGATTCAGCTCAACATGAATAACCGAGGCACTAACCAGACGTAATAATTTTGATGCATAAGGATCTTTCTGCTGGAAAATAGGAAAAGCTATCAAAATCGTAAGTGAGGTTCAGAGAAAACATTCGAGGTTCATTTCATTTGCTCATGGTAACTAATGTAAACACATTTTGTTGCACTGCCTTTTTCTGCCAGATATGAATAAATTTGAAGGAAATGATAAGACATAAAACCCAAGAAACCCAAAATGGTAGTTTCTTGTTTTTCCACTGTAAATATAATACTTTCCAGGAAAAACAAGTATTCAGGGAATATGTAAGTCAGCAGAATCCATTTTGTTTAAGTTGCTGTTCCACTGACATGGTCAACTGGTGAGGGAGGAGTGTATACCTGGTTACCTTCGGTACCAGGCAGCCGAGCCTCATTTCTGCTCAGTTCAGAAGTACTGAGCAATTTTATTTATTATTCATGTCTAATAATACAGATCCATTAAGTTGTGGTAAAACAATTAGAACACCGCCTTACTTACTGAAGAACCTTAATTATTTGCGGAGGAAACCAAGCTAGTGAATACAGATTTCCCTGAAGAGCAGATTAAATGTTATGCAGGCACACTGTGGCAGATTTGCTCCTGTCAGACTTCATATACTGCTTTCTGGCACTGTGCCTCACTTCCCTTCCTGCTCTTGGTCCTCTCTGAAGGTATAATTAAGCAGTAATTTACAGTACAAGTATTTGTAAATCTCCCAATTTATCATATTTTGCAGGTCTCAGGAGCAGCCATGAAGATAAGTTTCTTCCACTAAGTCTCCAAATCTTAGTGAAGGGGCTGATATTTCTCCAATACAGAACCGAAATGGTATCTCTTGCTGACTAGAGCACTTTGCATTTATGTAATGATCTTACCATCTTTTAGAACTCTCCAAATGCTCCAAAACCCTCCAAATGGAGATTTAAAAATCTCCAGAATTTGCATTTTTTTAAGTCAACTGTTTTGAATAGAAACTGCTTCAAAAAGAGTTATACATAAACCTTACTTACGACTGCAGAAATGCAATTCCTATGTTATGGAATAAGGAAGACTTTTTTATATAAATAAGCAAAAGTGTTTCTAGTTGTTCTGGGCTGTATTTCCACAGACATACCTTTGCCTCAGAAAATACCCAGGATAGAATTCCATCCAAACTCCTCAAGGAGAGACAATGATATTGCTAGCAGTTCAAGCATATGCCTTGAGGCACCTTAAGAACCAAGTTCAAGAAAAAAGGACTTCCATTAGCTGTATTACTTACTGTTTTATTTATATCAGTGCTTTTTTTATACAGGTAGTAATTTGAAATAGAAATGCTAATGTTTTCAAATTGTTTTGAATTTGAGTGTGTCCTTTTAAGGCTTCTTTTCAGCCTATGCGCAGCTTTTGGACAACATGAGATTTCTTCCAAGGCTGTTGTACAAGTGCCATCATTTAATCATCACTGCTCGTTGTACCAAAGCACTAGAAGAAACACAGACCACTGGGAAACGGGCTTTAGCAAACTTTCTCCCAGTCTATCCTTTGTACCCCCATATTTATGGGAAATAAAATGAAAATAAGTAATGAAAACACTGGCTTTGAGCACTTTCTCTCCCTTTTCTAAACTATTATGCATGTAGAATACCAAGGCAAGTGAAGACTCAGTCTTCCAAATACAGCTGTCAGAAAAGGGTGGTTGCTTTTAAAATGTTATTGTGGATGGGTAGGCAAAAGGAAGATGACAGAAATTATGTTTTGCTGTACTTGATGTATTGTGAGGTATTGAAGTATCAATACATTTATATTTGCATGCAGGGTACATCATGAATTCTTCTATACTTCTACGTGAGGTTTAGGTTTTTTGTAAGCGCACAGAAATCATTGTTCTGAAGTAGCCAAAACACAGATTATTCACAATGCACAAATTATCTGGCACCGTCTCTTTACTGCATCTTCACTTTTCTTCTGCTCAACACAAAGCAGTTCTCCCATTTTCCTGGATGCCCAGCATTTATATGAATAGGACTATTTTGCACAGCTTTCAGTATTTGTGGCAGGTTATTTGTTCAGGTGGTTATTTCTATACACTAATTAGAATTAGTGCAGAAACAGTATAAGAATTGTTTAAACTAATTCCTATCCTGCGAAAATACTGTAATGTTTCATATTCTAAATTAACTAAGAAAGTGAAATTATGTCTTACGATACTCCATTTTGTTTGCAAAATAGATTACTTTACATATCACTCTTCAGTGATTCTATTCTAAACTCAAAATTCAGGCACTCCTTAGAAATGTAAACATCTTTCCCTCTTCGTTTTGATGGCAGGAATGCAAACTCGTCCGCTCTCAGCCCAGCTGCTGTTCATTATGTCTCTGAATCAAGTATTAAGCTGATATCTAAATAATTTTAAGAAACGAACTCTCAGATTTACAGATTTACTTCTCTGGGCTAAATCAGCAACCAGACAGTGTCTACGTACTCACTCACAATTAAAGTTCCAGTATTATCCTTCTGAAAATCTTGGACAGTTTTATAGCATGGAAAGATTATCTTTGGAATTCAAAAACTTGCATAGCTACAAAATCACAGGCTTGTAATGTCCCTTCTAATACTGTGCCCAGCGCCACGTCCTATTTTGTCACTCATGCCACATCCTATTTTGTCGCTCTGCTTTTAGTAGCAACAGCAGCAAAAGAGACCATGGTCCTCAGCAAACTCTTAGGGCTGAGAGTATACTCACCCTAACAAGTATTTGACAGCAACATTTTCATGCAATATTACCGCACGCAGCTGCATATTTTCAGAAAATACAGAGGATCAAAATGGAGTCACTTAACATTTTTAAATTGATTTTCCCAGTAATTTTTCTCTCACATGCCTCAGTCAATTGAACCTGAAATAATATAAAGCAAGTGGATTATACCCTGGACAGCACAGGGATATACCTTCTTTCACTGTTGTATCTTAATGATAACTTAGTGTTATGCCTAACATAGAAGCAAATAAGTCAGCCATACAGGTGTAAGGAGGAGAGACAAGATTTTCACGGGAAACAAAAAAAAAACCCATGGCATTGCAAAAACTGCTGGAAAATTCTTTGCCATCTCAAACTTTTACAGCATTATCAGCAATACTTCATGACGTCTACAGTGTTGCTATGACTTTCCATAGGCCAAGTATGATCATCAACTCATCCGCTTCTGATCAGATCCAGACATCAGAGTTTTTAATTTAAACTTATTCTGAACTTTGCCTCAAAAATAAAGCACCACACCCAGCTGGAATACTTGCATTTAATTTGTAGTGAGACTTTGTCACACATGATGGAGCCTTTTACCTCAGTTCTTCCTGGCATTAAGAAGCAAAAACTGCTGACAAGTGGCAGGTGAAATGGGAGATGCAGCTTCAGATATTCTCCTAACGTCTCACTTCTCAGAAATGCCTGTTGCAAGCTGGAATGAGACAGGACCCTGCACTCCCACGACATGCAGTCTCTTAACAAAATGTGTTTGCCTCAATCCCATTTGTGCGCTCTTTCAAAGAATGACCACTAGTTAGCTGCTTCCAACTAACCTACAGCATCTCTCCCAACAGAAAGACATGATGAATCATGTGCTGATGGCCACTGCATAGCATGCACTACCCCACAGCCACTGCCAGCAGTGGAAGCCCAGAAGCTGCGGCCGTGGTGTACCTGCAGTTCCAGCCCATAGGGTGAACGGAGGGCTCAATGATGACAGGAAGGCAGGGCAGGCAGCAGCAGCTGACCAGGCAGGGGGCCTCGGCTCATTCCTTGTCCCGGGGCCTGTGCCAACTGTGCTAGGCTGCTAAGGCAGGGAGAATGCAGGGTGAGTCACCAAATTAGAACAAGGGGAACCTAGCGACTCTAAAGGGCAATACGTTTACAGTTGATAACAGAAAATCCCCTTTATTTTTATACTCAGCAGGCACAATTAACCAAAGAGCTCAGTATGTGTCTTCTTGGAAGGAGACTCTGGCTCAGTTTGTCAGCACTACTTGGCCATCACTCTCCTGGAACTCCACTGAGGTTGAAGGTTTTCAGGGCAGCTTCAAGTTCCTACATGTTTCATCTCACTCTGCGTTTGCCAGCTTGCTCTTTTTTTTTTTTTTTTTTTCTCCTTTTGATGCTGGCCAGGCTCCTTGTAGAGATATTCGCCTTGGCCAAAGGGAGAGGTATTTGCCCTCAGCAGTATTCATGCTCTCCACCCGAACCATACAGCACAGCACTAAACAGTGCCTTTGGGGAGGCTTAGATAATTTCTCAGCTGTCATATATTAGCAATCAAAGAATAATACATGTAATGAGTATTCCTTGGAGGCAGAAAAAGTGAGGCTTATGCACTTACAGTGTTGCAGAGATACAGAGAAGTGGCTGGCAGGCCTGAGGGGAATAGAGCAGGAGCACATGGGAGCAGGATCAATGTCACCCCCAACCACCACCCTCTTGAATTTGTCAGGACTGTGTCCCCAGCCAGAGTACGGTGCTTGAACTCAGGAATCTGTGGGAACTGCCAGCAGACACTCTTGTTTCTTGGCTTCAGAAAACAGTAAGGAAAAACTGTGCTTCCAAGAAAGCCGCAATAACTTAAGGAAGGGGAAGCCCAGTTAGAGCAAAGTGCCAGAAACATGTTAAACTGGAAACCTCCTGAGGTCAAAAAGACTTAATCTGCAGGGCGAGCAGAAGAAAACGGGAAATGTGACATGGGACGCTGGAAGGAAGCAAGCTGACAGCAACATCAGCCAGGACAGAGTCCTGACTGCAGCTTAGCCCAGCTTAGAACCTCTCAGCCTTCTAAGCCGTACATTTCTGGTCTCCCCCAGGTCTCAGTCCCTGTGGTCACCTTACAACTGCAACTCACTCTGTGCATAAAAGAGCAGTGGGCGACTGCAGGCTGGGCAGAACAGCCCTTGCTGTGCTTGCTCTTGCCCACCCTACAGTGACAGAGCCCTCACAGAGCCAGCAGTGACAGGAGCTGAGGCAAAGTAGTCCTGTGGAACTCACAGCTCTCAGCTATGAGCAGTGGCCTCCCACTGCTCCCTGCTGTGTGCGCTCAGCAGTTAGGTGAGACAGCAGCTTCAACTCTGCTTTGGAGAGGAGACTTCAAGCCTGTGCTGGCTGGTACTTCCCAGCTTTCTGCATGTACAAACAGACAAAGGTGTTTGCACACCACCTCTATCAGCAAACATCAATTCCCCTCTTGAGATTTTTCACATTTTCAAATTTGAGCAAAATACGCTGTAACCCATCTGACTGGATGGGTTGTCACCATTATCTCATTCACTAAATGAACACAGAACACTTATTTTCTTAAGAATTCAGCCAAACTGACGAATTCCTCTTCCTTTACATCATTTTCCTCGAGCATCCCTAAAAGACTGTAGGCACCAAGCACGCATCTAATGCCCTCGCTTTCCACGCACTTATGTTTGACTCCGCTAAACCTTCTCCGCAGTCAGGTGTGGTTTTTCAGCTTCACTCCCGACTCCGTCCCACACGCGCTGTGCAGCACCGCGGTCGGCCCGCAGTACCCGGGGCTGCCAGGAGCACCTGTCTTTCCCGCAGGCATCGCCATCCTCGCCCGAAGCTAGCGGAGCAGCCCGAGCGACGCGCGCGGAGCGCAGGCGGACCTGGAGCTCCGGGCTTACCCCGTTGGCCGCGGCCATCTGGACGACGATCTCGATGGCCGTCTTGCTGAAGTAGCGGCCGTCGCTGCCCACCACCATGGTGCAGCCCTGGCGGTCGCGGAGGTCGACGGAGGAGAGCAGGCTCTGCACGAAGTTGGGCAGGTAGTTGCGCTGGCTCTCGAAGAGCCCCGTGGGCCGCCGCAGCCCCCCGCCGCCCGTCGGCCGCTGGTCCTCGTACGGCGTCGTCTGCACCGTCAGCACCGGGATGGGGTTCCTCTCCATAGCGACGCTCGGTTCCGCCCGCCCGGCCGCGGCTCCGCTGCGGAGCGGCGGCCTCACACAGGCTCCCGGCCGGCGGCGGGGCGAAGAGAGGCGGTTCCGTCCGCCCCAGCGGCGCGGGGTCGGGCTCCCCGACGGCCGGCCCTCGTGGGACGGAGGCGGGCCGGCTCGCCCCTCGGAGGCCCGGGGGCGGTGGGAGAACGGCGCAGCGGGGGGAGCCGGGGAGGGCGCGGGGTCGCGCCGCCCCTTCCCCGCCCGGCGGAGCTCCGCCGGCGCCGCGCTGCGCGCAGGGACGCGCGGGATTTGCCGGAGCCGCGCCGTCAGCGTGCGGCGGCCGCGGCCAAAAATAACCCTGGAAAGCAACGCCGAGAATCGCGGTCTCCTGCCAGAGATGTAACCGGAGGCTGGCGGCGAGGGAGAGCCAGCGCCGCACACTTGCTCGGGGGGATCACGCTCTGTCAGCGCCGCAGCCGGCCCCGGCCGCCCCGCCGCCTGCGGGAGCCGCGCGCCTCAGACGGCGTGCCGGGCGCCGCTCGCTGCGGGCAGAGCGGGAGGCGGTACCGCGCCGCGCCGCGGGAGAAAGAAGCGGGCAGTTAACGAACGAGAAAGTTGTTTCGCTGCAACGCTGAAGTGAGCGGGGTGGTTTTCTTTCCGCTACTGCTCACCGCTGCAGAAGTGCCTGACATTTCCCAGAGTTAAGGCTGTGTTTACAGATGCTTATGGCTGTCAAACGTCAGCTGAAATTTTCCATCCAAATGCTTGCTTCACGATGGGTCCACACACCAGGTGTGTTTTGGTTTTGTTTTGCCAGGATAGCTCTCTGTTGGCCGGAGAACTGGAAAAAACATAAACATGTAACCTGAATGTCATTCTCGAGGTCATGAAAACTAGTGCAGAAGCGCACCTGAGCTGACAAAAATGATGCTGTAGCTCTCAGTGTTCACTTTCGTGGGAAAGTTCTCCAGGTCTCTGCTAGAGTCTGCTTATAAACTGCTCAGAGACTTGACTGAGTGTCCTGGCTCAAAAACAGTTGTTAGCTGGACAACCAGAGGTGAGCAGAAAAGTGCCTTCATCTCTTTATACTTTAAGTGTTCATGATGGGAGAGTCATGAGACTGAGATCCTCAGAGAAGCTCCACTGATGAGAAGAAACCAGAGAACCTCAGCCGTGCTATTGGGCCTCTACAAGCTTTTAGTGGTCAGAGCAGGTAGCATATGACAATTTATGACTGTCTCTTACTCAAGATGCTCTGCTGTTCATCCACACCTTCAGCAGCGACCGATGCCCTCACAACAGAACACCGTAAACTTAGCAGTTTAAACCACTTAAACTTAGCATGTAAACCACTAAAGCAGGCAGGAGTTTTAGCTCTATTGGAGGGACTTACATGCTAGTGGAGTCAGAACAACAGAACAGCTACAAAGAAGCAGTGATCTCTTTATTCTCTTCTGTTAAACCTTCTAGAGCATATAATATCTTGGCCCGCAGCTGAGCTGTAGGAGTAAAGCTGTGTTTGCAACTGTTCTTTGTTGCAGATGAGCCCTCATGCTCATCTTTTGTGACAGTGGATGATTTAATAGAAATTATTTGTTTCTGCAAAGGAGGAGAGAGAAAATGTGTTTTGTTTCTTCAGAAAAGTCCTATAACCAGTGTTTGGTGAAATCTAGTGCACCACACTTTGGAACAGTTGTAGAAGGCAGGCAGTAATATGCCTATAATATTTCTGAAGGGTGATCTACCTGTTTAATCCTGTGAACTAGGTTTGTTTTGGTTGTTTTTTGGTTGTTTTGGTTGTTCTTTTAATTCAGATATCAATTGAATAAAAACAGTATTTCTTAGAAATATTAATTTTGCAGAAAGTAGTCATGTTTGTGACTGTCTATACTGGGTCAGAATGCATGTTAGTTGGCAAAAGAAAAAAATCTACAGTATAATTACTCAATTAGCAAGGTCGATTTAACATGTTTTTACATCTCAAGAGCATTTTCCACCTTTAATTCTTAAAGCATGTTAGTTTCTGACCCTTAAAATGTTTATGATAACTCACTTGTGTTCTGTGATTGATTGAATCACAGACACATAATTTTTGTGTTTCCTTGGCTTTTTTCTTTTCCCAGCATGGTTCTGGTGCAATTTCTTGTCCGTTCAGTTCCTTTCTCTTTTCATCCACTGATCTGGAACGTGGGTTCTTTTCTGGGTTGCCTCATAGGAAAGAAATCAGTCCTACAGAAGCCCTCTGTAGCCTTACAATTACTTCTGCTTCAGTGAACAGTGACTGTAAGTGTTCCTTCTGCAAGACAGCAGAAAATGCTAAGGGACCTGCATCAAGGTAGATTACAGAAGCCCAGCCAAGCTGTGATTTGATATTAATACACAAGGAATTGTTAGGGACCTGAAGCCTTTTTTCCTGCTAAAGAAAAATATTCTTTAGTATTGGCTTGCAGAAGAAGTGTACCAGCACACCAGCAGCAAGTTCAGCTTCTTCAGTGGTGTTACTAATTATAATTCAGCATAATACCTGAGTGTTAGATAGCAATGTATTTTAGAACAGTTCCATGCAGTAAATGTTTGGGATAGAAATGGAGAAACTCAAAATTAAGTAAGCTATGCATGACAGTGCCATATATAACAGTGAAAATCCTCATCCTGACCCTCAGCTGGATGGATTTTTCAGTTGCTTTTAAAGTGTACTCACCATTTGCAGAATGCTATGCAGTTGCCTCATTAGATAAAATTCTTTGTCTGAACTATTAAAAAAAATGAATTTGCAGATAATTCACCACGAAAAGTTGGCCTATCAAAATCAAAACACTGAAAAAAAAAAACCAGCTAATTTCAATTTCTGTATTGCTTTTCAAATAAAAGCAAATTTTAACAATGTGAAACAGTGCTTCCAGCTGAGGTGTTTCCTACCTGTGAGTACTTTGTTTTCTTTGGCTTGCAATGACCTTGTTTCAAAATGTAATTCACATAAAAGTTTAAAAATAAATTAAAAGATAAAATGAAAATGAAAGATTTTTTGGTAGTTTGACCGACTTGAGCTGTGTTTTCCTTCACAATGAAAGATAAAAATGAGTTCCCAAATAAAAGATTTTCCATGTAAAGTTTCCTATAAGCCATTTAGAAAAGGCAGAAAATGTGTATTCTTATACGTGTATAGGAAAATGAGTTCCCTTGTAGCAAAACTTTACTGAAAAACAGTATTTACACAGCTTTCTTAAGTCACTGCCTATTATGCACTCCATGTACATTTAGAAGAAATATTTTAGGCTATTAAAGTCTTTGTGCGCTTGACCAAAATGGTTTTTCTAGTTATCTGAAATTCAGTGGATCTAGTGGATGTGTTTCTTCATAAACCACAGCTTCTCATTGCGCAGCCTGTCTGGATTCACATGTCCAAAGGAAAAAAAAAATGGGGTAGAATAAATGCTATAGTGATAAGACTGTTAAGTAGTGTATGATTCAGGTTTATCCCCACATTGTTCAGTGACCCATTTGATATCTGCTAGATTTGACTAATCAGGTGGGCTGTAAAATGTGTTCAGCCCTTTGTCACATGCTTGCCATCAACATTAGGAGTCCAGACTAATTCAGAGAATGTCTTCTGGGGAAATATTCAGTATTTTTAACTTCAATTAATGTTGGGGTTTATGTATAGATGTGAGATTATTCTTGTCTGTGTGGGAGTTAAAAATGGATGAACACTAAAAATTTAGCATGGCATGAAGAACCATCAACACATACATTGTTGCTGTCCATTAATGAAGTACAGTTTGGGAAGTCTCATGATCCAAAGTTGTAGAGAGCTCTGATGGGGATGGAGAAAGGAAAATCTAGGAGAAAAAGATTTCTGCAGTGCAGTGGTTGGCTTACTGGAGAGAGAAGGCACCTGGAGAAGACACAGCAGTATGAGTCCCTCTTGTTATCCCATAAATATGATTCAATGAACTGAATGCCCAGGATGAACAAAGCACATATTTAATCAAATTTATTTATTTATTTATTTATTAAAGTCCAACCTGAATGCCCTGCAAGTTATTCACAAAATCTGGAAATTTATATTTCTAAAATACTCTAAAAATAAAACACTAACGTTTTTAAATATTAACATTTCATAATTAACTATTTTAACTTACTAAATTCTTCTTTGGGAAGTAACAGGTACTGTGAGTCCAACAGAAACTCTTCCTGTATTTGCTTCTGTATAAATATGACTTTTCCCTCTGGGAGTGCTTAATATGGAGAGATGCTTCATACCTTTAGTTTTGCCCACTTTTTAGAAATTCACACTCTTTCTAAAACAAGTAAGTTAATTAATCTTTCTGTGCAGTTGTCACAGTCATGTTAGCCTATGTGATGACGATCAGTATATTCTGTTTAAGAAGTTGTTTGTGCTGCCAGGAGAGCCACATGCCTTTAAGTCCTAATTTAGGAAGAGCTTACTCCCTTTAACTGTGGAGTCTTCCACTTCCTTTTATGGCTATTTACAATTTGTGTCACAAGAGTGAAAACTTCATGCATATGATTGGCACTCTGGCACATGATATGCAAAGAATGAAGTACAACCTACAAACTACTCCCACTGCAAAGCACCTCCACATTTCAGGCCTGATTTTCAGAGGTACAGTGAGTGAGAATGATGCAGAAGGAGGCCCTCTGGGCTCACCTAATGGCCTCTTCCCCACAATCTCCCACTGCAGAAACTCTGCAGGTAAGTAATTTTACTGTGTGCTTGTTACAAGCTGGCATATCCCTATGTTGATGTTTTTCAATGGAGTTGCTAAGAAAAGTAAAATCAATCGAAATCTCAGATGAGGTTCAATAGTTTGATCTTGGGAGATGGGCAGTGATAACGCAGAAGGGAAACATAGGTCTCAAATACATCCTGGCTATCTATTTGAGCTGCCAGCCCTATGGGTGCCAGTTAGTAATGGTAACAGAGAAAACCCTGGTTTTCTTACTGAACTAGCAGATTGATATACCAAACAGGGATACAAGTTACAGTACAGATCTACTGCTTATCCAGTTTAAAAGTTTTCACATGAAATCAGAGCATATATAAAGTTTAAAAATGCGGAGCAGGAAACGGTCTCCCTCACTCATTCTGGAAATAAAGATATCTGAGTGATTGTATGGTGCATGGGTTGTAGTCTTGTACATAATGGCTTCTACAGCAATATATCAAGGTAGGAAAAGCAAATGGCTGTCACCCTTACCCTGAGTCAAGGTCTCTCTGACAAAGACTCAAAACTTAAATACAGCAAAACCTAAGAACGGAACATGGAAAACCAGCTTTTTGTAATGTTGGGGAAAAACAAAAATAGATTTAAATTCCATTTTACTTTCTGAGTTTTTGGTGAAGTTGCATGTATTTAAGTCCCCCAGTTCATGTGTAACAAAGCTCTTCAGGACCAAGGGTTTAAAAAGCACCCTAAGCATATTTTCAGGAACGCTTCTAGCAGAATTTCAGCAATTCTATAATTAGTATCAATGCCATGGTTTTATTCACTTGTATAGCTGCTTAAAGATGTTCACTGTTCCTTTTTGCACCTGGTGAAAAATATATCATTAATTTCACTGCTCACAGTCTACTGTTTCTGACTGCCATTTCAGGAGTGCTATTGGTTAAATCACTTGGGATTTTTCTCTCTGGTTCCCTATCTTTTTTGTCAAAGGTCAAGTAAGTTTTCAGCAATGGGAATGGATTTTAAGTTAACTTTCTTGCAGTAATGCAGTTGTATCTGATAAACAAACTTTCCATATTCAGGTAGCTCTGATTGTTTCTTTGGCTGTTAATGAGGTCAGATAGAAGCAGTTCTTTGAATGGACTAAAATAATCCAGAAACATTAAGTCTGAGTTCTCATTTGACTGCATGCTGCAGAAAAATCAGACAAAATGAGTCAGTTGCAAAATTTCCAGTGCTGCAGGGCATCCCATTTGTACAGCAGGGATAGCAGCCCTCTGCCGCTCACAGCAGGAATGCGAAAGTGATGGCGCAGCGCCGCTGTCTGCAGGATGCCACTGCTCCCATGTCTGATCTCAGGGAGCCCGCCCGCAGGAAAAGAGTTGTGCTTCTCTTAACCCTTACCCTCTCTCCCATGTCCTGTTGCTCATCTCTGAGCAGCAGCCTGTTCTCACCACCTGCAGGCCTGCAGGGTTCTTTACTAGAAACACAGAATCATAGAATCGTAGAATCATAGAATAATTTGTGTTGGAAGGGTCCTTTAAGATCATCTGGTTCCATCTCCCCTGCTGTAGGGGACACCTCCCTCTAGACCAGGCTGCTCCAAGCCTGGTCACACTTCTCTTGAGACAATCCAAGATACTATTGGCCTTCTGGGCTGCAAGTGGACATTACCAGCTCATACTGAATCTTTCCTCAACCAACACTCCAAAATCCTTCTCCTCAGAGCTGCTCTCAAGCCATTCTCCACCCAACCTGTATCTGTGCTTGGGACTGTCCAAGGTGCAGGACCTGGCTCTTGGCCTTGTTGAACTTCATAAGGTTGGCATGGGCCCACCTCTCAAGCATCCCTTCCCTCTAGCTTGTCAAGGGATGGCATCCCTTCCCTCTAGCATGTCAACTGCACCACTCAACTTGGTGTCATCTGCAAACTTGCACAGGATTCATCGTTTAGATGTGCACCTCGGGCATTTATGTCAGACAAACTCAGTGTACCCTCTGACCACATCCTTCCTATCCTTTCATTTGGCCTCAGATGAATGCAATTTAACTTCATATTTTCTTATTTTGATGTTTTGCAAGCATAAGTAAAACTAAAATTTGATGTGTTGCTGTGCCTGGCAATTGCAATATGAAGTTAAGTAAAATAATTTGAATAAAGGATAGATTGCAGGTGTTAAACATGGCTTTTTGCTTCAGATTTTCAGATCACTGAGTTAATCTATCTACTATCTCTATAACTGTAAAGGCACACAGAGAATAAAATAATAAAAAGTATCTTTCTGTAGAACTGTGGGTCAAATTGCTGTTTTTATTTGGCTATGGACTGTTCAAAGAGTTCCGTTTCCTGTTGGAGGATCTCTAAACACTTGTAAGAACAGAAAGTAACTTGTTGCTACATACTAAAGCAATGGACAGTAAATTATTAGATCAAAACACAAGTAGGATGATAAAGTTGATCAATGTAACAGGCGTGGGGAAGGGGGGGGTGTTTAATTCCTTTAATTCCTGCTATAAATAAACCAATTTATTTTATACCAGCACTGGAGGTTTGTATTGAGGTCTTCAGAACGTACTGCTTCAGAAGTGAATCTAGCAGGTAGATGGCTTGGGCATGTTTGTCATATTTAGACCACAAGGCTTTTTAGAGAACTAAGATGCCGCTCAATTTGTTCACATGAGAGTTACAAACTCACTCTCTCAGGAGGCTCATCTTGTGCAGAAGTGAAAGTCTGTATGTGCATGCTAAGCTGTTTTTAAGCTTAGCTGACTTGCTCCCATCAGGTTTCACTTTAAATCAAATTGTCTCTTATGCCATTTCCTTTCCAGCCTCTCCAGAGGCAGATAATCAACCAGCAAATGCCCTGCCAACATGGTGGTTTCCTGGAATTTCTGGACTCTCTATTTTCTCCTTCTGTCTACTTTGTTCTAATACAACAGTATTTCTTGAGAGGTGATCTTCATCCAGTGTTCACAAGCATTCATCTTTCAGCATTAATCCCATGGTAATGTCTTTATTCATAAAATCACATTCAAGTGGAAAGGACTAGAAACACGCTTGAAAACACAGCAAATTATCCCTCTCCTTGATATGCATTGCTATGATACAGACGTTATAAAGAGCTTCAGACAAGCTGAAGAGTGGTGACTTCAGGGATACTACATCTGTTTTTCCCAGTGTTTCTCTTAATCAAAGATATATTATGACATGGCCTTCTTTATCCTCCATCTACCCTTTCCCAGGAGTGCTGCAGGCAACATTTCCTACACACTGATACTTGGGCACGATACAGCCTCCCACATTTAATGTTCCTGGTTTTCCTTTTTTTTTTTCTGCTGCCTTAACGTATTGTCTTATCTAGAGCTTGTGTACTCCAACAGACATCAACGTAACTATCTTTTAAAGTTGCAAAGAAGAGATGTCTGATTTGACAGTTCTTCAAAGCACATAAACTGCTTCTGATACCTACAGAGCTAAACAGAGGAGCACAGCATGCATGGTCTATAACAGAAGTGAGTGAATCCTCAGGATTTCATACACCAGCATCCTCCTGCAGCATCCCTGGCAAACGTATTTTTGAATAGTTTTATTTTTGCCATATTCTAATATTAGTAAAACCCATGCAATTTCTTGGATTTAAAGGGATTGTTTTGGTTGAATCTCTTTCTCTATTTATTTTCTTATTTTGGAAATGTGTCCAGCTGTACTGAGAAAATACTGCTTTTACATTCTTTAAATACTGAAGTGTTCTTTTCACTTAGCTAATTAAAGTTAACCCACCTTCACTGATGGGTGACAATGAAAGTTCAGCTTCTAAGGTACCTTTGATGTCATCATTCCACATTCCAGTGATGCCAGTAAAATCCTTCAACAGAAAGCTGAAGACAAAATTATCTTCGTTTTACTGAAGAAAAATATTTGGAAAGTAAAAGAAAAATATCACCATGACTGCAAACAGAACCATCACTAAAAGGATGCAGGCTTTTCCTTCCTTGCTTTTACTATCTGCAAAGGAACATAAAGCCAAGAATAGCTTGAGAATTTCTAAGGAGAAAACGTTACTGCAGAACTAAGCTCATAGAGACGATAAAATAAATGCTACCACTAGATGGTAGCACATACTAATTTATTGTACTTAGGGCAACAGTCTTTGAACGTTAAAAGAAAAAGAAAAGGAAAGCTGTGAAATCCTGCATGAAGGGAACAGATGGGATAATTGCCCGACTGGAAACAAATTTTGTTCCCTCTGGAGACACTAACATAATTTCTCATTTAATAATAATTCACTTATTAGGTTCAAAATTCTGTTTTTCAGGTCAAGTATGGGGCTTGCATTATAGTTGAAATGTTTAAGACTTGTCTTCTGAGGCACTAAGCTTTCACAGAATCATAAAATCATAGAAATAGACCTCTGAAAGCCATCTAATCCAATTCTCTCACAGTGAACAGGGACTAGATCAGGTTGCCCCAGGCCTGATCCAGCCTCACCTTGAAAGTCTCCAGGGATGGAACATCCACCACCCCTCTGGGCAACCTGTTGCAGTGCCTCACTACCCTCTCTGTGAAAGATTTCTTCCATATAACTAACCTATATCTAGCCTCTCTGAGCTTGAAACCATTTCCTCTTGTTCTATCACTACAGGCCTCGCTAAGGAATCTGACCCCTTCTTTCCTGGAGCTCCCACTGCGGTACTGAAAGGCTGCTGTCAGGTCACCTTAGATCCTTCTCTTCTCCAAACTGAACAGTCCCAGCTCTCTCAGCCTGATCTCTGACTGATTAGAAAGAGGTCTTCAACTTTTGTATATTCTGATACATTGATTTTGAACGATCACTAGAATTTGTACAACAGATGCTTTTAGAGTGCTCATGATTATGCCTGGGCTAATAGAGAATTAATAGTCGGACAACGTTTGCATGCCAGATAGAACTAGGAGCACTGTTACTTACTGACCCTCAAGAAACAACAACCTGCAGAAAAAGAGAGAGAAAAAACATGGTGGTGGTGGTGAATGCGATAGGCAGTGCCAGCAGGGCGTCCCGTTTCAAGGTGCACTTTTCCTCTCTCACCCACCACAGATTCTCTCTTGCTTTTATTCTTCTCAGGGTCCAAAGGGTATTCTCCATTGTGCACTGCATCTGCATGGCCAGTGTGTGATATGGAGGCCAAATGGAACACCTGCTTGCAAAACAGAATAAACTATCAAGGTTAACTCTCTTAGTGTGCGCCTTTGTCTCAGGTGCTGCATGGTCATATTTTAAATTCCTGATTAGTGGGATGAAAGAGAGTTAATCATTCTAAAATATTTGGTCATCCCTTTGCCTGGGATTCCTTTCCAGGTTTTGTCTTAGCACACTAATACATTAAAATAGCTATTCCCATAGATTCCAGCATTAGTAACATTAAATCCTGTTAATTCACATTCAATCTATTACTAAAACAAAAGAAGCACACAACCACCATTACTATTGTTGCTATTTACAATGCAACAAGTTACAGAGCAATACCAAACAATAAGAAGCACACAATCCCAATCATCATGAGCTCACGGTTGTTTCAAGCCTGGCATCAGTCTTCCTCATCGTTTCACATCCTGACGCTGTTCTTTTCGTGGGTTCCGCGAGCTGCAACGGGGAGCTGCAATGGGGGGTACGCACAACCATTCCCCGTTTTTCTTTTTGTGCAAGCAAGACAGTAATGGACATTTTGTTGAGTAAGCATTTTACAATACCAATAACTATACTAATAGTTATAATACCTATTCCCAGCAACAGCCCCTGATATAAGGACAGCTGAAGTTACCCATGCGCTACATTTATAGTGGATGTCACGTATTTCCTGGAAAGTGCGAGAAAATATAGTGAGTTTACCGATGTAACACGGACCCCCAAAAGCATTTCCTGGTATTTCCAAACATAAAACACGTTTTCTTCCATCCCTTAGATGTGTTACCGATCTGTTGAGTTCCAAGAAGATTTAACTCCTGTGGGTCCCAGGACAAAGTGGTATTGAGACTTCTAAGAAGCTTGAAAGAACAATCACCTGAAGTATCCAATACATTGCAACTACCTGTGGAGTAAGCAGAAAAGTTAGAATCATTTAGAAACAGCATCCCTATAAAACAAGTTTGAAAAGGATCATTGGCAGAAGCAAGTGCTAAGGAGAAGTCGGTCTGGCCTGTTGATTTAGCCCAGGTGACCCACATGTTTTGCCGCAGATTAATTCGGTGGGGTTCGGGTAGTGCTTCTGCACCAAGGGCAAACACTGCGAGCAGGAATCCAAGTAGGGCCATCATCTGTGGAAAGACAGAAATAACCTCTTCCTACAAATATGACAGTACTTGGGCCTTTCCAATCTCCAGTTAAAGGATCTCTGTAAGATACTTTTGCAGACTCAGATAGTACTCTCATACTAGTGCCTGAATGATGCAAGGTTATAGCAGGTACCGATGAGCCTCCTCGTAGAGAAAGGAAGTTAAGGGAGAAAAGAGCACTCATGAGGAGACCTGACATATCACGTATATTGCTCATTCAGTTTAGTTGTGCTTTGAGCGTAGCATGTGCGCACTCTATAAGCCTGACCTGTAGGAGTATGTGGCATCCCGAACTTATGTTGAACTCCCGACTTTTGCAAAGAAGACTGTACTGACTGCGACTTATAGGCCGGTCCATTATCCGTTTTAATTTGTTTTGGCATTTTGATGAAACATCTCATGAGAGCTATGAGCAGCTTCAAACAGATTAACAGGGGTCACCATAACCAATTTATCAGCTATAGCATTCCCCTCCCCTAAACCAAGGGTGCTTAGGTGGCTACGAATGTGGATGACACAATATGGTTGCTTTCTTTGCCGTAAAGTGTGTTGAAGATGTAAAAACAGAGAGATAAGCCACATACTCTTGCTGTCTCTAATGTGGGTATCCTCAATTCTTTGACGTACGCCAGCCACATAGAGGGAATCAGTTATAACATTTAGAGGTTCATTTGGCCATGCAGTAAAGGCCCATAAAATTGCTTTTAGTTCCATAGTTTGTAAGCTGTCTCACAGCTCTGTTGGCACAAACTGATGCTTCCAGCTATTGTCCCACCACACATAGACAGCATTGTGGCTCTGGCATCCAGCGTCAGTATATACTGTGCTACCATCCACCGGTCGTTTTGAATACCGAGGTATTCCAATCCAGTCAGTTTTTTCCAGGAACTGCGCTACTCGCTGATCTGGGCATTCTGTATGCAGACAGCAGAATACCCTTCTAAAGCCAAGTGTAAGGAGAGGGAATGACGGTACACCCACTCTGCCCACAGTGAGGTAAAGGATAAACTAATATCATCAGGTTCTCAACCCGCTATGCACAGAACTCTGTCTCTGCCCATATGAATCAGTTCAGCTACTGTACTGATACGAGTCATCAAGGACGACTGAGGCTGAGCAGGGGGAAACAACCATTATAGCAAAAAAAAACCACAGGAGAAGCAGAAGATTGTTCAGTAGGCCTGTTTTGAGGAGAAGCATGCCTTTTTTTTTTTTTTTTTTTTTTCCCCATTGACAAATGACTGCAAAAGCATGATTCTCCTGGACATAATACAACAAGGGAAGTAAGGGTTGATGATGGCTAGCTGCGGATTGAATTTGGGTGGTAATCTGAACTAAAGCCTGCTTAGCCTCAGGGTCAGTACGATCACATCATTAGCACATCTCGCCCTTAACAACTTTAACAGTGGTTCTAGGTGAGTGTTAGAAATGCCAATTGGTGGCCGTAGCCATTGTAAGTGACCTAAAAGAGGCTGTAAGTTGGTGAGTGTGGAAATGTCAATTTTCAGTTCTGCTGTCTGAGGGTATATCATAGCATCTGACGATTTCCAACCCAGATATAGCGCAGGAAGGGTACGCTGCACTTTCTCCAGTGCGACCATAAGGCCAAACTGAGAGAGATGGGAGATTAATTGAATTTCCCAACTATTATCAAAAGGCTGTTCCTGCCAGCACAGTATGTCATCCATGTAATGATAAATGATCATATGAGGTTTTGCTTTACGAATAGGTTGCAAGGCTGTGGCTACAAATAGCTGACACATAGTAGAATTCTTCATGCCTTGAGGCAGTACAACCCATTCATACCAAGAGGCTGGCTCTGCTTTATTGACAGATGGCACAGAGAAAGCAAAACTCTTGCAGTCTTTCTTGTGGTGTGTCTCCCATATTCTCCCTTTTTGTTTTATTAAGAATGGATTTCAATGTTAGATGAGTATGCTCAATGATAGCTTATCCAGTGGGAGAAAGAGAAATACCTGTAAAATGTCTAACACACCATTTTTGGAGGAAAGTTCGAATGGCTTTAGAAGTATAAGGAGGTCCGTTATTGGCTTTAACCAAGTTACACGAAGGCTGCAGAGACGCAGCAGCACGGGGCGCAGGAAGGCAGCGGCACGGCGACCGACGGCGGCTGGGCGGAGGGCGGGAGCGGCGCGGCGCGGCGAGCGTCGTGGGCGGAGCCGAAGGCGGGAGCGAGGGGGTGGTTGCGATTTCTCTTCTCCGCGGTCAGGAGTGGGGTTGGAACCGAGGATCGAATCCAGAGCAGGGCTGCTTTCTGCATCGACGTAGCGGCGGGGGGGAGGGGGGGGGAGGGGGGGAGAGGAAGGGCGACAGGGAGTAGTCGGAAGAAATTCTTCCTTGTCGAATTTGTTTTATTTGTTTTAAGTCTTTCCATTATATGGTGCCAAAGGGGCAAAAGTTTAGCAGCCGTTCTGTTTTTAGTAATAGAAGCCATAGAAGCCTCCTGGAGTTTTGCGCCAGTTTTGTCCCAAAGCTCTCCATAAAAAGAGAATCCAGTTTTCGGAAATTCAGGGACATTTTTGCTTATCCATTTGAGAAAAGTAACTAATGCTAAGGAAAATACAGGCTGATTCTGAAACGTTAAAACTAACTGTAATGCTGCAAGATTTACTTACTGCTCCTTCGTTAGTGAACTCCCCATAGTTCCCAACCGCTCACCTTCTGTCCTGCAGAACGCTGCAGGCGTGCACGGAACAATCTGTCTGTAGTTCAGTCGGGCAGCGCTGCCGGATGAGTCGGTGGAGCAACAGGCACTATCCGTAGGTCAGGACCCGCAGAAGGCACTAGCTGAGAGCCTCAGTCAGGCCCTGCACCCTTTGTTTGCCACATACAGATTTCCAGATTACGTAATCGCTCTGTTAATATTTTAACTCCGCAATCCAGTTTTTCCAACCCCTCACCCCCATCGCCGCTCTCTGATTCTGCAGGAATCTCCTGGCAGTGTCCATCAGGGGTGATGTCAGGTACAGCCCCTTTTTCCTGCTGCAATACTGCAGATGACTCAGTAGCAGTGTCATTTAAAGATCAGGAGCTGCTACCTCTACCAATGCTTTTACCTGACCTGCCGAGGAACACACAGGGTGTGTGATACCCTGAACAGGCTCGTTGAACTCTGATGCCCGAATTAATTGTTGTACTGGCAAGTGCCTGCATAGCTGCACAGCTACCTGTCGCTCGGCTTGCATAGCTTTCAAATAATTAATAACAGACCTCCACAACGGGCCTAGGGTCCGCAATAGTTTTTCTTCCTTTCCACCACTAATGACTGAGTCCCACATGCGGTACCCAATATCCTGCCATTCGTCGACGCTGAATATCAGCACCACTTCCAACAAATGTCCCTTCTTCTGAGCCCAGTGCACCAGGGTCTCAGTCATGCCTTTTGGAGATGACTGCTCCCCTTTCTTAGAGAGAATACTTAACAGCAGTTTCTCCGCAGCTTCCCACTCCATCGTGGATACAGAGGGCAGGTCGCAACCTTGCTTCCAGCTAACTGCAACACTTACGTCAGTGCCAAACTCAGCTACTGCAACACGGTGCCAAGCTCTGTAGCTACTGTCCTGCCATTGTCCACTTCCCCAAGGAGTCCACACAGTCCCTGTTCGGGTGCCAAATGTGGGGAAGTCTCTGGACTTTCAGGAACGTGGTCAGAGACATAACAGCACACCAATGTGGTTAAATGCTATTAGTCCGCTTTATTGTTAAGCACTACTCTATTTACACGTGTTAACAGAGGATTCTGCAAAACACTCTTCAATCATTCACACAGATGCTTATCCAGTCAGAGCAGTGAGACGTTCTTTGTTCTTCAAAATATGTCCTCGGTTCTCATACTGCTTATCTTGCTCCACAGCTGCTGCTCTGAACAGCTGTTTCCAGCTGCTGCTCTGAACAGTTTTTTTTTTTGTGTGTTCCCACACCTCTTTCCTTTCAGTCTCAGTTGCAGGTTCTTCCACAACCACGACGCTTGATTGCCGAGGTTAGCTGCTTCAGAGCTGTCCCATCCAGGACTGCAGCAACTGGTTGTGACTTACAGGGGGGTTTGGGTCGGTTTCTTCATCCAGGGAACTGCGAGATTACAGAGAGCCTGGCAGCTCTCGTGATAGCAGCTAATGTGAAGTGCCAGGGCTACGGCTCTGCATCCATGCCCCTGCCTTGAAAAAGCCTTGGGGAGATGGAGAGCAGGAGTCAGGGTGTGTGAATCATGTGAGCTATTTTAACGAAGAGAAACTGTAAGCCAGCTGCCCCTCAGCCTGTCCCACCTTCCCGGTGCCCTTACGTAATAGGTATGTGGCTTTGGAGTTTGAAGGACTGGGGGATGTTGATGTCCATGAAAGTCCATCTATGCAGGAAAGGTTGCCCAAGCCTAGTCAGTCTGCTGCCTGTTTTGCTGCAATATCAGGAAAAAAAGAAGGGCTGTTGTCATAGGGGACTTCCTTCTGAAGGGAACTGAGAGGCCAATATGCTGCTCAGATCCATCCCACATGGAGGTGCATTGCCTGCTTGGTGTCCAAGTGAGATGTGTAGCCAGGAACATCACTCACCTGGTTAAGCCCTCCAATTATTTTCCATTACTTGTTTTCCACATTGGAAATGAAGAGGTAGGCAGAAGAAGTTCTCAGCCGATCAAAAGGGACTTCAGGGCTTTAGGAAGATTTCTGAAGGGATTGGGAGTACAGACTGTGTTCACCTCTGTCCTCTCAGTTGGTGACTGAGATCCACAGAAAAGGAGGAGGAGGAGGGTGGACATGCTGAATGAATGGCTTTGGAATGGTGCCGTACTCAGGGCTTTGGGTACTATGGCTTGGGACGCAGCCTTGAGAAAGGGGGAATGCTGACCGCAGATGGACTGCCTATAAGGGCCACAAATATTCTTGGAAACAAGGTGGTTGGGCTGGTTAGCAGGGCTTTAAACTAGGTATGATGGGGGAAGGCAGTGTGCTGGGTGACAGAGAAGCATGTCACCTTGGAAGGTGGTAAGGGAAAACTCCAGACTTGTCCTAGAAGTACTAGGGAGGGCTCCTCTGATAAGGCAATGAGGCCATTAGCTATGATGAAGTACCTCTATATCAATGAGTGTAGCATGGGAAATAAACAGGAGTTAGAAACCGTGGTGCAATTGTATGATCTAACTGCTATCATGAAAGCACGGTGGGTTGAATCCCATGATTGGAACACACTGATTGAGGACTACAGGTTTTTCAGAAGGGATAGACAGGATGGGAGGGATGGCAGAGTTACCCTCCATGTTAGGAAGAAGACAGATTGTGAAGAGCTGTGTCTGAGGAATCTGGTACTTGGATTAGATGAACCTCATAAAGTTCACCTGGGCCCACTGCTCAATGCTGTCTAGGTCCTTCGAAATGGCATCCTATTCCTCTAATGTGTCAGCTGCACCCCACAGCTTAGTGCCATCCACAGGCTTGCTGAGGGTGCACTCAACCCCATTGTCAACAACGTGAATGAAGATATTAAAAATTATCAGACCCAGTAAAAAGCCCTGGAGGACACCACTCATCACCAATCTCCATCCAGACATTAGCCATTGACCAACACTCTCTGGGCCCAATCCAACAGCCAATTCTTCATCCATTGAACAGTCCACCCATCAAATCCATATCTTGCCAATTTGGAGAGAAGAATGTTGTGGGGTACTGTGTCAAAGGCCTTATTGAAGTCAAGAAAGATAACATCAGTGGCTCTTCCCTTGCCCATGGATGCAGTGACTCAATCATAGGAGGCCGCTAAGATTGGTCAAGCAGGATTTCCCTTGGAAGCCAGGTTGGTTCTTCCATATCACCTTCCTGTTTTCCATGTGCCTTAGCATAGATTCCAGGAAGAACTGCTCCGTGATCTTTCCCAGCATAGAGGTGAAACTGACAGGTCAGTAGTACCCAGGGTCATCCTTTTTATCCTTTTTAAAAGTGAGCATGTTGCCTGTTTTTTCCAATTACAGGGACTTCATTGGCACGACTGAGACTGATTGCCATGACTTCTCAAATGTCATAGAGAGTGGCTTGGCGACTACATTAGCCAGTTCCCTCTAGACTCTGGTATATATCTCATTAGGATATACAGATGTGGATGTTCATGTTCCTCAGGTGCTTATGAACCTCATCTTTGCTTACAGAGGGGATGTAGCTTGCGAAATCCCCTCCTACCAAGGGGGGAAGGAGAAGCTCCAGCCAACTTGCCGGGGCTTATCCTCATCTGCACGTCCTCCTGTGGGACAGCACACCTTCCCTGGTACTCCTGAGCCCATCTCCCCCCTCAATCCCCAGGGAGGCCCCCATAGAAAAAAGCTCTTTGGCACAAGTAGGTATTTTTGTATTTATTTAGGGGGAAAAATAGGCTTTTTGTACAGAAAGCGTGCCACTGAGCCCGGCCCTTCCTCTCGTATGTGCCTTGCAAAGCTGTCTTGACAGTCTTGGCACGTTTGCTCTATTCTTAGAGCTTCCCGAGCTTCTGTGCCTTGTTGCCTTTAGCTTTTCCATGACAAGTGCATCTCCTTGGAGACACTGCTAAGCTGTTGCTTGTGCTTGAGATAACTGTAAGGTAGTGGCTAAAACTTGCGAGTTAGGTGGTAGTGATGGGAAAATAAGTTTCAGTGCCTGTTAATACCTATCGGGCTGGGTAGATCTGCCAAATATTAAGAGTAAATCGCCCAGTGAACCAGTCTGAGTAGCTTGAACTGATGGTTCTTGCCAGACTGGGCTTCTGTCATAGACTCTGGTGTTAGCAGTCTCTGTGAGAGGTGCTCCTCTCTCCTGTCAACTCTAGAGGGGGGCATAGACCTGAGCTTGACTTGAGTCCATGCTCCTCTGGTTATAAACGCCCAAACATGCTGACAGAATGTAGGGGCTGGCGTGACTTTCAATTTCCTTGCTTGAGTTTGGCCACAGATGACTGACTCTATCATTCTCTGATTCTCCCCTTGCAGGCAAGGTGGACGTGCTTAGAGACAGAGATCCGCAGCGTTGCAGGAATCGGGAATATCTTCCCCCAGACCGTCTTGCTAGTTGGTGCAGCCACAGGGTCGCAGTCAGGGTCACCGCAGGCATTTAACAGTGAGCTGCGGTAGGTGGTGGTGGTCTGTTGCACTCCACGGAATGTTCGCCTGACAGGCTGAAAGCCGTTGCATTCCGCTCTGGCACTCCAGGTGCTCTCGCCTCTGCTAGGGCACTTCTCATCTCTTTTGGGGCCTGCCTCAGCCCAAGGTGCCTCGGATGGTGCAGTCACATATGTGCTGGCAGATTCTTCCTCCTGGGACACAGCTGGACTGCCTGAGATGAGGCGGTTCCCAAGGCGCTCCAGCTTCATGGAGCGGATGTGCAGCTCCAGGCCCTCGCGCTTCTCCTCATTCAGGAACAGAGCTGGAGGGCTGTGGAAGTATCTGCGAGCCAGCTGGGATCTTACTGCCCTTTTGCCAGCTGGGTGGGTGAGGAGAGCCTCACGCTGTTGCTGCATGGACTTCCGCACTGCCACAGGGAAGCACTTAAGCTTTACCTCCAGGCATTTTCTGGCCGTGTGCATGGAGAGCTCCCCAAAAGTGGCCTGACTGAGCTGCAGCTTGGAGATGGTGGCAAGTGCTGCCCTGCGGCGCTGGCTGCTGGCTTTGATGTCAGTCACACGCAGGCCTGTAGAGTCCGTTTGACAGCTGACGTCCTTTCGCAGCGATGTGCTGGCAGGGCTAGGAAGCGCTGCGGTAGCCGTGGGACGTTCTTGCTTGTGGCTCGGAGGCAAAGGAATCTTTGCCGACTCCTTGGGGCGGCACTGCTGCTCCTTCCTGGGATGCCCCTGCTGCTCAGCCTGGCCCTGGAAATGAGCTTTCCGCCGGATGACCTTCCCGGTTAGACCCACATTCCGGGGAAGCAGAAGACCAGGGGGACATGGCACCAGCCGGTACATGGAGAGCTCCGTAGGGTTGGGTTCGCCCCACTTTCTTATCTCTTGCTTCTTGAGAATGTTGTCTGTGATGCAGTCAGCCTTGGCCTGCAGCGAGGGGCACAGGCTTCGCCGCAGCAGAGGCTGGGTCTGCCCTGGCTTGATAAGCTTGGGCAGGATGCGGCGGCATTGTTTTCCCCAAGCCTGCTGCTGGGAGAGCAAGAGCTTTTGGGGCAGGCTCCCCAGTTGCACTTCCAGGCTTTTCCGGGCCACATGCATCTTGAGGTCTGCGTGGGTTTCAGCGCTCCATGCGGCTCCAGGGGAGCAGACTGTGCTGGGCACGTTCAAGGACTCGACCTTGCCTTTCCCGGGACAGCTCTGGACCTCAGGGGAGCTGCAGTACTGGCATGACAGGCTGTTCCACTCCGCCAGCTCCTCCAGGTCCCTCCAGGCCGCCTGCAGGAAGCCAGAACCCAGCACAGGCCTGCGCTCAGGCAACCCTGACAGAACCAGCTGCTGGAGCTCCTGATCGGCCTCACTGCAGGGGCACCGTGGCTCGCACTGGGGGCTCCTGTGTCCAGCCAACTGACTCTCGGCACCTGTAAAACAGGGAAGGTCCATGAGCCATAGCGGGACAGGGTCTCCAGAGATGCTCTGGGCCAGGCACGTCCTTTTTTAATAGAAGACTGTTAGCTTTCATCCAACAACCACCACATTTTTAGGGTGCATGCTCTAGGAGGTGAGACCACAAGTTGTAATTTCTCAGAATTACGGCCCATTTCCTTGGACTGTAAAGAATATGTATGTGTTATGTCTTTAATAAGTATGTAACCACTGCTCTTCTCGGTGTGCGAGTTAGAAGGAGATACGCCCTCGCACCCGGCGCTGTAATAAACATAGCTGCTTTATAACCTCACGTGGGCTATAGAGTTTGATTCCGCACATCAGTAGTTTCCATGGAAATAAATAGGAGGCATTACTTTCAGGGCATCTCATGTATAGGCAGCCCAAGACAATTCCTACTCATGCAATGCAGCCCAGACAAGCCAAAAAGTTTGGACGTCCGTGCCCTGGGCCCATCTGGCCAGGATATATTGCACCAGGTTCTGGGCCAGGGCTCGGCTGCTCCCTGAGGCTCAGCCCGGCCTGGGGATGGATGCTCCCGGGCAAGTCTGGGGCACGGCCTGACTGTCAGAGGACCTACCTGGCTCCGGTGCCGCTGCTCGCTGCCACCATTTTCTCCTCCACAGGTGCTGTCTGGCGGCCTGCGGACACATGGACATGACTCAGTCACACTCCTGGGTGGTCCCGCAGAACTGCTCCCGACTCCCCCAGCCCCAAGTCCCCCAGCCAGAAGTCACCCCCACCCTCAAATCTCCCCTACCTGCAGGCATTGGATCACGGTGAGCAGGAAGACTCTGACCACCAGGAACAGGAGGCCATGGAGAAGGACAAGGGTTACGGGGACAAAGAGAGAGCTGTCGACAACCATCGCTAAACGCCGGTCACGACCGCAATGGCAGAGGTGGGACCACCCCTCTGAACTCACAGCTCGAGCATGCTGACATCACAATGCTGCCCACTCGCCCTCGGAACCATGACACGCCGCGGGGCGGAGCATGAGCGTGGGCACTCTGCCTCCGCCTGCCCACCCCATGCCTGCACTCGCCTTGTGCTGGCCGCTGTCTTGTTACCATGGCCGCTCTGAGGTCGAGGCATTTCAGGCCCATATCCCACTGATTTGTCTTCCCAATAACGTAATCTCTTCCATTTGATCTCCACGTTTACCAAGGATTCCACCTGCACATCTTATGTCTCCCTGCTCCCAACCGGCCAGCTGCCTCACCTCAGTGTCGTCCCTGTAGAGAAGGACCCCAGTCTGAACACGCTACTCCAGCTGCAGCCTCACTGTTGCCAGGTACAGAGGAACAATTGCATCCCCGGTCCTGCTGGCGACGCTATTACTGATACAAGCCAGGATGCCGCTGGCTCTCTTGGCTCTCTGGGCACACTGCTGGCACGTGTTCAGGTGGCTGTTGGCTAATCCCCCAGACCTTTTTCCACCACGTACGCCATCCACGCTGCCCCAAGCTTGTAGCGCTGCATGGGGCTGTCGTGACTCAAGTGCCTGTGACACTTGAATCTTGCTGAGCCTCATAGAGCTGGCCTCAGCCCACTGATCCAGCATCATCTGAAAACTTACTGAGGGTGCATTCAATCATCCAGATCACCAATAAAGTTATGAAACAAGACCGGCTACAGTGGACTTGATGATCTTTAGAGGTCCCTTCCAACTCCTACAGTTCTGTGATTCTGTGATTCTCTTTTCCTCTGACAGCCATCTAGTCCAACTCTCCTGCATAGAAGCCATAGCCTTTGGCATGACGCCACTCATACAATCAGTCATTCAACTGGTCAGTTCTCCTCTTGCTGCCCAATCCCCGGGTCCAGCCAGGGGCACCGAGGAGAACACTGCCTGCACTGCTGACCCCTTCAACACCTTCCCAAGGGACGCAAGGTCCTTTCTGATGTTTTTTAATTGCCTGGTTGCAGCCTCGTGTGACCTGGCTTGAAAGACCAGGAGAGGATAGCCGCCGACTGGTGTTACCGTTCCAGACGCTGTCTTCCTGATGTCCCTAACGTGGGCAGCAGACCTCTGTGGAGTGGGTATCTGGCGGCAGACGGGTGCCTCAGTGCTCCTCAGCAAGAAGTCTCCAATTACACCTCTTTTTTAGTGGCACTGGTTGTGATTCAGGCCCTTGGTTGCACTTTCTTAGTGTCACCATCCCCTTCCAGTTCCAAGCTGCTGTCCCTAGCTTCTTCCTTCTCCCACACCAGAGTCTGAAATCTATCAGCTCATGGCACCTCAGGGGCAAGGGGGAGGCTTCTCCTTTCGCCCTGAACAGAGACAAGGGTCCAGAGCCTCTCACCCTGCACATGTTTGCCCTCTGTCTGGTCAGGAGACTGCTTGCCACCTTCCCCTGGCTGGGCCCCAAGACAGGGCTGTCTGTCTGTCCGTGCCACCCTGTGATACCAGGCATCGATTTCCCTCTCAGACGGACGCCTGAACGCGTCTCAGACTGGCAACCTCCTCTCTCAGCCTGGGCAGCTGCTCAAGCAGTTGGGCGCATCTGTGGCCATGACACCCCTCACCTACCTTGGTCCTATGGGGAACCCCTAGGTTCCGGAGGTCCCCAGAGCCAAAAGTCTGGGCAGCCTACTCACTCCTCAGGAGTTGTGTCTGCATGCACGCATCAGCCCAGAGGGATTGTGGGCCTCTGGTCTGCGCTTCTGTCTCTGCCTGCCTGCCACGCCACGTGCTCCCTGTAGGCTGCCTTTGCATGTGTAGGGGATGACCCCTCTGCTCCTGGCTCTGCCCCTGCTGTGTCATAGCTCTGCTGCCACACGGAGGATGGTGACTCCCGGCAGCTGCTGCCTCATCCCGCCAAGGCAATTCCCTGCTTTGGTGCAGAATGCGTCCACCCGGAAGCCGAGCGCGTCGCCAAAAGCAAACCATCTTGATTAATTCCTAATATAACTCAACTCTTTGGAATATCTGGCTAATTATGACCTTGTGTCAGGCTGAGTATGGCCTTGTTGCTACTACTGAACCATGGTGGGACCACTCCCATGACTGGAGTGCTGTGATAGATGGTTACAAGCTCTTCAGAAGGGATAGACGAGGAAAGAAGGGTGGTGGTGTGGCCCTTTATATCAAAGACTGTTTTGATGTTGAAGAGCTTGGGCTTCGTAATGACAGACTTGAGTGTCTGTGGGTAAGGATCAGGGGGAAGGCCTGTAGTGGCGACATCTTGGTGGGGGTCTGCTATAGACCGCCTAACCAGGATGAAGAGCTGGATGAAGCTTTCTATGAGCAGCTCACGGAAGTCACGCGATCGCCAGCACTTGTTCTCATGGGAGACTTCAACTTCCCTGACATATGTTGGAAGTATAATACAGCACAGAGGAAGCAGTCCAGGAGGTTTCTAGAGTGCGTGGAAGATAGCTTCCTTATGCAACTGGTAGGAGAGCCTAGCAGGGGTGGTACCCTGCTAGACCTGATCCTCGCTAACAGAGAAGGACTGGTGGGAAAAGTGAAGGCTGGGGACCGTCTTGGGCAGAGCGACCATGGAACGGTACAATTCTCTATTCTTGGGGGTGTCAAAAGAGTGACCAGCAAAACTACTTTCTTGAACTTCCAGAGGGCGGACTTTGATCTGTTCAGGGCGCTTGAAGCACGGGTCCCTTGGGAGTCGCTTCTTAAGGGTAAAGGGGTCCAGGAAGCCTGGACGCTCCTCCAGACGGAAATCTTACAGGCGCAAGAACAGGCTGTCCCTGAGTGCCGTAAGGCGAGCCGCAGGGGTAGACGACCGGTGTGGATGAGCCGGGAACTACTGTTGAGACTCAGGGAGAAAAAGAGAGTCTACGTCCTCTGGAAGAAGGGACAGGCTAGTTGGGGAGATTACAAGGAAGTAGCTAAGGTATGCAGGGAGGACGTTAGGAAGGCAAAAGCCCAACTTGAACTCAGATTGGCCACTGCAGTAAAAGACAATAAACCATCCTTTTATAAATATATCAATGGCAAAAGAAGAACCAAGGACAATTCTCATCCTTTACTTGATGCAGCAGGGAATGTGGCCACTGAGGACAAGGAGAAGGCTGAGGTCCTCAATGCCTTCTTTACGTCTGCCTTTAACAGCCAGACCAGTTATCCTTTGGGCATTTTATGCCCTGATCTGGAAGTCTGGGACGCTACTCAGAAAGCACCCCCAGCGATTCAGGTGGAGACAGTCAGGGAGCTCCTCCTCCACCTGGACTGTCACAAGTCCATGGGACCGGATGGCCTACACCCTCGGGTGCTGAGGGAGCTGGCGGGGGTGATTGCCGAGTTGCTCTCGGCCATCTATCAGCGCTCCTGGTTAACTGGAGAGGTCCCAGAGGATTGGAGGCTTGCTGATGTGACTCCCATCTTCAAGAAGGGCCATAAGGAGGATCCGGGGAACTATAGCCCTGTCAGCCTGACCTCGGTACCAGGGAAAGTAGCGGAGCAAATCATCTTGGGTGAGATCGCACGGCATGTGCGGGGTGTCCAGGGGATCAGGCCCAGCCAGCACGGGTTCATGAAAGGCAGGTCGTGCTTGACCAACCTCATCTCCTTCTACGACTGGGTGACCAGACTGGTAGATGAGGGAAAGGCTGTTGATGTAGTCTACCTGGACTTCAGCAAAGCCTTTGACATGGTCTCTCACAGGCTTCTTCTGGGGAAACTGGCTGCCCGTGGCCTGGACAGGTACACCCTCCTTTGGGTAAGAAACTGGCTAGAGGGCCGTGCTCAACGGGTGGTGGTTAATGGAGTGAAGTCCAGCTGGCGATCTGTTTCAATTGGTGTCCCCCAGGGGTCGGTACTGGGGCCTATCTTGTTTGATGTCTTTATTGACGACCTAGATGAGGGGATTGAGTGTACCCTCAGTAAGTCTGCAGATGGCACCAAGTTGGGAGGTGGTGTGGATCTGCCTGAGGGTAGGGAGGCCCTTCAGAGGGACTTAGATAAGCTGCATCGCTGGGCTGGGGTGAATGGAATGAGGCCTTCCAACAAGGCCAAGTGCCGGGTGCCGGGTCCTGCACTTTGGCCACGACAACCCCATGCAGCGCTATAGGCTTGGGGACGAGTGGCTGGATGACTGTGAAGAGGAAAGGGACCTGGGGGTGTTGGTTGATGCTCGGCTGAACATGAGCCGACAGTGTGCCCAGGTGGCCAAGAGGGCCAACGGCATCCTGGCCTGCATTAGAAATAGTGTGGCCAGCAGGAGCAGGGAGGTGATCATCCCCCTGTACTCAGCTCTGGTGAGGCCGCACCTCAAGTACTGTGTTCAGTTCAGTCCCTCACTACAGGAAAGACATTGAGGCCCTGGAGCGTGTCCAGAGAAGGGCAACTGAACTGGTGAGGGGTCTGGAGCACAAGTCTTATGAGGAGCGGCTGAGGGAGCTGGGATTGTTTAGCCTGGAGAAGAGGAGGCTCAAGGGAGACCTCATTGCACTCTACAACTTCCTGAAGGGAGGTTGTGGTGAAGAGGGGTTTGGCCTCTTCTCCCAGGCAACGAACAGGACCCGGGGAAATGGCCGCAAGTTGTACCAGAAGAGGTTGAGGTTGGACTTAAGAAGGAAGAACTTCTTCTCTCAGAGAGTGGTCAGGCACTGGAATGGCCTGCCAAGGGAGGTGGTGGAGCCGCCATCTCTGGCAGTGTTCAAGAGGCGTCTGGACGAGGAGCTGCGAGATATGGTTTAGTAGCTTGTGGTAGCAGTGGTAGTGTGAAGACGGTGGGACTAGATGATGTTATGGGTTGTTTCCAACCTTGTGATTCGATGATTCTATGATCATCTGAGAGCCACATCTGAGTGCTGCAGCGATGAGACGCGGTGTGCCACGCCACAGCTTCTGCTGCTGCAGATCCCAGACAAGGCACCAATGGGAAGAGCCCTGATGCAACCTGGGCTCGAGCTGGCTTCCCCTCCATGGTGTCTACAGCACAGCGCGCTCCTTGGGGCAGGCAGGCATGATTTAATGCCGGGACACTCTGCAGCTGAGGTCCTGGGCGGTGACACTGAGTCAACAAGGACAGGGGAGAGGGGACTCGGAGGGATGCTGGCTGCACAGACCTGCAACACCGACTCCTTCAGCGAGGGTCCCTATGGGTGCTCTTAGCCTGGCACCACCACGGCCCCGCACCTCGCACACCCCTCCAGGCACCGCTAGGCACACCCCTACCCCATGGCTGGGGCACAGCACCCCCTGCTGCCCCCAGCTGTTGGAGGAACATCGCTCCTACAGAGCGTAGGTGGTGGGAGTGTATACCCTTGCAAAAGGAGGCCTGGCTGTGGACAGCAGTGAGAAATGGAGCATCTGGAGACTGGGAGGAGCAGGTGACCCTGGCCTGCGTCCTGCCACTGCTTAGTAGAAGGGCTGCTGTGAGCCAGAGCTCCTGGGGTGCCCTCTGCCGTTCAGAGGGGCACTCGCTGCATCCTGTTTAGTCTTCCTTGAGCCTGGAGTTTCTCCAAGCCCCAAAGTCTTCCTGAGCGTGAGCTCATGCCTTTGGGCAAACACTCTTGCGTGCCTTGTGGGAGACAGGAGGCCAGAGGGGTGACGTGTGTCATAGAAACAGGGCTGGGAGCTCCTTCCAGCAAACTTGTCTCAGCGTTGCTCAGCCCCCAAGACAGCAGCCGTCTGGCTGGGCCCCCAGAGCAGTTCCCAGGAGGAACGTGGGCATCTCACACTGGCAGGTAAAAAGGGCATAGCTCCCTTTTTTTGGTGGGGAAGCAGAGTGACCAACTGGTCTGTACCTGTGCACGCCAGGGAGTCAGAAAACAGTCCATGGAATCATAGGAGCATAGAACTGTAGAATCATAGAATGTCCCGGGTTGAAAGGGACCTCAAAGATCGTCTAGTTTCAACCACCCTGCTATGTGCAGGGCCTCCAACCTCCAGACCAGGCTGCCCGGAGCTACATCCAGCCTGGCCTTAAATGCTTCCAGGGATGAGGCATACACAGTCTCACTGGGCAACCCGTTCCAGTGCGTCACCACCCTCACAGAATCACCCATCTTCCTCCTAATAGCTAATCTAAGCCTCCCCTTTTCTTAGTTTAAAACCATTCCCCCTTGTCCTGTCACTATCAACTCATGGAAACAGTTGTTCCCCGTCCTGTTTATACGCTCCCTTCAAGTTCTGGAAGGCCACAATGAGGTCTCTCTGCAGCCTTCTCCAAGCTAAACAAACCCAGTTCCCTCAACCTTTCTTCGTAGGAGAGGTGCTCCAGCCCTCTGATCATCTTAGTGGCCCTCCTCGGGACCCGCTCCAAGAGTTCCACGTCCTCCTTGTGCTGAAGGTCCCAGGCCTGGACGCAGTACTCCAGATGGGGCCTCACAGGAGCCGAGTAGAGGGGGACAATCACCTCCCTCCCCCTGCTGGCCACCCCTTCTTTAATGCAGCCCAGGATATAGCTGACCTTCTGGGCTGCCTAAGAGAACAGAAGGTACTGTCAGATAACGGGGAGTGACCGGAAGCCACGTCAGCAATGTGAGAACCCAATTCTTCCCATATGCACTGTGTGGCCAGTGCAAGGGAGGACCTGGCAGCTGCCCATCCTGGGAGGGCAATAGATGCTACTCTGCGTGCAGCCGTGTTCCCTGCTTCATGCTGCCTTCCCCAGTCCCACAGACCAGGCAGGGCTGACTCCAGGATCACAAGCCAGGGTGAGCCAAAGGACTTGCCCTGAACCACCACAAGCCTGCCTGCCTGCAGAAGGAGCCAACAGCTGTGGGAGCCTGCAGACCCCTCACAGCATCAGATAGTGCAGGACTTGGTGCTGTGCCTCCAGATGAGTCACAGAGACCCCAGGCTGCCCACCATGGGGGCAGGCCAGGGGGAAGGAGAAGCTCCAGCCAACTTGCCGGGGCTTATCCTCATCTGCACGTCCTCCTGTGGGACAGCACACCTTCCCTGGTACTCCTGAGCCCATCTCCCCCCTCAATCCCCAGGGAGGCCCCCATAGAAAAAAGCTCTTTGGCACAAGTAGGTATTTTTGTATTTATTTAGGGGGAAAAATAGGCTTTTTGTACAGAAAGCGTGCCACTGAGCCCGGCCCTTCCTCTCGTATGTGCCTTGCAAAGCTGTCTTGACAGTCTTGGCACGTTTGCTCTATTCTTAGAGCTTCCCGAGCTTCTGTGCCTTGTTGCCTTTAGCTTTTCCATGACAAGTGCATCTCCTTGGAGACACTGCTAAGCTGTTGCTTGTGCTTGAGATAACTGTAAGGTAGTGGCTAAAACTTGCGAGTTAGGTGGTAGTGATGGGAAAATAAGTTTCAGTGCCTGTTAATACCTATCGGGCTGGGTAGATCTGCCAAATATTAAGAGTAAATCGCCCAGTGAACCAGTCTGAGTAGCTTGAACTGATGGTTCTTGCCAGACTGGGCTTCTGCCATAGACTCTGGTGTTAGCAGTCTCTGTGAGAGGTGCTCCTCTCTCCTGTCAACTCTAGAGGGGGGCATAGACCTGAGCTTGACTTGAGTCCATGCTCCTCTGGTTATAAACGCCCAAACATGCTGACAGAATGTAGGGGCTGGCGTGACTTTCAATTTCCTTGCTTGAGTTTGGCCACAGATGACTGACTCTATCATTCTCTGATTCTCCCCTTGCAGGCAAGGTGGACGTGCTTAGAGACAGAGATCCGCAGCGTTGCAGGAATCGGGAATATCTTCCCCCAGACCGTCTTGCTAGTTGGTGCAGCCACAGGGTCGCAGTCAGGGTCACCGCAGGCATTTAACAGTGAGCTGCGGTAGGTGGTGGTGGTCTGTTGCACTCCACGGAATGTTCGCCTGACAGGCTGAAAGCCGTTGCATTCCGCTCTGGCACTCCAGGTGCTCTCGCCTCTGCTAGGGCACTTCTCATCTCTTTTGGGGCCTGCCTCAGCCCAAGGTGCCTCGGATGGTGCAGTCACATATGTGCTGGCAGATTCTTCCTCCTGGGACACAGCTGGACTGCCTGAGATGAGGCGGTTCCCAAGGCGCTCCAGCTTCATGGAGCGGATGTGCAGCTCCAGGCCCTCGCGCTTCTCCTCATTCAGGAACAGAGCTGGAGGGCTGTGGAAGTATCTGCGAGCCAGCTGGGATCTTACTGCCCTTTTGCCAGCTGGGTGGGTGAGGAGAGCCTCACGCTGTTGCTGCATGGACTTCCGCACTGCCACAGGGAAGCACTTAAGCTTTACCTCCAGGCATTTTCTGGCCGTGTGCATGGAGAGCTCCCCAAAAGTGGCCTGACTGAGCTGCAGCTTGGAGATGGTGGCAAGTGCTGCCCTGCGGCGCTGGCTGCTGGCTTTGATGTCAGTCACACGCAGGCCTGTAGAGTCCGTTTGACAGCTGACGTCCTTTCGCAGCGATGTGCTGGCAGGGCTAGGAAGCGCTGCGGTAGCCGTGGGACGTTCTTGCTTGTGGCTCGGAGGCAAAGGAATCTTTGCCGACTCCTTGGGGCGGCACTGCTGCTCCTTCCTGGGATGCCCCTGCTGCTCAGCCTGGCCCTGGAAATGAGCTTTCCGCCGGATGACCTTCCCGGTTAGACCCACATTCCGGGGAAGCAGAAGACCAGGGGGACATGGCACCAGCCGGTACATGGAGAGCTCCGTAGGGTTGGGTTCGCCCCACTTTCTTATCTCTTGCTTCTTGAGAATGTTGTCTGTGATGCAGTCAGCCTTGGCCTGCAGCGAGGGGCACAGGCTTCGCCGCAGCAGAGGCTGGGTCTGCCCTGGCTTGATAAGCTTGGGCAGGATGCGGCGGCATTGTTTTCCCCAAGCCTGCTGCTGGGAGAGCAAGAGCTTTTGGGGCAGGCTCCCCAGTTGCACTTCCAGGCTTTTCCGGGCCACATGCATCTTGAGGTCTGCGTGGGTTTCAGCGCTCCATGCGGCTCCAGGGGAGCAGACTGTGCTGGGCACGTTCAAGGACTCGACCTTGCCTTTCCCGGGACAGCTCTGGACCTCAGGGGAGCTGCAGTACTGGCATGACAGGCTGTTCCACTCCGCCAGCTCCTCCAGGTCCCTCCAGGCCGCCTGCAGGAAGCCAGAACCCAGCACAGGCCTGCGCTCAGGCAACCCTGACAGAACCAGCTGCTGGAGCTCCTGGTCAGCCTCACTGCAGGGGCACCGTGGCTCGCACTGGGGGCTCCTGTGCCCAGCCAACTGACTCTCGGCACCTGTAAAACAGGGAAGGTCCATGAGCCACAGCGGGACAGGGTCTCCAGAGATGCTCTGGGCCAGGCACGTCCTTTTTTAATAGAAGACTGTTAGCTTTCATCCAACAACCACCACATTTTTAGGGCGCATGCTCTAGGAGGTGAGACCACAAGTTGTAATTTCTCAGAATTACGGCCCATTTCCTTGGACTGTAAAGAATATGTATGTGTTATGTCTTTAATAAGTATGTAACCACTGCTCTTCTCGGTGTGCGAGTTAGAAGGAGATACGCCCTCGCACCCGGCGCTGTAATAAACATAGCTGCTTTATAACCTCACGTGGGCTATAGAGTTTGATTCCGCACATCAGTAGTTTCCATGGAAATAAATAGGAGGCATTACTTTCAGGGCAACTCATGTATAGGCAGCCCAAGACAATTCCTACTCATGCAATGCAGCCCAGACAAGCCAAAAAGTTTGGACGTCCGTGCCCTGGGCCCATCTGGCCAGGATATATTGCACCAGGTTCTGGGCCAGGGCTCGGCTGCTCCCTGAGGCTCAGCCCGGCCTGGGGATGGATGCTCCCGGGCAAGTCTGGGGCACGGCCTGACTGTCAGAGGACCTACCTGGCTCCGGTGCCGCTGCTCGCTGCCACCATTTTCTCCTCCACAGGCGCTGTCTGGCGGCCTGCGGACACATGGACATGACTCAGTCACACTCCTGGGTGGTCCCGCAGAACTGCTCCCGACTCCCCCAGCCCCAAGTCCCCCAGCCAGAAGTCACCCCCACCCTCAAATCTCCCCTACCTGCAGGCATTGGATCACGGTGAGCAGGAAGACTCTGGCCACCAGGAACAGGAGGCCATGGAGAAGGACAAGGGTTACGGGGACAAAGAGAGAGCTGTCGACAACCATCGCTAAACGCCGGTCACGACCGCAATGGCAGAGGTGGGACCACCCCTCTGAACTCACAGCTCGAGCATGCTGACATCACAATGCTGCCCACTCGCCCTCGGAACCATGACACGCCACGGGGCGGAGCATGAGCGTGGGCACTCTGCCTCCACAGAATCACAGAATCACAGAATTGGCAGGGTTGGAAGGGACCTCAAGGATCATGAATCTCCAACCCCCCTGCCACATGCAGGGCCACCAACCATTCCACCTAATGCTAGACCAGACTGCCCAGGGCCCCATCCAATCTGGCTTTGAACACCTCCAGGGACGGGGCATCCACAACCTCCCTGGGCAGCCTGTTCCAGTACCTCACCACTCTCTCTGTAAAGAATTTCCCCCTGACGTCCAACCTAAATCTCCCTTCCCTCAGCTTAAAACCATTTCCCCTTGTCCTGCTGTCACTCACCCTTTCAAAGAGATGATTCCCCTCCTCTTTGTAGGCTCCCTTTAGGTACTGAAAGGCTGCAATGAGGTCACCCCGCAGCCTTCTTTTCTCCAGGCTGAACAAGCCCAGCTCCCTCAGCCTGTCCTCATAGGGGAGGTGCTCCAGTCCCCTGATCATCTTTGTGGCCCTCCTCTGGACCCTCTCCAACAGCTCCCTGTCTTTCTTGTACTGGGGGCTCCAGACCTGGACGCAGTATTCCAGATGGGGCCTCACAAGAGCAGAGTAGAGGGGAACAATCACCTCTCTGTCCCTGCTGGCCACCCCTCTTCTGATGGAGCCCAGGATCCCATTTGCCTTCCGAGCCACAAGGGCACACTGCTGGCTCATGTTAAGTTTTTCATCTACCAAGACCCCCAGGTCCTTCTCCACAGGGCTGCTCTCAAGGACCTCTCCTTCCAGTCTGTAGGGATGCTTGGGATTCCTCCGGCCCAAGTGCAAAACTCTGCACTTTGCCGTGTTGAACCTCATCAGGTTCACCCGGGCCCACCTTTCTAGCCTCTCGAGGTCCCTCTGAATGGCATCCCGTCCTTCAACCGTGTCTACCACACCACTCAGCTTGGTGTCGTCAGCAAACTTGCTGAGGGTGCACTCAATTCCGTCATCGATGTCATTGATAAAGATGTTAAAGAGCACCGGTCCCAAGACAGATCCCTGGGGGACGCCGCTCGTTACCAGCCTCCACCTGGACATAGAGCCATTGATGACCACTCTCTGTCTGCGGCCTTTCAACCAGTTTCTTATCCATCGAGTGGTCCACCCATCAAATCCACATCCCTCCAGTTTGGAGAGAAGGATGTGGTGGGGGACCATGTCAAAGGCCTTGCTCAAATCCAGGTAAATGACATCAGTCGCCTTTCCCTTGTCCACCAATGCCGTCACTCCATCATAAAAGGCCACCAGATTGGTCAAGCATGACCTTCCCCTGGTGAAGCCGTGCTGGCTGCCACGGATCACACACCCTTTCCTCATGTGATCAAGCATGTCATCCAGGATTATCTGTTCCATGATCTTCCCAGGCACAGAGGTGAGACTCACCGGCCTGTAGTTCCCGGGGTCCTCCTTGCTCCCTTTCTTGTAAATGGGAGTGACGTGACCCTTCCTCCAGTCATCCGGGACCACACCAGACAGCCACGACTTCTCAAATATGATGGAGAGCGGCTCGGCAACCACCTCAGCCAGCTCCTTCAGAACCCTGGGATGCACGCCATCCGGCCCCATAGACTTGTACACATTCAGTCTCATGAGGCGGTCTCGGACCTGCTCTGTCCTCACAGCGGGGGGGGATTTACCACCCCAGTCCCCACCCAGAGGTGTAGGGATGCAGGGCTCAGGGACGGAAGGAGTACTGGAGTCCTGGCTGCCAGTGAAGACCGAGGCAAAGAACTCATTCAGTACCTCGGCCTTCTCTTCGTCCGTTGAAACCAGTTCTCCTTTTATGTTTACCAAAGGAGGTACACTCGCTTTGGCCTGTCTCTTCTGGCTAATGTACCTATAGAAAGTCTTCCTGTTGTTCTTCACGTCCCTCGCCAAGTTCAGTTCTACCTGCGCCTTGGCTTTCCTGATCCCACATCTGCAAGTCCAGACAACATCCCTGTATTCTTCCCAGGTGGCACGTCCTTGTTTCCAGAGTTTGTACACACCTTTCTTCACCCTCAGCAGGTCCTTACTGAGCCACGCCAGCATTCTCCCTCCTCTGCCCGCTTTCTTGTTCAGTGGGACAGAGAGTTCTTGCGCTCTTAGGAAGGCATCCTTGAAGAGTAACCAGCTCTCTTCAGCATTTTTGTTTTTAAAGAGAGCATCCCAGGGGATCTCAGCCAACAGTCCATTGAACAACTTAAAGTTTGCTCTCCCAAAGTTCAGGGTCCTGATGCCACTCTTCACCAGGCCCACAGTTCTCGAGATCACAAGCTCAACCAGAGCGTGGTCACTGCAACCCAGGCTGCCTCCAACCTTAACACCATTAATTATATCCTCCACATTGGTGAGCAGCAGGTCCAGCAGCGCTTCACCTCTGGTCGGTCTGTCCAACACCTGGACCAGAAAGTTATCATCAACACATTCCAAGAGCCTCCTGGACCTCTTGCAACTCGCCGTGTGATCTATCCAGGAGATATCCGGATGGTTGAAGTCCCCCATCAGGACAAGAGCCCGTGAGCACGAAGCCTCCTGCATCTGAAGCAAGAAAGCCTCGTCAACAGTCTCCCCTTGATCAGGTGGCCTATAGCATACTCCTATCACCAGCTGGCCTTTGTTAGACCCATTCCTAATTCTAACCCACAGGCTCTCAACCTGATCATGACTGTTTCTCAGAGGAAGCTCCTCACAGTCTATCCACTCTTGGACATAGAGGGCTACTCCCCCACCCTTCCTACCTAGCCTATCTCTTCTAAAGAGCCGATAGCCCTCAATGGTGGTATTCCAGTTATGGGAATCATCCCACCACGTTTCCGTGATAGCAACAAGGTCGTAATTTTCTAAGCACATCACGGTTTCCAACTCATCCTGCTTGTTTCCCAGGCTGCGTGCATTAGTATAAAGGCACTTCAGCTCGGCTTTCCGTCGCACCGCCTTTATAGATGGTCTAGGTTCCCCTAGAACAGCAGCATCCCCAACACCCCCCTGCCCCAGTCCATCCCTTCGTACTTGACTGTCGTCGCCCAGCAGGTTCGGTACGAGCCCTGGAATGACTCGCTCAAGCTCGACATCCCTGATTTTGCTCCCTTCCCCCTTCATACCTAGTTTAAAGACCTGTCAATGAGTCCTGCTAGTTCCTCAGCTAAGATCCTCCTCCCCCTCAGAGACAGACTACTTTCATTTGCTGCCATCATGCCAGGTGCTGAGTAAGTTTCCCCATGGTCAAAAAAACCAAAATCCCTGGATTTGCACCAACTTTTGAGCCATTTATTTATGAGGTGTGTTTTTTGGTATCTCTCGGTATCCCGCCCTGCCACTGAAGGTATGGAAGAAAACACCACCTGCACACCCGCTCCCTCAACTACCCACCCCAGTCCCCTGAAGTCTTTCTTGATAGCTCTGAGACTCCTCTCTGCAACTTTGTCACTGCCAGCCTGGATTATCAATAACGGGTAATAATCGGAAGGGCGAATCAGACCAGGAAGTCTCCTAGAAATGTCTCTGACCCGTGCCCCAGGGAGGCAGCAGACCTCCCTGCGGGTAGGGTCAGGCCGACATATAGGACCTTCCGTTCCTCTCAGCAGGGAGTCTCCTACAACAACCACCCTTCTGTCCTTCCGGGCAGAGGCAGTCTTGAGGCGTGGGGCCAAGTGCTTTTCCCGAGGCAACCTCACAGGTTGACCTCCCCCTACATCCCCACTCACCTCTCCCTCGAGTTCCAGGGCCTCAAACCTATTACTCAGAGGCACCTGGGGAGCCGAGGATGGTCGGGATGGGGGACGCCTACTTTGTCGAGCCGGTATATGTTTCCACTCCTCCCCCTTTCTTGAATTGTTCTTAGGAGGAGGAGAGGACAGGAGGCTCACTGCAGCACCGTCAGCCCGCCGGCTCCCCGCACCCACATGCCGCTTCCCCTCTCCCACCTGTTTACGAGGCAGGGGGGGGTGACGTGCTCCACATGATGCCTCAGTTATGCGCCCAGATCTCGGGGCCGATAGGGACTGGCACCACCAGTCAATCTCCTTCTCACACTCTTTTATGGTCCTCAGCCTCTCTACCTCCTCTTTCAGGTCAACCACAAGGCTGAGTAAGTCATGCAGTTGGTCACATCTTATACATTTACCACTGTCATCACCCAGCACTGCAAAGGCCAGGCTCTGGCACTCATGACAGCCAGCGACCTGTGTACTAGCATCTCACGTTGGGGCCTCAGTCTGAGTCTCCACACTCTTTATGGCCGCAGTCTTCTTTCTGCGGGAGCATGGGACTTCCGCCTGGGACTCCACAATTCTTGTGCTATTAGCCTTCCTCCGGGGTGCAGGCATTGAAAACCAGCAGGCACACCAACACTATTAGATAGCCTTAACGGGGTGTGCCTGATCAGGCCCGCCCTGCTGCCGGTAGTGCTGGCACTACCCCCGCACCGTTGCCGGGTCGTTAACAGGAGCCCCCGCACTTAACACTCAACCTGGCAATGAAAACCGCCCTTGCTGGGGAGTTCCGTGCAGGAGTGGCTTACTGATTCTCCTCGACAGATAAGCCCAGGTGTTTCCCACACACCTTCTCTGGTGGGCAGCGACGCGTCGCTGCCCTCCCCGAGGCTTGTTAAAGCAAGAAGGGGTGGGTGCGGAACCGTTGCCATGGCAACGCCCCCGCCGCGACGTCCGCTCTCGCGAAAACTGCCCGGCCGAGAGCTACCCGGCTACTCTGCTCTCTCGGGGATCCCTGAGTGAGGGAACCGACCGAAACCCCCTTGTACCTCGCGATCAGTCGCTGCGCTTCTGGCAGGACCAGCTCCGAAGCGGCGATCCTCGGCAATCAAGGGCTTCTTCCGGGTTTGCGCCCGTTTAAATCTCCCGCCGTTGCCCTGGCAACGGCCCCGCCGCGACGTCCGCTCTCGCGAGAACTGCCCGGCCGAGAGCTACCCGGCTACTCTGCTCTCTCGGGGATCCCTGAGTGAGGGAACCGACCGAAACCCCCTTGTACCTCGCGATCAGTCGCTGCGCTTCTGGCAGGACCAGCTCCGAAGCGGCGATCCTCGGCAATCAAGGGCTTCTTCCGGGTTTGCGCCCGTTTAAATCTCCCGCCGTTGCCCTGGCAACGGCCCCGCCGCGACGTCCGCTCTCGCGAGAACTGCCCGGCCGAGAGCTACCCGGCTACTCTGCTCTCTCGGGGATCCCTGAGTGAGGGAACCGACCGAAACCCCCTTGTACCTCGCGATCAGTCGCTGCGCTTCTGGCTGAACCAGCTCCGAAGCGGCGATCCTCGGCAATCCAGGGGGCAGGCCAGGGGGAAGGAGAAGCTCCAGCCAACTTGCCGGGGCTTATCCTCATCTGCACGTCCTCCTGTGGGACAGCACACCTTCCCTGGTACTCCTGAGCCCATCTCCCCCCTCAATCCCCAGGGAGGCCCCCATAGAAAAAAGCTCTTTGGCACAAGTAGGTATTTTTGTATTTATTTAGGGGGAAAAATAGGCTTTTTGTACAGAAAGCGTGCCACTGAGCCCGGCCCTTCCTCTCGTATGTGCCTTGCAAAGCTGTCTTGACAGTCTTGGCACGTTTGCTCTATTCTTAGAGCTTCCCGAGCTTCTGTGCCTTGTTGCCTTTAGCTTTTCCATGACAAGTGCATCTCCTTGGAGACACTGCTAAGCTGTTGCTTGTGCTTGAGATAACTGTAAGGTAGTGGCTAAAACTTGCGAGTTAGGTGGTAGTGATGGGAAAATAAGTTTCAGTGCCTGTTAATACCTATCGGGCTGGGTAGATCTGCCAAATATTAAGAGTAAATCGCCCAGTGAACCAGTCTGAGTAGCTTGAACTGATGGTTCTTGCCAGACTGGGCTTCTGCCATAGACTCTGGTGTTAGCAGTCTCTGTGAGAGGTGCTCCTCTCTCCTGTCAACTCTAGAGGGGGGCATAGACCTGAGCTTGACTTGAGTCCATGCTCCTCTGGTTATAAACGCCCAAACATGCTGACAGAATGTAGGGGCTGGCGTGACTTTCAATTTCCTTGCTTGAGTTTGGCCACAGATGACTGACTCTATCATTCTCTGATTCTCCCCTTGCAGGCAAGGTGGACGTGCTTAGAGACAGAGATCCGCAGCGTTGCAGGAATCGGGAATATCTTCCCCCAGACCGTCTTGCTAGTTGGTGCAGCCACAGGGTCGCAGTCAGGGTCACCGCAGGCATTTAACAGTGAGCTGCGGTAGGTGGTGGTGGTCTGTTGCACTCCACGGAATGTTCGCCTGACAGGCTGAAAGCCGTTGCATTCCGCTCTGGCACTCCAGGTGCTCTCGCCTCTGCTAGGGCACTTCTCATCTCTTTTGGGGCCTGCCTCAGCCCAAGGTGCCTCGGATGGTGCAGTCACATATGTGCTGGCAGATTCTTCCTCCTGGGACACAGCTGGACTGCCTGAGATGAGGCGGTTCCCAAGGCGCTCCAGCTTCATGGAGCGGATGTGCAGCTCCAGGCCCTCGCGCTTCTCCTCATTCAGGAACAGAGCTGGAGGGCTGTGGAAGTATCTGCGAGCCAGCTGGGATCTTACTGCCCTTTTGCCAGCTGGGTGGGTGAGGAGAGCCTCACGCTGTTGCTGCATGGACTTCCGCACTGCCACAGGGAAGCACTTAAGCTTTACCTCCAGGCATTTTCTGGCCGTGTGCATGGAGAGCTCCCCAAAAGTGGCCTGACTGAGCTGCAGCTTGGAGATGGTGGCAAGTGCTGCCCTGCGGCGCTGGCTGCTGGCTTTGATGTCAGTCACACGCAGGCCTGTAGAGTCCGTTTGACAGCTGACGTCCTTTCGCAGCGATGTGCTGGCAGGGCTAGGAAGCGCTGCGGTAGCCGTGGGACGTTCTTGCTTGTGGCTCGGAGGCAAAGGAATCTTTGCCGACTCCTTGGGGCGGCACTGCTGCTCCTTCCTGGGATGCCCCTGCTGCTCAGCCTGGCCCTGGAAATGAGCTTTCCGCCGGATGACCTTCCCGGTTAGACCCACATTCCGGGGAAGCAGAAGACCAGGGGGACATGGCACCAGCCGGTACATGGAGAGCTCCGTAGGGTTGGGTTCGCCCCACTTTCTTATCTCTTGCTTCTTGAGAATGTTGTCTGTGATGCAGTCAGCCTTGGCCTGCAGCGAGGGGCACAGGCTTCGCCGCAGCAGAGGCTGGGTCTGCCCTGGCTTGATAAGCTTGGGCAGGATGCGGCGGCATTGTTTTCCCCAAGCCTGCTGCTGGGAGAGCAAGAGCTTTTGGGGCAGGCTCCCCAGTTGCACTTCCAGGCTTTTCCGGGCCACATGCATCTTGAGGTCTGCGTGGGTTTCAGCGCTCCATGCAGCTCCAGGGGAGCAGACTGTGCTGGGCACGTTCAAGGACTCGACCTTGCCTTTCCCGGGACAGCTCTGGACCTCAGGGGAGCTGCAGTACTGGCATGACAGGCTGTTCCACTCCGCCAGCTCCTCCAGGTCCCTCCAGGCCGCCTGCAGGAAGCCAGAACCCAGCACAGGCCTGCGCTCAGGCAACCCTGACAGAACCAGCTGCTGGAGCTCCTGGTCAGCCTCACTGCAGGGGCACCGTGGCTCGCACTGGGGGCTCCTGTGCCCAGCCAACTGACTCTCGGCACCTGTAAAACAGGGAAGGTCCATGAGCCACAGCGGGACAGGGTCTCCAGAGATGCTCTGGGCCAGGCACGTCCTTTTTTAATAGAAGACTGTTAGCTTTCATCCAACAACCACCACATTTTTAGGGCGCATGCTCTAGGAGGTGAGACCACAAGTTGTAATTTCTCAGAATGACGGCCCATTTCCTTGGACTGTAAAGAATATGTATGTGTTATGTCTTTAATAAGTATGTAACCACTGCTCTTCTCGGTGTGCGAGTTAGAAGGAGATACGCCCTCGCACCCGGCGCTGTAATAAACATAGCTGCTTTATAACCTCACGTGGGCTATAGAGTTTGATTCCGCACATCAGTAGTTTCCATGGAAATAAATAGGAGGCATTACTTTCAGGGCAACTCATGTATAGGCAGCCCAAGACAATTCCTACTCATGCAATGCAGCCCAGACAAGCCAAAAAGTTTGGACGTCCGTGCCCTGGGCCCATCTGGCCAGGATATATTGCACCAGGTTCTGGGCCAGGGCTCGGCTGCTCCCTGAGGCTCAGCCCGGCCTGGGGATGGATGCTCCCGGGCAAGTCTGGGGCACGGCCTGACTGTCAGAGGACCTACCTGGCTCCGGTGCCGCTGCTCGCTGCCACCATTTTCTCCTCCACAGGTGCTGTCTGGCGGCCTGCGGACACATGGACATGACTCAGTCACACTCCTGGGTGGTCCCGCAGAACTGCTCCCGACTCCCCCAGCCCCAAGTCCCCCAGCCAGAAGTCACCCCCACCCTCAAATCTCCCCTACCTGCAGGCATTGGATCACGGTGAGCAGGAAGACTCTGGCCACCAGGAACAGGAGGCCATGGAGAAGGACAAGGGTTACGGGGACAAAGAGAGAGCTGTCGACAACCATCGCTAAACGCCGGTCACGACCGCAATGGCAGAGGTGGGACCACCCCTCTGAACTCACAGCTCGAGCATGCTGACATCACAATGCTGCCCACTCGCCCTCGGAACCATGACACGCCACGGGGCGGAGCATGAGCGTGGGCACTCTGCCTCCACAGAATCACAGAATCACAGAATTGGCAGGGTTGGAAGGGACCTCAAGGATCATGAATCTCCAACCCCCCTGCCACATGCAGGGCCACCAACCATTCCACCTAATGCTAGACCAGACTGCCCAGGGCCCCATCCAATCTGGCTTTGAACACCTCCAGGGACGGGGCATCCACAACCTCCCTGGGCAGCCTGTTCCAGTACCTCACCACTCTCTCTGTAAAGAATTTCCCCCTGACGTCCAACCTAAATCTCCCTTCCCTCAGCTTAAAACCATTTCCCCTTGTCCTGCTGTCACTCACCCTTTCAAAGAGATGATTCCCCTCCTCTTTGTAGGCTCCCTTTAGGTACTGAAAGGCTGCAATGAGGTCACCCCGCAGCCTTCTTTTCTCCAGGCTGAACAAGCCCAGCTCCCTCAGCCTGTCCTCATAGGGGAGGTGCTCCAGTCCCCTGATCATCTTTGTGGCCCTCCTCTGGACCCTCTCCAACAGCTCCCTGTCTTTCTTGTACTGGGGGCTCCAGACCTGGACGCAGTATTCCAGATGGGGCCTCACAAGAGCAGAGTAGAGGGGAACAATCACCTCTCTGTCCCTGCTGGCCACCCCTCTTCTGATGGAGCCCAGGATCCCATTTGCCTTCCGAGCCACAAGGGCACACTGCTGGCTCATGTTAAGTTTTTCATCTACCAAGACCCCCAGGTCCTTCTCCACAGGGCTGCTCTCAAGGACCTCTCCTTCCAGTCTGTAGGGATGCTTGGGATTCCTCCGGCCCAAGTGCAAAACTCTGCACTTTGCCGTGTTGAACCTCATCAGGTTCACCCGGGCCCACCTTTCTAGCCTCTCGAGGTCCCTCTGAATGGCATCCCGTCCTTCAACCGTGTCTACCACACCACTCAGCTTGGTGTCGTCAGCAAACTTGCTGAGGGTGCACTCAATTCCGTCATCGATGTCATTGATAAAGATGTTAAAGAGCACCGGTCCCAAGACAGATCCCTGGTGGACGCCGCTCGTTACCAGCCTCCACCTGGACATAGAGCCATTGATGACCACTCTCTGTCTGCGGCCTTTCAACCAGTTTCTTATCCATCGAGTGGTCCACCCATCAAATCCACATCCCTCCAGTTTGGAGAGAAGGATGTGGTGGGGGACCATGTCAAAGGCCTTGCTCAAATCCAGGTAAATGACATCAGTCGCCTTTCCCTTGTCCACCAATGCCGTCACTCCATCATAAAAGGCCACCAGATTGGTCAAGCATGACCTTCCCCTGGTGAAGCCGTGCTGGCTGCCACGGATCACACACCCTTTCCTCATGTGATCAAGCATGTCATCCAGGATTATCTGTTCCATGATCTTCCCAGGCACAGAGGTGAGACTCACCGGCCTGTAGTTCCCGGGGTCCTCCTTGCTCCCTTTCTTGTAAATGGGAGTGACGTGACCCTTCCTCCAGTCATCCGGGACCACACCAGACAGCCACGACTTCTCAAATATGATGGAGAGTGGCTCGGCAACCACCTCAGCCAGCTCCTTCAGAACCCTGGGATGCACGCCATCCGGCCCCATAGACTTGTACACATTCAGTCTCATGAGGCGGTCTCGGACCTGCTCTGTCCTCACAGCGGGGGGGGATTTACCACCCCAGTCCCCACCCAGAGGTGTAGGGATGCAGGGCTCAGGGACGGAAGGAGTACTGGAGTCCTGGCTGCCAGTGAAGACCGAGGCAAAGAACTCATTCAGTACCTCGGCCTTCTCTTCGTCCGTTGAAACCAGTTCTCCTTTTATGTTTACCAAAGGAGGTACACTCGCTTTGGCCTGTCTCTTCTGGCTAATGTACCTATAGAAAGTCTTCCTGTTGTTCTTCACGTCCCTCGCCAAGTTCAGTTCTACCTGCGCCTTGGCTTTCCTGATCCCACATCTGCAAGTCCAGACAACATCCCTGTATTCTTCCCAGGTGGCACGTCCTTGTTTCCAGAGTTTGTACACACCTTTCTTCACCCTCAGCAGGTCCTTACTGAGCCACGCCAGCATTCTCCCTCCTCTGCCCGCTTTCTTGTTCAGTGGGACAGAGAGTTCTTGCGCTCTTAGGAAGGCATCCTTGAAGAGTAACCAGCTCTCTTCAGCATTTTTGTTTTTAAAGAGAGCATCCCAGGGGATCTCAGCCAACAGTCCATTGAACAACTTAAAGTTTGCTCTCCCAAAGTTCAGGGTCCTGATGCCACTCTTCACCAGGCCCACAGTTCTCGAGATCACAAGCTCAACCAGAGCGTGGTCACTGCAACCCAGGCTGCCTCCAACCTTAACACCATTAATTATATCCTCCACATTGGTGAGCAGCAGGTCCAGCAGCGCTTCACCTCTGGTCGGTCTGTCCAACACCTGGACCAGAAAGTTATCATCAACACATTCCAAGAGCCTCCTGGACCTCTTGCAACTCGCCGTGTGATCTATCCAGGAGATATCCGGATGGTTGAAGTCCCCCATCAGGACAAGAGCCCGTGAGCACGAAGCCTCCTGCATCTGAAGCAAGAAAGCCTCGTCAACAGTCTCCCCTTGATCAGGTGGCCTATAGCATACTCCTATCACCAGCTGGCCTTTGTTAGACCCATTCCTAATTCTAACCCACAGGCTCTCAACCTGATCATGACTGTTTCTCAGAGGAAGCTCCTCACAGTCTATCCACTCTTGGACATAGAGGGCTACTCCCCCACCCTTCCTACCTAGCCTATCTCTTCTAAAGAGCCGATAGCCCTCAATGGTGGTATTCCAGTTATGGGAATCATCCCACCACGTTTCCGTGATAGCAACAAGGTCGTAATTTTCTAAGCACATCACGGTTTCCAACTCATCCTGCTTGTTTCCCAGGCTGCGTGCATTAGTATAAAGGCACTTCAGCTCGGCTTTCCGTCGCACCGCCTTTATAGATGGTCTAGGTTCCCCTAGAACAGCAGCATCCCCAACACCCCCCTGCCCCAGTCCATCCCTTCGTACTTGACTGTCGTCGCCCAGCAGGTTCGGTACGAGCCCTGGAATGACTCGCTCAAGCTCGACATCCCTGATTTTGCTCCCTTCCCCCTTCATACCTAGTTTAAAGACCTGTCAATGAGTCCTGCTAGTTCCTCAGCTAAGATCCTCCTCCCCCTCAGAGACAGACTACTTTCATTTGCTGCCATCATGCCAGGTGCTGAGTAAGTTTCCCCATGGTCAAAAAAACCAAAATCCCTGGATTTGCACCAACTTTTGAGCCATTTATTTATGAGGTGTGTTTTTTGGTATCTCTCGGTATCCCGCCCTGCCACTGAAGGTATGGAAGAAAACACCACCTGCACACCCGCTCCCTCAACTACCCACCCCAGTCCCCTGAAGTCTTTCTTGATAGCTCTGAGACTCCTCTCTGCAACTTTGTCACTGCCAGCCTGGATTATCAATAACGGGTAATAATCGGAAGGGCGAATCAGACCAGGAAGTCTCCTAGAAATGTCTCTGACCCGTGCCCCAGGGAGGCAGCAGACCTCCCTGCGGGTAGGGTCAGGCCGACATATAGGACCTTCCGTTCCTCTCAGCAGGGAGTCTCCTACAACAACCACCCTTCTGTCCTTCCGGGCAGAGGCAGTCTTGAGGCGTGGGGCCAAGTGCTTTTCCCGAGGCAACCTCACAGGTTGACCTCCCCCTACATCCCCACTCACCTCTCCCTCGAGTTCCAGGGCCTCAAACCTATTACTCAGAGGCACCTGGGGAGCCGAGGATGGTCGGGATGGGGGACGCCTACTTTGTCGAGCCGGTATATGTTTCCACTCCTCCCCCTTTCTTGAATTGTTCTTAGGAGGAGGAGAGGACAGGAGGCTCACTGCAGCACCGTCAGCCCGCCGGCTCCCCGCACCCACATGCCGCTTCCCCTCTCCCACCTGTTTACGAGGCAGGGGGGGGTGACGTGCTCCACATGATGCCTCAGTTATGCGCCCAGATCTCGGGGCCGATAGGGACTGGCACCACCAGTCAATCTCCTTCTCACACTCTTTTATGGTCCTCAGCCTCTCTACCTCCTCTTTCAGGTCAACCACAAGGCTGAGTAAGTCATGCAGTTGGTCACATCTTATACATTTACCACTGTCATCACCCAGCACTGCAAAGGCCAGGCTCTGGCACTCATGACAGCCAGCGACCTGTGTACTAGCATCTCACGTTGGGGCCTCAGTCTGAGTCTCCACACTCTTTATGGCCGCAGTCTTCTTTCTGCGGGAGCATGGGACTTCCGCCTGGGACTCCACAATTCTTGTGCTATTAGCCTTCCTCCGGGGTGCAGGCATTGAAAACCAGCAGGCACACCAACACTATTAGATAGCCTTAACGGGGTGTGCCTGATCAGGCCCGCCCTGCTGCCGGTAGTGCTGGCACTACCCCCGCACCGTTGCCGGGTCGTTAACAGGAGCCCCCGCACTTAACACTCAACCTGGCAATGAAAACCGCCCTTGCTGGGGAGTTCCGTGCAGGAGTGGCTTACTGATTCTCCTCGACAGATAAGCCCAGGTGTTTCCCACACACCTTCTCTGGTGGGCAGCGACGCGTCGCTGCCCTCCCCGAGGCTTGTTAAAGCAAGAAGGGGTGGGTGCGGAACCGTTGCCATGGCAACGCCCCCGCCGCGACGTCCGCTCTCGCGAAAACTGCCCGGCCGAGAGCTACCCGGCTACTCTGCTCTCTCGGGGATCCCTGAGTGAGGGAACCGACCGAAACCCCCTTGTACCTCGCGATCAGTCGCTGCGCTTCTGGCAGGACCAGCTCCGAAGCGGCGATCCTCGGCAATCAAGGGCTTCTTCCGGGTTTGCGCCCGTTTAAATCTCCCGCCGTTGCCCTGGCAACGGCCCCGCCGCGACGTCCGCTCTCGCGAGAACTGCCCGGCCGAGAGCTACCCGGCTACTCTGCTCTCTCGGGGATCCCTGAGTGAGGGAACCGACCGAAACCCCCTTGTACCTCGCGATCAGTCGCTGCGCTTCTGGCAGGACCAGCTCCGAAGCGGCGATCCTCGGCAATCAAGGGCTTCTTCCGGGTTTGCGCCCGTTTAAATCTCCCGCCGTTGCCCTGGCAACGGCCCCGCCGCGACGTCCGCTCTCGCGAGAACTGCCCGGCCGAGAGCTACCCGGCTACTCTGCTCTCTCGGGGATCCCTGAGTGAGGGAACCGACCGAAACCCCCTTGTACCTCGCGATCAGTCGCTGCGCTTCTGGCTGAACCAGCTCCGAAGCGGCGATCCTCGGCAATCCAGGGGGCAGGCCAGGGGGAAGGAGAAGCTCCAGCCAACTTGCCGGGGCTTATCCTCATCTGCACGTCCTCCTGTGGGACAGCACACCTTCCCTGGTACTCCTGAGCCCATCTCCCCCCTCAATCCCCAGGGAGGCCCCCATAGAAAAAAGCTCTTTGGCACAAGTAGGTATTTTTGTATTTATTTAGGGGGAAAAATAGGCTTTTTGTACAGAAAGCGTGCCACTGAGCCCAGCCCTTCCTCTCGTATGTGCCTTGCAAAGCTGTCTTGACAGTCTTGGCACGTTTGCTCTATTCTTAGAGCTTCCCGAGCTTCTGTGCCTTGTTGCCTTTAGCTTTTCCATGACAAGTGCATCTCCTTGGAGACACTGCTAAGCTGTTGCTTGTGCTTGAGATAACTGTAAGGTAGTGGCTAAAACTTGCGAGTTAGGTGGTAGTGATGGGAAAATAAGTTTCAGTGCCTGTTAATACCTATCGGGCTGGGTAGATCTGCCAAATATTAAGAGTAAATCGCCCAGTGAACCAGTCTGAGTAGCTTGAACTGATGGTTCTTGCCAGACTGGGCTTCTGCCATAGACTCTGGTGTTAGCAGTCTCTGTGAGAGGTGCTCCTCTCTCCTGTCAACTCTAGAGGGGGACATAGACCTGAGCTTGACTTGAGTCCATGCTCCTCTGGTTATAAACGCCCAAACATGCTGACAGAATGTAGGGGCTGGCGTGACTTTCAATTTCCTTGCTTGAGTTTGGCCACAGATGACTGACTCTATCATTCTCTGATTCTCCCCTTGCAGGCAAGGTGGACGTGCTTAGAGACAGAGATCCGCAGCGTTGCAGGAATCGGGAATATCTTCCCCCAGACCGTCTTGCTAGTTGGTGCAGCCACAGGGTCGCAGTCAGGGTCACCGCAGGCATTTAACAGTGAGCTGCGGTAGGTGGTGGTGGTCTGTTGCACTCCACGGAATGTTCGCCTGACAGGCTGAAAGCCGTTGCATTCCGCTCTGGCACTCCAGGTGCTCTCGCCTCTGCTAGGGCACTTCTCATCTCTTTTGGGGCCTGCCTCAGCCCAAGGTGCCTCGGATGGTGCAGTCACATATGTGCTGGCAGATTCTTCCTCCTGGGACACAGCTGGACTGCCTGAGATGAGGCGGTTCCCAAGGCGCTCCAGCTTCATGGAGCGGATGTGCAGCTCCAGGCCCTCGCGCTTCTCCTCATTCAGGAACAGAGCTGGAGGGCTGTGGAAGTATCTGCGAGCCAGCTGGGATCTTACTGCCCTTTTGCCAGCTGGGTGGGTGAGGAGAGCCTCACGCTGTTGCTGCATGGACTTCCGCACTGCCACAGGGAAGCACTTAAGCTTTACCTCCAGGCATTTTCTGGCCGTGTGCATGGAGAGCTCCCCAAAAGTGGCCTGACTGAGCTGCAGCTTGGAGATGGTGGCAAGTGCTGCCCTGCGGCGCTGGCTGCTGGCTTTGATGTCAGTCACACGCAGGCCTGTAGAGTCCGTTTGACAGCTGACGTCCTTTCGCAGCGATGTGCTGGCAGGGCTAGGAAGCGCTGCGGTAGCCGTGGGACGTTCTTGCTTGTGGCTCGGAGGCAAAGGAATCTTTGCCGACTCCTTGGGGCGGCACTGCTGCTCCTTCCTGGGATGCCCCTGCTGCTCAGCCTGGCCCTGGAAATGAGCTTTCCGCCGGATGACCTTCCCGGTTAGACCCACATTCCGGGGAAGCAGAAGACCAGGGGGACATGGCACCAGCCGGTACATGGAGAGCTCCGTAGGGTTGGGTTCGCCCCACTTTCTTATCTCTTGCTTCTTGAGAATGTTGTCTGTGATGCAGTCAGCCTTGGCCTGCAGCGAGGGGCACAGGCTTCGCCGCAGCAGAGGCTGGGTCTGCCCTGGCTTGATAAGCTTGGGCAGGATGCGGCGGCATTGTTTTCCCCAAGCCTGCTGCTGGGAGAGCAAGAGCTTTTGGGGCAGGCTCCCCAGTTGCACTTCCAGGCTTTTCCGGGCCACATGCATCTTGAGGTCTGCGTGGGTTTCAGCGCTCCATGCAGCTCCAGGGGAGCAGACTGTGCTGGGCACGTTCAAGGACTCGACCTTGCCTTTCCCGGGACAGCTCTGGACCTCAGGGGAGCTGCAGTACTGGCATGACAGGCTGTTCCACTCCGCCAGCTCCTCCAGGTCCCTCCAGGCCGCCTGCAGGAAGCCAGAACCCAGCACAGGCCTGCGCTCAGGCAACCCTGACAGAACCAGCTGCTGGAGCTCCTGGTCAGCCTCACTGCAGGGGCACCGTGGCTCGCACTGGGGGCTCCTGTGCCCAGCCAACTGACTCTCGGCACCTGTAAAACAGGGAAGGTCCATGAGCCACAGCGGGACAGGGTCTCCAGAGATGCTCTGGGCCAGGCACGTCCTTTTTTAATAGAAGACTGTTAGCTTTCATCCAACAACCACCACATTTTTAGGGCGCATGCTCTAGGAGGTGAGACCACAAGTTGTAATTTCTCAGAATGACGGCCCATTTCCTTGGACTGTAAAGAATATGTATGTGTTATGTCTTTAATAAGTATGTAACCACTGCTCTTCTCGGTGTGCGAGTTAGAAGGAGATACGCCCTCGCACCCGGCGCTGTAATAAACATAGCTGCTTTATAACCTCACGTGGGCTATAGAGTTTGATTCCGCACATCAGTAGTTTCCATGGAAATAAATAGGAGGCATTACTTTCAGGGCAACTCATGTATAGGCAGCCCAAGACAATTCCTACTCATGCAATGCAGCCCAGACAAGCCAAAAAGTTTGGACGTCCGTGCCCTGGGCCCATCTGGCCAGGATATATTGCACCAGGTTCTGGGCCAGGGCTCGGCTGCTCCCTGAGGCTCAGCCCGGCCTGGGGATGGATGCTCCCGGGCAAGTCTGGGGCACGGCCTGACTGTCAGAGGACCTACCTGGCTCCGGTGCCGCTGCTCGCTGCCACCATTTTCTCCTCCACAGGTGCTGTCTGGCGGCCTGCGGACACATGGACATGACTCAGTCACACTCCTGGGTGGTCCCGCAGAACTGCTCCCGACTCCCCCAGCCCCAAGTCCCCCAGCCAGAAGTCACCCCCACCCTCAAATCTCCCCTACCTGCAGGCATTGGATCACGGTGAGCAGGAAGACTCTGGCCACCAGGAACAGGAGGCCATGGAGAAGGACAAGGGTTACGGGGACAAAGAGAGAGCTGTCGACAACCATCGCTAAACGCCGGTCACGACCGCAATGGCAGAGGTGGGACCACCCCTCTGAACTCACAGCTCGAGCATGCTGACATCACAATGCTGCCCACTCGCCCTCGGAACCATGACACGCCACGGGGCGGAGCATGAGCGTGGGCACTCTGCCTCCACAGAATCACAGAATCACAGAATTGGCAGGGTTGGAAGGGACCTCAAGGATCATGAATCTCCAACCCCCCTGCCACATGCAGGGCCACCAACCATTCCACCTAATGCTAGACCAGACTGCCCAGGGCCCCATCCAATCTGGCTTTGAACACCTCCAGGGACGGGGCATCCACAACCTCCCTGGGCAGCCTGTTCCAGTACCTCACCACTCTCTCTGTAAAGAATTTCCCCCTGACGTCCAACCTAAATCTCCCTTCCCTCAGCTTAAAACCATTTCCCCTTGTCCTGCTGTCACTCACCCTTTCAAAGAGATGATTCCCCTCCTCTTTGTAGGCTCCCTTTAGGTACTGAAAGGCTGCAATGAGGTCACCCCGCAGCCTTCTTTTCTCCAGGCTGAACAAGCCCAGCTCCCTCAGCCTGTCCTCATAGGGGAGGTGCTCCAGTCCCCTGATCATCTTTGTGGCCCTCCTCTGGACCCTCTCCAACAGCTCCCTGTCTTTCTTGTACTGGGGGCTCCAGACCTGGACGCAGTATTCCAGATGGGGCCTCACAAGAGCAGAGTAGAGGGGAACAATCACCTCTCTGTCCCTGCTGGCCACCCCTCTTCTGATGGAGCCCAGGATCCCATTTGCCTTCCGAGCCACAAGGGCACACTGCTGGCTCATGTTAAGTTTTTCATCTACCAAGACCCCCAGGTCCTTCTCCACAGGGCTGCTCTCAAGGACCTCTCCTTCCAGTCTGTAGGGATGCTTGGGATTCCTCCGGCCCAAGTGCAAAACTCTGCACTTTGCCGTGTTGAACCTCATCAGGTTCACCCGGGCCCACCTTTCTAGCCTCTCGAGGTCCCTCTGAATGGCATCCCGTCCTTCAACCGTGTCTACCACACCACTCAGCTTGGTGTCGTCAGCAAACTTGCTGAGGGTGCACTCAATTCCGTCATCGATGTCATTGATAAAGATGTTAAAGAGCACCGGTCCCAAGACAGATCCCTGGTGGACGCCGCTCGTTACCAGCCTCCACCTGGACATAGAGCCATTGATGACCACTCTCTGTCTGCGGCCTTTCAACCAGTTTCTTATCCATCGAGTGGTCCACCCATCAAATCCACATCCCTCCAGTTTGGAGAGAAGGATGTGGTGGGGGACCATGTCAAAGGCCTTGCTCAAATCCAGGTAAATGACATCAGTCGCCTTTCCCTTGTCCACCAATGCCGTCACTCCATCATAAAAGGCCACCAGATTGGTCAAGCATGACCTTCCCCTGGTGAAGCCGTGCTGGCTGCCACGGATCACACACCCTTTCCTCATGTGATCAAGCATGTCATCCAGGATTATCTGTTCCATGATCTTCCCAGGCACAGAGGTGAGACTCACCGGCCTGTAGTTCCCGGGGTCCTCCTTGCTCCCTTTCTTGTAAATGGGAGTGACGTGACCCTTCCTCCAGTCATCCGGGACCACACCAGACAGCCACGACTTCTCAAATATGATGGAGAGCGGCTCGGCAACCACCTCAGCCAGCTCCTTCAGAACCCTGGGATGCACGCCATCCGGCCCCATAGACTTGTACACATTCAGTCTCATGAGGCGGTCTCGGACCTGCTCTGTCCTCACAGCGGGGGGGGATTTACCACCCCAGTCCCCACCCAGAGGTGTAGGGATGCAGGGCTCAGGGACGGAAGGAGTACTGGAGTCCTGGCTGCCAGTGAAGACCGAGGCAAAGAACTCATTCAGTACCTCGGCCTTCTCTTCGTCCGTTGAAACCAGTTCTCCTTTTATGTTTACCAAAGGAGGTACACTCGCTTTGGCCTGTCTCTTCTGGCTAATGTACCTATAGAAAGTCTTCCTGTTGTTCTTCACGTCCCTCGCCAAGTTCAGTTCTACCTGCGCCTTGGCTTTCCTGATCCCACATCTGCAAGTCCAGACAACATCCCTGTATTCTTCCCAGGTGGCACGTCCTTGTTTCCAGAGTTTGTACACACCTTTCTTCACCCTCAGCAGGTCCTTACTGAGCCACGCCAGCATTCTCCCTCCTCTGCCCGCTTTCTTGTTCAGTGGGACAGAGAGTTCTTGCGCTCTTAGGAAGGCATCCTTGAAGAGTAACCAGCTCTCTTCAGCATTTTTGTTTTTAAAGAGAGCATCCCAGGGGATCTCAGCCAACAGTCCATTGAACAACTTAAAGTTTGCTCTCCCAAAGTTCAGGGTCCTGATGCCACTCTTCACCAGGCCCACAGTTCTCGAGATCACAAGCTCAACCAGAGCGTGGTCACTGCAACCCAGGCTGCCTCCAACCTTAACACCATTAATTATATCCTCCACATTGGTGAGCAGCAGGTCCAGCAGCGCTTCACCTCTGGTCGGTCTGTCCAACACCTGGACCAGAAAGTTATCATCAACACATTCCAAGAGCCTCCTGGACCTCTTGCAACTCGCCGTGTGATCTATCCAGGAGATATCCGGATGGTTGAAGTCCCCCATCAGGACAAGAGCCCGTGAGCACGAAGCCTCCTGCATCTGAAGCAAGAAAGCCTCGTCAACAGTCTCCCCTTGATCAGGTGGCCTATAGCATACTCCTATCACCAGCTGGCCTTTGTTAGACCCATTCCTAATTCTAACCCACAGGCTCTCAACCTGATCATGACTGTTTCTCAGAGGAAGCTCCTCACAGTCTATCCACTCTTGGACATAGAGGGCTACTCCCCCACCCTTCCTACCTAGCCTATCTCTTCTAAAGAGCCGATAGCCCTCAATGGTGGTATTCCAGTTATGGGAATCATCCCACCACGTTTCCGTGATAGCAACAAGGTCGTAATTTTCTAAGCACATCACGGTTTCCAACTCATCCTGCTTGTTTCCCAGGCTGCGTGCATTAGTATAAAGGCACTTCAGCTCGGCTTTCCGTCGCACCGCCTTTATAGATGGTCTAGGTTCCCCTAGAACAGCAGCATCCCCAACACCCCCCTGCCCCAGTCCATCCCTTCGTACTTGACTGTCGTCGCCCAGCAGGTTCGGTACGAGCCCTGGAATGACTCGCTCAAGCTCGACATCCCTGATTTTGCTCCCTTCCCCCTTCATACCTAGTTTAAAGACCTGTCAATGAGTCCTGCTAGTTCCTCAGCTAAGATCCTCCTCCCCCTCAGAGACAGACTACTTTCATTTGCTGCCATCATGCCAGGTGCTGAGTAAGTTTCCCCATGGTCAAAAAAACCAAAATCCCTGGATTTGCACCAACTTTTGAGCCATTTATTTATGAGGTGTGTTTTTTGGTATCTCTCGGTATCCCGCCCTGCCACTGAAGGTATGGAAGAAAACACCACCTGCACACCCGCTCCCTCAACTACCCACCCCAGTCCCCTGAAGTCTTTCTTGATAGCTCTGAGACTCCTCTCTGCAACTTTGTCACTGCCAGCCTGGATTATCAATAACGGGTAATAATCGGAAGGGCGAATCAGACCAGGAAGTCTCCTAGAAATGTCTCTGACCCGTGCCCCAGGGAGGCAGCAGACCTCCCTGCGGGTAGGGTCAGGCCGACATATAGGACCTTCCGTTCCTCTCAGCAGGGAGTCTCCTACAACAACCACCCTTCTGTCCTTCCGGGCAGAGGCAGTCTTGAGGCGTGGGGCCAAGTGCTTTTCCCAAGGCAACCTCACAGGTTGACCTCCCCCTACATCCCCACTCACCTCTCCCTCGAGTTCCAGGGCCTCAAACCTATTACTCAGAGGCACCTGGGGAGCCGAGGATGGTCGGGATGGGGGACGCCTACTTTGTCGAGCCGGTATATGTTTCCACTCCTCCCCCTTTCTTGAATTGTTCTTAGGAGGAGGAGAGGACAGGAGGCTCACTGCAGCACCGTCAGCCCGCCGGCTCCCCGCACCCACATGCCGCTTCCCCTCTCCCACCTGTTTACGAGGCAGGGGGGGGTGACGTGCTCCACATGATGCCTCAGTTATGCGCCCAGATCTCGGGGCCGATAGGGACTGGCACCACCAGTCAATCTCCTTCTCACACTCTTTTATGGTCCTCAGCCTCTCTACCTCCTCTTTCAGGTCAACCACAAGGCTGAGTAAGTCATGCAGTTGGTCACATCTTATACATTTACCACTGTCATCACCCAGCACTGCAAAGGCCAGGCTCTGGCACTCATGACAGCCAGCGACCTGTGTACTAGCATCTCACGTTGGGGCCTCAGTCTGAGTCTCCACACTCTTTATGGCCGCAGTCTTCTTTCTGCGGGAGCATGGGACTTCCGCCTGGGACTCCACAATTCTTGTGCTATTAGCCTTCCTCCGGGGTGCAGGCATTGAAAACCAGCAGGCACACCAACACTATTAGATAGCCTTAACGGGGTGTGCCTGATCAGGCCCGCCCTGCTGCCGGTAGTGCTGGCACTACCCCCGCACCGTTGCCGGGTCGTTAACAGGAGCCCCCGCACTTAACACTCAACCTGGCAATGAAAACCGCCCTTGCTGGGGAGTTCCGTGCAGGAGTGGCTTACTGATTCTCCTCGACAGATAAGCCCAGGTGTTTCCCACACACCTTCTCTGGTGGGCAGCGACGCGTCGCTGCCCTCCCCGAGGCTTGTTAAAGCAAGAAGGGGTGGGTGCGGAACCGTTGCCATGGCAACGCCCCCGCCGCGACGTCCGCTCTCGCGAAAACTGCCCGGCCGAGAGCTACCCGGCTACTCTGCTCTCTCGGGGATCCCTGAGTGAGGGAACCGACCGAAACCCCCTTGTACCTCGCGATCAGTCGCTGCGCTTCTGGCAGGACCAGCTCCGAAGCGGCGATCCTCGGCAATCAAGGGCTTCTTCCGGGTTTGCGCCCGTTTAAATCTCCCGCCGTTGCCCTGGCAACGGCCCCGCCGCGACGTCCGCTCTCGCGAGAACTGCCCGGCCGAGAGCTACCCGGCTACTCTGCTCTCTCGGGGATCCCTGAGTGAGGGAACCGACCGAAACCCCCTTGTACCTCGCGATCAGTCGCTGCGCTTCTGGCAGGACCAGCTCCGAAGCGGCGATCCTCGGCAATCAAGGGCTTCTTCCGGGTTTGCGCCCGTTTAAATCTCCCGCCGTTGCCCTGGGAACGGCCCCGCCGCGACGTCCGCTCTCGCGAGAACTGCCCGGCCGAGAGCTACCCGGCTACTCTGCTCTCTCGGGGATCCCTGAGTGAGGGAACCGACCGAAACCCCCTTGTACCTCGCGATCAGTCGCTGCGCTTCTGGCTGAACCAGCTCCGAAGCGGCGATCCTCGGCAATCCAGGGGGCAGGCCAGGGGGAAGGAGAAGCTCCAGCCAACTTGCCGGGGCTTATCCTCATCTGCACGTCCTCCTGTGGGACAGCACACCTTCCCTGGTACTCCTGAGCCCATCTCCCCCCTCAATCCCCAGGGAGGCCCCCATAGAAAAAAGCTCTTTGGCACAAGTAGGTATTTTTGTATTTATTTAGGGGGAAAAATAGGCTTTTTGTACAGAAAGCGTGCCACTGAGCCCGGCCCTTCCTCTCGTATGTGCCTTGCAAAGCTGTCTTGACAGTCTTGGCACGTTTGCTCTATTCTTAGAGCTTCCCGAGCTTCTGTGCCTTGTTGCCTTTAGCTTTTCCATGACAAGTGCATCTCCTTGGAGACACTGCTAAGCTGTTGCTTGTGCTTGAGATAACTGTAAGGTAGTGGCTAAAACTTGCGAGTTAGGTGGTAGTGATGGGAAAATAAGTTTCAGTGCCTGTTAATACCTATCGGGCTGGGTAGATCTGCCAAATATTAAGAGTAAATCGCCCAGTGAACCAGTCTGAGTAGCTTGAACTGATGGTTCTTGCCAGACTGGGCTTCTGCCATAGACTCTGGTGTTAGCAGTCTCTGTGAGAGGTGCTCCTCTCTCCTGTCAACTCTAGAGGGGGACATAGACCTGAGCTTGACTTGAGTCCATGCTCCTCTGGTTATAAACGCCCAAACATGCTGACAGAATGTAGGGGCTGGCGTGACTTTCAATTTCCTTGCTTGAGTTTGGCCACAGATGACTGACTCTATCATTCTCTGATTCTCCCCTTGCAGGCAAGGTGGACGTGCTTAGAGACAGAGATCCGCAGCGTTGCAGGAATCGGGAATATCTTCCCCCAGACCGTCTTGCTAGTTGGTGCAGCCACAGGGTCGCAGTCAGGGTCACCGCAGGCATTTAACAGTGAGCTGCGGTAGGTGGTGGTGGTCTGTTGCACTCCACGGAATGTTCGCCTGACAGGCTGAAAGCCGTTGCATTCCGCTCTGGCACTCCAGGTGCTCTCGCCTCTGCTAGGGCACTTCTCATCTCTTTTGGGGCCTGCCTCAGCCCAAGGTGCCTCGGATGGTGCAGTCACATATGTGCTGGCAGATTCTTCCTCCTGGGACACAGCTGGACTGCCTGAGATGAGGCGGTTCCCAAGGCGCTCCAGCTTCATGGAGCGGATGTGCAGCTCCAGGCCCTCGCGCTTCTCCTCATTCAGGAACAGAGCTGGAGGGCTGTGGAAGTATCTGCAAGCCAGCTGGGATCTTACTGCCCTTTTGCCAGCTGGGTGGGTGAGGAGAGCCTCACGCTGTTGCTGCATGGACTTCCGCACTGCCACAGGGAAGCACTTAAGCTTTACCTCCAGGCATTTTCTGGCCGTGTGCATGGAGAGCTCCCCAAAAGTGGCCTGACTGAGCTGCAGCTTGGAGATGGTGGCAAGTGCTGCCCTGCGGCGCTGGCTGCTGGCTTTGATGTCAGTCACACGCAGGCCTGTAGAGTCCGTTTGACAGCTGACGTCCTTTCGCAGCGATGTGCTGGCAGGGCTAGGAAGCGCTGCGGTAGCCGTGGGACATTCTTGCTTGTGGCTCGGAGGCAAAGGAATCTTTGCCGACTCCTTGGGGCGGCACTGCTGCTCCTTCCTGGGATGCCCCTGCTGCTCAGCCTGGCCCTGGAAATGAGCTTTCCGCCGGATGACCTTCCCGGTTAGACCCACATTCCGGGGAAGCAGAAGACCAGGGGGACATGGCACCAGCCGGTACATGGAGAGCTCCGTAGGGTTGGGTTCACCCCACTTTCTTATCTCTTGCTTCTTGAGAATGTTGTCTGTGATGCAGTCAGCCTTGGCCTGCAGCGAGGGGCACAGGCTTCGCCGCAGCAGAGGCTGGGTCTGCCCTGGCTTGATAAGCTTGGGCAGGATGCGGCGGCATTGTTTTCCCCAAGCCTGCTGCTGGGAGAGCAAGAGCTTTTGGGGCAGGCTCCCCAGTTGCACTTCCAGGCTTTTCCGGGCCACATGCATCTTGAGGTCTGCGTGGGTTTCAGCGCTCCATGAGGCTCCAGGGGAGCAGACTGTGCTGGGCACGTTCAAGGACTCGACCTTGCCTTTCCCGGGACAGCTCTGGACCTCAGGGGAGCTGCAGTACTGGCATGACAGGCTGTTCCACTCCGCCAGCTCCTCCAGGTCCCTCCAGGCCGCCTGCAGGAAGCCAGAACCCAGCACAGGCCTGCGCTCAGGCAACCCTGACAGAACCAGCTGCTGGAGCTCCTGGTCAGCCTCACTGCAGGGGCACCGTGGCTCGCACTGGGGGCTCCTGTGCCCAGCCAACTGACTCTCGGCACCTGTAAAACAGGGAAGGTCCATGAGCCACAGCGGGACAGGGTCTCCAGAGATGCTCTGGGCCAGGCACGTCCTTTTTTAATAGAAGACTGTTAGCTTTCATCCAACAACCACCACATTTTTAGGGCGCATGCTCTAGGAGGTGAGACCACAAGTTGTAATTTCTCAGAATGACGGCCCATTTCCTTGGACTGTAAAGAATATGTATGTGTTATGTCTTTAATAAGTATGTAACCACTGCTCTTCTCGGTGTGCGAGTTAGAAGGAGATACGCCCTCGCACCCGGCGCTGTAATAAACATAGCTGCTTTATAACCTCACGTGGGCTATAGAGTTTGATTCCGCACATCAGTAGTTTCCATGGAAATAAATAGGAGGCATTACTTTCAGGGCAACTCATGTATAGGCAGCCCAAGACAATTCCTACTCATGCAATGCAGCCCAGACAAGCCAAAAAGTTTGGACGTCCGTGCCCTGGGCCCATCTGGCCAGGATATATTGCACCAGGTTCTGGGCCAGGGCTCGGCTGCTCCCTGAGGCTCAGCCCGGCCTGGGGATGGATGCTCCCGGGCAAGTCTGGGGCACGGCCTGACTGTCAGAGGACCTACCTGGCTCCGGTGCCGCTGCTCGCTGCCACCATTTTCTCCTCCACAGGTGCTGTCTGGCGGCCTGCGGACACATGGACATGACTCAGTCACACTCCTGGGTGGTCCCGCAGAACTGCTCCCGACTCCCCCAGCCCCAAGTCCCCCAGCCAGAAGTCACCCCCACCCTCAAATCTCCCCTACCTGCAGGCATTGGATCACGGTGAGCAGGAAGACTCTGGCCACCAGGAACAGGAGGCCATGGAGAAGGACAAGGGTTACGGGGACAAAGAGAGAGCTGTCGACAACCATCGCTAAACGCCGGTCACGACCGCAATGGCAGAGGTGGGACCACCCCTCTGAACTCACAGCTCGAGCATGCTGACATCACAATGCTGCCCACTCGCCCTCGGAACCATGACACGCCGCAGGGCGGAGCATGAGCGTGGGCACTCTGCCTCCACCTGCCCACCCCATGCCTGCACTCGCCTTGTGCTGGCCGCTGTCTTGTTACCATGGCCGCTCTGAGGTCGAGGCATTTCAGGCCCATATCCCACTGATTTGTCTTCCCAATAACGTAATCTCTTCCATTTGATCTCCACGTTTACCAAGGATTCCACCTGCACATCTTATGTCTCCCTGCTCCCAACCGGCCAGCTGCCTCACCTCAGTGTCGTCCCTGTAGAGAAGGACCCCAGTCTGAACACGCTACTCCAGCTGCAGCCTCACTGTTGCCAGGTACAGAGGAACAATTGCATCCCCGGTCCTGCTGGCGACGCTATTACTGATACAAGCCAGGATGCCGCTGGCTCTCTTGGCTCTCTGGGCACACTGCTGGCACGTGTTCAGGTGGCTGTTGGCTAATCCCCCAGACCTTTTTCCACCACGTACGCCATCCACGCTGCCCCAAGCTTGTAGCGCTGCATGGGGCTGTCGTGACTCAAGTGCTTGTGACACTTGAATCTTGCTGAGCCTCATAGAGCTGGCCTCAGCCCACTGATCCAGCATCATCTGAAAACTTACTGAGGGTGCATTCAGTCATCCAGATCACCAATAAAGGTATGAAACAAGACCGGCTACAGTGGACTTGATGATCTTTAGAGGTCCCTTCCAACTCCTACAGTTCTGTGATTCTGTGATTCTCTTTTCCTCTGACAGCCATCTAGTCCAACTCTCCTGCATAGAAGCCATAGCCTTTGGCATGACGCCACTCATACAATCAGTCATTCAACTGGTCAGTTCTCCTCTTGCTGCCCAATCCCCGGGTCCAGCCAGGGGCACTGAGGAGAACATTGCCTGCACTGCTGACCCCTTCAACACCTTCCCAAGGGACGCAAGGTCCTTTCTGATGTTTTTTAATTGCCTGGTTGCAGCCTCGTGTGACCTGGCTTGAAAGACCAGGAGAGGATAGCCGCCGACTGGTGTTACCGTTCCAGACGCTGTCTTCCTGATGTCCCTAACGTGGGCAGCAGACCTCTGTGGAGTGGGTATCTGGCGGCAGACGGGTGCCTCAGTGCTCCTCAGCAAGAAGTCTCCAATTACACCTCTTTTTTAGTGGCACTGGTTGTGATTCAGGCCCTTGGTTGCACTTTCTTAGTGTCACCATCCCCTTCCAGTTCCAAGCTGCTGTCCCTAGCTTCTTCCTTCTCCCACACCAGAGTCTGAAATCTATCAGCTCATGGCACCTCAGGGGCAAGGGGGAGGCTTCTCCTTTCGCCCTGAACAGAGACAAGGGTCCAGAGCCTCTCACCCTGCACATGTTTGCCCTCTGTCTGGTCAGGAGACTGCTTGCCACCTTCCCCTGGCTGGGCCCCAAGACAGGGCTGTCTGTCTGTCCGTGCCACCCTGTGATACCAGGCATCGATTTCCCTCTCAGACGGACGCCTGAACGCGTCTCAGACTGGCAACCTCCTCTCTCAGCCTGGGCAGCTGCTCAAGCAGTTGGGCGCATCTGTGGCCATGACACCCCTCACCTACCTTGGTCCTATGGGGAACCCCTAGGTTCCGGAGGTCCCCAGAGCCAAAAGTCTGGGCAGCCTACTCACTCCTCAGGAGTTGCGTCTGCATGCACGCATCAGCCCAGAGGGATTGTGGGCCTCTGGTCTGCGCTTCTGTCTCTGCCTGCCTGCCACGCCACGTGCTCCCTGTAGGCTGCCTTTGCATGTGTAGGGGATGACCCCTCTGCTCCTGGCTCTGCCCCTGCTGTGTCATAGCTCTGCTGCCACACGGAGGATGGTGACTCCCGGCAGCTGCTGCCTCATCCCGCCAAGGCAATTCCCTGCTTTGGTGCAGAATGCGTCCACCCGGAAGCCGAGCGCGTCGCCAAAAGCAAACCATCTTGATTAATTCCTAATATAACTCAACTCTTTGGAATATCTGGCTAATTATGACCTTGTGTCAGGCTGAGTATGGCCTTGTTGCTACTACTGAACCATGGTGGGACCACTCCCATGACTGGAGTGCTGTGATAGATGGTTACAAGCTCTTCAGAAGGGATAGACGAGGAAAGAAGGGTGGTGGTGTGGCCCTTTATATCAAAGACTGTTTTGATGTTGAAGAGCTTGGGCTTCGTAATGACAGACTTGAGTGTCTGTGGGCAAGGATCAGGGGGAAGGCCTGTAGTGGCGACATCTTGGTGGGGGTCTGCTATAGACCGCCTAACCAGGATGAAGAGCTGGATGAAGCTTTCTATGAGCAGCTCGCGGAAGTCACGCGATCGCCAGCACTTGTTCTCATGGGAGACTTCAACTTCCCTGACATATGTTGGAAGTATAATACAGCACAGAGGAAGCAGTCCAGGAGGTTTCTAGAGTGCGTGGAAGATAGCTTCCTTATGCAACTGGTAGGAGAGCCTAGCAGGGGTGGTACCCTGCTAGACCTGATCCTCGCTAACAGAGAAGGACTGGTGGGAAAAGTGAAGGCTGGGGACCGTCTTGGGCAGAGCGACCATGGAACGGTACAATTCTCTATTCTTGGGGGTGTCAAAAGAGTGACCAGCAAAACTACTTTCTTGAACTTCCAGAGGGCGGACTTTGATCTGTTCAGGGCGCTTGAAGCACGGGTCCCTTGGGAGTCGCTTCTTAAGGGTAAAGGGGTCCAGGAAGCCTGGACGCTCCTCCAGACGGAAATCTTACAGGCGCAAGAACAGGCTGTCCCTGAGTGCCGTAAGGCGAGCCGCAGGGGTAGACGACTGGTGTGGATGAGCCGGGAACTACTGTTGAGACTCAGGGAGAAAAAGAGAGTCTACGTCCTCTGGAAGAAGGGACAGGCTAGTTGGGGAGATTACAAGGAAGTAGCTAAGGTATGCAGGGAGGACGTTAGGAAGGCAAAAGCCCAACTTGAACTCAGATTGGCCACTGCAGTAAAAGACAATAAACCATCCTTTTAGAAAAATATATCAATGGCAAAAGAAGAACCAAGGACAATTCTCATCCTTTGCTTGATGCAGCAGGGAATGTGGCCACTGAGGACAAGGAGAAGGCTGAGGTCCTCAATGCCTTCTTTACGTCTGCCTTTAACAGCCAGACCAGTTATCCTTTGGGCATTTTATGCCCTGATCTGGAAGTCTGGGACGCTACTCAGAAAGCACCCCCAGCGATTCAGGTGGAGACAGTCAGGGAGCTCCTCCTCCACCTGGACTGTCACAAGTCCATGGGACCGGATGGCCTACACCCTCGGGTGCTGAGGGAGCTGGCGGGGGTGATTGCCGAGTTGCTCTCGGCCATCTATCAGCGCTCCTGGTTAACTGGAGAGGTCCCAGAGGATTGGAGGCTTGCTGATGTGACTCCCATCTTCAAGAAGGGCCATAAGGAGGATCCGGGGAACTATAGCCCTGTCAGCCTGACCTCGGTACCAGGGAAAGTAGCGGAGCAAATCATCTTGGGTGAGATCGCACGGCATGTGCGGGGTGTCCAGGGGATCAGGCCCAGCCAGCACGGGTTCATGAAAGGCAGGTCGTGCTTGACCAACCTCATCTCCTTCTACGACTGGGTGACCAGACTGGTAGATGAGGGAAAGGCTGTTGATGTAGTCTACCTGGACTTCAGCAAAGCCTTTGACATGGTCTCTCACAGGCTTCTTCTGGGGAAACTGGCTGCCCGTGGCCTGGACAGGTACACCCTCCTTTGGGTAAGAAACTGGCTAGAGGGCCGTGCTCAACGGGTGGTGGTTAATGGAGTGAAGTCCAGCTGGCGATCTGTTTCAATTGGTGTCCCCCAGGGGTCGGTACTGGGGCCTATCTTGTTTGATGTCTTTATTGACGACCTAGATGAGGGGATTGAGTGTACCCTCAGTAAGTCTGCAGATGGCACCAAGTTGGGAGGTGGTGTGGATCTGCCTGAGGGTAGGGAGGCCCTTCAGAGGGACTTAGATAAGCTGCATCGCTGGGCTGGGGTGAATGGAATGAGGCCTTCCAACAAGGCCAAGTGCCGGGTGCCGGGTCCTGCACTTTGGCCACGACAACCCCATGCAGCGCTATAGGCTTGGGGACGAGTGGCTGGATGATTGTGAAGAGGAAAGGGACCTGGGGGTGTTGGTTGATGCTCGGCTGAACATGAGCCTACAGTGTGCCCAGGTGGCCAAGAGGGCCAACGGCATCCTGGCCTGCATTAGAAATAGTGTGGCCAGCAGGAGCAGGGAGGTGATCATCCCCCTGTACTCAGCTCTGGTGAGGCCGCACCTCAAGTACTGTGTTCAGTTCAGTCCCTCACTACAGGAAAGACATTGAGGCCCTGGAGCGTGTCCAGAGAAGGGCAACTGAACTGGTGAGGGGTCTGGAGCACAAGTCTTATGAGGAGCAGCTGAGGGAGCTGGGATTGTTTAGCCTGGAGAAGAGGAGGCTCAAGGGAGACCTCATTGCACTCTACAACTTCCTGAAGGGAGGTTGTGGTGAAGAGGGGTTTGGCCTCTTCTCCCAGGCAACGAACAGGACCCGGGGAAATGGCCGCAAGTTGTACCAGAAGAGGTTGAGGTTGGACTTAAGAAGGAAGAACTTCTTCTCTCAGAGAGTGGTCAGGCACTGGAATGGCCTGCCAAGGGAGGTGGTGGAGCCGCCATCTCTGGCAGTGTTCAAGAGGCGTCTGAACGAGGAGCTGCGAGATATGGTTTAGTAGCTTGTGGTAGCAGTGGTAGTGTGAAGACGGTGGGACTAGATGATGTTATGGGTTGTTTCCAACCTTGTGATTCGATGATTCTATGATCATCTGAGAGCCACATCTGAGTGCTGCAGCGATGAGACGCGGTGTGCCACGCCACAGCTTCTGCTGCTGCAGATCCCAGACAAGGCACCAATGGGAAGAGCCCTGATGCAACCTGGGCTTGAGCTGGCTTCCCCTCCATGGTGTCTACAGCACAGTGCGCTCCTTGGGGCAGGCAGGCATGATTTAATGCCGGGACACTCTGCAGCTGAGGTCCTGGGCGGTGACACTGAGTCAACAAGGACTGGGGAGAGGGGACTCGGAGGGATGCTGGCTGCACAGACCTGCAACACCGACTCCTTCAGCGAGGGTCCCTATGGGTGCTCCTAGCCTGGCACCACCACGGCCCCGCACCTCGCACACCCCTCCAGGCACCGCTAGGCACACCCCTACCCCATGGCTGGGGCACAGCACCCCCTGCTGCCCCCAGCTGTTGGAGGAACATCGCTCCTACAGAGCGTAGGTGGTGGGAGTGTATACCCTTGCAAAAGGAGGCCTGGCTGTGGACAGCAGTGAGAAATGGAGCATCTGGAGACTGGGAGGAGCAGGTGACCCTGGCCTGCGTCCTGCCACTGCTTAGTAGAAGGGCTGCTGTGAGCCAGAGCTCCTGGGGTGCCCTCTGCCGTTCAGAGGGGCACTCGCTGCATCCTGTTTAGTCTTCCTTGAGCCTGGAGTTTCTCCAAGCCCCAAAGTCTTCCTGAGCGTGAGCTCATGCCTTTGGGCAAACACTCTTGCGTGCCTTGTGGGAGACAGGAGGCCAGAGGGGTGACGTGTGTCATAGAAACAGGGCTGGGAGCTCCTTCCAGCAAACTTGTCTCAGCGTTGCTCAGCCCCCAAGACAGCAGCCGTCTGGCTGGGCCCCCAGAGCAGTTCCCAGGAGGAACGTGGGCATCTCACACTGGCAGGTAAAAAGGGCATAGCTCCCTTTTTTTGGTGGGGAAGCAGAGTGACCAACTGGTCTGTACCTGTGCACGCCAGGGAGTCAGAAAACAGTCCATGGAATCATAGGAGCATAGAACTGTAGAATCATAGAATGTCCCGGGTTGAAAGGGACCTCAAAGATCGTCTAGTTTCAACCACCCTGCTATGTGCAGGGCCTCCAACCTCCAGACCAGGCTGCCCGGAGCTACATCCAGCCTGGCCTTAAATGCTTCCAGGGATGAGGCATACACAGTCTCACTGGGCAACCCGTTCCAGTGCGTCACCACCCTCACAGAATCACCCATCTTCCTCCTAATAGCTAATCTAAGCCTCCCCTTTTCTTAGTTTAAAACCATTCCCCCTTGTCCTGTCACTATCAACTCATGGAAACAGTTGTTCCCCGTCCTGTTTATACGCTCCCTTCAAGTTCTGGAAGGCCACAATGAGGTCTCTCTGCAGCCTTCTCCAAGCTAAACAAACCCGGTTCCCTCAACCTTTCTTCGTAGGAGAGGTGCTCCAGCCCTCTGATCATCTTAGTGGCCCTCCTCGGGACCCACTCCAAGAGTTCCACGTCCTCCTTGTGCTGAAGGTCCCAGGCCTGGACGCAGTACTCCAGATGGGGCCTCACAGGAGCCGAGTAGAGGGGGACAATCACCTCCCTCCCCCTGCTGGCCACCCCTTCTTTAATGCAGCCCAGGATATAGCTGACCTTCTGGGCTGCCTAAGAGAACAGAAGGTACTGTCAGATAACGGGGAGTGACCGGAAGCCACGTCAGCAATGTGAGAACCCAATTCTTCCCATATGCACTGTGTGGCCAGTGCAAGGGAGGACCTGGCAGCTGCCCATCCTGGGAGGGCAATAGATGCTACTCTGCGTGCAGCCGTGTTCCCTGCTTCATGCTGCCTTCCCCAGTCCCACAGACCAGGCAGGGCTGACTCCAGGATCACAAGCCAGGGTGAGCCAAAGGACTTGCCCTGAACCACCACAAGCCTGCCTGCCTGCAGAAGGAGCCAACAGCTGTGGGAGCCTGCAGACCCCTCACAGCATCAGATAGTGAAGGACTTGGTGCTGTGCCTCCAGATGAGTCACAGAGACCCCAGGCTGCCCCCCAGGGGGCAGGCCAGGGGGAAGGAGAAGCTCCAGCCAACTTGCCGGGGCTTATCCTCATCTGCACGTCCTCCTGTGGGACAGCACACCTTCCCTGGTACTCCTGAGCCCATCTCCCCCCTCAATCCCCAGGGAGGCCCCCATAGAAAAAAGCTCTTTGGCACAAGTAGGTATTTTTGTATTTATTTAGGGGGAAAAATAGGCTTTTTGTACAGAAAGCGTGCCACTGAGCCCGGCCCTTCCTCTCGTATGTGCCTTGCAAAGCTGTCTTGACAGTCTTGGCACGTTTGCTCTATTCTTAGAGCTTCCCGAGCTTCTGTGCCTTGTTGCCTTTAGCTTTTCCATGACAAGTGCATCTCCTTGGAGACACTGCTAAGCTGTTGCTTGTGCTTGAGATAACTGTAAGGTAGTGGCTAAAACTTGCGAGTTAGGTGGTAGTGATGGGAAAATAAGTTTCAGTGCCTGTTAATACCTATCGGGCTGGGTAGATCTGCCAAATATTAAGAGTAAATCGCCCAGTGAACCAGTCTGAGTAGCTTGAACTGATGGTTCTTGCCTGACTGGGCTTCTGTCATAGACTCTGGTGTTAGCAGTCTCTGTGAGAGGTGCTCCTCTCTCCTGTCAACTCTAGAGGGGGGCATAGACCTGAGCTTGACTTGAGTCCACGCTCCTCTGGTTATAAACGCCCAAACATGCTGACAGAATGTAGGGGCTGGCGTGACTTTCAATTTCCTTGCTTGAGTTTGGCCACAGATGACTGACTCTATCATTCTCTGATTCTCCCCTTGCAGGCAAGGTGGACGTGCTTAGAGACAGAGATCCGCAGCGTTGCAGGAATCGGGAATATCTTCCCCCAGACCGTCTTGCTAGTTGGTGCAGCCACAGGGTCGCAGTCAGGGTCACCGCAGGCATTTAACAGTGAGCTGCGGTAGGTGGTGGTGGTCTGTTGCACTCCACGGAATGTTCGCCTGACAGGCTGAAAGCCGTTGCATTCCGCTCTGGCACTCCAGGTGCTCTCGCCTCTGCTAGGGCACTTCTCATCTCTTTTGGGGCCTGCCTCAGCCCAAGGTGCCTCGGATGGTGCAGTCACATATGTGCTGGCAGATTCTTCCTCCTGGGACACAGCTGGACTGCCTGAGATGAGGCGGTTCCCAAGGCGCTCCAGCTTCATGGAGCGGATGTGCAGCTCCAGGCCCTCGCGCTTCTCCTCATTCAGGAACAGAGCTGGAGGGCTGTGGAAGTATCTGCGAGCCAGCTGGGATCTTACTGCCCTTTTTCCAGCTGGGTGGGTGAGGAGAGCCTCACGCTGTTGCTGCATGGACTTCCGCACTGCCACAGGGAAGCACTTAAGCTTTACCTCCAGGCATTTTCTGGCCGTGTGCATGGAGAGCTCCCCAAAAGTGGCCTGACTGAGCTGCAGCTTGGAGATGGTGGCAAGTGCTGCCCTGCGGCGCTGGCTGCTGGCTTTGATGTCAGTCACACGCAGGCCTGTAGAGTCCGTTTGACAGCTGACGTCCTTTCGCAGCGATGTGCTGGCAGGGCTAGGAAGCGCTGCGGTAGCCGTGGGACGTTCTTGCTTGTGGCTCGGAGGCAAAGGAATCTTTGCCGACTCCTTGGGGCGGCACTGCTGCTCCTTCCTGGGATGCCCCTGCTGCTCAGCCTGGCCCTGGAAATGAGCTTTCCGCCGGATGACCTTCCCGGTTAGACCCACATTCCGGGGAAGCAGAAGACCAGGGGGACATGGCACCAGCCGGTTCATGGAGAACTCCGCAGGGTTGGGTTCACCCCACTTTCTTATCTCTTGCTTCTTGAGAATGTTGTCTGTGATGCAGTCAGCCTTGGCCTGCAGCGAGGGGCACAGGCTTCGCCGCAGCAGAGGCTGGGTCTGCCCTGGCTTGATAAGCTTGGGCAGGATGCGGCGGCATTGTTTTCCCCAAGCCTGCTGCTGGGAGAGCAAGAGCTTTTGGGGCAGGCTCCCCAGTTGCACTTCCAGGCTTTTCCGGGCCACATGCATCTTGAGGTCTGCGTGGGTTTCAGCGCTCCATGAGGCTCCAGGGGAGCAGACTGTGCTGGGCACGTTCAAGGACTCGACCTTGCCTTTCCCGGGACAGCTCTGGACCTCAGGGGAGCTGCAGTACTGGCATGACAGGCTGTTCCACTCCGCCAGCTCCTCCAGGTCCCTCCAGGCCGCCTGCAGGAAGCCAGAACCCAGCACAGGCCTGCGCTCAGGCAACCCTGACAGAACCAGCTGCTGGAGCTCCTGGTCAGCCTCACTGCAGGGGCACCGTGGCTCGCACTGGGGGCTCCTGTGCCCAGCCAACTGACTCTCGGCACCTGTAAAACAGGGAAGGTCCATGAGCCACAGCGGGACAGGGTCTCCAGAGATGCTCTGGGCCAGGCACGTCCTTTTTTAATAGAAGACTGTTAGCTTTCATCCAACAACCACCACATTTTTAGGGCGCATGCTCTAGGAGGTGAGACCACAAGTTGTAATTTCTCAGAATGACGGCCCATTTCCTTGGACTGTAAAGAATATGTATGTGTTATGTCTTTAATAAGTATGTAACCACTGCTCTTCTCGGTGTGCGAGTTAGAAGGAGATACGCCCTCGCACCCGGCGCTGTAATAAACATAGCTGCTTTATAACCTCACGTGGGCTATAGAGTTTGATTCCGCACATCAGTAGTTTCCATGGAAATAAATAGGAGGCATTACTTTCAGGGCATCTCATGTATAGGCAGCCCAAGACAATTCCTACTCACTCAATGCAGCCCAGACAAGCCAAAAAGTTTGGACGTCCGTGCCCTGGGCCCATCTGGCCAGGATATATTGCACTAGGTTCTGGGCCAGGGCTCGGCTGCTCCCTGAGGCTCAGCCCGGCCTGGGGATGGATGCTCCCGGGCAAGTCTGGGGCACGGCCTGACTGTCAGAGGACCTACCTGGCTCCGGTGCCGCTGCTCGCTGCCACCATTTTCTCCTCCACAGGTGCTGTCTGGCGGCCTGCGGACACATGGACATGACTCAGTCACACTCCTGGGTGGTCCCGCAGAACTGCTCCCGACTCCCCCAGCCCCAAGTCCCCCAGCCAGAAGTCACCCCCACCCTCAAATCTCCCCTACCTGCAGGCATTGGATCACGGTGAGCAGGAAGACTCTGGCCACCAGGAACAGGAGGCCATGGAGAAGGACAAGGGTTACGGGGACAAAGAGAGAGCTGTCGACAACCATCGCTAAACGCCGGTCACGACCGCAATGGCAGAGGTGGGACCACCCCTCTGAACTCACAGCTCGAGCATGCTGACATCACAATGCTGCCCACTCGCCCTCGGAACCATGACACGCCGCAGGGCGGAGCATGAGCGTGGGCACTCTGCCTCCACCTGCCCACCCCATGCCTGCACTCGCCTTGTGCTGGCCGCTGTCTTGTTACCATGGCCGCTCTGAGGTCGAGGCATTTCAGGCCCATATCCCACTGATTTGTCTTCCCAATAACGTAATCTCTTCCATTTGATCTCCACGTTTACCAAGGATTCCACCTGCACATCTTATGTCTCCCTGCTCCCAACTGGCCAGCTGCCTCACCTCAGTGTCGTCCCTGTAGAGAAGGACCCCAGTCTGAACACGCTACTCCAGCTGCAGCCTCACTGTTGCCAGGTACAGAGGAACAATTGCATCCCCGGTCCTGCTGGCGACGCTATTACTGATACAAGCCAGGATGCCGCTGGCTCTCTTGGCTCTCTGGGCACACTGCTGGCACGTGTTCAGGTGGCTGTTGGCTAATCCCCCAGACCTTTTTCCACCACGTACGCCATCCATGCTGCCCCAAGCTTGTAGCGCTGCATGGGGCTGTCGTGACTCAAGTGCTTGTGACACTTGAATCTTGCTGAGCCTCATAGAGCTGGCCTCAGCCCACTGATCCAGCATCATCTGAAAACTTACTGAGGGTGCATTCAGTCATCCAGATCACCAATAAAGGTATGAAACAAGACCGGCTACAGTGGACTTGATGATCTTTAGAGGTCCCTTCCAACTCCTACAGTTCTGTGATTCTGTGATTCTCTTTTCCTCTGACAGCCATCTAGTCCAACTCTCCTGCATAGAAGCCATAGCCTTTGGCATGACGCCACTCATACAATCAGTCATTCAACTGGTCAGTTCTCCTCTTGCTGCCCAATCCCCGGGTCCAGCCAGGGGCACTGAGGAGAACATTGCCTGCACTGCTGACCCCTTCAACACCTTCCCAAGGGACGCAAGGTCCTTTCTGATGTTTTTTAATTGCCTGGTTGCAGCCTCGTGTGACCTGGCTTGAAAGACCAGGAGAGGATAGCCGCCGACTGGTGTTACCGTTCCAGACGCTGTCTTCCTGATGTCCCTAACGTGGGCAGCAGACCTCTGTGGAGTGGGTATCTGGCGGCAGACGGGTGCCTCAGTGCTCCTCAGCAAGAAGTCTCCAATTACACCTCTTTTTTAGTGGCACTGGTTGTGATTCAGGCCCTTGGTTGCACTTTCTTAGTGTCACCATCCCCTTCCAGTTCCAAGCTGCTGTCCCTAGCTTCTTCCTTCTCCCACACCAGAGTCTGAAATCTATCAGCTCATGGCACCTCAGGGGCAAGGGGGAGGCTTCTCCTTTCACCCTGAACAGAGACAAGGGTCCAGAGCCTCTCACCCTGCACATGTTTGCCCTCTGTCTGGTCAGGAGACTGCTTGCCACCTTCCCCTGGCTGGGCCCCAAGACAGGGCTGTCTGTCTGTCCGTGCCACCCTGTGATACCAGGCATCGATTTCCCTCTCAGACGGATGCCTGAACGCGTCTCAGACTGGCAACCTCCTCTGTCAGCCTGGGCAGCTGCTCAAGCAGTTGGGCGCATCTGTGGCCATGACACCCCTCACCTACCTTGGTCCTATGGGGAACCCCTAGGTTCCGGAGGTCCCCAGAGCCAAAAGTCTGGGCAGCCTACTCACTCCTCAGGAGTTGCGTCTGCATGCACGCATCAGCCCAGAGGGATTGTGGGCCTCTGGTCTGCGCTTCTGTCTCTGCCTGCCTGCCACGCCACGTGCTCCCTGTAGGCTGCCTTTGCATGTGTAGGGGATGACCCCTCTGCTCCTGGCTCTGCCCCTGCTGTGTCATAGCTCTGCTGCCACACGGAGGATGGTGACTCCCGGCAGCTGCTGCCTCATCCCGCCAAGGCAATTCCCTGCTTTGGTGCAGAATGCGTCCACCCGGAAGCCGAGCGCGTCGCCAAAAGCAAACCATCTTGATTAATTCCTAATATAACTCAACTCTTTGGAATATCTGGCTAATTATGACCTTGTGTCAGGCTGAGTATGGCCTTGTTGCTACTACTGAACCATGGTGGGACCACTCCCATGACTGGAGTGCTGTGATAGATGGTTACAAGCTCTTCAGAAGGGATAGACGAGGAAAGAAGGGTGGTGGTGTGGCCCTTTATATCAAAGACTGTTTTGATGTTGAAGAGCTTGGGCTTCGTAATGACAGACTTGAGTGTCTGTGGGCAAGGATCAGGGGGAAGGCCTGTAGTGGCGACATCTTGGTGGGGGTCTGCTATAGACCGCCTAACCAGGATGAAGAGCTGGATGAAGCTTTCTATGAGCAGCTCGCGGAAGTCACGCGATCGCCAGCACTTGTTCTCATGGGAGACTTCAACTTCCCTGACATATGTTGGAAGTATAATACAGCACAGAGGAAGCAGTCCAGGAGGTTTCTAGAGTGCGTGGAAGATAGCTTCCTTATGCAACTGGTAGGAGAGCCTAGCAGGGGTGGTACCCTGCTAGACCTGATCCTCGCTAACAGAGAAGGACTGGTGGGAAAAGTGAAGGCTGGGGACCGTCTTGGGCAGAGCGACCATGGAACGGTACAATTCTCTATTCTTGGGGGTGTCAAAAGAGTGACCAGCAAAACTACTTTCTTGAACTTCCAGAGGGCGGACTTTGATCTGTTCAGGGCGCTTGAAGCACGGGTCCCTTGGGAGTCGCTTCTTAAGGGTAAAGGGGTCCAGGAAGCCTGGACGCTCCTCCAGACGGAAATCTTACAGGCGCAAGAACAGGCTGTCCCTGAGTGCCGTAAGGCGAGCCGCAGGGGTAGACGACCGGTGTGGATGAGCCGGGAACTACTGTTGAGACTCAGGGAGAAAAAGAGAGTCTACGTCCTCTGGAAGAAGGGACAGGCTAGTTGGGGAGATTACAAGGAAGTAGCTAAGGTATGCAGGGAGGACGTTAGGAAGGCAAAAGCCCAACTTGAACTCAGATTGGCCACTGCAGTAAAAGACAATAAACCATCCTTTTATAAATATATCAATGGCAAAAGAAGAACCAAGGACAATTCTCATCCTTTACTTGATGCAGCAGGGAATGTGGCCACTGAGGACAAGGAGAAGGCTGAGGTCCTCAATGCCTTCTTTACGTCTGCCTTTAACAGCCAGACCAGTTATCCTTTGGGCATTTTATGCCCTGATCTGGAAGTCTGGGACGCTACTCAGAAAGCACCCCCAGCGATTCAGGTGGAGACAGTCAGGGAGCTCCTCCTCCACCTGGACTGTCACAAGTCCATGGGACCGGATGGCCTACACCCTCGGGTGCTGAGGGAGCTGGCGGGGGTGATTGCCGAGTTGCTCTCGGCCATCTATCAGCGCTCCTGGTTAACTGGAGAGGTCCCAGAGGATTGGAGGCTTGCTGATGTGACTCCCATCTTCAAGAAGGGCCATAAGGAGGATCCGGGGAACTATAGCCCTGTCAGCCTGACCTCGGTACCAGGGAAAGTAGCGGAGCAAATCATCTTGGGTGAGATCGCACGGCATGTGCGGGATGTCCAGGGGATCAGGCCCAGCCAGCACGGGTTCATGAAAGGCAGGTCGTGCTTGACCAACCTCATCTCCTTCTACGACTGGGTGACCAGACTGGTAGATGAGGGAAAGGCTGTTGATGTAGTCTACCTGGACTTCAGCAAAGCCTTTGACATGGTCTCTCACAGGCTTCTTCTGGGGAAACTGGCTGCCCGTGGCCTGGACAGGTACACCCTCCTTTGGGTAAGAAACTGGCTAGAGGGCCGTGCTCAACGGGTGGTGGTTAATGGAGTGAAGTCCAGCTGGCGATCTGTTTCAATTGGTGTCCCCCAGGGGTCGGTACTGGGGCCTATCTTGTTTGATGTCTTTATTGACGACCTAGATGAGGGGATTGAGTGTACCCTCAGTAAGTCTGCAGATGGCACCAAGTTGGGAGGTGGTGTGGATCTGCCTGAGGGTAGGGAGGCCCTTCAGAGGGACTTAGATAAGCTGCATCGCTGGGCTGGGGTGAATGGAATGAGGCCTTCCAACAAGGCCAAGTGCCGGGTGCCGGGTCCTGCACTTTGGCCACGACAACCCCATGCAGCGCTATAGGCTTGGGGACGAGTGGCTGGATGACTGTGAAGAGGAAAGGGACCTGGGGGTGTTGGTTGATGCTCGGCTGAACATGAGCCGACAGTGTGCCCAGGTGGCCAAGAGGGCCAACGGCATCCTGGCCTGCATTAGAAATAGTGTGGCCAGCAGGAGCAGGGAGGTGATCATCCCCCTGTACTCAGCTCTGGTGAGGCCGCACCTCAAGTACTGTGTTCAGTTCAGTCCCTCACTACAGGAAAGACATTGAGGCCCTGGAGCGTGTCCAGAGAAGGGCAACTGAACTGGTGAGGGGTCTGGAGCACAAGTCTTATGAGGAGCGGCTGAGGGAGCTGGGATTGTTTAGCCTGGAGAAGAGGAGGCTCAAGGGAGACCTCATCGCACTCTACAACTTCCTGAAGGGAGGTTGTGGTGAAGAGGGGTTTGGCCTCTTCTCCCAGGCAACGAACAGGACCCGGGGAAATGGCCGCAAGTTGTACCAGAAGAGGTTGAGGTTGGACTTAAGAAGGAAGAACTTCTTCTCTCAGAGAGTGGTCAGGCACTGGAATGGCCTGCCAAGGGAGGTGGTGGAGCCGCCATCTCTGGCAGTGTTCAAGAGGCGTCTGGACAAGGAGCTGCGAGATATGGTTTAGTAGCTTGTGGTAGCAGTGGTAGTGTGAAGATGGTGGGACTAGATGATGTTATGGGTTGTTTCCAACCTTGTGATTCGATGATTCTATGATCATCTGAGAGCCACATCTGAGTGCTGCAGCGATGAGACGCGGTGTGCCATGCCACAGCTTCTGCTGCTGCAGATCCCAGACAAGGCACCAATGGGAAGAGCCCTGATGCAACCTGGGCTTGAGCTGGCTTCCCCTCCATGGTGTCTACAGCACAGCGCGCTCCTTGGGGCAGGCAGGCATGATTTAATGCCGGGACACTCTGCAGCTGAGGTCCTGGGCGGTGACACTGAGTCAACAAGGACTGGGGAGAGGGGACTCGGAGGGATGCTGGCTGCACAGACCTGCAACACCGACTCCTTCAGCGAGGGTCCCTATGGGTGCTCCTAGCCTGGCACCACCACGGCCCCGCACCTCGCACACCCCTCCAGGCACCGCTAGGCACACCCCTACCCCATGGCTGGGGCACAGCACCCCCTGCTGCCCCCAGCTGTTGGAGGAACATCGCTCCTACAGAGCGTAGGTGGTGGGAGTGTATACCCTTGCAAAAGGAGGCCTGGCTGTGGACAGCAGTGAGAAATGGAGCATCTGGAGACTGGGAGGAGCAGGTGACCCTGGCCTGCGTCCTGCCACTGCTTAGTAGAAGGGCTGCTGTGAGCCAGAGCTCCTGGGGTGCCCTCTGCCGTTCAGAGGGGCACTCGCTGCATCCTGTTTAGTCTTCCTTGAGCCTGGAGTTTCTCCAAGCCCCAAAGTCTTCCTGAGTGTGAGCTCATGCCTTTGGGCAAACACTCTTGCGTGCCTTGTGGGAGACAGGAGGCCAGAGGGGTGACGTGTGTCATAGAAACAGGGCTGGGAGCTCCTTCCAGCAAACTTGTCTCAGCGTTGCTCAGCCCCCAAGACAGCAGCCGTCTGGCTGGGCCCCCAGAGCAGTTCCCAGGAGGAACGTGGGCATCTCACACTGGCAGGTAAAAAGGGCATAGCTCCCTTTTTTTGGTGGGGAAGCAGAGTGACCAACTGGTCTGTACCTGTGCACGCCAGGGAGTCAGAAAACAGTCCATGGAATCATAGGAGCATAGAACTGTAGAATCATAGAATGTCCCGGGTTGAAAGGGACCTCAAAGATCGTCTAGTTTCAACCACCCTGCTATGTGCAGGGCCTCCAACCTCCAGACCAGGCTGCCCGGAGCTACATCCAGCCTGGCCTTAAATGCTTCCAGGGATGAGGCATACACAGTCTCACTGGGCAACCCGTTCCAGTGCGTCACCACCCTCACAGAATCACCCATCTTCCTCCTAATAGCTAATCTAAGCCTCCCCTTATCTTAGTTTAAAACCATTCCCCCTTGTCCTGTCACTTTCAACTCATGGAAACAGTTGTTCCCCGTCCTGTTTATACGCTCCCTTCAAGTTCTGGAAGGCCACAATGAGGTCTCTCTGCAGCCTTCTCCAAGCTAAACAAACCCGGTTCCCTCAACCTTTCTTCGTAGGAGAGGTGCTCCAGCCCTCTGATCATCTTAGTGGCCCTCCTCGGGACCCGCTCCAAGAGTTCCACGTCCTCCTTGTGCTGAAGGTCCCAGGCCTGGACGCAGTACTCCAGATGGGGCCTCACAGGAGCCGAGTAGAGGGGGACAATCACCTCCCTCCCCCTGCTGGCCACCCCTTCTTTAATGCAGCCCAGGATATAGCTGACCTTCTGGGCTGCCTAAGAGAACAGAAGGTACTGTCAGATAACGGGGAGTGACCGGAAGCCACGTCAGCAATGTGAGAACCCAATTCTTCCCATATGCACTGTGTGGCCAGTGCAAGGGAGGACCTGGCAGCTGCCCATCCTGGGAGGGCAATAGATGCTACTCTGCGTGCAGCCGTGTTCCCTGCTTCATGCTGCCTTCCCCAGTCCCACAGACCAGGCAGGGCTGACTCCAGGATCACAAGCCAGGGTGAGCCAAAGGACTTGCCCTGAACCACCACAAGCCTGCCTGCCTGCAGAAGGAGCCAACAGCTGTGGGAGCCTGCAGACCCCTCACAGCATCAGATAGTGCAGGACTTGGTGCTGTGCCTCCAGATGAGTCACAGAGACCCCAGGCTGCCCCCCAGGGGGCAGGCCAGGGGGAAGGAGAAGCTCCAGCCAACTTGCCGGGGCTTATCCTCATCTGCACGTCCTCCTGTGGGACAGCACACCTTCCCTGGTACTCCTGAGCCCATCTCCCCCCTCAATCCCCAGGGAGGCCCCCATAGAAAAAAGCTCTTTGGCACAAGTAGGTATTTTTGTATTTATTTAGGGGGAAAAATAGGCTTTTTGTACAGAAAGCGTGCCACTGAGCCCGGCCCTTCCTCTCGTATGTGCCTTGCAAAGCTGTCTTGACAGTCTTGGCACGTTTGCTCTATTCTTAGAGCTTCCCGAGCTTCTGTGCCTTGTTGCCTTTAGCTTTTCCATGACAAGTGCATCTCCTTGGAGACACTGCTAAGCTGTTGCTTGTGCTTGAGATAACTGTAAGGTAGTGGCTAAAACTTGCGAGTTAGGTGGTAGTGATGGGAAAATAAGTTTCAGTGCCTGTTAATACCTATCGGGCTGGGTAGATCTGCCAAATATTAAGAGTAAATCGCCCAGTGAACCAGTCTGAGTAGCTTGAACTGATGGTTCTTGCCAGACTGGGCTTCTGTCATAGACTCTGGTGTTAGCAGTCTCTGTGAGAGGTGCTCCTCTCTCCTGTCAACTCTAGAGGGGGGCATAGACCTGAGCTTGACTTGAGTCCACGCTCCTCTGGTTATAAACGCCCAAACATGCTGACAGAATGTAGGGGCTGGCGTGACTTTCAATTTCCTTGCTTGAGTTTGGCCACAGATGACTGACTCTATCATTCTCTGATTCTCCCCTTGCAGGCAAGGTGGACGTGCTTAGAGACAGAGATCCGCAGCGTTGCAGGAATCGGGAATATCTTCCCCCAGACCGTCTTGCTAGTTGGTGCAGCCACAGGGTCGCAGTCAGGGTCACCGCAGGCATTTAACAGTGAGCTGCGGTAGGTGGTGGTGGTCTGTTGCACTCCACGGAATGTTCGCCTGACAGGCTGAAAGCCGTTGCATTCCGCTCTGGCACTCCAGGTGCTCTCGCCTCTGCTAGGGCACTTCTCATCTCTTTTGGGGCCTGCCTCAGCCCAAGGTGCCTCGGATGGTGCAGTCACATATGTGCTGGCAGATTCTTCCTCCTGGGACACAGCTGGACTGCCTGAGATGAGGCGGTTCCCAAGGCGCTCCAGCTTCATGGAGCGGATGTGCAGCTCCAGGCCCTCGCGCTTCTCCTCATTCAGGAACAGAGCTGGAGGGCTGTGGAAGTATCTGCGAGCCAGCTGGGATCTTACTGCCCTTTTTCCAGCTGGGTGGGTGAGGAGAGCCTCACGCTGTTGCTGCATGGACTTCCGCACTGCCACAGGGAAGCACTTAAGCTTTACCTCCAGGCATTTTCTGGCCGTGTGCATGGAGAGCTCCCCAAAAGTGGCCTGACTGAGCTGCAGCTTGGAGATGGTGGCAAGTGCTGCCCTGCGGCGCTGGCTGCTGGCTTTGATGTCAGTCACACGCAGGCCTGTAGAGTCCGTTTGACAGCTGACGTCCTTTCGCAGCGATGTGCTGGCAGGGCTAGGAAGCGCTGCGGTAGCCGTGGGACGTTCTTGCTTGTGGCTCGGAGGCAAAGGAATCTTTGCCGACTCCTTGGGGCGGCACTGCTGCTCCTTCCTGGGATGCCCCTGCTGCTCAGCCTGGCCCTGGAAATGAGCTTTCCGCCGGATGACCTTCCCGGTTAGACCCACATTCCGGGGAAGCAGAAGACCAGGGGGACATGGCACCAGCCGGTTCATGGAGAACTCCGCAGGGTTGGGTTCACCCCACTTTCTTATCTCTTGCTTCTTGAGAATGTTGTCTGTGATGCAGTCAGCCTTGGCCTGCAGCGAGGGGCACAGGCTTCGCCGCAGCAGAGGCTGGGTCTGCCCTGGCTTGATAAGCTTGGGCAGGATGCGGCGGCATTGTTTTCCCCAAGCCTGCTGCTGGGAGAGCAAGAGCTTTTGGGGCAGGCTCCCCAGTTGCACTTCCAGGCTTTTCCGGGCCACATGCATCTTGAGGTCTGCGTGGGTTTCAGCGCTCCATGAGGCTCCAGGGGAGCAGACTGTGCTGGGCACGTTCAAGGACTCGACCTTGCCTTTCCCGGGACAGCTCTGGACCTCAGGGGAGCTGCAGTACTGGCATGACAGGCTGTTCCACTCCGCCAGCTCCTCCAGGTCCCTCCAGGCCGCCTGCAGGAAGCCAGAACCCAGCACAGGCCTGCGCTCAGGCAACCCTGACAGAACCAGCTGCTGGAGCTCCTGGTCAGCCTCACTGCAGGGGCACCGTGGCTCGCACTGGGGGCTCCTGTGCCCAGCCAACTGACTCTCGGCACCTGTAAAACAGGGAAGGTCCATGAGCCACAGCGGGACAGGGTCTCCAGAGATGCTCTGGGCCAGGCACGTCCTTTTTTAATAGAAGACTGTTAGCTTTCATCCAACAACCACCACATTTTTAGGGCGCATGCTCTAGGAGGTGAGACCACAAGTTGTAATTTCTCAGAATGACGGCCCATTTCCTTGGACTGTAAAGAATATGTATGTGTTATGTCTTTAATAAGTATGTAACCACTGCTCTTCTCGGTGTGCGAGTTAGAAGGAGATACGCCCTCGCACCCGGCGCTGTAATAAACATAGCTGCTTTATAACCTCACGTGGGCTATAGAGTTTGATTCCGCACATCAGTAGTTTCCATGGAAATAAATAGGAGGCATTACTTTCAGGGCATCTCATGTATAGGCAGCCCAAGACAATTCCTACTCACTCAATGCAGCCCAGACAAGCCAAAAAGTTTGGACGTCCGTGCCCTGGGCCCATCTGGCCAGGATATATTGCACTAGGTTCTGGGCCAGGGCTCGGCTGCTCCCTGAGGCTCAGCCCGGCCTGGGGATGGATGCTCCCGGGCAAGTCTGGGGCACGGCCTGACTGTCAGAGGACCTACCTGGCTCCGGTGCCGCTGCTCGCTGCCACCATTTTCTCCTCCACAGGTGCTGTCTGGCGGCCTGCGGACACATGGACATGACTCAGTCACACTCCTGGGTGGTCCCGCAGAACTGCTCCCGACTCCCCCAGCCCCAAGTCCCCCAGCCAGAAGTCACCCCCACCCTCAAATCTCCCCTACCTGCAGGCATTGGATCACGGTGAGCAGGAAGACTCTGGCCACCAGGAACAGGAGGCCATGGAGAAGGACAAGGGTTACGGGGACAAAGAGAGAGCTGTCGACAACCATCGCTAAACGCCGGTCACGACCGCAATGGCAGAGGTGGGACCACCCCTCTGAACTCACAGCTCGAGCATGCTGACATCACAATGCTGCCCACTCGCCCTCGGAACCATGACACGCCGCGGGGCGGAGCATGAGCGTGGGCACTCTGCCTCCGCCTGCCCACCCCATGCCTGCACTCGCCTTGTGCTGGCCGCTGTCTTGTTACCATGGCCGCTCTGAGGTCGAGGCATTTCAGGCCCATATCCCACTGATTTGTCTTCCCAATAACGTAATCTCTTCCATTTGATCTCCACGTTTACCAAGGATTCCACCTGCACATCTTATGTCTCCCTGCTCCCAACCGGCCAGCTGCCTCACTTCAGTGTCGTCCCTGTAGAGAAGGACCCCAGTCTGAACACGCTACTCCAGCTGCAGCCTCACTGTTGCCAGGTACAGAGGAACAATTGCATCCCCGGTCCTGCTGGCGACGCTATTACTGATACAAGCCAGGATGCCGCTGGCTCTCTTGGCTCTCTGGGCACACTGCTGGCACGTGTTCAGGTGGCTGTTGGCTAATCCCCCAGACCTTTTTCCACCACGTACGCCATCCACGCTGCCCCAAGCTTGTAGCGCTGCATGGGGCTGTCGTGACTCAAGTGCTTGTGACACTTGAATCTTGCTGAGCCTCATAGAGCTGGCCTCAGCCCACTGATCCAGCATCATCTGAAAACTTACTGAGGGTGCATTCAGTCATCCAGATCACCAATAAAGGTATGAAACAAGACCGGCTACAGTGGACTTGATGATCTTTAGAGGTCCCTTCCAACTCCTACAGTTCTGTGATTCTGTGATTCTCTTTTCCTCTGACAGCCATCTAGTCCAACTCTCCTGCATAGAAGCCATAGCCTTTGGCATGACGCCACTCATACAATCAGTCATTCAACTGGTCAGTTCTCCTCTTGCTGCCCAATCCCCGGGTCCAGCCAGGGGCACCGAGGAGAACATTGCCTGCACTGCTGACCCCTTCAACACCTTCCCAAGGGACGCAAGGTCCTTTCTGATGTTTTTTAATTGCCTGGTTGCAGCCTCGTGTGACCTGGCTTGAAAGACCAGGAGAGGATAGCCGCCGACTGGTGTTACCGTTCCAGACGCTGTCTTCCTGATGTCCCTAACGTGGGCAGCAGACCTCTGTGGAGTGGGTATCTGGCGGCAGACGGGTGCCTCAGTGCTCCTCAGCAAGAAGTCTCCAATTACACCTCTTTTTTAGTGGCACTGGTTGTGATTCAGGCCCTTGGTTGCACTTTCTTAGTGTCACCATCCCCTTCCAGTTCCAAGCTGCTGTCCCTAGCTTCTTCCTTCTCCCACACCAGAGTCTGAAATCTATCAGCTCATGGCACCTCAGGGGCAAGGGGGAGGCTTCTCCTTTCGCCCTGAACAGAGACAAGGGTCCAGAGCCTCTCACCCTGCACATGTTTGCCCTCTGTCTGGTCAGGAGACTGCTTGCCACCTTCCCCTGGCTGGGCCCCAAGACAGGGCTGTCTGTCTGTCCGTGCCACCCTGTGATACCAGGCATCGATTTCCCTCTCAGACGGACGCCTGAACGCGTCTCAGACTGGCAACCTCCTCTCTCAGCCTGGGCAGCTGCTCAAGCAGTTGGGTGCATCTGTGGCCATGACACCCCTCACCTACCTTGGTCCTATGGGGAACCCCTAGGTTCCGGAGGTCCCCAGAGCCAAAAGTCTGGGCAGCCTACTCACTCCTCAGGAGTTGCGTCTGCATGCACGCATCAGCCCAGAGGGATTGTGGGCCTCTGGTCTGCGCTTCTGTCTCTGCCTGCCTGCCACGCCACGTGCTCCCTGTAGGCTGCCTTTGCATGTGTAGGGGATGACCCCTCTGCTCCTGGCTCTGCCCCTGCTGTGTCATAGCTCTGCTGCCACACGGAGGATGGTGACTCCCGGCAGCTGCTGCCTCATCCCGCCAAGGCAATTCCCTGCTTTGGTGCAGAATGCGTCCACCCGGAAGCCGAGCGCGTCGCCAAAAGCAAACCATCTTGATTAATTCCTAATATAACTGTCCCTATGCCACTGATTTGTTCCCCCTGTACCCTAATCTCTTCCATTTGATATCCATGTTTCTCAAGGATTTCGGCTTCATATCTTATGTCTCCCTGCACCCAACCGGCCAGCTGACACTCCATCACCACCCAGTGCAATAAGCCACATCCCCACATGACACATCTATGCATTTCTTGAACACCTTCAGAGATGGGGTGTAGCTCCTTTTTTTGGTGGAGAAGCAGGGTGACCAACTGGTCTGCATTGAATGCTCCAGGGAATCAGAAAACAGTCCATGGAATCATGGAAGCATAGAAATGTAGAATCATAGACTGGTCTGGGCTGAAAAAGATGTCTAAGATCATCTTGTTTCAACCCAGGACTGCCTGAGATGAGGCCATTCCGGAGGCGCTGCAGCTTCCTGCACAGCTGCAGGCCCTTGCACTGTTCCTCACTGCAGAACAGAGGCTGATGGCTGTGCATGTATCAGCTGCAGAAAGACAAAAGAACCAAGTTGTAAACTTCAGCCGGATAGAATCTGCAGACAATACAGGGGCTTTCCCTTTGGGTGGCACTTGGCCGTCAGGGTGCAAGTGGGGGTCGTGGCCTGGAGGGAGGATCTTCAGAATATTTGAAACCCTGAACGATGTAGGGCAGTTAGTAGGAGACAGAAAAAAAAAGAAGGAGCACGAACGGTTTGCCTCGAGCCGGGCGGCCCCGGGCTGCGTGCGCTCCGGGAGAGGGGGAAGGGCAGAGAGCTGGCAGATAGTTTTAACGAAGAGAAAACGCAGCGGCAGCGATCTGAGGAGAAACGGTAATTTACCGACTGTAACTAAATCAAACAAAACGAGAGAGACGAGAGCACCCAAAAGGCGAGTCAAAGCACGGCAGTGCGAGGGAAAGCTTTGCTCCGTGCTTTGCTCCGCGGCGAGCTGAGACGGCCGAGCCGGGGCCAGGGGGAGACAGGCGGACGATCGGCTCCGCCCGGAGCTCCGCCGCACCGCCGCTGCCCGCCAGGTCCTACGGGGATGCCGCCCCGCCCCTCCCATCGGGATACTCAAGGTGCCCATAAAAGGCTGTAAACGGAACCAGAACATTAACTCGTTAACTCCCAATGATCCACTTGGTGTTCTGATGTGGAATTCTGACAACAAAAAATCGCCAAACCACAACATTCCACCCCTCATTCCACATCACCACATCATGCTTAACATATATCTACATACGAACAAACAACAATTAACATGCATTACATATAGGCATATCTATATACATATATATGCATGGAATCACTAAGTGCACAGCATCAAATTCACTTGTGGTACACACTGAGCGTCTCCATTTTTCTCCATTACCCACCAAGAGGAGCCAGGACCCTGTGCAAAACCAGTACACGGAGATGTTTGCCCTTCCCAGAAGCTGGAAGGAACCAAACTGCTTTTCCAACATGATTTTTACATTTACCACAGGGACCTTATCTCCTTCTGCAGTATGTAGGGAGCTGCACTGGGTAGGACCATCTCAACTGACCGATCCTCTGGTGTTGACCAACCAGATGACTTCTGCCAAATACATCTCCCAGTACCTAAATGTTCTGCCACCCGTTGCTTTTAACATGGTTTTTAATAACCCATTGTAGCATTCGATCTTACAAGATGCTGGTGCATGATAGGGGATGTGATAAATCCACTCTATGCCACGCTCTCTGGCCCAAGTATCCACATGTAAATTTTTGAAATGAGTCCTACTATTGGACTCAATTCTTTCTGGGGTGCCATGTTGCCACAGGATTTGCCTCTCCAGACGTAATATGGTGTTTTGGGCGATAGCATGGGGTATTGCGTACATTTCAAGCCACCCAGTGGTTGTCTCCACCATGGTAAGCACATAACATGATATAATCAACCTGCTATGCCTCCGCATATTTACATTTTTGCCATCGCCCTTCCCTCCAGAGAGGTTTCATCCTCTTGGCTTGTTTAATTGTGGCGCATGTGTCACAGTCATGAATAACTTGTGCAGTAGCATCCATAGTTAAGTCCACCCCTCGGTCTCTAGCCCACTTATATGTCACACCTCTTTCTTGATGGCCTGAGGTGTCATGGGCCCATTGAGCTAGAAATAACTCTCCCTTGTTCTGCTAATCCAGGTCTATTTGAGCCACTTCCATTCTGGCAGCTTGGTCTACCTGATGGTTATTTTACTGTTCTTCAGTAGCCCGACTCTTGGGCACATGGGCATCTATGTGATGCGACTTTATAACCATATTTTTTGTTTGGGTAGCAATGTTCTTCCACAGTTCAGCAGCCCAAAGAGGTTTACCTTTCTGTTACCAGTTGTTCTGTTCTCACTGCTGTAACCAGCCCCATAAGGCATTTGCCGCCATGTTCTGATGTGGAATACTAACAACAAAAAATCACAAAACCACAACGGCCACATATGGAAATCCTAGCTCAAGTCTTTTGTAGGTGTCAAGAGAGGACCACTGAGATAACAGGAAGCAAAACAGCTTGTCTTCTGTTGCCCATCCACAGGACTGTTTGGAGTGGGGCATGTGGCACTCCATGGCCCTCCAACTTGCACTACCCAAATTTCATGGAGAGATTTCCTCTCATTATCCACCTCATCTCATGTTTTCATTTCTATCGACCACCCCACTGTAGCAAACTGCAAAATGCCGAGACTCCAGTCAACTGACCGACTGTGTTTACTGATGTGGGAGGTCGAGCCAAAAAGGCAGCGCTTGTATGGCAGCACGATGGTTTATGGCAGGAGCAGTTGTTATGCTGCATGGGATTGGTGCAACACCTTGAATTACGAGTGGTTCTTTCAATTTTCAAGAGATGGACTGATTTTCCTGTGAATATTGTGACTGATTCTCTGTATGTAGCAGGAGTGATCAGGTTAGAGGTTGGAACTGCCGGTACTTAAGGACTGTAAACAGAAGGAAGTGTATGCATTGTTCTGCACTTCGTGGTTTATATTTGAACAAAGAACACATGACTGTTTCATGTGTCGTATTTGTAGTCATTCTGAACTCCCAGGGATTCTGGTGGAGGGCAATGACCGTGCTGACAAGTTTGTTGCACCTATTTTGTCACAGCTTGGTGCCATCCACAGGCTTGCTGAGGGTGCACTCAACCCCACTGTCAATATCATGAATGAAGATATTAAAAATTATCAGACCCAGTAACAAGCCCTGGAGGACACCACTCATCACCAATCTCCATCCAGACATTAGCCATTGACCAACACTCTCTGGGCCCAATCCAACAGCCAATTCTTCATCCATTGAACAGTCCACCCATCAAATCCATATCTTGCCAATTTGGAGAGAAGGATGTTGTGGGGTACCATATCAAAGGCCTTACTGAAGTCAAGATAGATAACATCAGTGGCTCTCTCCTTGCCCATGGATGCAGTGACACAATCATAGGAGGCCGCTAAGATTGGTCAAGCAGGATTTCCCTTGGAAGCCAGGTTGGTTCTTCCATATCACCTTCCTGCCTTCCATGTGCCTTAACATAGATTCCAGGAAGAATTGCTCCATGATCTTTCCCAGCATAGAGGTGAAACTGACAGGTCAGTAGTAACCAGGGTCATCCTTTTTATCCTTTTTAAAAGTGAGCATGTTGCCTTTTTTTTCCAATTACAGGGACTTCATTGCCACAACTGCAACTGACTGCCTCAGCCTTCTCCTTGTCTGTCGTTAACCAGCTTGCCTGTGTCACTCACTAGGGGGATACACCCTCCTGGAATTTCTTTTTCTGAGTGAGGTACCTGTAGAAGCCTTACTTGTTTTTTATGGCATCCCTTGTGAAGTTCAGTTCAAGCTGGGCCGTGGCTTTCCTGAGCCCATCCAGATGCAACCTAGCAGCTTCCCATGGTACATGTCCCTGTTTCTACTGCCAGTGTATTTACTTCTTGGTCTTCAGTTTGACCAGCAGGTGTCAGTTCAGCCATGCCAGTCTCTTGCCTTCCTTTCCCAACTTGCTACACTTGGGAATAGAAAGCTATTGCATCCTGAGGAAACCCTCCTTAAAGATTTGCCAGCGTGAATTCAACTCATGGTCACTACAGACAAGGTAGCCTCCAATCCTGATGTCACCAACCAGTTCATTTACATTGGTGAGACACAGGTCCAGTACTGAACTCTCCTGGTAGAGCTGTCTATTACTTGCCTCAGAAAGTTATCCTCAGTGCCTTCCAGGATGCTCCTGGATTTCCTACACTCACCGTGCAGTTTTTCTAGTAGATGTCCGGGTAATTGAAGTCCCCCAGCAGGATGAACGCTTGTGATTGCAACACCTCCTGTAGTTGGAGGTAGGATCAACAGGCTTGACTGATTGGGTGGCCTGTAGTAGACACAGAACACAAGACTTCATTTTCTTGGGAAAGGCCAAAAGGCCTTGGTTTCTAGCTGTTACCCATATGACTGTTCTTTAGGGACAGCTCTTCACATTCTATTCCTTTCCTGATGTAGGTAGTAACACCCACTCCCTCCTTTCTCACCTGCCTTCTGAACAGCTTGTAGCCATCAATATGCACACTCTAGTCATGGGAATCACCCTACCAGGTTTTGATGACAGCAACTATATGATGGTTTTACAGGAGCACAGTAGCTCCCAGCTCCTCCTGTTTGTTCCCAAGCTCTGAGTGTAGGTGTAGAAGCACTTCTGCTGAATAGCTGGTCTCCATAACTCATTTTAGATATTTCCCTTGATTTTCCCCATTGCCTTTTCCTGTTGCCCCAGCAATCACTGCCTCACCATCATAGATGTTTGTATGTGCTGCAGTATTGCCAGCACCTCTCAAGGCAGCAGGTCCTTCAAGGCCCCTGCTAGCACCCTGTTCCTCTAATATAGTTATGCCATCCCATACCTCACCAAGGGAAGGCTCACTATTCCTCCCACCCCCCTCACACCCAGTTTACAACCTTCCCAATGAGCCCCGCTACCTTTTCCCCAAGGATTCTCCTACCCCTTTGAGAAAAGCGAACTCCATGTGGTGCCCTCAAACCCGGTACCATGTAGGTTAATTGGTTGTCAAAAAAAATCAAAGTTATGGTGACAGCATCAGCCACAAAGCTAGGTATTTAAAAATAAGGTCCTTTGATTTGTTTCTGTGTCCTAGTAAAAAGCAACATGAAGCTGAGATACTTTAAACTGCCTCATCAAGGACTGTGAAATCATTGGCACGTCCAAGTGCTCAAAAGTTGGAAACAGTTCAGTGAAGCTGCACTATAGTGCAGCATACTTACATTAATACAAATCACAAGACTTAACAAGAAATATATGCCCTAGACTGCTCAGTGCTCAGTTTTTCACATCTCAGGTCTTCCCCCAATACGTCTGTGAACGTCAGCATGTGCAGATCTGTCTTGGTGCGAGAACCTTTTTTGTCTTCTGGCTCAAAGCTTGCTTCCTGAGGTATTTCTTGTGATAAGATTCTAACTGATTTACTGAGGAGGCAAGTGATTGGTTCTACCGTGTGACAATCAATATCACTTTGTGGACATTTGAGAGCACCTTCCTTCAGAGCTGTTTGCCTCTGGAAGAGAGTGCTCAGGAATGTTCAGGTGGAAGATCTGGACTGTGACTAAATAGCTCCAGCTTGGTATGGGAAAACTGGGGAATGATACCATTATGTCCTGTGAAAAACAATGCAGGTGGGCAACCCTGCTCCCTCTTATCTGCTGGCAAGGCCCGGAAGATGGGAATAAAAGCAGTTTCTGCTGAGATCCCAGAGCCAGGAGCTGCCACTCTAACTAGAGCTGACTCAACCACTTTGGATTTGAGCTATCACTCCAAAGAGAGCTGACTCAACTACTTTGGACTCATAAATAAGTTTGTACTGCCATTGGAAAGCATCGCTGTTGTCATGTGGTCACAGTCATCATCAATGGAGAAACAACACCCAACAACCCACCACTACTGAAATCAGTGACTGAACTGCGAACCACACTGGACCCATGGTGGTGACTGTCTCCCTCTTGCTTCCTACAAAGACTCCTTACTTCTATTTCCTATCTTTTCTATCGCCCTTCTTCACTTCCCCATCTTCCTGAACGACTAGGATTTGTAATAAACTTGTTAGACGAACATTTGAACCCTTGTTTCTTAATCTCACATCGGGTATACATGTATCAAATACCTCCTCTCCCTCCTATTAAATTGGAGCAAGACACTTGAGTTACATGGGCTGCCCTTGCGCAGCTGCTGGTCCCAACAGGGCTTTGGCCTCCTCCAGCTCTGTCTTAGTGTGCAAACAAAAATGACCCCTCAGAGAGGGAGGAGGAACCTTCCGCATGCAGATCGCATGACCGGACTCAGACACTAATTGAACCATGTCTCTGCTGCAGGTGACAAAGGGGCAGGGACAGTGATGCAAGGGTAGGCAGCATCTTCACCAAAAGCAGGCAAGCAGGATCTCAGCAGGGCTGTGCCTTTGCACTTGTTTTGCTTGCTACTGCACACAGGTTCCCAAGATAGAAAAGAGGAGCCATCTCATTTTCTGTATTTTATTTTTGCTAATGTTTCCATGAACAGAATAGCTAAGTTTCAGTCCTATCCAAGCGACCGAAGAGTGCCATTTCAGTGTCACAGCAGAGCAGCTAGAAATGCACTGTGTTAAATTTCTATACATTTTTGCATTAAAATTCTTGGATTTCTGTTATCACTGATTATTTTTGTTATATTTAATGATTTTAGACAGTGTGGAACTAAAAAAAATCCAACAAATTCAGAACTATTTAAATATTTAAGAATGTCATAAAGCAAAAAAAATGCACACTTCATCCATCTAGCTGGAATCCACACATACTGACTAATTCCTGAAAACTGATAGGAGATAAGATCCAATGGCACTATGTTTATTTTGGGGTTTTAAAAGGCCAAAAAAAAAAAAAGGCAGTAAATAAATGGCAGTGGAGAAAACGATGCTTTGGAAAGGTGATTTCAAATAGGAAATGCTGGTGAGGGTGTGGAGGTGATCAGATCACCGTGATTTGCCTCTGGAAAAGCATCTCAGCTTCCACCAAGGGAAAATGTATGGTTTTGTCACTAAAACAGGTGCCATGCACATACACAGCACCTATCGCTTCTCACACAGTTCGGTTTTGCAGAGGGTGCTCTTTGCTCACCCTGCTGAAGTAGGAAGCCACCTCTGCCCAGGGAGGTAGTCCTGCTAGAGAGGTGCTTAGGAAATGTGCCCAGCTGTGCATGGCTCCACGTTGAGGAGGAGCAGTTCCCTATTGAGAAATCAAGGTCACTCCCTGCTACTCCCGTCTTGGGACCCATGCAGGAGAAATGCCAATGCCTTTTCTCACAGCCTCCAGTTGCATCTGCCCCATGCACTCAAGCCATCCCCACTGCAGTCCTCTGGCCTCTTATACCACCTCTGCACAGCTTATACTGATAGTGGGGGTTGCCTCAACCCAGGTGCAAGACATTCCACTTGACTTTGTTGAACCTCAGGAGGTTTTTCTGACCCCACTGCTTGGGGCAGTTCAGGGCATTCTGTATGGCATCCCGTCCCCTGAGCATGTTGACTGCACCACACAGCTTTGGGTTTCAAGACCGCAAAAATAAATCATCAACTTATATTTGTGAAGCCATTTTCAGCTGATAAAAATGAGCCACACATTTTCGAATGGAATGTATGAAGTCATAAATAGATATTCAACTCAAAAATCAGATCACGTCTCTTTAGTGGACTTTCATGATCCCTGTCTGAGCATAGAAAAATACTCATTGCTTCAAGATTATCCTTATCCTTATTCTTCATGTCATCACTTTTTGGCGGCTCACACATTTTGAACAATTACTGTCAAGGATGAAGTACAGGAAAAGTAAAATTTCATCAAAAATCTCTGATGAACACCTTGAAAACTCACTAAGCTTTGCAGCCACACACATCAGACTAGACTGGTGCACCACTTTCACAAATACAAAGTCAGGTGTCCCACTAGTTCTTAAGTTTTTGTTTTTCTTTTTTTATTGTTTTAAGGAAAAAATATTTAAAATTAAAATGTTTTGTTACTTATATCTTAACAATATTGTATGTTGTGCAAGGGCTGCTCTGAAAGCAGTGCCTCCTGTTTTATTATGCTGGCTCACAACATCAGAGGCAGGTGTTGGTGGTTAGTCAGCAGAGGCTGAACCTTTCCACCAATGTTCCATTACGTGTTGCTACCATGTGACAGATGGCAGCAGAGGAGCACTCTGACAGAATGGTGGTTGGCGTAGCAGTGCGTATGTGCATCATTGAATTCCTCCATGCAGAAAAGATTGCACTCATCGACATTCACCAGCACTTGCTGCATGTTTCTGAAAACCAAACAGCAGATGTAAGCACAGCGAGGCAGTAGGTGGTGCATTCCAGCTGCGGTGATAGGAGGTACAGATGTTTATGTGCACAGCATACAGGCTCTTGTTCATTGCGGGTGAAAATGCACGGATAATGGTGGTGACTGCGTTGAAAAACACTGTTTTGTACCTGAGATTTGCTCTATCACTGTTACTGCACTCTTTGCAGCAGCTGTAATTTCCCTGGAAATAAATAGAAGGCATTGCTTTTGGAGCGATGTATGTATACGTGGCCCAAGACAATTTCTATCCCCTGAATGCAGCGCAGGCAAGCCAAGAGGTTGGGCACCCATACAGTAGTACAACAGTCCTACTGGTATTTTCAAAATATGTAGTTCATTTCCAAATATAAAAAGCATGTCTTTAAAATCTGATAGTAAATGTGTAAGGCATCCATGGTTTGTTCTTTTATGACTCACGGAAGTTGTTCTTATTAAATCTCTGTACACTTCTTTCAAACCAACAGTACCAACTCAGTCAGTAAGTAATGCTCTCAACCCCAGGGTTTCAATTTTTGAGTGTTCCTTTGTGGAGTAGGGCGTTGATCCCTTCCGATTTAGAATATTCTGTGATTATTTGATTCTAAACAGCAACGTTACCACAAAGTTGTTCTTTTTAACTTGCATTAGTTTCTGGTTTGTGGAAACTTCTTCAAGCTACCTAATACTTATGACATGATGAATCAATTCATGTCTGCTAGTGTTCTGGTTTCAGCTGAACAGAGCTGATTTTCTTCCTAGTGTCTGGTACAATACTGTTTTGGCTTTAGGAGAAAAACCATGTTGGTAACACACCAGTATGTTGCTGTTAAAACAGTGCTGCACAGAGCCAAGGATGTTTTACAGTGCCTCATACTGTCCTGCCAGCAGGAGGCTATTGCAGAGGCACAAAGAGCTGGGAGGGGACAGAACCAGAACCACTGACCTAAACTGGCCAGAGGGACATTCTATGAAACAGAGTGAAAAACAAAACAAACAAAACAAACAGTAGAACTGAGCTGAGAGGGCTGGAAGGACAGCTGCTGTGTGGAGACTGGCTGCACACTCTACTTTCATTTACACAACAGGTTGTTACCTGGGACGGATGGATGCATTTAAAGAAAAAAAATCAAAGAGTAAGTGGAAAGCTAAGCAAGAAAGTTCAATAAGAAATACTAAATACTTTTTACTGTGATTACATGACTGGCAAAAATCAATACTAATTTATTATTAAAAGAGCATTACAGCAAAAAAGCACTAGTTTTTCAACATCTTTACCACATACACCTACTGCAGTTTATGGCCTTTTTTCACATACAAAAGAAACAAGTCTTCTCCCTATCTGCACTTCTGCAAAGCTTAATGAATTCACCAGCATAAATTAAGCCTAACTCAAAATTCTAGAATTTTTTTTGTGTTTGATACTAGACCATAAGAGCTATTCTTTTAACAAAGGTGAGCTGGGATTCTTAGCAGGGCTTGAGAGTTTAACTGTCCAGTAGGTTGGAAGAGGAAAAAGGGACTACTACACTGTGTGTCATTCAGTCCTTCTTGTCATAAAAAGCTTGCAGAGTTAAGCACAAGACTTTTAATCTTGTTTGTAGTCCAATGTCAACTGTTTTCATGCTTCTCTGTCACAGTTTCTATGAATACTTCTTTGATGATCTCCTTATCCAAGTTTCTACCTGCAAAGAGAAAAAAGATTAGTTAATTGTATTTTATTAGAGCGCATTAAAAAAATCCATTCCTGTAACAAGAAGCCTGTAAGACTTCTCACCAGAGAAGATACTTACTCTGTCAATGAGTGAAAATAGCACTTTATCAAAACTAAGCTGCAGGTAACAATATTAATTTTATGTTCTACAGGCAAAAACAGATTTCAAGAAATATGCAACCTCAGCGCTGTAAGATTTTCAGAAACAAACCTGACTTTGTACGCTTTAATGACTTTATATTCTTCACCGTTATTGATTGTGTGATCAAATACTCAAAGCATTCCCATGAACATATAATTCTTTATTTTTTGAATAATCCTCAATATGCTTACATAATTTCTGAATACCTTTTATTTTATTTAACTACAAAGGACAGCAAGCACAGCTGCTCTCAGCTGCTTTAAGGCGGCGCAGGGGGATTTTCATGGATAGAGCTTGGAATGAAGGTTACAGAGAACATCATAATTGCTGTTACTCCAGCTAGTACACGCTGGCTGCTTTTCACTGGACAGGTTTCACTGGACTGCTGCTGAAAGAAAAAGCTCCTTAAAGTTACAGAAAAAGACAAAGTTACTCATACCAATTAAAACGAGTCTATTTGTTCTTTTTTCATCTTCCTTCCATGTTACTGCAGTCTCTTCCACATCATAGAGCTCATGGACACCTTGGACTATCACTTGATGAGATTTGCCTTGAATAGATACGAGTCCCTTATCAGAAAAATAACTGTTAGAGTATATAAACAAACCTTCAAAAACAAAATACTTGTGGGGGAAAAAAACAACTTTAAAAGTGGACAGAACAGGGAAAACCTCTGACAAATATGCAGCAGTTGATCAAAGTAACAATGCAACAGAATAATCTCTTGTAACATCTGTTCTCATATACAATAATTATACTTTGCCATGCTCTCAGTTTCTCATTTGGACAGTTACCTAGAATGTTTGTGCAAATTAAAATGTCATCTCCTACCATGCCACTTTAATTATATGTATGATGTATGTTTCTATGAAAGCCTTATCACCTATCAAAGATGATGTAAAATGAGCAAAAATGTTGAGTCTATTCCCACTGAGTTCTCATGCTTAACATTTACACTGTCTTGAAACAGAATCTCTGAATAGTAGAGAAAGAACAAATATTTGTGTGAAATGACTAGCAATGAAATTACAATGGAATACTTTCAAAACTAAGTCCATTAACTCACATTCCAAAAGTTGCATTAAGAGTTTTCATCACTTGAAAACTTTCTAAAATATTCTAGTCGCACACATCCTGTCAAACACCTCTTATACTTCCTTAAAGAAATAAAAAAAAAAAACAGTTAAAAGTATTTCATGACAAAAAGTCTGTATTTGACATAGTAGTAGGAATTCCGCAGCCACTGCCAAAAAATATTGTAGTTGCTGGTAAAATATGAATATAAAAACAACAAACTTTGGAATCCATTCAACAATTACCTGGGACTAATTTGCATTGGTGTATTTGTCTGCAACAAATGCTGTTCAGCACACACTGAATTATTTGCCTCAGAAATTTTGATTAGTAAGTTTGATTCCAAAGCTCAGTACAACAGAAGCATACTTCTAATTAGCAGTACAGCTAATTAGTACAGCAGAGAGCTTAAAGTACATCAGCATTGTTGGTTTTTTGTTGTTGTTGCTCTACTTGTTAAGAGGGGGAAGATGAGAATCTTTGTATTTTGCTGCTGAAAGATCAAGAAATACAACCTTTGTACCAGTGAAGTAGAAATAATTATGTTGCTCCCTATGACACACACATTCTCAAGAAACTAATCAGAGTACATTTCATTGTATTTCTTAGACCTTATCAACTTTTACAATTGAGTTTTTTATCATTTACTTAGCTTTCTGGTTTAAGGAAAATGAAAGTATATCCTCAAGCATCACCTACATTCACCTCAAAACCATGCAATGAATTGCACATGGAGATGAATACACTTATGTTTGAATCACGTTTTTAAAACTGCAGTCTGATGTAGACCATAACTAGCATTATGCTGCTTTCTTACACTGAATTAAACTTCTGTTTATTATGCCAATAACTGTAATCATGGACAGAAATCTGTAACTACATCCCTAGATAAGGAGCCATTGAAATGGACAGGACCTTTCAGAGCAAAGGAGGTAAAAATAGCATCACATCCTTTCATTTATGTCCTGATCATTAATTCTGTCCCATTCATATTTGGGACTACAAGTCTCCCTTTCACTACACAGCAAGTAGTACCACTGTTTGCTTCTCTGTCAGCTATCTTGAGTTGTCTTGTTCCCAGCAGACATTTAAGTGTCTCTAAATAGATCAATGACAAACTGGTGTTCTCTCTTTTGTCTGCTCTTTGCTCTGTATGTAACTGACAATACACTGCAGTTCCTTCCAGTTTAAAAGAGGGAAAGCACAAAATAAATAAGCCAGTAGTTTCAGGCAAACCTTCAGTCTTATGACATCCATGGTACGTCCAGTCTTATCTTTCACATTCTTTTCCCACAGAAGATTCTATGAAGAGGAAAAACATTTTCAGAAACAGAACAGCATGGAATGATTTTCTACAAAAAGGCATAATAATTTTGCAGTTGACTATGTTGTGTTAGTATTTACCTGTATAAAGAGATTGAGGTTTTCTTCCTTAATATTTCCTAGGACTTCAAATGTTACTGTCATTATACCCTGTAAATGGAAAGACGCACTTATAATTACTTAACTGAATAAATATTTTCATATTTTCATATATTTTAAAAAGTGTTCTTTACAGCTTGCCCTCATTAAAAAAAAAAGTTATCTATTAGTCCACTTTAAAATACAAACAAGAAATTTTAAAAAATCTCCATTTCTGTTCTGTCCACTTTATTACACTGTTTGTTTGGTTCTGTTTTATCAGACAAAAAATAATCAATATACTTCCAACCTATCAGTGCTTTCCTTCTATGAAAAGTTTGGGGTTTTTGTTTTTGTTTTGTTTTTTTGTTTGTTTGTTTGTTGCTGTTGTTTTACAAATAAGCTATGTAAGAATAGATTTCAGAAATGAAGATGTATTAAGTTTTATTCCAGAAAACCACTAGCAACAGCTCCAAATCAACAATTCTCAAAACAAAAGGTGGTAATAAATGTGTAGTTTAAAATCTATGGTTTCTTAAAAGAAAATAAAAGAAGTAATGCATATGAACTTATTTTTGTCAATACAGCATCTCAGTGGCACAAAATTACACAAAGAAAATGACTGTTTCTAGTAATCTTAAAGATTACTACTTCCAGAAGATTGCCAGTATAATTAAAAGCACAAGCAAAAAGTGGCAGATCTATGTTTATCCAACACTCAAGTATCACAGAATCACAGAATCACAGAATGGCCAGGGTTGGAAGGGACCTCAAGGATCATGAATCTCCAACCCCCTGCCAATGCAGGGCCACCAACCTCCACATTCAGTGCTAGACCTGGCTGCCCAGAGCCCCATCCAATCTGGCCTTGAACACCTCCAGGGACGGGGCATCCACAGCCTCTCTGGGCAGCCTGTTCCAGCACCTCACCACTCTCTTTGTAAAGAACTTCCCCCTGACATCCAACCTAAATCTTCCCTCCTTCAGCTTAAAACCATTTCCCCTTATCCTGCTGTTATCTACCCTTTCAAAGAGTTTTAATGTGTTACATTAACCTTAGCCACATTTTGTTCTTCTCAAAATACATCCCTCAAAAATTTTTTATAAAATGACTTACGATTTGACTTATCACTCAGTGAGCCTCTCAGCAACCTATCCAACAAGATGATGAGAAGACAAGAGCTAAAAAACACAGGAAACCCACAAGGGCCTTGTGGCTCTGTAACACCTGAGAGAGCTCCAGCACTCTGCTTCAGGAGCAGCCCACAGGCTTCTTGAGCTTAGGACTACTGAGCTGACTTCTTTGAATCTAGCAGTAATTACAATAGTAATTCCTGTTCCTATAGGATTTTTGAATGAAAACATATCAGAACTAGATAGATTTTTTTTTTTTTACATCTGCTTTGTAAAATAATTACTTTCAACTATTCCATCATAGCCCACATTCACCACTGGCCTACAATTTAGTCCTTCTTCTAGAACAATAACAATCAGAATACTGGCAAAGCACATCTCAGTGTATTTTGTTCCAAAAAAAATGACTTGTTGGAATGAGGCACAACAAGGCACAACTATGTTATTATATTAATAATATAATAAAATTTCATATGTTTTGCAAAAAATAAAGTAATACAAGTTTCAAACCCATACTTACACAGTTCCAGTAAACTTCTATTACAAAGTAGAAAAGAAGCATCTATCTTTTGAACAAACTTGTGCAGACACATAAGCAAGGACTACTGAAATTCTGCTATATGCAGGTCAGGGTGCTATGTTACAGACACTGTTAGATAGCAACATCTTTTACAAGGATTTAATTAAACCTGTATTCCACTAATCATCTTTCACACCTGGTGTTAATGTAAGGAGATTAAAGTAACACCAAGTCTTTTTACTGCCAGTGATAGAATTATGAATTGATGTGCTAACTGCCATACATACTCACCAAAACAACCTAGCACTAATATCTTAAGTAGCTTCAAAAGAAGAGATATGCTTCATGCATAAAGCAGCATTGCTTCTGCTGACCTTCCACATGAAGTGGATAAACACACTTTATCATCCATCACGTGTTTCTTTTTCTCAAAACTCAGTATCAGCAAGTTTTTACTGACTGGCATTAACAGTAGTTGGAACACAATGACTTGTCATTGTTTAGAACTGAAATGCCTGCAATGATGTGGGGCATCTGGAAGGCACCTTGGTTCTGGTATAGAGAATCAATCATTACATGTCCTGGTGTGAGCAGTGCATGTGCTACACATGTGTGGATCTACGTAGACAATGTACAAAGTGTTGGGAAAAGTAGAGACCTCTCAATGTCCTGGAGGAACACTAAGATGGCTGGGAAGGCACAGGACACTGACAGCTTCAAACTCACATACCCTTGGCCAGTCTTCTAGGGCACTATCCAAGAAAATTAGCTCAGTGGTTTCAAAATGAATATAGCTACCATTTGTACAACACTTCTACGTTTGCTGCCTTGCTGTAGAGATATGCAGCATTTATCATACGCTTCAAATGGAGACCAAGAGATTGGAAACTCTCAAAATGCAGTTCCAGCAACCTAGCCAACAGTGCCTTAAAACACAGAAGCACAGAACTGGCCTCAGGGAAATGTATGTGACAAGCCATCTGATTTACTATGGAACAGCAAGATTAACATCTATGAGTCCTATCAGGAAGCCCACATTAAGGTGTTGCAGAAATTGTAGCACTGCTTCTCAGGGTGCAGCCACTCAGAAAGGAAAGTGGTGTAGGACAACTGCAGCTGCTGCCCCACTAGTCACTCCCACTAGAATGCTCAAGGGAACTTGAAAACTCTGCCCTGAGCAAAAGAAGAGACTTCTGGAACTGACTGAGCCAGCTCTAGGGCCTCCAACATAAGCAAGATACAGACTTCTTGTACCAAGTCCAGAGGAGAGCCGCAAGAATAATCACAATCAGATAGCTAGAGCATCTCTCCTATGAAGACAGGTTGAAAAGGTTGCCAAGGTTGTTCAGCCTGGAGAAGACTCTGAAGATACCATGTAGAAGCATTCCAGTATTTAAAAGGACAAGAAAACTGGAGAAGGATTCTTTTTTAGGGAATGTAGTGATAAGACAACAGAGGTGGGTTTAAAACTAAAATAAGGGAGATTCAGCTTTAGATGTTAGGAAGAAATTATTCACTATGAGGGTGGTGAGGCACTGGAACAGGCTGCCCAGAGAAACTGTGGATGATCCATCCCTGGAGGCATTCAAGACTGATCTAGTGAGCTGCAACACTGCTCATGGCAGGGCAGTTGGAATTGGAGGGTCTTTAAGGCCTTTTCCAACCTAAACCACTCTGACTCTGCGACTGATGAAGCGGTACACATGCAAAACGCACATGCAAAACCGTCTTCAAGACTGGGAGTAAGTGGCAACTTGACTACAGTAGCTTAGACAATCTCTTACCTTTACAGGCAAACGACAAGAGTCACTGAAAAGGTTTTACTACTGAAGCCCTTGCTCAAAAGCCCTGACAGCTGGACACTGTCGTTCTTGGTCCGCTAGTATTAAAACCCGATAACCTGGCAGGATATGCCCCTGATCCTGGAGTAACTTCCATCATACTTAGGCAAGTATGTTGGAAGTATGTCTGAGATCAGTCTCACGGCAAAGCATGACAAAACTGCAATAACAGAAGGGACAGGAAGAGATGAAATATCTTCCTGTTCCCACCCTCCAAACTGGAACTTAAGAGATGAACATCTGTTCATCTGTATCTACAAACCAGGGGATAAAAGTTCTGGAGAAAAATTTCAGCTCAGTAAATACAGTAACAAGATGTGAAGCAAGGTCTGGAAAGTCTAAATTATCCAGTACATCATTTTACCCCCCAAATAAGGAAATGCCCATGCTATTTAAAATGAACTTTGCTCACCGCATATTTGAGCATTGGACAATGCTGCTATAGCTGTTGGATTCAGATAAACCAGATATCTAACAGACACATTATTCTTTGTTTGTCTTATTTGTTAATAAAAAAAAAAAGAGGGGAGGGGAAGGACCTTACTAGTAAAACCTGTGCATCACAGACAAGATAGAGGCTTAAAAGCAGCATGGTGTTGAAACTAGATGATCATTGCGGTCCTTTTCAACTCAGGACATTCTATGATTCTGATCTAGCACAGAACTGCTTATACTTTGTAGGAGTGACAGACCAGGTCCTCTCCCCTTAAATAAGTATTAAAAATTAGAAGGGCAAAACAGACAAAATACAGTATTTGCTCTCTATATAAAACAAAACCATGAAGGCAAAAGTGCATTTTTTTTTTTTTTTTACAACTGCAATGTGCAAGGATCGTTTTATTGCACAGAGGGAGAGAGAAGATTCTACCCTAACATAAATACACACTGGGTTACATATCTGAAAAAACAAAGCATTTTAGACTTTGACATACTAATAGCAGTATCAACCGAAGTATTTCTAATTTTCTAGCACATAAGCACATATAGGGTTGATATCAAGTTTATAGGAAAATCTAGTTCACTGTTACAAGTTGATCTGTTGATTTTCTGTGTAAAAACGATGGGAAGCACTCACAGAATGAGAATCTGTGGCTGCCTAACATCTTAGTTAACGTCACGTCATGAACAACAACTCCCTGATATCTACAAACATTGACACCATTTGGACCTACAGGATAAATATCAGCTGTAAGTACAGGATTCAATTCTGGAAATATTGAAAAGAACAGTATTATCTGTTGGTTCTAGTAGTGTTCTCCATGTACATGAACAATGTAACTGTTTCCAATAGTGGAACTCCTAATCATATTTGAAAGTAGAACTTAGTATATACATTTAAAATCTATCTACATCAAAGTACATGGCTGTGGGCATTTAGTGTAATATTCCAGAGATCTTAAACATATTATTCCCTAAGTGAAACCTTCTGAAAAAGTAAGATGATTAGTATGCCATGGTTGCAATTATCCTGAACTATCTTCTTACAACAAGACAGAAGCGGTGCTTTTTGTAATTACCTTATCTAGATGTGCATGTGTTGTCTTCATATTCTCAATTTTTTTCTGCAAGCTGAAAATAAGTAAACGTGGCATTTGCAGTGTCATTATTTCAAACAAGACTTACACAAACTCTTCAGTACTGCAGACCAAAACTAAAGTATCATTATCAAAATAGGTTTCAACTGTTAATTCAGCTTTAATCTCAGGATAGTTATGTTTAATTACATTTGTTTGATTTTTCAAATGATCTGTGTTAGAAAGTTTGCCATTGCTTAGCTGCTGGAATTCCACTATAATTACCACTGTAATCATCTAATTTGACTATAATAATGTACAAAACAATTACAGATTTCCTTTTGAGATTAGAGAAAAATTCTAACTTATGTGTGTGATAGAGCAAGGAGTGACCTATCAGATGATCGTTTCTGGTAGGATTAAAGCTGTCCTTGGGCTAAAGAGACAACAAAGCATCTCTAATTATAACAGACTAACTTTAACTAAGTTAAAGGAAAGACTTAGAGATTCTTTTTCACAAGAAGGCTAATAGTTTGGTCCTCCAACAAACTTTTAACAATCATAGAGTAAGTCACCATGGACTTTTATAGAAGACGGTGAAATAGGTAATAGTTTGAATTTAAAATACTGCTGTGAAACAAAATTGTATTAAAACCTTATTAAGATGTATAAACATATTCTGATCAGAGTATTTGGAATACTAGACAGTATTCACTTACAGAAATACATTCAGTCTAATTTTCAAATTGACTCATACATATTGATCCAATATTACGGAGCCAGCATGAAACATGTACAGAAGTGCTGAAGTCCAAACGGAGGAAGAAAATACAACCTCAAAAAGTCAGATTCTACTTCACATGAAGAAAGAACTATAGTATTGGCACTGGGGTGTCAGCCACAGCAAGAGGACAACAATCTTGAAAATATGAAAGCAGAGATAGGAAACATGAAAATTTTAACTGGTAAGAGGGAGCTTAAAAAGGGTCAATTCAGCTAAGTCTTGAAAGTGAAAGCATGGAATTTAATGTTTTGTTCCTCACTAATTTCTATTTCCATTCGTTAGAAAATAAAGTTCATAAAAAATGATCAAAAAACAATTTAGACTGTGCTCTCTAATACACCAGCACACATTTTATACTTTTACATCCTTATAAAGCTAAAAAATAACTTCTGATATCTGTGGGATTTTTACTACTGTCAGTAATACAGAATCAATTCTAAAAATAAAATGAAGCACTAAATTATTACTCAAGCCATGCACTAATCTGAAACACAGATGAATATTCCTTGGTTATATTTTGCTGTTGTTCTTAAATACAGTTAGATTATTGTACTGAATGGCAGTATCTTTGGTATTTAAAATATTTATACTGCAAGTATTGATACTCCTCTGTAGAAACAAAAGGTAAATTCCAACACTGCTGCAAGAAGGAAAAAATAAATAACTATAATGTGTCCATTTGTTGAACATAATTTTTTGAAATTATATTAGGAAGTAAAAAAAAGTACAAAGCCACTGCTTGTGATAGCGAAATCTGCAGTGTAACATCAAGTGAAATACTATATGCCACTTTCTACTTAAGTCACTCCCACAGCTAATTCCCACTGCACACTGCGCAGTGTTTGCTAATTTAAAGCTGGGCCTCTTAGTCATAAAAGAACTTGAGGACTTAATGGATCCAGGAACACACTGAAGATCATTTCCAGAAGCTTAGGCTGCTGTTTAACTCAGAGATTTCTGTTAAAACTAAAGGTCTCTAATTCATCATGATGCAAAGTGAGAAAAAAACTAAATCCTCTAAGTTTTAAGAAAGCCAGGAAAAAGTGTCAAGATCTTATTTATTAGTATTAGTAATAAAGAACAACTTAACATCTCAACAAGGGAAATGGGGAAAAAATGCCGAACAATCACGGGCACTTTGGCTCTCATTTCATTTTACAAACTCTAAAATCTTTTGCTGCATGTATCTCAAGTAGAAAAACATCCGTTTCTGATTATTTCTTATTGAGAAATTTAAACAAGTGTCTGAACTAGAATTTGGAACAGAAATACAGATATAGAGTCTGCCTGCATGTAAGTGTAATCTACTTCATGCACATATTCATGCAACGAACACTACTTTTATTAGAAGTGAAATTATTGCCATACCTTATTCCAGATAGACTGTCAAAAGCATGCAGGTCCAGCACATTGGAAAGATCAACTCTGCATGGGTAGGGAGAGAAAGAAAGCTTTTTTTTAATGCTATTTTTTACTGCATGTAAAGAGTATGCATACTGAAGCTTCAATTACTCACTTACATATGTATAAATAATTGGTTTTTTTCTAGCCTTTTATTCCAGTGCTATCAAACACCAGAAGCTAGCCCTATTTTCAGATGTTGACAGTCAGTATTATCTACTATGGAATAAAGAACCTTTGAGTTGCACAGTAGTACAGAAGCATAAAAAGAGGATTTTAGAGAATATAGTCTAGAAAAAATAAAAATTTAAAAAAAAAAAAACATGAATCTATTTTCAGAAAAATTAAATCCTTTGTACGGGATGCCTGAATAATATCTAATTCTCTGATGGGAGCAATGATTCTGTACCTCTTTGAACACACACACACACACTAAAACATAATACAGGTAGCTACGCACATGCACAGCTAAAGATCATAATGTAGGCTTTGTAAAAATAACGTCTGTGGAACAGGATTTGGAACTACTAATACTGGCCAATCTAATACCTTGACCTTTGTGTCTCCAAAATTTTGACGAGTCCATTTATTGACCTAAAACAAAATAGAAAAAAGCAAAAGTGAGGTGCAAATGCAACTGTAATATATTGATTGAACAATTTAACTATGTAAAGCAACACAAGAAATATAACAACACCTCCCACACTGTTATTAAATGTTGAACTGTACAAGAGGCATCCAGAAAGTGTTTGTTTTTGTGACTATTTATACCTGAACAAAGGTCAAAATTCACAACTTCTGACAACAAAATATTACTACTGAATATAGTGTTTTTCCTCACAAGAATCCTCCTCATACAAGCTGCATGGTTAAGAATTCTTTGAGACTGAACCACAGATAAAGTTGCAAAGTATTTCTCAATATTCTGTTTTGTCTGTCAGAGTACTGAGAAAGATGGGACATGCCACTGAATACTGGTTTGATTCAGACCACTGATTCTTTTACATCCAAAACAATTATTTAGTGTATCTTCCATACCCCTTTATATTTGCTAATAAACATGTAGTACCAGCAGACATTTCCCCCTCTAGTTCATTCAGAAAAATTGCAACGGCTGTCCAGTAGTGTAAGAACGTATAAGATATGGACACTTAAGACAAGGTCTATCCATAAGGCCTTTTTAAGGCCTAATTTAGCCAAGGAAATGGTGTGGAGTTACCCCAGTAGGGGGTCAGGTTCGGTGTTAGGAAAAAGTTCTTCATCAGAGGGTGGTGGGCACAGAACAGACTGCCCAGGGCTGTGGTCACGGCCCCAAGCAACATTTGGCTAATGCTCTCAGACACAGAGTTATAATTTCGGATGATCCTGAGTAGAGCCAGGGATTGGACTCAATGGTCCTTGAAGGTTCCTTCCAACGTAAGAGTATTCTGTGATGCTATTCTATAATTCCATGCTTCTTAGCCAGTAATGTAAAATCTTACTTAGGCAAGCTGTTAAGACTGTGGAAGCACATAAATGCACTGGAAATGTCTCCAGAAAGGGGAGACTCTTTTTCACTGCTGACTACGCAATGTGTTGGAGTAATCATGAGATCTAATTTCTAATAACACTTGAGCATGTACAATGTTACAGTTATACCAGAAGTTTCATACCTGACAGAGGTTCTGACTTTATTCAATTCTTCCCCCGAAACCAAATCTGTTTTATTGATGATTATAAGATCAGCTAATGCAACCTGCCTATACATTTGGAAAAAGAAAAAAGGACAGCTGGAACAAATAGTTTTTTGCAAGGCAGAAACAGTATGTCTCTCATAGCACTGTAAAATTACTAACAATACATATACAATACAGAAAGACAAACATTAACCAAATCATTAACCAAACTAAAACATCATGGAATGATTGCAGCACTTCTTGAGATTATTCCTTGCTGCTTGTTTTGGTTGCTTGCTTGCTTCTCCTTTTCCATTCTCTCCCACTCCACTTAAAAAAGAGGTCAGCTACTCCAAATTCTCATACAATTTATTAACTCCAGAAACCTCCAATTCTCTTGCATGCATTCTTCACGAGGACTTCATCACTACAATTATCTTTAATCACTGTGGCTCCGCTTTAAATATATATACACACACACACACACACATTTCTATATCTCCAGTGCAACTTACATTATCTGACAGAGCCTAGCTTGTAAACCTTCCTTGCCCGTACCAGGTGTTTCCCAACCCTCCCCCCTCCCGAATATTTATTTTAATGTAAAATTCCACTTATCTTAAATATGTATGAGAGTTGCTCTAAAAGTAATGCCTTGTTTGACAGTACAAGTTGAACCTCCCCACCAACATTACATTGAATGTTATTGCTGTCCAACAGATGGCAGCAAAGCAGCAGTCTGATGTTTCACTTGGAAGTGTATATGAAACACAGATGTAGAACTGAATTTCCCCTTGTGGAAAAAAATGGCACCCTGTGACATTCATCGACACTTTGACATTTACGGAGGCCAAACAGTGGATGTGAGCACAGTGAAGCAGTGCCTTGTGTGTTTAAGTAGACAACAGTGGCAACAGAAACTAACATGAAAGACAAGCTATGTTCCAGATGGCCATGCAAATGTTTACAAGTACAGCATGCAGGGCCTTTTTCATTGATAGCAAAAACGCACAGCTAATGGTGAGGCGACCATACTGAGAATTGATTTTGTAGCTGAAAGTTGAGCTTTAGTTCTATCAAACACCATTATTTGTACTCTATCTGTTGTAGTTTCCATAGAAATAAAGAGGAGGAAAATAAAGATTATTTCCTACTTATTAGAAAATTCGTATCTTAGCAGAAAGATCAAATGAAGTACTGAAGAATTTTTGTTTTCTACTTTTGTTTAAAAGCAAGGGTGGGGAAAACCTTATAAAAGAAAAAGAATCAATTTTGAATGATCTTCCACACAGCGCAGTCACTGACTACAATTAAAAAATAAAAATTAATAAAATGAGGTTTTTATATCCATACCGTGACGCTTCGTTGACAAGGCCTTCTGGCTTCTCCTCTGTCAAGTGCTAGATAATAATTAAAACAAGTGGATTAAGCATGTTCAAATAATGTTCAAGTCATTTTACACAAGGTATAACTTTCTTGAAAGTATTAAAGGAAAATTGTATCTTTGTGATTTTTTTTTTCCATTAGGATGAAAAAGTTTATACATTCACCATTACAGAGGCTTAACATTTCTTTAATGGAAACTATTTTTTTCAGTACATCATTTGCATAGAATGCCGAAGAGTTGGAAAGCTGTGTTATAGTGTTTAATTCATCATGAATCTCAAAACTAAAGTCACCATGATATACAGTAACCACAGAAAAACATATCTGAATAAAAATATATTTTTTTTCTAATGACTTATGTCTATTGTTAAAGATGCATTAGGCTTGCAGTACAAGATTTCGTAATTATGTAAGAATATTACTTCTCTCTGAAAGATTTACAAAACTACATATCTACAGTAAAAAACCCATAATCTTGTTCCAAGTTTCTATGAACAAACTGACTCTCCTCAGTGTTTGCTGTTTATTCAAGCAGAAACTGGGCAGAAGAGACAGCACCAACAAAAAGACCATCACATCATTATGCTGCAGGAGTTCGGTATCTTACCACCTGCAGCCTTGTCCTATATTTGTGTACCCAAGCTAACATCCCCCCAGAGAATATGTGAAAGAGAGAAAAAACACCCAATTCTCAGTCAGCAGCACTAACCATAGTAAGTTAAATCTCTGTTCTACCAGGAATTCAACATTCATCAGTACTAAAGAGCAGAGGCACTACTACAAGGCATTTTCTGCTCAGTCCTGATGCTGAGGCAGCAATCCTTTAGACAAAAGCATCACAGACATCTGGAAAATGTAAAACTTTGAATTGACATCTTAATATCAGAAGTGCACCTCGTATGGGAAGATCACACAGTCCTGTGCATTACTTCACCAGCTCTAAATGTATGAGGAGTATTACTTTCAATTTATTGTTTTTAATGTGGATTTATTAAGACACAGGAAAACAAAACGAACATAGTATTAATTTTCATGGGAAATGCATCAATTAAATAAAAGTAGAAAATGATTGTTTAAGTGGAACTATCAGGTTCTAAAACAAAACTATATTGTGTACAACCAATGTTGCCTTTAAAAAAAAAAATTAAAAACCAAATCAAGACTACCTCCTGATTGTGCACAGCCTAAAAAGAAGGTAACAAAAGATGGCTGGAAGAGAAGCCTCTGACTTTTTATTTCTAAGCTTCTATCAAATTAAGTGTGCTCAGACTTCTTGACCGTAAAAGGACAAAGTCAGTAGTGCATGTGTCAAAGTAGAACCCCATCATTTTAACTTGTCCAACCGTTTGTCCTTTACTTAGAAAAAATAAAGAGTATTTTATAAACGTGTATTGTTTACAGAATTATCTGAATCACAAGCAGCTTTTGAGATCAAACTTTGTAACACAGCAAATGTTATCTGCCTGGCATATAATTCAGAAAGTCTGAAGTTTCTAATACTTTAAGTCAGTTTTGCATATTGACCAATTAAATAACCTAATAGTTTTCATTGAGCTTGTGAAGATAATAATGAATAGAAAAGTTCAATGTTTCAAAACATTTTTGTGTGTTTTCTGGCATATTATTTGCAAGTTTAAACATGAAAAGTTTGATTTTTTCTAAACAACAGTTAAGTACTGCCCTACATGACATCTCTATTTGATTCAAGCCAATAAGTAAGCATTGCATATGGAGAAAGTTGAACAGAACAGTACTTTTGAAAGTAATAAAACATCTAAGTTACCATGAGGGCACTAAACTGAAAAGTGAGGTGGTTTAAAACATTGCAGTTTCTTGTGATATTAACCACAGGGATATTTTATGATCACTCTTCTTCTGAATTCTACAAAAGCAATATCTAGTCAAAGTAACTACTGCTTAGGTTACAACATCTCCTGATCTCCTTCTATGATCTAGTGACCCGCCTGGTGGATGAGGGAAAGGCTGTTGATGTAGTCTACCTAGACTTCAGCAAGGCCTTTGACACTGTCTCCCACAGTATTCTCCTGCAGAAGCTGGCAGCCCGAGGCTTGGACAGGTACACTCTTGGCTGGGTAAGGAACTGGCTGGAGGGTCGAGCCCAGAGAGTGGTGGTCAATGGAGCTAAATCCAGCTGGCGACCGGTCACGAGTGGTGTTCCCCAGGGGTCGGTGCTGGGGCCTGTCCTTTTCAATATTTTTATTGATGACCTGGATGAGGGCATTGAGTGCACCCTCAGTAAGTTTGCAGATGACACCAAGTTGGCTGGAAGTGTCGATCTGCCTGGGGGTAGCGAGGCCCTACAGAGAGATCTGGACAGGCTGGAGAGCTGGGCTGAAGCCAATGGGATGAGGTTTAATAAGACCAAATGCCGGGTCCTACACTTTGGCCACAGCAACCCCAAGCAACGCTACAGGCTTGGGGTGGAATGGCTTGAAGACTGTGTAGAGGAAATGGACCTGGGGGTGTTGGTTGACGCTCGGCTAAACATGAGCCAGCAGTGTGCCCGGGTGGCCAAGAAGGCCAATGGCATTCTGGCTTGTATCAGAAGCAGTGTGACCAGCAGGAGTAGGGAAGTAATTGTTCCCCTGTACTCAGCTCTGGTGAGGCCGCACCTTGAGTATTGTGTCCAGTTCTGGGCCCCTCACTGCAAGAAAGACATTGAGGCCCTGGAGCGTGTTCAAAGAAGGGCAACAAAGCTGGTGAGGGGTCTGGAGCACAGGCCTTATGAGGAGCGGCTGAGGGAGCTGGGATTGTTCAGTCTGGAGAAGAGGAGGCTCAGGGGAGACCTTATTGCTCTCTATAACTACCTGAAGGGAGGTTGTAACGAGCTGGGGGTCGGCCTCTTCTCTCGTGTAACTGGTGATAGGACTAGAGGGAATGGTTTCAAGCTTCGCCAGGGAAGATTCAGGCTGGATATTAGGAAATACTACTTCTCTGAAAGGGTGGTCAGGCACTGGAATGGGCTGCCCAGGGAGGTGGTGGAGTCACCGACCCTGGAGGTGTTCAAAGAACGTTTGGAGATTCTGTTGTTGTGTTGAGGGATATGGTTTAATGAGAACCATTGGTGACAGGTGGATGGTTGGACTGGATGATCTTATAGGTCTTTTCCAACCTTAGTGATTCTGTGATTCTGTGAACATTGTAAAGAATTGTTTTTATGGACAACTATAAATGAAAAAGTTAAATTACTTGGATTTAATCACAATTTCTGCACTTACCTATCCTCACTGTTCTGTAGATCTGTTCTTTCAGTACACTTCACTGGTAAGCTAACAGATTACTCTATTACCTGCTGTTTTAATCTACTTCCAGGTAACTAAATCATCCGTTCATCTGATATGGTATCTAGTAGTCCAACTCTCTAACCTCTCCTCCCCATAGCTGCCCTTACACTAGCATCATTTCCCAATTTGCAGCCCTAAGTCACTAGTTACCACCCTGGTGTCAGAGGTCTGTTCTTATTCCTCACACCACTAGTAATACGGATCAAGCATTCAGTCTTGTAGACAAAATTCTCCCACTCTTTTTATAGCAAAAGTCTATTTGGAATACAAATAAGATTCTTGAGTGAAATGACAGAACCTAGAAGCAACCTATTGTAGGGAACCCGCTTTAGCAGGAGTGTTGGACTTGATGATCCCCAGTTGTCCATTCCAACCCCCACAATTCTGAGATTCCGTGAATCAAATATCAAGCAACCTGACGACTTTTTGCAGACATGCTGCTGCATTGATAAGAAGCTGAAAATTACATGTGTATCAGTTCTTCTTTGTTCCCATTCAAAATGCAGCACCAGTAACTGAAATGCATCTTTATGCATTGTAAGAATTAAAACAATTGTAAAAAAAAAGAAAAACAAAATGAACATCACTGCAACAGCTGTTCTGGGTAGAGTCCATCTAAAACATATAAGAAACCCAATACCTTACCTGCAATCCATGCTTTGCATCAACAACAGATACAATGCCTAAAGGAGAACGTTAAAATAGATTTAGCTACTTTAAGCATACTTCAACAACTTTTTAGCTTTCCATACAGTGAGTAAAATGACATTATCATCACATTTGAAACTGCTTATAATATTTTCAAAATTTCCAGTATATTTCAACATAACACTTGTCACCTGAGTAGTCTGCTTTATTAACACATACCTGTAGCTAAAAAAAAAGTGCATCAAACCAGGCTAGAAAAATTCTTACCACACAGATGCCTCTCTGCCTCCTTCCAAGCAAAAATAAGTGGGCAGACATACATTCCCACAAGCAATCAAAGCAAACTAAGGGGACTGATCAAGCTATATAGTTATTCCGATTTTAGGTGACCAGCATTCTATAATTGTCTAGCAGAAACTGATGAAGCTGTTTGTAATGTAACTGAATGCTTCCCCAGCTAGAAGGGCATTTCACAGCCTAACCAAAAACATAGTAGGGTATTTTTAAGCAAAGAAAAATTATGATTTTTTCTACATTGGAAAAAAAAAAAAAGAAATCAACACTCAACATGCTCTTTAATTAATGGAAGTTACAGTAAAATTAAAATTTTAATGGAACAGATAAAGTGCTAGAACAAACAAGTAGAAAAGACAAAGAAAAAAACAGACAGCAGGGGAGTCTGAATACTGATAAGAGTTCAGAAGAAATAAAAATGATCAACAAAACAATGAATAAAAATAATAAAACCTAAATAACATTTGGTAATACCCAACTAATGAGGACTAATGAGGTTTTTTTTCCCTTAATCCACAGTCAAGATATCTCCTTAACTAATCTGTCAGCAAAACATACACAATTTTTGCTTGTTTTAGTCAACTGATAAAGCTTTTCCAGTACAGAAAGCATCAAAACAAGTAACTAGATCTCTGGCAAGAAATTTGAGGATATGAAAACCAAGATTATGTCTTTCAAACAATTTCTGAAAGGTTACATTAAATTGTAATGTACAATTTACACTGCACTACACACAGATACACAATACGAACATGTTGCAAAACAAACTTGCACTGCTTACCATCAAGATATATGTCGCTTCCCAGCTCAGAATCAACCCAGAACACGGAGGCCACAGCTCCTAGGAAGTACAGTAAGTTTAGCTGCAAAACTGATACTAGTATTCTGTTTTTAAAACTCCTCTCTTACAAATTCAGAGAGCAGCGTCAAGTACTTGACCATACATTTTATCCAGCAGCTGCCAAAGCATTACACTTACGTAATATGTAAAACGAGACTAGAAAAGCTTTAAAAATCTCACAATTCCAGATGAATGTAAGTCTTCTGAATTAACTTCACTCAGTAGTATCTATAGAGTGTCATTACTGTACTCATTGCAGGACTCCTTCATACAAAACACTGAAAGAAAAATGGGGTTGAGAACAGGAACATGGCTGAGGGAGGCTATTCTCCTTTATCCAGCACTTTTAAGACTGCATGTGGATAGTACTTCCAGCATCAGGATAGCTATGCAAGAATGATGTAACTAAACTGTGCTGAACTGTGCAAGTTCAGCACAGAATCACTAAGACAATAGGGATTGCAGGCCCTGAAAGAGGTGGGCAACAGAGGTTGCTCTGCCTACACAGAAAAGTTTCCATGGGAGCTAACAGCAGCCATCTTGAACATCAAAGATAAGACACTCAGGAGACTAAGTGAAGTTTTTCATAGCGTTACATGGCAGAAAGATTAGAGATAACAACATTAAGCTGAGGGGTTCAGATCACAGGTATCACAAAAATGCTTTCTCAGCATGAAAAGACAAGCACACGATCAGCTGACTAGAAATGCAGTCTTCCCAGTTCTCAGAGGATGGGATACCTGACTGAATATCCTGAGAGATCTGGCCTTATCATTTAGCTTATCTGCTTTTAGAAGTTGGACTGGACCCCTCAAAATCCTTTGTACATAGGATTTGTACGTAACAGAGGCCATATCAATGTCCTTTCTTTTAAATAAAATCACTGTGACAACTATTCAGGTTTGAGCTGGAAAGTGTTAGTCTACCAAATAGGAAACAGCTTAAATGTCAGTAAGAATTTCCTTCACTTTCAAACAATAACATGCTTTTAATTGATCTGGTTCAGAGAAAACTGTTGAGGTTGCTATCACTTTTTAATAACAAAAATCACTGACCAGCACATAAGGAATTATTGTTCTGTACCTATCAAAACAATGCATTAGTCTGTTTGGCAGCACATTTTTAGACTTCACAAAGGCTATGACAAATAACATATACTTTGGAAAGAGCAACGTGGAACAGAAATAAAACTTACTGAAAGCTGCTAGTTTTAACATGTCCTTCTCCAAGACTTATCAGATACTTTTTCAACACAGATTTATTTTAACTGGATTTCTGTTAAGCGTTAAATTTAAAAGCTAAAAGTTTAATTACAACAACCACAATTTTGTCTGTGCACCCATTCCTTTGACCAGTTTTACTCTATACAGCAACCTACACAGGTGGTTGAAAACTTACCACTTCACAATACATCTTGAATGGTGAAGTGACTGCTGTGCAAATAAACACTTGATAAAAACAGGTGAATTATAATGGTTACGAAAAAACATACACAATGTAAACTACCTGGATCTGCCAAACCAGTTGTTTCTAACAAAATATAGTCAAATTTTCCTCTCTTTTGCATGAGGTTCTCAATAGCCTTCACACCATTGTCCCTGCAAAAAGAAACAATTAAACCTGAGAATAGAAAAAACAAGTAAAACATGCTTACACATGTTTTATATGAACAGACTTATCCATGTGCTGATGCAGAACCCAATGACAATATCATCAAAGCAAAAGGTCTGAGTCAGGATCTACACACACTACACTTAAAATTCAGTCACCAAGCTGCTGTTCCAGTATTAAGCAAACAGAGGCAAACAACAGCCATCAGTTTTATTTTGGTCTGAAAAGCATTTGTGCCCTCCCCAAGGCTATAACAACAGCAGTTTAAATAAATATTAATCTTCAAACACTGAAATCACAGCAAAGCAAGGTTATGCTAATGTGTAACTTTTTGGTTTGGGAGGGATCAGGATGTGTTATTTACTTAAATCTCAGCTGCTTAAGTAAAAAGGTATCATATGTAAAATGATATATGTATATAAAAAAAGCAGTAACAACTGTGTTCTTTATCTACCAGTACACAACACAGTGCAATAAGACCTTCTGTTTTTGTCTTACTGTCCCATTGTAAGGTATACAACTACTTCTTTCAAATTTTCAGTGCCAACAGATCACCAGCTTTCTTAGAAATTTAACACAAACAATCCAACAACAACAAAAAACAAAAAACATGAATACAATGCTGTTTTAACATAACCACCTGTTTACAATTAGGAATGTTGTTTCCTTACAGAGGCTCTCTGTCTCCCTTCTGAGCTACAAAATACTCAAATATTAACCAACAGAGTAAGAAGTATAGCTTAAGTATTTCACTTGAGTCCTACATCCAGCATTCTTGAATATTTAGCACTCAGTATAAGAGCATGTAGTAGTAACAGAAGGCAGAGCTCCTTACCCTGTAATACCCAACTACTGCATGGAAAAACATTTTTCTGAAAGATGTTAAGTCCAAATCCAGTAACACATCAGAGGGAAACAAGTGTCTATTTCGCAAATTCCAATTAATTTCCTCTAAAAAATAAGTCACTATCAACACTGGCATCAGCTTTATGAATTTGTCCTTTATCTTCTCTCCTTTCCTCAACTCCCCCAAAACCCATTATGGAGAACTTGCACATTAATCCTTCCTTACTTTACTGAACAGCACAAACAGCCATTCCTTAGCTCCAGCCATTCTTCATAGAGTTCTCCTCCCTGACTAATTGCCAAGGATTTCTCCAGTGCACTCCCTGAAAAGAGAACAAATATAATTTGAATCTAACAGTTGTGAAAGGATACCTGCAAAGGAGACATGAAAGGCGTATGTTTTGTTCTGGGATTATAAAGTGGTTCTACAAAGGTGAAAACCCAACTGACAAGCAAGATGTAACAATTCTGTTAGAATGAAGAAGTCAGCTTCTATCCCTATATCACATACAGGCCCTGCTTCTGTAGCTTAAGGCTCCGTGACCAGAAGTGATGTGCATATGAAAAAAACCAAAACCATATACAAACAACACATATCATCATCATAGTGCAAACCGTATGGTGCAGACAGGAAATGACAGCTCTGGCAGCCAAAAGTCCCACAAGCAAGGAAGCAAAAAAGTCAAACATAGAGACCACGCAAGTACCTCCTCATTTTCTTGATCTAAGATAATTTGTGTTCTTTAACAGGCAAAGAAGACATTATCCACCGACATTTCATTTTAGTTTTCATCTGCTTCAGAATGAGCAGGCCAAGCAGACGTACCATACTTGTAGCAGTGCAACAGCCTCATTTGCTTGACTTGAATTTATGTACAGAACCGTGTAACACATAATACCACAGAGTTCAGCCAAAAGTCTTCCTGCTTTTCTCAAGGCTGAGGTATGACATTAATTCCAGCAACAAACTGAAAACATCAATGTTCTCGATTTCCAGAAGCTTTACACGTCTTTTGCAGCTCAAGATAAATATCAAAAATGCTCCTACAGGTTTACAGACCTTCTCCAAACTCATTCAGTATCACTGCGATTCTCTTACTGTGCTGCTCAGTCAGAATGTAATTCAGAAGCGTTGTTTTCCCAGCACCTGAAACACAGGCAGCGCTGCCATTAAACTGCTACAAAACGGCTGAATTTTCAGATTAGAAGTACACACCATGCAAAAGAACGAGAACTAATACTACGAAATATATACATTTGTGTATGGTCCGTACATATATTTGAAGGAGAGTTCACAGAACTATTGGCACGTTAAATCCCACTTTGGAAAACAAAAATAAAATACCGACCAAAAAAAGCCCACCCACAGCAGACCGTCCCGCTCGCTAACTGCTCAGCTGTAAGTCCCTCAGCGGGCAGTCTTTTCCGAGCAATTCACTTTCATTAACAGAACGAGCCCGGATTCTCCGTTTCGCCATCGCCACTCGCGGCACGCAGCCATCAGCCGCGCCATCGCCGAGCACACAGCAAGCTCCCGCACCGGAAGCCGCCCGCTCCTCACCTAGGTAGCCCGTGATGATGGTCACGGGGATCTTCCTGCCGGAGCCAGGCTCGCTGTCGTGCACGACGCCGAGGTCTATCGGCACCAGCTCGGGGCAGTCTTCATCCTCCATAAGGGACCGGGGACAGACGGCGCGCAGACGGCGCGTCACGCGCCTGCGTCCCGCTGCGGGCATGCGCGGCAGCGCACTCCTCCACGCCTTGTGCGCCTCCGCGCATGCGCGTCGAACTCAGGGCCGTGGCTTCCGCGCTGCCGCGCATGCGCAACAGCGGAGCCGCGGCCGGGGTTGCGCTCGTCTGGGTGGGTGCGGGTGGGTGCTGCGCGGGATGTCTGCCAGCCGGCCGCTAACGGAGCGCTTCGCCTCGCTCGGGGGAGTCCGGGAGCTGGCGGTAGCGTCTTTGTGATGCTGCTAGCTCCTCGGCTGCTTCGGGAAAAAGAGTGCCGGGTCTGCTCCTGACGGCACGCGCTGCCGGCGGGGGCTGCGGCGTGAGGGCTGCCTTGGGAGGCAGAAGGCAGTGCTGCACAGCTTTTGTGAGGGGCTTTATTTCACGTCTGACTTTTCCGTGGAAAGTCTCACGTGGAGTAGCTGTGCGTCGTCATCAAATAACATTAAGCTAAAATCTGAGCGTAAGCTTATTCTACTTCCATTCGGTATTCTGAGGCAGTGTACACGTATGTGATACTTACGGGTGCTTTAGCTGTTGGAAGCTCCACAACTTTTTATAGACCGCGGGTTTAGTAAATAGGTAAAACAGCCTCCTCCGTCACTTAGTGCCAGAAGATTTAAATATAATGATGCTGGGGGAAGGTGAGGCACAAAAGTGATTTGCCTGATATTAAAACCCCGGTGTGGTGCTCCGGTCTGTATGTGAAGTAGCACTGCTCTGAGCACAGAAGCATGTTTCTCTTAACCTCGTCCGTCTCTTTGTACAAGAGCAAATGCACTTAGTATTCATCTTTGAATCTTCTAATATTTGTATAGGTTAAAACACTTGTCAGAATGATGTTTTTGATGAAGAAGCATAGCTGACAGAAATCAGTTGTGGAGTTTCTCTTGCCTTACCCATGGAAGGCACTGAATCCCATCCATTCGCTATTGGGGCAGGTGTGCAGTTTGTAGAGTCGGGACCAATACATGGTGTGATGCATCTTTCTGCATTTTACTCTCACTTGACATACTATGTTTTAAAGGAAAAACTCAATCTTTTTCAAAACTGTAGTTGGAACTCTTAAAGTAAATTCCAAAGTATGTTTCTTCTCGCCTGAATCTGCTCTTTTTCTCAGCTGTATTATAAAGGGACTGATTAAGAAAAATATTTGCCATGAGAAAGCTGTGGAAAGGAAGAATAGTCAGAGAGGTTGGGAACTGACACAGTAGCATGACAGAGCATATAAAAGGCTGTAAATCGCCTTTCAAAAATCAAGCTAGTAGCAATACTGACATTTCATTTACATGTCAGTGAGACATCTGGCTCTGGGGAAAAAAAGAGGTGATGAGGCATGTGCTGGCTCTTCGGGCAGTTCTGCTTTTCATTAGTTCACATGACACAGCTCATTATGTTTCTTTTGAACAAAATCACACAAAGTAAATAATGTGGATTTAGAGTTTCCTTTTGGTTTCTTCAAAGTTTATATTTAAACACTAGAATTTTGCTTATTAGCTGTCCTTGAATTTCTGTTGAACTGTGTCATAAAGTCTACTTTATGAAGCTAAATGCAAAACCTTATAAAGGTTTTGTTGTGGTGGCAGCTAAAATGAACGTAGTAAACCAAAAACATGTTGGTTTTTGGTTGTTGGAGTGTTGGAGTGTTTTATTCTAAGACACTTGTAGACCAAATAAACACTATCAGAAAGCAGTATAATGTTGATAGATTCCAGGAAGTCATATTTAACTGTGAGTTTAAATGGTTTTGGCTGCAACTGAAATAAGGTAGTGCCTTCGCAAGTACTGACGATCTCAGCAAAAGCAGAGCAGTTTGTTTCAGACTGGTTTAGACAGTGGTAAAAACTGTTTGTTCAGGCTGTTACTCTTTGAGGAGAATTAGGGAACAGGACTGTAAGATCCATGAGAATGAGGAAGAGTACGCACTGAGGAGTGTTGTGAAAGATTGCGAGTTATTGATATGTGATACAGTAGCAATGAGAGCCTGATGTGATTGAAACAACAGGGAAAGAAGATCATTGGCATTTCTTTATTGCATAGAATATAACTTTCTGTAGAAGGAGATTTTTCTCAAGGTATTGATAGTCTGTATAGTACAGTGTAGTTCAGTGTTCCAGAGGAGTGAGTCCCAGATGAAATCTGATGCCAGGCCTGTGGATGGGCATCAATCCGCAAAACCACAAAGAAGTAGAAATTAAAATCAATTTTGTGATCAGTTCAGTAGCTGCTGAACAGTCCCATGCATATCTCAAAATATATAGTGGTGAGCAGGGGCATAACTTCAGTGTGATTTACATACTCCCCTGGATACACTTACTTCTTTCTTACCTGTGGTCAGTGTTTCGGTATTTCTGTTCGACTCTCTCTTATTTTCTTCCCTGTATTTAGGTTGACATCTTCTCGTGACAACTGGTACGTATGTACTGCTGGATGTTTCTATCACATCCAGTGTGGACACACAGAAAATAAACAGATAAACAGGATTTGAAAGCCTTATGGGAATACATCTATGCTTGAGAATACTGACCCAGATCTTGCAAATACTGTGATAGATTTCTGACATAAAACATGGATAGTCTGTGTCACCAGCATGTGCTTACAGAAGCCTGACCTGACCCAGGTATGATCCTGTCGCCTTTAGCTGCTGCTTTTCAGCGAGGTTCTGTACTGAGGTACAGTTCTGCCCACATGGTGCTGCAAAGAGGGCTTTGGTTTTTGAATATAAGCTGCCTTAAAAAAATGAAACTGTTGGATTTTTTGGTGTGTGTGAAGAATACATCATTCACATACTGTGCATGAAAACAAAAGTTTTAAAAACACCAGCATTCCTTTAGTCAGTACCTCTACTTCTTAACATTCCCGTTTTTTATGCCTTGTGCACAGTATGCTGTTAGGCTGTAACGTGTTTTAATGAAACTGAGAACATTTGAATAAAAGTACAGATTATAGCCCAAATTTAAATATTGACATACACAACCTAGCAAGTTGCCTAATTTCATATAAGTGGATCATGGTTAAAAAGGAAAAAATTACCTATCAGTGTTGCTTCCATTGAGGTTTTGTTGTGAATGTAAGCAAAGAAAATTGTCTCTTTTGAGAAACTTTGTACTGAGAATTTGGTCAGGAATATTTTTATTTCTCTGGATTATTTGGCCAGATGGATGGAAAAAGAAGCCATGCTTTCACACAGCTTTTTGCTTTCTTTCTAGAATCAGCTGTTTCATGAGGAAGAAAAAACAAACAAACAAACAAAAAAAAATGCAGGATGGTCTAAGTTCCCTCTGTCTTGTTTCACCAACATAGAAATGAAACTTCAATTTTTATTTATTTATTTTTTTTAAGGTTCAGAATTTCTTTACCAATCTATTGCAGACATCAGTAGAAGGCAAGTTCACATATTTTCTGCATTTTATCCTGCTAAACATTATTGGATGCAATTGAGATTTATGTCATTGTGAGCAGTACACATGACTACATCGCAGCTTCCCTTAGCAGGAAAGCATCTAGTTGCACTTCCTTCATTAGCCAGCGGTGCTGCAGGAGGTGTTATATTAGCAAACATTATCAGGCATTGTCTTCTGCTGGCACATACTGAGGTAATAAGTTTTCCTGTTGGTGCAAACTTTGATATACTCATAAGCTAATCGGCTAACAGTTGCTCATTACTGATGTATACTGCTGGTGTTTTTTGTTGAGAATGCAGACTTACAGAGGATACTGAGAAAACAGGGCATCAAAGGTATATGCTCTGCAGATAGCAGGGCATGCTTAGAGGTTCAGCAGGGCTTCACCATTCCTGACTATCCTGGGCCACAAAGTTATGTTTAATGGTAGGCATGGCACTGTAATACTCTGTCATGCAATAGCATGCTTTGCTGGGATACGATTGTCAATAGACAATTGACTGCTAGAACAAGTTTTAGGCAAAAAGATACTTGGAAATGTGCACAGTTACAGAAAAAAAAAGCCCCCAGAAGATGGTGTATAGACATGTTGATTGTTGTCTGTTCTAGCATTTCGCAGACCCCTGTTTGCCAACTCTCAAAATGTTACACAGCAGTAGCAGTCCTGCCTGGCAGCACATACCCAAGCCACCCTTCCATTCTATGAGGCTGAGCCTGAAGCTCCTCACCCTGCCCAGCCACACCAACCAACCAGCAGCACTGCCCCACCTTCAGGTCAGGCTGCAGCAATAAAAAGAAAACACAGAGAGAACATTTGAAAATGCAGTGGGATCAGAGGAATTAATGCCTTTATGTCTTTTTGGAGGGCTGAAATGTGCATGTGGGAGAAAGCGATCATTAGGATGACAGTTTGGGATGCCTGTGGAAGGTGGGGAATAGGAAATAGGGAATGAAAGCATGGTTTCTACGCACTGTATGCAAGACCCCCAAGAGCTGATACCAAGCAAGCCAGGTCTGGGAAATTGTGATGTGTTCCAAGATAAATTATTTATTTTGATTGTGTGTTTTTGTTTAATTGATTCATTGTTTGCATTTGTTTGTTTGTTTGTTTGCTGCTTTCACTGGCACTTGGTTTGATGACCCTTTTTTTCATCTCTTGATTGGAAAGATTGGAAAATTATATACAATAAGTTTATTAGTTCACAGAATCATGGAATGGCTTGTGTTGGAAGGGACCTCAAAGATCATCTAATTACAATCCCCAGCCATCGGCAGTGTTGCCCTTCTCCAGATGTAGATGCCCAAGGGTCCATCCAACCTGGCCTTGAGCACCACCACGGACTGGACATCCACAGCTTCTCTGAACAATCTGTTCATGTGATTTATCACTCTGACCCTTGTCATAACTAACCTAAATCTCCCCTTTAAGTTTAAAAACATTTCTCCTTGTCCTGTCTTTATCTGCATGTGTAAAAAGTCAGTCTCCCTCTTGTTTAAAATCTCCGTTTTAAGTACCAGAAGGCTGCATTGCGATCTCCCCGCCTCCTTATTTTCTCCAGACTGAACTAGCCCACCTTCCTTATCCTGTCTTCGTAGGAGAGGTGCTCCATCCCTCTGATCATCTTTGTGGTTCTCCTCTGCACCCATTTGAAAAGTTCCACATTTTTTCTGTGCTGGGGGTCCCCGACCTGGATGCATTACTCTGGATGGGGACTCATGAGGGCAGAGCAGAAGCAGACATTCCATCCCTGTCCCTGCTGGCCACCCTCTTCTGGTAGAACCCAGGATACTGTTGGCCTTCTGGGCTGCAGGTGCACACTGCTGACTCATATTCAGCTGTTCATTCCACCGGAACCCCCAAGAACTTCTCTGCAAGGGTGTTCTCAGTGAATTCTTCTCCCAGTCAGTATAGGTACCTGAGATTGTCCCACGCATGATTAGCCTTATTGAATCTCAGTTCAGTACATGTGGACCCACCTTTCAAGCTTGTTCAGGTCTCTCTGGATGGCATCCCTTCCTTCTGTTATATTAATTGCACCACGCAGCCCAAGTCATTTATAAAGATGTTGAGGACCACTGGTCCCAGTGCAGACCCCTGGAGAAGCCCTTAGTTCCAAGAATTCAAACAACAGTAGTTGTTACTAAGCTGAAGCAGTAGTATTGACAAGATTGGATCTGATGATTTAAAAAAAAAAGAAGTCTATCTCATATGATAGTAACTCAATGAGTTAAAAACATGTAAACTTTCTCGATGGAATTTCCTTCTTTCCCCTCCCCCCCCCCAAAAAAAAGCAATAGCATGCTAAAATAATAGATAAAAAAGAATGGGACTTTGTGACTTTTGCTGCTCAAAATGCTGAAGTAGGCTGCTGGTAATTCAGTTCATCACAAAAACTTTTGATAATCTAAGTATTTGGTCTACAGCTGCTGATAGCAGTCCTGGAAACCTAGTTTTATGTGTCTCCTCAGGTGTTCTTTTTTCTGCATTAGACAAAACATTTTTGAATTATCTTTTTGTCTTTCTTTATCAAAAATGTGGGAAACTGCAAAATAAATAGTTGCATAATTCATAAATAAGTGTATTTGTGAGACTGATATGTTTATTGAGGCTACCTCATTTTCTGTTGCCAAATTTAGCAGGTACCACATGAGCTGTTACGATGAAGCATCAAAACTGAGGTAGTGATTTCTTCCTGAGCAGTTAGCAGTTCTGGAGATACAGCTAGAAACAGAAACATCTTCATGTTCTCAAAAAAACAAATGCAACACCCCAAACCCAATTAACCACAGGCCTCAGTAAAGAAAGAATGGGAAAGTCCAATCCCTTCCATTTTGGTCTACAGTGAACTGAAAGACAGATGTGAAACATACCTGTTTAATGCCCAGACTGTTGTCTTACTGTCTAGAGCCAGACAAGGCATGAAATGGTTAAAGGAGCTACCTGCTTATTTTTCATTCCTTTCCTCCTCCTTCATTTGTGAGCTGCTAGAAACAGAGGCATGGTTAGAAAATGTGTAGTTTCATGGAAGCTTTTGAAATTAAACAATTATAAATATGATCATGTTTTTCAGAAGCAATATTTTGAGAAACAGGAAACCTGGTTTCTGTGGAGGAGAAACTCTTCTAATGACAGGTTATCTATAATGCTACCAGAAAGTAATTGCATATGATAGCAATGACCTTGCACTAGTGAAAAACTGCACAGTGAAATTTTTCTTCCGCTGTTCCTTCTTTTACACAGGAGATAGAATGATGCTGTCCTGAGAGAGACCTTCTCAACCTGTGTGAAGAGTACATAAGAAATGTCTCTTGCCTGTCCTGCAGTGGGTCTGGACAGCAAAGAAAAACAACAAACTGGTGTTTATTTTCTGTCATCCTAAGGAGAGAATGGTTTATATTACTTTCTAAACTAAAATTCTAAAAAGCAAACAGGAGGAATGAACGTTGGCCTTCCGTACATCAATTTCACGTAGGATCAAAGAAAGTCTTCAGGAGAGGCCACAGTGCTGAATTAAGTGTTTCAGTTGATTTCAGATGTGTAGCTTTCAGCAGTGCTGAGGCCCCTGACTCCAGCTACCGTAGGTAAGAAATGCATACCAAGTGCTCTAGGAAACATCAAACATTGTGTGTTTTGTTTCAACTGTGTGTGCCAATTTGCATCAAATTAGGCTTTCAAAAATGAATGCATCCATTAAAATGGCAAGGGTTTATTAAAAAATGTTTCACTGTTCTTGTTTTTCCACAGCCAGATTGCCCTGGCCTGTCCAAGAGCAGACTGCACATTTTTCTTTGCGTGTCAGTAATACATCTACTAAAGCTGCAGCTGGGCTGTGCACTGGGAAGAATTCTGAAGGTGGGGATCAAGTTCCAGCAGACACATGGAAGTGCAAAGAAGTAAGGCAGTACAAAGCACTATCTTGCCACGTCCAGTATTTCTGGTGCCCAAGTTTTCTTGAGACCAACGCATACGCCAGATCATAGCTATGAGTGATTTATAAACAAGTGATAACTAAGTTCAAATTAACAGTAAGTGTTTTTAGCTTTATCTTGGTGACGTAAATAAAGGATGGGTGTGGTAGGTAAGTTCTGTCCAAAAAGGTTGCTAATTTATTCTTCCCACTGCAATCCTTTTCCAGTTAGTACCAGCCTAGTAATAATGCATTTCAGTATTTTCTTTCTCAGTTTTCAGACTTGTCTCTGAGATCTCATTCTTCTGTAGATCCTTTTATGTTTTTTCTTACAAAGTTATCTGTATTTGTTCATATTCTCAATTTTTAACATTTACTTCTGTTAAATCTTTCAGTTCTTCTGTGTTTCTCTGCTTCTGCAAGGACATGTAGCCAGTGCTCTTTGAAGACCATGTGGGTTGACGTTCATATTTACATACATTTGTACAAATAGTGCTCTAAGAGTCAGTGAATCCTGAAGAATAAAAGATAATTGTCACTGATAAAATTTCAGACCTTCACTGTATGATAATCTAACATTCCTTGCCATGTGTCACTCTGTTCTCTAGATAACCTCCTCAGCACACTGGGAATGGACAGGCAAGCAGCGCTGCCTTCCAACAGGTGGTTGTACCAAGGCAGGTATTTCATGAAAATAGGACAGCCTAGAACTGCCTCTGCTATCTCAGAATCCATCTGTAGGCCCTTTTTTTGGTTTCTGTTTTCCCTTTCAATTAATCCTGGGTTCTGCTTATTTTGCAAAAGCAGCGAGGGCTTTTTTGCACCAAGGCTGAGAGGAACACACCAGGAGGAAACATCACTTTGCAACACAACCACAAGATACTTACTTTAAAACCCTTTAAAAGCTGAGCTGCAAGTGAAGTTGAAGCATACAGTAGCGCAGCCTGCATTGTGCCAAACTTGACTGGTATGTGGTGTTGGTATGTGTGGGTTTTCCTTCTGCAATCAATTACTTTAATGGTAAGAAGTCATACTCGTGGTGCATGTCTGTATTGGCAAAACTGTTTCAGATAAAGAACTGGCATCTATTTACATCATAAGTCGTGGCGTCGCAGGCTGCAAGCCTACAAATTCACGCTGCACATGAGGCAGTCGGTCCTTGCAGGAGGGGCTACACCTGCTGCAGGCAGCACGCACGTGCCCACTAACCAGGTACCAACTCTAACGCACTCCTAACGCACCTCGCTACGACTGCCTGCCCAAACCTTACACCCACGTGCCGGGCGATGGAGAAGCGATCTCGGTTACTCCCACGACCGTGAAGGGCAGATGAGTGTGTGGGTGCGTGACACCAACACCGCGGTACCCAGACGGGCTCGGTCCGGGGATGCGCGATGGGATCTGTAGCCGCCTTCCTCCGCAGGTGCCTCCCCTCCTTGGTGCGCTCGCCCAGATCCGCGCTTCCCCTCGGAATCCTCCAAAGGGTCCGGGATCAGGCAGGGGGTGCCGGGCGCGGAGCGGGGCGCGGCGGGTCGGAGCCGGCGGCGCGGGCGGCTGAGCCCTCCCACCTCGCTCGATTTCGGCGAGGAAGGTGAAACGCGGAAGTTGCCAGCCGAAGCTGTCAGACGGCCTCCGGCTTTGCAGCCTGCAGCATGCAGCACCGATAAAAGCACCGAGGCGGGCACCCTGCCGTGCGTGCAGTCGACTCCTGCGCCCTCCGCATGGCGACGTTACCCGCTGCTGACCGGAGGGCGTTCGCCCTGAAAATCAACAGGTGAGAGGCGTCCGCCGTGCTGCGCGGGGCAGCTGCTCGGTGGGGCCGCCGGGAGGGCGGCACGGCGCAGCGGGGCGCGGCTCCTCCGCGGAGGTACGGCGGCGCGGAGCGGTGCGCCGCCGGCGCAGTCCGTGTCCGCGGCGGAGCTGTGATGGTGCTGGGGCTCCTGCGCACAAAGCGGCACGAGGGTCCGAGGGACGGATTGCCGCGCTTGGGAAAGAGGGGCTTACGTGGGGTATCGGCACGGCAGAGGCATCCTTCGCTTTGCTTTTTTCACTTTTACCTTTTCATCTACGGAAAGAGAAAAAATAACCGCTTTGATGTAAAAGAAGTTTGTTCCCCTGTGCCCCTCGCAATGAAATGAGCGTTCAGTGACTGGCCGTCGCAGTGTCGCTCCTGGCCGTGAACTCGCGCGTCCCAGGGAAGTGCTGACCCTCAGCTGCTCCCTGCTCTGCGGTGGCTGCAAGAAACCAAGACAGTTATTTCCATACCGATGTGCCGAAGGGAAACACGAGGCTGCTTTTCCATAGTCTTGTCATCAGCAGCTAAAACCGTGTTTCCAGAGAGGTTGGTGTGTGAGGTGACTGAGTTTGCAGACACGTAAGAAAGCAAATAGCAAAATGGTAATACAAACTGAGGAAGAGGCCAACCTCAGAGAGAAAAATATGCACAGAAACTCCACCTCCCAGCAATCTGTTGGGAGACATGGGGTTTTCAACTGCAGAGGATAAAATTAGCTCCACTACCGTACGCCTTTCCCATGGCAGAGCGCACATCAGCATACCTTAACATTTCCCCTGAGAATTCATTTTAAATGAATGTTCACAAGAGTGAGATATCATACTGAGAGGCCATGAGATGAGCAGTTTGCTGCTGGGTCCCCCTGTGGTTCCCCGTAAATTGAGGCCTTGTTTGAATAAAGTGCATAACTGGCTGATATTCAGAGAGTTTGGGTTATTTTTTATCTTCCTATTTTTAGGGTCAGCTTTCTGGCAGCTTCTCCCATTTGTGGTGATGGTTGCTGTTCGTCTGTACAACTGAAGCCTTACAAACTAGTGCAACAGTGCCAATTAATCTGGCACTTTACTGTTAAGAACTGTTTTGAAATTGGACCATTACAGTTTTATTTTTATTTCTTCTGATCGGATAGTGGAGCATTCCATATTTTTTGTAGTAAACCAAACATTTGGGTATTACATTTTTCATGTTCTGGATGTGGTTGTGGCTGAACAACCTGCATATTTATTTTGCAAGTAAGAATATTCTCTTTTATATTTTGGGAGGGATGATACATATTTGCTAGCAGAGCATCATCCCTTTTTCTTCAGAAGGACCATGGTTGTTTCTGCACAATCCATGCACAGTTTGTTCTACGACCAGTAGAGTAATATACTTTTTTTTTTTTTTTAATTAAATATTAGGTAATATTAGGTCAATGTCTTAATTTATTTAACTGTACACAAAAGGCTGCTCTGCAGCTATGAATTTTTCTTCCTCTTTCTTCAGTTCCTGAACTTACTTCTTCAAAATAGAGCTCTTAATGAAAGTTGGTCATTACTGACAAAGCATCATTTACAGGAGTTGTTACACTGAGCAATTACTCTGCATTACACTCTCCACTATAAATACACATTCAATCTGTACTCAATTTCACTCATTTCTCTTGCTGGTGAATTGACTGTATGCTGCTTTTAACGAGGACCAGTTGAGTTTTAGGCTTTGTACTGGTTCTTCACTGCCTCTGTGCTCCTCACATAAGGTGAGCGTGGCATGTTCATAAAAGCGTGACAAACTGTGCTAACCATTGTTCAGTACAAGATTAAGCAGTAAAAAATTAAGGAGCAGTGACATAATCTAGAGTGTTGTATTAGTGCTCAGGCGTCATGATTTAAAGTTAGTGAGTTCTTGATGATGTGCACTGGGGCTGCAAATGCTTCAGGAAGGAGCTATGACAAGCATCGTATTTGATTAAAGCAAGGGCAAACTTTAAAATCAGGTCTTAAAATATGATCAGATTTGTGAGCTGTGTGTGCAGCCTGCCCACATAACCACGTCTTTCTGTCACTTTATTTGCCCTTCCACCCATGTTTGCTGCCCCAACCTGTTGCTTCCTGCCTTTTTTAATCCTGCAGGGACTTGCACATATGTTCTTAATGCATGTATGTGTGAGTTGTTCCTGCTGTTTTAATGGGATAACTTTTACATATAATGATGTTCATCTTCTATGCAGAAATTAAGGAGCAAGCATTTAAATCAGTGTCCCTGATTCTAGGCAGCATGCTGACAAGTGACCTGTGTATTACCTGGAGTAAGTGGCTAAATACTGAGCAGGACTTCAGAAAGCATCCAGAGCATTAACATTTATTTCTATTACGTGTGAAAATAAATTCCTGTACAACTTTATTTGAAATCAAGCCTAAGACTTCACTAAGCTATACTGTCTTTCCAAATGGATTCCTGTGCAGGACAAAGGAAGGGGAAGAAAACTCTCCTTAGCATGCAGCGTTAGGAGGCTTTTATGATGCTCTCAGAATAGGTGTCCATTGTGCTGAGGAACCACCAGGGGACGTGGGGAAATTCATCCTGGTCTCTGTGGAAGAAGAAGCCATTTCCAACCTCCTCTTATAACAGATCTATTTTCAGTGCAATTCCTTTATGGAGATGAGGCATATATCACTTGATTGAATTTAAATAAACTCTTATTAAATAGATATAATGAAATGCTAATTACTTGGAGTGGTTTTCCAAACTTCATTACATATGCCAAGATGCTTCTTGTTTGTTTTACTTTAAATGTATTAAACCAGCTGCAGAGAGAATCTCGGTCCTTTTCTATTTTGCATCTACAACAGGTTTATGTGGTATCTATAAAGACATGCTTTTTAAAAGATGTGGTAAATTCTCCATGTCAGTTCTTTGCATAAAGCAAGTCATGATAGAAATCTTAATAAAAATAACTGTCTGTTAGAGTGTTTGCTGTAACTACTGCCAGCTTTTAAATGCTAATTGGTATATTGAATCAAATATAACTACTGAGACACCATCTAAGTCTATGTACTGTCAAGACATTGGTAGTATTAAAAATCATTTTTGTTGAGCCAGTCTAATTCAGGAAGGAAGATCACAAGGTAAGAAGACACACTTGATGAAAGGGCTGAATCCTCTTTTAGTTAAATGAGTTGCACCCTGGGAATCTGAGTGGGTATAACTCAAGTTAATAAGACTTTTCAAACTTAAATGCAAAACAGTATGTTGAAACAATCAAATAGTAGTCTGTCTGGATTGGGCTAGATCTATACCATAGATACACGGTGCAGTATAGCTTTTAAGAGAGGCTAGAAAATTCGGATTGGTAATTGCTGTAGCAACAAATGGCTTTTTATATACAGTATATGTGAAATAGGTGTGTTTTTGTGTTTTGTGCAGAGAACATTAACTACTAATAGCAAATTAAGGGTAAAAAAAAATGGGATATCTAAAAGTTCTGTGATTTACACGTATCAACTTGTTAGTTTGTATTCAATGGCCAGTTTTCTTAGACTTCTTTAAAATTGTATGTGAAGCTGATTTTTTTGTATCCCTCAGAAAAAATTACTGTGACTTGCATGGGCAGAGAGCATAAAGAACAAGTTAGCATCTTATTGCTGCATGCAGTTTCATTTAAGAACCTTTTAATTTGGCCGTCAAAAATATTTGGGCAGTTGTCTTTCAGAGATATAATTATACCTTTCATTAGGTATTATATCCAGTTTTTCAGCTGAATTCAACCTATGTTCTCTTTTTTTTCCCAATTGCCAGAGTCAGTTTATCCTGTTTCCAGCTTACAAAGATTGTGCATATGTTGGTCAAAGTATCTTCTTAATTCTTTCTCAGAGTCGCAGAGCTGAGGGTGGCAGGGACCTCTGTGTCCATCTGGTCCAACCCCCACCTCAGGCAGGGACACCCAAAGCAGGGTGTCCAGGGCCATGTCCAGGACAATGTATATTTCCAAGGAGAGAAACTCCATGACCTCTCTGGAAAACCTATGTCAGTGCTCAGTCACCTTTTAAAGTAAAAAAACATTTCCAATGTTTACATGGGAACTCTGTTCCAGCACGTACCCTCTGCCTCATGTCCTGGGCACCAGTGAATAGAGCCTGGCTCTGAGCTCTCTGCACCGTCCCCTCAGGCATTTATGTACATTGGTAAGATCCCTGGAGCCTCTTTTTCTGTAAGCTGAACAGTCCCAGCTCTCTCAGTCTTTCCTCACAGAAGAGAGGCTCCAGTCCTTTCCTCGTCTTGGCAGCCCTTTGTTGGATGCTCTCCAGAGTGCCCACATCTCCCTTGCACAGGGGAGCACAGCACTTGACACAGTGAGAAGGAGCACTTCTCCTGACCTGATGGAGATACTTCGTCTAATGTGGCCCATCATACCACTAGTCTTCTTTGGTGCAAGGGCATATTGCTAACTCGTGTTCAGTTTGGTTTCCACTAGAATCCTCAGGCCCTCTTCCACAGAGCAGCTTTCCAGCTTGATTCCCCTCAGCCCGTCCTGGTGCCTGGAGCTGATCCTCCCCATATACAGGACGCTGAAGTTCTCCTTGTTAAACTTAGAGGGATTCCTGTTAGCCCACTTCTGCCACCCATCCTGGTCTCTTCAGGTGGATAGCAGCAAGACACAGAATCTATAGTATGCCAGAGCAAGCCACTCCTCCCAGTTTTGTGTCTTCTGCAAACTTGCTGAGGGTACATTCTGCCCATTGCATAGCTCACTAATGAGGACAGTACAGGATTGGATCCGGCACTGATCACTGGGGTACGCTGCTGTTAACTAGCCTCCAGCTAGCCTGCATTCTCTGGGTCTGGCTGTCCAGCCAGTTTTCGATCCAGCTCCCTATCTACTCATTCAACACATACTTCATTAGCATCAGACTTAAAGGATGTTTGAAAACCCTAATTCTTATGTGTTACTTCATTCCAAGGAAAGTTACCTTTCTCTTTCTGGCTTACTGCAAACTGGTTTGTCCTAGTTCTTTTCGTAGCATCACTGTACTGATGTCACCTGGATTTGTATTCATTACACGGAATAGACTGTATGTGCTTCTGAAGCAGATGTGAGGAAGAGAAAGATGCTTTTATGCTACTTTATAAAGGTCAGTTTCTACTACAGCATCTCCATTTTACCTCCTATCTTGCTACTGTCTGAGTTCAAGACAGTCGGAGTGAGCAGAAAAACTGTGAAGAAATTGAGTTGATGCAGTGATTTCATCCCTGTTGTGTCAGTCATGACTGCTGACTGCATGTGGAAGGCTAAGAAACTGCTGTTACAGGTCTCAGGCAGTTTTTTCTATGGGTATAACAACCTCTCTCTCTCCTTTGGGACATGTTTACTGTACTTCTCTAATCCAAGGGAGGGACATAACCTGCAGAAAAGTAATGTAAATCTACCTCAAGGTCAAGAATATTCAAGCAGGCTAGGGAGGGCTCCCGTCTGTTGTAAGTAGCTCTGCAGTTAATGGAGGGAACTTCTTAATGCTTGTGAAATTATCTTTTTATCAGCCCTAGAGATAATTCATTTGCCTTTGCTAGGGTGTTTCCTGTGAGAAGTTAGACCAGACTAAGTCTATGCTAGTGCAGTCTACAGCCACGCTTGAGCAGATGGCAGATGTGGGTGATGCACAGTTTGGCTGGTCATGCTATGGTCATACTATGTATGATATAAACAAGCATCAGCTGATTTGCAGCTCATTCTGGCACTGATAGCTGTTGCATTTCAGTCCAACTGTATCAGAACCTTCTGTGTCCATCACACTAGGTGTGGGAGTAAGCTGTGCCATGAGAGAAACAACTTCATGGAAAGAGAAACATTGCTATAAGTATTTTTTTCTCAAATTTCTATAAACTGGTCTTTTCATGGACCAGACTTACATTACATGCTATTGTATTTTGTGCAAGCAAAGATTTAATAAAAAGCAATCAATATGCAAAACTGTGTATCCGAGTAAAACTGTGTGAATCCTCAAGATGAACATTCATTCTTCCTCTAGAGGTGGGTTGTAAATCAATTACAAGAGTGAGTTTAGGAAGCAAGCAACTTCATACATCAAGGGTATGCCATATGATATTCATTCATAGTGTTGAGCTAGATCTCTCTAAGTATCTATTCATATTTCAAAGGTGAGATTGTTCAGTACTCTCTTACTACATGTGACATCCTACTGCCTATCACAAAAATCAAATGCACAGACCTTTCTTACAGAAAACTGCAAAATACTGATACTTTTTTTTTTTTTTTTTTTTTTTTTTTTTTGCCTAAAATTAACTTTTAGGAAGAGGAAAAGAAAGAGGAGTAAAGTATCCTCTTACTACTTTTTGACAATGCTGATGTCTTTGGATATTTATACTGATTTACTTTTGGTTTGCATTGTTTATCCTCTATTTTATGGTTGCCTTTTTTGGATGTCCCCTGTTTTACAACCAAGGTGACAGAAGGCACTTCAGTGAGGGGCTGATACCAAATACAGGCTCATCCAGACAAGGGTTTAGATTACAAGTATGGGAAAAGTGAGCTCCATAATGTAAATGTGCTCTTTATTGATAAACAGCCTTTGTAGAAACCAGCAGAATAGTCTTACCGTTGAGACAGATGTTATGGACAGCTGTTGTTGGCAGGAAGCTAATCTTTACATCTGACTGGGTACTTAAATTATGTTTAAAATATAGCCATCTATTTTCTATAGTAGTTGTTGAAGACTGTGCTTAAATTTGTGCAGTCACCAGAGCCAGACATGATAATCCCTGCTGCATGATTAGAATACTGTGGGTTGTGGTTTATCTCTGGAAGATGACTGGTGAGCAGGAAATAGTCTTTAGGATGCATTTTAAAATCCATTTCTAAAATCATATGTCCTTCTCAGACTTAAAATTGGAAGCACTGGGAGCTCTATGCTGCAGACTGCAAACTGTGATGAGGTTCTGCTTTTATAACATAGGAAATGATAAGCTTACACAAGAAAAATGAAGTTGGGGTTAAGAAACTTATTTATGTCCACCAGGTCCCACATATACATTCCTTGTTTTATCCTTCCAGGCATTCTTCATTTTCAGATAGGAGGTAAAACCCAGCAAGGAAGAAATATTTAATGTTATATGTTATACCCTCTTCTGCTTCATGGTCATTAAAAATCACTATTTGTGAGCATAGTCCAACAAAGTTGTCTATTCTAACTTTATTCTTTGGACTTTTTCATTTATATCAGCATGAGTGGAAGATATTTTGTGTCTATCTTAGTTATTGTTCTGGATCCCTCTGAAGTCCCACTCCTCTGTTCTGAAAATGACAGAAAATGACCTCTTCATATACTTGAAATTGTGCCAGTATTTTTTAGGTATGCTATCCTAGTAAGAAATCCTTTTTTTTTTTTTTTTTTTTTTTTTAATTATAAATTTAAAGCTGTAAAGAAAAAATATTATTCTGAGATACAACCAGGAAAAAACAAACATCTTCTTTTTGTGATTGGTCTGGTGCGCAAGCTTTGGGGGGGCAAGGATTGTAGATTTACATGTTCTCTCAACAGCCAGCTCATGTATCAGTCACTGTTTTTCAGACATAATTGTAAGGCAGAAATTAGATAATCTACAGTGTTATGGGCAACCCATCTGCTCTGAGTCATAAAAAGCTTACAGCTACAACAAAACCTAGGATCATATTCCAAGTGTCTGGTCACAAGGGCAGAATTTGAAAATGCCAGTCTACCCATATTAACTTAAGTCTTACACGATGTCATCAGTAGCATCGCAGCAGGGCTTTACTGTTTCCACTATGAAACAAATTAAAGGTCACCCACAGAAATATCACGCACAAACTCTGTAAGTCTATATGCTTAGGAAGTTGGGGGGCAAAGTATTAACTCAAATGCTTTTTTTTTTTTCCAGTTCTGTGTCATTTAATTATCTCCTCTTCTTACTTATGAAATGTTGATGTTATTACAGTGCTAAAGACCCATCTATAAATATATTATGGATTTCATTGGAGTTGGTCATGAAATACACAAAATAAACAATTTCTTCTTCTTGCTAAAAATAAAAACCTTGACCTTGATTTAAAAAAAAAACGCACTTCATAAAGTAACCAACCCTGTCATAGCAAAAGGAAAAATTCCCCATGAATAACACTTACTTACTCTTTTTTATTATCCTTAACATCTGACCTTCTTTCACTTACTGTTAATAATTGTTGATTAGGAAGAAAATGAAAACAAAGCTTGTTTACTGTTAAACTTGATATGAATTTTACAAATGATCAGCATTACAGTAGCATTTTTGTAATGAAGTCCTTGTGAAGCTCAGGTGAAAAGTGTGAGCTGAAAGATAAATCCTTGCATTTGTGCCATATTCATTTTGTTTGATGTGGTAGAACAGTGCAGAACAAATAAAAATCCAGAGGACACACTGAAGCCATTCTATGACATTTCAGTCACAGTGTAAAAGCAGGCGTGTATGATCACTAATGGTTTTGAAATTGCTCTTGCTGTGATAAATAATCCAAGGTTTTGGAAGCATTTTAAACTGTATAGCAAGTAATAAACAAATTAATAAAGAGTTCAGCCCTAACTGCAGAGTACGGAATCTTCTGCAGAGCTCAGGGCATGTTTTTTAGATGCCTTTTCTTCTGAGCTGAAATGAATGTATAAGGAGGACTCAGTGTGAGCACACAGCAAATGCATAGCATTATCCTTAGATAAACAGAGATCAATCTGTATGAAAGCTCTGTATACACAATCTTGAATGCTGTTTGATTTTAACTTAGTGGGCAGAACAATTTAAAAAATATATTGTTTTCACACAAATTTATCTTCTGTTAGCATCTGAAATATTCATTAGAATCTTTGTATTGATATATAAACTCCAGTGTCATGCTCCCATAGACTTTTCATTAATGTTATGTGATCAATTTGATAGTTTCTTTGCTATAAGTACCAATATGCAAGAATCATTACAACTGCAAACTCTTCTATTATGAGAACCAACCAGCAAGCAATGCACGCTCTTCTCATATTCATGTTATCTGTGGAGAACAGTGACTAAAAAGCACATTAAAACATGGATCATCAGTACCAAATCCTAAACCTTCTGTTTCTTTACACGGACAGAAAATATGGTTGTCCTTTTCTTCCACTGCTAGGATTAGAGTTTTAGTTAGTTAGTTATTGTATGCTTATGTTTCTTCCTGAGTCAGAAGCAGCAAAACTGAGCTGCAGTGAAAAATCTTTGCTGAGTGAATGGCACACATGACCTGGGACAAAAATAAAAATTAACCTCTTGCCTGTTTTTATATGTAACAGGCTGAGAGTATAACTCTTCCTAGACCTCTTTCTTTACTCCTGCACCATCTCCTTTGAGAAGACTGTGGTTACATTTTGGCTGTCTTGAATAGGATCATTACTGCCTCAGTTGATACAGACTCTTAATGTGGTAGACCCCCTAGGCAAATGTGTGCTGGAGGATGTACAGGGAGCTGCCCCTGAGCTGCCAGGGAAATAGCTGCTAGTTCAGATCAGCCACTGCTGTGAACAGTAACAAGGCTGAGTTCTGCTGCCTTGAGGACTAATTAGAAGCTTAGAAGAAAAACAGGCAGTTCCACTGACGGCAAGAGAAGAACTTCTTAGCAATATTCCCATACTTGCTAAATATCTGGACTGTTGCCCAAAGCTGTGTGGGAGTGGAGGTTGGGTGTAGGTAGTTACAGCTTTTTCTCTTCCAGAATTTTTGGTTCTTTTTCAGTAGTAACTAGAGAAGTCACATGAAAGGCAAGTCCTGCTTGACCAACCTGATCTCCTTCTGTGATCGAGTGACCTGCCTGGTGGATAAGGGAAATGCTGTTGACGTAGTCTACTTAGACTTCAGCAGAGTCTTTGACACTGTCGCTCACAGTATTCTCCTGGAGAAGCTGTTTGCCTTTGGCTTTGACAGGTACACTGTTTGCTGGGTAAAGAACTGGCTGGTTGGCCAGGCCCAGAGTGTGGTAGTGAATAGAGTTAAATTCATCTGGCGACCAGACATGAATGGTGTTCCCCAGGGGTCAGTACTGGTACCTGTCCTGTATAATATCTTCTTTGATGACCTGGATAAGGGCACTGAGTGCACCTCAGTAAGTTTGCAGATTACACCAAGTTGGGAGGAAATCTGCCTGGGGGTAGGAAGGCCCTACAGAGGTATCTGAACAGGCTGAATCATGAGGTTGAGGCCAGTGGGATGAAGTTCAACAAGACCAAGTGCCAGGTCCTGCACTTTGGCCACAACAATCCCAGGTTACGCTACAGGCTTGGGGCAGAATGGCTGGAAGACTGAGTAGAGGAAATGAACTGGGGTGTGTTTGTTGATGCTCGACTAAATGTGAGCCAGCAGTGTGCCCAGGTGGCCAAGGAGGCCAATGGCATCCGGGTATCAGAAATAGCATTGCCAGCAGGAGTAAAGAAGTGCTCATCCCTCTGTACTCAGCACTGGTGAGGCCACACCTCAAGTACTGCGCAGGTTGGACATTAGGAAATAATTCTCTAAGGGAGTTGTTGGGTGCTGGAACGGGCTGCCCAGGGAGGTGGTGGAGTCACCATCCCTGGAGGTTTCAATAAATGTTTAGATTTGTGCTGAGGGATATAGTATTGGTGATAGGTGGGTGGTTGGACTAGATGATCTTAGAGGTCTTTTCCAACCTTGATGATTTGATGATTCTATGATTAAGAACTCAGAAAAAGAACAAAAGGTACTGGAGAATGTTCTGCATCAGTGTCAGCTGGAAGGAATTATTCCTCAGCGTAGCCAAGATTGAATATTTTACCTGTCAAGCCTAAATTTTCACTATTTCACTACAAGATTTTCTCATCTATATACATTTAAATCTGAGTGTTTCACCATCCTTGGAGGTGGTTTTTATGATCTCTTTCCATTTCATTTTTGTCTTTTCTTGCTGTCATACTATGTAGCTGTCTCTTGAAGAAGACAACTCACTGTTCCTCAGAGTCTGCTGGAAAAGATTGTCTAGGTGTTAAAATTTACTCTTGATACCTCCATCTACTGCATAACTTTTAATTTCATTTGGATAACTGGATCAGTAGATGTGTGAAGCATACCTTTAAGATCTTTTTTTCTTCCTATGAAGCTTCTGCTTTTCAATTAGTAGATAATCTTCAAAGTTATTCTCTTTCTGTTTTCTCTATAAATCTCTAGTTGTGTTTAAGTTTTCATGATACCCATACTACAGAAATTTCCATTGTCCTTGCTTTTAAACAGATTTCAAAGAACTACACTGTTGAGCAGAATTTGAGGTGAAATTACAGAATCACAGAATCACAGAATTGCCAGGGTTGGAAGGGACCTCAAGGATCATGAATCTCCAACCCCCCTGCCACATGCAGGGCCACCAACCATTCCACCTAATGCTAGACCAGACTGCCCAGGGCCCCATCCAACCTGGCTTTGAACACCTCCAGGGACGGGGCATCCACAACCTCCCTGGGCAGCCTGTTCCAGTACCTCACCACTCTCTCCGTAAAGAATTTCCCCCTGACATCCAACCTATATCTCCCTTCCCTCAGCTTAAAACCATTTCCCCTTGTCCTGCTGTCACTCACCCTTTCAAAGAGTTGATTCCCCTCCTCTTTGTAGGCTCCCTTTAGGTACTGAAAGGCTGCAATGAGGTCACCCCGCAGCCTTCTTTTCTCCAGGCTGAACAAGCCCAGCTCCCTCAGTCTGTCCTCATAGGGGAGGTGCTCCAGTCCCCTGATCATCTTTTATTACAGAAATTACAGAATAAAATTAATTAAATTACAGAAACAGCTCTTTGCATTATGTACATTCATACCATTTTAATTACTGAACCTAGTGGTGCTCAACCATGGGTGTAAAATACATTAGAGAAACAGAATAGATGGCTTTTTTATCTTCCTTTCCCTACGCCTTGTTGAGCCCAAACTGTAACCCAGATTGTCATGTCTCCAAGCCTGCAATGAGCTCTGCCTTGCAATGCATCTCAGAATTTGACCTACAAATTAAATTCAATTTAAAAAACCTACAGATCTGATCTGTGGTCACTTCAATTGCAATCTTGATTTAATACATTATGCAAATTGTATACTTTATATTGGAGAGTATTCATGAAATGCAGGTCTCAGCTTTCTGTCTGAAGTTCAGGAGAACTGCTGGAGGATCATATCTGTTGGTAGGACAGGATTCTTAAGCAAGTAGCACCAGTGTTGGCTTTTTTTTTTTTTTTTGGCTACCCTGCTGTCCTGTTTGGATGGGTCAGGAACTCTGGTGAGCTTCAGCTTCTTCGGGATTTACACCAGAGGAGTTCTGCATCATCATTCAGGCTAGTCACATCAATATGTAGTGAAGCAATGAAGTCCAATTGATGTTATTTTGCTTCAGTGCCATGGAGCGACCAATGATGTACAGAGTCTTGGAGAGCCTTAGTTTATAGTCTTCTGTTTTTCCTGGGTTTACGCTATGTTACAACACACCATAGCAATACTGACCAACTGTGAATTCAGTAGTGACTTCTGTGAAAAAAAACTCCCCAAAATCTATACCTTTCACTTTTCAGTTGATGATTCCTTTCTATCCTAAAAAAAAAAAAAAAAAAGGACAGGTACCAAAGTGAGCCGTCTACAGAGATGTTAGCACTTCTGGATCCCACCTCTAATCTGTGAAGGGATAGAATTGCACAGATGCAGCTCTGCTGCTTGTTCAGGGTTGTAGACCACATTGTCTATAACCTCAAGTGTCCCACTGCCTTTTAAGTGAGAACATTTTTCCCAATCGCTTATTAAATATTTTTTTACTATAAGAAGATTGCTTCTCCCCTTTATGGATATAAGTTGCTCACTGTTTTCTTTAAGCCACCTTTTACATAGTTGAGGACATCTGCTGTCTCACTCCACAGTCAACTCTTTTGTAAACTGAACACATCCACTTCTTTCATTTTTTTCTCATCATCCTTCACAAACTATTTAACATTCTCACTGTTTTCTTTGGCAGGTTTTTCAGTGTAATTGCTTCTTCCTCTGCTGCATTCTTACAGTATACTCTGCTTTAGCACTGCCATTGGCTTAAATAAATAGAAATAACTTCCCTTTTTCTGCACTTAGGGTATTCTGTTAGTAAGTATCTTGGTCTTCTTTCTCAGAGTGCCTTCTGCAGTGGGGTTGTTTATTTATACAGTTCATTTCCCTTTTTGCATTTCTATGTTTGATGTGTTTAATTCCCAAGTTCAGAGTTTTGCATTTCTTCTTATTGAGTGTAACTGTGCTGATTTCAGACTGTTTATGAGATCGTGTTAAGTGCTACTCTTGTTTTTCACAATTTATTCCAATCTGATGTGAACACATTTAATCATTATATTCATTATTACCATCATCAGTGCTGTAAATAAGATAGTAGACTGGAACTAGGATGAAAACAAATTACATTGCTCATTTACAGCAGTACATTGTTTGAAATCTCTTCACAATCTTCTTCTAAACTATGAATGACCACATCTTGTATAAGGGTTGGTGTTTTTTTTTAAGAAGGTAAGCAGCTAGCTATGATGACTCCATCAAGACATTATCTTTTTATTTTGCTTATTGGAATGATGTGAAGCATACTATCGAAAGTCTTACTGAGACCAGTAGAATTATCACAGAAAAGTATTAAAAGGTTTCATGTGACTGCCCTTTGACAAATCATACCCTTTGATAAATCATTATGGCTTCAAGTTGTGCCAGGGGAGATTCTGTTTGGATGTTAGGAAATACTACTTCTCCAAAAGGCCAGGCACTGGAATGGACTGCTCAGGGAGATAGTGGAGTCATCATCTGTGGAGGTATTCAAGAAATGTTTAGATGCTGTGATGAGGGACATGGTTTAGGTAGAACTGTTGGTGATAGGTGGGCAGTTGGATTGGATGATCTTGAAAATCTTTTCCAACCTTGGTGATTCTATGATTCTATGAGTCCACACTGGCTGTTCTTCAGTATCTAAAAGATGTTTTCCTTATGTCTAACCTAAATCTACTCCATTTAAGCTTGAAACCATTTCCCCTTGTTCTAACAGACTCTGCTAGAGTCTGTCCCCTTCTTTCCTGTAGATTCCCTTTAGATATTGAAAGGCCACTCTCAGGTCTCCTTGGAGCCTCCTCTTCTCCAGGCTGAACACTACCAGCTCTCTCAGCCTGTCCACAAAGGAGAGGTGTTCCATCCCTTGGGTCATTTCTGTGGCCCTTCTTTGGTCTCTGTCTCTCCTGTACTGAGGACTCCACACGTGTATTCCAGCTGAGTATTCTTCGACTGGAGTGATTTATTTTGCAAATTCTTACTTCTGAGTATTGTGGATGCTCTGGAACTAATCTTGAAGAACTTTTTTTCCTCCAGGTGGTTTGACTTGTGTAAGTTTTTACCAGGCAGCAAGTCTGGCCCCTTGTCCACATGCGTGCTTCCTCTTTTATGAATAAACATTCATACCATTTCCTGTTCAAAGATGACCCCGTACATGGTGTAATTTATGTCTTTTCTTTTTTTGTCAGTAACTTCTGCAATACACTGTAACATAGGTTTTTGAACACATCTGCTTCTAGGTCTTTTACTTTCATCAATGTGTTTCTGTACAGGGTAGAAAACAACTTGCTCTGTTCGAAAGAAAATCGTGATTTTGAATAATCTGAGCTTTATGTTATACCTTGTTACATATATTCGCTGTCTGTAGTGGAAAGATGAAAAGACTAACTGTGGTATACAAGCAGTTTTCCTTTTCAAAGTAGGGCAAAAATAATGAGGAAATCACAGTTTTCTTCATAGTTCCTTAATGGCTTCTTGCTTATATAATTATGGAATTGCCTTTAAAAAAAATTCCAGTCTTGTCCTGCCTGGTATTTGGAATACCAGTGTTGGTTGCTGACAGTGGATCCCTTTTCTTTCTCTGTAACTCTGGCTTTGCTCTGTCTGCAGTTGCTGCTGCCTCTAGAGTGGAACCATGTTGCTCTCAAAACTGGTGCAACCTCCAAACAGCTGCTCATATTTATGCAGCTTTCATTTTAGGAGTCAAACCTAATGCCTGTAATGAGATGCCCATCTCTTAACAGGAGGAGAAATGGGTTCAGCACATGCTGGGTTTTGCCATACTAGAGAAGAACAGCAGTAGCCAGTGTCACCAAACACATCAAATAGTCATGGAAATCAAGAGGCTGCAGGGGAGAGAAGCTGCAGAACAAGCATGCAAACTCTGCCATGCAGCACCTGGTATATCTAAGGCTCCCACTAATTTCTGCTGGAGCTGGAAGAGAATCTAATGCAGAAGAGAAAGTCTTCTTTCTTCTCTCTGTGTTGGCTGCCCTGGTGGGTTGGCGCCAGAAGGTTTTTCTTTTTACTTAGAATCTGCTTAACTGGCTCTTGTTCTTTGAAAATCTTGTCCTGAGTATTCATGGTGAAATGTATTGTACTTATTTTGGCATTATTTCAGGGCTGACTGTTCTTAAATCATATTCAATATTTATTGATTTATTGCACTGAAGAATGAGCAAGCTACTCTGACTACTGGCTTTGCACACTAAGTACATACAACTGTGCTGTCACCCTAACTTCTGAAAAACTCAGTACTGGCATCTTTTTGCTCCCACTGAAGTCAGCTAATTAGCTCTTAAGATGATTTTTCCTCAAGCATTCAGCTGAGAGGGCAGACTGATTTTGAAATCCGTGCTTTCATTCATCTTGTGTGGTTCAGAGCAGACTACGCTATTAACATAAATCTGGGCTCACGCTGTACAGTGAGTGGTCCTGCCTTGCTTTCATCCGCTGGTCAGTTTAACAGTTCGTTAAAGTATTTTCCTCTCTGATGTTCATTAATCTTTCTATGGTTTATTATTCTGTAATTCTGTTCTGCAGAAACAAAGGTGCAAGTGTTGCTGCACAGTTTGCAGCCATATTTGACTTGAGGGCAAGATTATTCTTTTTTGCATGGCCTTTCCTAGTTGCAAGGTTAACATAATAATAGAAACTTGTGGAAAGTGTGTCAGGATGTTAATTACTTCGGACTGCAAATTATTTTAGGAGGTCTGCATGAACTAAAATGCAAAAGGATTCTAGAATATAATCAAAATATGTTTCTAAACTCTGTGACAGTACTCTGAATTGGCTGATGTCTAGGACTTGGCATTTATATGTGAATAATTGTAGTTATAAGATTTTTCTCTGCTTAATTAAAGGTACTCCTCTGCAGAAGTAAGAAAGCAATTTACCCTCCAACCAGGCTTTGCACAGTTCTGTCAGCGTAGTTTAAGTACTCCTGGCTTTTCTACTCTTCATCTGGTAAGTTCTGAATTTGTCTTCTCCATACAGGTTCAGCCATTTGCATTACATAACATTTTTAGGCTAAGTTAAGTGAGCTTCTTTGTCCATTTTGCTTTCCATTGTCTTCTTCCAAAATATGTTCAAAATCCTTCTCAATCAGCGGGAAAATTACACATTTGAAGGAACTGGGAGTGGTCCTCAGAGTCTGAAATAGACAGTCTGCATACTACTGTAAACCAAAGAAAAGTAGTTAAGTATTGGAGTATACTGCAGCCATGCCTTGACAGAGACATTCAGCTCCACCAGGTAAATGTGTTGTGTGAGGCCAAAGATGATCTGCAAAAGGAGATCTGTGAGTGAAAAAGTATGGTGGAGACTCAGCAAGGCTTAGAATCATAGAATATCCCAAATTGAAAGGAACTCACAAGAATCACCGAGTCCAACTCCTGGCTACACAGAAGACCACCAAAAACCAGACCCTGTGTCTGAGTACATTGTCCAGATTAGTCTTGAATTCCAGCAGCTCAGTGCCATGACCACTGCCCTGGGAAGCCTGTTCCAGGGCCCAACCACCCTCTGGTGAAGAACCTTTTCCTGGTATGCAGCTTGACCCTCCTCTGTTGCAGTTTCATGCTGTTCCTTTGGGCTCTATTGCTGTTGCTTGCTTAATGAACAATTCCCAGAGCCAGCAGCCAAAACTGTGTGCTGACCTTGTTTTCAGCGCTGTTGAGTAAACATGTTAAGTGAAAAATGGTGAAGAATGTCTTGATTGACATAAGCTTTACTGAGTCAATGGTTATGCGATCCAAATCATCTTCAGCTTGTCATGCAGAAATCAGTCCGTATGACATTGCCCTTATGACAAAGGGAAATGCTGCCAGGTCTTCTTAATTGCTTTTCAAGAGGATAAGTATTCTGCAAGTGTGCTATGCCATTCCAAAAAAAGCCATGCTTGTCTGAGACATTGATACTTTTTTTTTCTTCTTTTGGCTAAGACCCAGAAAGTGGGAGGAGGAAGTCTTTGTGCACCAGTGATTGTGAAAAATGGAGAACAGGAGCTGTAAGCGTTTACTTCCTGTGTGTCAGGGCCTCCCGCCACAGCTCACTTCCTTAATCTGAAGTGCTGCGGTGCTTTAGCTTGCTGGTTGTGGTTGTTCAGCCTTGGGAGGCTGGGTTGTCTTCTGCCTGCGTACAGTTGCTTTAGCTCTTGAGAAACGCGGTAACGTTTCATTTCCTGGATGTTGCACCATAGCTGCCATTTTGTGTGCTGTCACAATCCGCATGCCTCTAGTCCACCCTCCTTAAAAAGGTATGTTTGTGGTGATGCTTTGTGGCGTTTTCTATAGCATGATTTCTTTGCACACCTCCATACTCCAAAACAGTATCTCTCTTTGTATACTTTATACTTTGCACATTAGAAAGACCATTACCCTCCTTCTCATTTACCTTTTCCACCATCTTTTCCACTTGTCTCTAATCTGCAGTGGTCAAAAGCATGCTGTTCCAGCGATTAAAGATTATTATTGTCACTTCAACAAGACAGAGTTGCAAGAATAATGAAAGGCGATGTATTTGACTTGCTGGAACAGAAAATTGTGATTTCTGAAAGGATGTGCAATGCTTAATTGAAAATTAGATTTTATTAAGCAACATTATTTTGCATGCAAAACATTTCATCTTCAACAACTGATAAGATATAAGATGTGCGGTGTGGTTTTTTTAAATTGAAGCTGTGTTTTGCTTTAATCTTTTGCATTTTGTTTTGTACAGCCCTATATATGTTTTCATGCATTAACATTTAATATTTTACCCACTAGCAGTATAAGTCAACTTTGAGGATACTGTCTGAAGACTGTACTGAATATTAAGGAGAAGTTAAAAGCTAATAAAGATCACTATTTACTCAGAACTCCTGAGCCTGTATGTTCAGCTCTCCGCTAGGTATAAATCAGATCATGCTTAACCTATAGTTTTGTGAACTTCTTCAGATGACTGCTTCATGATTCCCTGTTTTAGACTTTACCTATGAGTAAGAAAAGCAAAGAAAGAGGGAGATTTTCCCTAAACGGGTTCTGGAGAATTCTGTTGATTCCTTAAGGGTAAGCTCTGACATTTTATTCCTGTGGAGATCCAATAAAAGAAGAAGCTGTGGTTTATTTGACATGTGTCTCAGTGGTCTCTACTCCATCATTTGCCACATCTGTTCTTTTTCAAACATGCAGCATGCTTTGTTTCTAGTGTATTTTTTCTAAACATACTTCACTTTTCTCAATGTTTTTGAGTTTTTATTAGCTGAATAAATTCCCCTGTTATATTTCCAAAACACTAATAAGCTTTCAATACTTGCATTATACCATATATATGATTTTTAATTAACCTTCCTATCTACAATGACTGATGTGGCAAAGTGTGTATGAGCCATGTTAGTTCAGAGCTACCAGAGCATTGCTACCGTTAAGCACTCTTGTACCTTTCGTAAGTTGTAGAATTCTTCATTTGTCCTTTTGTGATAAAATTTCTGTGTGAAACACTGTTATTTACGGAATTATTATTTACTTCCTACATCACTGTTATTTACTTCATATTCAGGTGAAAATCCTGTCCACTTTCCTGAGAGTCTTCCTTCTGTAGGACCCAGTGATAATGAGAGAAGACTTGATGATTTTGGCCTGCAGATTGTATTTATTGTTAAGAACACAGAAACATAAGAAGAATAGCTTCAGAATACTGGATGAGACTGTTGTCACAGTAGTGTTGCATATAAAGGCAGTATCGTTATTAAGGACATCAGGAGCCTTATTTTCTGCACACTCCATCATCAGAACAAAATAAATTATCTATCTGATCAAGGCTGAGACAAACTGTTGTTGGCAGCTTCAGAATGCAGTTGTGTGAGATGTATTAGGTCAATGTGTTACAATGCAATCCTTACTCTTTACAGTTAAGGATGATTTGACGGATATTTTTGGCTAAATTATTTCCTCCTGGTAAATTAACTATTGCAGGGTTGTTATTTTAGTGCTCTTTTTGTCCTTGCTCTGAATTGCGCTTAGGCTTCCATGGTATTTCTGGAACTCACAGAACATTAGAGTCTTCTAAAGCTGTAGTTCTTGAACTACTTGTTACGTGTCAAGACAATCAATAATATGAAGTGCTAAACTCTGTACACAGCTGGATAGGTGTTTTATTTTGTGCATGTATATAAGCTATTTTTATTGACTATATAGAAAGTAGATTTTTTTTTTTTATCTGCACATGGAACAATATAATAAAAACAACACATGAAGTTACATTTATGTGTATGTAGAACAATTACAGGTACAATAACAAACAAGATTTTTTGCCTCTGTGTTTGAAAATGAACAGACAAAAAGAGACAAGTGGCTTTGTAGCATTCATGATTGGCACAGCTTGCACTTGTTAAACTTTCTTGTGAATAGAATGTTCTGTATAAAAATGATTTATAAAATATAGCCAAATAAATTTGCTTTCTGTCAGGGTACATGCCATAGCAATGGTGAATATCTAAGGTTTGCAATAACAACTTCAGTAGTTCCATGTAATCTTTTGTGTAGTTACTATTCTAACTGTTGAAGTAAAATTAAAATCCAGAATAACTGAGCGGCATCTGCATGACTATGACTATTGCCAGCTCCCTGCGAGCTGGCCACTGCCTGTCACTCTCTTCTTGGTCACCTCGGCCTTGTTCTTGCTTGCTGCTGCCCTTTCAGATTGGAAGAGAGGGACTAGGTGCACTTCGCAGGGATCATGCAATTACCAGCATCTGTGAAAGCTCAGCAAAGAAAATAGGCGCATATTTAGTTTTAGCTGTAATACCTTCTCTTGCGTGTTAAAATTTTCTTTTTCATCATTTCTTTTTCAGCTAATTGTTTTGTTTTCCCTGCATTCAATGCAGTGGCAGAATACATAAGGTTAGAAGTCTGTTCCTGTACTTAATAAACAAGGGATAAAGAGAAAAAGAAATGAGCCTAAAAAAAAAAAAAAAAAAAAAAACACCACTCACTTTTAAAAAACACTTCTCTTGCTAAAACAAACAACTCTTTATTTCTTTTGTTAGCCTTCCTTTTATGATGCAGTAGACCCAGTAGATTTCGAAGGCTTCCTGATGACACAGCTGAACAACTTGGACTCAGAAATGGCACATGAACTTGGTGATTTTCCTGAAGATGACTTGGACATTGTCTTTACACCCAAAGAATGCAGGACTCTGCAGCCTTCTATGCCAGAAGATGGGTAAGGAGACTTTTTCTCTCTCTGAAATGAAACAGATTTAAAAATAGTGTTGAACAGAAAGATGTTAATGTCAGTTAACCTCAGTCTCCCATCTGTCCAGCCATCATGCAGTTACTTTAAACATCTGTACTTTGCCATTGATTCTGTTACTCTCTTTAGGACAGTTAAAGTCTAGTAAGGACTTCACTGCCTAGCTGTTAGCAGCAGGTATGAGGTGGTAGTAGACCAGGAAGAACAGGGGAGAAGGACAGTAAACTAGTATGAAAAATGATTTTATAGCTGTGACTCCTTATGTTGATTTGTAAGATCAAATTTTCTTTCTTTCTTTCTTTTTTTTTTTTAATTCCCTCTCGGCTGTTTATTACATGGCATTGATCAGATCACTCAGTGTCTCTTATTCAGTATCTTTCTTGCTTAATAATCACAAGGTTTTGAGGAAGGAATGTATGTTGATTTCTAGTGTAGAAGTCATTTCTGCATCCAGGTAGATATAGGTAGCTATTAATGAAATAATTAGGAAGCTTTCCACTGTTTTCAACAGCTTTTAGATTAAAATAGTTTCCATGCTTCATAATGGTACTCAGCCATCCTCAAAATATTTAAGCTAGTTTGATAAACAGGAAAAATACAGGCAGCAGAATTTTTTTAAATGAGAAAAAATAATGACTTGGAAATTTTGCTAGTGGGGTTCAGAAGGGTTCTAAACATTGTATACAAAATAGTTTCCAGGGATTGTTTGTCTAGAAACGGTACCCTCAAGTAAAACCACAAAAGCATAGCCAAGTTTGCAAACGGCAACAACCAGATAAATTTGAAGTCAGCATAAGTTAACCCCAAACTGCTTTGTGTGCAAAGACAGCTAAGGATGCGTGTTTGGTGTGGGGCCTGGCTCCTTCAGTTTGTCTTCAGTGGTTTTTTCCCAGCATGCCAAAAGAGACGGAGGCTAAGGTGGAATGACAATTCAGATGATTTTCATTGTGGACTATTCTCATTTCTGTGGACTGAGATCACTTCTCCCCTGTGCACACATATTTCCAGGATCATTTTGTAATACACCTGTCATTTAAAATAGTATTTTTCTGTTTCTACTCAGTGGTACTAAAAGATGTTTCAAGGAATCTGTGAAAAAAAGAGGGGAGTCAATAACAACTAATGTGTAGACTTCTTTTATACAGAAAATCCCTGTTTAGGCGTTCAAACCACTCATATGGAAATTGATGTTACAAAAAATCCAGGCAAAGGATGCATAGTATGTTAGGAAGAAGAGCATTCAGGAAGGTCATGCTTCAGAAATTTGCATGCAAGCAGTGCAGCCTGTGGTATCTTCCTGCCGAAAGCAGGAAGTAGATACCACTGACCAGGCAGCGTTAATATGCTGCCTGCTGACAAAAGTGTGTCCCATCCGATGCAGGAAGTCACCATGTGCTGCCTTATCCCACCCTGGCATGCAGTGGTCTGTTTGTCTGAACCCCAAAAGGTTGTTAGCCAGCCTGGGCTGCAGATCTGTTAAGAGTTCTTGGTGGAAAGAGCTGAGAAGTGTTACACCTTTCTTCCAGTCCTGCAGCATCACTTGTCCTCACTTAACAAGCAGTTTTTGCACAGGTCACTAGTATAATTCAGAGTAGGAGTACAGAAATTTTGCTACAACATCATGACAGAACATTTATGGAAACTGACCCTAATTTATTAAATTTCAGTGCCAGTCAGCATCCATTTGCTCAAGCAGTACTGCCAACTCCCTACATTTACATCATATTTTCAGATCTCAACATTTTGTTGAGCTTTTGGAATTTTCTCCAGTTCAGTATAAAAGAAAATGATACTAAAGTCATACTAAGGATCTGTATTTTCACGAGTACATGAGCTGATGCCTCTAGAAAAAATATCTCTATTTGTTAAAAAGTTTTGGAAAAACTCGGAAGAAGGGTACCTGGTGTACTTTGGTTTGTTTTACAGTACTTTATAGCAACATCTGTCATGAAATGCTTGGTGTGGTAAATAGTTCTCTCTGTTAAATGCATGTCTGTTAATTTAGAAACCCAACAACCCAAACCCGCATCTGTGTAGTCATTCAGTATACCTGTTGTTTAAAACTGAAATGTAGCTTAGTAATACAATAAACATACAGCGGTGGACTAGCAGAGATCCCTTTATCTGTACAGCATGTTCAGTTACATTTCTTTTTCCTTAAGGCATGACCTAGGTACTACAATATATCCCATTTGTTGCTTTTTCCCCAGGGTTGAGCTGGATTCACATGTACGAGACTGTGTTCAGACCTATATCCGGGACTGGCTGATTGTGAATAGAAAGTAAGCTACCCACAAGTAAATGGAATAGAAAATACCTTGTATACTATTTTACATGCAGAAGATGCATTGTTATAAATAATCTGAAAGAATAACAATTTGAATCAGTACCTGAAGATAAAAGTGGACTTCTCGGTAGTTTTACTCTACTGTTTTGTTTGAGATGGTGGGCTTTGCTAAATATTTTTGTACCTGCTTCTTAATTATTCAGGTTCCCCAGGAATTAATCAGGACGTAATTCACATTCAGTCTGTAGCAATGATCCTTCATCTTGATCTCTTATCCCTTCCATCTTTTTATCCTTTTATCTGATGCTTGAAGAATCATTTTGTGTTTGTTTGTTTAAACTCTGTGGAAGGACAATCACAGTTTGTCCATTTTCATATATGGCTGTTGGCTGTCCAATCTTTTTAATCCTTTCAGACTCTTTTCTTACTATCTACACCGTACAATTATACACTATTTACTCAATATATTTTGAGGTGTCACAGTCTGACAAGGGTATAAAACAACTGAGTGTCCAAAGAGGGCTACAGAGATGGGGAAGAGTCTAGGGGGCAAGGTGTGTGAGGGGCAGCTGAGGCCCCTGTGTGTGCTCAGCTCAGAGCAGAGGAGCTGAGGGGAGGCCTGATGGCGGCTGCAGCTCCTCACAGGGAGCTGAGGGCAGCGCTGAGCTCTGCTCTGTGTGACAGCGACAGGGCCCGAGGGAACGGCGTGGAGCTGTGCCAGGGGAGGGGGTTGGGGACAGGGTTCTTCACTGAGTAATCTAATTTCTAATGGTTTGTGAAAAGGAAGCAGAGTGCCAAAAAGGAAAAAGAAGATTACAGATGTTCTTTGCGGTGATTGGTAGTATCATTGGATTATTAGCATAACATCCAAAAAACTATTTTCTGTCTGTGAGGGATTGTCTCTTGCTGTCTGTGAAGGAGTTGTGTTGTTAGTTCTGCACTCTGCTGAGGGCTGTGAGGAGACTTCCTCCAGGGGCTTATGAAATTGGTTCAGTTCTCAGAAGTGCACATGGTGAGTCACCAGGAAGAAGCTGGTGGGTTTTTGCAGGCTCTCTACCTACACGGCGCAGAGCACGGTGCTCGCTCCGTCACACAGCTCTGCTCTGAGCACTCTGTAGAGAGCCAGCCTTGTCTGTGCACACAGATAAGGACTGAGCAACCCAGTAGGCGCAGCAGACAGTACCGTGTGGCTGTGTTTGCTGTTCTGTACGCGTGTAGAAATGTGAATGGAGCCAGAGAAAGACACTTGCTTCAAAACGCTTTTAGGGTGATTTTATGTCTCGCTGATTCAGATGAGGCAAATTTGCAGATACTTTATTTAGTCTGAGGCCTCCCAGAAAGCTGATCTTTGATGGCTAACAGTGCAAGCAGGTTACTAAAAATTACAAAGGGAAAGAAAGCATGAAAGATGCTTTAGGGTCACGTAAATCAGAAGTTATTATTGGGAGCCTTATGGCACCATTCTCAAAACAAATCTGAGAGTAAGCAAAGGAGTAAAGAGAGAAAGAATACGCATAGAAAGCTTTCCATCATGCCGAGAAAGACTGAATAGTCACTGGTTGCCAGCTTATGAGACAAAGATTCATAGGGCAGGGATCTCGGCTTACAGTCTGGAGAGCTGTGAGAGGAGTGTGTATGTAGCTCTTGTCCATTCCTGGATATGAAGGCTGAGAGTAGCACAATGAAGAGGAGAAAAGATTATGGTCCTCATGCCTCAGAGAAGTGGGACGTGAATAAGAGGGTCTGGGCACAGCAGTAGGTCTGTGTGATTGTAGTGAGTCTGGCTGACACAGAGTTCACATTACCCACAGCAGCCCATACAGTGATGAGCTCTGCACTTGTGGCTAGAACTGTGCTGATATCACACTGGTGTTTTTTCTATGGCTGGACAGCACTGACACAGAATCCAAGCAGGTGTTCTGGAGTGGGCAAGAGGTGGAGGGGACAGCACCAGGGGAGCTGATCTGAACTGATCAAAGGGACATTCTGTAGCATATGGGATCAGACACTGGCAAAGGGGAAGGAAAAGGGCAATCTTGTTATTAAAACATCTGTCCTCCCAACCAACTTCTATGTGTATCAAAGCCCTGCTTCCCAAGATATGACTGAACATATGAACACTTGCTAATGGGAAGTAGAGAATAATTGTTTTCTCTCTCTTTGCTTCTGCATGGCCTTTGTTTTTAATTTCTCTATTCTTTAGTTAAATTATCCTTATCTCAAGGAACCTTTTTTCCTATCATATTTTCTCCCCTGCTCCTTTTGAAGAAGAGGAGCAAGAAAGTGGTATGGTGGAGTTTATCTGGTTATCAATGTGAATTCTCTTCAATAGTTCTGCTATTGGCCATGGGGAAGCAAGTTGCCTTGTTTGTCAGTTTCTCCTGTCAGTCATCCCTCATTTCTTTCTCTTGCCCCATTTACTGATTTCAGTGTGACCATTAATTTGACATGTCTACTGAAAAATGGGCTTGCCTCCTGTTGTGTTTTAATTGCTACTGCCCTTTAAAAACAAATAAGTGATGTTCCAGGAACACTTTAGAGTGTATCTTGTACCTCATAGGGAAAGTGTGACCTCTGGTTGGCAAATCTTTGCATTCATCATTGATTTGTCACTGGAGATAGTGGAAAAAAAAAATCAACAAAGCCTCTTGTAAATGCTGAAGTGTCTTAAAAGAAGGTTGTGTATAATTCCTGTCTCCCATTCTGAGTAGTATATGCAGTTCCAAAGCCATGTCACATCCAAAGAGAGTCAATAATTTATCTTTAATGCCTTCCATTTTCATTTGCACTGAACTGGTAAATGATTCAAATAATTAACATTAAAATACATATAATACATATAATTCACTTGCACCCAAAATGTAATAAAAAGGTGTCTCCCTGATCAATAATGACTTATTGTGACATCGCAATGAAAGTACTGAAATATTTAAATGTCGCTTGTGAGTGCTGTGGAAAGGAAAATGAATGAAGCTGGACAGTGTGACTAAGGGGACTGATTATTAAAATGCTACTACAGAATTTAGCAAATTTTTTGAAAGGAGAGAATAGTCTAAATGCTTGACTTAAGGGCAGTAGCTATGTCTAGGCATGCTAGAGACCAAATGACATCTCAGACAAGCAGCAAGCTCCATGGTGCAGAAGCAGAGAGCAGCTAAAAGGCAGGTGTTTCTGACCAGTATTTCTAAGATCACTGAAATAATCACTTTGTCTTATGACTAGCTCAGAGCTGAATTGATTCCTAGATCAGGATTTTCCTGCTGTCTCAGGGTGAGAATATAACGATGTGAGTGAATTTTCTTCATTTTCAAACTATCCTTCAGATCCATTGTAAAGCTACAATGGTTGGATGAAACATTTGAACATCGCAAAATGTCGCATTTTGTGTAAAGGTTATGGTGTGCTGTCCTTCTCCGCAATTATGTTTCTAATTTTTAGTTTTTCTTCTTCTGTTTTATTTTCCCCTAATTCTTTTTTGTTCCATCCTGATTTGCTTGGTTTTGTCTCTGAAAGGAACCAAGGGAACTCATACATTTGCAGTTTGAAAAATAAGGGATCCCGAAAAGATTTTCACAAGCATCTGCAGAAACAAACGTTTGAATCAGAAACTTCAGACTCTAGTGAAGCAAGCTTTCAGGTATCTTTCATTATCTTTGGTAAAAGTTATTAAATATAGAATATATTTAATATATTCCTCAAGGGAAGCAAAAATCCTGTGTACAGAGACCTCTGCAGCAGGTAGCCCTTCCTTATAGGGAGTTTCTGTCACCATTGTTTGTAGAGCCTGGGGATGTTGGTACTAGAGCTGGTGTGGCTGTGTAGTGCCCCTGACACCTCCTGTTCAGGGAAGCGTGGGCAGCAAAGTAGGTCGTGGGCTGATGGAGGCCCACCAGCTGCCTCCTGCTCCTCAGTGTGGATGCAGTCAGGCTCAGAGATCTGAAGAATTACAGTGTCACCCTGCCAACAGCTCGCTGTGCTTTAGCTTCCGCCATGTCCACTTTGAAAGTTGAAGGTAAACTGCCCTTTCCCTTTGTTCCCCATGGATGCAGAGAGGTGCAAACTGGGGGACAGTGTTTACCATCATCTCCCACTTGGTGAGCCTCTTGGCAGCAGTGAAATTAAGGCAACCTCTGAAAGACAGGCAAGAGAAACCTCATGATGCTCAAGCTACAGCAGGCAGTAAGAAGTTTAGTTCCTTCATTTTCTGACAGGTCGGGCCCAGGGCTGTGCACATGCTCCCTGAGGACACCTCCAAGACTGCTCCAGCCTCCTCTGACTTTGACCTGCGCAGCCTGCAGCCGGATCCCCGTCTGGAAAACCTGCTGCGGCATGTCAGTGCAGAGGAGTTTGAGAGGCAGAATGAGGAAGCCCGACGAACCAACAGGCACGCTGAGCTCCTTGCCCTCTACCCATCTGTGGATGAGGTGAGATCACAGGGCTTCTGGCACTCAAGTCATACTTCATTGGGATGGAGGTTGTCCACATAACCATCAAAAATGTGACTCCTGGCCTGTCTTCCTGCTTCCCTTGCTTTTGTGTATCTCCCTTGAATAATAACACAGTGAAGGTGTGGCTTCACATGCCTGCCAGCCATCTTGAATGTGCATTCAAGCAGTTGTATCCAACTCATGGTGTTGCCTGAGGTCTTTCTACCTTCTTTTGATGTAAGTCAGGCCATGTTCTGCTAAAATGCTTGTGTCAAAACAAGCCACATTCATTTGGGAAACACCAGATGCAGGTGAGGCATGTAGGTATTTGTAAACTCATATCAGTTTTCTTTCTGACTGAAGAGATGAAGTGGCTGCTAAGTCAGGTGTTGTTTTGTAGCTGTGGCTCAGTTACATCACTTGAAGCTGTTATGTAAGCATGTAAATTTGCAATTATTTTAATTGCATTTGAACTGTTTAATGATAGGAAGATGCAGTGGAAATACGCCCAGTGCCAGATCGCCCAAAGGAACACCTGGGCAACAGGATTCTGGTAAAGCTGCAGACTCTGAAGTAAGTATCCATATATCCTGGTCTGGCAGGCTTTGGTGACACCTTTCAATTACAGTGTCTCTATTCCTGTGAGCATCTTGCTGCAGACTCACTAACATTGTATGTTCCTTATTCAACAAGAATTTACGTGCTTGCTTGTTCTTGCTTTGGTGTAATTTTGGCAGAAAACCATTTATATCAATAGTTACGGGAGTTTTTATCTTGTCAGATCAGAACGAAAAGGAGTTGGGGATGAAACCAAGTTATTTATTATAAACAAACTATATTGGTCTCTGTTCATAATAGTGATAAATTGAAAAAACATTAAGAATAGTGCAATCATTTTTAACTGATATTTGAGACCAGCTTTCTGACAAACTCAGAAAATACACTGCTGGCAGTTTACCTCCTTTTTTTTCCACTTGAAGTCGGTAAATAAAATGCACTAGCTAAAAAAAGAAAAATCTTCCAAACTTTAAGAGAGCCAAGGTCTGAATGAAGTACTTCTCCTCATTTTCTAAGGAAATGACAGCCTAAAAACCCTTTTGTTTTTTGTTCTACAGGGTCTTTAAAAGTAAAATATTAATGAGTGTGTCTTCCCTTAACAGGTTTGATATAGAGATTGAGCCTTTGTTTGCATGCATAGCTCTCTATGATATAAAAGAAAGAAAAAAGGCAAGTGTGCACTACAGCATAAATGGAATAATACTTGTTCATTCATTCATGTTTTCAGTTGAATTTCATGATAGTGTGAAAATTCTAGGATAGTTAGCTTTTCTTTGTTTCTTTTGTTCAATTGACTTACCTCTTATTTAAAACTTTTAACTCTAAAAATTATTAGAATTGCTTACAAAAAATATCTCAACTTTTGTATATGTGCATCCTGATCCAGGTTGCTTCAGTCGTGCTATAGTGTTTGCAGCTGTTTATTTTTTATTTCCACGTACTTCTTTTGACTTATTTTAAAATAACATTCAATTCATTTTTGCTTTACAGTACATTTTAAATTCTTTTTCTTTTCAAGATCTCTGAAAATTTCCACTGTGACCTGAACTCTGATTCATTAAGAGGATTCTTGCGTTCTCATACACCCTCCACCGACTTGTCTACTCTGGCAAGATCAGCAGTGTTTTCTGTCACTTATCCCTCATCAGATATATACTTAGTAATAAAGGTATGTTACAGTGGTACTTTCAGACCATTCTTCCTGTTCCCAACTGTGCCAATTGTCTGAGTATATGCAGTTGACTGATGTGATTTTCCCATAGCTGAGAGGCATTCTGATAATTTTTGATCATCTTTGTCCAAGTATCCACTGGTATATCTTGTTCCCAACCTAAGAAGTTTTATTAATATCTTACGTTCTAGCCCAGCTGAGTGTTTAGGTTTTCCTATCTCTTCATAAGAAAAAAATTAAGTGAAATAAACAGTTTTAAATTTTTTTAATTGTGTTTTAGCGGAGTTTGTTTTGTTTTGTTTTGTTTTGGGTTAGTATGTTTTGCATTGGTCTGTTTATTTAATTCTGAAGCTAACTTTGCCCAAACCATTTCATTTGGAATGTGTTAATTTTTCTGCTTGTGGTGAAAATGCAGCAGTACCTGATAGGTAGTTTTGTTATATACATATTTTCTGCTTCCTAACTAACAGTAGGGGAAACTGGGAAAAGTTTATTGTACATTACTCTGTGAAGACTGTTTTAAGCATTATTTTTGGTAGATTTGGGCAGACTTTTCCATATCGTAGAGAAGTAATGCATTAAGTTTGGAGTTATATTTTTTATTTATGAGCATCTTATTTTACTGCTTTTTGTAGATAGAAAAAGTGCTTCAGCAAGGAGAAATTGGAGATTGTGCAGAACCCTACATGGTTCTTAAAGAAAATGAAACTGGCAAGGTAAGTAAACAACCATGAAAAGTGTTTGGATCAAAACATGCATGCAAAGGGGAACAGGGAAAGAACAGATCTTTTGGAATGGGACAGAACCCAAAGAACAATGGGGAGAAAGTCATTGTTAAATCCGTAGAGCAAGCAATTTGATGCCTGTAGTTGACATGAAGAATTCAGAAGAAGACAAGGTGCACTTTTGTTCCTAGTCACTTTGGAAATCAGTACTGATTCCAAAGTCTTGAGCCATAAAGTATCTATAGGTAAGTAAAGGAGATGTCAGTGCAGCATGGAGTTGGCACAAATATTTGTACTTCAAAGACTTCCTGCTGATCTGACTAGGCAACCTGTTGTGGTGTGTTATGTCCAGTTCAATGCAGACATCTGTAAATAACATCTTTGTTTGGGGAATTGTCATTTACCTTCCCTCAACCAGACTGATGATGTTTCCTCAAATCTCATATTTCTCACTTTCATCAGAATATTATTTCTGTATCTGATGAAGGAGATGGAACTTGCTCATGTTAAGATGATTACTCATGCTGGGCACAAGGGTCACTGCAAAAAGATCTGCATTCTCCTTTTTAGTAACAAGAATGAACTAGTTGAAATGGGAAGTGAATTTACAGATCAAAACAGCAATGGTGCTGACAGTGGTGTAACAGGAAGATGTGAGATAAGAATACAAATCATTTACTAAAATGTGAATAAATAAATAATTTTCCTTTTTTCTTTAAAATGAAGTTAGAATAACTGATTGCTTTTAAAACATTCATTATTTTCTTTGTCTTAGACAAAAGAAAAGATTGAAAAACTGAAAGCCCAAGCTGAATGCTTTTGTCAACGACTAGGGAAATACAGAATGCCATTTGCCTGGATTCCCATAAGTCTAACTAATTTCTTCAATGTTTCCACACTCGAACGAGAAGTATCTGAGGCTGAAGGTTTGAACGGTACTTGTTTAAGTTTTCTGACTAACACAAAGCAACTCTTCGGTGGTTCTGTGCTTAGGAAGCAATATCATTCATTTTTGTCCTCAAGAACAAATGACAGATTTAAATTCATATCTTCTCAGCTTTCCTTTTTAGTCTTACAAGCAAAAGTTAATATTCTCACTATTTCACCTCTGCATATGTATTTTTATATATTCTAAATATTCTTCAGTGTTCTAGGCCCTATTTTAGTTGAACTGGCTTTTACTATCTGGAATCCCTATCCAATAAAGAGTAATCAGAATATTTATCTTCTTAGGTTCTGGAGTGTACAAGAGATGTTTCAAGCTGCATCTAACACTAATCAATCTGCTTTGTAACTCATTAACTAAAAATATGAATAAGCTTGTGCTCTGCAGCAGAAATAATGTCACTCTCACTAGGTGTATTGTAGCATTCCATTCTTTCACATAGTCTGAAATACAGCTAGTGGGAAATACAGATAAAAGCTTAATGCTGTAGGTACTGATCTCTGTCCTCTGATGTAACTGGGAACTTGTGGATTTCTAGCATATCCTTATAGTCTTGATACTGAAGTAGCACAAAACAAGTTGGTATTTTATTTAATTTCTCTTTGAAGGGAAAGGATCAACTAGTGAGAAGAGGGCAACACTATTACAAGCAAGAAGACTTTCTGAGAGAAGTCTCAGCACTGAGGACAGTTATCCAGTGTCAAACTTCAAAACTGTCTCCCTGACCCACAGTACTTTCTTTAAACAGGTATAGGATGCTCTTTGTTTCTGACTGCCTAAGACACTTTTCCTGTGTGTTGTGTGAACTGTGTTGGGAAAAATTATCCAATGATGTTAGTGTTCAGAGAATAATTGCTGTTGACAGTAACTTACCTTTTTTGCATGTCTCAAGGTAATCACAAAATCATAGAATGGCCTGGGTGGAAAGGGATCTTTCAACTCCCCCGCTACATGCAGGGTGGCCGACCACTAGACCAGGATGCTCAGAGCCACATCCAGCCCGGCCCTGAATGCTTCCAGGGATGGGGCACACACAGCCTTCTTGGACAGTCTTTTGTTATGCAGTATTGCTATAAAGATAATGATTTTTGTCTTTCTCCTTGTAGGAAGGAGACAGGCTTAGTGATGAAGATCTGTTCAAATTTTTAGCTGATTTCAAAAGATCATCTTCCTTGCAGAGACGAATTAAGACTTTACCAGGTACACAATTCATTTTAAATGGAATAGTATATATGTACTTTTCTCCTTTAAACCGTTTTGTAAGTTTCAACCCCAAAATAGAATAAAATTGTGTTTTAAACTATTGTGGAACCTTCTGGGTTCCCAGCGTCCCCAGTTAAGTATTGAGATTTGTATTGAGCTTGATATTCCACAGTGATTTGCTTTTTTTTCTAACTTACACTGTATCTGCTGGATGTATTTCATGATCATTCAAGCTGTTTGAAGACAGAGATTTTCTCTGCAATGTTTTCCAATGAGTCATATGTTACAGAAGGAGATTAAAATGCGTACATATTTCACCTTGCATTTGGATCAGTGTTTGGCTATGCTCAAACACTTGACAAGCTGCATTTTACTTTTTCAGATAAATTACATCTTGAGATCTTCTGGATTGTAGAGAAACCCCCAAAAAACACAAATTCAGTGTAAAGCTTCTCTTACCTTTGTAGATAATTGTCAGAAATGACAAATGCAGGTTTCCAAAATAGTTTTTTCTTTCCGAAACTTAAAATTGAAAGTTTGATTATACTCATGGCAGGGTTATCAGTATTAACTGTATAACTGCTGTCCACAACTAGTCTGGATTTCCTGTTGGATGATGTCTACTTTGTCACAGATTAATAGAGCAGAATCTGAGTGGAGATGGAAAGACAACTCTGCTATACACCACTCTTTTCTCTTTTATTCAGCTTCCAAATAATTCTTGTATATCCTTCTATTTGCATGTTTTATTCTCATGCAGCTTTCAATCCAAAGATCCATTTCTTACTTATGTAGTGACCTCACATATTGTTTTCAGTTTTGATTTATTATACATTAGTTATTTTTTGTATTCTTTGGTAACATTTTGTGTTTTTTTTAAAAGGAACACTTAAACTGGAGATCTCTCCAGCTCCTGAAAACCTTGGTTACTGTCTGACACCGGAATTGCTACCAGTGAAACCCTTCCCAGAAAATCGTAGTCGTCCTCACAAAGAGATTTTGGAATTCCCAATTAGAGAAGTGTATGTTCCCCATACTATTTATAGGTAAGATTACTATTATTTTTTTTAATGCTTAAGAACCATTTTCAAAGGTGGTTGTGATTTAGCTTTTTTTTTTTTTTAAATAAAAGCTGAGAAAAATTGCTAAAGACTATGTTTTAGACTGATTTAATCTTGTCAGCTGTTAGAAGGTAAGATACCCTCCAGATGCTGTATTTAATTATGTAGTTATCCTGTTCCACACAGAATATTTTTAAAATGTTCACAACCTAGCAGCTCTTGTTAGCTTGACATAAATATATAAAATCATGTGGATACTGTGCCCATTTCCTTAGTGAAAGCATGAAAAAAAGCAGTAGTAGTTTTTATACAACTGAAAGTACAAATGTAAATGAAGTCAAATAACAAGATTTTTTTTTAATTTAATGGAAAAAAGTGGCCAGATTTTAACTACCCTTTCCATTATTAGGCCTCAGTAAGGTATAGCACTTGTCAACTCCAGGTGGCCTGGTAGTGTACAAAGATTTGCTTTTGAAAACAAAAAGCATTAGCAACCACTTTAAATTGCTAATCTAGAAAGGTGTTTGAGTCTCTCTTTAATTTTGACAAGAGTGAAGTCCTACAGTTAGACATCATGAATAACAAAGCTACCATGTTTAATCTTTTTATCTCCTGAAGCAAGTTAATGTGTCTCCACACTATCTTCCAGTTGCTAGGTGTCTGTGTTGAATAAATACACCTACTTTAGAAGAAATGCATGCTGTAGCTCAACAGCAACAATCTTTTTCCAAGAGTTCACACTGAACTCTTCACAGTTTTTGGCTCTCTTTTGAATTTCACTCTTAGTGAAAACTATGGAAACAAAAGAGGAACTGTCCTATTTAGCTAGTAATAATGAAGAGAAGATTGATATAGCATGTTTACCTTAATCTTCACCTTAATTAATGAATCAGTGATGATAACACAACTGAGGTGACAAAAATAGTATTGTGTCGTGAACTGTAAAGTCTTTTTGTTAATAACCCATTCAACCCCAAAGACAGCCTTTTAGATACAGTGGGGAAATTATGAATAAGTGTGGAAGTGATTTTGTTTCAACATCATTGTCACTACAGCTATATCTGGCGCTAGAAAGGGGCGTCATCAACAGATAATGTTGATAGCCAGCAGTAGATCCTCAGTAAGACAGATGAGTCAGCTTTGCAAACCTTCTGAGAGAACGACTTTGTGATTGCAGGAAGTAGCAACTGCGGTTGTGCAGCAGCACTGAAACCTCTTCCTACAAGCTAGAGTAACATAGCTCTTTCTGAGATGCTTTTGCCACCCAATAAACACAGTCATGCCAGAAAAAGTGTTGTTAGGGAATGTGGACCGATTATCAGCTTAATTTGATTGCTATCCAAGACTCTTTGCTTAGTTCTCTCCATGATGAATATTACTGTAAGCCTGAGATGAAGCTCCTTTCTGCAAAGTAGCTCTGAACTTGAACACAGCCAGATATAAAGTGATTTATGTTATTTTATTCCCTTTTGTCTAACCTGGGATATATGACCATCCTGTTTTCGTAAAGCTATGTGCTGACTTTTAGGCAACTGTGGTAGTATGCCAATGTGCTGCTGTTTGTTTAATGTTTCCTAATTTTTGACTGTAAGTATACAAACCAGTTCTATTTACCAGTGTTATGGATTTAGATACTAAAAGAATCTGAAATTAGTGAAGTCAATACTTTTTTTTTTTTTTAATTAAAATGTTACTTTGAATGTAGGAGAGATTTACATATATAAATGTATTTGAATAACAAAACAATGAAAGCTTTTAAAGATACAGTCTGGTAAGATCTTGTTGGCATAATAATACCTCTGCACAGATCCAGACAAATACTAATGAAATATCTACTTTTAGTTTGTTGCCTGGATGTTTAAAAGAGATGCAAAAACGTAATTTATTTTTCTTTCCTTCTTTCTTTGTTTCCTTCTTTCTCTCTTTTTCTCTCTTTTTCTCTCTTTTTCTCTCTTTTTCTCTCTTTTGTGCTTAATATTGCAATAGTCCTATTGCAATACCTAATGAATATGTGCTCATTTATCTCCTTTAACAATACAACAACTCAGGATTTAGTAATACTAGGACCGGTTAAGGAATTGAGACTATGACCTCACAGCGGGTTTACTTATGGCAGAAGGCTGCAAAAGTCATCAGAAGGGGGTCTAGTCCTCTTGAATTTAATATTGGAAAAGTTTTTAGGTTTTAACTTCTGAAAAAGATATTTGTGAAGTAGGCAGTTGTGGGTCAAAAGGTTTCCTGCGTTTATACAGCAGAAAACTATTATGATGGGTACTAGATTATTCTGTGGGTTCTTTTTATGATGCGTAACATCTCAGTTATTTGTCTGTGGTTTTGGTTTTCAAATACATTATGGTGTTGACTACTTTTTTGTAATATTTGATGTTTGAAGTAATGATGAGCCTCTTCAATTATGTATACAGATTGAACATGAGTTCTGGAGAGAATAGTGCTGAGATTTTAGTCTGAATTGACTCTGAGCTCTTGATAATGTTTAAATTAAGAAAGAACTAATTTTCTGTAATAACTTGATGTGATTTGAATCTTTAAGAATCTGATCTTATGAGCTGAGCTACCACTCAGTTTATCTGGGAAAATTTTTATATTCTGACTAAAAGTTTAGTAGAATATTTGTTAAGGTTTTCATGTCAATGATAATCGACAGATTAAATAATCACTTTCACCTAAAATGTAATGTAGTCTGGCCACTATCTGTTTAATGCTTAATTTTAGCACATGAGAAAAATCATTCAAACTTATCCAAACTAGAAGAAAATTTTACTAAGTTTTAGAATATATGATATAGACACATCCTTTTGAAAATAACATTGAAATTCTCTCGTCATGCCATTTATTCTAGTCAGTGCATGGAAAAATCAGCAACTTTGGTAAAGTATTTGTGATTTACCATTTTTCTGAAGATCGCTCTCTCAAAAGAGTAGAAACAGAGGAATCATCAAAGATTGAAAGTAATGACTAATAGGTGTATCAGTTTTTGTTTCCATTTTCTTAAGCAGTATATGTATGCTCATAAACAATTTGTAGCTTTTATCAGTAATGACTGATTGCTCCTATTTTGGCTTTTGTTATTCATGGTATTCTTATTGCAGTCATCAGTGGACACATCTAATATTGTTTAGAAATTTGAGATGCGCTTGTGAAACTTTGTATATTGTGTAATTTAGCAAGGAGAAGGATTTCATTACATTACACACATATTACACAGCCAATAATTACAGACAGCAATGTTCAGTCAGAAAGATCACAGTCCTGAAGACTGTGCACAGATTTTGTTTTGGCAGAATATTGGTCTCCATTGCTTTGGCCATGGGAGATGATCAAATCATCACTGCTAAGTCTCTATTAAAGAGTAGAAAAATCAGTACATTAAAATGAGAATTGTTTCACGGTGTCCTGTGCAGAGCCTTGGTTTTCCTGTGCTGAAATAGCCTTTTACCTCACAGTCCTTGTGCTGGGTCAGCCTCAGATCCAGATAAGCAGACTGAATTAATGCTTCCTCCAGACCCCTATTACAGTGTGGAACTGTCATGTTGGATTGATGTTGGATGTTGTGTCTGGCCTTTGTAGACCCATACTGACTCCTGAATGGCTCTTTTGCTTCTTGTGAACACATCTGTCTGCATCTGGAGGTGCTTTCTGTAGGGGGAGTGAGTGGAGAAGTACAGTCACACCAGCATTAATCACAGACAGCAGCTGCTGTGGCATGTTGCTTGAAGAATTCCTCTCAGCACTGAGCCTGAAGAGGAACATGTGGCCTCCTGGGGCTCACCACATCCTGAGGGCAGTGCTAACTGCTGCATGGAAATGTTCAGGCTCTCAGGCTGCTGGAGGGAACTGTTGCTGGCAGGAAGAAACACTCTAGTCACCAAAAGATCTGTGTATGCCTAGTCCCTAGTGCAGTGTGAAGGAACTCTTTTGATCATCTCCCCAGCTTACTGCTTTTCATCATTTTCATCGCTGCCTGATACTCAGAGTCAGGGTTTACTTCTGTTCTTCCCCAGCATTGATGGGTTTAATACGCATGTAAGCAAGGTCCCTAAAACTGCTTGAGCATAAATGGCACAAGCTTTACCTCCTCTGCACAGTGCTCACTGAAATAATGCTTCTTTGGTTGTGTAGTCAGCAAAGAGCTCTCTGTGATTTTGCATATCTTTCATTTCAAGTCACATGTAAATGTAAAAATCGGTGCTCAGGGACATTATAGGGATTTGTGACATCTTCTGCTGGGCTGCAGATTAATGAAGCAATGGCTGGATTATGCAGCGTCCCCTATAAGTATTTCTTCATCTCTGACAGATGTAATATTGATAATATCCTTCATTTAATATGTCATTCCCCCTAACATAATTCAGTGGAGGTTACCAATATATTTCTCACTTTCACTTAGTTTTTCCTAATATTATCTTGGAGAGAACTTGGCAGAGCTGAAAGTGCATTTAAGAAGGTTAGGGAAGAAAGTGCATTAGTGTTGCAGGCAGGAGTACTGTGCTGAACAAAAGGAAAGGCAAGTTACATACTGATCTGTTTGCTAAGACATGCCATGCCTCACATAGCATGTGCTGGTTGGTAGAGTGGCTTGTACTGTGTAACTGAAGAGCACTGTCACTTTTTGACTCATGGCAGTAATGAATACCAAGCAGTTTTCTGTGTCTTGCAATGCAATAAAAGGAAGACAGCCCATCTGATTTAATGACAGTGTTCTCCAAAACTGCTCCACAGTGGTGCTGATGACGTGCTGTGATAAGGATAGGTTAATTCTGTGTGTAGTTTCTGACAAAAAGTGAAGATGAAAGTCTGTGAATACCTGTTATTGTTTCTCATTGGAAACCAACATGGTTTCACCAGCATTCATCTTATTTCTTACGCAATGAAGACAAAGAATGAGAATCTTATACCAGAGCAGTATAACAAGAGACACGCTAAATAGACATAATCATAATTCCAAAATGTGTACAAGTTGGATCTAGCTGAAATCTCAGACCTGCCACAGTCTTCAGTGTAGAAAAAGCTTTGTATTTACATTTGCATTATTATGTCAGAATGAGTCTTGAACTCAGAAGACCATCTGTGCTCCACAAAAATTAAAAGTTGTTTTTTAGTTTAGTGATTTACCTATGTATAGAAGCTACTAAATAGCTAGTAAATGGCAAAGTATATTTTAAAGAATTACTGAAAAAATATGTTCAAAGACTCATTTCTACTTGGCTTCTAGAGCTACAGGTTAAAATTCCTTTTTTACATTTAATCATCAACACTGCTTTTCAATTTATAATCTAGAAATGCAAGCTATAACCTAGGATTATATGTTGGTGGGTTCATTTCCTGGTTTGCTTGTTTTTGTCTGAGTGATTCAATAGTGCTTTCAAAACCTGACTCTTTGTAGCTGAGAAAGGAGCTGCTTTCTTGAGAGGTTTCTGCTTTTCATTACATCAAGCAAATATATTATTTCATTTTACATCTGTCTGAAAAAGTGAGAGCTAGAAAGACTGCCCTCTCATATGCATTTACCATATGAGAAACCCTCAACACAGGATGTTTTATGTCACAACAAGAACTTACATTTCCCTTGAAGTCTTAGGTAAAAGAGTTTTGCCAAAGCTTCAACTATCTGGATGATACTGAAGAGCAGGGACAGAAATTAGCAAAACGCTAAGCTGTGCACTTCATTCTGGAAAGGCTTGTTACTTAGCTGCTTTTTCCTATTTCTCTTTCTTCCAGAAATCTCCTCTATGTTTACCCCCAAAGGCTGAATTTTGCTAACCGACCAGCTTCTGCAAGAAACATTACCATCAAGATCCAGTTTATGTGTGGTGAAGACCCGTCTTGTGCAATGCCGGTAATAAATGCTGAGCACTTGTAGGAAACTGTTGCTCAGGTGCTATCCTGAGGAACCTCTTGAAGAGACAACTTACTATTTACTCCACACTGCCGCAGTTTCTAGGGGGATCTTAAGAGGACTGACATCAGAAAGCTTATGAAAGCCTGCAGACATCAGCCCTATAGTTCTAGCCCTATAGGCATCAGCTTCAGCTTGCATTTTTGGGGAAATTTTCAGAGTATGTCAGTGGATTTTTGAGAATGAGATTGAGATAGCACCTTTCGTGATTTTAGTTGTGTTAAAAATAATAATGAGTTGAAATGCTACTTTGAAGAACTTTACCCCAGGAATTTGTTGGCTTGAGGACTGACACCTGGCTAACCTTTTTGAATGTGCTGACGCTGCACAGTGCGCACTTTACAGTGGCATGTTCCTTACCCAAATGTACTCTGGAACTGAAATCAGAGCATCAGTTCAGTGTTTTCCTTGGTCATATTTTCTTCCAGAGCTGACGCTGTGTCATGTGAATATAACACTTATGTTTTATATAATGCTATGCAGCTGTTTAGTTGTTTTTTTTTTTACATTCTGCTCATATCACTGTTAGGTTTTGATTAATGCTTGGGATAAAGGCAGTTTATCTGGCATCACTGTGCCCTTTAAGTATGGGTTTCACCTCAGTACATACCGGTTTCTGCTGTGCAGATTCCCTTATCTCAGTTCATCTCTCTGAGACCCTTTAAAGTTACAGCATTCCAGCACCCTTTCATGGAGGCTAGAGTGAATCAAATACCACTGAATGTAAAGGATCTGTAAGGTAAGGTGAGGTGAATCTCACCCTATGTAAACAGGATAGAAGTGAAAAATAAACTTCTCAAAAAAAAAATTAATTCATCACTTACAATGTAATTAAAAGCAATATGATAATCCACAGGAGGCTTATCACAGCTGCATTTCTGAAGTTTCTAACTTTTGCGTTACTGGAGAATGCAATGTAAAATGCCTCTGATCCATCTTCCTGATGTTTTGTGTTGCATGTTGCGTGAGGAAGATGCCAGCTAATGACACTTCTGTGTCATCATACTAAGATCAAATTGAAGGATCATTATCCCACCTTTATATGCTGTCTTAAACTGACACAGAATGATAACAATTAAATGTTTTAGATCTGACTGTATTCACTTTCATTTATTAATGCAGGTAATTTTTGGAAAATCTTCAGGTCCAGAATTTGTGCAAGAGATATATACAGCTATCACATATCATAACAAGTAAGCATTGTTGTTATTCTTATAACTTGAGATGTATTAAGCATGACCTTTTTATATAATTCTCAGCTAATATTAGTTACTCAAAGAATGGTGGTAATAAGCTATTTTAAATTTCTACATTTTATGAGTACTTGTCAATACCTAATTTGGATTACTACATGCATTTGCATAAGTGACTGTTGCTTTTCTTGTTTTGAGCTCTTTAAAGACTAGTCAGGAGTATTCCCTGTCTGAAGATGAAGGAACAGAAGCAGGAAGTAGCAGCTTTGTAAAAGCATTCACCTTGATTTATTCACAGATCGAAAAGAACTGAAGGGGTTCTCTCCTATGAATGCAAACTCAAGATGTAGGTTTTATACAGTAACTATGCTGAAACCACAAATTAAAATTGAATGGTTTTAAAAGTAAGGAGGTGGATGATACTGAAATATTCTGGCTTACACACTTTGCATCAAACTGTTCCTGATTCAAAACTGTAGATAGATCATAACAGTGTCCATAGAGATACATACTTCACTTGCATGACTTATCTCAAGGCTGTTTTTAGGATCTATACAGTTCTTATTACCATAGCATCTGGGAGCCTGCTGACAAATATGCTTCTGCTCTGAAATATGCATGGCATTTTTTTAAACAGGTCTCCTGACTTTTATGAAGAAGTGAAAATAAAACTGCCAGCAAAACTCACGGAGAAACACCATCTATTGTTCACTTTCTATCATATCAGCTGCCAGCCAAAGCAAGGAGCATCTGTGGAAACTCTCATTGGATATTCAGTAAGTGATATAAATGTGTGTATGCATGGGGCAGGGGTCGGAGAAGAGAGGCTAGATGTGTGGGTATGTATCCCATGCAGATAGACTCTTTGCTTATCAAGGATTTTGCCATGCATTCCATTTCTGGTAATGGTAATACATCATAACAAGTAGAAGGCTGTTCTGCAGATACTGCAGGGCGTGCTCATGCATCCGTTAAATGTACAGACATAATAAATTTATATGCAGCTTGTGCTGCTATATCTTAGTTATAACTTTACATTGGTAAGCATTTTTGAAGTTGGTGAATTTACCCAAAGCGCAGAAATTAAGTATACACCTACATATTTGCAACAGCAGTGCCCTATTGTAGAGCTCTTAATTGTTAGATTCTATTTGCGGAAAAGAAAAAAGGCAATTAACTGTTATTTACTGTTATCTAACATGTTCACACATGAGGTGACATCTAATATAATATTTTGAATTAAGTTTTATATGGTATATTGCTTACATAAAAACTGTCATTTACCCTTGTTAAAATCAAAAGCCATGAAAATATTTAGATACTAGAATTCAATTATCTTAAATTCAGTTATCTTCATATCTTCATTGAAACGCATGTTTTAGCTTGAGAAACACATATTGTAGCACAGTGTCATTTTTCTTTAACTATTTTTAACTGGAGAGATTTTAGAATAAGAAGAAAGAACAGATAATAATAATACTTCAGATGTGAAAAAGTTCTAGTGCTATTGAACCATGGAGCCATACAAGTACTATCTGTGTGTTCATGCTATGAGGTTTGTGCTCTTGAGTCCAGTACTGTTAGTCCTCTCAAGCAGGCTTTCTTTTGTGGATAGATGCCACAAATGCTTACTTACTTAAACATGATGTGTTTCTGTCCTGTGCTACTCCACAGCCTCTTTCAGATTTAAACAGGAGCAAAGTATGTCCAGATGTCATTGCAGAGTTCTGATAGGTCATGGCCTTAATCCTCAGGGTAACAGTACCAAAATGTTCAATTTGTCCATAGCAAAACTTGAACTCTTCAAGTTCAAAACTTGAGCTTGATTTACTTCACAAAACTATAGAATGACTTGGGTTGGAAGGAATCTTAAAGATCACCCAGTTCCAGCCTCCTACTATGGGTTGCTAGCCCCAGATCAGGCTTCTCATGGCTCCATCCAGCCTGGCCTTGAACACCTCTAAAGGTGGGATTAAAAAAAAAAAAAAGCCAAATATCAATCTATTCAGGATAAGTTATTTTTCAAATAAAAGCATGTGACCTATTAAATCCTTCTGATAGGATTTATTAGAAAAACATATGTCACACATGAAAAGCTCTCTGTTTTCAGATGAGTTTGTTTGTAAAGCAGTCTTGTACATTTTTCTACAGTAGCTATCAGTGAATTTAAAATGCAAAGAAATTACTGTTTAATGGATTGGAGCAGAGAAACTCAGGTCAATATCTCATTTCTTGTTCTGTTGACTATACATAACAGATTAGATAAATAGCTCTAATCATATATAGTCATGAATATTGCTGCATTTTCTCTTCATTTGTTTCAGTGGCTGCCAATTCTGTTAAATGATCGTCTTCAAACAGGACATTATTGTCTTCCTGTTGCATTGGATAAGCTGCCATTCCACTATTCAATTCACTCTCCTGAGGTAACAAAGAAAATTATGAAAAGACAATGTTTTTGCAGTGTAGAACATCATAAGTATTTTACAGTCCAACATAGCTATCTCTTTTTGAACAGTTGCCCCTTTCTGTACTTTAAAAGAGTAAAGCCCTAGAGAAAAATGTTATTATTTTAATTGGTTTTATTATGTATTGTTAAATTGTGTTTTTTAAAGTTATTAATTCAAAAATCCTTGTGAATTTCTAACCAGTGATACATTTGTTTAGAGTTTGTCAGGTTCATAATTTGCTTTCTTTCACAAGATGATTTGCTCGTTTTTTGTGGGAGAGGGAGGATACATGGATTCAGGTGCTGCTACTAGAACAGGAAGCTGCCTTCTGAGCTAATATGGCGAGTAGAAAACTGCCTCTGTCTTTAAAACTGTACCATGTCACCAAGGAGTGCCTTTGGCATGCATTGGCTGTAAACTTCTAACCACAGAAAATGCAAATTCAGACTGTCTGTTCTAGGCATCCAGCTGAAGTGTTGCAAATTTCCCCCTTTAACGAATGAAATTCTCTTCATCTGGCCTATGAGAATAAAGACACCTAGCTATGGTCCTCTGTGCTGCACTGAATTAGATGCCTAAAGTAAAGTGAATAGTATTAAGGTCTTAGAGACCCATGTAAACAGGCTTTCTATTAGATCATTAAAAGACAGTGATTCCTGTAATTCTTTTCTATCACAGAAAGTCCCATCACAGACACCACCTATCAAATGGGTTGAAGGACACAAAGGTGTTTTCAATATTGAAGTGCAAGCTGTTTCATCTGTTCATACCCAGGTAATGCATCAAAAGAAACATGCAACTGTAGTTTCATTTCAAAGGGGATTCATATGTCCATTCTGATCAAGGATCAACTGGAGATGTTTAAGTTCCCACAGGTTTGAGAGCAAATGAAAAGTTCCTGCTATCTTACAGCTGTGGAAAGAACTTGATTATTTTCAGTGAATGAAATCCACTGATATGAGTGCACAAATAAGCACTCTGAGCAGCAAGTCAAATCAAACAATAAGGAGCCTGGTTTCCTCTCAGCTCAACAGAGATCTGATGTGAAGAATACTGGTACGGCGTAGTGCCAGTTTCTGCAGTGTGCATGTTCTGTTCTCTGGGGCTAGTTCAAACAAAGTGTCCAACAGCTGAAGGAAAGCACAGCATCTCTGCTCCCTCCAGGGCCAGCTAGGCTGCCAAAATACTCCACACAGATGGCAGCTCAGCCATCCATGTGTAGGGATGATAACTTAATGCTGAATGGGAACTTTGAGTTCTAAGATTCTGATCACTTAAATGTGGTAGAAAATTGAAGGCTTTCCATTTTCACTGGGGTCTGAAGCACCACAGGTTTATTTCATTTCGTATTTCACAATGTCTCCTACATCATCTTGTTCTGGTTAACTCTGATAGCATACTTTTTACATACATATAGGACATATTTATAAGGCACATAACTTGCATGTAGCTGGAAGTGAGATTCTTAGATGCAGGTAGCAGAGGGACTATAGAATCACAGAATTGTTCAGGTTGGAAAAGACCTTAATAAGTATAATAATTAAAAGACTATAGACCTCTGATGTGAGATCTAGACCTCAGAGTTTTATCAGAAAGAATGAACAGTATAATTTACTGCAGACTTTACCTTTTCTGCTTTTAATCTGATTTAACCACCTCTGAATCTGAGCCAGCTGAAAAGGAACAAACAGAACATTGTGGCAACTGACTTAGAAATTGGTCTCTAGAGCTATCTGCCACTGTAAGCCAAGAGCGTATAAGTATTTTCTCCACCCGTCAGATGGGAATCAAGCTTTGCTTATCAAGTAGCAGGCTGAATTATATCAGCTTTGTTAACTGTGAGCGCACCATCTTTGTAGGACAATCACTTGGAGAAGTTCTTCACTCTTTGCCATTCTCTGGAAAGTCAAGTGACCTTCCCCATTCGACTGATGGACCAGAAGATCACTGAGGCTACACTGGAACATGAACTGAAACTCAGCATTATCTGTTTGAATTCTTCACGACTGGAACCTCTTGTTTTATTTTTACATCTGGTACTAGATAAACTTTTCCAGCTAGCTGTACAGCCTATGGTCATAGCTGGCCAGACAGGTATTTAATGATCCTTTACTTATTTTCCTTGGTACCACAAGCAAACTAGAGATGTGTTTGCCAGATATCCAGGGTCACATTTACTCTTTTGGTAGTTCAGAAGTAGCTGGGCTTGTCTGGACACAGTTTCATTGCAGTTTAATCAGATCTGATGAAATTGTTTGTGCTTCTCTTCTCTGCACAAATAAAGCTTTGAGACTCCATTTCAGAAGAACTTTAAATCTTAATAGTTACTTATCTGGAGATACAAATCAGAAGCAGGATGGTCGTTTAACTGCTTTGTGAGGAAACCAGCTGCTAAATAACTGTTCAACAGCTGATAATGATGATTGCATTACATCTTCCCAAATATCTTTAGCCAAAACTGAGTGGACACAAAAACAGGATGTAGTCATGCACACTGATGTTTTTCTGTTACTGAAGCTGTCAGCTGCCCATTACCTATATTAAACGTGGAAGAAAGGCATACTTGAAGACAGTGGTGCAGCTGATTTCCTAATTAATTTTGGTAGCCAATATTTGTTGTCCACTAAAATATTAGAAGAAGAGGCTGGTAGCTTGTATGTTTCTGTCAGCTGGAGAAGAATCAATATATTGCCCTTTAAACAGATATTTTTTAGGAAGTACCTGAAGGCTGCTAGAAATTGTCATGAACAGTAAGGGTCTGCTTTTACATAGCACCGTGTGGTGAAATAGTAGTGATTGGGTTGAAAGTGAGTCTGCTGACAATAGGTTTTTGGTTTATGTGGACTTAGTGTCTGGCCCAGTGTAACTGTTTTTTTCTGCAGTTATTAATCTGTTAAGGAGTGATTTAAAGCATGTACAAATTAGTTATTGTTAAAAGGAATGCCATGATCTAATTATGTTATTTCCTTCAGGGCTGAGACTAATTTTTGCTTTTTGTTTCACAGCTAACTTCTCACAGTTTGCCTTTGAATCTGTGGTTGCAATAGTGAACAGTCTCCACAACAGCAAAGACCTGAGCAAAGATCAGCATGGGAGGAACTGCCTCCTGGCATCATATGTCTACTATGTATTTCGCCTGCCAGACCCCCAAAAAGAAGTGCCAAAACTAGGTAATATCATTGTAGTAATTACAAAAAAATCTTCTCTCTTTATACACACTATTCATCATGGTGCTTATGAGACAGAGACAACTGGCTTTCAGAAGAGCAAATCAGAATTTCTTGTACCCAGACTGCGTAGTTTCCAAACAGAGCGCTGCTTCAGCATGTGAATCTTGTCTTGATCTACAGCAGATTGAAAAGAGTTGATAGAGGAAAGAAAGAGCTACTGTGCAGTGCTACTGCTAAGAAAGCCCTCAGTCTTTCACTACGGCATGCATTGTCAGTTGGCATGCTGCAGAATCCCAAAACATCTGTACCTTGTTATTCAATGCCCATGTAATTTAACAGAGCAGTTGTTGATGAGATTTTTGTAAGCTCTGTGCTTTTCACGCTGCTGATGCTGTGCAGCACTGAGCAGAGCTGGCTTGAATCTCGCGTTTGTCTCATATTACTATGTCCTTCAGTCTTCGTTCAAACATCTCCCTGTGGGCAGGTGCAGGGGGCAGTGCTGCTCTGACGGAGTCTCGTTATTACACATTTGGACGCACTTCTGCAGTGTCTGTCGGGAGTAAATTACTGCAGAGCCGAGTGATAAGCTGCAGCAATCCTGACATCACTGTTACACAGTCAGCTGCTGATGAAGAGGTCAAAAACATCATGTCATCCAAGGTAAGAGGGGAAGTCAAGTATCTGAGAAGCGTATGAGCCAAAACCAAATCTATGAATCCAGGTTTTTCTCTTTGAAGGCTGGACTTGCTTCTTGTGAATACACTGTATGTATCACCAGAAACATTCACTGTTTGTCTAATTTGGCATGTATGTGTTACATTCACTCTGCTAAATTCTGATGTATTTTTCAGTGAAGAAAATAAGAGGTAACATCTCTGAGTTTGAAGTTAGGCACTCCACAGAAGGATTTCCTTATTCAAGGTGCCCCACTCTCCCATTCATCCTGAGATTTAGGTTCTTTTCACATTATTTCTTAGAGCATTCAGGGGGAGCTGATCTAGGTATCGCGTAATCAGTGTCAGAAAAGACTGCCACTGCCTACAGTGGGAACAGGCTTGCTTTCTAAAAGGGATGAAGAACCCTTGGAAAGGAAATAGATTTTCTAAAATACATTGATAATTTATTCTGGTTCTTTCTCATTCTTCTGAGATTTGATATTGTCTACAGTACCCTCTGTACCATCTTCAGATGCCCTCTGAAGATTCTGTATAAGTCTTTCCAGATAATAAATTCAGCCACAGAGTGAAACACAAACTTCCTCTTTGTTATCCAGAACCACATTTGTCACCAACAAATTGCAGGATAGGACAGGAGGAACTGAGAAACAGAATTGTTTCCTGCTGGGGCATCAGGTACTTGCTGGTCTGCAGTACCTCGAGTTCTTCTCAGAGCTTTTTGAGGATGGCTGTTTTCAACTCACTGAGGAAAACAAAACCTTAGCAGGAGCAAAATCAGCAGGAGCTCAGAAGCCCTGCCTCTCACAGTTGCAGGATTTTACCCCTGTGCAAGAAGGCTGCTCTGAGCTGCAACCCAGACAGATCTCTGCAGCATTCTCAGAACCATGTGTTCCTTCCTTTTTCTGTGAGTGCTATGTACATGGAATACTGCTTCTCAAGCAAGTTATTTTCAGAAACATTTTGAGATTATTTTTTTCCCCATTGAATAATCAGATGGTTTAATTTCTTAAATTAAACCAGAATTAGTCAGGTGCACAGAATTTGTTAGTCTATTTGATTTCTTTGTATACATATTCACCCATAACAATTTTTAATAATGTAGATTTGAACTTAGTATCTTTATGAATTTCTGATGTAATGTGTCCTAAAAAAAAAAAAAAAAGAGAAAAGAAAATATCTCAGGATGGGTTTTTGTTTTTTTTTTTTTTCCCTTTTCAAATTAATACATAATTAGACCATTTGATTACAGCTTTATCACACTGATAAATTAGAAATTTATAATGCTTAGGTAACTATTGACATTTCACTGCCTTTTAATTGGTATCACTTTTAATGAAAGGAATAATTGCAGATATTAGTTAATTTAGGACATAGAACTACCTAATAAACCCTAATGACTGCTACCCTGAGAGAGTGAGTTTTAGTTCACAAAACACAGCTGTGGTGCTAAAATTGGGCACACGAGGGCAGCGTTGATATTTGTGGTCTCCTGCATCTGCCGAATTCAGGTGGTCTTTGGCGTCCTCTAAGGAATGGAATCCGAGGGCGGAGGAGGGGAGAGAAAGACACACAAAAATGTTTGGGTAATGTATAATCAATGAATGCACAGATGTAATAATTATGGAATATGCTAGAGAGTTTAGCTAAGCAGGTTATTATATAAAAGAGAATAGATAGAATGCTTACCCATGGCCTGTGCTTGCTGTAAAACTCCAAAGAAGGGACCTCCAGAAAGACATCCTTCCCCCCTGATAGTCAGCTCTTAAATAGGTCTAGGAGAGGTGCAGCCTCTGGTGAATTGTCTTCACCTGTGCTCCCAGGGCTGACTTCTTGCCTCAGGTGATCAATCAGAGGTTCAGGCCATGATTCAACAGTTCCCATACAGGTGAACATCTGTATTTACCTTCCAAGAAAACACTGATTTGATTTTTAATCTGTTAATTAGCTTAGGCTATGCATTAATGTGTGTGTGTGTGTATTTCTTCTGGCCATTCTCCAGCCTGCAGATCACAGCTCCAGTCGGATGTCGTTTTACATTGAAGGAACAAATGACACGCCAGGTGTATGTGCAAGCCCAAGACCATCCAGTAAAAAGGTAGCCTACTACTGAGTGTGAGAGTGACAGATTAACAGAACCTGGAGCCTCCACAAGCAGTGCTTGTAATTAGCATGAAATGAGGAGAGGGAGAACAAAATAACAACCAGTTTTATTGAACAGGGAGTTTGTGATGGAAAGTTAAATCTATGGGTAAATATTGCCCAAGCATTTCTGACTCTGTTCTAGAATCTTTAGATTCTTTTTCTGGGACAGATTTAGACAAGTAGCAGCTTGCCTGTATCCTCCCTTTGCTCTCTTTATCAGGGTACTAAGACCTCTATGTTTTTTCACTGCTGTTTCCCTCTGGATACCTGCCTTTACATGTTGCAGTAAATTGCATTCAGATATATTTGCCATTTCTTTCTTCTGTAAGGAATATTTTACTTTTGCCTTTTTTGTAGCATGTAGAATCAATTAATTCCGCCTTATTCTGAGTCTGTATTCCCAAATAGCTTTTAACAACATAAAACGTATCATTGCAGATAGCTAACTCCTCCAGAGCTGTATCTTGTGCTTGGTATTGAGGAAGCTTTGGATGAAGAGAAAATCTACAGTGGGCAGTCTAGAATCTATGTTCCTGTTAAGAGGCACTTCTTTTTTATTTCTGTTTATTGATTTGAATTAGGCCAAAAAAACATGAGGGTTTATACCCAATCTAAATCTTGGCTAGATTTATGTGTCCTGTTGAATGTGAATAGGCTTAGAGATTTCACTGGCTATACTGTTTGTATCAGGAACAGAGAACAGATATTACAATACATGGTTAGTCCAGACTTGAGTTTTCTCAAAGTTTAGGTCATTGGGACTAGGAGTCTTGTGGTGCACATCACTGCAAAGAGTATGGTCTCTAACTACACACCTCTGTGCAAACTCCGCTGTAATTGTTGTTGTGGCCTGCTATCCCACCACAGAAATAATCTTGTATGTTCTCTCAAAAACACAAACGTGCTAAGCAGAAGCTCTCAGAAGGAGCATGTGACTGTTCACTGTCAGGCACACAGCCTGTACTCTGAGGATAGACAAAAGGCGTTTTCCAGCTGAAGTGTCCAGGGTTCTGGATCCACAGCAGAATGGCCCATAGTGCTATTCCTTATGTGTCATTTTTGTCAGATGTCCAGGTGTTTCTGTTTAGCTGTTCACTCTTCATTATGGGGGCTGTCCAAGGTGCAAGTGCTAGGAATTGGTTGAAAGTGAAAGACGAGTTGGGTGAAAGACCATTTCTGAACACTCTGTGTTTATTATCTAGCATTTCCATGAGGAGTTGGCACTGCAGATGGTGGTCAGCACGGGTATGGTGAGAGAGGCTGTCTTCAAATATGCCTGGTTCTTCTTTGAACTCCTGGTAAGATTTATCACTGCTGTTTTGTAGCAAGTTGATGGTGAAATGCAGGCACAGATTTAGCTGGACTATAATGTCTTCAGCTAACTAACCCCACTGTGATAGGTTCCAGATAATGGAAGCACAAGTGAAGAATTCTCTATATTCACCCCCAGTCCTTACTGAGAGCCTGTGACAGTTATAATCCACCAAACTATCTGCACAGTTGTCCACAGCTTGTAGAAGTCTGGGTGACAGATATCAAAGTGAGCCCTTCCCTCCTTTTCTGCTCCTATTTCTTCCCTTTTGTTAATAACATATATGCAGTAGCAAGGCTACCCAAGGCCAGTGTCACAGAGCCCTGAGGTGACTGATGTCACTGCAAGTTTTGTTGACATACTGGTTTCCACTGGAAGCAGATATGCAACACAAGAGATCAAGGAGTAGGAATTAATTCCAGAAATGTCCTCCCCTGACTGTCATCACAAAGAACAGAAGCTACAAGCAGCAGGGACAGGGTGAGAGTGATCTGAGCCACAGTATGAACATGAACAGGACTATCTGCGTTAAAGCCCTAGGCTCTCTGGTTCCTTGCCAATAAAGATAGGATTTATAAAGATGAGAGGATTGAGAAAGATGAGAGTGACTGTGTTGAGGGAAAAACAGGTGGGAACTCTTATTCCATGGACTAACATAGAGAACAGTTTTATCTCCACTTTGTTATATTTTTCTCTTTTTTCTTTATTGCTTTGCAGATAAAGAGTATGGCTCAGTACGTTCACAGTATAGACAAGCAAGACAATGTACGAAGAAGCCGGTTCTCTGACCGTTTCAAAGATGATATTACCACTATAGTTAACGTGGTTACTTCTGAGATTGCTGCACTTTTAGTCAAACCCCAGAAGGTAAAAGCATGAAAAAATGCACTGTAGATTCTTGCTGTTCACACCACATCACACTGAGCTTTATTTAATTGCATTGTACTTTCAGGATCATCACTGGAATTAGACTAAAACTGAGGCTGTGGTGTTGCAGAGATCATGAGTGAGAGCTGTGACTGCAAGGCACAGTCCTGTGCCCTCTTAGCAGAGAGTTTGTTTTTATTCAGAGGGAGGCATGTGTTGGAGGGAATTCCCTTTCTCTGAGATAGGAAAGACTGAACTCTGTCTTTCAGTAGTTGTGCTGCCTTATGCCAGGTTGGCTAGGGCATCAAGCTACATCCATGTGTAGCATATTCCTTTAATCTCCTTTTCCTATTGCACTCATTCCTACTGCACAGCATTTTTCCCACATTTGATTTCCCTGACTGCAATATGAAAGCAGTGTTCTTCCTGCAAAACCCAACCATGAGATATTTAACCCCAGATCTCTCTAAAGACACACTGGCCACATGAAACTCAGAAACAAGAGATAAACCTAAACCACATGTAATTCTTTCTCCTGGTATATTTTAACAAGTTCCACTGGCACAATTGATTATAAAGCTGAAAATATTATGAAATGTAATTTGTATTTCAACATCAATTCAGTTAACTGATGTCACTTTTGCTATTCCCCAGAACATAAAATAAAGGCAGCTTGTGTGCCAGGGCTGCCAGAAGCACTGTACGTGCAGGACAATGTGTTCTGTCATGAGGTAGCTGGTACTTGCCCAATCACTGCTCAGCCAGCGTGGGTCTTAGTCCAATTCTCCACCTGTGGCTAGCTGTTGCGTTAGGGAACTGAAACTGGTGAAGAGCCACAACCAGACAACTGAGGACAAGAAATGGCAGAAATCACCATTACTGTCAACCAAAAAGTTGTTTCTGAAGCTTCATCCTTTTCTTCATCCTTTGATGAAGAAAAGATGCTTCTGTGATACCCACATGCACAGAAAACATTTCCATAGAAATCTTCACATCAGTGAATATATTGTGTGATAAAAATATGCTACATTAAAATGTTTTAACAGATCTGCTAAGAGATTAATATTTTATGCTTTCTTCATGAGAAATGCACAGGTTTTTATGGGCTGTTAATTCAATTCAATTTTGATGGATTGAGTAGGTAGAGTCTAACTGTGTGTGAAAATTCTGCTGCAGTGTTTTCAGAATTAAGCTAATTGACTAGCTGTACAGAACAGCAGTATGTGACACCTGTCTACGTTTTAAATCCACAAAGTAATATTCTGTATGTTTCAGTACATGGTTGAGCATGTTAGATTGTCCTGAGGTTCTGCAGCTACTGGCTTACTGTAGGCTGCCCTGTAAGCTATTGGAAAGCTGGTTGGGTTTTTTTTTTTCAGCACAGTAGAAAATTACTTTGCTATCTAAATTCTAGATCATAGATTCTATATGAATTCTATATTCTGTATGTGTATAAATATATTCTTGAATGGCAATAGCAACAAAAAGATTGAAAAATGAAAAATTAAGTCATAAATACCCTGAGGTGCTGCACACCTGCTCTCACTTGCCAGAGACACCAATAGCATTTTTATCAATCATCTCTCTTGTCAGTCTTGAGCAAACTCACCTGGGAGCTCTGAGAGGTGTGCAGACCCCTCAGGCACCTCCACAAATTCTTCTTGGTCAAGTAGATAATATTGTCAACCTATTATAATTTGATTTGGTATGTCTGAAATAGCCTTATTTTAGGGGATACTTGGAGTTCGTTGTGTGTCTCTAGTAATCAGACCATTTGTAAATACAAAGGAATTTAGTTGCTAGATGGTAAAACCCACAGATTTGTTGTACTGATATTTTTTCCTATCAGTTTTAGACATGAAATTTGTAAATGAAACACTTGGCATTCCATCAACAGAGCTAGGGCAGATTTTTTACTAATATCTGAAAACAGTATTTTATGTTGAACGCCTAAATAATTTTCAGTAGTGTTAGAAGTTCAATTAAAAAACAAATGGAGGGCAGGGAAGAGGCGCATATAAAAGTGTGGAGCCCATAGGAAGTTCAGGAAAGCTCTCAAATTTGATTTCAGTTGTTATCTGCACAAAGATTTGCAAAGATAAGCTTGGTCGCTCTCCTGTTCCATTTCTTCTCCAAAAGCAGTAACTGTTGGAATAATACACATAATTTTAACAAGGTCATGTTAATTAGAGAAGTTAAACAGTCTTCTCTCTGTTCCGCAACATTTCTGGAGACTGGAGTCCCCTACACTATTTTTTTATTCTAAGTGATACTAAGAAGTTCTCCACCTTTACATGAGTTTTATAAATTGTAAGTGCAGTTTTACCCCCCTCCCCATGTTTTATTTGTTTGTTTGTTTGTTTGTTTGTTTTAAGGAAAGTGAACAAGCAGAAAAAATTAACATCAGCCTGGCCTTTTTCCTGTATGATCTTCTTTCTTTAATGGACCGAGGATTTGTGTTTAATCTCATCAAACATTACTGTAATCAGGTAGGCATTGTGCATGATTGAGATTGTATTGGGCTTATGGCCAGTCTTGTATTCTGTTCTCTTCGATTCATTTATCCATCAAGATCCTCTGAGTTGTGTTAAAGGGTAAGGTAAATATCCTATTTCCTTCTGCATCTACAGAGACTTTACACCTCTTTTGATCTGTGGTCTGCAGAAAATAATTTGAGTGGAGGTTAGGGTTCTTTTAGAAATGCCATACCTTACAGTGCACTGCAGAGCATCTGTAGAGCCACTTTTCTTGCCTTTCTTTTTTATGTCTCTTAGCCTCAGCTTTTGGATTCCCGAAGTCTGCACATCACAGATTAAAGAGTTTTTGCACTCTCACCAAAATACTGCTTTTATAGGCAGTACTTAGATTTGGGGCGTTTGGTCAAAATGATCCACCTTTGTCTTATTACTTTACAAGCCTGCAAAAATTAAAAATAAATTATGTTTGCGAGGTGCTAGTATGAAATAATTGTATTCAAGACGGAAAGCTTTCCTTCTTTCTTGTGAGTCAATATACCTGTTGTGGCTTTTCTGCCAAAACAAGCAAAGCTGTCAGCTAATGGTAGATAGGAGAATTCAGTGTGTCAGCTACCATCATTTCCTATAGTATGTGCAAAACTCTATTAATGTTAATGTTAGTGTTATTCTGAAGGGAGATCACAAGACTACTGGTTCTGTGTTCACTAACCTGACTTTCAGTGAATTTGCTGCAGACTCAGCAATGTTTTGTTTGTTTATAATCCTAGTGTTGTGCAAAATTATTGTATTGTATTGATTCTTTCTTGGGAAGCCGGCAAGTGAGCCATAGAGGAAAAAAAGACACCACCACTGTCAAACAAAGAGCAACTAATGGTTGGAAAACAGCTAGGTACAGCGAACCAGGGAGCATTTTAAGGCATGCTTGGATATTTGGCTATATTTTTTAAAGTGATTCTATTTCAGGAAACAGGAAACAGGATATTTCACTGCATGATAATTTAAATAGCAAATACCAGTAAGAAGGCACTCACTTTCACTTGTTTCTCTAGCTCTCAAACAAGCTGAATTCTCTTTCCACCCTCATTTCCATGAGACTGGAGTTCCTGAGAATTCTCTGCAGCCATGAGCACTACCTGAACCTAAACCTCTTCTTCATGACCTCTGCCTCTACGCCAGCATCTCCTTCACCCTCTTTGTCCTCACAGGTAGGCATCCATCAGCCAATATTAGGTGGTCTTCACCTGAAGAATGCGTGTAGACAAAGACTTCTGTTGCTCTGTATTTAGCTGCTTCAGTTAGAGTTAATGAGCCATCACTACATCAGGGAGAAAAGGGGCAAAATAGTAAAGACTAAAGGACCACTACTGCAAAACTGAACCTACGCAAGTTAATGCTTAACGTAGCACAAGTATGTTTGTGGTAATGCTTTAGTAGACCCCTCTAGAAACATGTAAAAAGAATACAGTTGTTCATGCAGACATAAAAAATCTAAAAAGAACATGGCTCTGAAGGTACAGAGTTGATTTACAGGCATGCCATAGACACACAGCTGCTAGTACATATTTCAGTATCAGTGTGTGTTTTGGAGAGCTGTGGCATGTGCCACAGCAAACTTCAGTGCATTTGTTTTCTAGCTGAAGTTCTCAAGTAGATGAAAATACTATAGCTATATGTGTTAGTGACAAAACCAATGGAATTTTCAGTATCTTAAATGATGTATTTCTGTAGTTCTTCATAGCAAGGGTATCACTCTTTCCATTTCGAATATCAATGTTCTTTTCTTGGGATCCTCTCCTCCCCAGTGGCACAGCTGATGCTATTACTTTGTAGTTTCTCTAAGCAATTCAAAATTTGTGCTTTTTGAACCATGAATTTCAAATGAACTTTGAAATGTTAAAAATTCAAAGTGAATTTTGAACCAAAATTCCAATGGAGCAATTCAGATTCATAGTTCCCTTTTCAAGTGTCACTGCCAAAGAATTAGTTGTATGCTAAGATCTCTTACGTCACATACCTCAAGGGTTCTAACAGGTCTGTACTTTCTTAGAACTCTTCTTGGTCTTGAAAGCAAAGCGTGAAGGTCCCATAATCAGGTTTTCACAATAGTTCTGCTTAACCCTCACACTAGATTTCAAAGAGCTAGAGATAGAACTCCTCTGCTTGTATGTGGGGAGACAGAAATCTTCCAACTGGTTCTAGCAGGTCAGAGCTGGGCAGGCACCGTTTTGATCATTCCTTCCTTGAAACAACACCAACTCTTCTTTAGGAGTAACATCTGAAGTTCAACTGCGGCAAATAAATAAGGCTTTTGAAGGCCTTGCATGATTTAATACAGTCACTGACCACCCTGATCTGTCCGCAAGAGTGCTACCCTTGGGTAATAGATTTTCAATAAGAAATGTGGCCTTTCAAATAAATCTTTTGGAATTCGTGAAGAGAAGCCAAATTCACTTAAGTGGATGCTCTGCACCTTACTGTTACTTTTTAGAAACAAAGTGCCTTCTGCTCAAGTTTTAAATGGGAGCAGGTTAAGCTAGGTCAGTGTAAAGTATAGGGCAGCTAAGAGATGCGGGCTTCATTTGAAATAATATGCTGGAAGACACCTTTCACAGTATGGTATACTACTATTTCATGTGTTTGGGTTTTGGGACTATTTCTTCGTGACTGACACAAATATTGGGAGAGAATATTGAACAATATAAATTGAAAGCAAATTTCAATCTTATAAACCCCAGTAGCTTCACTGGGGAGTAGCGTCTAAAAGTTATGTTCCCCAGATCAAGGTACAAAAACATTCCAGATGACCTATGGCACCTATGATTGGAGAAGGTAAGAAGTTCACAACATGCATATAGCAGCAACTTTCCATTCACGGACTAGCTGTATATCAGCCATAGCCATATGTTAGAGCAATTTGAAGGCTGCTTTAAATTATGCCAGCTGCCAGCAAGCTCAGCCAAAATTTTCCAGAGCGAAAGGAAACACTGTTATACACCCTTCCTCACCTTACCTCCATGGTAGACATTATAGGAGCTTAATAGCGCAGTGCTTTTGATGCCCAAAGTCTCCCTTCTACGAGGGGCAACCTCATCAGCTTTGCAACAGTAAGAATGACGCAGAATTCTAAACATGGGGAAAATTCTGACTTTGTCTCCTATCCAAACTGATGATACAGGGTAGGAATTTCACATCTCAAATAACATTAAATGAATTGTTTGCACAGAATGGAAAGGATGAGGTTGCATCCTTGCAAGCAATTCATTTGAAAATTGATGCTTTTTATTTCACACACTGATGTTTTTCTCCAGACTTCTTTCAATGCCTGAAATAAGGTTTCCTCTGGTAAGGGTACTTTGTTATCTGCGTGGATTGTCCTTATGACATCTTTAAGAACGTTTGTTTCACCAGTCATCCTTTTACTTTTTTTACATCCTATTCTTCTGCAGAATTCTAGCTCCTGCTCCAGCTTCCAGGACCAGAAGATTGCTGGTATGTTTGACCTCTCATCAGAATACCGTCAGCAGCACTTTCTGACTGGATTACTCTTTACAGAATTGGCAGCAGCACTGGACGCAGATTGTGAGGGGTGAGTATCCAAATCTGCAGATTTCAGAATGGCACCATGTCAACACTAATGTACTGTTGGTATGGTCATAGTTTAACTCTAGGGTAAATCCTGTTTCCCCTAAATGCAACCAAAATCACTTAATGTATCATGACAGTGTTGGCTGGAATTATCAGAAAGAACATTTTCTGTCTTTGGCACAGAGTCTAAGAGTCCTGCAAAGCTTCTTCGGTGTTGCCTCCATAAGGAATTACTTTTGCATGAACCTTCATGAAAGTTCATATGAAAGTGTAGTGGATGTTGAGGCACGCACTACAGACACTCTCGCAAGCATCAACAAGTCAATCACACTGAGTTGTGATGTAGACTGATTCTGAAGAAAAGGGAAGCGAAAGAATGGTCTTTACCATCTCTGTCAATGAGTCACTCTAAAACACTTTATTGCAGGATGTTGGTGTTACTGAGTAAAAGAGTACTATTTGCTGCAGTAGTGTTGGATAAATAGAGATCACAGCTCAAAATTTTAGTCACTCTTCTTTCTAAATCACCACTGTCTTTTAGTCTAAGAGTTTAGCCTAACTTTGTTCAGAGTGTGATGCTTTTCTTTAAGCATCTCTCTTTGCCACACTGATTTTTCCATGGGTGCTTCTTGATTCACACTATGGCCATGTAAGACAGCTGTCTTTAGCAGGGAACATGGATCTCTGCTTTGAGTGGAAGACACTGTCTAATGACTATTGGTGTATTAATTTCCTTCTCCCATGTCCACCTTGTTTCTTAAATCTTTGATTACAAATAATCTGTGCATAGCTCATGGCAATTTTTTGTGTTAACAGGATTAGTAAGGTGCAAAGAAAAGCAGTCAGTGCTATCCTTAGCCTGCTGAGTTCCCATGACCTAGACCCACGTTGTTCCAAAAAAGAGATGAAGATTAAAATTGCTGCTCTCTACCTCCCTTTGGTTGGTATAATTTTGGATTCACTTCCACAGCTCCATGACTTTACAAGTAAGACCTTTATTCCTTTGTCTTTTTCAGCCTTAGAGTAACCTGTCTAAACAATCTGACTTAAAGAATTTGCCTTAAGTACTGAAATTCTGCCACAGTCTAGCAAGGCACAGTATTTCTTTATTTCCACATAACTGGATTTTTTAAAGAAGGGAAAAAATCTAGTGTCCTTACTTACCAAACAAATGATAGACCCAGTGGTATATCTATGGGATCTTGCAAAAAAAGCAGTCTTTAAAGAAAAACTAAGATACAGATAGGCTTAACAGACAGTGAGGAAGAAAACAAGAATGACATGGGCATTGTGTTACATTATAATTAAAGAAATTGGATTGTATTCCTTCCATATTTCTCTATTGCTCCTTAGGACTGTTAACATGACACTGAAGTTGTCAGAATTTATCTCAGATGTATGTAATCATCACTCAGAAAATATATTTCTATCACCTATTGTAACTTTAAACTTTGTTCTCTGTTACTAAGCCTTTTTAAACTAAGCTGTTTTCTTGATTTTTTTTTTTTCTCTATAAATGTGTTCGTATGAAACTGCTGAAAAAAGCGATTTGACCTTCTGTATGAGAAATAATAAATCTTTGCTACTTGGAAAATTGCATTTTACTTTCATTTAAAAAATTAAAGACTATGGGAAAAAAGGTATAATCCTTGAAGAATATACTTTTGTCTCTGGTTCTGAAAATATTTTTCATTTTGATATCTGGACAAAAGTTTAGCATTACGAATGTATTATTGAGCTCTTTCAGTCTAATAGCATGAAAGCATTTATTGCACGTAATATAAGTAAATCTCACTACATTCTTCTAACATAAGTATCATCCTTATGCCACAGACTAAAGAAGTCCAGGTCTACCAGTATGGCTAGTTTTTAAAGGCTCTTTTTAAATCTGCAGTATCTGAGGTTGTTGACCTTGTTCTGAACACTCAGGGATTGGCTCGTCAGTCAGTTTCTCTAAAAACTACATCTTGGAAAGCACAAATGGATGCTCAGAATCTAATGAGATTTTTACAGAGCTTTTACAAACGGTCTGATTCACTGAAATTGATCTCAAGCACCGAGTAGAAGCAAACAGATGCCTGAAATTAAAATTATCCTTTAACTTGAAGGCAGTAGTGGCTCTGTCAGGTGTTAGCAGACTTAAATTGCTTGCCAAATTTCCCCAGGCCGATGCATGGCTTTCATGTTGATCTTTTCACCTGAAATTGACTGAAAGTGGACATTTCTTTCTATGTGTTGTGAAGTTCTGGCTTAGCTTTGAACTTCAGAGCCAACCTCATGTTCGCTACTGCTTTTGCTTTTAGTTCAGCTTCCATAAATACCTGGAGGTTGTTGGGCACAGCTCCTTTCTCCATATTTATTTGAACAATTTGACAGTTTTTACAGATGATTCCAAACTGTCTTGCCATTGCTATATAATTTCTGCTGTTCAATAAAAATAAAGTCTCAGGAATGGAGGTGCCAATCATTTTGTTAGATAACAGCTCAGTGAAAGACTGTGAAATGTGAGCAGCAACAACTCAATTGCTGATGAGGTCCCAATGGGATGTTTTAAATCTAGTTTCAGATGCCCGCAGCGGAAAGGGGCGCACAGGAAACCCAGAAGAAGAACAGGAGTCTGCAGGTGCAATCAGTCAAAATGTGGCACTTGCTATTGCAGGGAATCAGTTCAACCTCAGGAGCTCTGGAACATCTCTGACGTCCTTGGTATGTCCAGGGTTTTGCCAGACTCCTTTCTTGAATACATTTTTATCTTTGTTTTTTCCTTCACATCCTTTCTTGTGATGAATAACTGCATGCACAAGAAATTGCCTTCTTGTTTCTGCTAGCCCCAAAAGAATGCCTCGTATTCCTACTGTCATCTTCCACTTTAATCTTCAAATCTTCCAATTGCCTCCTCACCAGAAGTGATTCTACTTTTTCTCCAGTGTTTCTGTTGCCATCTGCACACCCAACCTAGTTATGCTTCCAGATCAGCAAATGCTGCTGTATCTCCCCTACCATCTATCTTTGCCAGTGACACCTAAATTCACGGATTTAGGGCTCAAGATCATCTTCTTCTCCCTATATCTCTTTTCTTATGATCGTTTTTCTTTTCCATGCAATTTGGCTGATACAACTGGCAAAAGGGGAGCAAACAGTTATAGAATATTTTTAAAAATTATTCTAATGAACTTAAAGTACAGGCAAGTAACAAACAAAAATGGTTCCATCCTTCCTTCTTTTTTCATAAACATATAGCTAGTACCTCTGTCACATACATACATAGTGTGACAAAAATAAGATCACTATAATCTGGAAGAGGTTAAACTTACAGAAACTCTACCATGAGATTTGACTCCACTGAAATTTATGTAACATTACTTCACTTGAATGTCCTCTCTATTCTTTTATCTTTCAACTGACTTTTACCTTATCTGTTTCCAGTCCTACAGGCAGAGTGCCACATTAAGTCCTGATACTACTCGCAACCTTCTGATCTGTTTCCTCTGGATCATGAAAAATGCTGATCAGAATCTAATACAGAAATGGATTGCAGACCTTCCATCCATGCAGCTAAACAGGATCTTAGACCTCCTTTTTGTTTGTGTTTCGTGCTTTGAATACAAGGTAAGTGAAACATGCCCTGGTTTTGTTGTCATGTTTTGTTTTTTTTTTTCTTTCTGGCTGTCCAGAGGACTTGTTATTGACAAGTGTTAAATTAGCTCTTGTCTAATCTATGCTACAAACAGACATATTAATTCAAAATGACTGAGACCAGCCTTCAAGCAAAATGCAGTCTAAACTTCTGAGGACACCTTATGAAGTTGGTTTGAAATGTATTATTTTTCCATGTCTTGAGAGTTTCACAGCTGTTTTGGGTGGGGAATATATACATATACTCAAGTCCAGTTTACAAATGTTTTCCAGTTATGACTGAATATAAATAATTGGTGCTGTCATTACTGCAGCTATTCTCCTTATACCCTACCCGTTTCAAAGCAAGATCCTGGTGGTGACACTTTATTTAAGGGTTAGATCCGACATCAGGACTTTCTCTCTGATAGAACTTGTCTGAAATAACCTCTGTGCACTTTAATTTCTCTCTCTACAGCACTGAGCTACATCACTATTTTTTATGAACATACATATACTACCCTTCCTCATCTGGAACCTTTAAGAAGCATTTGTATGTTAGTCAATGATATTTATTGCTTTCTATCTGTTCTCCCAGTCTCTCCTGCTGTCTAAGGTTTGGGTGGTATAATCTGGACTTGTGTTCAAAGCTGGAGGCATTGGTGTTGATTGCTTTGATTTCACTTTCAGGGCAAACAAAGCTCAGATAAAGTTAGCAACCAAGCACTCCAGAAGTCCAGAGACGTTAAAGCCAGATTAGAAGAGGCTTTGCTGAGAGGTGAAGGAGCCAGAGGAGAAATGATGAAGCGCTGCAGAATACCAGCTGGTACTTCATAGCACCTTTCCCCCATGACTTTTGAGAGGATATTGAAAGGTTTTAGATGTAAATGTGTTTGTTAGGTTTTATGCATACTCCCAGTTCTCATCTCTATCTTTCTCTCCCACAGTCCTTTCCCTTGTAGGCCTTTTCTGTTTTCTTGTGTTAAAAAATATTGTTATGTTTCAATTTTGCAATGTATAACTGAGATGAAGAATATGAAACCAATCAAGAGATTTTAATGAATTCTGAGAAACTCTTGTTAGTTTCTGATCAAAAGCAATGAAACAATGCCAAAATATAAGGATAAGTAAGGATAAATTGTTAATATCAAAAGATTTGTTTTATTTAATAAATTGAATTTTTATGCGTTGGTCTTAGAAGAAATCAATAAGTAAGCTGATGTTCAAAAAATCTTAGATGAAAAATTAGTGGAGTCCTGTTCTTTTGTGTGCCCCTGTGCTTTAATCTCAGTAATATATGTTGCACTTTCAGGGAATGACAGGTCAGCAGGACTAAATGAAAACCTGAGGTGGAGAAAGGAGCAGACTCACTGGCGGCAAGCAAATGAGAGACAAGATAAGTAAGTCATTTAATAAAATTATTGCTTTTATTAGAACCAAGCTGTTCTTTTTTTTTTTTTTTTTTTAATGTTATGATCTTTCTCCTAGGATGGTTTTAGTACAAAATCAGCAGTATCAATCTTTTTCCTCCTCTGTTAATGGAACAGAAATAGAAAATGTGTATGTAGCAGAAATATCCAACTGGTGCTGTGATGTAACAGAGATCACAAATACTTGAATGAGATGCTTAGTTATCTACATTTTTTTCCTTTTGATTATCAAACTGAGAAACACTAGTCATTGGTACATGCATCATATATTCCAGTGAGGCTTGCCATGACACTTGCTTTGGTGTTGCTATCACACTTTGCTGTGTACACTACTGTGGTGTAAGTTTTCCACATTAAATATGTTTGGCTGGATTTGACATGTTATGTTAGCTATGGGAAGGGGATTCTGTAGTGAACATTTTTCTTGTTGCAGGCTGTAAATTATGATATATCAATACATTTCACCTTTTGTGCACTACAAAGTAGTAGACAAATAAATGTCTAGATTTATGGGAAATGATAATTTCAAGAAAGATTTGTGCTACTAATAGCATTTTCATATGATACATGGTACTATTCTGTAAGCATTTAAGTTGTTGCTTTTCTCTAATGTGACCATGCATAGATTGTTGTCCAAAGATACTTGCTTGAATTTTGTCTGTCTGACACACAGGCCACTGTGTGTTCTCATCAGTCCAGCTGCTGTGAGTTCCCCAATGTCCTTCAGCATGTGTGAGTTTGAACTGAGAACAGTTTGTGATCAGCTCAGCAACTGTGTTGTTGCCACCTAACATGCAGCTGTGATTATCACATACATTTTTTGAAAACAAAGATTTTCAATTTGGTATTTATCTGAACTTTAAAAGAATTATCCTTCTGCCCTCTGTCCTAGGTTGGAAGAGGTTCAGATCCTGTGTGGATGTTCTTTCTTTGCCTTGAAATCAGCTTGCTTCCTCTCAGTTTCACTGAAGTCAGAGTAAACCAGCCCTCATGCAGCAGCTCTACAGTATTGTTAAATATAAATTTAATTAAAACTTAAATTAAATCTTCTAGTAAAACTCTGCATGTTGTCAAGGCCTTTCTGTTTTATCCTGTGTTCATCACTTTGGTATATGAGAACCTTTAGAGATCCTTTATGGATTTCTACAGAATATGTCCTGTAAGTAAGGTGTTTGCAAATCACATACATGGCACAAAAACTTTGCAAATGTTGCCACTTAGACTGCATCTCCTTGAAGCCAGCATGTTATGAGATGGTGACAAGCTGCAGTTAAAAGCTAATATTGGTGTCAGAAAGGATCCACTCAGCATGGTTTATGTGCTAGCCTAGTGGTTGTTGGAAATGGTTCAGAAGGCTATGTCATTTGCCTGATTTGTTCCACTCTTACTCATAGTTAGCAATCCATGGCTTGATTGTAGCACCAGCCTTCTGGCAGGCCCTACTTTTCTTCGTCACTTTGAATTATTGTAGTTAATAACTGTGCTATTGCTCCTACTTTCTTTCCTGTCCCTCCCCAAAATTAAGCAGTTGTGCCCAAAAAGATGGCTCTTTACTTCTCTGGTTTTCTTTTTGTGTGTGATTCCACTGAGAAGGGAAACAAACACAGCAGAACAGCTACAGATTTTGAACTCGCTCAGAAATGTGTTTGTAAGAGTGTTCTTCCAGCCACAGAAAAATTATATTTAGCCTTAGAGCAGTTCAAATCAAACCTTAAAAAACTGCTTCAGCGATGGAATGGGTCTTTTCAGAGTAGTTTAGGAAAAAGATCAGTATCAGCTCTCCTGGATTGACGCTGTAGTTCTTAAGAAATGCCTCCAAACACTGTTGTCATTGTTTGATCTTGCATGATCATTCCGCATTTGTATTTTGCTTTTGTTTCAATAGTAGGTCATCCACCACCTGTGGAACTCCCTTCTTGCTTTAATTAGAACTCTTTTCTGTAGGACAAAAGCAGAGCTAGACCAAGAAGCTCTCATCAGTGGAAACCTGGCAACTGAAGCTAACCTGATCATTCTTGACATGCAAGAGAACATCATCCAGGTGGGAAATTGCAGTTCTGGCTTGGTATCACTTTCTGCTTTCTCAGAAGGCAGTGGAAGCAAGCCTTTTATATCTTAGGTGGTACAAATTGTTTTAATTAAAGATCTATTTAATTAATCTATTTAATTGTTTTAATTAAAGATCCAATTCGGGGCCGGATTGGATGGGGCCCTGGGCAGTCTGGTCTAGCATTAGGTGGAATGGTTGGTGGCCCTGCGTGTGGCAGGGGGGTTGGAGATTCATGATCCTTGAGGTCCCTTCCAACCCTGGCAATTTTGTGATTCTGTGATTCTGTGATCTACTGTAAGCTTGTATAAAGTCTTGGAGTGGTGAAGAAGACGAGGATGAATGAATCTAGAGACAAAATTACTGCCTTACTCTGTTGTCACGAGCACTTTTTACTGTTAGGGCATGCTACTGTGAATAAAAGGGAAATCTAACCCCTTGTCCTCCATAGATGTGTTTAAAAGCCATTTCAACTGTCTTACTATGATAGTGAAGTTTGGAGAGGATAAGGGAAGAAAAGTCTTCATTTATATTAGCAATGTGTCTTAAGACAGTACTAATTTGGAACTAGGCAGATGGGCAGCCTTAGGTCATACTTTGATCCTGTGAGACAAAAGTCATTTAACCTTGACTTTCACAGAGTACTTAATGCAGGGAAAGATTTTCCACCTTTTGAAAAGAGATGTGTCCCTCTATAGCAATGTAAAGAATTTAACTTGCAGGAATCGAATGCAGCAAAATTTCACAGGCTCTTTGACATCACTAGAACCGTAACAGTTGACTGTGCTGAGACAAGATCTCCTGGCTTAGGAAAGACACTCCAAATTCATAGGTATTGGAATACTGCTGTTAGAGCAACCTGTATTAATACATAGTTAAGAGAGAATTTTGTTTTTCAAAACCTACTAGTTGATAAGGATTTAGCTATTAGATCATTGTAGTACTGGGCATGACTTTTACATGGCACCCATTATTGCAACTTGTATCCCTTCTGTCCAGAAGATACCAGTATGCTTGTCCAGCCAGTGTGCCCAGAAATGCATGAGGGAAAAAATGAGATGCATAGCCACCACGGAGTCACTTCCCAATGCAACATGCATGAAAGATTAGACACAAAGCAGGCATTAGGAGCCTACGAAAACCGAAAAATGTTGAAAACATTTTCCCATCATCTTGTTCACTACAAAACTGTTTTGAGTTCCCTTTGCAGTAGATGTTAAGAAATTAAAACAAACAAAAACCTGTGTTTTCCAAACTGTTGGATGCGTCTTGTGAATGGGAGAGCAGAACAACCAATTCCTACATGCAAGTTCACTGGTGAATTACCTCATGCAGTTATTGTTGTTTTTCTCCTTCATGTATAGGCAAGCTTTGCAGCAGAGTGCAGAGACAATCTTTTGGGAGGAGTTTTGAAGGTCCTGGTAAATTCTCTTGGCTGTGATCAGAGCACCACTTACCTGACTCACTGCTTTGCTACACTCAGAGCACTCATTGCTAAGGTATGCTTTTGACATGCTTCTGTTTCCATGCTTCCAGACAAGTTGTTGGAGCAGCATTTCTATAGCAGAGCTGTAGGTAATAACTCACCATTTTTCCCATGGCATTTGTTAAGTATGGTTAACAGATGTAAATACTAATGCCTAGATGGAGGGACTCTCAGGAACTTCTCTAGCTCTTGTAATATTATCTCATTGCTGCACAAAGTGGGATGAATGAATCAGAACAACTTTGTGGCTGCGAGTTTGAGCAGTCTACTCTTAAATACAGAAAAATTTCAAATAAAAAAGGTTAAAAAAATACAACTAATTATTTCAAATACATTCTGATTTTAATTAGGCATCTTAATTCCAGGGAATGCGCAGATACTGTACAGAAATATCTGAATTACTATATAATCAAGACTAGTTTCCAATTTAAAATCTGGGAAAGAGCCATTCTCCTATGAAGAAAATTACTTCCACAAAAGAAAAATCATTGACATGTTTTTTTCACTTAAGCTATTCTAAAATGCAAATAACAAATAGGATACTCCTGTCCAATTAATGCCTGTTTGCTGCTAAATGCAGATTGTCTGACAAAGCCTAATTACAGGGTAGATATCTGAGTAGTTATGAAACTCTTAATTATGTTTTCATTGTACTTTATCTTTGGGAGCTAACTTTCAATTAAAATAATGAATTTTGTGAAGCAATTGTTACTCTTACTGAAGTAGATCTCCCAATTAAGCTGACTCAGTTTTTCGTTTTATGAAGCAATCATTGCAATTATTTATATTACACCTTAGGTATATACATGTTATTTTACAAACAAATGGAAATGATAGAACCCTACGCCAGCAGGTTTGTAATATAAATTAGGCGTAAAACAGTGAGATAATTGAGAAGGTTAGGGTCTGGGAAATAGGCCTGCAAATAGAAAATAACCCAGTACTCTTCTCACACACCTTTTATCAGTCCAACCTGTACGCGTATGACACTGGTGCAACACTTGTTTGTACAGTGACAGTCTCTTAGGATAGACATTTTGCTCACAGGGTTTATTGTCTGCTAGATGCATGAAGACACTCTTTAAAAGAGGGTCTGTCATGAAAGCTGGGCAACAGAATTTTTGTGGCACACTGTAGGAAGAAGAATGTGCTGGAGGGATAGGGAGGGGTAGGGCATTGATGCAAAAAGCCAGTAATTACTCGTTATGCGCAAGGAAATATTTGCATGGTTCAGCAACTGCTAGATATTCTGAAAATAGCAACTTCTCCTGCTTTTTAAGAATTTTGCAATGTTCTATCCTTTCAAAAACTCCTGAAGGCACCATGGGACTCCCTGAGAAATTTTTTGTTCTCTCTTTCTATTGCTCTTTTTTTAGACAGAAAGACTATTTTCAAACCCTTCTTCTCTTTAGAATAGCTTGGAAATGGGGTCTGTAGAGGCACAGAAATCAGATGCCCATATTAAGGGTATAAAATGTTATTTGTGTAGATTTCAGTTCTTGTCTGAACCCTGTGATTTTCATGCACTAAGCTCATGGTATTTTAATGGCCAGAAATGGTAGTACTGAATGGTATCTTCTCTGTCTCCCTTAGTTTGGAGATTTCCTGTTTGAAGAGGAGGTGGAACAGTGTGCTGACCTCTGTCAAAGAGTTCTCCATCACTGCAGCAGCAGCATAGATATCACACGGACTCAAGCCTGTGCTACTCTTTATCTCCTCATGAGATACAGCTTCAGCTCTACCAGTGTAAGATTTTGACAACAGCAAAGTGTTTCATGCCAACTGTTTCATGACCAATTGAAACAGAATCTGAAGCTGTGGTAACAAACAGGAAGCATCTGCAGATCAATATGTTGTGCTCTTTTGCACACTTGAACTGGAAGTGGTGTGAGAAGTGTAGAGAAGGAATTGTTTTAATTATTGTTCAATGTCTTGTTTAGGAAAATGTGATTTTTTCCTGCAGTATCTATAAATACATTTTCAAATGGAACATCATTAGGCCTCTGATAGCAAGGGCTGTACGAGAGATAAGCAACACTTTATTTTTCTCATAATTTTTTTTGCTTCTGTGTCGGAACGGCTTCTGACTGGTTTTATTCTAATGCAATTACTACCTTAGTAGAATAACTGTACATTGTTATTAATGCAAATTTTTCACTTTCCCTTTCATGTCAAGGACTATAAACTAGGCCCTGATTCTACCCACACACACAGAGCAAAATATGTATTTTATTTGTGTAGATTCCTAATGTCCTAGCATGTAAAGACATTCATTAGCATCATTTTCTCCTTAGTTTTCATTTTAAGAACCTTTAATATGTAAGACGTGGTGGATGTGCAGTAAGGATGCTTCTGCAGCACTGTTGCCGTCAAGGTATGGTGCATCACCAGATGAAGTCCTTGGAGGCCATTTGTTTTACAGACTTGTTTCCCGAATGTTTACATAGTCCTGCTGCCTCTCATTCTCTCTGAGTGGCTGATCTATTTCCTACTGGCCTGTCCTGAGGTGAAAATGCTGGATGTGGCTCTGGGCAGCCTGGTCTAGTAGTTGGTAACACTGCACATAGCAAGGGTTGAAACTAGATGATCATTGTGGTCCTTTTCAACCCAAGCCATTCTATGAAAAGAGAGAGCTGACTTCCTCTAGTTTCAAGCAAGCATATTCTTGTCTCATAGCACTGACATGTCAGAGTCCAGGTCTGCTGATTTCTTGCTCACATAAGCAGCAGCTTTAACCCACACAGTGTGGGCAGGTAAAAGTGGTTTTGGTTTATGTAGGAGACAAAGATATGTGAACTGATATGATATGCATGGTGTATCATCTCTAATTTTTGGGTTTCTTTTCCTTCTTCTGAAAGAATTTTTCAAGAGTAAAGATGCAGGTAACCATGTCACTAGCTTCTTTGGTTGGCAAATCACCCGAGTTTAATGAGGAATTCCTTCGACGATCTTTACGAACTATCCTGGCCTATGCAGAGGAAGATGCAGATATGCAGGCAACTCCGTTTCCCCTTCAGGTCAAATCTTTTGTAATATCTGTGGTTTGTATTAGAGCTTTCACATAGGAATGTGCTTGGAGCAAGTCCTAGAATCTCAGTCTTACACAAGAATGAAAATAATGATTCAGGAATTGTTGTCTGAGCTTATGTCTTATGCAACAATAAGCAGGACAGAAATGGAAGACTCAATTCTGTACCATTTGATTCACATTAGAGAAGGGTTATCTCTTAGCTTTGTAGACAGCTTTCTCCTAGGCCCCAGCAGGAACTGTACACCATAAGAATTTCCCGGGGTGGAATTTGACTAAGTTTGTTTTCTAGCAAGTAGCGCTGTGGAAACATCTCGCTTCTTTTCAATTTATAAGGCGCAGTAGCAGTAATGAAAAACATTTCAGACAACTGCCAGGTGCTTTGCTGAAATTCAGTTTGTGCTGAAGACTTACAAAAGCATCTGGTTTGTTATCAGATCACAGGAAGAACTAAGTTAGCATATAGTCTTGTTGGAGTTTTTTGTTGTTATTTTTTTGTTTGCTTTATTCTTGATTTTTGTTTTTGATTGTTTTTTTTATTTTCATTCAGAAGTAAGCTGATCAAAGGTGTGTCCAGCTCATTTTGATTCATTAACATGTATGAATAAAATTTGCTATGTCAGTAGTGTTTGCTGCACTGAATAGAATTGGAAAAACATGCCTAGTAGCAATTCAGCATTCTGCCATTTTCTTCAGTAAGAGGGACTAAGTTTGACTAACATCATCTGTTGCAGAGACTGGTACTTTCCTAGAAGAGAAAAAATAAGTGCCTGAGAAATGCATGTTCATCTTTGTATTACTGCAGGTAGAGGAGCTGCTGTGTAATCTGAACAGCATCCTGTCAGACACAGTGAAAATGAGGGAATTTCAGGAAGATCCAGAAATGCTCATGGACCTTATGTACAGGTGAATCCAGTTAGATCTTCTGGTGAGGGAATTCTGCAGTGAGGTGAGCACAAGAATTGTGTGTCAGGGACAAGCTGAGGACAAACACTCTAGCTGTTCTGTACGCTCCCACTTCACAGCTGACCTGTCACAGGGGACCCAGGTGGGACTGCTTATGTGGAGTCATGCCAGTGGAGCCACTGGGAGGTTACTGGTGTGTATGGGCTTAGGCAAGGATGGAAGTCAGGAACTAATGATCACTGAGGGGTCTTGGTTTCAGCATTTTTGCTTCCTCATAACTCCATTATTTCCTAGCTCCCCTTCTCTAGCTACTTCTTTTACCATGTGCTTAGTGAATCCTACTTACAGAATAAAGACAGAGGTGTCTGCTTCCATTCAGCCCATGTGGAGAACTATAGAGATCCTTTCTGTTATTTGAGAAGTCATTCACATCTCCTGTCTTCCCTGTGTCATTAGAATTGCCAAAGGGTACCAGACATCACCCGACCTGAGACTGACTTGGCTGCAGAACATGGCAGAGAAGCACACCAAAAGGAAGTGCTACACAGAAGCAGCTATGTGCCTCATCCATGCTGCTGCACTGGTGGCAGAGTACCTCAGCATGCTTGAAGATCGCAGCTATCTCCCAGTGGGCAGTGTCAGCTTTCAGGTAAGAAGAGAATCCAAAGCTCTGACAGACTAGGATAACCTATCATTGTTTTTGTATTTCTTCTTGTGTCAAGCTGAGTAGGAGTGAATGTACACGTAGGAAAAGTTATGATGACAGAAGATCTATCACCACTTTTGATAGGTCATTCTGATTATTTATTGCAATCACTGATGAAAAATGCTACTTTAATATCTAGCTGTCCATAGCTTCTATCTGCAGCCTTTGGATGCTGTAATCTCTTATCTGCAAATTAAAAACCCTCTATTATCATGTATCTTTTCCTATGGTTGTTACTTAATAACTGTGACAGATTCATCTTTCAGCCTTCTTTCTGATAAGCTAAGTAACTGGAGCTACTCTATTTTTTTAATCACATTCTCCAATCCTATGAGTGTCCTCCAGTTACTAAGCAGCATCTTCCTCAGGAGTAAATGACACAATCACATTAGTTTATGCACAATAAAAATGTCCTGTAAGAACTTCATGTCTGGGAAGTACTTTTTAGTTTATAGCTTCAAAGGCCCCACTGGTTTCTTTGGCCTTGTTGAGCTCCATACTCAGTGATACATCAGCCTTTTCCAGAGAGATTTCTTGGAGTATTTTTTGTTTGTTTGTTTGTTTCCCCTCTTCTTACCCAAACTTATTTTATGTGCAAATGTAGTGATTTTATTCCTTTTTTTTTTTTTCCCCCACACGTAAAATAGATTTGGCTACACCCTTAGAATATTCCCATGTGTTGATGATTCTTCTTTTATGATTGTTGTCTAAAACTTATGATGATCCCTTCTAAGACCATTTTTTATTTATAGTGTTTGCTGCAGTGATTTGGAATCATTCTAAGCAATGAATAGAAACTGTGCAATATCAACTTACACACTGTATAGACATTTATTGTTTGGGCACTGTTGATGTCATCTGACTGTAGTCTTTTTAAAAGTAGAACCCAAGTTTCTATAGCCTGATGTTGATTCAGATTAATTACAATGTGTTTGATTTTTTCTTTATTCAAATTTTGTATCAGTATTTCCACTATTTTGTCTGGAATGTGACTGATAAACCTACTACTTGCTGTTTATCTTGCTTACTTTTTAAAAAGTGTAGTTCACAAAAGAATTTTCCTGCTCTGATACTTCTCCGATTTTCTAAAACATACAGCAACTCAGTATTAGCTGCTAAAATACCCTTTTGCTTACCTCATTCAGAGTGTTGAGGGGCACGTTTTACAGTCCAGGTGGTTCAGAAAAGGCTCACACTAGTAGTACATTCATCATCCCTTGATATAACCACAACACGTGTGGTTTTTTCACTTCAGAATAGTGGATGTGAATATTATTGAACCACTTGGAATTTTTTCCTATGTAGAGATAGGAATACTAAACTTGGAGTTTAGTATTCACAATTCCACCATAACAATCAGGTCATGGACTAGCATTATTCTTTCATAATTCCTTTACTGCTAAACTAGCTGTATGTACTTTTTTTGTTACTGGCTAACCTTCTGGCCATGGATTTGTACTCTCACATTCCTTGCTCTTTTGTTTCTCTTACCAGTTTTGCATACTTCCTAACTTCAAACTTAAATTCACTATTTCTGTTTTCTTTTCTCCCTGCTTTTTTTGTACAATCATCATTTGGATATGAGTGGAATTCCTTAGGAAAGGAATGCTCTCGGATTATCACAAATACCTGTAACACACACACACACTTGATCCTAATTCAGTTCCCCTTTCATTGCTCCCAGATTGAGCAAGTTTCCACAAATGAGTATGATTCTAATTATTTTAGAGAACTGAAGTTTATCTTACAAGACACCAAGCAAGTTAAAACTTAGAAGTTTAAGAGCATTTTAAACAAATCAATCTCTCCGGTCAAGATGCTTGTGTAAATACTTAAGCAAGCATAAAGGAAAAGTTGCTCCATAGGAGAGAGGTAGCTAGATGCCTTAATTAAGGAGTAGAAACTCAATTACAGAACATTTTACTGACATCATAATTTTGAGCTTCAGTTTGCTCAATAACAACACTTAACTGTAGTAACACTTAGCATTTTTACAAAGCTGTTCAAGAAAAGATATCCCATTCTTTTCAAATAGATTTGTGTTTTGTAGCACCTCGTTCAGATGATCTCTTTAAAAAAGAAAGAACATTACTCAGACTGTCTCAGCTTTACCTGGAGTTCCAGATCTCACTCACTGATTCTTTCTGGGTCCATTTCACTTAGTTTCATTATGAAATTAACTAATATTGGTAATGTGTATTTGTTTTTTTTTTTTTTGTAATTGATGTGAAGTACTCTTCTGAATGAGCAGAAGCGTTAGCTCATTTTTGTAAATGAGTAAAGTGGAGCAGCAAAAGATTAAATGAGTTTACCTAGGTCTTTTGCAGTTATTTCATTAGAATCCTCAAAACTGATTGTCTGTAAGGTAACACTTTACCATACACTGTGCCAGGCAAAACTGTATATGCTCCTATCTCTGCAATCATAACATTTTCTTTGGAGATTGACAGTTCGTGTTCACACTGAATCCCCTTTGTGAGGGAGAATGATGACTTAAAGAGAGTATGGACTGGCTTTAAAGTCAGTTTACATTACTACAGACAAGGTCTTAGTATGTGTGCATCTATCTGTTGAGATGAAAGGCTAATTAGGCCTGGCATTAGGCTAATCAGCCATGGTGTTCTGAGGATCAAAGTTGCAGGCTACTTGTTACATCTAACTTTATGATGAGATCTGGTGACAACTGGCCAAGTCTCTTAAATTAACACAAGTGTCTCTTTTACTCAAAGAAAAACAGGTCCATGTTGTTCAAAATAGTTACAGGTTATATATTTGGTAATTTGTAAATTGCTTTTGTCATAGAGGAGACTTTGAAAATTTTTCCATATTGAAGGTGGTCGAAGGAAAAAAAGTGAATGGGATATGTCCATGCTGCAAAAGATTACACTAGCCCCAGAAATATGTCATGGAGATGCTTTCCTACTAGAGCATGTGGACTGAAAAAAACATGAAAATACATTCCTGACATTGGTTATTACAGATTTAAAGACAAAGAAGAGGGAATTTATGCCTGTGATTTTCTAGGTTTCCTCTCACATATAAATCAATCTTCTGGACACTCTTCCCATTGCTAAAGAAAATAAAACAAAAAAGTCATAAAATACTGTGTGCCACTTTGTGAAAACAGTCCTAATGGTACTGTTAAGGAAGGAGAGAGCCAGAAATTGGGCTGTAGCATAGGTTGTATGAGTTGCCCTAGTATGTGCCAGGTATGCAAACTGTGTTTAATGTTACTGTCTTCAATCGGACTGGTAGCTGAAAAATGACAGCCATGGGTCTACTTAAAAGTGCTGTCATTTCCTCTTTGGATGAAATGCAGACATATTCTCATTCCTGTGAATTCTCTCCTGCGTTTAGTGCTGATTATTGCAGAGGAATTGATATGATGTTCAGAACAGACACAGTGATGGTAATGTGGCTGCAGTAAATTTTGCTCCTGGAAAAATAAATACATCTACAAAAGCCATGGGAGGAAGTTTTGTGTTGCTAGTGATGTGTGATGCCGATTCTTTATCTGAAATCTGATCAATAGTAGCAGACCTCAGACTCTCAGCCGTTTTATAAAGATGTCTTCTAGGATTTAGATATCTAGCCAGCTGGCATCTATCTTGCACTCAAATGTTCATTGTAAGTTCTACTGAAGAGAGACACCATGACACTAAGATAACTGCTTATGAGTACTAGCAAATCAAACCTTAGCATGCCATTATTTCAGTTTTTAGAGTAGTACTGTCCATGTTGTACTTCTTTGTTTGTAAAAGTTATAGAATTAACAACTTGAAAATTCAGGTTCTTCTAAAAGCTCAAAGAAGGCCTGAGGTGCAGCTTGATATTTTTCACCTGTGAGGTACGAGAAACTGAAGGATATGGCCTTTAGTTATCCCTGTGGCATAGGAGATTCAGTGCATTCCAGCATTCCAGGGAAACCTAACCACCTGAAGGAGGTCAGCTGGTGATCTACAGGAGTTCACCTTTTAATCCTGAGGCAAGAAAAAAAGTTTAGGATTCTTGAAATGAAACTCCTGATCTGCCATCTGTAAAGATTTATGATGTTACATTTGCTTCTAAATAATATTTAACTGTGTTCCCTCTGGCTGCACTTCCATCTCATTCTTCTTTCTGTCATTTAAGTATGTTGAAACTTTTCTGCCTGGATCTTTACTACGGACTGTTGGTCTAGGTTCCTGATTTCTCTGCTCTGATGTATTTTAGAACATTTCATCCAATGTGCTGGAGGAATCCGCTGTTTCAGATGATGTTCTGTCTCCAGATGAAGACGGTATATGTTCTGGGAGATACTTCTCAGAAAGTGGCCTTGTAGGGTTACTAGAACAAGCAGCAGAACTCTTCAACACGGTGAGTGAAAGAAAAGCATGGGGAGATGTAGAGGAGTTGTGCCAGTTGGTTTTCCTGCACAGGAGGAAGAGAAGGTTTAGTGCTCAGTCAGGCTCCATGGATCTGCCCCATTGCAGAGAGCAGACGTAGGGATGCATTTTTTGGTTGACCCAACCCAGTCTCAGCCAAGTTGACTAAATACACTTTAGCTCAGCCATGTACCCACATCTTACTGTGAGCACCAGTGTCAGCATCAGCATCAGCAGAAAGTGATTGTCCCAACAGAAATCTTTCTGTCTGGTATTTTCATGGAATTATACATTTTAGAAAAAAAGCTCATGCTTAAAATGCAGATTTTATGGAGCATGTAAGAGTTGATGCTGTGCTTTCACACACTATACAGCCACTGGTCTCATAATTTGGACTTACTATGCAGATAGTATTACATTAATAGTCAGCTTCTCATCATATTGTCGCAGTGCTAAAAAACATATATTTAGCATCTCTGAAGAAATCATTTGGGCTTCTTTTGTCCAGATGCAGGTTTTGTTGTGTTTTGGTCTCAGTAAAATCATACATGTTAAAGAAATCCATTCCCTTCTTCTCACCTGGGTTTCTAACTCTGCAGGTCCCTAACCAGAAACCATGTGCTTTACATGGGAATTTTGTACTGAGAGCCCAACAGAGCAGAGATCCAAATTAAACATAGCTTTTTGTTCACAGCTACTTTCAGAACTACTCTTTTACAGTTTACAGATTTTAGGAAGCTAAAACAAGTGACATAATAGATTGAAAGATGAGTCCCATAAATCCCCTTTTCAGACAGGCTATAAATGGAGATCCAGTTTCTTTTCAGAGATCATGAGAATTCATTTCTTGTTTTCTATGTTTTTTCTTCTCTCTTTTTTTTTTCCCCACCAAGGGAGGGTTGTATGAAACTGTGAATGAAGTGTACAAAATTGTCATCCCCATACTGGAAGCACATCGAGACTTCAGGAAGCTTACCTTGACACATAGCAAGCTACAGAAGGCCTTTGACAGCATTATTAATAAGGTACTTGTGAGGCAAGGCACCACTAGCAAGACATGTTGCTAGGCTGCAATATTTGGTTATGATTAATGATAGTAAAATGAAGACTAGTGAGAAATAGGTCAGTTTTCTTTTTCTAACAGAAGCTTCCATCTGTTTTGTCCTACCTATAAAGCTATGGTCTATAGTGAAACTCTATTCTCCATGCCAGAAAAAGAAGTAAATATAAAATTGTTTTAGAGTTACGAAAAAAAAACAGCTGAATAGGACAAATGTAGAATAAGAAGACTTCATTCAACCTGACCACATGTATTTAAGAAAAACAACTTCCTTGTCCACTAACTCGTATTTTTAGTTATAAAACAGAGGAAAGAAAAGATTGCCTGACTTCTCAGTTCTCAAGCTGCTTCTGTAGTTATTTTTCTCCAGAAGTGTTTTACACACTCAACCTAGTCAGTTTCATGTGCTTGGCAACTTTTGCTCCTTGCAGAATTGAATTTTATTAAATAGAATGAAATTAAAAGAAATTATGAGTGTTGTTTTGTAAAAGTCATGTAATGGTCAGTCTAAATCTTAAGTTAGGTGGCAGTCAAATGTCCTCTTGAATTGTATTTTTCTTTAATGGATAAATGCTTCTAATTCACTAGTACTGAAGACATATAAACCTAAATATGCCTCTGAAACATGGGAAGATGTAAAATTAGTGGCTTTTCTATATATAGAAATGGGGGAAAGGGATGTCCAAATGATACTCTGTTGACACTGAAAAACAAGTAATTATGATTTTCCTCTTTTTCTGTATCTATTAGGGACAAAAGCGAATGTTTGGAACTTACTTTCGTGTTGGTTTCTATGGATCCAAATTTGGTGATTTAGATGAACAGGAATTTGTTTACAAGGAGCCTGCAATTACCAAACTTCCTGAGATTTCTCACAGATTAGAGGTAAAGAAAAAAAAAGATAGTGATAATCACAGAATCACAGAATGGCCCGGGTTGGAAGGGACCTCAAGGATCATGAATCTCCAACCCCCCTGCCACATGCAGGGCCACCAACCTTCCCACCTAATGCTAGACCAGGCTGCCCAGGGCCCCATCCAATCTGGCCTTGAACATCTCCAGGGACGGGGCATCCACAACCTCTCTGGGCAGCCTGTTTGAGTACCTCACCACTCTCTCTGTAAAGAATTTCCCCCTGACATCCAACCTAAATCTCCCCTCCCTCAACTTAAAACCATTTCCTCTTGTCCTGCAGTTATCTACCCTTTCAAAGAGTTGATTCCTCTCCCCTCTGTAGGCTCCCTTTAGGTATTGAAATGCTGCAATGAGGTCACCCCACAGCCTTCTTTTCTCCAGGCTGAACAAGCCCAGCTCCCTCAGCCTGTCTTCAGAGGGGAGGTGCTCCAATCCCCTGATCATCTTCGCAGCCCTCCTCTGGACCCTCTCCAACAGCTCCCTGTCTTTTTTGTATGGGGGCTCCACACTTGGATGCAGTATTCCAGATGAGGCCTCACAAGAGCAGAGTAGAGGGAACAATCACCTCCCTGTCCCTGCTGGCCACCCTTCTTCTGATGGAGCCCAGGACACCATTGCTTTGTGCGCCGCGAGGGCACACTGCTGGCTCATGTTAAGTTTTTCATCTATCAGGACCCCCAGGTCCTTCTCCACAGGGCTGCTCTCAAGGACCGCTCCTTCCAGTCTGTATGGATGCCTGGGATTTCTCCGGCCCAAATGCAAAACTGCACTTTGCTGTGTTGAACCTCATCAGGTTCACCCGGGCCCACCTTTCTAGCCTCTCGAGGTCCCTCTGAATGGCATCCCTTCCTTCAACCGTGTCGACCACACCACTCAGCTTGGTGTTGTCAGCAAACTTGCTGAGGGTGCACTCGATTCTGTCATTGATGTCATTGATAAAGATGTTAAAGAGCACTGGTCCCAGGATAGACCCCTAATGCCACTCGTTACTGGCCTCCACCTGGACATAGAGCCATTGATGACCACCCTCTGTCTGCGGCCTTTCAACCAGTTTCTTATCCATCGAGTGGTCCACCCATCGAATCCACATCCCTCCAGTTTGGAGATAAGGATGTGGTGGGGGACCATGTCAAAGGCCTTGCTCAAGTCCAGGTAAATGACATCAGTCACCTTTCCCTTGTCCACCAATGCTGTCACTCCATCATAGAAGGCCACCAGATTGGTCAAGCATGACCTTCCCCTGGTGAAGCCATGCTGGCTGCCACGGATCACACACCCTTTCCTCATGTGATCAAGCATGTCATCCAGGAGGATCTGTTCCGTGATCTTCCCAGGCAGAGGTGAGACTCACCAGCCTGTAGTTCCCCAGGTCCTCCTTGCTCCCTTTCTTGTAAATGGGAGTGACATGACCCTTCCTCCAGTCATCCGGGACCTCACCTGACAGCCACGACTTTCCAAATATGATGGAGAGCGGCTCAGCAACCACCTCAGCCAGCTCCTTCAGAACCCTGGGATGCACGCCATCCGGCCCCATAGACTTGTACACATTCAGTCTCATGAGGCGGTCTCGGACCTGCTCTGTCCTCACAGCGGGGGGGGATTTACCGACCCAGTCCCCACCCAGAGGTGTAGGGATGCAGGGCTCAGGGACGTGAGAAGTACTGGAATCCTGGCCGCCAGTGAAGACCGAGGCAAAGAACTCATTCAGTACCTCAGCCTTCTCTTCATCCGTTGAAGCCAGTTCTCCTTTTACATTTACCAAAGGAGGTACACTCGCTTTGGCCTGTCTCTTCTGGCCAATGTACCTGTAGAAAATCTTCCTATTGTTTTTCATGTCCCTCGCCAAGTTCAGTTCCACCTGCACCTTGGCTTTCCTGATCCCTGCAAGTCCGGACTCAACCCTGTATTCTTCCCAGGTGACACACCCTTGTTTCCAGAGCTTGTACGCACCTTTCTTTGCCCTCAGCACTCCCAGCAGGTCCTTGCTGAGCCATGCCGGCTTCCTACCTCCTCTGCCCGCTTTCTTGTTCAGAGGGATAATGTTATCTCCTATGTTATATCATCCTTTCTAAAGAATGCACAGAGTTCTAATAGTATTACTGCTATATAAAACCCAATCACAAATCATAATTTGTATCACAGATTATTTCCTTTATGTATGTCTTTTCTATTTCAGTTGTAGCCCTTTCTTACAGCAGAATGATGAAAGTGAGGACCTCAGTACCTCAGTTTGTAGTATATTGAATTATTTGATCTGAGCGGGCCAGATACTTGCTTTGGTACCTTTTCAGCTTTTTGATGGAACTGCAATGTTTTCTTCTTCTCTCTTTAGCTAGAACTTTGGTTTTTTTGTGTGTGTGAATAACTCAAACTGAGCTTTGTCAGTAAGATAAAGCCTGGCCAGCTGTGTTTCATGAAGCGTATTTATCATACAGAACTCAGAAATCGTCATAGTTGCTCCTTTCTTTTAGAAGCATACAAGTCACTAGCATTGTATTAAGGACTAAAAACACTCTGGGATAATTCTATTTCCTTTCCAGGGATTTTATGGCCAATGCTTTGGGGAAGATAGCGTGGAAGTGATTAAAGACTCTGCTCCTGTCGACAAAAGAAAGCTGGATCCCAATAAGGTAAGGAAAGTACTACTTACAGAGTTGAGTGCTTCTTCATCACAGAGGAGAGGGATCTCCTTGAAGCTTTTATACTGAAACATTAAGGTGGGTTATAGCCTATGCAATGGTAGCTAGTCACCATGGGTGGAAATTAGATGCTCTGATCCCCCAGGGTTATGTTGCGCCCTCTCCAGAGGTAAGTTTTGTCAGCTCTGAAGAAGAGAAGGATTTGTAGTTCTGTGCTCTTCCAGACCATGCTTGGCTAAGTGAGAATTATTGTATGTACCATTCCTTTACACTTCTTTCACTGTAAAGTACTGTAATGGTTCTTCCCTTTTCTCTCAGGCATACATACAGATTACTTTTGTGGAGCCATATTTTGACGAATATGAGATGAAAGACAGGGTAACTTACTTTGAAAAGAACTTCAACCTCTGTCGGTTCATGTACACTACGCCTTTCACCATGGATGGGCGCCCTAGAGGAGAACTTAGTGAGCAGTACAAGAGGAACACCATTTTGACCACAATGCATGCTTTCCCCTATGTCAAAACTAGAATAAATATCATCCAAAAAGAAGAGGTAATTGGGTTTTTAGGACAAATCTACTTTCTTGGTGGTTGAAGGAGTCTGGGGGGGAAGGTTTTGAAATTCTGTGCTAGACAGAAAAAAAAAAAAAGCTGAATTTTTCAGATATTACTCTCATAAATAGGAATGGCATAGAATGGGTAGACAACTGTAAGATGGATACTTACTGTGAAGAAGAAAAGGCAGAACATTTAAATTCTTTTTTTTTACTTCTCATATGCTGTGCAGAATACATCAAGCTCCATTTATGCCTATGCTTCCAGCTGATAACATACAGTCAAAGAACTAAATTGCGCTTAGAGTTGCAATGGAGACAAAGAACTTTTATTATAGTAGCAAAACTCTTTCAGACATCAAGACAGCAACTTAGAATAATAATGAGTATATGCAAATGGAGAATCTCATCCAAATCCCGTTCTTGCAAGTGATAAGATGCCAATAAGCTCTAAATCAGATGCGGCATTTATCAAGACAGTCTTCCCAGGGTTCACACCTACTCTTACCACACGGGGCAGTTATATTTTTAATGCCATATTTAGAACAGGTCAATTATGCAGGTGGATCAGGTAATGAATCGTTTCTTCTTCCACTTCCAATAGTTTATTTTAACACCAATTGAAGTTGCTATTGAAGATATGCGGAAAAAAACACAAGAACTAACCGCAGCTACGAACCAAGAGCCACCAGATGCTAAAATGCTACAAATGGTTTTGCAGGGCTCAGTTGGAGCCACTGTAAATCAGGTAAGGAATCCAAATAAGCCAGATGATGATATTCTGCATACTTTTCTGCTCATGCTTTTTTTTGCACTTATCTCTTGACAGGGAGAAGTACATCCAGTCAGACACATTTATTCACAATGCCAGTTTAAACTTTATCCTTTGATACCTAGTCCTTTTATTCTGTCTATTTGGTAGTCTTTTTTTTTTTTTTTTTTTTTTTTTTTTTTCCATTGCTGAAGCAATTCTCAATTAACACAGCTCCTCCATCAAGTTTGTTATGTGGGTGTGCCAAGTAGAGGTGAAGTCAAGCAGACATAGGAGTGTTTCTTTTGGTGATAGTGCATGATGAAATGCTATCTTGGTTGTACATGCAGATACTCACTCATATAAGCCTTGTGATTTCATTCAAGGATTTTCTGTTTCTAGCAGCTAGCCATCTCAGCTATTTTGTTCACTCCAGGTACATCCTCAGGGAGCAAGCATAATAACTCTGCCTGCAATCGTTATAAATTCACAGTTTGCAGAACTTCATGAAGCCAAAGAGATGAGTGCCTCCCCCCACCCCCCCAAAAAAAAACAACCACACAAAGATGCTCTTAAAATAACATAAAGATGTCCAGTACCTAAAAAGGCTTCCCCCAAAAAAGGACAAAATGAAGACAAATATGAGAGAAAACTTGGCATTATCCACCTTTTCAGAGTTGGATTCTTTGCCGAAAGCCTAATTCCTCTTGGTTTCTCCAGATTCTTGGTCAGTGGAAGCCCCAGAGTGAAGTAACATGATGTAAGCTTTGAAAAGAGCAGCCCCTTTCTGCCCTGGTTTTATCTAACTCCCTTGAGATGGAGTAATGCCACACATAGGCTTTGGCAGTACATCTGCCTAGCTCTTCTCTGAAGAGTGGAATTGGTTCTTACTCTTCTTTGTGGGCATGGAGGATAAGTAAAAGCAGGTAAGGGTAAAATACAATGTGCAAAAACTGTTTGCCAGTGGTAAGTTAAGAGAAAAGAAACGAAAAACATCCTGTTATGGTGACTGTGCATAGACGTCTTCTCTAATTTCATGCATGAAATGACCAAGCATATGGTCTGTTTTCAGTCTTTTCTGACGTTTTCTTTTGTTGTTCCTGTAAGGGACCACTAGAGGTAGCACAAGTGTTCCTGGCTGAAATTCCAGCAGACCCCAAACTTTATCGACATCACAACAAACTGAGGTTGTGCTTCAAAGAGTTTATAATGAGGTTAGTAAAACCAAATTTAAATATGGAATGGCATTGATAATTTCAGTAATGGCAATAATGAGACAGTAATATGACAGTGTAATTAATTTTACAAGCTAGTACCACAAATCTAGGCATCTCATACTTCAGGGTTGTTGGTCCAGGCTTACTATCTCTGCTTTGTAAACAGTGCTTTGCTGGATTTTGCCTCCCAAATGAGAGTAAATCTTAAGACTTCAAAAGAATTATGTAGAAAAATAAGATTCAGCATTCATTTTATCTTTTGATATTTCACAGATTTAACACGAGATTAATGCCTTGATTTCACTACATGATATTTTTGTTTTATATATTAATATGCATGAGAGCTACTCCAAATTAATGCCTACGTTATGATGTTGGCCCACCACAACAGAAGCAGATGTTGGTGGTATGGCAGTAGAGGTTGAACCTTCCTACCAATATTCCATTACGCTCTCCCACATTACAGCTGTCAAAATGATATCCAACATGGAAATGCACATGAAGCAAAGGTGTGGCATTGAATTCTTCCATGCTAAAAAAAAATGGAACCCACTGACATTCATCAACACTTACAGAAAATGTTTACGGAGACCAAACAGTGGATGTCAGCACAGTGAGGCAGTGCGCGGTGCATTTCAGCTGTGGTGGCAGTGACAGTGGATCACCTGCGCTGGTTCAGGTTTTTACAAGCATGGCATGCAAGGCTCTTGTTCATCACTGGTGAAAGTACACAGCTAATGCTGGTGACTGTACTAAAAAAGAGTGTTTTGTAGCTGAGAACTTGCTCCACCAGTGTTATTGTGCTCTTTGTATCTGTTGTAGTTTCCATGGAAATAAATAGTATACATTACTTTCTGAGAGACCTACATATTAAATACTGTATTAATATATTTTATATATTAGCTCCCTCATGAATTTCTGATGTCTTTAAAATTACCACCTTGTGCACTTGGACAACACGGAGGTTTCTTACTAGTTCACCATGACTTTGGTATTGACAAGTTTCCAGAGCCCAGAGGAGCTGGTGTCTTGTCCATTCAGGTTATCTAACACACAGTTAATGAATTGAGCAGAATTAGGTAATGCATATTGTGCCTTCTTCTCTTCCTTTCGTCTAGGTGTGGTGAAGCAGTGAATAAAAACAAGCACCTTATTACTGCTGACCAGCGGGAATATCAGCAAGAACTCAAAAAGAACTATGGGAAGCTAAAGGAGAACCTTAGGCCCATGATTGAGAGAAAGATCCCAGAGCTGTACAAACCTGTAGTGAAAGTTAACAGCACCAGGTACGGTTAGGGCAGGGCTTCCTCTTGCAGCTATATAAAAATATGCCTCTTTTTAAAGGAAGAAAGGCTGTTCTACCAGTAGGTTTTGAAACGTAGCAAAAAAACAGGCCATAATACAGACTACTAAATTCGTCTTTGATGGATTTATTCATCTGGAGCTGAATATAGTTTGAATTCGGTCTCTCAAGCAGCTCCATTATGCATTATAATACAAAACAAGAAGACTTTCCATTTGACCTAATAAAGAGTGAACTGAATTATCTTGCCATTTCTTAGGCATCTGAAGCCAGACAGAACATGTATGTGTTTATTTTGAACATGTGGCACTGTCTCATGTTAGCCAGCATGAAGTAAGAGTGATCCTTTCCATAACATAATCTAGTTCAATGCCTTAACTGTGACATAAGGGTTTTAATTCTTCTCTTTACTTATGAATATATACCACTTCACTGTGTCCAGAGTGGGGAGAGAGGGGAAGAAGGAATAAGCCTCTGATCTCCCAACACATAACATGTTTCAGATGGTGATTTGTCAGCTGCTCCTTTTCAAGGGCAGGTATTTCCTAGATATTTTTTCATTTGCAGACTTTATTTGTGGTTTCATTTAATTGCAGGGAATCGTTTCGTAACCAGAGTTTCAGGAAGTATGATGCCCAGACTTCACAGAGCACCTAAGGACTAGCTGCTTCTGCCAAGGAAGAGCTTTGTGCCACAAGCCAGAAGTATTCAACACCAGTAAAATCATAAATCTCCTCATACAGAACAGCATGTGTGCTTTCTGGACAGCATACAGAAAAGCATTTACATGTGATCTCAGAAGACTCCAAATCATCTGTAAATCATGAGGGCTGGAAGGGAGGGGTTGCTTTTTAGATGCTTTTGCATTTATTGTAAAATAGTCATGTATTGCCAAGGATGGATGCCATTGGAAGGGTCAGTGGCATGATACTGGTCACCACTGACAGACTCAGAACTCTGTGAGGGTTGGCTGAAGCGTTACATGAATCCAGACAAGATGTCTACTGAGTGCTAAGGAATGATGTCTATTTACTTTCCTTTTCCAAAAACAGCATCTGTCCTTGTCCACTTGGCGGGAGAGCACATTCTGCAAGTTAATCACATGCTTAAATGTTTTCTTAATGACAGGGGACATAGGTACCTGCTCAGTGTCCGCTGAGCTGGAGCTTTAGTTAGGAAAAATTCCCTTGGGCAGTTTCTGTCACTAGTTTCCATCACAGTCTTTAACTGCCGAGAGAGTTCTGCACAAATTCTTTCACCAAAGCTCAGAAAATAGGAAGTAGCAGCAATGAATTTTTACGGATTTTTTAAAAATGTTTAAATGTAGAGACAGTTACTTGACACACAGTTGGATTTCTTAATAATTAATGTCATGTTTAGCAAAGCTAACGAGTAATAGTTTAAAATAGAAGGCGCTAAGCTATGTAATTTTTGTGATTTTTATTATGTAATGCTATTATGTAAATAACCTTTTTCAAAGTTACAGCATGCAATGAGAGAATTTCCTACAGTGCACTTACTCAGGCTTTACTGCATCTTTGGAGAAATTAGCACGTAATTTATGATGCCCAATGCTTAGAATTTTCTGAGCCCTGGACAAATATTTTACTAAATAATCTTCACAGCACTTCTCTGAAGTAAGGAAATATTACTGCTATTTTGCAGATGGGGATAAGGATGTTGGTACGCAACAAAAGCTGTTAAGACTTCAGAACTCATTTAGTGAGGCCACGGCAGAGTCACAGTTTGCACTGTGTTTACTGTGTAATGCTTATGTTTTGAAATAAAATTCCCTCGATATTACTTCTTTTTTACTTTTTTACTGTTCGGAAATGATAGTTCAGTGCTGATTAGAGTGACTGATCCCGTTTGACCAACTGCATAATTCAATGTTAAAATTTCCAATGAAACAGTAAAACTGAGATGTATGTTGTTTTAGACAATTGCAACGAACATTCCTGAAGTGCCTGCCACCAAATTCTAAACACAAGGCTGAGGCTGCTGCTTTTAGCTGAAACATTTTGACATTTTAATTTTCATTTGCAGCCTTTTCATTAACAACAGGAATCTTCCCCAGCACCTCTATTGACATCCTAGGGAGGCAGGTTTTGCACGTGCAAAGTAGAACATTCATGTGGAAGCAGGCTAAATAAACTCTGTAATACAAAGCACTTAGAGGGCAAGGAAAAAATTTTCTTCTCACTCTCAGTTTTGCATTACAATTGTAATGATTAAGTGATTCTGAAGTGAAAGCAACCAAAGGATATTGACAAATGCTATAAAAAGCTCAAAGCAATAGATGCCTCTGTGGAGTGGCTTTTCTGCACTAAAGCTGCTTGGAAACAATTTTAAAACAATTGCTTAGAAGCTGTAAGATCTCTGCCTGTCAAAGCCCACCCTCTTACCTACTGTCCTTAGTAGTACTGTTCCATTCTGGAAGGGTAGAATACTGTCACCTATCAGCCCTGCAACCCAGCCTCGTTGTTTACAAGATGCTTACCTTTAACAGCTAAATAACAGAAGTCTCAGGTAAACAAAGCAAAACAAAATACAGAAAATCCTATGGTAAGGACATGTTCCATGTTGTGTGATCCTATGCCATTGGTCTCTTTGAGTTGTAACAATTCTCTGGATAATCATCTGAGTCCTAAAGGCCTGGTTGCTCACATTTTATGAACTGATCTCAGCCATTTGGCTGCTCTAGCCCTCAGTTTGTAGCCCATGTCCTCTCTTCGCAAATGAAACATGGTTTGTACATTGCTCTTGAGACATGAACTATATGAAATGTATTAAACATAGTAGTCAAAAATAAGTGATCTCAGCATGGGCTATAAAATTGCTTTTCTATGCTGTGAATCAGTTTTATTGTATAGAGAAAATATGGATCTAGTAATTCTTTAGAAAGTATTTATTTTTACTGAAAAAAGGCTTTTCTGTGTTTGCCTGTATGTGTGATGTTATACAAGCATGCACTGGATGCCTAGCATTGAAATCCAGATCACAAAGCAGGTGAAATTCTAATAACCAGATAGAGAAGGAATTTCAGCTAGATGGCAAAGAAGCATGTTTTGTGCTATTTAGCAAACATCTGTGAAACAGCTGGACAAGAGGATTATTTCCTACTCTACATTTCTGATTTTCCAAATGCGAGTGCCTGAGCAAGCTCCTGTTCCCAAAGGGTCTTCATGAATTCTGCTTAGCATTGCTGATACAATCAAAACCTGAAATTGCCAGAATGCAACCTTTGTACTCCAACTGAACAACTGTTTTGGTTCATAATAAGCAATGAGGAGAGGAAGTAGGCACAAAACCATCTCCTTTTCTTTGCTTGTGGGTCAACTTGAAAAGAAATGTACAACCTCTTTTCAGGTATCAAAAAAATGGTTGGAAGTATTCCCAGAGGAGTAAGTCCCTTCTTGAGTGGAGGCACAAAATCCTGGGCGCAAAACTGAGTCCTTTGGATGGCGTGTTCCCTCACTGAGAAGACAATTAAAAAGAAAAAAAAGAATGTTGGTAGCAAGAATAACTTCACAAAAATCAAGCTGATGTTTTTTGCCTCAGAGGTTCTGGGTAGCCCAGAATGAAGCTGCCTCCAATGCAAATTTATGCTGCCAGCTTTTAACATTTGGGTGTACAACATTAGGCCACCAGGGTCTAGGAGATTTCAAAGAGGTCTGCTGATGTAACAGGCCTCAACCACTGACTACACAGAAAGCCATCCATATGAAATACAGTGATGGGAGAACAAAAGCCTAAGATCCAGCACGCTGCAGAGAACATGATGGAAGTGGAGTTATGAGCAGGATGGAGTGCTGCATGCTCTTCACTCCCCAGACTGGAGCACGCAGCACCAAATGCATGGTTGGTGTGCTTTCGTGGAAGCTGCCAGGCAAAAAGTATTCAGAGAGGATTAAAAAAGGAGAAAATAGATAAAATGATTTTTTTTTTTTTTAATATTCCTTTTTTTTTTTCCTTTTTTCTTTTCATACAACACTGGAGTACAACTTCTAAATAGGTTTGGGACCTCCTTATCCCAACATGGCCTGAACTCCAAAATTTAAACATAGGATCAAAAAGTAATTGGATAATTCTACAGAAGAATGGTACAGTGGGAGAAGTTAGACTGTGATGAAGGTGCAGCCCAGCTGAGGAAGCCTTTGCACTGCAGCATCCCAGAAGACTGGGGGTGTATAATAACAGCAGTATTTTCTTATACATGCTGTAATTTTATCCCCTCCCGAGCATCTGCTTCAGCTCTGGTCAGAGACTGGCTGAGGTGACTCTTACTTATGCCGTGTTTAAAGCAGAGGACGTACTGGCAGCGTGTGCCAGCATGGACATAACATCCAGAGCAATGAGGAAGCCTGAGTGCACCCACAGCTGCCCTCACATCCCGGCCCTCTGAGTGCTGCTGCTGGCACAAACGGCAGCACCAGGCTGCTGTGGGTGCTTCACTGCTGCTGGGTCCCCTCTTCCTGCACGGGGCTGGGAAATCCACCTGGAGATTCAGGTTGTGCTGTTTCTCACACACACAGCAGCTTACGAACAAATCAGGAGAAAGAGAGGGCAAAGGCAGAAAGTCCTTCTGTTTCTTCTAGCACCGATGTACTGCTGTACTCCCTGAGCAATGCAGGTTATAACCCCACCCCCACTGCAGGCACCATCACAGGGCACTGAATGTGGCACCACGGGACATCACCCATGGAGGCCATCTTCCCTGAAAGGCAGCTGCACCTCGCTGCACCACGGAGTGTTCCCACAGCCCACTAAGGGAAAGCATTCAGCGCACGGTATTTGCAGCTGCAGAACTGGTGTATATTTAATCCTCTGTTTAACCTCAGCCGCCTGTTTTCAAACAGTTCCCATCTCTGCCCGCAGTGATGCTGCCAACCCCTTGACCCAGTGCTGCATCTGACCTCTGTGAACCCACATGAGGGTTGGGAAGGACAGGCAAGTGCAGCAAGGAGCTGCAGTCAGGTTCACTGAGGTTCACAGGTGTGCAGGAGAGCACTGAAGAGACTCCATAGCAGAGCTGGACACACCAACACAGGCTGCCGAGGAAGCTGTGCAATGCCAGTGTTGGAAGTAAGGTGGAATCAGAGAATCCCAGAGTGGCTGAGGCTGTCGGGCCTCTGTGTCCTTCTGGCCCAACCCCTGCTCAAGCAGGGACACCCAGAGCGGGGTGCTGAGGGCCACGTCCAGGCAGCTTCTGAAGATCTCCAAGAAGGAGACTCCACAGCCTCTGGGCAGCCTGTGCCAGGGTTCAGTCACCCACACAGCATAGAAATGCTGCCTGATGTCCAGGGGGAACCTCCTGTGTTCCAATTTGTGCCCTTTCCCTTTTGTCCTGGCACTGGGCACCACTGAACAAAACCTGGCTTCAAACACTTTGCGCCCTCCCCTCAGACATTGATGGTCATTGATAAGATCCCCCAAAGCCTAATTTTCTGTAAGTTTAAACAGTCCCAGTTCTTTCAGCCTCTCCTTTATGAAAGAGATGCTCCAGTCCCTTCATCATCTCGGTTCCTCTCCACTGGACTCTCTCCACTATGTCCAACTGTCTCCTGTACTGGGAGCCCAGAACTGCACACAGCACTCCAGGTTTGACCTCACCAGCACTGCTCAGAGTGGAAGGAGCATCTCTCTCAACTCACTGCTAGTTCTTTGCCAAATGCAGCCCAATATACCGTTATGCTCCTTAGCAGCAAAAATTGCTGGCTCATACTTTAACTTGGTGTCCACTAGGATCCCCATCCCTGTTCTGCAGCTGGATTCCCCTAGCATGTCTTGGTGCCAGGCGCAGGACTCCACACTTCTGGCTGAACTTCTCAAGGTTCCCATCAGCACACTTCTGCAGACAGCTGAGGGCCCTCAGAATAGCTACACAGCCTTTGGCCTATCAACCCTTCCTCCCTGTTTTGTGTCATCTGTGAACAGGCTGAGGGTACCTTCTGCCATTACCCTGATCGTTAACTACTATGTTAAATAGCACTGGAAATTTGCCCTCACTTCAGCAACCAACCAGAACTACTACAGCATTGTCTGCAGGAAAAGCAACAAATCTAGAAATGCTTTGAGGACTAACTGATTTTTGAATCCTCTGCAGGGCTCTGTATGCATAGAACACTTCTAATTGAGCTGCCACTGGCATGGATTGAAACACCAAAGTGCATTCAGAGATACAACCAGAAGCATGCGATGTGTTGAAAACAAGGATTCCTTGTCTGTTTGAGGATGGTCTGACATGGCAAGAGGGTGTCTGTTTCTATACAATAACACCTGCATCCCAAATGAGGCCCCTGGCTGTCAAAAATGAAGCTGTAGGTCACTTCAGTTTACAGAGGAATCTGTACTCACTGTCTGCATCAGGTTTCGTTGCCAGGAGGTGCTCCCACTTATAGTCAGGAGTTTTTCAGAACATAAATACAGCTTTATTAGACCTGGCATGCAGTTGAGCTCATTCTGTTTCCTCCCTGTGCAGTGGTCAGTTTCAGATTCTTCAGAACCAAGAACCTCTGTGAGTTATCAGGGAGATCCCACACCCAAATCTAATGCTATAAATCACAGACTTATCTTCAAGGCATGTGTTCCAAGGGCAGCAGATGCAAAATGGGAAGGACGAACCCGCTCTCTTCTCCAACTAGATCATCTGTCAAGGTGAGACCTTGAGAGGCATCACTTAATAACCAGATAGGACCAGATGGGCCCATGTTGTTAAATTAATCAGAGAAAAGTAGGGAAGAGATCAACTGACCGTCCTTCTCATCACGATGCCAACCAAGTACTCCAAGTCTTCTTTCCTTGAACTTTTGCAGTCGAGCCCCTAAATATCCTAATCACACTTCTGGTTTGTTTCCTTAAAAAAAAAAAAAAAAAAAAGGCAAAAAGCCCATGAAGTACAACTGAAGCACAACTCTGCTAAGTTAAAACCTAACGAACTTAATGAAATCTATCACTGAAAAGTGATGTTTACACGAAGTCCGTGACTAAGAGCAGCCCATGCTAACCCAAGTCTGCCAACAAGCACATTTGGAGAGTCTGCAGTGCGCAAAGATATAAAGAAAATTGCACGTGCCTTGCATGTGAAATGCAGGGATCCTTCAAAGTGTCCCTCAGGCCCTATCTCCTGCTGTGAGCCAAACCAAACCGAGATGAGTATCTGCCTTCACTCCAAGAGGGGAGGAACTCCTCCATTAGGTAAAAGAATGCTCCGATCATTAGTTTCCTGACCTCACCATTCCCTGGGGGGTACATGCACGAATTTGGGATTGCTCTAGCTGAGTTTAGCTTTGGGAGTTTGTTTAACAAACTCTTGGCTCTGGAAGAAATTGCTGACATTTTTTTCTCTCCTCCTTTCCTCTTATAGCACAATACAGCTCTTGCTTTTCTCTTTCACTGTGGTTTTCAAGTTCTCTGTTGGGGGCTGTGAAATGCCTTCTGCTGGGAACCCAACCCAATCCTCCTGCTCATGGACCCACTCAATTCTGCTCCAGCACAGCTGTCCCAGCTGTGACCCAGACCTTTGGTGACTTTTATTCTGTAGCGTGCTTCCTCTGTCTAGTCTGAGAGCCAAGCTGCTCTATGCACGTACCTGTTGCAGAAATCACTGTGTGCCTGCTTGAGGTGCCAGGCAGCTCGTGACAGATGTCAAGTCCAAGTAAAGCTCTTGGTGGGGACCAAACGTGGTAATAAAGTTGCACAACGCCATTGATTCAGCTGAGACTACAATAGCCTTTTCACCCAGCTTTGAAGTAAAACAAAGGTTTGGCAGCGCTGGAGAAGCAATCATCCTTTGAAACAGTCCAGGGATAAAAGGCAGATTAAATCTAGAAGGCACAATGATGGGTCATTTTTCCTCTACCTTACGAGCCCTGGTCAAAGCCCGGAGAGCAGAGTAATTAGGCAGTGCTCCTTTAAAGACAGGGGGGAAAGGCAAGTGCTACATTTCATCTGGTAAATGATTTCTGGAGTTGCATTCCTGTGCATTCACGCACAAATCGAGAGCACCGCTGAGCCTCAGATATCCGCGGGCCTAATGGTGAGATCCAAGACAGCGTGTGACAAATGGCAGCGCATACCCTCCGGTGCTGGGAACGCCGATGATGGAAATGCAGCCACATGCTGCAGTGTTTCATCTCACTTCGGGCTGACAAGCAAGCGATGTGAGCAATGCAAGTCCCGAGTGTTTGTGTGCTGCCTACTGCTGCACAGCTTTGGGGTGCAGAATGTTCCCAGCAGAGCTTTTTCCATCACTGTCCTGCTAAGCAATTGCTGCTGCGGAGCCACGGATGCCCACTGCCGGTGGAGGTGACTCACCTGTGGGATGGGGCATCTTGTGCTGCTGTGCTGCAGTGGCTGAACAAAACTGCTGCAGCATACAGCAGCAGACAGGAACTCTAAACCCAGCGCTTTGCACACTTTGATGCAGGGCCACAGCCCCTGCTCAGTACACTGGAAATTACTTTGGACAAGGTGATTCCTCTCCAGCCTTTTCTGAATGCACATGTGTAGACTTTACCTGCATAATGAGCAACCCAATAGCTCACAGAGGTCTGTGAAAGCACATGCAACATTTCACAGAATCATAAAATTGTTTGAGTGGGAAGAGACTCCTAGAGGACACCTAGTCCAGCACCCCTGCAAGGAGCAGGGACACCTGCAGCTCAATCAGGTGCTGAGCGTCCCATCCAGCCTGACCCTGAGTGTCTCCAGGGGCGGGCTTCCACCACCTCTCTGGGCACCCTCCTCCAGTGTCCCTTACTGTAAAAAAACCTTCTTCCTAACATCCAATCTGAAACTCTTTTAGTTTGAAACCACTTTCCCTTGTCCTATCACAACAGCCCCTGCTAAAGAGTCTGTCCCCTTCCTTCCTATAGCCTCCCTCTATATACTGAAAGGCTGCTACCAAGTCTTCTCAGAGCATTCTCTTCTCCAGGCTGAACAGCCCCAGACAGCCCCCAGGTGCTGATGGATGAAGTAAGGCCTGGTGGGTTTAATTGCACTGAGAAAGGAAAAAGCAGCACCTACTGCACAACTGCACTGAGGGTTCTGCTGTCATTCTTACGCAGGTAACCAATAATTGACTTCTTTATTTAAATTCACTTGTTTAAACTGCCAAGAGCTGGCAACCTCTGAAAGAAAGGATTAAGTGAGAGAAGTAGAAAGGGCCCTATCTGCTTGCTCTGCTCATTGCCGTGCTCTGAGTGCTTTCATTCCATGTTTGTACAGTTTCTGGTACAACATGGTCCTGACCCAACTATGTGGACGAATGAGCTGATGCTAAGGAGCTGCTTGCTGGCCTGAGCGTAATCTCTTTTTGGCCAACACTGCATGTAATGGTGAGTGGTGCTCACTGCTGTCTTAACTATTTCTTTCATCATTCTCATTGGTAGCTCAGCCATAAAGAAAATGCCTTTGGATAGAAAATTAGCACTGTCAGGATTAATAATTACTAGCATTTCAGGTGCCGCAGGCTCTGGCCACAGATCCAGGCTGCAAATATTTCTAAAAATATGTGCTGTTAATATTTTGAAGTGCCTTTTTTTTCTTTTTTTTTCTTCTTTTCATAAAAGCTTGGGGGTTCTGAGCAAGAGTTCATAGCAATGTGATAACAGCTTTGCTTACAGAAATATTTGGCATGGTTTAATCTCTAAAATGTTTTAATGGCTTTGAGTGTTTCAGAAGAAATACTGGAAATGATGTGGATGGAAATATCACTGAGTGTGTCAGCTTTTCATGGAACAAGAAAAAAAATGTAATTTGTTGTCTGTTCTGCTTATACTGCTCCACTGGGAAAAACAGAGACATTTCAAAACTTCCTAAGTGTCCTCCTTGCTGTATCTTGGGATCAGTACTCATGGCAAATATCCTTGCTGTTCTTCATTCATGAGCTTTGGGCATCATGTCTGCAAAAACAAAAACATCTAGAAATGGGCAGGTTTTAAGGAGAATTACCTGGAGAAGAGCAGAAGGAAAGCAGAGCGATAAGGGAGGGATGTGGGAAGGGAGGACTGGGAGGCAACAGCATAGCACAGGGAAGGCTGCAAGGAGCATGGAGAGCACCAGCATGGCATCACCACAAAGCGCAGAGTGTAGGCATCCTCTGTGCACCAATCCATACTGAACGCCCAAGTAGTTAAACCAAAAATCAGAGTCTTGTAGAACTGGGACTGTACCCTTTCATAGCTGAAAAGGCCCTAGGGACAGCCTGTTCTGGCCAGTACAGATCAAGGCAACAGCTTAAGAACACTGCTCTGAGCTGCTGAGCAGGTTTTCATAGAATCACAGAATGGTTTGGGCTGAAAGGGACATTAAGGATCTCACAGTTCCAACCCCCTGCCACCAGCTCAGGCTGCCCAGGGCCCCATCCAACCTGGCCTTGAGCACCTCCAGGGATGGGGCACCACAGCTTCTCTGTCAGCCTGTGCCAGTGCCTCACCGTCCTGTGAGTAAAGACTTTCCCTCTAACATCTAATCTGAATTTCCCTTCTTTTAGTTTAAAGCCACCTCCTCCTCGCCCTATCACTGGCTATCGCGGTCATTTCCTAACACGCCGCGCTTTCCTACAGCCCCGACGACGATCCCACTGCCCACATCCCAGTGCCGAGTGACCCCGGCTGCAGGACGGAGGCAGGAACCCCCTTTCCGTCATCCGACCCCGGCCCAGCAGCGCACTCGCAGAACCGCTCCGAGGCGGAGATCCTCGGGGGCGCCGCGGCGGCCGGGGGCTGCCGGGGGGGAGGCGGCCGCGCGGCGCCCGTTTGGGCAGCGCGCAGCCGCAGTGCGGCCGCCGGCGGGTACAAAGCGGCGGTCGGAGCGCTCCGTGCCGGCGGCGGGGCCGGGCGGCAGCGCCCGCCCTCGCGGCGGGGCCCCCCCAGGTGCGGAGCCCGCAGGTGAGCGGCGGCAGGGGGGCGGCGGCAGGGGGGCGGCGGCAGGGGGGCGGGAGGTGTCCCGTCCTCCCCGCCCCTTCACTCCTCGGGGCAGGGCCGAGAGGTGGGGCGGGCGCTGTCCGGCGGTGCGCGTTCCGCGGGTCACGGCGATTCCCTCCGCGCGGCTCCGCGGGCAGCGGTACGTGGCGTGCTGCGCTGCGCCGCGCCGCGGGGTTCCTCTGCGCGCTGCTTTCGGCCGGGTGATGCGCGGAGCTGCACCTTGCTGCTGGTCGGGTACCACGCGCGCTCCTTCCCCGCCTCTCTGCGCGGTGCGTGCTCGAACTCGGAGCTCTCCGCCGAGCGCGCTGATGGCGGTTTCGCGGCGACCTCCGGGCGGTGGGTGCATCGCTTCTGGGCGGCTCGGCGAGCGGCGGAGCGGAGGGGCCGCGTGTGGGCGCGGGGTGGGGTGCGGTGGCCGCTCCGGTGCGGGTCGGGTCCGGTCCGTGAGCGCTTTGGGCGTAAAGCGGTGATTTTTACTTTTCTTGCGGTGGACGTGGGAGGCTTGGGGGCTTATGAACGTGCGTCAACTTTGGGCTGCTTTTCGCGGATCTCAAAAAGCGCTCAAAGTCATCGTGATGTGTTTGAAAAGTGTCTTATCCTTTCTGTAACGAAGACCATCTGTTTTTGGAGCTCCATAGGCAGTACGCTTAAAAACTTACTCAGGCATAATTGCAAGCCTCCGTGCGTACAGTGACTGTCCTGTGACTTCTCCGTCCCTGGGCTTTGCATAAAGCCAGGTGACGTTCAGTCTTCTCGCTAAGGTCAGCGGCACTGTGCTTTTTGTTGAAGGGAGCTCTCAAACATTTAATTAATGCTGTGGCCCTTCCAGCAGTTCCACAGCATGGTTGATGAACTTGAATATTATTTGGCTAAGAAAGGGGACCGTGACAGTTTGCTAATTGAAAACATCAGATGTGGTACTCACTGATTTCCAGCCTTCTGGTGGGTGGACTGGACCTGATCCAGGGATGTGTGTGCACTGCGTGGAAGGGAAAGCACGTCAGGTGAGAGGAGACTGATGGATGTAATGTGAATTTCAGGAAGGCTGAGCCTCAGAACAGTAACTGGGGCTGCAGAAGGAAGCCCTGATGTGGTGTTCCAGTGTGTCTTTAGACTGGAGCTGGGTTTCCAGGGGCATTGCAGGTCAATGAGGATGGCCCCTGCCCTCCCAGGGTGGCTTTTCCTTTCCTATTGTTGGAACTCTAACCAGAGGAAAATAACACCATTAGGGTGGATGACTTTCCAGTGGCAAACCCAATACTGCCTTTAAATTGCTGATGATTGCTGTGGCTAATTTGTTGATGGCTTCTGTAGCATTCTAGCCTAAAGAGGAGATCCCACTTACTAGTTCTCAAAGTTGCATACACCAGCTTTCCTTTGACTTCGTGTCTTTCTTAAGAATTTCACTGGAAATATAAGGGCAAAGCTCGGTCCTTATGTTGAAACAGCATGGCTCATGTAGGTGGCACTTCAGCAGGTTTCTACATGATGCTTCCATGGGCAGGACTAGCAATGGATGTATTTCTCCTACTGTAAATGGTTTCTCTGCAGGATGAGCCTTCCACATCACTCAGACGCTTGCATTTTAGGCAGTTTTCATGGTCTTGTGAGCTCCTGATAGTGCCTGTGGGCTCAGTTTCTGTAGTGCCCTCTGCGTCTAAATAATGGATGCTAACAGTGAAATGAAAACTTCTAAATGAGGAGTCTCTCTTGTAAATGACGCAAAGCTGTCAGAAATGGGCAGCCGGCTGTGCTTTTAGTTACCAAAGCATTAGTTAATTGAGGATGGTTGCAAATTTTCTTGTGGTGTCAGCACCTATTGTAGTGGTAGGTCATGGAGAAGGAGGCTTTTTTCCTATTTGTTTAGCTAATGGAATTGGCTAATGGGGCATGGTGGGAGTTTCAGGCATCACTGGGCTGTTTGATCCATCTGCACTTGCCCACGCACCTTGAAGAAGGAAGAAGTGCAGAACACCGAGGGTGGCTTGAAGGCTCTGTGTGCATGTGTGGGTATAAATCTTATCCAGGTTTTCGTGCATTGTGGCTGGATGGCAAGAGTTAAGTTAAAAGAGTTAAGCTAATAATGTGCCTCATACTAATGAGTTCAATTGGAATTGCAAAGTGGACAACTTGAGGAAACCTCTGGTTTCCCTAACATTCTGAAGGTGCAATGTGTACAGCTTATGAATAACTTGATATTTTTTTAGGATTTACTCAAAGCTTTTTTTGCATCATGTTCTGACTTAAAATCTTATGTATCTTTTGTGAGTAATGGGATCAGTATGATCATAATTCTAGTCAAGATGAATCTAAAACATGTTTGGGAAATGATTTGTCTTAAGCACCTTAAAAGTCTCTGGTTTTGAGGTTGAATAATTGGCAGTGCTCTAAAAAAGGCATCTCAAGGAGGCATCTCATTTAAGCATCATGGAAGCCACTTAGGCTTGTCAGCTTTAATACTCCACCATTATCTTGTGCTGCTGTTACAGATGCTACGTATTGAGGTGCAGTAATGTGTGTGCATATGTACTTGTACATATGTGATGTCCCAGCTTGTAGAAGACTGTGGTATAAGGGGAAGTAGTAGTACAAGTCAGGAATAGAATAATTGATTATTTTGCAATTCAGGTTTTTTGCAGTTCACTCCTTGCAGCTTTGTATTATGAGTTATAGTCATCATTCCTATTTCATTTGCTGCCTCTGAATGTTGCCTGTGTATTTTGCTCTGGGAAGCTGTGTTTGTAACAGTGATGTTGAGACTGGAAGAGGAACCTGAAGACTGGGTTAGAGCATATTCTTATTCCTTCTTATCCTTCGCAACCTCTGCAAAATAGCAGAAAGATGTACATTGTCGTAGTCATCTCTTCCCCATTAAAATTGTACTTTTCCATGCTTAGGAAACAGAAAATGACTTCTTGGGTGCTGTGGTGAATTCTGGAAATGCTTTCTGAGCTTCACTGGTAGTGTAAAGACTTCCAGATCAGATGCTCTTGCAGTTCCACCCCCGTACCAGGCTGCCGCAGTCCCGAAGCTCATACCTGTGTATAAAACCTAGCATGTAATACAGCTAAAGTATGAGTTAGAAGAAGGCACCCTGTTAGAGTTAAAATGCTCCTGCAGGCTTGCCTTGTCAGCTTCTGCATTCAGAAATGTTTCTGATTCTTAATTAGAGTTGTACTGGAAAAGGACACCTGACAATTAAATGTAAATCATAAGTTTGTATTTCAGATGCCCCTTTCATTCTTCAGATGTGTGAGCAGATTAAGAACAGAGGTGTCAGACACCAGCAGCTGAAACTTCCTTGGGGTAAGTAGATCTGCTGGCACAAGTCAGGTCCATCTGCAACCCAGACGAGTGTTCCCTTAGTTGTTTGACATGCGTGTTTCCTGTGGCACACAGAACCCAACCCTAAACCCTGATATCTCACCTGAGAGGTGGTAACACTTCCCAAAATAAAACAGGTTTTCTTGAGGAAGTGTTCTGGTGTAGGTGGGGCTGTGGTTGGCTGTATTGGGTCACCCTTCCTGGCTGTAAGAACCTGAGCTCTGCTGGAGAGTGCTGGGTACCTCTTGTTTTCTTTCTGAGCTGCATTCTTCTATGTCTGGAGACCCACGGAGCCATGTGAAGCAGCAGTGATGCTGTTGCTGTGCTTCCTGCTGTCCTGTTATTGGTCTGTGCCAACATGCCACAAGTGTGGCTTGTGATGGATTTGGTGGTTCCTCTGCTGAACCTGGTCCTCACAGCAGAAGGCAGTTGAGGAACACCAGGGAGAGGGGAAGGGTGGCAGTGGGAAGATAACAAAGAGGATGTTGGTTGAACTGTAAGGCTCCAGACCCAGTAAGGCTGCTCAGTGTGGAGGGATTTTGTACAGAGGCTTTGAGAAATATGCAGTATTTAAACACTCTGGGCTGATAAATGCTAATCTGTCCTCTGCCTTATGTCTTGTATAGGTCTGTAATTAGCCAACATGGTCTTATGTAGCATTAATTCCCTGGGCTTATTTGTTTTTTTTTTTTTCCTGAAGACTCCAGTTAGTATTTCTGTGTGTAGCTCCAGATAGTGCTGTTACCCACATATGTCCAGTCCTCAGCCTCACCAAGCTGGTAGCCTTCATGGATGCTTTGCAGTGATGATGACTTTGTAGCATGTGGTCTGTGTGCAGACTTGAAGTGGGACCAGTCCAACAGTTGTCTTATCCTGTTATTTTCACCTCCTCATTGCATAGCTTGATCATACTTTGTCCTTGTGATAAGAACAAAGCTGTGTTTTATGTTTCATAGCCGTTCCATTCCTTATCTCAAAACAATTTGCCAGCTTCTCCTGAATGCTGCTTTTTCTTTCTATTGAAAGCTGAAGGGGTTTTTTAAGCTTTTTTTTTTTTTTTTGTTATTTCTGTGAGTTTCCAATCTCTTTCCAATTCTTTGCTATACTCAGGTAAGCATTGCTGAGGTTGGCCGTGATGGTTCTGCACCCACTGATGGGCTCCTGGAAGCTAGCATAACTTGTTCCAAGGTTTGGTCCATAAATGAACATCCTCTCACATGACAGGTGAGAGCGTTCTGCTCTGCACGTGAGACTCGGAAAGCCTTGTCCTCCCCTCATGTCCTGCCCTCATCGTGCAGCCATGCGGAAGCAGAAGAGCGAAGTTTAAAATAGTGACTTCTCAAATTATCCTTTTTGCAGTGCAGTGGCTGGGAGAGCTGCCCCCGGCGTGAGGCAGTGTCAGAGATGTGTCTGGGTCTTCTGTCAGGGATTTAATTCACTTCTGAGCTGTTAAATGAAGAAAGGAGGGGTCTCTTTCCAGAGCGTTTTTGGAGCAGCTGCGTTAAGTATCCCCAGTGACTGCAGACAAGTAAACTTTCTGCAAATGTTTCTCTTTTCATCCCTGTCTCAGCATATGGTAACGCAGAGGACCTCTGAGGGTTACTCCCAGCTAAGCCGGTTTGGACAGAAAGAGCGATGCATTGGGGCTTTTTGCAGCTCGTCAGTGCTTGGCTGAGAACCTGCCAAGAGGTGTTCTGGCTGGAGGAAAAGGGGGGGGGAGTACATTCAGACTGTAGTCTCTTTTGGCTTTTATGTTGGCTGTCCTTTGTTACTTTTTATATTCCGAGTTGTTGATTTTGGACAAAAGTAAGGGGACGTTGCCCAGGCATAATTACTGACAGAACAGTATGGTGAATTTTGCCTCTGGTTTTCCAGGCTTCCAACAGAAAACCTGGAACAATGAGAGTTGATGGGTCTCTTCTGTTTTACAGTTTGGCAAAGTCAATTTAAGCCCGTGGGGTTTTCTTTCTATTTTTTCTTTTCCCTTGTCTCAGCAGTGCTTTGCTATTATGTGAGGTTCTACTCTTTCAGCTCCTTCTCCCGGTCTCTCTGATGGCAGCTGGATGCATTACACTGAGGCTCAGCCTGCTTCCCACGGTGGTCCTGGCTGTGGGAGGGCTGCATTGGAACAGAGCCCTGCTTTCTCCCATGTGGTGGTGCCCGAAGAGATGCAGCAGAATACATTGAGAGGTGCTCAGCTGAACCATTCTTCAGAGTGGGAGCTGATGCTGGAGTTGGCTCCGCTGTTTTCCTATCAGTGTGCTGTGGTGAATGGTGATTTCACTCATTGGAATCCAACTTCCAACTCCAGTTACCCACAGAAAGAAAAACAAGCTGTATCTGGTATTCTGTGGTAGATAGCTTCAGCACACCTTGTTGCAGTTACCAAACCAGGGTGAAAACTGGGCTGTTAGTTTACTGCAACTTGTTGTGCAGCTGAGTTTCCCTTCAGGCTCCATCAGTGTGTGTTGGCTGTGTTACTGGGTGAGCAGGGACCGGAGGCAGAGGGCACTTAGCATGCTAGGCTTAGGTCTTTCATTCTGCCCAGTGCAAAAGAGCAGAAGTAAAAGCTCAGAATAGCAGGAGGAATCTTAAACGTAAGTGCAGGATGGTTCTCAAAACTGCATGTGGATGTTGGAGGAAATCATACAGGTATTCCAAGTTGGGATTTAACAGCTGTGTTGAAGGATTCCTATAGCTCCCATGCTTTCTAGGACCCTTCTCCTATTTTTTTTGTACACTCCTTGACCTCTGTCACTATTGACCTCTCTGATGGAGCTTAGCAACCAGAAGTTGGCTTGGTGAATAAAGAGCAGCCATCACTCAGCTCTGAAGCCACCTCACAGAAGATGTTAATAGAAATGTGCATTTTAAGCTGGATAAAATTCTGTTCTTCTGTTTTCTACAAACCAAGAAGCAGAAAGTTTCCAAGTTGTCAGTCATCTATTGTAATTCTAGCCCTCTAGCCATAGCTCTGTCATAGAACAAGTTGTTTTTTCTAAAAAATATTTTTTTTAAGTGTTAACTTGGTAAAATGTTGAGGTTTTAAGTAGAATAGTCAGTATCTTGGCTTTTGTGAAAGGCATCTTTGCAGGTTTTAAGTGTGGATTTCCATGAATGAGATTAGAATTAACCTGCTTCATGGTGTGTGAGTATAAATATATATTTTTTTTAAACACTTAACATTTTTTCATTAGACTTTGCTTTTAGAACAACAGTCTTTCTCTGTCTCAGAGGAAGATTTACAGACAGGCTGGAAAGGAAAAAATAAAGTATTTCTAAGATTAACAGAAAGCAACATGAGATTTAAGTTCCATTTCTTCTCCTGACAGGTGGCATTAAGAAATTCCTAAACTTTTAACCAGTTTTTTCTTTTTTTAATGGAAACCTCTTGACAAGTTTCCGGTTTTTTCAGATGAATGCAAGCCTTACACTGACCTGTGAGCTGGGCTGGCTGTTTTTTCCACAGATGCACTGTGGTGGCAGTCTGTTGGGATTCTCTTCCATGCATGGTCAGTTGGTGACATTGCCAGATGGCAGAAGTCACCAGCAGGGATACCCTGGCAGTGAATCTCCGAAAGCAGGTGTTGCTGGAAGTGATGGAGGTGCAATTAGCTGCAGTTCAGTTTGTCCCATTAGCATGGTTTAGCTGGGCTGACAAAGCTCGTGCACATTTCTTACACTGTTCTAGTGTTGTGGCTTTTCTTTTTTTTTTTTTTTTTGAGCTAGACAGGGGCTCATCTATGTGGGATATAAGCTTTCCCAGTCTCTGTCCCGATACCCTCTGATTTACTGCTCATTGCTGATTTATTTGTCTATGTGTTCGCTACTCCGGTTCCTCACCCAACACCACTGCTACTAGTGAACATGTCACATTTTTAAGCAGTGTGTGAGATCAGTCACATCCACAGAAATACTCGTGGCTGCTAGGAGCTTTCTCAGCTGGGAAAAGTCAAGGCAAACAAGGCACACAAGCTTTTCATTGTGCCAGCACACGCACTACAGCTGTCACGAGTTGCTGGGTGGGTGTGCAGAGGAGATGCGCTCAGTGCTTGTGGCAGCATCGAGCCTGCTGCTGGGCTGGGGCTTACTGTGGGAATGATGTGGAGTTCTTTCATGAAATAGCAGGTGACCGAGTGCCACTGTCCTGCTATGAGGGATTGTTGGTTTTTGCCAGAGTAAGTCTGGGAGAGTGCCCCGCGTGGCAGTTCCTCCTGTCAGCGTGGGAGAGAAGGGATGGCGGGGTTGTGCTTGCAGAGCTGAAGGTAGGCTTGCTGCCTGTAGAAGTATTAGGTGTGTGCGACGGTTACTCCTGATGCTGGTATGCCTTTGATGTCGGCAGCCAGCCAGATGCCGGGGGGACCTGCAGCCCCGGCAGACAGCAGGGATGCCGTGTCAGAGCTGCGTGCGGGCTTTGCACGCTGAAACGCACACGCACGGGCAGGGTGGGACGAGACGGCACTCCTCCGTCCCCCGGGACCCAGCGAGCCCCGCAGCAGCCACAGCTGCCTCCTGCTGCCGTCGTTCCCCGGTACCTGCCCGCCCTCGGCCCGCGCCGCTCCGCATTGCTCGCATTCCTGCGTGCGGGCTCAGGGCGGCGGGGGCTGCGCTGCCGTGTGCGGGAGCCGTGGGAGGTGTCCGTCCGTCCTCCCCGTGCCCGTCGGAGCCCCCCGCCCGCATTGCTCGCATTCCTGGCTACTCGCGCTCGGAAGGCTGACGGGGCTGCTCGGAGGAGCGGTAGCGGTGCGTTTCTGGCCGCGTCTCCGTGGAGAGGCGGTGATTTACGACCCGTCGCCCCCGGGGTTTAGGAGCAGCTTGGCGTTTTGGCACAAGTCTCGGGTTTTGGCACGGCTCTTCTTGGTGCGTGCAGGTCAGCGGTGTGGCAGGGGCACGGGGGGTGAGAGGAGAGCAGGAGGGAGGGCTGTGCGGGGTCTGGAGGAGGGCGGTGGGTTTGGGGGCACGGTGCGGCCCGAGCTGGGTGCTGGCGTCTCGGTGACTGTTGTGCAGGGAGGAAACTGCCCTGCGATTTCACTGAAGGCCTTTTTTTCCTCCCCTTTTTCCTCCAAGCAACTTGTTGATTTGCATCACAAAGCGGACCGGGGCTGTCTCCTTAGTGAGCTGCGGGAAAAAAAAGATCATTTCAACTGTTGGAGTAGCTATGGGGTGACTTGCGGGTTTCTTTATGCCTGCTGGTGCCTTTGTGAGCAGCTGCTAATTGAGACGGTCAGTGCTGTATTAGTGAAACATCCAGTTATGGCCATTGTGGTACAGCGCCTGTGGGACTCACATCTGCGGAGGAGCAGGGCGGGGATGGAGGGTGTGCTGCCCTGCATCCCCCCTCCGAAACACCAGCTGGTGTTCCCCGTGCCCAGCTCAAACTGCTGGAGGTGCCGAGTGAAACGAGAATTGCAGTTAATAAATTTATGTATAGCTAGCAGAACAACAGTGCTCTTGCTACTTTCTGTCATCCAACAGCTCTTTATAAATACGTATATATATATATTTGTATTGCCATGGGAGTTGTGTTCCCATGCTGCATTGCAAAATTGTGTCATTATGCTCTTCCTAAACATGTGGAAAGTGTTCCTCCAGTGACCCTAACAGTTTCCTCCCTCTGCAAGATCTTCATTTGGACTTGTGCTTAAATACCTAAGCAAGGCTGACTGCATTCTGTCAAAAGCCAGAGAGGCTTTCGTTGCCAAAAACTGAGGTAAGACCCAAATAAAACTTAACATGTGATGAGTTATCTAATTCCTTTAAGAATTGTTCTCTCACAATGAGTTACTCACATAAAAGCAATCGCTAAACCATGTCTAGACTGCAGAGTCGTGGATTTGACTGAATCTAATTAAAGTGATAGTGGCTTGCAGGTGAGGTATTAAGTGCAGTACATCATCCTAGCTCCTGCTGTGAGGAGACCAGCCTTATCTGGGATGGGTTTGGACTTGCATGCAGAAGTAAATTAAAGTCAGATAGCTGAAATAGTGCTTCCTCACCTGCCACACAGTGAGAGGCATCTGCCTGCAGCAGAGTGACTGAGCAGCCTGTGGAGATGCCATTTTCAGCACAGTGTCCTTAAAAAAAAAAAAAAAAAGAAAAATCAATTTCCTGCTAGTTCTGGGGAATTAGGAGGGTAATAGTGGAGTACCAACAGGATGCTTTTGCCTACATTGTGCAACTGTGCATAGTAGGGCAACTGGAAGTATGGGATCCATCCTTAGGGTTAAGCATGCGGCCCTTGCCATTTGGCCACCTTCCTGATTAAGCCTGAATTCCTTTGGTCCATCTGTGCCATTGCCTCATGGTGACCAGTTAAGCCATACTGATCAGCAGCTATTGGCTGAGAAGGATTAGGAGAGGCGGGATGCCCACACATCTGGTTCCCCAGCTCTGATGCAACACTGATGTGGGGGCCTGCTGGGAGCTGCCCAGGGCAGTTTCCTTGCAGAATGAAGCACAGAGCAGCTCTTGGTTACTTTACTGCTTGGCCTTGAATGTTTGCCCAGAAGTGTCTGTAAAACATCTCACAGCTCTGCTGTTCTCATGCCTTTGCTATTCCTTTCTCAGCTCTCCTAATCCATCTACTTTGTGTAACTTCTCTGGCACGTTTTATTTGCTCCCCATCAAGTTGTGTTGCTTCTACTCTCCATCTGACCCTGAGGAAGAGGATGCAGGGAGAAAAAGAGCTGGCTCTGACTGAACTCTGGTTCCTCTGTCAGGTGAAAGTAAAGTAAGGCTTTGTCTTGAGTAACTCTTCTTTGCATTTTCAGTCTGTCATCAGATTTCTGTTAATCTTGAATTTTTGTCTGAAGGGGATATCACAGAAGTGATGACTAGACTTAGACTATGCTTTCCTCCTCATTGCAAGATGGGGGATGTGAGGGCAGGGCAGACACAGGTGCCTTATTGTGACAGCAGCAGGAGGCAACTGCTACAGCATCTCAGGCTGATGCAGTGCTAAAAGATGTTCTGGTTTGGTTATGGAAAAAAAAAATGTACTGGGCTATTCTTGGTACCAAGTTCAGCTCTCAGCATTGCAGGGAAAATTTATGTGTACCTAATAAAAGAGACACGTGCTACTGTATGGTGACTTGCAGAGAGAAAACTTTTCCTGGAAAGGAATGTTGACCTGAATTTTGCCTTGTCTGTGTGCCTGAGAACTTGCATTTGTTGTCATCTTGGAAATAGTGCAAACTCAGACTGGTAGGGACTGAGGGGTGGGGAAAAAAAAGTTATGCAGCTGCCAGGAATCATAACCTGTCAATGCCTTACATGTCACAGGTGCTTCCATCAGTTCTCCTCTCAGCTGTTTGCAGCTGAGCAGTGTGAGCTGTCCCATCTGTGTCCGCCTTAGTATGCTGCACTCTGGTGTTTTCTTAGCTGTGCATACTGATTTATATTATTTTGAGCTGACCTGAGTTCGTTCCTTTCATTAGCATGTTAACTGAGAACTGATTCCTACGAGGCTGCTAACATTCCGGGGGAAGTGTAGTCACAGTTCGCTTTACATTCCTGTAGGAATTATGGTGTTGGTTTTTTTATTGTGGGAAAGAAAAGCTGTTGTGCTCCATGGCTGCCTTATGATTCACCTTGGATGGCCAGTTGGGACTGAAGTCAGATGAGGTGAGTGGCGGTAATGGTACTGTCAGCACTGGTGTTGAAACTGAAGCTACAGGAAAAGAAGGCTTCTAGTTATCATGAGAAAAGGATAATAGTCATCTTGTTAAGCTGGGATGCTGACTTCTCCCTGATGTAAGAAGCCCTTATTATCTCCATCTGTTTCCTTGGCTGCTTCTTCAAAACTTCATTTAAAAGTCCTAGCCCATGACTCTTAAAAGTTAATTTCTGCTTGTGTGGAGGATTGCCCTTCTTGCTGCTACCTTGCAGACCATCTGCAGTGGCAGGAGTTACACCATGAGCAGAATGCCTCGTGTGGATAAGCTTCTTTGTATGGCTCTGGTGTTCATCCACAGGTTGCTGCAGTACTTTAACTCCCAGTTCAGCATCTATGAGCAATCCCCCTACTCCTGCTGGGCTCGGTTGTCTGGCCATCAGCTGGGGAGCTGGGCTGGCACTGGCTGTGGGCTGCATGCCGGGTGACATGTTGCTGCTGTTTGCCTTGTGACCAAGTGTTGGGCTGAGCAGGAGGCTACAAGGCTGGAGAGTACCATCAGTGCATGCTCTGCATGGGGAAAAAGGGAGGAGGCTGCGCTGTGCATGTTGCCTGTGTGTGTACTCGTGCTCAAGTTGCTGTGAGGCAACCATTTCTAGCCTTCTCCTCTGTACGCCTTTTCTCAGAGATCCTTCTACACCTGCCTTTGCCCGATCTGTGTGCTTCTAGCTCCTCGTGCTGGCATGGCGATCCTTCTGTGCACAGGGCTTGTATGATACTTGCACAGCAACAGAGCCCTTGTGACTTGTGACTGATTTGTGGTGTCAGTCCTTGGTCTAGCTGCAGGCAAAAGTTTATTAAGGTTTTGTGCTTTGTGCGTGGGGCTTCAAGACAGCATTCAGTCAGACCTAGACAAGTGGCAGGTCAAACTGCACATCTCAGAGCTGTTCAGCCACCAGAACTTGTCCTAAAGAGGTTAGGAGAGCAGCAGGTTTGTCACCAGGAGAAGTTTCAGGAGAAAAGAAAGTTAAACATCAAGGGCGTCTCAAGGGTTCCTTTTGTCACACTTTGTTTTGTGTTCTGTGTTAATTCCATCCAAGATTGTAGAATCAATTTCTCAAAGCCTGGTGATAAAATGCCTCAGTTAAATGACAGTGAAGGCTGGGAGAAACTACCTCGTATGTGGACTGTTTCTTTCAACACCCTCAATTAATAGTGTTTTTAATTAAAGGTTCATCATACCAGAAACTATGTAGCAAGCTATACCTCTAATCTGCTTCTCTTCAAGCTGCATTTCTTTGTAATTGCTAAGTTTCATATATACTGGTAGAAACAGAGGAAAATATGAATATATCTGTACCAGTATGATTTCTGAGGGAGGATGTTAAAAACAAGCGTCAGCTTTCTTTCATTTTCTAGGTTAGTTATGGGTAGCCATGAATGCTCCCTTTTAGGTGGGATAAAAGGAGAGGGCTATTAAACTGCGATTCTGCCTTTGCTTTTCCCATCTGGTGTCTCAGATCTTTGTTCGGCTTTCTACTTGTTTCTCTCAGCTCAGGCCCAAAGGTCCCAGAAGGGTCACTGTGCTGGGAGCTCTGTCGGTGCCTAAGCATCCTCTGGAGAGCAAAGACAAAGGCAAACCATCTCCCCTTCACCCCCTGCTTGTAACATCCAGCAGTGTGTGCTGCGTTTCAGTGATGTCAGAATCCCCTGCAGCAGCTGTTGGTGAGTTTTGGTGGGCTCCCCTTCTGTCAGCTTTTAGCAAGATGCTACATCTGAAGAAGGAACACACTGTGAATGCAAATGGCTGTCTGCTCCCCTCCCACCATCTCAGTCTTCTCCCTCTGGCAGTGCTGCTTTAGTGCCAGCTCCCCACCCAGTTGTGACAGCTGGTTGATGTCCAAGGTCCTTTGTGCTGTTTCAGCTCCTGTCAGGAAATGATTTGTCAGAGGATCAAAGCGCTGGTGGCCTGAATTAACTTTTTTTTGCCAAATCACAGGCTTGACGTTGTTGTGGTCTGGTACTTACAGGGGTTGCCAGTGCTGCTGATAAGGAGTGATTTCTGACTTCCCCACGAGTTGCAGTGATGTTGGCATGGGTGATCTCTGCAGAGCCTCTAGGGTGTGGAAGGCTGGTGCTGTGGGGTCTGCAGAGTGGGGGCAGTAAGATTGCTGGTACCTGGTAAGCTCTGAAGTGTTTTTTTGTCTGATGCATCTGAGGGCAAAGCTGTAAGAAAATGGTAGTGTCAGGATGCCCCAAGATAGGAGCAGGGAGCTGGTACTGAGCTGTTAATCAGTAACAAAGTAAATTGTCCTGCAACAGCTTGTGATGCCAAGTAGTGATGTACGCTGTATAAAAGAATGTGTTTATCCCAAGTGGAGAAGGACTCGCCCTTGATCTTACCCTCAGAAATAAGAGGACTTATCTGTTGCTCTTGAGAAGGAACAAGAAGGGAAGAAAGGGCTTCACCTTTATGCCTTCTCTTCTGTTCTGCCCCCTGCTTCAGATCTCACAGCACTGCAGCAAAATGCTCAGTAATCATGAGGATAGCTGCATAATTTTTTCTCACCTAGACTGCCTCCCAGCCACCAGCAGTAGTCCAGCTTGTCTTCATGTCCCTCTGGCTGTTCTGGCCATCCTCTTCCAGGTTACCAGCATGGAGAGGGGCTTGTGAGCAGCCGGTCTGCCAAGAGGAGCTTTTTCATGGGAACTGATTATACTACAGCAGAGCATCCTCAGTAGATGGTCTCAGCTCAAAAAAAAAAAAAAAAAGAAAAAAAAAAGAAAAAAATCCCTTCATTTGCCCAGAGCAAAATTTGGTGTGATTAAGAGAACATCTGTTCCTGACACTTCCATTCTTCTTCTGTTAGCTCTGAATAGCACACCTGAGGGTTGAACCGCAGGTGTCTTCAGATTCAAACAGAGTAAAACATTCTTGCTTCTCTGATTTCATTGATGCTTGTGTTTGGTGGTAAGGCCAGAAACTGCCGTCCTTTTCTCAGGGAAAGAATGCATCTGAGACTGCTTGGGTGGGAGGGAAGAAAAGCCATTTGAGGAGGGGCACAAAAGGATAGAAAGCTGATGCGAGAAAACACAGCTGGCCAAGCTGCACATCTGCTGCAAGCTCAGTGTGATTCCACGTAGTAAAGCCCTTTGCATTGTGATTGTTTGTCCAGCTGTCCTGCTGACTGCTTTGACCCAAGCAGTGTGAAGAGAGGGATCTCTGTTCTCCGTCTTTGCTTTGAGCTGAACAGGTAGTAAAAGGGAAATTTGTGCTGAGAGTGCTTGAACAACCAAAAAAGGATGATGGGACTAGAGTTGCCCTGAGTTTGTAGGTTGGAATCATCGGAAATCCCCGAACAAATTCGGGTAACTGCATGCTTCATTGTGTCCTAGCCAAATGGAGGGACAGCAGTCACAAATAGAATGGGAACTGTGAATGTTGTTTGGATTTTAGTGTGTGTTCTTGCAGGTGGATTTGTTCTTCAGATTTTCAAGTGCTGCTTGGCATAGGGCAGTGTGTGCTTGGTGACAGACAGGAGTTAGCTCCTGCTGCTGTGGCTTTTCTTGTTGGTGTTGTGCTTGCAGAGCAGCTGTGCTGGGCAAGCAGACTGCTGCCAGTTGCAGTCAGCTTAGGATCTGTGCTGCTGTGGGCTGAAAGCTTTGTGAAGCTTGCTGGTGTTCTTCCATTATTTCTTCTCATCTCTTGTCATACTGCTAGTTCCAGAGGTTTTGTGGACTCTTGTTAACTGAGCACCTATGACTGCAAAGCCATCTCTCCCTTGCTTCTGGCTGCTTTAGCTGCTCGTGTCTTGCAGTGGCGTGCACCTGCAATCTGTGTGGGTTGTGCCCTTGACAAGCAAGGCCTTTCTCCTTCCTGCAACCTGTCTACAGGCTGCTTATTTCAGGGCAATCTGTTTCCCCAAGAGACAATGCAAGGGCTCTTCCTCACATAGTCATCCTCTTAAAAGCATCTCTGTGCTGACTGACCCCCTAATCAAAATATCTGTGACAGATTAAATTAACCTGCTTCAAAATGAATGTAGCCAAGAGTGATGCTGCTTTTCTCTCATCTCTTCTTGCAGCTGATGGTGGGACTGATTCTTGTGAAATGTTTCTGTCCTCTGATGCTGTTCTTCTGAATAAGTCAAGCCTCTTAACTTGCGGTGTTACTGAGCACTTGTTCCTAGATCAGCACACAGTCTGCAACCAGAAGCTTTGCACTTTGCATCACTGGGATGAGGAGGAATTAATTAGCCTTCTTGCTAGCGGGTGTCCCCTTTCACGCTTCTCAAGTTGCAAAGAGTAAGAATGAGGAGAAAAAACCTCATCTGATAATCTCTTTTCATGGCCTGATGTTAGCCACCCTGAGGCTATTTATACCATGCAGGCTGATTGGAATTCAGTCTAAATTTTCACCTGCTGTCCTCCTGGGGCCCAAGGCTTTTGCAGAGCACAGCAGTGGCAGTCACACCCTGACTTTTCTGCTTTCCCCAGTGCAGTCCCTGTGGGTCACTGCTGGGGATGGCATGGCCACCTCAGTATCAAGGGCAAGAAGTAGCATTACTGCTGCCAGGCGGTTTAGTTTGCATGTATCAGGAATATCCAAGGATTTGCTTTGATGTGCCTAAGAAGAAAGGCTGGGGGCTGAGGGGGGCCTAAAACAACAATAAGAACACATCTCCCCCTAACCCTCCCTCTCTCTCCCTACCACTCGACTGTTGGAACAAGAAATAGCTTCTCTGCTTCATTTTGTTCATTAGTAGTTGCTTTAAGGAAGCACTCCTTTGTTTCTTTTACTGTTTTGATAGGGCACGGGTGTTTGTTGAGAATAGAATATGGGAAGTTTAGAGTCAAGTCTTTCTGCCTAGCAAAAATGGAATTTCTACCACTGTCTTTTAGAACAGCTTTTCATTAACAGCCGCATAGATGTTTTGTGGCCCTCTTAGAGAGAGAGTATGTGAACATCCCCTGCCTTGGTCCCCCTGGAAACTTGTTGGTCCTGTTGTTACTGGAGGCTTACGCTGATAGCTCAGATGTATGTGTTTTGCTACAATGCTGGTATAAGCTTCTCTTGACCCCTGAGGTTTCTGTGTAAGGTCACAACAGAGAGGGCTGAATTCCTGTGTTAATCACATCACAGCGGGCTATCCAGGATGGTTTTCCCAAAAGATTAACTGAAGGATACAGCATTGCTTTGAAACATGATCGTAGAGCATCCAGCTTTTGAGGACAGTTTCTTTCATGTTTAATCTATGCATTGATTTCATGTATTTTTAAACCATGTATTTCTCACTGCAGTAAAATGTGAATGATGGCCTGTCACGTTAGCTGGCTGTTTGCTACTGCTTTGTGACGCCAGCAGGTTCGGTGCTCTTCTGTTCAGCAGCACTGCAAAGAAAGCTCTCTTCCTTAGTTCTGTAGAGGGTATGTTCTGAGGTAATCAAAGTGCATCTGTTAAGCAGTTGTTGAAGCATGCAGAAACATACAGCTTCTTTACACTTTCAAACCTATAGAGAATTGTGCCTAGCCAGCGAGTAGCAGCTGTGATTCTGCAGGCATTGTAGCAGATGAGGCTGAAGGTGCTGATGTTGTTCTAGGACTTTGGGATGGTTTTCCAAGGAGGGCTGTAAGCCTTACCTTGCTTATAGCTTGATTTATGCAGCAAGTAGCTCTTGGTTTAAATCCAGATGTGCTGAGAACTGTAGTACCAAAGTATCTGCTGCCTTTTGAGCAACTTGCTCATTAATTATGGGCTCTGGCATACACAGAGGCCTTCAGTGCTGCAGTTGTTGCATGCAGATACTGTGGCTTTCAGAGCTCCTGAAAACCTATGTGGAGGTGTACACCAGCATGACTTCAACACTGTCTTAGGTTCCGCGTGCTCAGAACACTTCCAAACAGGACTGTACCTCTAGGGAGATGTAAGTAGGTGGTTCTTGCTGCTGCTGCTGCTTCCCCCAGAGCAGTCATCTGTACCGTTCTGGAAACAGTCTCTTACTAATGATGTAAGGCTCTTTCTTCCTCTCAGAAGTGAAGCACTGATGAGTAGGTTTGGAAGAGTTTGTGCACCTGAGAGCCCCCCTCCCCCTTTCCTCCCCAAGCCCTGGTGTATGTACAGACAGGCTATAGATTACAGCACTGTTGGATGGACGCCCTCTGTAATACTGTTTTCTTTCTCTCAGGGAGAGGTTTATGAAACAGTGTCATGAAGATGCATACTGCAGGGCTAAGGGGGAGGTGTTCACATTTTTAGTGGGTACTCCAGATGTTTATGTAATGTGCCTAAGCTTGCAGCGGAATATGAAATATTTGTGTAAGGCCCCCAGGTCTGTCCACGGATAAGGTATTTGTCTGGGCTTTGTGAACAACGCAGGGGAGAGAGTGTAACTGACAGGCCCAAATTAGTTCTGTGTTCCAACTACTCCTTCCAGGCAGGATGTCTTGAAGTTGTTATCAAATCACTTCTAAACTGGAATCTTAAAACTACAGTATTGACTTTCCCTTCTCCAGTATTTACTTGAAGAGCAAATATTGAAAAAGGCTGTAGAAATTCCTGTCGGTTGTAGCAAGGAAATGATTCCAACCAGGGCTTGTTGTCAGCTTGGGCCTTTGCTCTGTAGGGATTTCTGTCCTGTAGGTGCTAATTGTTTCTTGGCTACAAACCAATGTATGGCTCAGTCACTTTAAGCAGGTAGCCTAGGTGAGGCTTAGGAAGGCTGCTCAGTCCTCTTTTTACTAAGTCATAAGAAGGAAAGTGAGAAATAAAGCTCCATTTGGTTTCAGAAGTCTAAAAAAAAAAAGTGTGCATGATCTAACTTCTGAACAAACCACTCTTTGCAAAAGCTAAAGAAAAAAAATCCCCAGTTTAAGATAGCTTGACAATCTTGTCTTGCATTTTCAGGTGCATGTGAAATGAGCTTCTTTTAAAAACAGAGTTTTTACTTTTTATGTGATCACTGTGACAACTGATGTTCCCTGACAGCGATGCTTACCCTGCATACAGGAGAAACACATCTTGGAAGCTGTGAGTTGTATCCAGAGCTGACTCTGAGACCTTGAGAGGCAATTCAATATGTTCATTGCTGTGACCTTCAAAAGCTTTGGAAGTCTACAAACAGAAATGGAAGAAAGAGTTGAGCTGTTTGAAATACAAACAAATTGTTCTAGAATAATTAATCTGTCCCTCCTGAACTGGTGCTCCACAAGGACACGTTGCCCACAGAGTATGGGGAATTAGCTGAAATAAATACTGTGCGTCCCACACTTGTATTTCATTCTCAAGATGGGCTGAATTAAGAACACAGCCTCCTTTGTGGGAAGAGGATGAGCGAGCGAGCTGCTCACATCAACAATATGTGGATGTGACTAAAATAAGAGGTGAACTGAGATCACGGCAGCTGTAGGTGTTTCTGCATCACCCTAGTCCAGGAGCATGACGTAGCCTTGATTTGAAGGAGTAGGAGGACTTAATGCGGCAGGAGAACTCTGGTTAAACGTGTGTGCAGTTTTCCTCTGTCACTGGGAGCTGTTGAGGGAAAAAATGTGTTGTGTTCTGTGAGACACCTGTAAAAATTGGGAAAGCATGCATTTCCCTGGACTCTGACTGGAGCTACCGGTTCACAGCAGTCAGCCTTCTGGTTCTGCCACCCAAAACTCGAAAGTGAATTCTGCTTTCCTAAAAGGGAGAGGAAGGCTGCCTGCACATGGCTGCACTGAGGAGAAGGTAAAGGTGTGTGGGAGAGATGACACCGTGCAGGAAGGGGTGGATGATTGGCGACAGGATGGGCGGTGTGCTGGCAGGAGTCCCTGCTGGCACTGTACCCATGTGTGTCCGTGGTCACTGAGGAACAAAGCGGTGGGCTGAGCTGTCGCTGGGCTGGGGAGCTGCAGAGCCCTGCTCTGTGCCGGAGGTGCTGGCATTGTAACTGTGAAGTCCAGGGAAAACTTCTGCTCTAAAAACTTTTGTTCTCTCTCAGGGCCTCGTGAGAAATCTTCCTAATTGATGGTTTGGACGTCATCATGCCTGGAGTGTCAGTGTGACTTTTCCATTCGTATCTGTTCAAGGATGAAAGGATGTGTAGCAAATACCCGGCGTAATTATGCATGTTTCTAATGTTTCAGCTTGTATAATACCGCCCACCTTCCCGGGGAGGTCAAGTTACTGTTTTCAGGCGTTGCACTTCAGTGATGCACCGTGTGTTCAAGGGAAACGGTGGACTAACGACCCTGTGAGTTCAGTCGTTTTTTCTTCTTGTGAAGTAGTGAGAACTGGTGGATTTTGTGTTGCTGAGTAGGTTTAAGCGTTGCAATCTAACAGGCGCCTTAATTATACCTAAATGTGAACATGCTTGTGGCGTGGAGTGGCTTGTGTATGAATGGCTGTACATTACCAATGGAAGTATTGCAAACTGTGTGTGTGTGAGAAACTCTCAGCAGTGCTCTGTGGGGACCAGACTGTGCACAGCCCCGTGCAGAGCAGCCTGTGGGGTAGGAGCCGGTGCACAGCCATCATGGTGTGTTACTTTCCATCTGCAGCACTCTGGCACAGTAAGCAACACTGCAAAGCTCTACGCTGCCTTCTCTCTTCCCTTGCCCTCTCCCTCCCCCAGCTCTGCTGGCTGCAGTGAAAGTCTAACGCTTTACAGGGAGAGTGGGTTGGGGCTGCTTTGCTTTGTCACCTCTGTATTGTGTGGACTGTGTGCATAAGAGAGGATTTCTGCAGTTTTGCATTACTCCTCCTGGCTGCTTGAGGGAAGTGTGTTTTAAAATCAGTTTGTGTATGTGTTTCCTTCCTCCTCCTATCTAGTTTAAGAGGTTAGGTAGTGTCAGACTACAGCCCCCAATGTTTGGAACCTGCAAATCCAGTGTGTAGTGTTATTATGGTGCTTGTCTCCCTATTTTATATTTTTATGAATGGTACAGGAGTATTGAGACTTGTGCTGACCTTACTTATGAACAGTTTCTGATCTGTGGCATTGCTGAACATGCTAGACATGATAACAGTTTCAGTAAGAGCATCCAGACTGGTGCTGCATGTGTTATTCCTATTGCTGCTCTTTTCACCTTCTTTTAGGACTAAGACTAGCTACTTGCTCTCATACTCAATTTCTGAAGGATGGACTCAAATGTCTCATTGAAATGTCAAATTTCCCTTGAAATGCAATTGGGGAAAACTTTTTTTAAGAGCTGGTGGTGAGACTCTGGAGAATAATCTGTCTATTCCTTCAAAGGCCATGCATTTATTTGCTTACTGCTTCTGGTCACCAACTACATAAGAATGCCCCCTTTTTTTGTCTACAACCCCTTATTGGAAAACCCAGCTTATCTAATTAATGAGATACATGCACATTTCTTAGTCTGAATTAGTTTTCTCCACAAATGATAAATGTGGAATGAGTTTAGTCTTAGCTTTTCTTACTCAAGCCATTGATTCAGACCATCTCATGAGACAGCTGTCTTGTTTCTTTTTTTCCTTTTGCACAAGAGAAGCAGCATTACCATGGCAGGAGTCCTCAGGATGTATAATTGTTCATACTTCTGCAGATTAGTTACTGTGCAGCTCAGGAGGTTCACTAATTCTCTGTCTTCAAAGGATTAGGCTGCAAATATAACATACTCACATCTTGGTTCAGTGTGAGATGTTTCTTTGAAACGTAACAGAAGTGTGTATACGATGGGGTGCTGAAGGATTTTTTTCCAAGAAGTGCTTGATCTGAGACCATTCAATGGCCCTTCTAAAAATCCTACCTGTTAGTGATATGCCAAAACATATATTCCTAAGGAGATGGCGGTACGATCTATTGGAGAAATCCCACGAGTACCTGAGGAAGATAAGTATGAAAAAGCAGAGTGACTTGGCTGAGGTTTACTTTAATGCCAGAGGGAGACATTAGTCCTGTTGCCTTTTCCTGCCAGCTTGAAGCCTCGGGATGTTGCCAGAGCCAAGGCAAAGGGGAGCTTCAGCCTTGGGAGCTGAATGTAGAGATGCATGCAAGAGACATGGATTCCCTACTGTACAGCTTCTTGAAATGGGTAACCCACATTAACTGCTTTATGTATGTTTTATTTTTAGCTGCAGCTGTGTTACACCCATGAATATATGTGGTGATACCTGAAAGCTTGGAAGTTTCTCATTTCCCTTGGGTATGGGGAAAAGAGCACAAAGGAAGGGCAGTTTTTACATAGGGTTATTTCTGTTGCTTGAAGTCCAACAATTAACAGCTCAAGCTCTTGTAAACATTATGGGCCCCAAAACTGTTATTTCTGGAGATAATGGCAATCAGCTCTTCATTATGACTGTTAAGATTGCTTACTGAAGCATCTTTACACTGACAAGCTGACAGAGTTCTTCCCCTCCCCTCCTGTTTGACCAGCTCTGATGAGACCAGGGGTTATGCAGGTGGGCTGCAAAACCCCTGTCATCAGGAGCAGCCCATCTCCCTCCACCTGTGTTTCAACTGCATGCAGTAATTGACCAAGCAAGATAATGTTTTATAGCTCCTTTCGTTTCATTCTCCACCCTCCCAGTTCTTTTTCACTTATGGACAAAAGGATGACCTTCACACCCTTTACTAATCTCTGGTATCCTCAAAGAAGCAAAACCAGATTTTATTAGGTACTCCTTTGCTTGTCAGAGGAGTTTCATGTTATGGTAATGTAGCAAAGCAACTGATATAACTAGATAAAGGGTGTTCTTAAAAAAAAAAAAAAAAAAAAAAAGTAACTAGTGCATAGATGCTGAAGACAGATTAAGTGAAGATCATCTCAGTTTAATTTATTTCTTGAACCACTTCTGGGCAAATTGTTTCAGTTGTGACACTCCTGAAGTATCCTGTGGATACTTGTGATGAATCTTTCCAGAAGTTACTTTTTTTCTGGTTAAAGCTGAAGATTCTGTTTACCTTAACTTCTCTTAGCTTAAAATCTCCCCCAGAGCCCTAGTTGTGTCTCAGAACAGTTTTTTCTTGTCAAGTGAAGATCACACTTCAGAAAGACTGAGATGAATTCTGCTTTTCATCATGTGGGTTGTACTACTGAATCTGGACCAGTTTTGTTGATTAGAGACCAGCCCAGACCTAACACTTTACTAAAGTGTTATTGTGTATCATCTGCAAATTTTCAGCCTTTGGTTAAAAAAAAAACCTAGATCTCTTCAAAGAGACAGTTTTTTTTTTCTGTTGTCTCTGTCATACATATGCATTAAATGCCTGTGGAGTGAAAACTTCTTGAGAGTGATCATGTAGCAAAGGTGTTTTTGACATCCTTCAGTTTTTCATTAGCTGATGCACTTTGCATCCAAGTGTTAGAAGTGCTACTCTAACGCATACTTATCAAATGTTATTTAATTTCTAGTAAACTAATGATTGTTTTTTCCAATGATGATTTTTCCAGTAGCGTAGGATTGGTATTTGACAGTGCTAGACCTGGTGGTTTTGAGTGCTTGTCCTATCTGATAAGAGCAAAGAGAGCTCAAGAGTTTGATGTGGCTTATGTGGCTCCATGCTGTAGGAAAGCGGGGTGCTTTCTGAGAATAACAGCTGTCTCAGTGCTTTTACTGAACAGCCTGCTTGTTCAAACTGATCACTTTCTCTATGGGTCTGGAAGGTTTCAGTTGGATACAGTGCAAACCAAAGACCAAGATGAAGCTGTCCTTTCAGACATTGCAACCTCTACCTGTGCAAACTAATTGAAATGTTAGAACCTGGCAGGCAGGACTGGCTCTTGCTTGTGTATCCCACTTACCAGCAATATGAGTCCTGTTGCTAAAGTAACTCATGCATAAATTCATGGGCTGTGCTTTGCAGAAGGTATGCTTGGTTTGAGAGAGGCCATCCTTCCAGTCCTGGACTTAGGACTGGCCAGGAAAAGTCTGATTTTAGGTGTGGATTGAGGAGTGAGGTATGGGTCAGGGGCTGTTCAGACAATGAAACTGCTTGTTCAGATAAGCAGTAAAACACTTTTCTCTGACTTATGCTTGCTTTGTGCCGCATTAAATGACCTTTGTATATCCATTCTGTGCTATTAGGCTGGCTGTGTCCTGTTGCAGGTTGTATTATGTGCCAAATGTTCCTCTTTCCTCTTTCTGGTTGTTCAGAGGCTAGTTCCTATTGGAGCAAGTGCTTCAAGCTGCTACCAAGCATGTTATTCCTTATGGTGTGTTCGAACAAGTAACAAAAGGTTCAAAGTCCGTTTGCAGTATGTGAAGAGCTGATCTCTGTTCCAATAGGAGGCATCAGTTATAACAGATAAGGTAGCTTTGGCTTTAGCCCAAGACTTGTTTTATCACCATAACATTAAAAGGAGAGCCGTGGAGTTTGGCAACACTAGTTTTTTTTTTTAATGCACTAACAACTACAGCGGCTCCTTTATCTGCTATTTGGAATGTACTAGCGTGTGAACATTTACATGAGCACGTACGAGCATACCACCTCGCTCTGTCTTGAGATGGGGAATTGAGTTGCCGTGGAGCAAATGGCTGTAGCTGAAGGATTGGCAGATTGTCTGCACTGTTAAAGCTGGCCTCTGAGGTGCTGCCCTGAAACTTCAGTGCTGAGGACGAGGAGACTGGCCACAAGCACACTCTCATGACCTTTCTCCTAGTTGCCCAACATCCTTCATGATACAAATTATTTTGCTGTTTGGTAAGAATTAATGTAACATAGGTTGGTGTTGTCTACTATGGATTTTATTTAAATTTGAGACCTTTGTGGCATCTCCTGAGAGGAAATGACCTTCTGTAGGGGCTCGTCCTTGGTGTGAGACTCCTCTTTCATGAGGAGACAGTGCTTGGAGGTGTGTTTGACCAAACAGCATGATACCTTGGCAAAGGGAGGTACCCAAGGCATCAGTGTAGTTGTGTTATCATGGCAGCCTGCCCAGATTAATTAGTGTCTCCAAGATTAATTAGCATGGTGCTTTGTGCCATGCAGACAGAGCCTTTGTTATTTTCTTTAGCAATTACAAGGTCTTATGCCAGTGAAGTATACCAAAATTGAATATTGCTTTTGGATATGTGGTGGCTTTCTGTCCATAAGTACCACATATATTCAATAGGAGACAGTGTCTTTACCTTGGGAAATGCTACCTTCAAATATGAACTGATTATATCAACTGACTTCAAAATGCTTATTCCTCAGCAAGAGTATGATTTCCCATTTGGTGCTACGCAGTGCATCTTTAACTGACTTCAAAGCGTCTGACACAGTATCTAAGGCATATCTCAATATGTTATCCAGGTGCGTCTCTGCAGTTGAGGAGGTTGGTGTTATTTTAGACCAGCATAAATTCCTTTTCAGGTAGGAGAATCTGAATGTGGACCCCTGGAAGGAGCATGTGGGAAGAGGTGTTGAACAATATTAAAATGGAAAAGACGACTGAGCATGTGTGTTACTGATCTGTGGAGAACTTCACAAGCTGGAATATGCCTGTGAAATACGTAGATTTTCCATGAAAAGTTGTCTATGCAAGTTTGCAGAATCTCTTACATAGCCTGATTTGTTTAAATGCGAAGTATTCTCAAGGGTAGAGCTTCCTGTAAAGATGACAGCTTTATCAGCAGATTTGCTCCTCTTGGTATATGTAATATCTCTGCTTAGTTGTTTTTCTGTGTCAGGTCTCATTTCTGCTTTTCTTTGCCTTTACTTAGCACACAGTTCTGCTAATCAGTAAGTCAGTTTTCTTCCTGGGGTTGCATTTAAATTGCCATTTGCAACGCAGTTCAGAAGAACAATTACTTTTTGATACAAGAGACATAAATCCATTCTATACAGATTTAAATCGTGCTTGCAGTGTTGCATATATATTTTTAAATCTCCATTGTGTCAGAATGTTTTCTAATGTTTGATGTTTTGATTAACACCTGTTAGGTGTGGTTTATTCTGTCCTTAAGGGAAAATGGGTGTGCAGCACGTTTTTTGTTTTGGTGGGGCTTGGATGTGTAGGAGTCAAATGATTGCATTTGTTGTGATTATTTGGGCTAAAAGGCAAAACTGAAGCTTTTTTTTCCCATCTGGCATGGAAAATGACAAGGTATGTGATAAATCTCATCTCCCAAAGGATTTCTGATTATCTTTTCCAGTCTGCTTTTTGGGGAAGCATGATTCTTAAAGTTGTCACTTGTTCATCTTGAAGCTGGAGCTACGGAGTCCTGGCTTTTATGGTCATGTAGTTTTGCTGTCAAACTGATCTGCCCCAGACGCTGACATAAAAACTTGCTTCAGCTGAATTACACAGACTACCTGGTACAGATTGACCTGATATGGATATGATGGCTGTGGGAGGACAGCCAAAGAGAAAATATTTTGAGGCAAAATTGACTCATGAGTAATATCTGAACAATCTTGACATCATGTTGTGGGCACATAACACTCTGGGTATGGTAACAGATGTTTGAAAGACAGTCCTATTGCACCCTTTAAACATCAGCCTGCATGTGTAACTGTGACTGAATCCTCTTGAAGATGAAGGTGGAAATCTTGAAGTACCAAACTGACGTTCTTACAGGAGTGTGTTGTAATATTGTTTTCTACAAAACATGACTAGGAGGTTATACAGAAACACACTGATTGGTGCTTCCAGTTACGTATGTAGTTCCAAGGATGTAACTGTGTTCTGTGGTCAAGTTTCCTTGTGCATTACACTTCTTTAATATTAGGTGGATGAATATATTTTTAAATAGTCTTGGAATGCACTCCTATTGAAATGTAACAACTATTTTTAGAGTGAGTAGGCAGCATGCATATAAGCATTCATATTTTGCATGAATGGTTGAATGTGTATTTGAACATACTGCAGAATTGTTAAACGGAGGGAAGAAGAAATGGACTCTCACTTCCTGAGGGTTACTTAAGAACACTGAACACCATTTTAAAGTCTACGTAAGGGAACATCTGGGACTTTTGGATTCCTGTCTTTTTTTTCTTCAGCAGATGTTGCATTTAGGGATTGCTTCCCATGTGGAAGGTCTTCACCTTGAGTTTTCCTGCAGACTTACTGCACACTCCCATCTTCTCAGACAGACCTAAATGAAGCTACATCATTTAAAACTATAGAATCATAGATTTGATTGGGTTGGAAGGGACCTTAAAGACCCATCTAGTTCCAACCCTGTAGACACCTACCTTCAATAGAGCAGGTAGGTCAAAGCTCCATCCAGCCTGGCCTTAAGCGCTTCTGGGTTGGGGCACCCCCAGCCTCTCATGCAGAACGGTGTCAAAGGCTTTGCGCAAGTCCAGGTAGATAATTCCAGTTGCTCTTCCTCTATCCACTCTCCACCAGTGCTGCTCCTGTTGCAGGAGGCCATGAAACTGAAGGTATTGTTTGTCCACAGTGAAGTCATGTTGGCAGTCACAGATTGCTGCTTTGTTCTGTGCAGATCCAGGATAATCTGCTCCATTACCTTTTTCTTCCTTATTAAAAATGGGTTATAACTTTCCTTTTGCAGTCATCAGACCACCACAGCTTTTCAAATATGAGGGATGGTGGCATAACAAGTTAATCCAACAATTTCCTCAGAACCCTCAGATGCATCTCATCAGATACTATGGACCTGTACGCACTGTTCTTTTCTTGCAATGGCAAGTTCTTCATTCTCGCAGTCACTAGAGTTCAGATCCAGTTGCACCTTCCTTATTCTCTCCCTGCATTCTCAGACCACATCCTTATAATATTCACAAGTTATGTATTCCTGCCAGCACTACCTATGCAATTTAGTTTTGTTTCAGTTGGAGTTTGACTTAACCCCAGTTAATTCAAGGCATTGACTTAACCCAGTTGATTTTCTGCCACCCCTGTGCAACTTCTTGCATGATAGGATTGAGTCTTGCAAGTTGGGATTGTCAGCTTTTGTGTCTGAAGAAAAATAAGTGGCATTTCAGCTTGCGAAGACAGTTTCCCTTAGGCTGTTCTGTAAACAGTGTGGGATTAGAACAGCCCATATGTGGATGCACTGATATGTTTTGAGGACTTGTTTTGAGTGCCGGTGTATTATAGTAAAAATAATTATTTTGTATTCCATAAAACTACAGAAATGTAAACTTAACAGGTTGGGTCAAAAACTTATGTTCTCATACCAAAGCTTTAGTGAAACATGCAGTTAAAATGTGGATGATAAATGTCTTCTGCATGGAGGTGGGGGGAAGGGAAATCTTCAGAACTCCTGAAGCCATACTCAACAGAGATTGTTCTCCTGTCTCATCTCTAGGTAGCTATCAGATGTCCTCCCAGCATTGTGTAAATGTCAACATTTGCATATGGTGAGTCTCCAGCACTGCCTTGGTGTGCAACTGCCTTGGACTGTACCTGTGAATGATTGCATGGTGGGATGCATCAGTGCCAGAACAGGGGTCTTGGTGTCTCTGTGCACCCATGGTTTTGAGAAGTTTGCTTTTTTGAGTTAAAACAGGCCAAGCAAGTTGGAAGTCAGAAATAAGTTGTCTAAACGTTGTTGGCAGAACATCTTATCTGAACTGCTGTGGAAGAAAAGGAAAGAACTGTCCTACATTCCAGAGAGTGGTGCAGGCATGAAGTTAACTGCAGTCTAAGCGTCTTTATAACCATTGGAAGTATGTGCAAATCCCTGTAAGATAAGAATTCTAATAAAGGCTGCTCAGGGAAATGAGACAGCAGACAATCATCTCCTCTTTTACTGCAGTCTATAAAATGCTTCCATGTCTTTCATATGCAGAGACATCCTAAATTAAACTGTTTTACTGCTTAGCTCACATGGCCTTCTACATTTCCCAGTTCAAATCAGAACTCGGTTGCCATTCTGTACGCTGCTGTGTTTCCCTAACTGACATGGCTGGTGTATCCTGTCGTCTCCAAGCTTTGTTTCTGTGCATTCACATGGACTGTTGTTTGAACAAAGAGGATTTAAACTGGGAAAGCACTACAGAATGATGTCTTTTGCAAGATGTGTGCTTTCTCTTTAGGGTGTGGTAATCAAAATACTGCTTGTGTGCGCTACATCTTGGAAGCCAAAAATGATAGGACAGTCACAAATATGAAAGGTTGATTTTTTTTTTTTTTATTTTTTATTGTTTAGTAGCATGGCTTTACCAGGCATTTGCAGCTTTAAGCATGTGATATATTGCCCAACATGTATAATGACTACTTGCTTTTCATTTCTCTTCTTGTAGGATGACTTTCGGGTTCCTGAATGTGCTGTCAGATGCTGAATTACCGAACTAGATGAATCTTCTGCATTTATTTCTGATCTTCAGAGAGGCCTAAAAGAAAGCAGAGGACTGGCATTTGTTACAGCATTTTAAGGTAAGATGTGACTTCTTTTGCTGGGGGAAAGAGGGAAGATAAATATGAAGATATGGTCTCATGGACTGTTCCAGTCCATCTCTGACTCCATAGTAAGTCTGTACTGTGTGTAACACTGGACCGGACTGTCAGTATTTGCCTGTAAGGATAAAATATCACCTCAGCAAGCTAAGAAATGATGCAGTGAAGAAATAACTTATCTTTCCCTGGATGACCAGTTCTATTTATACATATACCCTTCCATTAGACTGCCTTAATGCTTTACCTACATATTAATAAAGTTTCAGTAGTGAAAAGATTTAGCCTTCTGTCTCTGTGGGATGTTGGGTTGAGAGATGTTCTTCACCAACAAAAGTACAGGCAAGAAAAGCTTAAGACACTAAAAATCAAATGAAACTATAGAACTATAGCTGACTTAATTGACCGTTCTACTCTAACTAGAGGTGCTGCATTGTCATCGCTTTCATTAATTTATACATGCCTGTATTTTGCTCCTGTCAGTTCAGGTTCATATCTGTATGTTCTGCTCCATGGTAATGCTGCTGTGCTTTTTGACCAGCTGTGTTGTGCACATCATATGCACAACACAATCTTTTCACTGCAGAGGCATCTGGGTAAGCAGGGGCTGTGCCTGAATTAAGCTTGTGGTAAGCCAAGTCCAGAGAATTAATTGCTTCATGAAGGGCCTCTTTGCTACTGAACTCCTGGGTTCCCTCTTGTTTAGCTGTTTTCTAGAGTAATCACGGACTCCTTATTTACTTTAAGGAACTACTATCTCCCTCTATGTTGCATGCAATGTAATGTGCTGTGGGTTTGTGTGAGAGACCATCTAGAACTTACCTCTTGAAGGGTAAATGTGTCTCTGGTCACTGCTTGAGGTAGCTCAATGCAATTTAAGTGGTGTCTTATGCGGGCAGACAGACCTCAGGCTAGCTCCTTTTGCACCAGTTCTGGGTTCTCACTATTCCTTTTCTTTAGGAAAGATGCTTAAGTCTCTTCTGCTATCAAGTAACTGCTTTCTTCTAGGTCAAAACACCCACGACTGCTTGTAGGCCCCATGGCGGGGCTGTATCTGGCAGGGAGAAGAAACTCCTTAGAAAAGGCTAAATAAGGAAACTTGTCACTGTGCTGAGGTTTCTCCCAGTTCCTGTGTGGCTGTGGGCCATAGCCATGCCCTGGCTGTGGAGAGGTGCACACAGCCAAGCACAGCCTTCTGGGCAGAGGGGATGGGGATGTGTTGGATGGCTGTGCTCATCCCTGACCTGACACCCTGTGCAGAGTGGGAACTTCTTTACAGAAAGGGTTGTTAAGCACTGGAATAGGCTCTCCAGCGAGGTGCTTGAGTCACCTTCCCTGGATGTGTTTCAAAACCGTTTGGATATGGTGCTCAGGGTCATGATTTAGCAGAGGGTTGTTACAGTTAGGGTAGTATGGTCAGGTTGTGGTTGGACTCGATCTTTAAGGTCTTTTCCAACCTGAATGACTCTATGATTCTGTATGATATGAGTAGCTGCAGCTTGGTTGTGGGGGGGAACGTGGGAGGGTGTATGAGGTGCAGAGTGGGAAAGGAAGAAATTCTAAGGAGGTATGCAGACCAAGGAGGAGTGTGAGTGCAGAAAGGCTGGAAAAATTGTGCCAGCTGTCACAGAGCCAAAGTAGCAGTGACTGCCTGGCTCCTCCTTGGGAATGATGGAATGCAACGTCACAGCTAAGGAGCAGACTCCTCCAATTTCAGTTCTTGTCACAGGACTGCAACTCCAGAGTGTTCATCTCAGGTCCACACAGGTGTTCTGCTACTCTGACATACTAGCATGGCTGCTGTAATGCTGGATCTGTGAGTTGTTAAGTCAGCATCCCCCTTACAGAGTGCTTAATGATGGCATTTGGTGCTTCTCTGAACTGTGCTGAATTCCATGATCATGTGTGGTAATGAGGGGAGAAACAGCAGGCTTCATAAAATTAACTTTTATAAAGCCAAGGTTACCTCACTGGGATTGTCTGGGGCTTTTCAATGGCTTGCAGCCTTCATTTAAACAAGTATTTTATTTCATTCCAGTCTCCTCAGACTTCAGATTAACAGTTTTGTTTTTCACAACAGGATCTCAATCTACTAAATGACAAAAACCTTGTGGGTTCTTTTCCTGGCCAGGTTTAACTAAAAATACTAGCAGCTACATTCCTTAGTGTAGGTTTTTACATTTCGACTTGTTCATGGGGAAAACAGACTTAATAACAAACATGACTAGATCTTGGTACAACATAATCCAGGGTAATTTCTGCCTGCAGACATTGTGCTTTCACAGGGGTACAGTGGAGGAGCAACTTCAGCAAACATGGAGTCATTTGTTGCTGTGGCACAGGCTGTACTGAAGTTTAGTCAAACCTGATTCCCTGCTTCCAGAATTTTCTGGGCTCACTGGAGCAGTTAAATCCCTTTCACAATGATTAATGAAGCTCTGGTTATCTCCAGAGTTCTCTGAGTTTTGAGAAAGCATACCTATTGTAGGTGAAGTTAGATTTTGTTACATAACAGTACAGACTTGCATTAGAAAATTCAGTTTTGCAAATCTAGCTGTCATTGATCAGTTGTCTTCCTCTTCGTGCCCACAAATTCAGTGACATCTCTTATTTGGCCAGACATATCCACACAATTAGCTGGTAAGAGGTGTGACACAAGTACTGTCCTTTGCATCCCTCCTGCTCATAGCTTTGGCTGTGCTCAGTGTGCCACAAACCTGTTGCACAGCCCAGCTCTGCTGTATTACTCTTCACCTTCCCACACACAGAGTTTTCCAGGCAGGGATGTTATCTTATCATACCAGCTATCTGGAGAGACCTGTGGGCTCCTTTCTGAAGTGGATCATTGCTTGTATGAAGACCATCCCAAATATCCTTGCTGATGTTTCTGGAGAGATGATGGGTAGCAGAAACAGCTGCGGAAGCTTGCAGTGTGACCCAACCCACCTCATGGTGAAGCTGCCATCCATGCTGTGCACTTGACTAGGCACTGAAAGCCAAGATAAAGAGATTTGAGGCTTTTTTGGTGGCTGCGGTAGCAGAGCCTGTGTGGAACCTAGATGCACGGACTTGGTGGCAGCATCCTTTTGCTGCAGTTGTCCACTCTTGTGCTCAGAGTGCTTTAATGCTCATGTTTCAGATACGCAGTGTAATTCAGTTACGTGCTGAGACTGCTATGGCATGAAGACATAGGACCGGCTGAACATAACTGCATTGTGCTGTACCATCTTTTGCATAAAGATGCCTGCTGAGGAACCGCACTTCCAGCTTGTCTACAGCTGCTGTAAATGTAATGAGGAAACTTCAGTATGATAACAAGTTCTTTATGCTAATAAAAGCCCTTTGTGTGCTTTTCTGATTTATGATGTGTGAAGGATTAAAAAAAAATCAGTTATCTTTAGGGCTACCTAAAGATTCTTAGCTCTCTTGTTGTCAGGACTTGAGCAGTTCAGGCCCTGTCTTAGGATTTCTGGAGACTTGTAATCAATTTCTAGTACTGAAAATAAATTCTTCTCTTGCTTCAGGTTTTAATCTAAATAAATTCAAGGTTTTGAGTTGTCACATGTATATAACCTTTTAAGCTACATAAAGCTATTTATATATGTAAAGCATAAGAGCAACTGATCTCGCCTTCTGCTAAATGTACTCTTACTTTTCAAAAGGAGATGCTTTGTCCACTGAGAGCCATGGCTCAGCATGCTAATAAAATTCACTTTATGCCTTTAAAATGTTTATTCAGAGTGGCCTGGCTAGCTTACAGTAGCTGTGTGGGTGGACTGTCCTTGAATTTTGTAGACTTAATTTAGTACTACACAATACCTAGTTATGGAAAACAGCTATAAATTGTCTGTGCGCAGCCATGCATTATTGATAAAGGATAGAATGAGCTCCACAATTCCTTTACTTGATGTTGTTAGTGCAACAGCTGGCTGATTTAAGATTTTTTTCTTCTCCACTGGCTGCAAAATGTCTCTGAATTTGCTCTTGAATCTTGATTTGTGTGGGTGGGAAGTTTGCTTTTTCTCCAGTGCAAGTAAATACAATAGAAGTGTATCCACAGAGAAGAAACAAGCTCAGTGCTTGTTTCCAGTGCTATGAAGACAGTAAGTCTGATTGTATGCAGAGGATAGAACTTAAAATTGTCACAGTACTCGGAAGCGCACAGGGTGTTACAGTAAATTTCAAAATAAATAAATCCTTTAATATACATTTGACACATGCTTGGAGAAAATGCATTACAATGAGCCAGGTGTGCTTTGTAATTCCAGTGTTCTTTCAGAGTTTGAGAAATACCAACAGTCTTAAACTTCTCAAGATATTTTTCCCTGTTGACATCTAAGATCAGTAGAGTGTCTTCAGAACTTGATTTACATGTAGAGCAGTGCTAAAAACTGAATGGTTCTTTCCCTGTAGTTGAACAAACATACAATGAGCTGCTCAACAGACTGGAAGTTGATAAATAAATGAAGTAGTGATAAAATAAATAAGAAACTTGCTGGCAAATCTATCGAAGTCTTTCTAGCAAATAACTCTGAAGCATCTTATGGTATAATTTCTGGAATGATAGCTTCTCACAGATTATTATTATTCCTGTATCACAGTAAGAATGTACAATTTCTGGCAAACAAATACTGACTTTGAGTAGTGATTTATTTTGCTCTTTTTGTCTGAGTACTTCAGTATTCTTCAGTAGAATCATATATATTCTTCAGTAGAAGTGTTCAAAACCCCTGTGAACAGATTTTTTTTTTTCCTTATGGAATGTTAAGATAGCAAAGCACAAATGTACATGATCTTTAGAAGCTATACTGATGTTTATAATGCTTTATTCTGTAGGGAACTGCTATGTATTACTTTAGCTTTCTCTATTTTTACAGCCTTGAAAGATGAAAAGTTTTAAATAATGAAGGAATTAGGCTGGTTGCGTAGCTTCAAAAAGGAGGTGGGAAAAATTAACAGAGGGAAGGCCTGACATCAGTTTGAGAGTCCTGCTAAGGATTTACGTTAAGAATAATTCATTCTTAAAGTTTATTTTCTGATGGAAATTGTAGGGTAAATAAAATGCAAATGATTAAAAAGCAGAATTCTTACCGACTTTGTAAATCTTACTCCTTCAGTAATAATACAGTCATTTACCTTAAGGAGGTCATGGGCTGTGAGGATTTAAACAAAAGCTTCAACAATTTCAAGTAGATAGTTTTGATGACAAAGATAATGAATTCTGTGACTTGTTTAGAAGGGTCTTGTGGAAGGGGAGTCAGGTTTTCCAGAGATCATCTGATTGAATCCATTTATTGCATCCCACAGATGAAATATCTGTAACTCACGCACAGTGTGGGCAACTAAAAATTCTGTACTGGTAGAAAGCTGATTTGATTGTACAGAAGATACAAGCAATTGGACACTCGCATGCTTCTAAAACACTGCTTGATTTTTTTTTTTTTTTTTTTTTTTTAATGTGGTATTGCTAGTTCCTTTTCAGCTGCATCAAAATATAGGAGACTGACTTTTTTATGTCTGGTATAGGAATTGAAGACACACTTCAATTTTTTTTTTGTTTTTTTGAAAGACACTGAATCAAAGTACTTTTAAAAGCATGGGGTAGGAGGGTAAAACCTGTGTGGTCGCATCCATCCCTACCCAGGTGTAGCACCAAGTGCTCTGTCTGTGACAAGTTGCTACATGCTCTAATACGAGGGGGAAAGCACCTGCTTTTTCCATTCTCCTTTCTCTGGGTACAAAAAGATGCATAAAACTAGTTTGGGTGGGACAAATTTCAGCGGTCTCTTTCTGGCTTGATCAGCACTGCAAAACCTGTCTTGGTTGCAATGCAGCCGCCTTGTGCACTGGTTGCCTCCCTGTTTTAAGCCTGCAGCGTGGCAGCTTGTTTCTTTACCATCACGTGAAGCCCTGGGTGGGATCGGTGCTTGTTGCAGAGAAGAGCTCAGTTCTTGTCTGCTGCCCAAGCACCAGCTCTTCCTGCCAGGTGATAGGGTATCTTGTGTCTCACAGGTACACCTGCAAAATCTGGTCTTTTTCTTTATATGTTGCATTCCTCTCCACTAAATTTGCAGGATAGTGAATTGTCTGCTTATTTTAGGGAATTATTATGACAGTAATGCTGTTACCTGCTGAGAGGACTCCTGCAGTGATGTAAATTGATTCTTAGTAAGAACCTTCAGTAAATACATAGCCCGAACTAAATTTCAGCTGTGAGAACAGTGAATTTTCTGCAAAATTCTGTCCCGTGACCTTATAACTAACCATGCTTTGTCTTTCAAGAAGCTACATTTGTGCAGTGAAGTTGGTGAACCCTTTCCTTTTGTGGAGAGTAAAGCAGTTCTCAGCCTTGGAGACTCACTGGTCTGCCTAGGAGCATTACCCATCTGCTAGGTAGTACATACAGCCTCTGGGTGCTCTCTAACTCCTCGTTTGTCACCTTTCCTCCTTTTCATGCTACTTTTAATGAGGTGTGCTAGAATGGTTGCACAGATTTTCCCAGTGTGCATTAATACAAACATGGCTAAGCTGTATGTAGTATAAACAAACGTGGTTAGAAGTAGCAGGAAAAGTGCTGCGTAGATAGAAATTGAGCTGTGTTGTTTGAGAGAAGGGCTGCACCTCCAACTAATTACAGAATAATTGAATAAGCAGTTATGAGTTGCCTCACTGCAAATTAAGTATCTAGAGCATGATCTATATTTTTTAGTTGCTGCAGTTTGCTTTCAAATGGAAGATGAGTAAGTAAGTTCTGGATCTAGCTTAATCCTCAGATGTTTTTCAAGGTTTCTTACTCATTTCTAGTTTAATCCAGGATATCTTGTGCACCTGGAATATTGTGCTGTCAGTGCAGACTTTTATTTATGTTGCTCTGTTAAAACTGTGTTTTTGATAGGTTTCTGTAGTACCTTTACAAGAAAGGCACAGGAAAGTAAAGCTAAATACAGAATAGATTTTTGAGGCTGGAAAAATCCCATGTTAAGAGAACATCAGTAATGATAATGCTTAGTGCGTTGTGAAGGAAGTTCTTTCCCATTAATTTTGAAATAAGTACAATTTATGTGGAGTCATTTACCTGGGCAATCAGCAGTGGTAAAACATGTTTTCCTTGATAACAAAGGCTATACAGGGAACAGATGCATGCTGTTGCTTCACAGATATCTGTGTGAAAGTCCAGATGTTAACAATGCCACATGCATGCCAGAAAAGATCTAAGCACAGGGATTTAAGAGTTGTCATACCAGAGTGCAGGCAAGTCACCACGGACTTGAGGCTCTAGCTGTGTTCTCCAGTAGCTTCTTTGTTAGTGGTGTGTGTTGCTCTGCTAGTTCCTCTTGGAGGACAGAGAAGAGGAGCATTTGCACAACAATGTGCAAAGGGCTCAGTATTAGGAGTGACTAGTAGCCACTAGGCTTATAACATTCTCCAAAACCTCTGGGTTAATTCTCTGAAAAGTGAGTAGGTTAATACTGTCTTTCTGACTTTCTTTTTTCCCAAACTAATTTTCAAGCTACTGAACGCCTTCAAAAGAGTGGGTGGAAAATATATTTTCAGAGGTGCTGGAATCTGGCCATGACTCCCAAAGGGGAAAACAGTTCTCATGCCAAATGCAGAAGGGTGGCAAGACATCTCATTTTAAATCTGCCTTTGGGGAAGGATGGATTATTGCACGTTCTGGCCAAATTAAAAATTGTAGAAAGGAGGGGAAGGTGTTTTCTGACGGGTTACTGCTCATTGGTGAGTAATGTTGGTATCTCAACTTGTTTCTGTCACATCACTTCATGTTAAGTGCTCCCTTCATTTTGTTCTGAATTCTTTAGTATAAAATTAAGTACCAGCTTCCCTCTGTTTTAAGAGGGGGAGAAAATGATGTATTTCAAGAAGGTTCTTGGCACTTTAAAGAGAAATGGAGAAGGCAGGAGAGTGCCTTTCAAACTTGTAGTAATTAATAGAATTTCTAGTCAGGGAGGAGTTTGGCTTGTTTGATGTAACTTGGCAGCAGAAGCATGCATCTCATTTTCTATGTGTGTATTTACTTAACTTTCAGCTGTGCATTAAATGTGCCTATAAAATAGCTTTTAGTCATGGCTGAGATCAGATTAAGTAAGTAATGTGGATTTAAATGTGTAATAGTGTAGCTTGGTTAAGGCTGGCTAAATCGGATTGATTTTTAATTGAAAGCGTACAGGTATAAGAATCAGTCACTTCGAGTCGAATCTCTCTTTGGACAGCACAGCAACATTCATGTTGAAAAGGGGAGATTGCTGAGGGGTTGTGTCCTTTGCAAGGTGTCTGAAACAAATTATGATCTGCCAGTGGTTGCTGAGTAATTGGATGGTACTGGAAATAAGCTTTCTCTTTAGATAGTTAGGAAAATGAAGTGTTCAGAAGTTCAAGGAATCTTGATGGCAAAAACAGTCTCACAAACTAAAGAACACAGGATGTGCATAAGCAATGAACTGTAGTCTGAACAAATTGAGAGAGGAAACATTTTCTTCTGCTGGTTCACTCCTCAGACTTACGCACCTTTTTTGCATCAGGTTTGCCCCCCAGAAGAGTATCTACCTACTCATGAGAGTCCAACATCAGCTGTGATGTTAACCTGTCTGCACAGAACTTTTTTTGAATGCAAGTGGAATAATTCTGTGGAGGTCTGTACATTTGCTTTAGAGATGGGCAGTTGTTCTTAATTTTAGGATTGCTAATATACACATGCTGTAAAGCTCAGATTTTGAAAGGAATATCATACGTTTTATTTCAGCGTCAGAGGCTGACTTACATGCTTCTTGTGTGATTGAAGGTTGCCTCACTGTATGACAAGATTTTTTGTTCGTGGGTTGGCATGTCTGAAAGGCTGTTTGAGGGTACAGGTACAGATAATTTGTACAGGTCAGATAAGCTGACTACAGCAGTTGTAATCCAGAGAACTCTGAACCATAAGCTCCAGATGCATGTACTCTCCATATGAACAATAAATATTCAGGAGGACCACATAAAAAGAGAATCTTAAGACCTTGTATAGAGAGGAGTATTGATCAAAGGCTATATAGCGGATAACTTCTGTGAGTTACTAGCAGTGGAGAGGATACATCCTCGGACAGGAATGGCTGTCTTTTAATCAGTCTGGGGAGGAATTCATTGGAAAAAGTTTTCAAATTATAGAAAGCATTTAATTTGTTATAGTTTTTAAATCCAAAATATAAGTTATGGGAGTTTCTCTGTAGTAATAATGTGGTTAAAATAGTTTATGTAGGGAATGTGTTGATACAAAGGTAACCTGTATAGCCTACAGCTGTTTTTGTGTCTGTAAACTTCAATAAATACAATGGTTGGAATGGAGAAATGAATAATGGTGGAAAAACAAAGAGCTGCACTGAGAATACAAGAAATGTACATCTGATGTTGCTGGTTTGTTGAGGATGGCGCTTGCTGCCTCATAAGAGAATTTAGATTTTTATATATTAAAAAAAAAACTTTGCTTTTTTCCCATTCCTTATTTTTTTCTTATTTTCTGTGGGTTTTTTTTTTTTTTTCTTCCTTGTATTTCCTCTACTGGGTCCTTTGAGAGGCCTTTTAATTCAATAACTCTATTCTATCCACAGATATTACTACAGTGTCTCTTCTTTTTCCCTTTGGAGCAGAAAGAAGTGATGTCCATGAAGTGGATTAACAATTAAGTGAACTCTGCTACTACCACATCGCTCCTAATATAGCACATCACAGAGCAGATGTGAAGAAGGCTTTTAAGGAATCTCCTGTCATGAGCAATCGGCAACAGCTTTGCTGCGCTGATGACACATGGGGTTTGCTGGGTAGCTTTGGTTAGGGTGCTGGTAGGACGAGGCTGTGGGTCCCAGGACTAGCCTTGGTGTTGGCAGTGGGTGGTGGATGATGGAGCCATGTACCACAGCACTTTCTGGACTGTTCTTTGTGGTGGTGGGTGATAGTGCTGTGGTGCATGGCTCCTTCTGGACAGTTCTTTGTTCTTGAGCACATCCATGGCGTTCTGTCACACCAACAGCACTGTAGTTACAGGGTTATAAAACATGAATCTTTCTTTAGCATGAGGTTTAAAAACAAAAAGAGGGCCATTATGTGAATGCTGTGCTGCAGGCACTTCTGTAGCGAGGAGCAGCACAGTGTGGGCCTGTGCTTGGTATGACACTGGTGGCACAGATTGTTAACTGGCTCCTTTGTTAGCCAGTGGCACCTGTGAAAGTAGAACTTCTGTACAACACACCACTCACAGGCAGTAGTCAAGGTGCCTTCTGGGCAAGGGGGAGAGGATCGGGCTGTGGGTGGAAGATGTAGGCCGAGTGCTGTGGTAGCAGCAGCAGCAGTCACAAAGGAGGCACCGCAGCCTTGTTTTCTTGGCTGGCACCATGCTTGTGCCTTTGCATGGGGAGAGGTACAGATCTAGCTGTGGGACTGTGAACTTCTAGTGGTGGAATTTCCTTGTCTAGGAGATGGGGAGTAGTCATGGCAGGGCAGTAAGAGTTCAGAAAGGGAGCTATGCTAAGTGCAACATACTGCAGCAGAAACCGACCTGCCAGAACAAACCTGTGCTGTGGTGAAACAAATCAGATGAGCAAGACTTAGCCAGAACCTATGTAAAGAACAGGACAGAACTGTGTGGTAATAGCTGTTCATTTTAATTGTTTTGTTTTGATACTCACTGTTTTGTTCTTTGCACAGGGAAGTGTTGCATCTAAGGTTTCAGTGTACAACTGCAGAAGCAATTTTAATTCTTAGGCAATAGAGAGGAAATTATACAAGTAATTTTAGGAGGCAGTAGTTGTTCACGCACAAGACCATCAGCATATTCTGTTAGAGAGAAGAATGTCCAAAGTCCTGCATTCATTCTCGCTTATCTGATGTAAGTGACAAAAGCTGTTTCTGACTGCCATTCATCTTGGGTACCTGTGACCTCTTCATCACACAGCAGAAGTTAGGATCCCTGCAGGAAGCTCTTCAAGCACTTCTGGTGTACACAGAGTACTGATGGAGCATAGTAAGTAAATATCTAAAAGCGTTGCCTCCTGTGCTATGATGTTGGCCCACCATAACAGAGGCAGATGGTGGAATGGCACAGAGGCTGAGACTTCCCAGAAGTGTTCCATTACATGTTGTTGCCGTGTGGCAGATGGCAGCAGAGGGACACTGACAAATTGGTGTCTGACAGGGAAGTGTGAATCAAGCAAAGGTGTGTCACAGAATTCTTCCATGCAGAAAAAAATAGCACCCACTGACATTCATCAACATCTGAATTCTATGGATACCAAACAGTGTGTGTGAGCACAGTGAGGAGGTGAGTGGTGTGTTTCAGCAGTGGCAGCAGCAATGTGAAAGACAAGCCATGTTCCAAATGACCATACACAGCTGTCACACTGCAAAATGAAGAGCGTCTTGATCAGCTCATCTGCATGAATTGGCTAGTGGTGTTGACTACACGGAGAATGTTTTGCAGCTGAGAATTTGCTCTATTAAATAGTGTTATTGTGTGCTTTGTACCTGTTGAACTTATCATGGAAATAAATAGGAGGTATTACTTCAGCAGTCACCTATAGACTTGAAATCCGATTGCTTTTGTTCTTCTTTTGAGAAGGAAGGTGTTCTTTTCTTTACTGTAGCATTGTTCATATAAAAGTGTACTTGTTTAAAAAGGGAAGTCAGCTTTTTGACGGCAAACTACCACTGTGCTTTTGTTGCTTAAACTGAGTTTCTTTTCTGAAGTGGCAAATTATTGTGCAGATCAGGAGGAGATTTTTGCAGTCCAGTTCCCAAAGTCACATGCAGCTCTGCAGGAGAAAACCATTGTTATACCCACTATTTAAAGAACTCTGTTCCAAGGATAGGATTTGTGCTCAGTGGATGTAGCCTGCAGTGCCCATTATGTGGCTGTGTTATGGTACATACGCCTTCAACTGTGTGCAGGCTAAGATTAAAAGGCACTAGTTGTATTTGTGTCCGGTCACACAAATGAGAACACAAGAGGTCAGAACTTCAGACTTCATCAAACACCAGCAGGTTTTTTTGGCTGTTGAACAGCTCTGCAGTACTTCCTTGTATCATCTTTTGTCTGTTGTTTACAAACTGTTTTCTGTTATCTCTGCAACTGAGGTAGTAAGATATCAAGAAAATAGCACTATTGTCTGTTCTGGAGGCCCTGAAACATGAATATGTTGTTCCATTATGAAAACTGTCCTTTTCATAAGAAGCTGAAAAGGTAGTGAAAGCACTAGAGAGGATTACAAAACCTATCTAAGTGGAGCAAGTCTGCTTTAAAACTCAGTGCTTGCTCTTAAAATTGAAATCTGGTACAGAAATGAGACAGCCCCATTCAAAGTAGCAGTGGATACATGTGCTTCTCAATCTGCGGGCACACTGGAGCAACCACTGAGTGGAGTAATCTATCCTGTCCCATTGCACGAGCAACTCTGAAGAGTGATTACAATTCAAATATCTGATAATAATTGGGTGGACTGTTATATGCCTTGTCTGTCCTGGCTAGGCTAACTGTCCTCCCTGCAGAGGGAATGCTGCTGGACATGGACGCTGCCACTGGTGTCGCTCCGAGGGTTTGGGAGAGGAGTAAGATTAAAGCTGTGCATGATATTCCTCCCCAGCCTTACCCATCAGGCAGCAGTACAACACAGCTTTGGGCATTATTTGTAGGCGCTATGGATCCCTCTTTCAAATTAGATTTTTGTGGGAGCCCACAAAAAACATTGGCTTGCCTAGGCCATGTATTACATGAGACAAACTTCCACTTTCTGGAAGAATGAAAGGAGGAGTAGCACACTGTCCTCTCAGGAGCTAGAGAGTATAAGGAGGGCTAGACGGCAGGTCTGGCAGTTTGCTTTGCCTAACAATGCTCTTGCCTGTGCACAGATCACACTTAATAGGATTAGAAGTTCTGGAGGAAACTGGAACTTGTCTCTTTGGCCACTTCTATCAAATGTCATTCTGAAGGAAAGTTGGACTGCTGGCTTAGGTTTCTGTAAGGGAGGAGATGAGCTCTAGAGAATCTGAGATCTTGAAAAGCTTCTATCGGTAGCAAAGCAGAGATATGCTGCAAGGAATAGTGCTGTTTCTTGTGGCTTTAGTGCCTCCATGGTGCCTTACAGATGGTATGTAGATAACCTTTTTATTTCAGTGGACATAAATTTTTTACTGGTGCTGATATGTGTGATTCCCCTTGTGTCTTCTGCAGCAGTACGTGCAGGTTCACGGTATTTAATACTGATGGAATGCTATAATTTTTGAAGGGCAGTTTGTGTGCTTAATCCTTACCTGATACTGCAGTAAGTTTGCTGCATAGCTTCAATCATTGCAGACTAGCAGCTGACAACTATTTCACTGGACAAAAGGGTGGGTTTTTTTGTTATGAAAGCGTTAACAGTGTTGTGGTTTATGCTTGAGAGTATTTTCATAAATCTTTGTTATAAGCCTGTCACCAGGTGTATATGTATATGATGTATGAAAAAAACAGAAAACCTTAGGCACGCAGTCATTATGGGGAAATTAGTCTAAACTCTGTCTACACAGGAAAGATAATTTGGCTGCTATATTGTGCTTGGCTGGGTTGAAAGTCTTTTTTGTTGTTGTTGTTAACATTGTGTTTACTGCAGACTTTATTTTTGAAGAGGATTACGTGTTCTAAATTATAGATAATAGCAAGGACAGAAGTAGAACTCCTTGTACCTGAATTTTTCTGTCAGTTTTTGCCTATATTTGTATCCATGTCTTCAATAGCAAGGTTAAAAGTTTCATCGTAGTGTTGGCTCTTCCTGAATGTTGGTGTCTTGATGAATTCCATTGGTCTCTCTACTGTCTCCTCGTATTTACACATAAAAGCACAAGGATCTTCCAAAATAATAGTAAGTTTTCTAACTAAACTGCAGGGTGTCAGAAGCTTGGCTTGCTTCATGGATGAAAGCTTTAAAGGCAGAGATTTATGATGGGAAGGATCCTAGGGTTTTGGGCTTTCTATATCCACGCTGCCAGAAACGTAATTGCTGGGGAAACAGGGAGCAGGCAGACCTTGGCACTCATATGTGCTCTGTTGATGCCTACAGTCTGGAAATACAAGAAAGACAGAGATATGCTGTGGTACCTCTGCCAGGGAGCACCCAAGTGGGCTGCATCCCAGCCTGCTTCTGCAGTCATCCCTATAGGACCACTACAATCCTTCTACCTTCTTGCTCTGTAGGAAAGATGGCCACGTCATGCTTTCACAGTTTTCTTCCTAATTCCGGCTGCCTCCCCTGAGCTATGGACAGAAACCTCCAACAGGCACAACAGCCATTCACTGGTTGGCACTGTTCATCACTTCTTCTGTGCCTGCCTGCAGAACAAGTCTGCAAACCTGACAGGAGGCAGCATTGGCTTTTCTTATCTCTGTGTGACACTTTCTGTTAAGCAGCCTGCATTCACTATGTTCCAGTTGTGTTCATGCACCTTCTAGCATGCTGCATGGCCTCTGCTGTGCTAGTGGAGCATTGCCTCTTCAGCTTGGCTCAGCAGTATCCACTCAGTGCAACGGTAGCCTGGGGTGCTATACACCCTGCTGCCACCTCAGTGCTTCCTTCACCCCCCCAGCAATGTCTGCTTCGCAGGATCAACTATCTCTTGGTCAGTGTTCTCAAAATGTGCTGAGCAAGTCCAGGGAGGAGTTGCAATCCCTCAGAAACATACTGCATGTGGACTGGTCTTTAACAGGCAGGTTGCGCTTGATCTCTTGAGGTTCCTGTGATCTGCTGGTCAGGCAAAGCTTTCAGAGTTCAAGGCCCTGTGGAAGTGTGACTGCTCTTAACCAGCCTGCTTTGGGCTGTAAAAGGTAATAATAATTACTTGTGGTGCTAGTGCTGCACAAAATTACTTCTACATAAATAATTTTCCTTTGACATCATCAGTACCATTTATGAATGAATTAGTCTAAGGAGTAGGATGTGACACATTCTGCTGGCTTTGCTGTCTTCTGGCATGAAAGCCACAAGGGGCAAACTGGCCTGAAGAGTGAATACAGGTGGGTTTCATAAGTTTGTGCAGTGAGTATAGTTACTGGATCTGGATATTGCCCTGTGGCAATACGGTGATGAATTGTGATGGGGACACAATTAATGTCTGAGAGGCAGTGCTGCGCTCTCTTGCTGTTTGATGCTCTCTGCATGCAGAGCTGCTGAATAGCTGGTCTGAAACTGGTGGCCTGTGGGCTGTTTTGAGCCATGGCCAGAAAAGTGCAGCCCTACATCCCCAAAGAGTTCTGGATTGGCTTTATGTGACAGCTGGTCAGAGGGCTGCAGCACTGTCCTGAGCACAGGGAACAGGTAGCCTGCAGGTGATATGGGCAGAAGAAATGTGTTAAAGGCTTTGCTTTTTAAAATCTTAGAATATTCTGTGCAGGAAAATGTTGCTCTAGAGGTTTGGCTTTCCCATTCCATGGGCTCTACCCATGCCAGACCAAAAGTCCTGGCTCATGCAGTAGGTAGTTCAACAGAAAAAAAAAAAACAAACCCACAATCCAAAACACTGTATGGAGAAATGATTAAGATACATTACTTAGTGAGAAAGAAAAGCCGTGAAGTAAAAAAAGAAAGTGTTAGATGTTCCCAACAGTCTCTGTTGGGTAACTGCTGTGACATGAGCAGGAACTGCAGTTGGCAGCAAATGCCTCTGTTTTTCTCAAGAGCTAGGTAGCATTAGGACTGAGCTATCAGGTAGTATCTCTGTAAATCTGCCCCGAAGGATGTTCTCTCTGTTCAACAGGATGGCCTCCTTTGCAAACACTTTTTCATAACATACTGTGTATATAAATAAATCATGCTAATTAGAAAGATGAGCAGATTTTCCTGTCATCTGTCTATGAAGAACAGATTTTCTATACAGCATCCTGTGGGTGCAGGAAAGGCCTTTATTTACTAGTCAGTGGTACTCCCTATGCTGAGCTTCTCTCGAAAAACGTAACTTTGAATAGGTGACATACCCTATTCGTACATACAATCGCCTGCCCCACAAGACAAGTTCCATCTGTGGGCACTCTCGTACAACCTGACAGAGCTAGTCAAGTATTTCCATGTCTTTGAAATTGAGTTAGCAATTCTGGATAAGTTTTGGCATGTGTCTGTGGAGATAGGATAAAAAAAATTGCGCCTCCTTTGAAATGTAGTTGCAAATGATATGGAAATGCTCTGCTTGTTTAAAAACAAAATAAAAAAAACTAGCTGTCTGGGAAGCCCTGAGAAATACAGTCTCTTCACACTATTTTTAGGATCTTTCCAGACCTCTAAAGTTAAGCATTTGGCCATAAAAAGATGAATACTCAAAAATAATACAGTAACTTTAATCCACTTCTGTTAACGCCGGTGGTGGAAGAAACGAACCAGAGTGGTTGTTTGTCTCTGTGATGCCAACTTGCTCCGTAAGGTTCAGTCTTGTCTGACAGTGACCAGAGCACCCAGGGCACACAGGAACAGGGCAGGCACATTTTGCATTCCCACTATAGATTCCAGCCTCCAGCAATTTGTGGTCTGGAGCTTACTCAAGCCAGAGAAAATAAGTGGTTTTATTTTTTTTTTTTTCTTTTCCAGTAGCCCTTGGTGTACAAATACATTGTGTTTTTTCTTCTATCCATCTTTTAAGTAGACGTGGGCTTTTTATCTTGCTCAACAGCTTGTAGCAAGGGCATCTGTAAGTTTATCTATGTGCTGTGTGAATGTGCTTCACTTTGCAGTTTTCTTCATCCTGCTTGAACGTCCCCAGGTTTGGAAATGTGGAAAAATTCAGTTCATCTTTTCCAAAGCACACACTTAGCATCCCTTTCCATTCATATAAATCAGTTAAGTTTCAAAGTAAATTTTAGAAGTCTATATTCATACTGAAAATAAAGTGTCTAAAGTTCTGTATAGTAAGTATCACCTCTTCCCATTCTTCCATCTCTCTCTCCCAGCTAAGTACTGGGAAAAATACCTGGTTATCTTTGCTGTCGCCAGAGGCTTGTTGTTAAACTGGTAAAAACATGATCAAGAAACTCTTAAATACATTTTTTATTCCATTTTGAGAGTTTCTAGCCCTGAAAAAGGAGGAGGAGAGCAAGGATCAAGGAGATCCTGTTCTTTTTGTGCATACATTAGCAGAAAGACTGGGGATTTTACATACTTAACAAAGAGCTGCTTTTCTTTTCATAGTGCTTGGTAAGTGTGAGAGAGGAGGAAACATTACTGTCTGCCAGGAAATTCCTCTCCCTCCTTGCTGCTCAGGCTTGGTCTCTTAATTGCTATGATATCATCAGTGTCACCACTCATCAGCTCTGCCTTCAGATGGTGAGACCTGAATTTCCAATGTGGTGAGCTGGGCAAGGAATTACCAAGACTTTATTCTTACCAGACCACAAAACTGTTTCCCTACACCTTTGTCTGATCACCTTTAAAGTAGGACTTGTCAGCTGGGAGAAATGCCACTGAGAGCCCTTGCTGCCAGGAGATCCAAGTAGTGTCCCTTTGTGTGGTGGCTCAGTGGCCGCTGACTGGCTAGCGTGGATGCAGGTACAGCAGAGTGGAGCTGCAGGTGAAGTTAATGTCTCCTAAAGTCATGATGACAGCTGAGTGCTGTGACTTTGGCTGTAAGAGATGACCATGATGGCCCTTAGAGCTGCCTCACAGGACTGTGACTACTTCCAGGGAGCTAACACTGTCCTCTCCCCATAGTGTCTTCTAGATGGACCTGTTGGCTCCTCCTTCCCTTCTGTTTCACTGAGTTGGGAAAGGTGAGTTTTTAAGAAGAAAGACTTGACTGTAAGTGATGGATCCATTCAATTTTAGACAGCTTTTCTGCTGCTGTAGGAAAAGACTCCTCTAAGCAGAAGTGACTCCTGCCTTGTCCTCCTAAATCAAGGCTTAGTCTCCTGGTCATGGATGTGTCTGGATATTTCCAGTGGCTGTCAGTGCTGTGGGCTGCTTCATTTCCCTTTCTGTAGTGCCATTTTTTTTCCCTGAAGGAAGCTCTATCCTATTACCAAGTAGAAGAGCTGGAAAGGAAAGTGTCAGACTGGTGCTTGTCCACTGATAAATGATTGGGCTGCTTAGTGATCAAGCAGAGTGAAAGCAACTATGTTCCACTTTGTTCAATTGTACAGTTTTTCTTCCCAAGGATTTTTAGAGTGCTACCCAAAACTTGTAGCAGTTGATCACAATGCACTCAGACTGTGCTGGTAGCAAAGGTGGTTGTTTTTTGTTTGTTTGTTTCTCTTTTCAGAAAAGCTTTAGATGCCTGTTAATACAGGCCCTGGTCTTCAGGCTTCTTTCCCTACCTTTGTGTTTTTGGTAAATTGGTGGAACTTGTTTATAAGGGAGCCAAAGAGCTTTCATTTCTGCACTGGAATGCCACTAAGAGACAGATAGGCACCATAGGGAAAGCCAGGAAGAAGGCTGTGGTTCTGAGGAGCTTCCATTCAGCAGCAGGAAAGCCACTCTGGTTGCTCTCCGAACAGTGCTGAACAAAGTAACTGCATGAGCACTGTGCCTGAAAGCATCTGATGGGCCGGCTTACCTGGGCACCAAATCTCCTTGTACAACTTCAGTGACTAATCTGGGGCATAAAAAATAAAAACAAAGGCATTGAGCAGGCTGCTGATTTAAATAAAGCTTTTGCTGATACAGATGTCTCTTTCCAGGTGTCTCATTACCAGGGGTGAGGGTGTTGTGTTCTATACACAAACACTCCTGCTGTTCAACACTGAGACAGACAGCAATCTGCTAAGAGCTGAATTCTTTCAGTTGTTCTACAGAGGCATTGCTGTACACAGAGTGAGATGCAGACCAGAAGGGATATTAACATCATGCAAGTCAAGCACCTGATTTGGAAATGGGTTTAATTGTTTTTCTCCTTTGCAATTTGGTAGAGTGCAGTGGGGAAGTTACAGCATTTACTATATGGTTTAACTCTTGGTGTTGATTACTTCTGGCAGCAACTTCAGCCAGCGGTGCTTTGGCATCAGACTTAGCATAATGATTACTGTAACATGCAAACAGTAATTTTGTCGTAACATCTGCCACCCTCTTGGGGTGAGGCTGCATGTTTTTCCTCTGGGCTGACACTTGCTGAATGCATTTCATTAGGTTCCCAGACACACCCTGGTTTCTGCGCAATTGCTGTGCTTATTAAAAAGGGAACAGAAAACCTCTTCTGTTCCCAATACCCAATTTAGTAATAAACTCTCATTTCTGTCTGCAAACAAGTTTTTATCTCCTTTGTGCCTTTAAGTGCTGTGGTCTGCAGTTAGCAAAGGAGAGAGATCTCTGTTGGCCACTGAATAGAAAGAAGAGGAAAGCTGTACAGTTCTTATCCCCTTTCACTGGTATGTGTGGGAGAAACACTGGCAACCTTCTCCCTTAAAGCTAACAGTTACATCTTTCTTTTAGAAAATGAACAAACAATGAAAAAAGCCCCACAACTCTTTGCGCTAGGTGGCAGTATGGATAGCTGTATAGGAAACCTGTTTTAATTGTGGGAATCATAAGAATGACAGTAAATACTATTCAGCATAAAAATCATTCTGCAGTGATTGTGAGCATCTCTCACTTTGTCTGATACACACTGACTCTGAGGAGTGGCGATTCCAGGTCTGAAAAGCCTTGACAGGAGGCACCTATTCTCAAAATTGCAAGTTGTCGTTTAGTTTGTTGTTTTCTTTGCTTTTCACTAGCTACTGTTGCCTTTCCAGACTGCTGAAGTCCTGTTGGGCTGAGGATTCATCCACTCGCTTTTGAAGATGTGCTGATGCTGCCCTCCTGCATGTGTAACCCATGAGGAGGATTCTAGTGAAAGAGTAGGGACAAGTGCTGAATTGCTTAGAAATGCACTAAAATTATTGGCTGTGATTGCAGATTCCTGGCCGTGCGTTGGCCAGTAGATATACCAAGCACAGATATTATGAAGGAGCTATCTCAAGTCATACTAATGAAAAATGTTTCCATACATAAAATAGTAAGCATAATAACTAAACCCGGTTAAGTAACAAGACACTGTCTTATTTTGAGGGTCAGTATGAGATTAAATTACCTATGAATGCTGCCAGTCTGTCACTGGAAGAAACTGGAAGAGCAGACCTGAAGTGAGTTTCAGACAGTGGCAAAGTTAAAGGTCTGTGTTCTTCTGAGCCATTCATGACAAAGCATTTCTATCTTTATGATGGCTAAATTTGCACTTTTATATTTTCTCCTAAACAATACTTGGGATTTTTCCTTGAAAGGAACCTATAGAATGACAAACCTAGTTGTATTTTTATTTCAAGCTAGGGGAGAAAAAAACAAGCAACAAGCTGCTGTCAAATATAAGAAATTGTTTTGAATTATGTTCAAGAGGTTGTTCAGACAGAAAAAATAATATGCAGGCACCTCAGTGGGAAACTTTTATTTGTCTTAAATATTTAAAAGTGTGTTTCACCAGGTGTTTTGTGGTATGTCCTTTAGCTCTTATACATAATTCAAGTAAGAAATTAAGATCAGTGATTCGAGACTTTATCAGGAAGGTCTAAGGCCAAGTTGATGACATTGGTAGAAGAATGAATTATGAAATCTTTAATCACAAATAGACATCGAGTATGCAGCTGCTCTTATGCTGTACTGAAGGAATCTTTCCTGGAGGACTTCTGCAAGCTGCATGAGATAACAGAGAACAAACGTAGGCTTGCAAACTATCAGATCTATGAAGCAAAAGCTAGTTAATATATATAATATTATGTCTACATATTAAAAGCTTTCAAATAAAAATGCACTTTGTTTTCAACAATACTGAGAAGAAGGCAAGCAGTTTTGGGAAAAAATAAATGAAATAATTGATGTTCTTGATCTTGGCAATGTATTTACTGCAAAATGCTTTTAATACTTACAGCTTACAGTAGAAATAGAATGGTCAAAAGGAATTTCTTTACTGAAAAAGCTTTGTTTCTGTATTTTCATAATTTGTATTTTCAGAATCTGTCTTTTTTAGATGGCTGCTGGTTAACACGTTGAATTATTCCTTAATTTGAATGCAACTGAGAGTTTATCCTCAAACTTACACTGTTGGAGTGACTAGCTATTTCTCTGTCTCCCATTCCTCTTTGGCCACATCTCTATTAAATGTCTTGGCTAATGAGGCAAAAATTACCATGTGATACAGACTGGATTAGCAAATAAAAATTGAATTTCTTTTAAATGGGGAAAGCAAGTTGGATTCTATTTATGCACAGTTTGTATGATTGAAGGGGGCACTGCTGTAAATTGGTCTGGTTTTCCCTATAAAGAGCGAGAATTTATAAATACTGATATGCTACAGCTCAGCTCTCAGCAGAGGTTTAAAGTATAGCTCTAAGAAGACACGGCTGGCAAATTAGGAGCACAGACTCTACACAGGAACTTCTTGTACAGTTGCCCTATTTTGAGCAGCAAAGTCGGAGAGGGCTATGTAAAAGAATTGCCACTTGAATGTGAAACTCTTTATCTTGCTACTGCGGGGAATATTTGTGGTTGGAATAGGACCTGCTTCTTGTAAGAAGAAGATAAGTGAAACATAGACAAAGATTAGCTTCTTGCTGAAGGAGCACGTCACTTCTAAACATAGCCTGTTTGCTACCTTACTTAACACTTCTGGCAATTCTCCTGGCTGCTAGTAGAGTTGCTACTGCTCTGTGATACGTGGGGTACCCCCCTGATTCCCTGTCCTCCAGATGTGCCTGTCCAATTTGCAGTCATTCTAGAGGCTGCAGTCCTGCATGCTATTAGTAAAATTAGGCTTCCATCCCCCTGTAAAATATCTTGTTTTTCTAAAATGTTAGTTGGCCTCGTGGTTTAGTCAATTTCTTCAGTGCAATTTGTTCAGCTGTAATCATTGTAAGAGGCTGTGTTTTGTTTTGTTTTGTTTTTAATGGACGGGATTTTGCTTAATAAAACAAACTGATATACTTACTGTTTTGTTTTGAGATAGATAAGCAGGATGCAGCCACAATAAATGATAAGTTCAGTTTACATTTAGGTAAGTATCTTACTGTCCTTCTGAAATGAATAAATAGTGATATGTTTCATAGAAAAAGTAAGAAAATACAGAATTGTGAGGTTTGGAAGGAACTTCAAGAGATCACCGAGTCCGCTCCCACTGCTAAAGCAGGTGCTTTTCAATAGGTCACACAGCTAGGTATCTAGATGGGTCTTGAATATTCATCTCCATAGAGGGAGACTCCACAGCCTTCCTGAGCAGCCTGTTCCAGTGCTCCATCACCCTTACCACAAAGAACTTCTTCTGCATGTTTTTCTAGAACTTCCTATGTTCAAGTTCTAGGCCATTCCTCCTTGTCCTATCACTGTGCACCACTGAGAAGAGCCTGGCCTCATCCATTTGCCTCCCACCTCCCTTTAGACATTTATAAACATTACTCAGATCCCCTCTCAGTTATCTTTTCCCCAGCCTGACAGACCCAGGTTACTCAGTGTTTCCTCATGGGAGTTTCTCCAGTTCCTTTATCTTCTTTGTGGCTCTCTGCTGAACTCCTTCTAGGAGATTCCTGTCTTTTCAGAACTCTTCCACCAGTATACTCTACAGTATTTGTTTCCTAGGGCTGCTTATTAAGAATCATTGCTTTTTATTTCAAACAAAAGCATCCTCCAAATTTAGACCAGCATATGACCTTAGAAAAAACTAACAGTGATGATGAAAAGGTTGTGGTCTACCAAAGATAAATGGAAATACAAGCATACTATAATATAAAAGTTACAGAAAATTGGGTAATAACTGGTTTGCATTATGCAGTAACCACTGGGCTGCTTTAAGTGCTTTAAGTCACATATTTCTGTGAGTAACAAAGGAAGAATTTTTTTGAGAGGAACAGTTGCTAAACTTACGTGTTTCAACCAGCAACAAAGGAAAGCTTGAGTTGTGCAGTCATCTCACTGATGAGTGGTTTCTTATGGTAGTGAAGCCTTTGGAAGGATAACTTCATTTATGCCAGAGAAAACTGCCTGGTGCTCTCAGCACAGACTTTTAGGACATTTTCATTGTTGGTTGAACTAGTTTGAACAGACTGAAGGAGAGCAGAGAGTTTCTTGAAGCACCAGCCACAATGCTGGAAAATGACATTTTTGGTCATTTCTATCTTTGTGTTAATTATTCACCATTTTTCAGTATATGATATTAGAATCACAGAATGGCTTGGATTGAAATGGACCTCAAAGATGATCTAGTTCCAACTCCCTTGCCATGGGCAGGGTTTCTGCCCACCAGATAAGGCTGCCCAGGGGTCCTTGAAACCTAGCCTTGAGCAGTTCTCAGGATGTGGCATCCACAACCTCTCTGGGCAGCCTGTGCCAGTGCCTCACCACCCCTTCAGTGAAAAACTTCCCCTAACATCTAATCTAAGTCTCTCCTCTTTTAGTTTAAAACCGTTCTCCCTTGTTCTATCGCTATTTCCTATGTAAAAATCATGGAATCACAGAATGGCCCGGGTAGGAAGGGACCTCAAGGATCATGAATCTCCCATCACCCACCCCCACAGATAGGGCCACCAACCTCCACATTTAATACTAGACCAGGCTGCCCAGGGTCCCATCCAACCTGTTGATTTCCCTCCTGTTTATAAGCTCACTTTAGAAATGGTAAACCTGCATTGAGGTCTCTCTGCTGCCTTCTCTTCTCCAGTCTGAACAAGCCCGGCTCCTTCGGCTTGTCTTCATAGGAGAGGTGATCCTCTAGACCCACTGCAAAAACTATATTTTCCTGTGCTGGGGGCCCCAGACCCCAGATAGAGTCTCACGAAGACAGTGTGGAAGGGGACAGTCACCTCCCTCTACCAACTGGCCACCCATCTCCTGATGTGGCATGGGGTACTGTGACCTTCTGAGCTGCAAGTGCTCACTGCTGCCTCATGTTTTTTGTACACCAAGGCCTCCAAATCCATCTTTGCAAGGCTGCTCTCAATGAGTTGTTCTTCTAGTCTGTACTTACATGTGGGGTTGCCTCAATAGACGTGGAGCACCTTGCACTTGGCCTTACTGAACCTTGCTAGGCTTGCATGAGCCCAGATTTCAGTTACTGTCTAGGTACTATCAATTTAATGCTGACTTTGCTAGTTTTTAAACTGTGTTGAAGAACTCTTGTTTTACAAGCTGATCAGGGAAACATAGATTGCTAGCATTATTAAGGCTGAAAAGACCACTAGGATCATCTAGTGCAACCATCAGCCCATCCCCACCATGCCCACTAGCCATGTTCCTCAGTGCCACATCTGCACGCTTCTTGAACACCTCCAGGGATGGTGAATCCAACACCTCCCTGGGCAGCCTGTGCCAATGCTTTACCACTCTTTCTGAGAAGAAATGTTTCCTAATAAACAATCTCATCCTCTCCTTGTGCAACTTAAAGCTGTTATCTCTCATCCTATCACTGTTATGCAGGAGAAGAGGCTGATTCCTAACTTTCCACAACCTCCTTTCAGGGAGTTATAGAGAGCAATACCGTCTTCCCTAAGCCTCGTCTTTTCCAGACTGAATTATCCCAGCTCCCTCACTGCTCCTCATAAGACTTGTGCTCCAGACCCTTCACAGCTTTGCCCTTCTTTGGACATGCTTCAGGGCCTCAATGTTTTTCTTCTAGGAAAAAGCACAAAACACATTATGAATGTGCATGTCTTATATACACATATATACATTCTCCTTCTTTCTCTCTCTCTCGCTGCACCCCTCACCTTGTGTTTGGAAGTGTTGAGAACCAAGATGGCTCTGTCTAAGCTGCTGCATCTTGCAAGTACCAGAGGCACTGGCAGCTGGCTGAGTTGAGTGCTTTAAATGCTTTGCTAGAAGGACTGACCAAGTGTCGAGAGTGAGGAGCAGTACTAAAGAAAGCAGCTTTGAGGATTTGTTGTTGCAAGGCAGCACTTTCCAGAGCATAAATATGGCCTGTTTTTCTAAAAATCTATTAAACTTTTAAAAAAACTAAGCCCAAACCAACCTCCCACACTCTCAAAAAATGGAAAAAAGCCCCACAGACTAACAACCTAACATATTCCTGTTTGAAAGAGGGAATAAAATGCTCTTCAATTTTTTCCAATATTTTTGGCCTCACATAAGAGTCCAATCAGTCTGTCAGTTGTTGGGCAGTTAAAATACTTTCAGTGTTGTTATATGGTGAGAAACATGCCAACATGGAACAAACATGCTGTTCCTGGGAGCTGTGGTTGCAGCCCTGAGCCTGGGCTCGGCACTACTGTGAATTTCCTGAAGCAGTTCCTTATCAGCTGGCGTCAGTGCTTGCACATTTCTATTGCTAATGCATGGGAAAGTTAGGTGTTCTGCATCCTGTACTTGCCTATTGTTAGCATTCTCTATGACACCCTGTGAAACCGTGGCACTTGGCATTAGCTTTCAGAGCATGAGCTCCCTGACTTAAGCTGAAAGAAACATCTGGGCTGGACAGCAGTAATTGGAAGTGGGGCTAGTTGGTAGAGTTGATGTCCCATTACCATCTTTTGTGAAACTCTTCCCCTAAAGCCAGAGGAGACTTATAGGCTGTTTTCCTGCAGCTGCCCTAGGAAGGACTAAAGCTAGAAAAGCTGCCTTCCTCAGCTTGGGGCTGAGAGTCCACCAGCATTGCTGCTGAGCCCTGCTCACTGCAGCACTTGACAGAGCCACCATCTCCAGGTTCTGCCTTCTCAATCAGCTTTACAGCCATTCCTTGCCCATTAGCTTAGTAAGAAAACATGGATCATACAGCATATAGGTGAAGGCCTGTCTGGTGACAGCAGGGTTTGTTTGGGACATTCGGTCTTGAAAGATCAATGTTTGCAAAATCAAGTGATCTAAATTTAGGAAATGCCACAGTTGCATACTCTCTAGTGTCAAATGATATGGAGCAAATAGAGTCACATATAAATGCCTCTTCAGGGAAAAGCTGACTTGTATAATGGCTTAACCCCTAAAAGATATGGAAAGCATATCTTGTAGATGGCTGGGCCAAAACTCAGAGGCTTTTGACAGGAATGTAAAGCTGCAGAATGCATATTTAGCAGGTTACTAGCCCAACTCTGTTAAGATTACTTTATAAATATGGTGCAACAGCTTTAGTGGAGTCATATCTGTTGAAATTCAGATAAGATCCTCATCATTCCAGCCCCTCATCAACTGAGGAGTCTCCATATGTGGGTAGGAAATGTTCTTGCCAAAAATGTCATGCCTCTTGGTTTGATATTCACCTCCTCATCCAGTTTTACTTGGAATTGTGCTGCTACTGCAGCACCTGTGGTGTAGGGGCAGGAACTGTCATCTAGCCAAGAGCAAAGGTATTTGCCTGATTGTACCTATATAAAGACTAAGTATTTTTCTCAAGAGAATTTGTTAAAACTAGCATAAGTCTGCTGCAGGCAGACTTCACAATATGCTTAAATAACATTCCTCTAATCAGCACATCTGATAAGGTCAAGAATAGTCTGATTAGGAAATAAAGACAATAAATTAATACAATTAATAAATAATCTTGTCTAGAATTAGAGGTTGGTGTGGGAGAGTTGGCAGGAAATAATTGAAATGCACTCACAGGGAGATTTGGATATCTTTTATTCCTGTTAATTATTCCTCCTACTTCCAGCCAATGCAAATTTCCACCCATGCCTGCAGTAAGTGCGAGCCAGTGCAATATCCCCCGGGGTGTTTTAAGAAGTCTGATGTCTGTTCCCCATCAGTCCTTAATAGCTGCTATGCCCACTAAGAGTTTGTAGCAGATTTGGAAACAAACTGTGCCGGTTCCACCTGACAGTGATCAGAAGTCACCTGTCATGACACCTGGAGCTGAGTTACAAAGGTAGAGGCCCACAAACAGGATTTGAGTGTTGTGGAGAGAGGTTGGCTGCCAGTGGCCTTGTCTGGATTCTGTTGGGATGAGCTCTGCATGGTGCTCAGCTTTGCAGCAGCTCATATCGGTAAGACTTAGCACCTCTCAGCACCGTGCAGGAAAAAGCTCAAGAATGTGTCATCCTCCTAACGATGATGACACAGATGAGCACGGTGGCTTGTGAAACATGTTTTTACAGCATTTTGCACTACAAGATGAATAGGTGAAACTAACAATCTTTTTGAAGGAGTGCCCTAGTATCTTAATGCTGCTTCTTGTTTCTTGGAATATGTATCAGCATTTTCCACTGAGATTTAATTTATACTTGCAGATAAAAGCTACACGCATATTAAATCCTAGAGATTAGTTGTTTTTTTTTTTTTCTTGTGAGTTATCACTATTGCTTTTGAATGGTACTTCACTACTTACTCATATTGTTGCAGTGATGCCTCTCAGGTCCTGAGGCATGTGTGCTGACAGATCCTGAGAGAATGGGAAACAGCCCTGCCATCCTGCACATCAACTTGGGAGCTATGCGGTGCCTACTAGGGCTGACCCAGCAACAGCTTAGATCGGTCCTTGCTTACCATCTAGTTTCAAATTGTTTTGGTGGGAGAGGGGACAGGGCAAAGCGAATATGATTTCAGAGGAATTTTGCTATATAAGTGCCATTTATCTCTCTTGAAGATACCTTTTAAGGAGTGTGCCTTACCTCACAGCTGCTCGTGAAAAGAGCGCCTGTCCATGTGTCTGTGTAGGCTCGTGCGCCTTAGCAGTTGTATGGTGAATTTTAACTATACTTAGAAGGGAACTGGTGCTGGATTTCACTCCTGAAAAACTTTGTTTTGATGTGTGATCTAACTCAGCATTTCTCATTCTTCGTAATGTCCTATATTGATATCAGTCAGTGCTCAGTGTGATAGCAGCAGGTAAGAACTGCAGTCTCTTAGTACACTTGGATATGAACGTCACCTATTCCTTAGTTCTTTTTCATGATTTTTTCCTTATTCTAGATATGCTGTGAAATAATTATCATATAGCAAAAATTAATGCTTCCAGTGTATTCAGTTACATAAGTAAGTTTTACTTATTTTAAGCCTTGATTAAAGAATTTGCACACTGTTTTCAACACTGCATTATGTAATGTGTCTGTTCACAAACTTCACCTAAGCCCTGCCTGGTAGCTTTTCTCCTCTTTCCATTTTTCTGACTTCTTGAATGAAGCTGTTATCTTTCAGTGTGTTAGAGAAGTTGTCCTACTCACCAGCTGGTATTTTTTACCAGTAATTCTGCACCAGTGGAGGTAAACTGCAGCTGGTTTGTACTTTGCTCTTTTGTACACATTAAAAATCAGTGTGTTTTTCTGAATGTGTCTCCCCAGCAGAAACACTTGAAGAGGGAGCTTCAGCCATGTGACAGCCTGACTCACAGCGAAGGAAATGGCTCTTCTGAGTAGAGAAATAAAGAAACGTAGTAGATGTATGTAAGAAGTATAACATTGTTTAAAAATAGAGAACGGAAAGCAAAATTTTTGCTTAAGGAAACTTTGCCCAGCATACCTTTTCAGCTTTGGAGTGTCCTGCAGGCTCTAACATCAGCATGCCGTTTTGCTTCAGTTTCTTGGCAATACGTTACTACTAGTGTGATGTCAGAAACACTGTCAGAAACAAAGGGCAAAACATGGATTAATAATTAGCAATAAATATTTCAGCAGAAGTTCAACTGTAACTTATGTGCTTTGTTTTGGTCCTGTATTATGAGGGAAAAGATTAAAGTCATTCCAGTGCAGTGGCGAGGAGCAACGGGTAGAAGGTAATATTTCCCAGTATGGAATTTACATGGCTTTAGAAAATTAAGAGATGAAAAGTAGTAGTAGGAATGTGTCATGGTTTGGTACTTGGAAAGCTCTTTAATCCTAATGTATCGTGCTGCCTTGCAACATTTTTGGTTATTCTTGGCTTATTATCTTCCCTCTCAGTAAAAGCAAATAGAAGTGTATGAACTGATGTTCCCATTACCTGCTTTTTGGCACGGCACTTGCTGCTCTGAGGAATATGAGCAGGTGAATACTGGTGTTTGTTATGTCTGTATGTGTCCTTGATGACAGAAATGCTGAAAGTAAATAGTTTCTCCAAATGGGTGAGGTAGGGGAAGAGATCTTCAGCATGTTTTGGAACAAACCCTGTGAGAAAATTTCTGTGTTAGGATTTTCCTCATCAAAACACTTATCGAGGCTTAAAATCAGTGTAAGATTATCACTAAAGATACCCTCCTTTGTAGGGAAATTGGAATGGATATATAGCAAGGAGCTTTATGTTCCACTTTGATCCACGAAACCGGAGCCAAAGTCTTAAAACTTTTTCCCTTTTCTTTTTCCTGATGGACAGACCTTGTTAAAATTTAGCTGTTCCATTCTTCATTATACGTGGGATAAGAGTGAGGACAGAGAGATACTGGATACAAACAAGTTGTGTGTGTATATATGTGTGCATATATGTATATATCTGTCTGTCTGTACATAGACACAATTCTTGCAGTTCTTCCAATTAGACACAGGGATCTGCTTTTAGCTTAGTGTTGGTTTGTTCACTGGGCAGCACAGGGCTGCATCTCAACTACCAGTTCATAGATCTTTGTGTGTTGGGATTTGGGAGAGCTTGAATGATAACATGGCTTAGATTGTTAGGGAAGCAGCATGTGAACGGGAATAACATCAGCTGAGAAAGACACCCTCTGGTGGGGCCTTGCTATAGTGTGAGAAGGGGAGGGTGTAGATAATAGTGCAGAGGATTATCTGTTGTATCCAAGCCATCACACCAGGAGCAGGACTTTGCTAGAGCTTCTAAGTGAAAGAAGTAATGAATGAAGTTCTAATATCTGGCTCCCAAATGTAAAAGGTTCTAGGGTTATTGATGAGTACACCTTCCTCTGTCCTGGCACTTCTCAGAATTTGCCACAGTAGATGTCTGAAAAAGAAGGGGAGTCTGAGCATGAGAAGATGCTCTGAGTAGTTGATACGAGCACCAACAGAGTATGAGAACTGGATGCTAAGCTAAATTATTCAGGTTAAATGACAGAGTCCCCAGGCATAGAGAACAAGTTGTTTTAACCTTGGTTTGATGGAGGAAGAATACCCCTCCAAGGGACAGGACCCTTGTTCCAACTTCTGGTCCTCTCCTTTGGTGGGTAGATGCTCCACTTGTTTTTGGCTGCCTTCAAGGCCGTGTGACTTTTGCAAATAATTAAGTCTTTCTCAGTGAGCTGTTGAGCAGGAAGCTTTTGAGAATACCCAGCCAGCCAGCCAGCCTCTGGTGTGCTCTGTGGCAGCTGCTTCCAGGCAGCCTCCAGTTAGCACATTCCAACTCTAGGCCAAAGCGTTAGTTAGCTCTGTGGCTCACTGCATGCTCAGTAATAAGAGGCAATTTTGTATGCAGTGGGATGGCTCACAGGTTCTTGTTGCTGTGAAATTCCATCTCCCTGACACAGAAGTGTGCAGGCTCAGTGCGGTGTGGAGATGGCTCTGGAAGAGGAATGTGAGCAACCTGCACGCCCCTGGGGTGAATGCAAACTGTAAGATGAGCATCTGCACTGGTTTGCTGCCAGCTGCTGCTTTGAAGGAGAGGGAAAAAGCCTCAGAGAGATGGTCTGTGGCCAGGGGAGGAGACAAGAAGCAGCCTGCACACACTAGCTGTTCCCAGGGGATGCTGCATTGGGGTGGCTGGGGAAAACAGTGTCTTGGATGTGTTCCCTGGTCAAGAGGAAGCTGTGTGTTTGTGGCCCCAGTGCACAAGAAGAGTTGTGGGGAGGTAGATATGCTGGATATAAGTCAACAACTCTCCTGACACATCATGGTTGCAATCATGTCACCAATCTGCCCTAGCAGATTTATTGTTGCTCTGTGTATAGCATCTCAGTCATAAAATCAGATGAAGGGACAGACTGAGATTTGGCTGTCTGTTTCTAAAATGTGTTTCATGTTTGTGCTGATCATAAAATGTAAGTGAAAACTAAACATTTGGGCACTTTATACAAGAGTTAAATCTGTCTGTTTAGCAGAGTTTGTGCATTAAAATACTTGCAGCTTGTCTTAAATGCATTTCATGTTTATAAACATCCATGATGAGTGCATTCACCTCAGCTTTTATCTACCCTTTAAATAAGCAAAAACATTTCAAAGTATTGGGATGTACACATGTGCTTTATTCCAATTTTACTGCTTAAGCCAAGATTGTGGAAATATTAGCGTTGTCTACTGCCTCACTGAATGGACAGATGTGACTGGTAGGTCATGTACAGCCGGAGAGCAGAAAGTGGAGCTGCTTGTTGTGCCAGGCACAGCAGCTCCAGGGTTGTCAGCACCAGGGAGGTCGAAAGTGTACTGTATCTGATGTGTGCATGGCCCCCAGTATGCATTCATTCCTGTCATAGATTAACACTAGTTTTGGAAGCCATTTTCCTTTTTTATTGATGCTGTATTTGGATCTTTGTCATGGTGGAAGAAAACACTGATAAACCTGTGTTTTGTTCCTCTCTAAAAGGATGATCAAACTGGACTCCCTCAAACCCTGCAAGTCTTATCTCTCCCAGTTCAACACACACGCACATAATGCTCCCTGTCACAGCAAGCATTACAACCTATAGCAATCTTGTACCGGCCAGAATTTATGTATTTTAATGTGACTCATTATTTATATGCATGAACTAAAGGGAGTGTCTTCTGCGTCATGCATTAGGAATTTCAGGTATAAAAAAAGTTGGTTTTTTGACCCTGGATTACGTTTTTTTTTCTAGTTGACTTGGTTTTTTGCTCTAATATAAACAGAAATTGGTTATTGAGTTACAACAGTGTACAGACTCTGGAAAAGCTTTTTGTTCGTGTAATGCAATGACTGTAAGGTTGTTGGGAGTGACTTCTAGAAGAGTGTCTTGATAGCACTGTGTGATGGGTATCATCCAAACATAGCTGCCTGTGCTCAGGCTTGCAGCAGCTGAGGCGAGATCATACTCTCGCACGTTGGTTGTAGGCCACCAAGTCAACAGACTGGGAGAAGCAAGAAGATTTTAGCCCAATTCTATCTAGACTGGGTGTTGTCTTTGCCAGAAGCGACAAATGTATGCCACCTATAGTGTACACAATCCATAGAAATACTTCCTTTTATTAATGGATATTGCCCCCCATAGTGAGAACTGCTGCTTCTGGGTAGCACTGGGTTTGGTGGACCTTGAAGAACAAGTGTGCTTATTTAAAGCCCATTAGATAGGCCTCCCTCTTGTGCACTTAAGGGGCTGTGTCTGCTCTCTGGCTGAGGTAAAGCTGCTTCTATTGCAGGTAGATTCTGTTATAATTCTTTTGTTCATTCTCAAAAATCACTAAAAGTGAGATTTTCGTTCCCATATATTACTGGGTCCTATGGCCAAGCTTGGTTATGCTAAGTATCATATGTAGTCCCATTTTATGAAACTATTCTTGCAGACTGCTTTTTAGTAATGTGCTGTTCGTGATGAGAGTCTTCCACACAGTTAGCATATGTGTAAAGGTACAAACAGGACGAGTAAAATGATCAGAGGATGGAGTTTCCATGTGAGCAGTGAAAAAAAAATTGAGGATAGTAAAGTAACTGAGACGTTGGATAAGATGGAATCTGAGGTGATCTTCACAGAGTCCTCTAATGCAAGAATTTGGTGGTACTCAGTAAAGTTTGTAGGACACCAGTTTAAAACAGATAAGAAAGTACTTTTTTACACAGAGCTTCCTGCCCCATGATGCAGTGAGTTTCATGTATTAACAGCAGCAGAATAATACTGGACAAATTCTGAAATGAGGTATGGGAATGCCTTCTGAAATTTCCAGTCTATCAATTTTAGGTGCTGGGAGAGCACAAGAAGCATGGACATTAATTTATCTTCAGGCATGAGTACTGTCTTTAAACAGTGTCTCCTGTTGCTGCTGTTGGAAATAACTCTGGCTGCGCCATTTGTCTGTCCCCATGGGATGCTGCTTATATTTGTGTCTGCTGGGTACTATTTTGAAATCGTTCCCCTGTTGCTTGGTTTATGTAGAACAGCTGATTTCTTTTCTAGATCCCTTAGACCCATGTGGGGTAACTCCCTGTGAGGGGAAGCGAAAAGTTAACAGCTGGTATTAAAGAGCACTGCTGTTAATGATGGTGACAGAGCAATACTGGGGGAGATTCAGAAAACTACTGGGTTGTTCAGAGTCGTTAGATGCCTTTGAAGATTCCCATATTTGTCCATGTTCCAAGGCATCTTCTGTACTGAAAGCAGTCCAATAAAGCCATGCTCCTTTGCAGTAGATAGTTTGGAAGAGTGAAGCAGAAGCTCTGGAGAAGTAGACAAAAGAAAACCACGTCAGACTCTGATGATAGTTAAGGCTGTGATTTTATTCACTGCTTGTGGAAATAACATGGCAGGCAGATCACTTAACACAAGTCTGCTTGAGTGAGGGGAAGAGAGTTCAGGACATCCTGATGGAAGTGACCAATGGTTAACTCCAGTGTAATTTCAAAATTAGAGCCTGGCATTGCATTGACTGGGAGTTTGCTGTTCAAAAGCAACAAAGCTTAGAATTGGTCTGATTTTTGTGACACAAGAGAAGCATGAGCCCTGTGAAGGAGCTCTCTGGCTATTCTCTCCTCCAGCTAGCTGACTCAGGTCTCAGAGTTTGAGCCATCGCTCTACTTAACAGAGCTCAGCCTTTGCCTGTACAGACCTTTTAAGGCCAGTGCTGTAAGTGGAGGGAGCGAGGAAGGCAGGCAGGTAAATTCATGATGACCGTAGCTGTATCTTATTAATTACTGAGCCTCCTGAAAGGATTATAAGGCTTTTTTGCTTCTTTTACTCCCATATTTCTGCAGATCTTGGAGGGAAAAAAATGGATATCATTGTAAGAGTTGGATCTTTTTTGATTACCTGCTTAAATATAGTCCAAAATCAATTGCCTATCCTATCGAGCTTTGTAAGAATAATCTCTGTTGTTAGAGGAGGCTGAATCACAACAGATTGTTGCCTAAGAGAGTCCACAGGAAACACAGATCTCAGGGAATTATACCTTTGCATTTTAGGGTGGCCTAGGCAAAACAGCCCGTGTAAGTGATTTATTTTCTTAAGCTAGTGAGATTTAAGTAGGATCTGAAGTTGCATGGTTTTGCTTGTGATGTGGATAATAACATTAAAAAGACATTATCTCTGGAAAGAATGTGAACACTGGTTAATTGCTACATAAAAGTGAAACTTAAAATTTTTCCTAGTCTACACGTACCTGCTCTACACCTGACCTGAAAAAAAATTCTCACGTAACTGCGTTCTTACTTCATTTTTATCTAATTATAACGAACAGCAACAACAACAAAAATGATTTCTTCCTTACAAGCCTTGCCTCTCTACTTTTTTGCCATCTGCACTGATAAACATATGGATAAAAAGAACTCAAACACAGTAGGAATAGGATTGAGAAGAGCATATCAGTGATCTATGGAGTCATTCTCCCAGGGCAGATATCAACCACAACTCCCCACATTCCTTCTCTTGCTGCTGCTGGCTTTAGTCCTTGCTTCATTTAAACTGCACCTGGCATATATATTGGAATTAGGCTGCAGATGTTCCCATTTCCTGTAGAGCTGCACAGCTTTGAAAAGTGCTTGCCCCTCTGGCTGAGCAGGAAGAGGGTTTTCCAGTGCCAATTCCTCTTGCAGTTAGAGAAATTACCATCCATATATTTAGATGGATCTTGTATCTTGTGTCTCGGTTCTTTTTTTGCAAATGTCATCTGTCTTGCAGAATGAAACGGGACAATTTCCACTGCCAGGATGACCCACATGTGACAGGACAGCGTCAGGAAAAAGTTTGGTACTAATCCACAACAAAAATAGAGCAGTGCCAGTTCTTAAAGTATTCTATCTCATGGATGGCTTGCTCTGTTAAATCCTTTCCCTGCTAAATCACTTCTTTGTGCTTGCTAAATAGATTGGTTTTTTTCTCCTGAGCCCACCCTCTGTAGTCTGAGTGAGTCCACCTGAGGAACTGGAAGCCAGTACCTTTGGATCCTGCTCCACTGTGTCCCACTGCTCTGGGTCCAGATCTTAAGTAACAGTATCTTAATGTCCCAGCTGTACTCACTCATAGCAGTTCAGATTATTTGCAGATCTGGAGCTTCTATTCAGTGACTGGTTTGTCCATTTAATTTTAGCAGTTCATGCATGCCATAAGAAGAAAGGAAAGCTATATGTGTACCTACTTAGACTAAGGCTCTGCTGGCTGGAACGCCAAGGTCTGGCTTGCTGAATCCCACAAACAAGTGCTTATGCATCACCATTTCCCATATGTGACTGTGGACCCTGGTCAGAAAGAATTTATTTTTTGCTTTTCTTGGTTAAGAGCAGAGTTACCTTTCTCTTCTAATAAGTGTTGCCACCATGCCATACTACAGCTGCTCTCAGATCTAATCAAAATGATTTTTTTTAAAAAAGCATCTCATGTCAGCATCGGTGGGAGCCTGTACTTTCTACACGGTCTGTGCCTCTGTGTCAACAGGTCTGCTGTGTAGATGCCAGGACTGGTGTATGCTCAGGTATTTCAGGCTCAGAAATACTAGCATGGGTGTAGGTGTCCTGATGAGATGCAATACAAAGGAGGACTGTGGTTCCTATCCCTTGTGATTAGGACATAGACTTTGTTTTGCCTAAGGAATCGCCCTTCTGGAAAAACCTGTAGAAGCTGGGGTGTCGTGATAGTGTGTGGAAACTAAGGATTGTGTGTGTGTAAGGTTGCTGCTATTGAACCTGCGGGAAGAAGAGAGTCTGAATATCTAATTCAAAACACTTGAAACAACTGTAGCACTGAGCAGAACTCTTGGTGTAGCCAGTCTCTGCTTGTTTTGCATTTGCCCTGGGGCCTGTAAATCATAGAATTCACAGGCAACCATGGGGTGAGCATGTAAAAACACATGGGCAGAAAGTTGAAGAGATGGGAAGGGAAAACATAAGTACTTCTAATTTTCTTGCGTAAGATGACTCTACTGCAGAACGTGCTGTGGTAGAGCAGGCTAAGTTTTTCTCTTCTGTGTATTTTAAGTGACCTTCAGTGTTGTCCTGTGCCTTGCTGATACAGAGGCTTCTGCCAAAGTGCAGCTTTTCTGGTGTGAGTTTCTTTCTAAAAATGGTGTTGTACTTGCAAGAAATTCAGTTCTCTGCGTTGCTACAAAAACAGCATGAATTCCTTTCCTCTGTGGGCCTGCTAAGCTTGGCTGGATTTTTCTTCCATACCTTGACAGCTATTTAATATGCAGATTTATCAACACAAACAACAAAACACACACACAAACAATTCTTCCAGTTACTTCACGTAGTAAATGATTAGACCTATATGCATATAGTGCTTTTTTTAAAAATTATTTTTCTGTATTTGTTGGGCTGAGTTTACATCCTAAATTATTTTCTTTATCCTTGTTTAAGCTCAGAAGCAGCACTGTCTTAACTAAAGGCAAGTTTGTCACTTATCAGAGGCACTTAAATCTGCACAGCCAACAGAAGAGAACTTGTACTAGGTCAGTTATGTCTCTAAGCCACAACTGTAGACCTGAGGCCCTGTTTTGGCTTTCAGCAGTGTCTTATTAATTTTGGTATCTCTGACCTCAAGTGCATTTGCCTCTTACTGTCAGAAAATTCTCCTTGTGCATACTTGTGGTGATGACTGCTGTTTTTGAAGCAGGTCGTCAGCTCTGAAATTGCACCTTTAAAAAAACAACCCAAAACCAAAGCCAACTCCCTCCAAAACAAAAGCTCTGCATGTAGTGCTGAATGCTGTTTCCCTAAGAAGCAGTGAGGAGAGCAAGACAACCTGACTAAGCCATGGTCACATGGAGCTACCATGAAGAATCTTGGAGATGGGACCTTGCAGGGCTCTGGCTAGGTGGATGCAAGCCTTGCGTCAGGCTTCCTTGCAATCACCTTTGAGCATTCCGTGCTTCCAGTTTCATAGGAAGTGGTGGATCGGTGTGACATAAGCTGCCTGATAAAGCTGGTTGCTTTGCAGTGCTGCAGGCCTCATTCTGCATAGCAGAAGGATATAGTAGGCTTGTTACTGTGCTGCTGAGTAGCACAGAGAAGCAGAACAAATCCAGAGTGTGTGAGATCAGTTCAGCCCCATCTACCCTTCAGTGTGCTGCTGGCAGTGTCTGGTGTCTAGCTACATACAGCCTGTCCTGAGATAGGGAAAGGAAAAAATGATAGTTTTTCTGTAGGTGTTCATTGTGCCTCACTAAAAGCTGATTTTTGAACTTACAGCATCACTTTATCTCTTTGTTGCAGTAGCAGAGACAGGAATAATGCTTTAGAATTCCTCTCTTTGGAAGGAAGTAGTTAATATTTTGCTAAAAGCTCACAGATTTCAAACTTTGATCCCAGCTGCAGCACAGCCAGCTAGATACTTCACTGTATTATGTCTGCAACCTTGTGATGGGCCATTTTGCGTCATAGGCTATGCTGGAGGCCTTCTTTTGTTTTTATTTTATACTGTTCTAAGCCTTTTGTTGGTGCGGTCTTTCTGACAAATTTGTGTCCCTGCCATTTTTTCAACAAGAGATCATTAATTTTAGAATATATAGCAGAGGTTGGGGAGGAGGACTTGCAGTGGAGGTCTTTCTGCATTCTTGCAAAATTAATGTCAAGACTGTACTAAAAATGAAGTGATTTGTGCCTGTGTTCCCGGAAGGGGAAAGCCAAGCTATATTAGGTTTTGTGATGGAGTGTTATCACCTGTAAGAGGCAACTAATTTCTGTCTGCCAGTGTATCTTTGACTCAAAATACTCATTGTTTCCACTAATTCTTTCCTGGATTTTTTTTTTTTTTTTCCTGGGCTAATCTTCTTAGCTTTTAAATACTTCCATGCATGTACTGTCAGAGCCAGATCAAATATAATTGGAAAAATGTGACTGGAGCTGTCAGCATGAGACTGACTGGGGTCGTAGAAGCATGGTGTTTTCCATACACCTAAGCTCCACCTTTCTGAGTCAACAAAATGCAATGCTGTTTGGATTGTTGAAAGCTTGAAGAGAAGCCAAGGAGGAGGCTTCTCCACAGTATGGGCTGAGTTAAATTCTGTTGCTCTGAGGATGAGGGCAGTAAGCAAGTTACTTTTGCAGTGGACAGAAAGAAAAGCCTTTTGTTTGGTTTCTGTTCTGCAGCCACCCACCAGGGCCGCAGTTATCCTCTCCTGCAGCCTGAGCTTCAGATGGGCTCCGCTTCTTAAAGCAGCCTGTGGCCAGAGCTTATGTGCCCCTGTTGGGTCTGCCATATAGAGGCTAGAAACAAAGCATCCAAATTCCAACAGCACTGGTATCTCAGAGCTGGTCTTGCTGTGCACTTCCCTGGGCAGGAGTACATGCCAGCTCCCTGTGCAGTGTTTCAGGGGCTCTTGGCCAAGTGGTTGATCAGGTCACAGCTGTGCCTTTGGCAGGGATCTTCTGTCCTTACCTTTCTTGGGAGACATATGAGTTCAGAAAGGGCCATCAGTCCTAACAATCATCTAGCTGTGTTGGAATGGATGTGGGAGCAGAGCAGGTGGAGGCACTCTTCATCTAGCACCCTCTAACCCCATAAACCACAGGGCAGTCTAGAACTTATGGGGTGCAAGCAAACGGGAGGGACCTTTTGTGTAGAAACAAACAGCAAAAAATGCTGAAGGTAGACCCCCCAAAAAAGCTATTTGAGCTGGTCCTCCTTGGGTGCTGTCAGCATGTGATAGCCGGGACTAATTAAGTGCGTGACTGCTATGCTGAAGCTTGCACTGAAGATAAGACTTTAAGCACTCAAGAATGCCAGCTGCTTAATGTACTTACCTTCTAAAACTGTTTGTTTTTAACTGCCCTTTTCTCATTTGTTTCAGGTTGCATGTCTGGTTGGACTTGATGCATGACATTTGCATGACAGCTAACAACCTAGCTCTGGATGTGTCACTGAGCAAACATGGCCTACCCAGCAAATACTAACGGCAGTGCTGCAGGTAACTCATCAGATGTTTTTCCCATTTTGTATCATTATGTTTTCTGGCTTGCCTTTTTTCTTACATTGTGAAAGCAGCAGAAAGGGGAAGTGGCTGGAGTCAAACTAAACACTGAAAACTACTTTCCAGGTCGATCAGAATCTGGCTGCCCCATCCTTTGTCCCCATCCTCCCAGTAATCTTTTACATATTAAGGGTGAAAGCTGTATGTGAAATGGTAGGAGTTGGTAACTTGGTCTATTGGTTCGCAGCACGGTTCACTTTCACAGCCCTACACAGCCTTACACGCTATGAGAGGGCTGGGGCTTTGTTACAGGAAATCGTGCGGTTGTTATCCTATGCCTGTAATTGCTTTGAGAGATTAACCAGCATAGAATATCCAGCCTTTCCTGATTGCCCATGTGGGTTTGGCTAATTTAAATTTACTTTATTGATTCTAAGCAAGCACCATCAAGAGGAGGTCTTCATTTTTTTGTTATTTCAGGAAGCTGTTGTTTTGGTTGTGTGATACTCTGGAATAGATGGTTGGCATGTTCAAAGGTTGCTGGGAATGCCTGGTAGGTCAGGAAAGGGCAGAGACTGCAGAATGACTGATAAAAACACAGCAGCCGTGTTCTTCTTGCAGTTGTGTCAATATTTTCCTGCTCTCCTGATTGCTGCACAAACATAGTTTTGTCCCACTAAAGCTCAAGCTTCCACAAGGGGGATTATATGGAAAACTTCAAGTGCATGGCAGGAGCTTGTGGGTGTTCTTCTGAGACCTCTTGATATAGGTATGGTGGGAAACAGATTTATCAAGACAGGCTTGGGTGGCTGGAATCTATCTGAGTGTCTTGGAGAAGAACCTTAAATACCTCTTTTATTATGTGCATCTACACAAATTTTAGCTTTTTTATTGGTGAGGCTCATGTACTCACATTCTAATGATAGTTAGTGGATCATGACTTGCAGGTACTGAGAATTGGCTTATCTGGTGGTTTTTAGCACCAACCTCATTAGCAGGTATGCTCTGTTATGGAAACAAATCCTAAGTGCTGGATATGCTCACTCTAGATTTTTTCTAATTAGTAGAAGGGATTAAAGTGTCCCTTAAGTAGAAAATTTGAAATATGGAGTGTCATTATCTGCAATTTATGCAAAACAATAAGTCTTTTTTTAAAGGCTAGTGGAAGTTAAGTGAAAATGTTGAAGCCGTCTATCTGCAGATTATTTAAAGCTAAATCTAGCAATAGTATTAAATCTTGAAAAAGTGAATTTTCTCTGTCCCCTCCCCCCCCTTCCACATTCCTATGCAAGTAGAAGTATATTTTCTAAGAAAGAAACTGTCTTTTGCTAATTTTTGTAGTGTTTTTAGAGAAGGCAGACTTCTGTGTGACATAACTGTAGCTGTTTACTGCCTAAGCCCTCTTATAATTTGCTTTTTTTTCAGTAGTATGTTTTTAACTTAAGTCATGCAGAACAATTCCCTCTGCTTAAATGGAATGAAAAATTGTGCACGGACTCTTACTGACTGGTTTGCTATTACTCCATACGCATTCCCCCCTCAATAGAACGGTCTATCAGAAAAGATTAGTAAGCAGGTACTTAAGAATAAAAAAGCCAAGTACTTGTATAGGGGATGTGTTAATGCAAGATTAAGTTTTAGTTTCAGAACTGTTATGCAAACAGTGCTTCATGCAGGATAGGAGCTGTTTGTTCCCTTAATCGCAGAAAGACGCTATAATGAATTGCAAGTATTTAATTGAGAACTAAATAGGAGAACATTTTGCAGAGACTGTCAGGACTTGTTGGCTTTGCAAACCCTTGAGGCCAGCGTTCTAACATGCAGCTACGTATGCCTGTGTCTCCAAATCCTTAGCATTTCATAATGGACAGAGTATTGGGCTACAGGTACGCGTGATTCGTTATCCTGCTGAGTGCCTGGGAGAGAATGCCTTTGGATGAGCAGGAACTGATATGGGCGTTGCAGGTATTGAAGCAAGCTCCTTAATTGCACAGAGCTCTAAGAGTGGAAAGACAAACTGCTGGTGTGGTGTCTTCTGCACCCGCGGAATCAATCAGCAACAGGAAGAGAATGAGAAATACTTGTTATGGACTGCTAACCTGAACGTTACTTGAATTTCTGGGGCAAGTTTGACCACATGTGCAGCTGCGATTCAAGTATGAAGTGACTAAGGAGCAGTGCTTTGCTTTGGTTAACTCCAGGATGTGAGTACTTTCACTGTTTAATGGTTATGCCTACATGACATTTTGGCAATTTTTTTTTAATTATACAAGTCTAAATGGAAAACTGCTGTTTCAGATAAAATCTGTAGAGGAATGCTTGGATTTGGAACTCATTTTCAGGAAGGGATTAAGCTATTTTGCATTTGTATAGAGGACTTTTTAAAGGATGTTTCTTGAAAGTACTTTTACTGTAAATATTTTCAGTTGAGTATGCATGTGAGATAAGGTACAAAACAGATCATGGCTTTCATGAAAGAATCGAACATAAATTTGACTGCCTCTTGCATATTTCAGTAAAGGCATGTACATTAAATATGGCTAGGAAATAACAGAGGCTGTGATATAGACTTCAGTGCTGTTTGTCAACAGTTTTGTTTACTGCTGAATTACTGACTTAAAGTTTAATCGCTCTTTTTCTGGATTTACTACACAAATGTGGGCTGTATTTCTATGGGCTGCAAGCGTATAGTCTCTGCATTTTGGAAACTGACTTACAGACTTCTTGCTGATGTTTGAAGTAAGCTCTGTCAATGTTCTGCTGTATGCTTGGAAAATTGCTTAGATCCCTCTAACATTGCTGGCAGATGAATTGGTGCTTGCAGAAAAAGCTTTATTTTAACAGTTAAGTGCTGAGTAGTCACAACTGTTTTCTGCTATCTTCCTGTCTCAGTGGCATGCAAGCTGACTGCTCAGTGCAGGGCTAAGCAATGCAGTAAGTCCAAAACCTGTCATGTTCTTGTCCAGGGAGCTACAGCAAGTTCTGAGACATACTCTGCATCTATGCAGGGCTACTGAGGGACATACTTAAAAAAAAAAAAAAAAAAAGTGTTTGTTTTCCAAAATAGGATTAATGCCTTCATTAATTGCTAGGTGAAACTTCCAGTAATTGTTAGCTTCTGTGCTTGCTAGGACTGATGCATAAATCGTCTCATCTAATGAGATTCTGCAAACGTTTGTGTAAGTGATATCTGTAGAAGGGTTCTCAGGTCAGCTCCAAAAAGCACAGTGTGTACCTGTCTGAAACTTTTGCCAGGCAGTTTAAAATCCAGCCAGAACTATTTCTAGTTACTTTCACTAATATCTGATTTGCTGAAACTTTGTTTTCAAAATCCTTTCTGAAAGGCACAGAACGGTGTGAAACTTCAGTGCAATTCCATTTGTTCTGTTGTAGAAAACAAGGAAGTGGCAAAAGAAACATAGGAAACTGATTTACAAAGATAAAAGTTTAAAAACCATATTTGTTTCTAACCGTAATTAAAACAACTGTTTTATTTGACTGCCCTAAGCACCTCAAGCTCTGTCTTCAGAGCTCGCAGAATTGTTAGTCACCTCTTTAACAAGGAGTGACACAGAAAAGCTTTTTAGCAGAGGAAAAGCTTTTCTAGTGTTTCTCAGCAGGATGGGCTGCAGGGGTCAGTATAGCAAGGCTCTTGCACAAAACTTTTTACTTTGCTGTAAAGCAGACACATATTGTTTACTGGACATGAGATTTTCCTCATCTCTTCTCTTTTCTCCCTTTTCTCCCAGCCTTTCTCCTCACCTTTTTTAACGATTTGTTTTCATGCCTTCCCATCTCACTTTCAACAAGAGAATACTTCTTGCACAGACTCACTTGAACTGTATGTTTAACTTACATGCTTTGCCTCCTTCAGACTCCTACACAGTTCTCAAAGCCAACAGCATCACAGCAGTTCAACATCATTGTCACTGTTCCCTTTGCATTGGTAAAGCAAGCTATTCCCTTTTTCCTTCTCTGCAGGAGCCAGTGTTCAGGCATTGAGTGCCTGTGGAGGGAGCTGCAGGGTGGTAGCCCAGGCTGCTGGGATCTGTCACCTCCACCAGATCTGGACTATGGAGCTTTGGGGCATTTAGTGGTGGACATATAAAGTGGAAGCGTTGGTCTCCATGCTGCAGCCTGGTGTCCTTCTGATTTTTTTTTAATATGTGGATGGTTACTCTGCAGAGCACACACCTGCTTAGAGTGAATATTTTTATCATTCTCTGCACTGATTTGTAAGATTTCATAACATTTGTAGACACCCTTTCAGTTACAGGCTTATTTGAGTTTCTCTTTCATGATTTGATTTTCCTAATGCAAATAATTGTTGGCAGTGTGCATGGAGTTTTGCATGGTTCCCAGCCTAATGATATGAGGTGCAGCTGAAGAAGAAAGAGCTGTGTCCTGGAACATTGCCACTACTACCAATTTTAGCTAAATATCCACTATTTTTCATTGACTCTCAGTCAATTAAAAAATTAATGGGGGCACATACATGCTGAAGGTGTGCTTCTGCAGCTGTAAGACACTTGTCATTGAAGGGCCATTGAATTGCCACATAGCCTAGTACTTTCTGGATGGGCAGATGAAATGCAGCGCTGTCAGTGATGTCCTGTTCCTGCCTCGCCCAGGAGTGATTTGGTGAGTCACTCTGGCCATGCCCAGTATTTAAAAGCAAGCAAGGGAGGGACCCTGAAATACTGAGGGTGAAGGGTGAAATAGCCTACAGTGATTTCACATCAGCTTTATCATAAAGAGTACCAAACTTCCTTCATTATGCTATTGTATGCCAGACCCGCCTTCAGGACAGATGGCTGGAGATGCAGCTCATGGTCTCACAGCCATTGCCAGCTTTCTAATTGGGCTAATAATTGTTTATTGTGCAATTGCTAGTTGATACCTGTAATGCAAGGTTGCAGCTGCTTCCACAATAGAACAGTTGAAAACACAATTACTTGTATCTGTCCAATTGAGAGGCTTTCGTCAGACCTTAGAGGAGCAGGGGTCATCATGCACCTTCTTTTCCACGGAACTTGTTGCCTTTGGGACTGAGCTTGGAGTCTGCTGGAAGGGAAATGGGCAGGAGGAAGTCTGAAAGGGTGCCATAAGGAGCTGAGGATATAATGGTCTGGATGAAGTACATCCAGGTAGGCTAGTCCTTAGAAACATTTGGGTGTGTTGGGAAGCAGATGTCCAAAGCACAAAGCCAAGTCAGATACTGATGCTTTAAAGAAAGACAAAGTGCCACAAGAAAAAGAGCAAATTAATTAGAGCTGTCTTATGTTATTTGCTGTAGCTTCTAAAGACTTCTGGCATCTCATCTAGACAGAAGGCTGTTTTCATACCTGTCTGATGCAGGCTCGCTCATGGATGCTAAGATGTTCCTGCATGGGCTGTATCTACGCTTCCTCATGTGGTCTCTTTATGCTGCCAGTACAAGCCCTCCACACTCCCAGAGGCAGAAAAGGGTGCTAATACTTTATTTTATAGCCAATGATGCTCTAGGAACATAAAGAGACCCACTTTGCTGTTTATGGCACCCTGTAATTTCATTGAATTGGTGGTGATTAACAGTTGTCACTTGCTCTATGTCCCTGCTGGAGTGGGAGGTTGAACTGGATGACCTGCAGAGGTCCCTTCCAATCTCAGCCATTCTGCAATAAAAGCCCTTGCATTTTTGTAAAACTCAGTACTGATGGCTGTGTGGTGAGTGCTTTGGATACAGAGGAGCAGCCTGTGGGGCTTGGGTGAGGGGCAGGCACCATTATTGGGGCGGGCATGTGTCACAAGAAAAGCTACAGCTTTCCTAGCTATGAGAAATTCTCTCTGCATCTTATTCCTTCCTTTCATACAGAACTTGGCAAATCCTCCTGTGCTCATTTAACCTAAAAGAATACATTTTTGTCTTCTGCACTATTCCTCCCTACTATCCCAGATTCTGCTGTAGAAAGCACCTTGGGAACAATTTCTATGAAACTGAGTGCCTGGTGTTCCTGTGTGAAGGGAGGTGATTCTGCAGTCTTTAAAAGTATATAGTCCTCCAGGGAAATTGTTTGGATGGAATAACTTCATTACAGCTGGTTGTCTTCTCTCTGTGAATGATGAATTCATTCAGCAGGCACTCCTTGCTGAGTAGGCACCATCTCACCAATTACAATCTCAGATGTATGGTCTGATTTTTGGGTGGTCTTGTGTGGAGCCAGGAGTTGGACTCAGTGATCCTTTTATGGATCCCTTCTAACTTGGGATAATCTGTGATTCTGTGTGCCTTGCTGGGCTAATGCTGAGGCAGGAGTCCTTGGGAAGCTTTCTCCAGCAGCTACCTTACTCCTCCTCCTTTCTGTGCCATTTGTAAGGCTTTGGACCAGAGATGACAGAAAGGCAGTGCTTCCCGTATCATATTTTCACAGCAGCTTTAGGAGCTGAGAGGCTGCCCACATTGGCACAGATGCACTATCTCCATTTCCTTCCTCTGGAAACATGACTCCCCTTGGTAGCAGAGCATGGGTTCCTGCCAGGGTGTCCCCAGGTGACCAGCTCTGAGCTGCCACACTGAAGCTTGCTTCTGACCATCCTGCCTTTTATTTCTTCCATTCTTTCTAATTTCATCTAGAAATCACACTTGCCACGTTGATTGAATCTGATGGTTGACTTCCCCTATCTGATGGATTTTGCAGCTTGCACTGGATGCGGTACAGCAGGTCAGCCATGTACAAAAATGGCTTTCCTCTTTTCATGTTGCTTTCTTTTCTAAGATTCTTCATAACATACTAAGTTAGCTTCTTGAGTTTTGTTTTTTTTTTATCTGACTCTTCACACAGATTTTAACAAAACTAAGAATGCAGGTACGCTGAAGTGGCTGAATGTGAGATTCCATCGTCTTCTTTAACTCTTTCAGTCCATCCCTGCACACTTGCATCCTTCCCTACTTTCTGCAGAAATTGTAATGTGTCCCTTGCCCCCTCCCCAGCCCTTCTGTTTTCTTGCTTGATTTCTCCTGCCTTGTTACTTTCCATTGTAATACATGTTTTATGTAATTAAGTCTTCTGCTTTTTAATTTATGTGTTTCTAGATATTTCTCCTACATGAGAATATTTTGCTTTCCTTGAGCATTACAAATCCTGCCTGTGATATTCCTGTGTTGTCCTTCAGTACTTGTTTGAAAGTAGGAGTGGGCAGGGAGGGTGTGGAAACAGCTTTTAATAGCTTGGTTTGGTCAGATTAGAGTGAGGATCAAATTAACTGATAATTGGGAGCAGATTGTTCTCCTTATGCGAACCAGACATTGATGGTGTGGAGTAGTTATTTATTGCTGAGGGGCATGTTTGTTGATGTACTCCTAGTCCCCTTCCTACATTCTCTTCAAAAGAACAATCCCTCTGCATGAAGCACCATTGTATAGATTGCAGAAGATCTAATAATAAAAACAAAGTGCACTTGTGCAACTTGCTTGCTGTTACTGGAGTTTCAGATCTAATCCTATTAACTAGTTCAAGTTTTAGTCCCTTGCTTATGCTACCTGACAAATTTAAACTGTGATTTTTATTTTATTTTATTTTATTTGTAAAGGAAGAAATAGAGTACAAGTAAATATAATAAAATGCATGACTGTGCTCAAAGAAGTAGACTGGTATTGTATATGATAAAAGCACAAAGATGAGATCTTGTCTTAAGGGATTATGAGGATCAGCCATCAATCCTCAATTTTTTTTTTTTTTTAACTTCAAGCAGTCCTTGGCTAAGCCTTTTCTTCCTTTCTCCCTCCAGAATTGTGATTTTGAAATTTAGTTAAGTTTGTTTTTCTGTATCTGAAGTTTAAAGACTGGGAAAAAAGCACAATTTAGCATTATTCTCTTCTGTATTTCTTTATGTTTTTCTTCATGGATACAAATGTTAGTTTTTAAGCTTTCCATTACATTAATGTGCTTATGAATCTATGCATTCACTGTGTTGCCCTTTACACTTCCACTGTTGTCTTGCTGTTGTCAGCTACAGAGTTCTTTTCCATTCCTCTGCTCTCAGACAGGTGTCTGCCATTTTCCTTTTTGCTCCCTGACCTCCATTAACTTCACAGGTATGGTCTTCTTTTAATATTCAGCCTCCACTCTCAACCTGGCTTGACTGCTGTGCATGGTTGACAGTTCTTGAAGAAAGTTGCTCTCACTTTGTAAGGATGCCATGATTCTGGCAGCTATGTGCATGGCTTGGCCACAGCAACCTCAGCCCATACCCTTGTAGCACAAGACACCAGGTACAGTGGCGTTCTCAGTGGTAGCTCCCAGAAATATGGGAGATTGTTCATCACTTTACATGATACATTAACAAGGGACACGTACAGTCTTGCCCGTGGGTCCTGATTAGTGGGGTAGCGCATGCCTTTTCCCTGGGTTGTGCAGCTGTTTTCCTTGCATCAATCTTTTGTGTAATCATAATGTTTTTCAGGGTAGAAGTGTAGTGTGTCTGGATTAGCAGTTACTATAAATCCATGATGTTTGATTGCAGAGTATTGCTCCAAGAAGAAAGCAAAGAGATGTTTTAAAACAGAGCCTGGATAGTCTCCCTGGCAAAGCTGTCATTCCTTCCTCCACCTTCTGCCTTCGCTAGCTGAGGAACTGGGGGTGACCCGGAAGGATCTAGTCACGTCCCACACTGTCAGGATTGGCCACCTGTTCCCAAATGACAATCTGCTGGTTTCACAGTGCACCTGGAGACAACAGCTAGACATCTGAGTTCCCAACAGACAGTAGTTCAGTTTACATATTTGTATGTCCAAGGCCCAAGAAGTCTGTACACACATGCATATTTGAGAATATATTTATTTCTTCACATGCATTTTCTCTTGTGTTCATGCTCATTGTGTCTTCCGCCTTCATTTCTGCAAAATAAGGATGCTAATCTGATGTGTAAAAAAGCCCAGCTGGGAGCTGCAATGATGAGTTGCTAGCTTGCTTAGTCCCAAAACCAGAATAAGATCAAGCAACTATATTTGATTACATCTGTGCAAAAAAGAAAAAAAGTATTTAAAGTGTTGCAAAGACCTGATTGGCTTACTCATTGCTACAGTAGGACTACTTTCTTGTAAGCTTTTCCAAACAGTTGTATTAGGACATGAGTCGAGGTCACTGGATGCAATATAGGACCTGTGAAAAATCGAATTGCTGACACTGTGTGAAATTAAACCAGCTGGACAGTTAATAATTATATAACTTTCCACTTGCATCCTCTCCCTGAGTAGATGTTAACTAGTAGTGAGGGATATACCTGTAACTTGAAAAGTCTTTCTTAGAGGTTTTGAGTAATAAGTAGCAATTGGGTCAGATTAATCTCCAGCTTTATCCCCATACATGTGACCAGTAGGTCTCCTTACAGTACTAGTGCATCAGCTGCAGACTGACATTTTTGGTGTAGTTACCGAATCCCTCCCACCTATCCTGAAAAAGCACATTTGACACTGATCCATCCTGGATAGCCAGCACTCCCCCTGGCCAACTCAGGAAGTCTCCAAGTTGCAGACGAAAAACAGACAAAAAATGTTGCTGTATGTCTGCTATATTCTTATGCCTTTCCAGTGATACCTGCTAGGTAGGTAGGATAGATCAGTCTTGGGTCTGAACTCTGCCTATAGCCAACTGACTTTGAACTGTTCAGTGGAAACTAGCTGCCAATTAAATAAAACTAAACAAGTAAACAATACACACACACACAAACAGAAAAAAAAACCAGAAGAACCCCAATCCAGCCCTAAGACATCTGTATTTTTGTAGTATGAGCATAAATCTAGCAGTATGGGGCCAGGCTAAGCTCTGCACACACTCCCCTGCCTCAGATTCATCACTGTGTTGGGTCAGATAACTTCCTTCCACACAGCTATTTCAGTGCTGAATAAATGGTCTCTTGGTGGCAAGTGTTTAAAGGACTCTGTCCCTTCCAGGTCCTTAATATCTCTCAGATCCATTCTGCCATCTCTGCCTTTTTTTTTTTCTCCCCCCCAAAGAGGTGTTAAATAACTTTGTTTTTAGATAAGGACTTTTATTGTCTGAATGGATGCCTGTGCACCAGATCTTATATTTGTTCTGCTACAGACCATGTCAAGTCTTTTTGGTCACTGGGGAGCTGTGCTCTGACCTCGGTTTTGTTTCCACTGTAAACAGTAGCTGAGTGAGTTTATTTGGCACCATAATGGTCTTTAAAGGCTAGGAAAATAAATACATTTGCCTTCAGGCTTTACCAGGGCTGACCCCAGACGTGTGCTTCCATTTTGACTTGCTGGACAAGGGATGAAGTGCAGATACAAAGTTTAGGTTATTGGTTGCATTTTGATAGGTGTTTCTCAGCCTGAGCTTTGAGGAGACTCCTCTGGCTGTGCATGACTCAGTGCAGGGCTCGTGCAGATGTCAAGTCCTTGAAACCACAGAGTAACAACAAGTGGACGAACACATGGAGGCAGATGCTAAAATTTATTCTTCCCTAAGCAGGATTTCTGTCTTGTTTTTAGAAAAAATGAAATCATAACACATTAGAGCATCTTTTTCCCTTCTGCCTCATTCGAGCAAAACCCCTGATTCTTAAAAAAAGGCACACTGGCTCTGCCTTCTATTCTGTTCTCTTTATCCAGGGCGTCACATATCTTTCACAGTAGAAAACTCTAGATTGGTATTGTCGTGTTCTCCCCCTCCCGTTGTGAAGGTGCCCGCTCATCAGACCTGTAGCACGAGGGCTGCTCTGCATGGCTTCTCCTCACGGCTAGCTGCTCGCTGTGTGGTCAGGAGCTTTTTGTTGCTCTGAACTGTGGGTCTAGTTTCAGCTGCCCTAGTGTTTTCCTCTTTTCTAGGAGAAACTTCAAAATGTGATTGGAAAATGTTCCTAAGGAGTTGTTATTTATAGAGAACAGCTTTTTCTATGCATAGGGTAGTTGGAGCAGCAATCAAATCAAACCAGGTTCACTTAAAATTCAGTAATCTAGAGACCCTCTTTGGAATGACTTTTGGGAGCGCTTGTGTTGCAGTGTATGCACAAATGACTTACACTAAAGTGTAAAATTGTCTATAGATAAATCTAGGGGGAGGGCCCAGTCCTAGTGTGACCCTATTTGGAGTATTGTGTTCAGCTCTGGGGCCTGCAGCATAAGAACATGGAGCTGTTGGAGCGGGTCCAGAGCGTGCCACGGAGATGATGAGAGGGCTGGAGCACCTTTCTTTTGAAGGCAGGCCGAGAGAGCTGGGCTTGTTCAGTCTGAAGAGAAAGCTCCAAGAAGACCCCAGTGTGACCTTCCAAGTGCTACAGGGAAGGTGGAGAAGGACTTTTTCAGAGTATAATGATAGGACAAGGGGGAATAGTTTTAAACGAAAAGAGGGGAAATTTAAATGAGTTGTTAGGAGGAAATCATTTACTCTGAATATGATGAGGAACTGGAGCACGTTGCCCAGAAAGCTGTGGTGCCCATCCCTGGGGGTGCTCAGGGTGGGGCTGGATAGGCCCTGGGCTGCCTGGGCTGGGGATTGGAACTGGAATGTTAAGGTCCCTTCCAATCTAAGCAAAGGCTAATGCCTTGCAGTATTAAATATTATTTTGCTTCCTATTAAATACCACTGAAGCCACAAGACGTGTTCGGGAAACGTTTTATTGGAGGTCTGTGCCATTTTAGCTGAAGGCACTGTTGGAAGACTTGGACCTCTCCTGTCACTTCAGTGCAAGATCCCCCTTCTGTCTTCAGCAAAGCTCTTTCAGCATGCGGTGATATTGGAAATTATTTCAGCAATCCATGTTATTATTTTATTTCTATTTTTTTAATTGTTCTTGGGAATCTGAACGGAAATCATAGTAGTAATTATTTTCCTTTAGTCCTATGAAGTCTTAGGACTGTTATTGTTGTTAAATTTGCCTCTCCCAATGCTTGTTTGCTTTTGGAATCCTTGTACAACAGTAACCATTACTGTAAGAAGAGGTGAAGAATTTCAACCTTCAAGAGTCTCTTTATGATGCTGATGCTGAGAAGCGTTTTGGTTTGGGTTTTTTTCTTTTTTCTTCTTTCTTTCTTTTTTTTTTTTTAATCTGGAATTCCAGTTATCTTTCCTTAAGTTATTCATTTTGTTCTGTGAAAGCAAGAACATTACATACGGAAGACTCAAGTACATCATTTCATACATGCTTGTACTAGTATTTTGAATATGTTTCAGAGAAGAAAAAATGTAACTTCACATTATCGACTTTTTATCCCTCAAATTATAAGTTGCATTTGAGAAGAGTAAACAAGAAGGGACTGAATGTGACACAGACAGATTTGCAGGCAGCACTAGTTATAACCAAGGTAATTGTTCTACCCAAATTATATCAGTGAACCTTTCTGTGCTCCCTGTGCACATGTGGGTGTGAGAGACAGGGGGGCTAAAGGCAAATGGCTTGGGGGGGAAGAGTGGTTAGGAGAAAAGTCACCTGAACTTATAATTTCCCCTTGGGGATTAAATCTGTCTTCCATCAGAGAACAGTATTTTATTTTAGCATACAGTTAGGTATGCCCTGTTTGTGCATCTGTCCATTTCATGCATTTAACCCTTTGGGAGCAGCCTGAGGCACCAAGCGCCATCTGAAATGACGTGAAGGAAAACTGGTGCTAAGTTGCACTGGCAGGCAGACTAGGATTTTGTCAGGAAATTCCAAATGAGTATAAATAAATTCTCTGTAGCAACCTCTGGGCTCCTTGCCTGCTGATGTGTCAGGGGTATGCATTCCCTTTAAGGCAAAGGAAAGTGTGTTTCAGACTTAATTTCCTGAAAAACTGAACGCTGCAGCGTTCAACAACTGCTTCTCAGCGGATCAGTAAAGGAGACCCTAGCGCAGAGCAGGAGAGGTGAGATGCGAGACGCTGCTTGCTGGCACTGTGTAAATCCATGAAAAGGGTGGGAGAGTGCATAACACAGCTGAAAATCTGCCCTGACTGTTTTCCTGTGTTGGGTAATGCATGTCTTCCATGTCGGATGCTTATTCTTTTCTGACAGTGCTTGTTTTCTCGGTTCTCTCCCGGATGTATGCTTCTAGGCTGTCACCTGAAGGGACGGTGCACCTATAGTTTGCTGCACCTCTGGCAACCCTTTGTTTGTGTCAGTATGTACTGAGGAGTTTCTTTTCCTCAACAAATGCCAATTTTCTAGTTGGGGATGTGCGTTCTGTACATTTAAGTGAATGGAGTCTTATGTCTGTTTACACAAAGCCACCTTTCTGGTAGAAGAGTGGTAACTGTTACCCTTCAAGTTGCTCCATTTCACTGTTGTTCATAGGCTCTCAACTGTAAGCCGCTGCTTTTAGCTGTTTAAAATGCACATAAGAATTATTTCTAAACTGGCATTTTCCTTATTTTCTGTTACTACTGCTTTTTAACTTTTTGAACAAAGCTAGTTTATCAGTCTGAACTATTTCAAGTGCAAAGAAAAAACTCTTAGTGTCTTTGGAAAACAACAGATCACACAGACTTCTGAAGTTTGGAAGGCAACACATCATATTTCACACAATTAATCAGTATGAGATTAATATCAAAGGGGATAGGAGAGGACAATTCCTGGTATTTGAAATATCTTACCGATTATGTAGCATAAAGCATTTTCCTTGTGGAGAATAAACATGCAACAAAATGAAGTCCTTCCAGGACTAATAAATACAAATTCTTATAAAATTATTCTTGCAGAAGACAGTTCTTCCATTTTTTTCCCTACCTTTTGCACTACAAGACCAAACTGAAACTGTAAATCAGTTTTAATATGCTGTGGGAGGTTTATACCTGAGGAATATATTCTTTAAGGATGGTTACTCCTGTTACAATAACTATGCATCTCTTCTCTGCTTCTCATCTCTTCAGAAATTTACAGACATAGAAAGGTAATTTATAAATCTAAATTGGCAAATGAGTTCTCACAGGCCAGAAAGCACACAGCAACCTTCTTTACTTGAACCTGAGGCTGAGACACTGTTGTGCTGACACATTTTCAGGGACAAGCTTGGCTTGCATCCATGACTCCTGTGGGAGCTGTGGAGGTTTTCTGGATGAGAGGAGAAGTAAAAGAAAAATTTGAAGATTCGCCCTCTTTTGCTTTGCAGATGCTCCATGAGGATTTTGTGAAGTACACATACACAGTGTATGAATGCCTTGGTCTCTGTCATCCTTTTTTCCACAGTGATTTTACTGGTGATAGTGACGTGAAAAGATGTGCCACAGTGTCAGAGGACATAAGGGTCTCTCTTCTGCAACAGAGGGCAGCAAGCTGCCATACCTCGTGTTTAGCAGCATCACCAGCTCAGCCACTTGGCCCGGATCTGTTGGAATGTGCTGTCAGCAAGGAGGGCTATGCTGGGCTGACACCTGGTGTCTCCCACTGTCGTGGCAGAGCACATTGCAAAGCTGTCTCCTAGGCTATAATTTGGTATTTACTGCTTGCCATCACTTACATCGCTTTTGCTAAGTTAATCTGATTTGGGAACCATCTTTAAATTGAATACTTTTCATTCGAAAACCTGTGATTCTGTGATTTGTCACAGACGTGTAGCTGTCTGCATAGTAGAGAATAAAAGAAATGCTTCAGGGAATGAAGGGCAATTCTTAAATAGACAGTGTAAGATGCAGAAGTAAGTGTACATAAAGTCAGGTGCTTGGCAAGCATAAATTCATCTGCTTTGAACTTGTCTTGTTAATAGCTGGTTTTCAAAACCCAGTAAAAGGGGGGACTGAGATATGCCCCCAGTTTCAAGCCAAGAAGGAAAGCACAGCTGTTGGCTCACATCTTCGCTCTTACTACAGCCACAGACTGATCTGTGCACTTTACCTTCTGTTTTTATGGCTCACCCCTGAGCAGCCTCCAAAATGGTTTCTGCTGAAGCTTTTCCTTACTGCCAGTGGGGCAGGCTGGAATAAGCTAGCAGCTTTATCCCTTGCCAGCCTTAGTATCATTTCCCCTGGGATCTATGAGTCAGAAACTGGGATGGGAGCAAAACAGACCAGACTGTTAGTTCTGTTTTCATGGTGAGCAGCCCTGAGGTGGTAAATGCACAAGCTGTCCTACCACAGAGCGTCCAGAACTAGAACTATTCCCAGAAAGTGGCAGCAGTTGAAAAGGAGTCTTTATATTTTAGACCTCAAGTAAGGGAGTTGTCAAGCAAATAAAGGTTTTGTGAATTCTGATAAAGGGACATCTTACAGTCATTCCGTAATTTTTTTCAGAAACGGCTTTCCACAAACAAGGTCAGCTTTTTATTCATGGTTAATTAATACATTTTGTGTTTTTATTTTAATTGAGCTGTTTGAGCCGCAAGTTTCCAGTTCAGGAATTATTGAAGTAAAAAATTCGCACATTAAAAATATTGGAGAGTGAGGAGGGGGATGTTTTTTGAAATGTCTTTTATATTAAGGCTTGCAGAAATAATTGTTGATTATCGTTACACACTGTTCCCCTTCAAACTCTGTAGATAACTTTTTTATCACGGGAAAGAAAACTATAACCATATATTAAGAAAAAAAAAATCATGTGACCTTAAAAGGCTGTCCTAATACCAAGAGGCCTTTGCATAGCAAGCTGGTGAGCATTGAGTGCTTTTTAATGTTAAACCAAAACGCCCTGTTTTTCATAGACATGAACAGTCTTTAAGTAGATGCAATAGGAGAAGAGTAAGAAAATCCAAAACTATTTCTGTGAGACAGTGGTTTAGGAGCTGAACCTTGAGGAGCCTGTGGCAATGGGACATTCAGGCTACTGCATCCGTCTGATTTCCAGTACAAAGTTGAAGTCTGGCTCATTGTTTTTGCTATCACACTAAGCAATCAAAAATTTTATTATGTTTTTATTATAATGATAACCTTACTGTAACTCTAAGCAACTAGGATTTATCATCTTCAGAGTAATTTAACTGCCTGAGAAAGACTTTATCCAAAGTTTATCCAAAGCCCAGGTAAGTCAGTGGAAAGACATGAATGCTTTTGCATTGTGGCTATGATTTGAGCTTATTCCTGTGTTACTGTAATGGTCCCTGTTCTTCTAGAAAAAGTATTAAGCAGTAGATTAAGAGAGCAGTTGCCTTCTGCTCTCACTGACCTGTGGTGACTGTGACTTTGTAGCCCAGAAGCCTAGTCTTTGCATTCACAGTGCAAACAAACATGGCAGTGATCTGAGCCATTTTTCTTAAACACTGCTGCTGTTTATGTTCACGTGTTAGTGACCCACAAACCAAAATGTCTAAAAACGTGATATTTTACAATCCTTCTGCTCCTCATTTTTCTTTGAAATTATTTGAGAAGCTGCAAATCTGTGTATTTCTAGCTGAAAGAAACCTGATTGTTCGAGTATACTGCAGACTAATGTCTGTTCTCCACGTTCTTTTTTTAATTTAAATTTTATTGAAAGACTGACACCTGAAAAGGAAAATGAAAGAACGCTGGCTAACTCTGATTTTTCTTTTTAAATAAATACTCAGCTTCACATGTGTTGGTTATTTTCAGAAGACTGAGACTCCATTTGCTGAAGATCGGTGGAAAAAAAAAAGAACAAAGCAGTATGAGGGGACAGAAGAGAAGGGCAAAACAGTTAATTTATTTTCTGTTGCAGTAAAGAATCAAAAAGGTCAGAACTTTTATTCATCTCCTCTTCTTCTTCCACAGAATATTTTCAGTACTGAAGCTAAGCAACAGAAAGACATGGAATCTATTTTATTTACACCAGCTATTGTTTCTGCCTTTTTTCTCTGCAGCATTCTTTATGAATTGTCTTATGCCATAACTCTGAGAGGAGACTCTGTTACTCATAGTGCTTTTTCAGTGGAAGAGACTTCTTTAATAGCAGTCAGATCCAAGATAAAAATGCCTTAGAGCAGATATCATAACCAGATGGGGAGAAAAGGCTTTAGATGTGAAGTCTGTATTTTTTAAGGCACCTTAGCCTTTTTGCTTCATACTTCTTCAGTTGCTTCTTTTTGCTCTTTCCGGACCCTGCAACGTGGCCTTACAGTACAGCTTTCCTGTATTACAGAACCAAAGCTCCGGTCTGCTCATATTTTCTCTACTTTGCTCTTTTCTCTCCCCAGAAGTCTTTAAAGCACGTCAACTGAATGTCCTGTTTTATTCCAGTTCTCCTGGTCTGGGAGCAGGCATGATTAGTGTGGACTTGGGTAGAGCTGACTCAGTATTTGAATATACTGATATTCTTGTGTAGAGCACTGGATAGGATATAATTTTATGGAAGATGGCAAGATGGGAATGTTTGGACAGAGCCAGTCCTAGCAGTGCAGGAGACGAGAACAGAAGTGCGTTTTTTAAGTGTTGCTTGTGTCTTGTCCATGATTATTGTGGAAGTCTTACATACTTTAGGAGAAAGGTATTCATAATGACAATAACACAACAAGGGTTCTGTGGTGCACACAGTATCTTTCACTGTACTCACCTGAAAGTGTAATGTCTCTGTGTCTCACTGCATTTCAAAACACATCAGAAGAAAATGTATACATTTTCACAGTGTGTGTGTTTGTGTGTCTTCACATCCTTCTACAGCCAAATACAATAATGTGATTAAAATTAGCCTGATATACTGTAGGGACTGGGGAAGTCATTTCATTAGTGCCTGTGATCAGCTGGCCAAGGATGAGACAGGAAGCCTGAGAAGAGAATTTGTCCTGCTGTGGCATTGCTGCCATACTTGTGTGTTGGAATGGATGGAGTAGGAACCTTGCTCACTTGAACTCTCTCTGCATGAAGATTTGCCATTCCTTCACACATAGATACAGCCTACACTGAGACTCCCCTGAGGTACTGCTTGTGCAGCACTTGGTACTCATCTTCCAAGGCTAGAGGATAAAGGCATCCATGGTTTATCCAATGGCTGAAAGGAACGAGGTCTGTACTCTTATCAGGTGTTTATCCATTTCCTTTCTGTGAGAACATTTTTCCTTTGGAACCAACAAAACCATTTTTTATTGCCTGAAAACAGCCATCTATTTTGCTTTGTTATGGGCTTAGCAGGCACACCCATTCTGGCCCTTTCTCTTAAACAGCAAAATGCACAAAGGCTTGGCACAGCTCCTGTGTGCCACATCACAGTGCGTTGTTGTTTTTAGATTACATTCTTGATCCTCATTTGTCTTAACATATCAAGAAATGTCTCCAAAGATCTACTTATAATGCTGGGATTGTGTTCATGGAGTGTTCATTGTGTAGTTTTAAGGAGAAGTCACATGCAAAGTCAGCTCCACACGCAGCCTTGAGCTTATGGAGTGGCAGATACGCACAGTGCGCACTGACAGGCTAAGCTGAGGACCACATGAATTTGGTCCTCCTGGATGGGACATGAGCCAGCAATGTGCCCGTGCAGCCAAGAAAGCCAACTGTACCGTGGGCTGCATCAGAAGAAGTGTGGCCATCAGGATGAGGGAGGTGATCCTGCCCCTCTCCTCTGCACTGATGAGGCCTTACTCGGAGTACTGCATCCAGATGTGGAGTCCGCAGTACAGGAGGGACATGGACCTGTTGGACCATGTCCAAATGGGGGCCACAAAAATGATCCAGGAGATGGAACACCTCTCCTACAAGGACAGGGCTGTTCAGCCTGGAGAACAGAAGGCTCCAGAGAAACTTGGAAGCGGCCTTTCCTTATCTAAAGGGGAGCTGTAAGAAGGAAAGGGATGGATTCTTTAGTTTAGTCTCTTGTGATAAGACAAGGGGAAATGGTTTCATACTGAAAGAGGAGATTTAGGTTGGATGTAAGGAGGAAGTTTTTTACAACAAGAGTAGTGAGGCAATGGAACAGGTTGCCCAGAGAGGTGGTGGATGCCCCACCTGGAATGCCAACACTCAAGATTGGGCTAGACAGGGCTCTGAGCAACCTGGTCTAGCTGTGGGTGTCCCTGTTCATTGCAGGGGAGCTGGACTAGATGCCCTTTAGAGGGCCCTTCCAACTCAAACAACTCTGTGATTTATTTCATTGTGAAGCTACTTAACTGCTTCAGGTGTTGTGGAGACATTTAATGAGGGTTTCAGATTTGCTGTATTCTTTTAGTTATTTGTTATTGATGTTTTCTACTGTTCCATGAAGGAGAGAAAATTATTTGTGATTCCAGTTTGGTGCTTATGACTTAACTTGCAATTGCATGTCTTTCTAGAGAGTTTTTGAATACTTTTTTTTTTCTGTAGATGCATTAATTTTTAAGTCCTGGGACTTTCTAACAAGACTTTCTGAAGAGCCTGTTTCTTCCTTCCTCATCATACACTTATGCTTTGAGCCCAAGGACAACTTGTCAGAGGTTGCTTGACTTCAGTGGTGTAGATGGGAGAACCAGGAATGTCATCGCATAGGAAGGCAAGCAACCAGACAAGCAGAAGAAAGGGTCTGGGAAGAAAGGGAGAACAGGAAAGTTGGTACAGTGGAGCTTGAATTTGCAGGGGCTGAGTGAAGGGACTCATCATCCAAGGCCAGGATGAGGGATGAAGGTGTAACTATTTGGGATTAGAATTTATGGAACAGGCAAGTGGATGCAAGTTGAGAAAATGGAAGAGAAATTCCAAGTGTGGGAAGAAGGTAGAGAAAGACCGGGAAACTACAGGCAGCAGCAGCTGGTGTGAGAGTGGATGCAAACCTTAGGGCTGGAGGGAGAAGGAAGAGTGACTAGCCCAGGGCAGGAGCCATGGAAAGGTGACATTGCAAATGAGAGAGCCAGGAGGAGAATCTGGGGACAGAACACTGAATTTAGGGAGGAAAAGCGGTAATGTGGGGAGCTGCTCTGTCTCATTTGCTCCTGCTGGTGTTCTGTGGAGACCCTTCCCCTGCCTACCCGTGAGGCAGACCTGCTGGAAGGGGCTGTGTGCTTCTGTGCTTGGAGTATGCGTGTATACGTGTATTTTTGCTTCCACTCTGGCATTCAGTGGCTATTTTGGGTGCATCTATAAGTAAATACCACTCGGCATACCGAGACTCTGGTCTTCCAGCAGGAGCATGCGGTCTGGACCGGGAGGGTTGTTTGTTCCCTCGAGCAGTCGCTACACACAGGCAGTGCCAACAGGACCGCGACAGCAGCGTGCTCTCTGCCTGCCCTGGTTGGCGTCCCACGCTCACCTGGTGCCGGGGAAGGCAGCGTCCCCACACAGCATCCTGCTTCGGGGCGTCCTGCAGCAGCCAGAAGCGTTAGAGATCGTCATGAAAGCAGTTACGCTGTCTGCAGACAGAGCAGCCTTCCTTAAGCATGCCAAGGAAACTGGAAAAACAGGAGCCTTTTTTTTTTCCCCCTCCTGAACTCTTTCAGTGCAACATTAAGTCACTTCCTGTAGTTGCAGGTTTTTTTTTTTTTTTTTCCTCCCCCCCGAGGCTTATATTCCTTTAAGAGGACGCGGCGCTCCGAACGCAGCCTCGTTAGGAACAAACCCGTCGGCAGAGGCTGCTGGCGGACAGCAGCGGGGTCTGGGGCGCGGGGCGGAGCGGCGGCGCTGCGCCTTGCAGCCCCACTCCGTTCCCCGGCCGCCGGCGCACGGCGGTGCGGAGTGCGTGAGGAAGAGCTGCTTTCCAGCGGTGAGAGCACAGCCTATGAAATCGCCTTGCCCTGCCAGGCCGGGTTTGCGCCGGCGTGGGAGTTTTTTTTCCATATGGGGTGAGGAAGGAGCGAGTGGGAGGCTCTGGGGAACTGGTTTGTGGCACACGCAGCTGGGACAGCACGGAGCTGTACCGGAGGCCTAGCGATACGTGGCTGGAAATTTACAGCGTGGGGGCAGAGGCATGTGGCTAATTCAGGTAACCGGAAAGCTGGCTTCTGTTATTCCTCCGCTGCCGCTCATAACTTGCAGCAGTTGTTTTTCTCAAGTGGGACGGGAGCAGCAGGCTGTGTAGCAGCGCTGTGCATAAATACTCAGCCTGCAGAAGCGCAGCAGACCTGGTGCAGCTGCGTTCAGAGGGCTGCGGGGACGGGTGAGTCCTGTATCTGGGCTGCAGGCACTTCTGGCTGTAGAACCACTACTTTCTCTCATGGCTGAGAGACTGGGGACTTGGTGCTGACCGGGAGCACTGGTAGAGTTATCCAGCAAGAGTGAACCGGCGTTGCTGCTCCTGCAGCTGTGATTCTCCAGGCAGTAGAACAACTGCAGATCTGTCTGACATCTAATGGCACCAGAGAGGGTTGGAGTTCTTGTTCCCGCAGCCTATGTGAATGTGCCCTCTGGACAAGTTGGCCTCCGGATGAGTCACGCAGTGCAGCGTGCTCCTCGGGTCTCCATCTGGTGGCATACTGTGTGTGAAGGTGGTGTTGCACGGGAATGCTGGAGGGAGTTGGGGAGTGATCACTTCCATTTGTGTGTCACTTGCTGTACGGCTCCGGTAGCAGAAGCTATCAGTGTGTACATGTACATATGTGTACTTGTGTGCACTTCGCAGCATTTGAAATACTATTCATTAGCTTTTAGGAAGTTAAACGAGATGTAGTGCTGAGGGTAAATCAGCAGGATGCTGTTTTGCTCTGAGCTGCAGCTGTGTTTCTGCCTCTAGTGCTGTGGGCACCCATCCTGGTGTATTTGTGTCACTGCCTACTTTACTGAGACGTAGTTTCTTACCCATGTGCTCATTTTGTTTCTTTTCTTCCAGAAAAAGAGGAAGTTATTATAAATGGAAAAGATGAAAATGAACGGAAATACCCCTATTTTGTGGAAACACCTTACGGCTACCAGCTAGACTTGGATTTTCTGAAGTACGTGGACGATATACAGAAGGGGAATACCATTAAGAAATTAAACATCCAAAAGAAGAGGAAAGCAGTACCAGCCTCCACAAGTACCAAGAACTCTGGTGGCCATTGTGGCGACTGGACTTCCACAGAGTCTCTGTCTTCTTCGAACAGTGATGAGAACAAGCAGTCTTTCTTGGCAACAAGGAGTCAAGTAACCTCATCTGTGGCTGTGAGACCATTGGCTTCCCTTGAGGCATCTCCCTCCTATTTAACCGTCCCCGAGAGTAAGCAACTCCCTCCTCCTTCCCCACAGCTTCCTCGGCACAACCTCCATGTGACAAAAACCCTCATGGAAACACGCAGACGACTTGAACAGGAGAGAATGATGCAGGTAATGCCGGGAGACGTCCGTAGGCCCCGACTTTCCAGCTTTGGGGGCATGGGCTCAACAAGCTCCCTGCCTTCTTTCGTCGGGTCCAGTGGGTACGGTCACTTGCCTCAGCAGCTCCACAATGGCTACCAGGGGAATGGAGACTTTGGAGCCTGCTTTGGCTCCTCCTTGGGCAGTTCCATCCGGCACAGCCCAATGAGTTCAGGAATTTCCACACCAGTCACCAATGTGAGCCCGGTGCATCTGCAGCAGATCAGGGAACAAATGGCAATTGCCCTCAAGCGCCTCAAGGAGCTTGAGGAGCAAGTAAAGACCATTCCTGTGCTGCAGGTCAAAATCTCAGTGTTACAGGAGGAAAAGAGGCACATGATGGCAGAACTCAAAAGCCAAAGGAAATCCAGTCAAAATGACATGTATGGCTTCAGAAAAAGATCGTACAGTGCAGGAAATGTGGAGCAGTGGGAGCACCTGTCTCAGGTACGAAGAGGAGGAGAACTTTATATCGACTGCGAGGATGAGATGGAGAGTGCGGAGCAGAGCTCTCGGAGGGTAGAGGAGTTCAGGCAGTTGACTGCTGAAATGCAGGCTCTGGAGAAAAAAATCCAGGACAGCAACTATGAGGTTCCATCGAACCTTAAAGAAAGCCTGACAAAAGAAAGCCGATCTGTTGCTGTTGGTGCTGATGAAAACATGAATGATGTGGTTATCTACAACAGATCTTCAAGGCAACACAGAGAAGTAGCTGTGGGGACAGAGAAAGAAATGAGAGAGTCTGGGGTTGGGGTGACGGAGGCCATGCTTGGCTTGTCAACAGAAGTTGAGAAAGAAATAGAGCTTCAGCAGCAGACCATTGAAGCCCTTAAGGAAAAGATTTACAGGCTGGAGGTGCAGTTAAAGGAGACAACATACGACAGGGAGATGACCAAATTAAAACAGGAGCTGCAGGCGGCTGGATCTAGAAAAAAAGTAGATAAAGCCGTGATGGCTCAGCCTTTTGTCATCAGCAGAATGGTGGAGGCTGTGGTACAAATGAGAGACCAAATGGTGGGTGACCATGTGCATGTTGCTGATTCGTCTGTAGGCAGCCATTTGGAAATGAGCAGCGTGGGCACCTCCTGCAGGCCAGCGGTACGGAGCATAGCGGCGGGCCCTGAGCTGCTCATGAGCCGCTGGCTGGTGAGGGAGAGGGCAGAGATGCGAGATCAGTGCACGGGGAGGTGCGTAGAGCTGCTCGACAAGAAGGTGGGTGTGGAGACCAGCGTCTGCGAGACGGGTGTCAACACAGAGGAGTCTGTGGGTGACCTGAGTCTCTGTAGGACAGTGCGGGAGATCCGGGAGACGAGGTCAATCGGCTGCGGGGACTGCTCAGTGGATGTGGTTGTTTGTGCCCCGAAGGAGTGCGTCTCCCGCCAGACGGCCACAGAGACTGTGTGCAGGGCAGAAGCCACAGTCATGGCTGTGCCTTCCACAGCCACCCAGCAGACCAGCACGGCTATGGAGATGGTGAGCCGGTGCACCAGTACGGAGACACCGGTGACGGTGGATTGTGGCACCAACACTGTTCCAAGCAGCCGTGACCAGCAAACCAGCACAGTGAGTGTGGAGATGCGGACCGTGGCAGTTGGGGACGGCCGGGTGAAGGACATACATGCATCTGCTAAAATGCGTTCAGTTGGAGTAGGGACCTTGCTTTCCAGTCACCCTGGCTTTGAAAAACTCTCTGTGACAAAAACCAAAGACTGTGGTGTTGGGCAGATAAACATTAATGAGAACTATCTAGTTGGTCTTAAAATGAGAAGCATTGCCTGCGGTCCCCCTCCCCTGGTGGTTGTACCGACCAGTACCAGGAGCATTGGTGTTGGGGGTGAGCCAGTGTGCGAGTCCGTGAGCGGCATCCTGGAAAGCCCACTGCCTCCAGCTGAGCTGAGGACGGGCTTGGATCACTATATCGAGCGTGTGCAGAAGCTGCTACAGGAGCAGCAGATGCTGCTTGCCGAAAATTACAGCGAATTGGCAGAAGCCTTTGGTGAGCCACACTCCCAAATTGGATCGCTCAATTCACAGCTGATCAGTACCCTCACATCCATCAATTCTGTCATGAAATATGCCAGCACGGAGGAACTGCGGAGCCTGGACCTTCAGAAACAGTGCATGGAGAAAAGTACTGCATCAGGTAAGCTGAGTGTTTGGCGTATGTCTGTGCCACTCCTTGCTAGCACGGTGGGTCTGTCAACTGTAAAAGCTTGCCATGTAGTGTTGAAGCGAGTGTGTAGTCCTCTCAGATAAAATGCAGAAGGTGGATTTGGTGGACCTTTTCATTGTTCTTTCCAGCCCACTGCTGGGGAGTGGATCTCGAGAGCGGGAGGCAGTTACCCATCTCACAGAAACAAGGCTCTGAAGGGGCAGATGACTGGGTGATTGAGTGCAGGACATACAAGAGAAGCATCTATAGGTACACCACTCAAGGCACGGACTCCATTTTATAACTAAGCGTATCAGAGTTGTTGTCTGTCTGGAATGCTGTCTTTGCCTTAAATTTGGAATGCAGTTTTAAAAAGACATGTAAGTCACATTCAGCATTTGTGTCAAGCTAACTTGTTTCCACAGAGTCTGCAGCGTATCTCCCATTTCCTCCATTTCTTATTCTTCGGAGCCAGGAAGCTGTGGAGTGCTTTCTCCTTTCTAGCAATTGCTTTATAATGGGCAACTCCAGCGTGGCTTCATAGAAACCACATCTTGCATTTTCTCTGTTCCAATAAGTGTTTGTCCTAATCCCTAATTAGGGCCTAATGTTTGAAAGGCATAAAATGTAATTACTTTTGGAGGTTTTGGTGACAATCAGGAAAGGCCAGAATTGAGGTTTAAGTATTCCTTCCATTTGATGTATTAACTGTAGAATCCATACAATTAATTTGAGGGATTTCTTTGTTTCCTGGGGTAATGTTGCGTTCTGTTTGGTTTTTGCTTGATTGCTTGGATTGCTTTGGTTTGGTTTTGTTGGTGTTTCTGGGGGGGAAATGGGGGGGAGAGAAAGGGTCTGATGGTAAATTATAAAAGAATGCTTTGCTGGTGAATCCAGCCACATAACTATTATGTGTATGAGTGTTAGCTTACTGGACATGAGGCTACCAGTGATTAGCAATGACTTAGAGTCTTCTTGGTCTCACTACAGTGGGAAGTTAAGGAAATGGAAAAAATGTGAGCAAACGCATCTGTATGATGGGTGCTGAATTGGAAAAAAAAATTGAGTAACTACTGTATAATGTCAACATAATAATACTGGCTAGCACACTGCTATATAAAGCTCTTCCAGCTTATTTACTGTCTTAAAAGTTACCTGTTTTTGTTAAAAGGCAGCTTGGTACATCTGGTTATTTTCAATGTTCATGTGCTAAATTGAATCATCCATTAATTCTTTGAAGTAAAATGTTTAGCATCCCATAGAAAAGCAGTAAGCAACATTTATGTAGCAGTAAAGAAAATGTATGATACCTGCCTATACAGGTTTAATATGATAACTGTATCTGCAATACTGCTATCCTCCTAGTATTCATTTTATATTTTGGGCTTTTTATAAATAATGAGTATCTACCAAATAGCAAGAATGTCCTTAAAAACAGTGAAGAAGATTTTTAATAGCTGTAAATCCTCAGTTCCCTTCCCCTACATTTACTGCACAGTATCAAATGTGTTGTCCGGAGACCCAAAAGTATTTAGACACATGGAGTGGAGTAATGGTTCAAGTTTTACTAAAGATATTCTTGCTTGGATTCAGATTTCACGTCCTTGACAGAATTCTTTGGAATAATTTTATTTTAACATGTAATGCTATTATTTTTAGTGGCATATGCTGAGTGTAAAATCTCTTTTATTTTTAGTCCCTCATGGGAAGTAAAGCTTTGACTTAATGCATAAATCATGCTTTGGGTTATAACAGTTTAGACCCGTGAAGAATTAGAACAAGAAGAGGTCATAAGCCTGAAATGTTTCCCCATCTGTTCCTATTAATTTTCAAAATACTCTGTTTATTACAGAGCATTATTATTTGAAAATACTCTGTTTATTATGTCCTTTCTGCTTATTTCTGTGGTTTTACAGGACTTTTTTTTTTTTTTTTTTTTTTGTAAAAGGCTTTTTGCTGAATGTTTACTTCTGCAAGCAGCAGTGGAACTAATAAAGTTTGTGCTCACAGATTGATACCATACAGAACCATCTGAGCTCTTACAGTGTCTTTCCACTTGGCTAATGTTTGGGATAGGGCTTTTTCGACATCTTGTGTATGAACTCATCCATCACCTCTTTTTCCATGCCAGGTATCTCAGCCTGATGTATCTGAAGCTTGTATAAATGCAAAAAATTAAGTTTGAATTGTTTAAAGAAACATGACCTCACAAACTTTGGCTTCTTAGAAAAACAGGCTGAACACAGAGGCAGAAGCTGCTGTTTTCGAGTTAGCAGCAGGAGTGTCGTAATTAATGTTGTATTCAAAGAGGTTCCTTAGGAAGTGCCTGCTGGAGGCAGGTACATGTTGGGCAAAAGTACTGAAGCTATCTCTGAGGCATATAGTTTTGATGCAGCAGCGTCTGGACAGTTTGCTGCGTTGAAATTAAGAAGTTACGGCTACAGATACAAGTTTGCACATCGGTCAAATTCTGTTCTGTGTACGGATTTTTCTCATTTATCTCTGTGGAGAAAGGCCAGGGGTGCCTCTGATCCCACAGTTCATCAAGGTTTGTGAGCAGTGATGGTAGTACAGGTGATAGAGAGCTGGACCATGTGAAGTGGGGCATGGACTGCATCTGTGACTTCCTTTCCTGGAAGCAGGGGATTATCTCGGAAGTGGGTCTGTCAGCAATCTGTGTATTGCTTGCTGCAAAATAAACATCTTCACTTTCGTAACTAAGCAACTCCTATTTACATAGGCACTGTCTTTCAGAAGCCCTCGTGGTGTCAGGGAAATTAAACCTGCTGCCCAGACAAACCAATTTCCATTCTGCATGGTGATTTTAGCCAGCATTGGCACCAGGTCTGTCCAGCTGTATCATACAGATGTGGGTTACAAACCTCGATGATTACTGATCTTTATTCTTTGTGCAGCCAGACTATGGGTCTAGAAGAGAAGAAAGTGGGCTTTGTTTCTCCATTTATTGTTAAAGACTTGTTTACAAGTTTCAGAAAGTTACATTTGACTCCATGTGATGCATTTTTTAAAACATTAGCTGGAAGCTTAATGTGACTTTAGTTTTTTTATTACACGAACTTTTCACAAAGAAGCCTTGTAGGTGAATGTCTTTCACAGGCAAGTAATTGTTAAGGTTGTTTGTTTAAAGCAACTGTTCTATTCTTGCTGTGAAAGATTTCCTGAGCATATTTGATCTGAAAATGACTGATTCTTGGGCTCAGAAATTTTACATTCATTTTATGAAACAATCACTGGTATTTGCAAGAAAGGAGGCAACTTCTTCAAGTAAAGATTTGAGGGAGAGAATGAAGTGGGTATCGAGTGGTTTTGAAGAAGCTCATGGGGCTTATGTAAACATGACATGCCATTTGGTGAAAAGATCTTCCTGGTTTTTCTACTCCAACTTTCACTGGGAGCTGAGAAGGCAAGCAGAGCAACAGTGGAAGAGTGATGGTATGAGATGCCTTTTGTTGTCCAAAGCTGGTGTGTATCATGAGTGGTACACAGGTATTGAAGCCATGATTGTCTCACTCTTGGCATCATTCATCATACAAAAACAGGAGTGAACTGGAGAAGGGTGTTTTTACTTCTCTACCCTTCTGCATGACAAATTTGTAGCCTTCTGTCTTAAGAGACTGTCCCTTGGTGATCACTAGCCCCAATCCTGGCAGTTTAGGTCATGGTAGTGCAGTTGAGGACTTGAGGCTTGCCTGATTCACAGGGGCATGGGTCTGCACAAGGTGCTGGCATATCACTATAGATCACAGTAATTACCTATTTCTAGGCAACTAAATGAAATCCTCAGCTTCGGCTCTTGACACAGATGCGTATCTTAATCAGGTTTAGGTTTCAGTACAGATGTGCTTGCTTACCTCCGCTCTCTCTGCTAGGAAGAAAGGGAATGATGTACATGTTTTTAATATTCCATGAAAGGCAAGGCATAGTGCAAAGCAGTCACACAGATGTCCCATCTGTAATCCAGATGAACTGTATTTCTTCACATGTGTCTGTCTGGCATCTCCAGGAATATGGTGCCTCTTGTACGTTTTTCTGCATCTACTGACGGGCTGCTAGCGGCAGTATGCAAAGCTTGAATTCCCATGTCATTTGAAAATGGTAGTGACCTCTGTATTAGGAGTTGAGGGGTTTAGCTGGGTTTTGTTCTGTTTTAAATACCCATCCATTTGTATCAGAAGGCAGAGATCTGGTCAGTAATTGTCCTGTAAAGATATTATTCAAGTTAATCTCCATAAACCTCTTTAAAGAGGTTTGACATGCCATCCTTGGTCATGTGTTAGCACAAGCTTATTGCTGCTATCATTATTATTATCAGAACATTTGCTGTTTTCTTTCAGTAGCAGCATGAAGTGTTTAACTATTTCCACATTTCTACTACAGCTAATAAAAAGTAGAAATTGTAAATGGTAGTTTTGTTTTTGTTTGCTTGTGTCTTTGTTTCTGAATTACTGCCTTAGAGAGAATACCAGTTTCTCTGCTGGAGTGTCTTTGGTAAAATCCCTGTTTCCTCCCTCCATTGTGGCACAGGAACACGATGTTCTGACGTTGAGCTTTGTTCAGTGTTCAACTCCCATGGTAATGGGCACAGCTGTGCGTATTTAATGTGAGAAGATTGCCATATTTCCAAGAAAGGGCTGTCATATTCAAGATACAGTAAAGCATCAGCTGAGACGATAAACTGAGAAGAACGTAAAGCTGAGGAAGGAAAAAAAAAAAAAAAGAAAAATCAGGCTGATTATTGCTGTGCTCAGCATCATGAGATGGTTTGATCCACCACTTGTCAGAGAAAATAGGGTGGTTTTCACTTTGCTCCCCTTATTCTGTCCAAATAAGTGTCATTTTTTTTAGTTGTTTAGTTCGTTGAACTAAAGGAATCAGTTTCCAGTTTCAGCATGCCAGCTTCACAACCAAGTGTGGGATGAAAAGCTGCTTCTCAGCATGAAGAATATAGCTGATGTGAGAGTGACAGTGAAACTGAGATTCGTACAGTTGGACAGGCTAGAGCCTTTCTATGAGGCCTACTCCAAAAATACTGCCTCCCTTTTGGTTGGTCCATGATGTCAGAAGTGGATGTTGGTGGCATGGCAGCAGAGGCTGAACCTCCCCATTACTTTTTGTTGCCATGTAACAGATGGCAGCAGAGGGGCACTCTGACAGAATGGCATGTGACATGGAAGTGCATATGAAGCAAAGGTGTGTCACTGTGTGGAAAAAGTGGCATGCACTGACATTCATCGATGTTTACTGATTGTTTCCAGAGACCAACCAGTGGAGATGAGCACGGTGAGGTGGTGAGTGGTATGTTACAGCTGCAGTGACAGTGACATGAAAGCCATGTTCCTGATGGCCATGCACAGCTGTCACAATACAGAATGAAAAGCATTTCAGTCGGCTCATCTGCATGAATTGGTGGATTATGGCCAGAGAATTGTGAATGGAGATGAATATTGGCTTCAGTGCATTGCAGACAATGGTGGAAATGTTGGAATGTTGAAATGTTTGCACCAGGTGGGTCCCATGAACGCTCACACAGGAACTCCATATGCAGATTTGTCAGGGCCTGTTGAGCTGATACAAGGCTGAAGGTAACAGTTTCTTGGATCACATTATTAGCAGTGCCATGATGTGGTATCACCACATGAGTAAGAGTCAAGACAGTCCATGGAGTGGTGATGTGTGAATTTCCCTTCAAAGAAAAAGTTCAGGATGCAGTCCTCAGTGGGTAAAGTGATGTGCACTGTCTTTGGGATAGGAAAGGGATAGTGCATCCAGACTTCACGGGACCTGGACAAACTGCTGCATCACAACACTGACTAAGCTTGAAGGCTCGAGCTTTCGGAGTCCCGCCAGAGAAGACATCATTCTCTTGCAGCATGATAATGCCAGGCCCCACACCAGTTTGAAGACCAAGGAGCGTGTTGCCAGTCTTGGCTGGACTGTCCTACCACACCCACCATATAGTTTGGGTTTGGTGCTCCTAACTTCCATCTGTTCAGGTTGATGAAAGAAGGACCCTGTGGGCGACGTTTTCTTAGCAGTGATGCTGTCATAGCAGCTGTGAAACCTCTGCTGAAACAGATGATACCAGATCATCTGAGGTACTAGACCATCATCACCAGATGATGGAGGTATTACTTTCAGAGCGACCTATTGAAAGGAACGGTGTCCCTGGGAGCAGCTGGTAGTTACAACATTTTGCTGTGACAGGGCTTAAAGTGACTGTGTCTTCTTTCAGCTCATCACATAAGAAGGCCAGACGCAGCAATTTTTCAATACAGTTATTCTTTTGAAGATAACACATTTGCGAGATTGATGGGTTAATGTCAGTTGTTGTGAATGTTTGAACAGGGCATGTTTGCTCATCACTGCCTCTTTATTTACCTTAGTAGAATGTTGTTGGCTTTCTTTATTTCCATTAATAGTTCCAATGCATTGACTAAATGGAAAGTGAACTAAAGCATGTGTGAAAAAATAACTTCTTAAGGAGAAAGCAGCGTAGTAAATTTTAAGACTGCTGTAGAGCACTTCTTGACTGCCGTAATTTCATAGTGAGCTGAGTGCTGTAATGAAAAATTCATGCAGAATGTTAGAGAAATTTTGTTGCTATACATACTACAGACAACAGTCATAGTGTCTTTAATGGAGTTTCAAAAGTTGGTATAGACCAGGCTGCCTCCATAAATCCAGGGAAGAAAAGTACTTCTTGTTCCAGCCAGTTCTCTCAATCAGCCTACCACATGTCTTCGTGGCTGCTTATGCTGTGATAGATGGGAGGTGAGGTCTGCAGTCAGGAAAGGAAGTAGCACGTTAGTAACGAAAACAGTTCTTAGGTGCCAGAGATGGCATGTGTTAATCTGATGTTGATGTATGGCAGTTTTGCTGTCCCTCTGGCTTAAACTGATGGGTTGTACCAAAAGAACACAAGTGATGTAGGAAAGAAAGTTCCTTCTGAAAAATTAAAAACAGGTGTTCTTGTTCCTTCGAACCACTGGGACTGGACCAGTGAAAAAACTTTAGTCACCTGTCTGCCTCTGAAATTGATGAGAGTAGCTTTCTGCATGTGGGTTTATGAATGATTGAAGTCTGCAAGTTTCTTGTTTTATTGTGCTTCTAAATGACCTCTGAACTTTTCAAAGATCCTTTGTTATATTGCAGAGTACAGTTACAAATTCCTGGAAGTTACCAGCTGTGGTTAACTGCACTGTTAGAACCTTATGTAGAATTTGCCTTGTTTGTCCACAACAATAAACAAACACAAATCAGCATGGTAAGTGTACCTGAATAGCAGCCTGGCGGCTGGAATGGCTGTGATCGATCTGTCGGCAGCTGGGAAGGATTCTGTGCAAGATCTTCACTTATTTCTCTGACAACTCCCTCGAGTATTTCTTGTTGAAGAGGAAGGGCAGCGTTCCTTGCAGACAGAGCGAGATCAAGTGGGCATGCCTGAGATCTGTGTGAGCTGAGATGAAGAGTCTATTTTAAGGCCCATGTGGACTCATGGTAATCTTCAGTCAGGGCTTCATTTCCGCCCATGGGGAACTTGTGGCACATCCAGCCTTGTCTCCCGCCTCTGGCCTGGCCAAGGAAGGGGGGACTTGGCTCATGACACTTTCTTATCCTTGAGTTGTTGGCTGTGGTTCTGAGGAGCACAGCAGCTTCCTTAATCCCTTTTCAGCTGCTGCTGTCAAAGCATCTTTTTCAGGATGCAGGCTGTTTTGCAAAGGGGAGCAACTGAAAGCTAGCTCATAGCTAACAACATTAATGCTGTCTTGGGTTCTGAGCTCTCTTTCCTTGAACCTTGGGTACTGTAGGCATAGAGTGGTTGTGTCTTACAGCTGAGTTTTCTAAGGCGAAGTTATTTTTGTGTACTTTTCCTCACACCTTTGTGTTAAACCCTTTCGTCAGGTGCAGGCAGCCGAGCAGGGCCCTTTTCTTCTTCATTACAATTCACAGATAAGATCCCCCAGATAACACCTTGAATGTGTCTTGTTCAGATTTTGTTCTGTCACTGGCAGGTTTAGCCAGGAGAGAGGCTGTGACACAGAAGAAGGAAGTCTGCTCACTGCCATTTTGCTTTTGAGTCCTACCCAAAGCTCTGAAGGGAAGCTCCTGAGAAGAACCCATATGGGTCTGAATCAATATTGCCGCTGGGCTGGACATGGCTTATGGATATAGCAGGTTGCACCCAGGTGCCATCTGTTCCCCTGCCAGAGCCCTACTGCTTGTCCTGATGCCTGGCAGAGGCTTCAGCTGACAAACAAGAGTGACTTTTGAGGCACTGCATCTGCATAGATGCAGATCCTACTTTAAAGCAGTCTCACTATGTTCTTTCATGTCCTCCTCACAGTGGTCAGTGTGTAAAGACTGAAGCACATGGAGCTGCTTGGACTTATTTTTCCTCTTGCCCAAAATTGCTGCTCTGCTTTGCAAGTCCAGCGGACCTGCCTTCTGCACCATCTGCCAGAGGAGCTGGGGTGAGGTTGCATTGGAGGAGAAGCGGCAGCCCAGCCTGTGCCAGCCTCACCGACATCCCTGCCATGCATCCTCCTGCTAGGTGTAGTGCGTCTTGGTGCAGAGGGGATAGCTGTGCTCAGCTGCCAGGGCAGGGCTGTTGGCTTAGCACCGGCGTTGTATTCATAACCTACCGGACAAGGCTGGCCAAGGCAGCCAGCAGCAGTGACAGTGGGAAGTGGTTTTGCAGTCTTTAATTGCAGCTGTCACTGCTCTAAGCAAGTGGACAGAAAAGAGGTGGTTTCCTTGTTTTTCAGTTTGAAAATCTATTGGTTTTGGCTTAGTGTTCCACACATTAATGGCTCCCTCTTGTATGGCTCTGTGGCTGGTTGATGAGGGGTGATGCTCACCGCCGGGAAGAGATGTAATCTCAGTCACTGCTGTGAAGTGAGGATGGGTGGGGAAGCAAGGCTGGATGTGGCCACATGGTGTGCCTTTGAGTTTTGGAGACTGCTGCTCCAAGCCTGGGCATGCGGGAGCATTGCTGCAAGGGCTAGTGCTTCTACTGGGTTTGCTCTAGCCTTCACCCAGTATTTCAGTGAGAGGACAGAAGGTTTCAGCCCACCTTGTGCCTGATATATAAGCATCAGCTCATCACTAGAGGGCTTGAGGCTTGCAGAGACCTCCTGCTCTTGGTGAAAGGAAACTCATCCTGGGGAAAACCTTGCAGCTTTTCGCAGGGCAAAAAGCTTTTTGGTGTCTCATCAGTGATCCAGCCTGTAGTGAGGTGTTTGCTGATACCACACCACATATATCAGCAGACAGCCTGCCTGTCTCTGGTAGTGTTCAGATGGCAGCAGGGTGAAAGCTGAACAGCACTGTACTAGTGCTAGTTGTTGCTGGGCACTAGCAATGGTAGAAATGTGATCAAGGGTCACTTCCATTTTACTGGAGAAGCTGTAAGCAGTGGTGGAATTGGCAATAGGTCCAGCGATAGGAAGAGACACCTGAGAAGTGCATATTGGCTGAGAATGCAGAGCCTGGGGGATGTGGATGGGAATTGACCAGAGGAAAAAACTGTAGTGAAGTCACAGGATTTGCAGAGATGAACTATGCTGTGTCCTTTCACAGAGGAAAGAAAGTGGAATGAAACCAGAAGAGGGAAAGGCTGTCTAGCAAGAGCAATGAAGATGTCAGATATGTTTTGTTATAAAAGAGAATAGTTGAAATTTGCATTAATGCATCATGTTTGCGTCCTCTTCGGTGTCATTATACTATCTGAATGAGGAAGCTGTAGCTTAATTCTTTATAAATACAGAGAAGTCATTTCTGCCTCCCCTGAAAGTTTAAACAAGCTTTGAAACAGAGCAGTAACATTTCAAAGTAAGTTAAATCCCAGGATTTTTTTTCCCCTCAAAATACTAGGAACGTTACTTAAGGAATAATGTGTGCGTTTAAAAAAAAAAAAAAAAAAAAAAAAGTATGTTTTGCAAACAGAAGTATTTGTGCAGCTTTGCAGAGCAGTCATAATAGCACAGCTGGAGGAGCTCCAGGGGAATCTATAAAAAGGTCTGTGTGTAATTAGTGCTGCCTTTTAAACACACAGAGGGAAAAAAAATGAGAAGATGCCAGCAAATTAGAAAAAAATGTACAACCTAAATCTTTGGGATTTGATTTAAATGTGACTACTAGCCCTAAATATATATAGATAATGGGTGTGAATTTGTTGCAGTTATCTCAAAATTTAATAGGGTATGTAACTTTCAGCATTGCTGGCATGCTAGCAAGCAGGAAAGCTTCCTGAAAAGTTTCTGCTTCTGTAGAAAAAGGAATTTCTGAAAGAAAAAGTAAAGAGGATGCAGCTCTTCCATGAGGAATCCTGCTTGTCAGGCACATCAGCAGGGAGCAACTTAGTGAGTCTTTCCTGAGTCAGGTGGCAAGAGCCACGCTCCATGCAAGAACTGAGAGAGAAGGAAAAGGGGAGAAATGTTCCTGCCATCCCTTTTGAAGATAGTATCTGTGTAGTTTTTCCTTGCATTGTATGTTTTCTTGGAAAGAAAAACTTGGAGCTATTTTTTCAGTTTCTGAAAGCAATCGTCATTTTCCTGCTGTGTCCTCGTAACAGGGTATTATAAAGCACAAATGTTGCCCCACCCCCCCTTTTTTTTCCCCAGTTTATTCTTCTTTTTTTTTTTTTTTTTTTTTTTTTTTAATGCTGATGATAGTGTTGCCCTGAAGAATTTGGTCTGACTTCTCCATGATCCATGCTGTCTTCCCCAGCAGGTGCTACCGTGGAATACATCCCTCATGGCCAACTTGCAGACACCCACTTAACTTCAAATTTGCAAGCACTGAAATTGGAGCAGGATGTAGTGCCTGCTCAGGGGGAGAAGACTCCTCTGGTGGAAGCTGTTCGGGGAAGGAAGTCCTTTTCTTCTCAGGACAAAACTCTAGCTGCAATTAACCTGACAGATGACCAACTTGCCTCTGGCCTTTATGGTAATAACTGGCTCGCATTCACCTTTCGTCATGCTGATGAGTTTGAATATGAAACACAGTTAAAGCAGGCCTTCAGGATTCCCAAAACAGGCAAAAAAAACTTGAAGTTACAGGGAGAATGATGCCTTTCGTATCCAGACACTGGTTAAATTTTAAGTGAAAGAATTCAGTCTGTCAGTGAAATACCATTTAACGCTTTCACAAGGAGAATGTACTGCAAGAAAAGGGGTTAATAAAATAACTTCAGAACAGAACTTGAACTTTTATGGAAGTTTCTTCTCTTTTATGTCTACAGACTGGTGTAAGAATTATTTTGGCTAATGCTAAAAATCTAAAAAACCAACCTTGACTAAAACTCCCCACACACAGATTATTGTTACTCATGCTGTTCATACTAATGAGTTGCTTCTGGTAATAGGCTGCTGTCATTTGACACCAAGAATTAAGATTTTCTTGACAGAGCAGAATAATCCATTTCAGTACTGAAAATCTCCCTTGGGCAGCAAATTAAAAAAAAAAAAAAAGTTTTCTAGAAACATCTTAAAGATTGTCAGTGTGTTGGAGGGTAAGAAAGCTAGACTCTCTGAGTCTTCTGGTTACAGAGCTGGTTTTGAAATGTTCTCTATTTCCAGTCTGCATATAATGCCATGACACTATATATAAAAGGATCTCGAAGACCTGCTCAGCTGATAAATTAAACAGTAAGCTGATTGTTTTGAAAAACTGAAAGCTGCAGCCATCAAAGCTCACTACAGACTTGTACTGAAATATATGCTTTGCCTGTCTTTCAACAGTATGTAGTAACAGTGAAAACACACTCAAGTCTATCATGAAGAAAAGGGATGGAAAAAAGGATTTGAGCAACACCAAGAAGAACCTGCAGTTTGTTGGCATTAACGGCGGGTAAGGGGCCTGTCTTAAAACATTGAGTAATTACAGTGCTGTTGCAGTGGAAAGAAAAGTCAGTGAGTTTATGCATGGGCTTTGCCTGTCCTTACATCTGAGGTACGTCCACTGAGTTTAAGGGTAAGAAGACAGAATTGAACACTTCAGCTAATCTTAATCTCCCTGAACCCTTTGTGCGTATGTGTGTGTGTTATCTAAAGTGGAAGCTGCAGGTCATACTTGGAGTCAGTCTGGAGTACCTGTACCTTAGGTCACTGCCAGATTTAGTGGGAAAATAGAGCAAATTCCAAGAGCCACGGGAGTGCCTCTCAGTAAGTCAAACTTACGTCTTTGGCAGCTGACAAGAGCAGCATTGTGCTATTAAACAATGCAGGAAGGAATGGCTTTGCCTGAGAATTAACTTCCCTGGTCTGGGGCTAGATAAATACAGAATCTCGATGAAACAAATAAGGAAATATTACTTCAGCTTTGCAAAGACCTTTGAAGTGGTTTCATCAAGTTGTTTTTATATAGTTGTAAGCTCTTTCCTCAAGTTTTCCTTATTAAAGTGCTTGGTACTGTATATAGCCTAAATATTGCAATTACTTCATTTCATACATATTGGCTAAAAATATTATTACTTCTAGTGGAGGAATGTTGTGACTCATTTATCACTGTTGTGCATTAGAAAAATAGCCATAGTACATCAGTTTATCAGGTATAAAAGTTGGTGAGTTAAATTATCAAATTCATTTTATAATTGTAATTATCAAAATCATTTATTTTTCGCCTAAAGCATCAGCATGTTTTTCATCTTCACAGAAAAAAAAAAGTTAAGATTATGACTGTTGTCTTTAGAAAGCTCCTCTCCTACTAGCCTACCAAGACAGCAATATAATTTACTCTTTTTAAAAAAGAGTAATTCATCTGTGAGCTAAGGCAAGGGTGACAGGGTGTAAAGACTTTCATTTTTAAAAACTTTTCCTTCTTTTCTTACGTGTCATGCCCCTTGTAATCACAGTGACAGAATGAAGGGATCTGTGAAGAGATATCAGTTGCCAGTAACAATTTAATAAGTAATCTCTCAGATTTAAAAAAAAAAAAAAAAAAAAAAGAGTAATTTGGTATTGTGTTTTCAGGTAAAAAAAAGCATGATGACAAGAATGGCTTTCCCTTGCTTTCTCAGTATTCCCATTGCTAGCAGCAACGGATGTCACACTGTGGTTTCCAGTGTCCCATTGTGGTGGTGTTTTAAAAATGAGCTTTCACATTGGGGTGGCTTATGTTGATTGTACTTTGTGTGCATTCATACCTTCTTAAGTGCTTTTTGCAGTGAGTGTCTGGTAGGGTAAGCTTTGGGAAAGTTATTTGACTACCTGTTGTTTTTCAAAACATGAGACAAACAAACAAAAGCCCCTCTAAGCTGCCTTAGTGTTTAATAAGGGATTAAGTGCCTTTGTTTTTCTGAAGAGAAGACAGGTGAGTACCAAACATTACTGAATGCAAATGAACCTGCATTTTGTCCTACCCCAGGTATGAAACTACATCCAGTGATGACTCCAGCTCTGAGGAGAGCTCCTCCTCGGACTCAGAGGAAGAGTGTGATGGCCACGTGTACCCCCATGGCTGTGGTAGGGATGGGGAGCACCCTGTGCTTGGCCCCCCAGAGACAGGTGCTGCAGGGACTGCAAAGGACGGGCCTCCCCTGGAGTGCGAGGCTGAGGAGGTGGAGATCAGGGAGAGGTAGGGTGCGCCCTGCAAAGGGGTGATGGTAAAGAGGGCACTGGGATGGTTTAGGTGGCCTCATGTATGTGAGAAGCCCATTCTTTTCAAGCTGGCTGCTTGGTAGAGTTGTGTGAGAGCTGGCAGCCCGTGGAGCCACTTGGGACTGAGCACGGTCCATGCAAGCTGGTAAGTGGAGCATCTCCCAGCCCTGGAAGGGGGGCTGCCAGAACAGCTCCTACCTTGCAGCCAGCCCAGAAATTCACATTTCCCCGTAATTCTCAGAAAGGCAAATACTTTGATGTTGAAATGCTGAGAGGAGAATTTAAATATGCCGTGTGTTATGCTGTGTATCTCTCTCAGGTATGAACTAAGTGAGAAGATGCTTTCTGCTTGTCACCTGCTGAAAAACAACATTGATGACCCCAAGGCATTGACCAACAAAGATGTGGTAAGCAATACAGTGCAAAATTCTTGCTGTGCTACACAGGGAAATTATAGGGAGGTTTAGCTTCCTGTTTTATATGGCTGGAACCACTGTGGCTAGACAGAAAAGGATATCTTCTTTCCTGGAGGAGTCACTAAATGCTTTTTCTATCAGGAGACATTTGTCTACGGAATGTGCTTGTGCTTGATGGGCTGCAGTGTCGTTGTCCTAAAGCACACGTGTAAAAATAGTAATGTGAAAGTGCAGTTCAACACATCCGTGCATTCCTGTGTTATTTCTGTAGTGTTGCTGTAACCCTGCTGCAGATGGTACTCAGTCCTCAGACTGGGAGGCACACAGGATGAGGGGGCTGTTTCTGCCAATGACAGAAGCCCAGGGTCTGTTCTGAACGTAAACAAGCTGCCTCTTCTTAAAGACAGAGATGTATACTTCTTTCTGTCTTTCCAGCTATGCTGGTAGGTTTTGTGTAGTGTGCAGCAGGGACAATGGAGGATTTGTTGCTTATACTGTCTCAAGAAACAGAGTTGTGTTTGCTGCATAAGGAGTTGCCTGTGCTGTTTTCTGAGGATGATCTCAAAGAAACACTGGTCACCACTTAGTGTTGTAAAACTACATTTGCCATCTGCTGCAGTGGTGCTGTGATGTAAAATGCAGGAATCCAGTGCCAGTCTCCTCTACTGTGAGCTTCTGCAGCTTCCCAGAGAACCTAATACTATGTGTGTATAGTTCGGACACATATGTGTCAGGAACATTTTGAAAGGTGGTTTAATATAGATGTGAGGGGTAATTTCATCCTGCGTCAGTCCTTCAGGAATAGTTTAGGCATTCAGAGAACAAAGGCTTTTGGGCCCAGTTGGAGTTGAAAGTGTCAAAATTGCATAATCAGGTGATAATCTCTGCCTTCAAAGCGTGATACGAATTTACACATTACTTTTTTCTGCTTAAAGTATTTGCCAACACAAGTGGTGCTTTGTAGCTGGAAATGGCAGACTAATCAGCTCTTGTTCTCTGTCTGGCTGTTGATAAAGAAGTCTTGTCCAAAAAGGGCAAACTTTAGTACAGTTAGGAATCTGTATAAACTTCCCCAGCCTTTTCCAACACCCTCAACACTTGCAGCAGCTGTTCGCATCAGAAAGAGCTGAAACCCACTCCTATTGGGATGTCATAGATCACTGGAATAAAAAATTGTCCCTTTCAGTTATGCTTGTGATAATACTGTGACTGCAGAGAATAAATTCCAAGTGATACTTTGAACTAGATCATTTATGAGATTTTAAAAATAGAACCAAAAGAACCCAAAAGTTATACTGTGTCACTTTATGACCACTTTCATATTTCAACTCATGATATATGTGTTCTTAATTCAAATGAGTTGGACCTTACAAGCTTTTATGAAGGAATACTGATGTAGATGAAAGTAAAATATTGTGCCTTCACCAGACATGATCTCCCTCTAGGGCTGCTGGTACAGATGCTCTCTCTTGTCTCTAGAAGCTTGAGAAGCACACTGAGTTATCTTCTCTGCAGAATTGTTTTTAAACTCACTGGTTACCTTGCAAGTAAGAGTTGTGAGAAGAGAGAACAGACATGGTGATCCTCACATGAATTCCAGCTGCTGAGAAACTGGTTCAGAAAATAAGAGCTGGCTGCGGTTGCAGAAGCCCCTGTGGCTCACGGCTGGGACTGCTGTAGCTAGATGGTTCCCAGCAGACAGCTGTCTGGCCTATGGGGCTCCTGCTCCTTCGTACCAGTGGGAAAGTTTATCCTCAGTGTCTAACCTGCATCTCTTGTTGCAGCTTAAGTCCATTACTACTTCACTTGCCCATCCGGGAGGTGAAAAACTGGTTCTTCTTTTCTCATTACACCAGCCTTTTTCACTGTGAAAATGTTACTGTGTTCCTTTCCCTGGTTGTTCTGTCAGCAAAGCATCTCCAGTCCTTCCATCTTTTCCATACACCAGAATTCCTTAACTAATAATCATTCTTGTTGCTTACCCTTGGAACCATTTTGAGTTAATATTTCTTGCTGTTTGGTCATCAGGCAGGATAAGGTCGTCCAACAGTTGCATTTGCAGTGTAAGGCAGAGAAAAGGGACTCCACTGCATGCTCTGCAAAATATTAACCTGTTTATTTATCACAAAACAGTGTTTGCCTGTTTCATGGAAGGTTCAATCTATGATCACCTGCAGTGCTCAGCTCTTGTGTTGCAGAGATTCTGTTCAGCCAGTTCTCCTATACTTTGTGCATTTGATACTATATTTGATATAATAGATGGGACTGCACCTTATTGGCTTTGTATGCTGTTGTTTTAATACCTGCAAAATGTCTGTTCCCATTGCTCTTGCTCCTGGTATTGTTCTGGGGGTAACCCCATCCTAAAATGCAGTGCCTTTGGAGATGTATCAGGTTTGAAAATACAGTAAGTGAGAGGAGGTGAATTGGTTTATCTTGAAGAGAGGTTTGGTCAGAGGAATAGCTTCAGTCTACGCATATTGTTTGTGAACTGAATACTTTCTTCCCACGTTTGACTAAAAAAGGCCTAGTTTCCCACATCACTGACTTGTGGTATGGCAAGTCCTTTAAATGGAATGCCCATATGTAAATTTTTCTGTCTTCCTTTTTGGCAGAGGTTTTGTTTAAATACCATCCAGCACGAGTGGTTTCGTGTCTCAAGTCAGAAGTCAGCTGTTCCTGAAATGGTTGGAGACTACATAACTGCTTTTGAAGAGATTTCTCCTGCTGTCCTCAGACATATCATCAATGTGGCGGATGGAAATGGGAACACAGCTCTGCATTACAGCGTCTCGCATTCTAACTTTGAAATTGTAAAGCTTCTTTTGGATGCAAGTAGGTTGACTGTTGGTGTATTTTTTTTATTCTCACAGGTGGAAGTCTTGATGAGCAAGAGATAAAGTTCAGGCTTCCTCCAGCAGCAAAATATTTTACTATTAATAATTATATGGTGTCTTGCTTAGATACTATAGAATCCTTGTTTCTGCTGCTGGCTTTGGAAGTGATGGCTCTTGCAGGGTTAATGAAACACCTAAGTAAACCCCCCTGCCTCTCAGACTGTAGTCAGATTTAGCAGCATCAGCCTCCAGCATTTTCCTTTGGAAGCAGTGCAGCTGCTGCTCAGCCAAAAGTAGAGTGCTGGTAGGGAAAGATGCATTCAGATATAAACATCCGTGTTAAACGCTCAGATCAGTTTGGCCTTATCTCACTAGAGCAGCATAGAGCTGTTTCTGGCCAACACTGTGGCACAGTTTTTACTGCTCTCCTGAGAAATGTTGTGGCAGTTTGCCATACAAGAGTATTTCCCTGTTAGATGAACAACATGATGATGCCTCATTTTGTTGTTTTTCATTGTTGCTGCTTTTCTCTCAGAAGCCATGCAACACACATAGTACCACACAAGTGCTAAACCAGGAGGCAGTGAACAAGAGGTGTCACATACTGGAGCAGATTCCAAGCAGGATGTGATCTGTTTAGGCCTAATTTTGCTCCCTGACTGAAGTGTCTTTCTGAAAGCTAGGTATAAAACTTGTCATGGTTGTGTGGCTCAGCTAGGCCCTGCAGCATGGCTGGATTGAAATGCATTGCTTGTAAGCTGGAAATGTTTACAAATCCAAAAGTGCAGCACTGGATAAACAAGGACCTTAATCATACAGATCTTAGCTTTAAGAAGCTTTAAGAGTCCATCTTGTCTGTCACAGAGGCAAAAACTTCCTCAGCTGTAAAGCAAACACCACTTTGAAATCCCTGGATCTGTGTGAAGGCAGCCTACTTAGAAAGAGTGACTCATGGTAGGGGAATGCAGGGAATGTCAGGGGGATGCTGAAGTGCAGCAGGAGGGCTACAGGGGAGGAAGAAACTGCTCATCTACTTCAAGGAGTCTGTCAGGGCAGCTTGAGCATGATTATGTTTTGCTGAAAGTCAGGACTGCTGTGTTTTGTAGCAATCTTGTATCCATATGCAAACAGAAGCTCTTAACAGCAAAATACAAGCATGGCAGATGTCAGGTGAGCAGAAGCATACTGCAGACATCATCACTTGAAAAATGATTTAAGATGTTTTTCCTTCAGCTTCCAGTCTTCACCTATGTGATGTCTGAGTGGTGACCACACTCAGCTTTGCAGTCTGCACGTAGCACAGGCAGCTTCTTAGCCCAGGAGCATCCATGCACTTGGTGAGAAGAGCAGTTGAGACAGGAGGTTCCTGCATCACCAGGCAGCGCTACTCAGAAACTAAATTAGGAAAATACCCTTTCTCTTTTCATTAGCCACATAGAACAGGAGCTGAAATGTGACCTCAGGAAATACATCTCTGCTGAAGTAGTTTAGTCAGGGAAGGAGAACATAAATTTCAACAATTATTAATTACTCATGAAGTAGTATGTGTAGGAGAGTACTATGTTCTGTGGTTTGAATGGCTTCCCAAGAGAGACTTCTGAAAGGAAAGTTGTGTTACATGTTGCAAGGTAGGACAGGTGATGGTTGTGGAATATGGAAAAATTTTCTTTTCTTAGACCTATTTTCTTAGACCTGCACTTGAGTGCTTCTGCAATGTTCTCTCTCTTTTTTTTTTTTTTTAATTTTTTTTTTTTTAATACTCTTGGCAATAAATCTGAAGAATTTCCTGAAACAGGTTTTCTTGTTGAGGTGCTCTTTAGTCCTAGGTCTAGATATATAGTTTATGTGAGTCTGAGTCCTTGCTTTCCATTACACTGAAAGCCCTGCTTTCTGGTAAACTCATAAGACCTGCTGGATTTCTGCAGAATGCTAGGAACAGAGATTTGGAGGTTAGAAGTGACTGAAAAGAAGAACTCTTGTCAGCTTCTAGCACTAGTCAGATGACTATTGTATTTGTTGTATTTGCTTATATTTGTTCCCAGAGCATCTTTTTTTAGAGTCAAATACTTGGTGGAGCTGGAAGCAGCCTTTAATTGTAAGGTCTTTTCTATAGTTCCAGAACGTGTCAAAGTACACTTGCAGGTCTTTAAAATAGTACCAGTTTCAGGAAAAATGTTTGCACTGATGAGAAGTGGCTTTTCCACTGACCATGTCACTGGACTGTTTTGACTTTGCAGTGGTCTTGCCCTCAGGAGAGGAGCTTAAAGACTGTACTGATTGTGTTCCTAGGATTTGGACCCATGACCCTGAAGGCTATGTCAAATTTCAGACCACTTGTTTTTATAAAAAAACATAACTCTAAATGATGACATATAAAATATCTTTGTGTACTCCTTTGTGTCACGCACGTAGTATAAAAGGATCCTTTTCTTCCTCAGGCTCAAGAGCACCCCTGTTTATTTTTTCCTCTCCACTTTTCCTTGAATCACTTCCATTATGAGAGCAGTTGATGCCCTTTTTTTCTGTAGTAGGCTGCTCTACTAACAGTTTGCTCGGTTCATTAGCACAATTGCTGCTTTTTGGGTTCATACTTTCCAAAGGAATTATCTCATCCCTCTGCAGATGTCTGTAACGTAAACCATCAGAACAAGGCCGGCTATACCCCCATCATGCTCGCCGCTCTCGCAGCTGTGGAAGCTGAGAAGGACATGAGGATAGTGGAGGAACTGTTCAGCTGTGGGGATGTGAATGCAAAAGCCAGTCAGGTCAGCCAAGACAGTGTTCCCACTCCTATGCATTTTTTCTTTTTTTCCTTTCCTTCCACATTCCATTCCTTTCTCTATTGGTATGGTTTTTGCACTCATTTGCTCACCCTTCAAATATTCAAATGCTTACTTTTCTTATATTTGTTGATTTTGTTTTTTTTTTTTTAATTGCTTTGTACAAAATGAAGCCATGGAATGACACTTGAGCATCAATTCTGTATGTCTTCTGTAAATATATAAAGAATTATATGAAAGAGCCATTACAGATTTTTGGGAGGCATTTCCGAATTCTGCAGTATTTAGTTCCTTCCAAGGAGCTCCACAAGTCTGGAAATGAATGTGATGTTTTCATTGATTTATTAAATAGCTGTGCAAATGTTAGATATGTATAAGATGTTCAAATAGTGGCAAGCAGAGACCTGATGGTCCTGTACAAAGAAATGTTTCCCGTGCCACCCCCCAAGAGAAAGCACAGTGCCAACAACAACAGCAGAAGATGTGAATGTTTTGCCACTGATTGTCTTTGCAGTGATTTGTTTTCTTGTCATTTTTTACAGGCTGGTCAGACTGCCCTGATGCTTGCTGTGAGTCATGGGCGAATAGATATGGTTAAAGCTTTGCTGGCCTGTGGTGCAGATGTCAATATCCAGGATGATGAGGGTTCTACAGCTCTGATGTGTGCTAGCGAACACGGACATGTTGAAATAGTCAAACTTTTGCTGGCTCAGCCTGGGTGTAATGGCACCCTGGAGGACAATGTGAGTTGCCTTTCCAGATGGTGCTTCATCAGATAGTTCTCTGCTCTAGAATGCTTTTCAGATTTAGTTTTTGGACTCAGTGAAAAGCTGCTGAAGTCTACTGACAGGAATCTCTTGACTTCCAGCACCAAAGTACCAAATGTATGAATCCTGTTTTGTGATAGAAGCTGCTCTGATCATTTGCCTGGTTGTTACCTTTGCTTTTCTAACTGACCTTCCCAGCAGCTGTTTTTGCGGGTAGCTGTAGGTGTACAATGACCAGAAGAGAAACCATTTGCTAGGTAAAATATCCCTCTCGCTTCCCTTTCTTGTTTTTCAGGAGTCTTCCAATTTTCAAACAGGATTTTATCTGGCGACTTAATGGCCATGTTGCTTTGTTTTTCTGTGTCATGGCAAGTAGTTCTCACAGGATATTCACTCTGTAGGCACACCACAACTTCTGAGAGTACAGTTTGGGACTGCCACTCATTACAGTACATTATCCTGACAAGAAGTAGATATGGGATATGGCCTCAGTGCCAAGTGGCATATTTCTTGTTTGCAGATACCATTACAGCCTACACTGTTAACAGACAGAGAATTTGATGTGTGGAGTTCTCAAGGTTGAAAATGTTGGCTTAGTTGGTTTCTGTGTTCTTGTTAACATCACCACCTTTTGGGTACATTTCAGTTCTTCCTGTTGCTCTTACCCCTCAGAACACTGAAGTGGAGCTGGGATTTGGGAGGGTTTGGGTCATTACTGGTTGAAACTGTTGTAGAGAAGCAGAGACATTACTTCTTAACTGCTGCATGAGCCTCTGCAGTGTAGTTGCAGTGTGCAATAGCTGCCTGAGGGAAAAATGTAGAAAGGGGTGTACTGTAAAATGTCCTTTTTAGGACATCTAGATTAATGTAGCCTCAATGCTGTTAGTGCTGTTAATCATTTCAGTAACTAAAGCATTTGTAGGGACATGGAATTTAAATATTCCAGTAGGCAGCTTGATGCTGTTGCCTAAACACAGCTTGTCTGCCACTTACTTGCTGCATAGTGAGTTTGTGCTGAGATTTTTAGCATTCCCCTAGCTATTCTGAATGTGACTGACCCTTCTATAAGCAGTGTGGTTGATAGTGAGCTGAGCTTTATTTTACTAATGTGCACCACTCTCGTAATGGTTTACCACACCAAAATAAGTGAGCCTTGTTTTTCCTGGTGTGGGCTGTGGAGTTTTGTCTTGAATTTGTTATGCATTATGTCCTGTCTCCCAAATCTGCACAGGACAGTTAGGTTTCTTCATAATTACTCCCTGTAGTCTCAAAAGGAAACTTTCTACTTGGATGCTGTTTATCACATCCACAGCTGGAGAAATGGTTTATATCTTCCTTAAACTGGTGGTGACCTTTCTGATAACATCTACAGCAGTGGCTGGAAATGGTGCTGCACTCAGAGAGCCTACGTAAGAGGCAGCCTCTATAAGAGTACTCTGCTTTTAGCAGCTTCAAGGACTGTGGTTTCTGAAAGAAATAGTACTTCCTGAGAAACTGAGGTGACTGTTTGACCAGTAAAATTCATTTATTGTTTTTTAGGTTGCCATCATTTAAAGCCGTGCATTTGGAACTATGAATGTCAGTGTTCAAAGTGTTAATGGCAGTTAGAACATAACAGTGATTATGATAATACAACAGTTACCATATTTGATGAGCACTTACCCCTCCCTTCTCTTACTCTCCTGATACTGTAGTTTCTCTCAGACCAATCTTCGAAAATAACAATTCTTTCAGAGCACTACACATAACGTTGTGATAATGGCATGCTTATTCCTGCTCAGCAATAATCTCTTCTCCTCATTGAGAGAAATTATGGCCTCTGACAATTGGATTGTCTCATAAAACAGCAGTGCAGAGGTTTGTTGTCACTTAATTATAAGAAGTTGAGCAAGACTTAAAATTAATTCAGCTATCTGAGCAGTAGGATCTCCGCTTCTGTGTGAGCTCTAGGGCTTTTAAGAGAACAATGAGAGGACACAAGAACAAATTATCTTATTTCTTACCTTTATTTCTTTCAGGATGGCAGCACAGCACTTTCAATAGCCCTGGAAGCTGGACATAAAGATATAGCAGTTCTCCTTTATGCACACGTCAACTTTTCCAAAACCCAGTCACCGGTAAGTACACAACGCACTGAATTTTTCACATGCAGTTTACATTTTAACTTGCTGTTCTGACTGTATTAGTGAAATGCGAGCAAAAACCGAAACCCACTTAATCTGTACAGCACATGAAGTTTCAGGTTTATTCATGGGAAAATTTTATGCTGGTAAGTGAAATGTATATTTTTAAATGCAGACTAACTCCATTAGCCTGATTCCTGGCCAATTATACCACCTTCTGCCTTGTTACCAGCAGTAAAAGCAGCTCACCACTGGGTCTCAGAAATCTGGCTAGCATGCAGAGGTGCTTTTGCATCGTTGTAATACTAATTATTGACCTGGTCATGAAAACAAAGCTGTTTCTGGAGTTAGAATTGTCCTTGATATTCTGGTGGATGCCCACTTGTTCTTAGAGGCCTGACTCAATCTCTTGATCAACTATTGCTAAACGTTTCACTGTCTAAACAACTTTCACTCCTGGTTAATTGGTTGTATGATAGCTAGTACTGTTCTTCCAAAAATGGGGAGAGAAAGAAAAGATTAATTGTGCAGTGGAAGGGAAGCAATCAAACAGAGAGCTTTGTGAGTGCTGTGTTTGGCTGGCTAAAATATTTTCCTTGTGATTAATTGTTCTTTCCTTTTTCTTAGGGCACTCCTAGACTTAGCAGAAAGACATCTCCCGGTCCTACCCACAGAGCTACATTTGAGTAGTGCTGCATGAATACTTATAAAAATTGTAATGCCATCTTCAAGCTGCTAAATTTTACTGTTTTACTGGGACAGATACTGAATGTAATTGTCTTGTGCCTGAACTCACCAGCAAAGTGAAAGCAGAGACCTAGTGCTAAGGATAAAAAACCCTTAAACTTGAAGCAAGCGTATAGTTAGGTAGTACTCAGCTGAGAGCCTTAGCCAGAACTATTCTTTTTGCTCACTTACTCATCTTTCCATACACTGGCATTAATGCTGTTTTTCTTTTAGATTGTCTTTCCCTATGTTATGTGCTGCCTAAGAGGTCTAAAGCTATCCTTGCAGGGGGTCCCGGTGGCTTGTTTTAAATCGTTCTAAAACATTTATGTTTACTGTGCCTAAACGTTATCACAGTAACCTTCTCATGAATTTCATTCCAACACAGTTTTGATGTTTTTAATTATTCTGAAATTGAGAAGTTGCAGTTGCTTATATAGTGAGCTCCATGAAACTTGAGCTGGTGGGTGACTGGATTAGATGCTGGGGATAGATCCTCTCGTGAGTTCAGAAGTTCACTAAGTAACTTGTTGCTAATTGGGGATAATATATAACTTTTATATGAAAGATAATAATGTCTATAAAATTAACTCGCACAGTATTTTCAACATTTTATATTCCTTAGTAATTAAAAACTACATGAAGAATTACATGTCACGATACCATATTTTTATTAACTGTGTCAGTGTATAAGCTCCATTCATGTTTATTGGAGAGTAAAATTAGAGGTACCAGCTGTATATTCCCCATGAGTGGAAATGAGTGTAGTTCTCGGTGCATATTTATGGAATGCTACTACCTTGTCACATTCACTTTAGTCATGTGTATTTAAATGTTTGAAGTGCCTTAGACTCTTGCCATATTTTCAAAATAAAATTTCATTATGCTGTTTTATTTCTCTCCTGTTTTACATATGATTTGTCATCATCCAGAAATGCTGCAGATTATACATGCAGCAGCAAAACAGGATGGATTGGTAAATCAAGGCAGGGAGGACTGGATAGTTTCAACCCTTGGGGGTTGCTGATGCAGACACCATCAGTGCCCATGTTGGCAGAGTGAAAAGCTTTGCCTAATACACCTGCCTTCACTAGTCTTGTGCCTGCTGTGAAGGCTGGATGGACAGCCTCTTTAATGTCCAGGTGAAGCATTGTGGGGAGGCAATAAAGAACAGTGCTCAGGTGGTTTAACATAGTTCTTGTAAAGCAGTTACCAACTGAATAAAACCTTTGGGTTTTATCTTCCAAGAGTTTATGTCTCAACATAATAGTCCCAAAGAAGCTCCCCCATTTCAACATCAGTCAGTTTGTGCTATTGCACCTTCTGTATGTTGTACTTCTCATTCCACTTAGCATCCAATTCTGTGTGGATTCTTAGCTATCTTACCTATCTGCTAGTTATAGAGGTATGACACCAGTTGGCCAAATTGTTGTGAAATCAAGATGTTCTCTCTGACACCAGACTGACAGCAAGCAGCAGCAGCAGTTAAATAAGTAAGTAAATAAAACAGTAAAAAATGCTCCATGCTTTGCCAGCTGCACTCAATTGGAGATGGTTGGTGCCTGATGTCATGTGTGCCCGAGCTGGGCTGTGCCCCACATGTGCACCTGCCACTGGTGGCACAAAGCAGCACCCACTGTCACCATGGCTGGGGCCTCAGACCAGCTGCCTCACATCCTTAATGCAGTAGTGTCTCTGCCTGAGCATCGGACACATGGAGTGCATGACACCAGCATGGGCTTCCTTACAAATTTCACACTCATGTTGGCACTGGGAGAGCTTCTGGTTCAACAGAATTAGTGGAAGTTTGATCCCTTCCACAACCCTCTCTTGTTAGAGCATGATAAAGCGAGTGCTTTATCCCCTTGGATATGTCCATTTGTCCCCTTGGACATTGCCATTTCCCCTCCCAAATACACCAGGCATTGGTGGTGGTGAGGTGAAGGAGAATGATCATTGAGGGCAGGTGCTGCTGTCTCAGACCAGGTTGGGTCAATGAGGCACAAGCTGTTGGTTTTAGAACTGTTGCTGTGCCACTTCTTGCCACTATTTGGACAACAGGCTGGAGAGCACACTGGAGTCAAGATAGTTTGATTTGTCCTTAGGATTTTAAGATGAATGCTATGATGCTGTTAAACAGATCAACCTGATGAAATGGAAAAAAAGGATGACTGCTTCAATCTGTCTCCAGAACATGTTCTAATTAATGTATTTCTGATTTCACAGAAAATCCAGGCTATTTATTTATATGTTTGCCTGAATCTAATGGATTAAATTCCATCCAGTGGAGAGACATTGTGTCAACAAGACAGAATCTGGACCAGGGACAGGTTCCTACTTTCTGTTTTACCAAGAGTATAACTTTTATTTAGTGCTGACCAGAAGCCATTTAGTTGTGCTTCCTTAAGGAAATTGGTAATCATACCCTTAATTCTGGCTTTTAGCTCATGACAGCAGCTTTAAAGCCTGTTGATCACTCCAAAATCTGACTTTCTCAAAGTGTTTGTTGAGGCATCTGACATCCTCTTGGGTACTGTCTGTTTTGCTGTTGCAGATACCTTTCACAGCAGCGTGTCCACCAGGTTTTTGTCACCAAAACAGTTTTTCAAACATTATTTTCTGTGCTGCACTGCTACCATGGATCATACATGCCTTTTCCTATGTAATGTAGCTTGAGGTCGAAGAAAGATTTGAAGCATGTGTGAATTTAGGTTTCAGAGTAGAGGACTCTAACTGCTAAAATCTGAACCGGTGTACGTTCCCATCTCTCCCACCACAATTTAGTAGGAGTCTTGGGCAAGCAGCTATCCTAGAAGGGTTTAAAATAATTGGTTCAGTGAGTTTGGTGTCAAATGAGAGAGACAGACACACCAAACCTACCTTTATCATCTTTTTTTTTCCCTGAAGGAGTGCAGAAAGTGAACATGCCACTCTCCTTTTTTTTTTTTTTTTTTTTTTTTTTTTTTTTTTAGGGAAATGTAGAGAACTGGAATGTCAGAAACAAGTGTGTTAGGGGATATAGTTGTTCAACATGATTGTATTGCTTTCTGATGGCACTGGCTGGCAGAAGTGTCAGGAGCAATCTGACTCTTCCAACTGCATGCAATAGGAGGACTACACAAATCAGGCTTATTGGGTTAATTTAGCTATTCCCCCTTCATAAGCAATAGGGTTGGCCTTCATTGGCCAACTAGAGTTTAAAAACCTTTAAGGGAAGCTCTGGATTTTGCTTTTCCATGCAAAGTCCAGTTTCTTCCCAAAGGCTCACTGTCCTGGACTAAGATGTAAAGCAGACTGCTCCCAGTTTTATTTGTATGTTGAAGTGGACCATTGTGCCATGTCACCTCAGGAAGAATGTGAAAAATAACCGTAGCTTTGGATGTTTTTATGGATTCAGGTGAAAAGGACAGAGTAAGGAGAGTGCACAAACCTCAAGGAGAATCAGGTAGGGGTTAGGAAAGGGTTCTTCACCAGAGGATGGTGGGCACGGAACAGGCTGCCCAGGGCAGTGTGCACAGCCCCAAGTGATGGAGTTCATGGAGTGTCTGAACACCACTCAGGGTCTGAAATTTGGACTGTCCTGTGTGGAGAAAGGATTTGGACTTGATGATGCTTGTGGGTGCCTTCCAACTCAGGATATTCAGTGAGTCAGTGCATGTTATTTCTGGTCAGTGCATGTTATCTCAGGTCTCTGTTATCTCATTTGGGGAGATGTAGTATGTTCAGAAGCATAAGCAGTTAAAAAGAAGAAAAAAATACTATTTAAAAAAAAAACAAACATTATATAATAATTACTTCTTCTATCATTTGTTCTCTTTGATGGCCATCTTGTCCCCAGGAGGTTGACACCTGAAGTACCTGACGCTGTGAATGTCAATGTTTTCCCCAGTAAATAGTGGGGAGGTTCCCAAAAACATTTGTATCCTCCTGTGCCCTGTGCCAGCCGAGTTGAATTCCACCTTCTAGTGCTGGATAGCGTTTATCACAGGTGCTGGGATTAGGGGGTTTACCATGCATACCAGCTTTGAATTTAACTCCCCCCACACACACTCCCAGGCATTTGTTTTCCAGTTGAGATGAGATGATGATTGACTCTCGGTATATCAAAGCGTGATATTGTCTTCACCTTTGAACTCCAAGCCTCAGTGAATACATAAAATCCCTGACACTTTTTCAAGGCTGTAAAGGACTTTACTGTCCTATTCCAGTTAGACTGTTACACATGAAGTGAAGCTCAGTGCTGCATACAATCGCCCTAAGAAATAAGAAGTGAGATTTTTTGGTTATTTGTACCAATCTTTACGTGATGGCAATTGATCTAAATGCATTTTTGCAAGGCACGCTTTCAGAGTTATTCTAGAAATAGACTTCTGTCTGCTTCTCCTGGTATCTCATGCTTTTGGCTGAGAAGCTGGGCTGCTCTGAGGCCAGTTCAGCCTGGTGTGAGTAATACAAGCCTTGGCATCAGTCCCTAACATAGGCCTGGCTCAGTTTGCTAGGATGGAAGCAACCCAAAGGCTACAGACATCTTTGTGCCTTTGAACAGCAGCAGCAGAACTGGCTGTGAGCAGCTCTCTGCTGGGCTCTGTCTGCATGCAGGCTTTATCCTTTCCTCCGTTCCAGACCCACTGATAGAAAGATTAACCACAAACCCTTCCCAACGAAAAGGAGAAGTGTCCAAACTGGGTCTGCATCCCTGGGATGCAGGTGAAGTGTGGGCACTTGGTCTGTCCTTGAGCAGGGAGCAGAGGCAGGAGACCAGGCAGGAGTGCCAGAGAACATGCAAGGAGAATTTGGGGCTAAGCATTTGGGGAGGTGACAATAATGAGATTAGAGGAAAGGGACTCTGAGATTTGGATTTCTTTCATACTCCAGTTGGGAATTGCAGAACTGTTTGACCTCCTGAAGGTCTGGTGTAATGCAGAGTGAAGTTAATGAAAAGGTCCCTACTGACTCCTGCTGAGTTTGGCAGCTGTGATTCTGCACGTCTGTTCTGAACCCCAGTGCCTGGTCAGAGTTCAGCTACCAATTGCTGTCCATTTCTGCCAGTTGCTCCACAGTTCACTTGGATAACATCACTCAGCAGATCAGTACTTTTCTGCTTCTCTGTAAGTACTTGTGGGCAGGAATGTGCTCTTACTGGCTGCAGAACAGTGACTGTTTGGGAACCTCTGTAAAAGGTATTTTGCAGAAAACACTACAACTACTTTTTTGCAGAGATGTCTGTAGCAACTTCTTAGAAGTGTGTGTGGAGCAACACATCTGTTTCGTGCCAGGTTTTTAGGCAGTGGAGCAATACACCAGATTCAGTGATGGTGGAAACAGTTCTGCCTTGCAAGCAATGTATGCATATATCGATCAGTGCATTGGATAGTTCTTTGTTAGGAGTGATTAATGAATTCAGTGCCTCAAGAGCTCTGTTGGAAGTGTTCCGCCATGATATGCATCTCCATCTTCCACATTAGAAGAAAAAGATAAGCCTGTTTCCGCACACACCCATTCCATGCAGGTCCCTGGCAGACTCTCATGAATAAGATGTTCATCAGGAAGAATGGGAGCTTCCAGACAGCACCTGTTGGCACCTTTGCGGGGTCAGTGTGGCACAGGGAAGCATTATCATCCTGTGCCATTTTATCCACCCGCTCCTTCACCCTTTGCTGCAGCCCAGATGAGTGATATACCTTCCCTTGGCCAATTCTCCCTGGACACCATTTTCATGCATGTTTTGTTTGGTTAACCAACACAGCCAGCACCAGCAAAGACAAACTGCCTTTTAAATAATTCTTGCTATATAAAACTGCCCTTCAGAGACCTCTGCAGTAGAGATCTGTAAATAAAAGCACTATTATACTCTTAAGCAGAGTATTATTAAACACCTTCAGACATGAAGAGCAGAAGTCAATCGCCATGTCTTTCAGACACATCTACAAGCCACCTGTTGTGTGTGGTGAACAAGCTGTGATGTATCTGTGTTGCTGTTGGGCATTTCTGGGCCCAGGGAGCCACGTTTTTTTGGTCCCAAGGTGTGTTGGACTTGCAGAACAGCCACTCACAGCCCTGTGGCATTGCAAAGGGCATTGCAAAGGTTAGCAGGCACTTGATGGACCAGAAAATGGCTTCCTCACACAGCACAGTCATTCCTGCAAGTTTGTCTTGAGAATTTTCCAGTTTGACTATACGTATTGCTCGTGGTGGCTTAACCTGCAGGAGGTTTAGCAGCAGGAGGAGCAAGAAACCCGTTCATGTCTTCTGTGGTGGATGCAGATTTGGGAGGGGTGTAAGCAGAGCAGCTGCATGAAGAGGTTGAGAGTGATTAGAAACACAGACTGATAAAAGACATGAGATTTGGAAATGAGAATTAGGAAAATCAGACTGAAACAACTGAGGGAAAATAATGCAAGTTTGTGGGAGTGGCAGAAGACTGGAAACCTGTAATGTGGGGAGAAACCTTGTCTGAAAGTGAGCTAAGGAAGAGCTGGTAGTGATGAGAGTAGAAATGGCCCATGTGTGTTTCTGCACCTGGCCATCAGCAAGATATTCAAAAGGAGACTGATGTTTTGCTGAGCGGGGCTTCCTATCTATTAGGGATGTAACACACCACCAGAATGTGTCTGCTGAAATAATGTGCAGTACAGGTAACTTCCAAAGGAGCAGTAAGGCAAGAGATACAACCAAAGGTGAGGAAGTTCTTCAGGTTAGCTCTGTAAAAAGGAGGGCTTATCTATTGAGATGGGTGAATTTGTAAAGGAGTATTAGCTTGCCGCCATCTCTAGCTGTTGTAAGATGATTGCACATTCTGGCCTTCACATGACAACTTGTCTTTTGTCAGAAGTGGGTCAAGAACTGCAGACTGAGCAGACACATGTATACATGAGAGGTATGTCTGCATACCTCTAAACACGTCCAGCCAGGAGGAGCACTGCTCTGAGGGAAGGACCTCTGCAGATGGCAGCAGGCTGGGATCCTGGGAGCAGCCACCTCTAGCCACACTCACCGGACTGCAGGTATGTACTTCTTAGTGTTGTGTTATGCTCTTGTTTATTTTACTTCTGCCCAAGCATATTCTCCCAAGATCTGGGATCGAGAGCTGTGGCTTGTGTCCCAGTGCTGCTTTTGGAAGCAGTGAAGAGAGCTGCAAAACATCTGCTAGCAGAAATGTAAGCTCCACAGAAAGAAAGGCATGCATAACACTGTGTTAAGCTGCAAAGCCCCTGCAGCTCTCCCAGCTCAGCATGGACAAGCTTGATGTTACCTGCATGGAAATCTAAGGGTGGTGTTTTATGGCTTTTGATGCACTGGCCCGCACAAGATTTGGAAATTTATCTACAAGACAAGTCCTAGGAACTGAAGCTTCCCTCACATTACATGATGACTTCCTTGATGAACAAAATCACTTGCCATGCAAGCTGGTAAAACAGACTTATTTCTGGTGCCTGAAGTGTGACACATGCACAAACTTGTCCCCCACCATTACAAAGGACCTGTGCAAGGACTCTGATATGGACCTGTATCACATCTTTATCTCCAATTTGAAGAGAGACAGATTTGAAGGATGGACTATTCAGTGGTTAAAGAATTGGTTGGATGGTCACAGCTCGAGTGTTATTGTTAGTGGCTCTATGTCCAGGTGGAGATGGTCACATGTAATTTCTCTCAGGGGTCATTACAGGGACTGATTCTCTTCAACATCTTTATCAAGGACATAGACAGTGGGATTGAGTGTACCCTGAGCAAGTTTGCTGATGACACCACGATGAGTGAGTGGTGCAGCTGACACAACAGAAGGGAGATATGCCATCCAGAGGAACCTGGACTTGCACAAAAAAATGGGCACATATGAATCTAGTGAGGTTAAACAAGGCCAAGTGAAAGGTGTTGCACTTGGTCAGAGCAATCCCAGATATGTGTACAGACTGGGAGATGAACTCATTGAGAGCAGCCCTGCAGAACAGAACCTGGAGGGTTCTGGTGGATAAAAAACACAAGCCAGCAATATTTGCCTACAGCCCGGAAGGCCAATGATATCCTGGGCTGCATCAGGAGAGGGATGGCCAGTAGGGAGGGAAGGGGATTGTTCCCCTCTGCTCTGCCTTTGTGAGGCCCCATCTGGAGTACTGCGTCCAGATCTGGGGCCTCCAGCACAGGAAGAATGGGGGGCTGTAGGAGAGGGTCCAGAGAAGGCCACAAAGATGATTAGAGGGCTGGAGCTCCTCTCCTGTGAAGAAGAGTTGAGACACTAGGGCTTGCTTAGCTTGGAAAACAAAAGGCTCTAGAGAAATCTCATTGCAGCCTTCCAGCACTTGAGGGGAGTTTATAAATATGAGGGGGACCAACTTTTTACATGGTTGGATAGTGACAGGACAAGGGTAATAGCTTTATATTACAAGCAATAGCTTAATAAATGAGGGGAAATTAGATGTTTGTTAGATTAGGATTTGACAAATTCTTTACTCAGAGGGCAGTGAGGCAGTGGCACAGGCTGCCCAGAGAAGCTGTGAGTGCCCCATCCTTGGAGGTGTTCAAAGCCAAGGTGGATGGGCCCCTGAGCAGCCTGTTCTGGTGACATGTTGCTGCCCATGGCAAGAGAGTTGAAACTGGGTGATCTTCAGGGTCCTTTCCAACTTAAGCCATTCTGTGATCACTGACCAGCAGCCAGATCAAAAGAGCCAGTGCCATAATTTATAGCAGCAGATGAACAGGGCTGAAGCCTTCTTCCAGCAAATAATAGTTTGTCTATAGTTGTCTTGAAGAAGTCTGAAAGAAAAAGTCAGTTATTCAAAGATGGATACAAAACAGGAAAACAGGCTGCATATCTCAGGACTGCCCAAAGAATTCTGTAGTCCACTGCTAGTAAGCATTAGTGAGGGGCACAAGGACCAGAAACATTGCACATGCTGCTCCAGAACCAAACAAGCTGAGCTAGGAACTAGATATCCTGAAGTTTTACTTAAAGTGTAACACAGAATGCAGATTTACAAAGAAAACATGCGACTTGCTCCCATCTCTGGCTCCTGTACTACTTTCCAGCTCTGTCGATTGTGAGCAAACTAACGAATCTCTCACCATGGTGCATCTGTCCTTCCCACTGCTCTCTAGCAACTCTGCCAAGAGTGTGAGAGCTGCTCCTCCACCTCCTGCCAGGAGGAGGCTGTGCAACCCAGCGTTTGAGCTCCTAACTGCAGTGCTGGACTGCACTGTCTGCTCCTACCACCATCCACTTGTGAACTACAACTACCTGTGCAGCCTCCTCTCACTTCTCTGGCACAAGTTATTTCCACTGTCTTTCATTAGTATTCATTGAATTGGTAAAGTGGTGCCCCTTAGAACTTAATAATGACAACAGCAATCATGTTAGGGACCTTCTTTGAATAGGAAGTCAAGGTAAATGCAAGGTATTTTTTGATATATCATTGCCAGACTGCACAACATCTATCTTAACAAATGGGAAAGTCAAGATCTGAGCAGGCAATATTTTAAAATAAAAAAGGAAAGGTAATTTTCATTCGGTTTCTAATGGCCTGGTTTGTTCACTTTCAATGAAAGAAGGAGTTTCTCTGGAGCACATAGGAGTCAATCACTGGAGTTGGTTACAGTCTGCATTCTTAACCCAGCAGAGCAGAACATCACAAGGCAGTGGGTTGTTGACTAAGGCACATCCAGGCAGCTGGGCTACGCACAAATAGAATGCAGGGAGTCCCAAGGACAGCAGGGTATGTGTTGTTAATGGATTCTTGGGCAATTTCAGAGCTGTGGCCTACCCACCGTCAGGCACCTGGAGCTCAGGAAAGAGAACTTTCAGTACCAGAAAGGCAATCTCCATGTCTTCATTTCTCAAAAACAGGCATCTTAAAGCACTGTGCAACAAAGGTGCTCTTTGTTTTCAACCTTACTGTGGGCTGTGTGATATAATTTTAAATTCTGATTGTATTTAAATAGGTCTTACTCAGGCAATGCAAGTGCTTGTGTGAACTTGGCCAGCATCATAGAGCTGGGCTTCAAATACTTTTATTCTGGCATCTGCAGGAGGTTGTTTGCATAGGGATGACAGAAAATTAGAATGTTGGCTTAATTAGTTTCCACACAGTGTCCCCATCACCTGACAAGGCAGCCCCATGTCTAGACAAAGCCAACCTAATTAATAGCTTGGCAGTTGAAATTGTTTGTAACAAATGTGTCAACTTCCTTAGCACCTTCTAGCCAACAGAACTAGAGAAATTCAATTACTCCTAATTAGCCAACATGCATATAAGATATGCAGAGATCACCAACCCCGACATGCTGACTGATGTAGAGTGATAGGGTAGGAAAGCATTACCTGAGGAAGCCAACTGACTGCTGTGGTTATCCTTATTCTGATAGCATCCTGCAAGGCTGTCCATGACAGATGGATCCACATCTCCAGGATCTCTGCTCCAGGGACCAGGGATGAGGACACCAAGGCTCCGTATCAGCATTCCTCTGAACCTTCCTGTGAAAATCAATGCGCAGAAGGCTGCTGTAACCGTTCATTTGCTTCTATCAAGAACAGAAATTCTGGGGAATGCAAACAATTGGGCAGCCAGTAAGCTAAGAACAGCAAAATCTGCACCTTCGGTGCAGCTAAACGTGCCCCTCAGAACCCAGAACTCCATCAGTTTTGGTTTATTTAAGATGAGGAATGTAAAATCGGATCTTGCATAATTAAAAAAGAAAGCAGTTAATAAAACAAGTGCTTCATAACTTGAAATGATCTATTTGTTCCTTTAAATACCAATGGACTTGCTCAATGAAGTGGGAATTTAACAGTATCCGTTAAAAATTGAAGACTATAAATAAAAAAGTAGCAATTAATTGTGTTGGTGATTTTTAGAGGCTGGAGCTTAGTTTGTCACACTCTGGCAGTCTATCAAACACGGCTCCATTACAGATGTCTTACAGCTGAATTGATGACAATACTCAACTCTAAGGGCATTCCCTGCACTAGTCCTACCCTGATGAAAGAGCTCAGATGCATAGATGGGTTATGTGATTCTATCACTCTTACAGTGCAAATTACAAATGTTAGAAGTGTCAGCTTAATGAGTCATGCAAGAGTCTTCAATGTTCTAAGTCACTGGATCCAATTAATTTTTAAGTGCACTGAAAATGAGCAATGAAGACTGAGAAGGAGCAGTCCCATGGTTTCCCCACATTCACTTTTTTACCGATATTTAAAAAGTTGCACCTAATAATGCTTCCAAATAGCCAATTTAACAATTTAATAATTGTTATTTTAGCCATTTAATATTTGGCTATTTATTTTGAACCAAGCAGCTGACAGTATATCCTCTTCAGTCCTTAAGTCAGTCATGAAATGATTCCGCTTTGCACGAAGAAAACTGGAAACAGAACACAAGTGTTCAGTGAAAGAAACAGTAATATTTTCTTTATCTGTTACTAGAAAAACTAGTCACAGATGAGACATTATGAGGCATAGTAAGAGTATGTTGATTTTATTTGCTTCACTGTACTCAAAAACTCCCTTGTTTTTGTACAGTATGTGGCATATGTAATGGAGTGAATTTTATTTCTGGTGAGTTGTGCTTTCTTTCAGTACTATGGGCCCACACTGCTGGCCAGTCTCACGAGAGCGAAGGGGAAGGGCCTTCTGTTGTTACAAACAGGCTTTTCTGGTCTTCACGTAAGTAGCTTTTACTAAAACCCTGAGGTTTTGAACATTAAACTCTAGATTTCATCAAGTGCATATCTTGCTAGCCAACATGCTTTTGCTCAGACAAGTGCCTTTTGGTGGCTGCAGCTCATCTGAAATTGCTGATGTAGAGATCTCCTTCCACACCACCAGAACGCTGGGCAATCTAAGTGCCAAGGAAGCCCCCCACTCACTGGCCAGGTTTCCTACACCAGCGGGCCTGTGCTCTCTGGGAAGGGCCCCTGGGGACGTGTCACACCTGGTCTTCCTGAGGGAAGGGAATATGAACTGAGTGCTTTGAGCTGACCTGAGCTCTGCAAGCAGAGCAGGGAGCAGCAGCCTTCCTGACTGATGGAATGAGACACCCCGAGTCCACATGCCTCTCCTAGGCTGCACAAAGGTTAAAAAGAAAAAGCAAAGGTCTGAGCGGCTGCAGTGCCATAAGCTGCTTCAGGTGTTCACTCAGTGAGCGAAAGCCAGAGACTGGGACCGCAGAGAGACGGGATTCTGAAGAGAAGGCCAGCAGCACATTGGGGTTACAGGCACGTGAAGGCCCCATACCCTGTAAATATAAATGCAATGTCTGACTCTCATTAGTCATGGAAAAACCTGATCACTGGGTGTGCAAATGGGCAACTGAGAAGTGCTGAAGGTACACAGAAGCACTTCTTGGAGCACGGAGAAATGAAGCTCTCAGAAGCTTATGTCTGAATAAAAGACTCGGTTTGCCTGAATGGACTTTTAGCAAGAACAATTAGTGGACTGTCAGATTCCAGTGATGCTGAGTGATGCTGCTGGTGCTAACCCTACGTCATCGTGTAACAGAGAAGTGTCTTAGCCGACAATGCTGGAACTGATTTTAAACCCTTTCAAACACGGGACATTTCAATGCAAGGTTTGTGTTTGGATCTGCCTGTTCTGAGAAGAAATCCTCACCTCCAGGTTGTAGTGCAACCTGTATTAGAATCATAACCTGTATCAAAGCACAAATAAAGAAAGACACAAAAAATACATATACTTCCAGAAAGTATCAAGAAAATTCTGTGCTTGCAATACAAAACACTGCTTGCAGGGTTGTTTTAAGAGCCAGCAGACAAAACTTCAGGTTTAAAATAAGGAATGAACTGAAGTAAAACTGCAAAAAAAAAAAAAAGCATGGCTTCTTTATGCCACCTACTGGATTTTTCCTGAACTATCTTTGGAAACAGTACAGTACATACAGAACACTTCGTTTCAGCTGTCACAGTCCTGCTGGGGTCCATCCCTACAGAAGATGCTTACCTTTGCATGGGGGGCTACCGACACAGGAAGATCGCTTGCATAAATGGCATGTGTGGGTTGTCACAGCACAAGCACTGGAGATGGAGCAGCTGTACACTGTTTGTTCTGCTGACCAATGGCCGCGTAGCAGTCAGGGCATCCGTAGTCCTACAGCTGTAGATGAAAGCTACCAGGAGCCAGCTAGCAAGGTGTCTCACAGTCACTGCCAGTGCTCCAAGGGATGTGCTGGCATATTTCTCTCTTCTGCTTGGCTCCCCCTGCCTATTTCCTGGTATTTTGTTCCCTATGTCTGGAAAGTTTATGCACACTTCTGTCTTTTAGCACTCCGGCTGCTGATCTCTCTCTATTGGAAGATCTCAACTACCCCTGTGGTTTGGTCCGTAAAATGACCTAGGGGAGTCAAAAAGATCTGCTGCAAGGAAGGGGGCAAAAACCCACTGATTTGACCCACTGCCTGCAAACAAATACATACGTATGTCTGATGGTTGCACTGGAAGTAATGCCTCCTATTTATTTGCATGGAAACTACAACAGATACAAAGAACACAATAACACCATTAAGTATAGCAAATTTTCAGCTACAAAACGCTATTTTTCAACATAGTCAACACCATTACCTAATTCACACAGATGAGCTGATTGAGATACTCTTCATTCTGTGGTATGACAGCTGTGTATGGCCAACTGGAACAGCGCTTGTCTTTCACAGCACTGTCAGCACTGCTGAAATGCACTTATGCACCACCTCACTGTGCTCACATTCGCTGCCTGGTCTCCGGAAATGTTCAGCAAGCATCAATGAAATGCCATTTTTTCACATGGAGGAATTCAGTTGCACCCCTTTGCTCCGTCCACATTTCCACATCAGATGCCATTGTGTCAGACTGCCCCTCTGCTGCCATTTGTCTCATGGCAACAAAAAGTAACAAGATATTGGTGGGAAGGGTCAGCCTCTACTGCCATAGCACCAACATCTGCCTCTGATGTCATGGTCCAACATCATAAAATAGGAGGCAATACTTTTGGAGCAGCAAAAAGTTAAAGAGGATACATACAAAAGTTAAAGAGGATCAGATCCAGCAGAGACCCAGGCGGTACATAATCTTGGGATGCAGAGAAAAACACGAGGGTTTGAAGTCTCATGAAGAGAGGTCTGTGTGTCTGGAACAGAAGATGATGCTGCACTGCCCCTGGCTGCATCCAGCCCTTGCTCACTGCTGCAGAGAGGTGGCCATGGGGGCTGTGGTACCCAAACAAATGACAACATCACTGCGGGACAAAGGCTGGGGTCTAACGGAGCTACTGGGAGGAAAGGGGAGAACTGTACTCCTTTGTGGCCATGGACTGATGCATTCTTTTTTTCCAGCTACTTTAAATAAGAAATGATTAATTTACTTTGCTCAGTACAGAATTACAGAGTATGAATTACAGAAAAAACATTCATTTTTCAGAACAGTGTGATAAAGAAGCACTCTTGGTTTAGCCATGGAACACAAAGGAGTAATACAATCTCCTCCCAGTTTCCTAACCAAACACAGAAATCTTTTTGGAATCTTTTTATGGGGGAGACAAGCCCTGAATGTACTCAACCTGCTGACACTGATGAAACCAGTGATCTCTGTTCTGCAAGCAACACTGTCAGAATTAGGACCTTTTTAATTTGTGTCCTCTCTACTGAGCTGCTCAGGCATGCCAAATGAAACGGTGGAGGCATAGCTGTTCCTGGAGTCAATGGCTCTGTCAGCAAATATGACTTTTTCTAGGTGCAAAGAATCATCAAAAGACTTGAAACAACAGCATACAGATCATTGCAAACAGATGACATTTTGTACTTGAGAGACTTGTGCAAAAACATCTAGGCACAGTAAAAAGGCTCTTCTTAGAATTTTTCATCATAAACAATTCTTAAAGGTCCTTATTTCCAAAGGTATGAGCAAATAGTAGTGATGCCAAGTCAGTAACATCACTGCTAGCATCAAACTAGAAGCACCCAGCCGCACTGAACAAGTGAATCTGATTTCCTGAAGGCTTGCAGTAAGACTGCTCAGGTCTGTATTAGAGCTGTGTGTAGTGACAACCATCTCTCCTTCCCACATGAATCCATGGACAGCCAGCCCCATGCGTTAACATCCTCACCAAATGCTCATGAAAAAAAAAAAAAATAGAGCAACATTACAAGCTAAAACCATCCTCTAAGTGTGGCACGAGCAAACTAAAACAAAGGGATGCATAGTTGGAGGCTTGGCTGTGCCCTTGTGCTCAGCGGGCACCTCGCTATTGTGGTGGCATTCACCCAGAAAACTAAATTAATTTAATTAATACTTAACTCCTCACCAATAGATTTCATAACATCATGGATAACGGGGATCTGTGTCATTTCCTGAAAAGCAGGACTATGAAATACTTACATGAAAGACAGGTGAATTTGTGCTCTTGTGGGATCTGTTGCATTACTTGCATCTTGTGAGTCATTTTTCAGCTGTCTTGCTTAGTTCGTAAGTGAAAAAAACACCTGTATGCAGTTACTGACTACTATTACTGCCTGTCTTTGCCCATTCCACATGCCATGTTTCTTTTCTCCTTTTTCACTCCCTCCAGTTTTTCTCTTCCTCCTCCCGTCATTTCTGCTGACCTTTTTCTTCTCCTATCTTTTCACACTTCGAAAAGTTGTTTTGTCGTAGTTTTGTTTGTTTTGTTTCCTTTTTCCGAAGATTTAGCCTCCTTTTCATCTCCTTTTTCATTCAGGACGATTCGCATCTGAACGGCCGCACAGCAGCTGCCGGGGCTTACCCAGTCACAAAAGAACTTAACCCTTTCAGATTCCCTTTCAGGGCTGACTTGCAGCCAACAACTTCGGAATGCCCCTACAAGACTGCAAACGGCTTCATTCAGTAACGGATTTTACTTTCAGTCTAGGAAGCTAAGGACGCCCGCCTGCATCTTCGCCTGCTTAAACATCAGCGAGATACACCGTTCATTGTGCAGCAGAACGGTCTGACTCCCGTTCGGGGCCACCTGCGTTCATTTTCTGCTCCTGCAGGAAAACGCGCGGTCACCGCCCGCCGGAGCTGCGGTCGCAGCACCGCGCTGCGGGTTGAGGCTGGGCTCAGCCGGGGCACATCAGTGTGAGGAGGGCAATGCCACGCGCATCTGTGCCATCAAATAAATGTTTCAACCTGCTTAACGGACGGTACTGCAAAGCACCGTGCCGCAAGGCTCTCCCCGGTGGGGCTGGTGCTGGCGGCCGGCGGTCTGCGGGCTCAGCCCGTGCAGGGCTAGCGGGAGAGGGCTGCTGGGAGGGGGGGGGAGAGGGAGAGAGAAGCTCTCCTTGGCTTCTTCCAGCAGAAATAAATTTCTACCTACTGTAACTTATTACCATCCGATATGCTGAGTCATGAAGCTGGGTTATAGAAATCTTTATGCAATCTTTATAAATCAGCCCCGCGTAATCTCAGGCGCTTTCTGCTTCATCTCTGTCGAGTCACTCCTGTGACAGTTGTCATTCATCTTAGATGGAGATGTAATTTAATAGTTTCATTTCACCATGAAGATAGCGTCATCTAAAGTTGAGCCCGGAAAGATTTAAAGGTGTAACAGAGGAAATATTAATACTGTAAATAATATCTGTAGAGCCGCCTGGGGCCGTAAATCACGTCGCGCCGGGCTGAGCGGGATCCTATGGAAAAGAGAAATGCATCTTCCGCGGCTCCCCGCAGCGCGCGGCTTCGGCCGTCTGAAGCCGGCACCAAGCGGGCGGGCCGGCTCTCCGCGCTCCCCCCCGGCCCACGGAAGCACCGACCCGCGGGCGGCGGGGCACGAAGCGCGGCCGCGGGGCGCCGGCGGCGGGGGCTCCCGACGGCTCCGCCGTGGCTCCGCGGCAGGGCCGCGCGGGGCGCCCCGACGGCGCGGCCGGGCCGGGCGCGCGGGGCCCGGCGCGGAGGGCGGGCAGGGCGGCCCGCTCCGGCGCCCGGCCCGCCGGGGCCGAGGGGTGGCGGCTGGCAGCCCGGGGGCGGGGGGCGGCGGCGGGAGGGGCGAGGCCGGGCTGCGGCCTCCCGCCAAAACGCGGGGGGTGGCGGGACGGGACGCGACGGGACGGGGCGAGGCCGGGCAGAGCCGCGCCGAAGCCTCGCCGGGCCGCCATGCCCGGTGACTCCCCGGCCGTCAGCAAGCCCCCGGACGGCGCCGGGCCGGGGGACAAGGCGGGCGGCCTCGGCAAGGCGGCGGCCCAAATGGCGGCCGTCCCGGCGGCGGGCAAGAAGCTGCCGCGTCTGCCCAAGTGCGCCCGGTGCCGCAACCACGGCTACTCCTCGCCGCTGAAGGGGCACAAGCGGTTCTGCATGTGGCGGGACTGCCAGTGCAAGAAGTGCAGCCTGATCGCCGAGCGGCAGCGGGTGATGGCCGCGCAGGTGAGACGGGAGTCAGCGGGGCGGCGGAGCGGTGCCCGAAGCGTCCGCGGCTCCGCGCCGCGCGGCGGGGCCGGGGGGAGCGGGGCCGGGGCCGCCGGCGGAGCGAGCCGCTGCCCTTCCCGACGGAAGCAGGCGCTCGGGCAGCGTTCGCTGTCCGTCTGCGCGCGGGTGTCCTCGACGCTGCAGCCGGGCTGCTTCACCTCTGCGCTCCGAGCGGCAGCGGAACGCACCCGGCAGTGCTTGTAAAACATCTGCCCGTGCTTCTGCTTTAAAAGCGGCCGAAACTGAAGTGCGCTTGTGACCTTCCACTAAGTGAATCTGTTCTAGAAGTTCTAATTAACGTCAAATTGGGCTTTGTCTCCTCCTAGACAACTTGCATTTAGCCAAAGAATAACCTAGTCAACCAGACATTAGTAGCTCTCTTCCACTTGCAGCTTTTGCATTCAGTACATCCATTTTTTCCTGAGCCTGTGTGGCTTTAGTTGAGCTCATTTCTAAAAAGCAGGTTTTTAAAACAGTGTTTTCAAAACTTCCCACGTGTTGCGTGGAGAGGCTCGGTGTGTAGCCAGGCACACCTAAACCTAAATGACAAACCCGTGGTGTTTGGCAGCAAAGCAGGCTGCATCCTGTCCTGCACAGGACTGTTCATCAGACGATCACAGGGCTGTCAGACCACGCAGGTGACATCTGGGTTGCTGCTCCCTGCCTAGTTGGGAGGTGGCACTGAGGCCGTCCCTCCCTCACTGAGCCGTATTGGAGTGGGCTCCACACTGCCTGTATGTACTCCGTCTGATGTATCCCTGCAGCAGTCCTTCCACACTAGAGGAATGCTGCAGGTCAAGGCTGTTGATTTGATTTGTGGGGTCAGAACAAGGAGAGGGGCTGAGTCCTGCAGTGTGTGCACACCTACACGCTTTGCTCTGAAAGTGTTTCACCAGCTGTCGCTGATTTCTCTTTGGTGGTATACCATGGCTGTGTTAGAATGGCGTTGCTGTTGAGAATGGCCAGGGTGTAGAGGGGAATCCTGGGGACTCATCCGGGAGAACTTCTGGAAGAAGAGCCCGTGGTTGCAGCCTGCAGCCTGGGGCAGATCCGCTGGGATTCAGATGCAGGTGGAGGCCAGCAGCCGTGTGGCAAGGTGAAGCGAGGTGGCTGTAGGCAGGCTGTTTGGCTGTGTGCTAGGGCTTGGCATGGGCAGAGCCATGCTGGACTGCCTTGCTGCCCAGAGGTCTGCTGGGGAGCCCTCGTTGTCTACTGAGTACAGCACATACAGAGCAGCAGAGGCAGGAAGGAGGCAGAGAGCCATCTTGCAGTGTCCCAGTGAGGACTGATGCACATCACACAGTAGCAGCAGTTCCTGCTTTTTCCCCGACACTGCTGTTGCTCCAGAGCCTGTTTTGCTCCAGCAAGGTCTTTGTGGGTGCATGGTTTCCAACAGGGAGCTGCAAGGCAGCCCAGCAGGCTTTAGAGGAGCACCAGGTTGCATGGATAAGCCCTCATGAAGAACTGCCTTACAGTAAAGCAGACTCATCTCTTGTCCCTGGGAGCTGTTTATCAGCAGAGTGTGGTGCTTGTGACAGCTCTAACTAAAAGCAGCTATACAGTCAGCTTTACTGTATGTGTGGCCCCGGCATTTCAGGGGTTCATTCACAGGTATTTGCATGGAAAAGGGGTTTTAAATAGCTTTGTAAGTTCTCTTTTCTCTTCCCGTACCCACTGGCTGGATCATGATGTCAGCTCTGTAAAGTACAGAGAAGAAAACCCTGCCTTGGGTTTGAGCCTTGCTTTGCTGCCATTACTGCTTGAGCCCTATGTCTGCTTTCTCATCCCCAGGTTGCACTGAGGAGGCAGCAAGCCCAGGAAGAGGAGCTGGGGATCAGCCATCCCGTGCCCCTGCCCAGCGCCCCAGAGCCAGTTGTCAAGAAGAGCAGCAGCAACAGCTCCTGTCTCCTGCAGGACAGCAGCAGCCCTGTGCACTCCACGAGCACAGCAGCAGCAGCAGCAGCAGCAGCAAGCGCACCACCAGGTCAGTACTGGTGAGGGGCCCACTGCTCCTTGCTGCCCAGGCAGCACTGCTTCTCCATATGCTGCCTGGTGCAGCTAGCAGGAAGGAGGAAATCAGTGTTTGTCCATCATGTTTCATTATTTTCACTTGAGAAATAAAATTAGCTCAGAATAGACCAGCACTGCATTGAATTTCATGGTGTGTGGACCTGCAAGTAGTGATTCACAAAGAGTTTTTGCTCTCCAAACACATTTCCTCCTCTGTTTCTGCCGGTCCTGGCAACCATTCATTCACTGGCTGCTTGTCTGCAGAGCTGCAGAGTTCCAGTGTAGTGCAGGAGCTGTAAAGGTGCTGCCATCAGGTGTGGGTCCCCTAGAGCCATGCAGCCAGGTGCGATGAGCCACAGTGGGCTGGTGGCAGTCCTTCCACCCTACTGCACCTCTTTGTTTTGCATTTGACCTTTGCAAAAACAGGCAAAAAACAAGCTACATTTGTTCACAGGTGTAGTAAAAACTATGCCTAAGCACAACCAGGACTGAAAGGCACTGACTCCAGGCAAGTCCTTTTTTTTCTGCAGAACTTCTGCCTGATAGGTAGAGCAGTTGAGTATACAAGAAAATGACATCAACATTGTTGACTTCTGTTGTATAGACAGTTTGTATTTCTTCTTGAAAAGAGTGGTGAGGCATCTCCTGGGCTGCCCAGGGAGATGATGGTGTTACCACCCCTGGAAGTGTTCGAGAACTGTGGAGATGTGCCACTGACAACACTGAGGGACATGGTTAGTGGGCATAGTGAGGAGAGGCTGTTGTTGGATTAGGTGATCCTAGAGGCCTTTTCATTCTTAATGATTTTGTGATAGGCAGAGAAAGGAAAAGAAAAAAAAGAACATAAAAAAAAGGAAATGCAATTCATTTTTAATCATCTGTGCGGATGTTAATAACACAGGTGAATATTCTTTTGAGCTAAAGAGATGTTTCTGAAGGGGTCAGTGCCTTGCATTAAGTGATAATAGCACAGCACCTGGATGTGTGTCCTGCTCCACAGGCCATTTCCAGTAGTGTTAACTATTGGATTTAGATAGTCTGAGAAGTCTTTTCCAACCTTAATGATTCTGTTCTGTCATTTTACTGGTACCCTACGGGAAGGCAGAGCAAGAGGCCTAGTCTTTAGCAGAGAATGGAGGAAGGGCAGTGGGAGTTATTTGCATATTTGCATATATTGAATTAAATTAACACAGCACCAAAGAAATGAGAGGCAGGTCTCACTCATGTCAGAGCACCTCTCAGAGTGCCTCAGTTTGATAGGGTAAGGTGTGCATCTTGTAAGAACTGACAGTAATTAACGCAGGCAGACTCCAACTTTTCTTTGCAGTGGGAATTAGCAGCTCCCTGCCAGCCCAGGAAATGTCTGGGGCTCCTGGGAGAGCTGCAGTTCCTGTATGACATGTGTTAGAGATCATTTTGACAGAGGTAATTCTCTTCCTTGGGTAAGTTTTCGGCTTCACAAGAGTCGTTTGTCTTTTGAAGTCCACCACGCAGAGCACTGTTTGCCGCTGGAGGAGTAATGTATGAAGGAGTCACACAAATCAGACATAGTGCCAGGCAGAGAGTCTTTCCTCACTGTATCCATTTTATCAGCAAATCAGAAATATTGCAGCACCTGCAGAGGCCGGAGACTGTTTTTCAGATGCCTTTGTGACATGCTGTTTTTTAAGGGAGGAAAAATGAATTATTACAGTCGTAACATAGGGGTTTGCCCATTTTCCTTCTGAGGCTCAGCAGCCGTGCTTGCTCCGGAGGGGCAAACTCCTCCTGTTATTTTTCCTGTTTTTCCTGGGAGAAATAGCAACCATCTGGACATCTGTAGGGTGGCTGAACTGAAAATATATTTTGCAGTTCCTGTGTGTTTTCTCTAAAAGAGTTACAGGTTGTTTGAAAACAATGGCTAATTATACAGGGCAACAAGTTGTGATTGCAGGGCATCTAAAGCAATTGTCTTTCCTTCTGTAGGGCAGTGGTATTTGGTTAGGCTAGCAAATGTGTGAAACCTCAGGAAAAGGTGGTAGAAAAGTACTTAAAATGTGCCCTCGAGACGTCTCAGTGCAATGTTTTTAAGCCTGGATCCTTCTTAGTTCCGTGTCAGTTTAGTTTTCCATCTCTGCAATTTTAATATTTAGAAATCGCTGGAGGAGAAAAGCATGGTCATTCATGGAGGAAATTCAGGTGAGAGCTGTGCACACTAAATGGAGGAGACATGCAGCTTTGCACCTTTCCTCCCTTTTGGTCACATGCAGAGAGTCATGTTTGGCCTCTGTGAAATGGGATAGCTGCAGGAGAGGTAATGGAGAGCTCTGGAAAATAGTCCTTTTTTTTTTTTTCTTTTTTTTTTTCCTGTGCTTTCATTTGCCTAATTTAGAAGCATTCAGTATAGATAGAATTACTGTATGCTCCTACATACCTGCTCCTCCTTCTGTGTTCTGCAGGGCTCTGTTTGCTGTTGGCTTTGCTTACATTGTTTACATGCCTTTGTACTATCACTGGCTGACCAGGTAAAGGTATTGTCAGCAAATACAAGTAATAACCCTGCACTTGTTATTTCCCTTTGTTACATTTACTATGCATGATGGAAACAAAATAGTGTTCTTCTTACCTTGCTGTATGTAGTTTCCCCCTTCATATTGAAACTCTTTGAGGGATGGATGAGATTTTATCTTGATAATTTGTCTTCTTTTCTCTTCCTTTGCTTTTCTGTTACCTTTTTAGCATGATTGTACCTAATTGGATATTCTGTTTTTCATTGACCTTTTTTATGATTCTTGTGATTTCAAACATTGCTGCTACAGGCTTTTAGTCATTGTTGTGCTGTATTAAGTAATAGGATGAAAAAATGAGCTGTTATAATTGAAAGATATAATGGTCTGATAGATATAATGGGTTTTTTTTTAAAAAAAAAAAACAATAAATTTCATTTTTGAAAGAAAATCCCTTTAAGTCATTATAGTTAGCATTACATGCAGTCAGAATTTCAGTTTCGTCAAGTAAGTCTCATTTTGATCAACTGATGAGCAAGATCAGGAAGGTGCCATGAACGTTTCACCATGAAGAGTGCTCAAGTGAGGAAACAGGTTGCTTGGGAGGTTGTGGAGTCTCCACCCTGGAGTAGTGGAGACTGAAGTGGATGATGCCTAAGCAACATAATCCAACTGTGAAGGAAGCTCCAGAGGATCCTTCCAAGCTAAATTATTCTATGAATCTTCAAAATGCCTACTTTTTTTCTTATTAAGTCAGTGTATTGAAGTCTGAAATATGTTAGCTGCTTTGTCTGTCATGGTGGCTGCAAGTCTTGGTGAGCCTGCAGTAGTCATCTCCCCGTGCCCTTTGTCACTGCTGTCTCACTGCTTTCCAGTTATCATTTTCTCCTCTTGTACATGCTGCCAGTACTTTACCAGTTGCATTTGCTGTTTGCCCTCTGGTTCTGCTGACTCTCCTTCAATACTGAGAGTCACGAAGCTCCATCAGTTGTTTCCTAGTGTTTTAACCTAGCTTCTCCTATAGCCAGCGAACCTCTCTGTTCAAATGAAAGAGCGGGATTGAACATGATACATCTCTAATTAGATTGTTAACAGCTGGAATGTTTTACCTTTGTTCCTCACAGTTGAACTTGATGATCTTGAAGGTCTTTTCCAGCCTAAATGATAATATGATTCTAACATACGGGAAAAAAAAAGCATCTTTTACCTGTGATTAACACTTTTTTTTATCCATAACAATCTGCTTTTTCTCCAGTTTTTCTCATTGAGATGATAGTTAAAATGAGAGAAAAAGAATAATGTTTGGGAGCTTAGGAACATCAGCAGTTTTGCTTTGACACAAGCACAAGTTGGGCTTTGTGTTGGAAAGCAGTTTCTGGAGATTGTCTTCTGCCTGTCGGATGTTTTCCAAGTTATGGAAATCTCAGGCTGGAAACCTCTGAAGACCTTCTGCAGTTTGGGGTGAAGCTTTCCCCTAACAGATTATTTTCATTTCTGATGTCATTTTGTAATGAACTCAGCAGTGCACTGGCCATGGCTGTGATATGTTCTATTTCTACAGAAATCACAGGCCTTTTTGCTCAGAGTTCTTCAAAAAGGCATTGCTTGTTAAGCAAGGGGGTTGTGTCTGCCTCTCTCCAGTGATGGCTTAGCCATACTTGGGAACACCACAGAAGAGTTTTGAGCATCTCATTATAAAAGGACATAGATAAATCTGAAAGGATAGAGGGAAGGGTGACAGAAATGATGTATGGCTCGTAGAAAAGGAGACTAAGGGTGGATATAACAGTCTATAAATATTTGAGAGGTAATAATATGGAGGAGGGGGAGGGATTATTTACAGTGCTTGAGACAGCATAACAAGGAGCAACGGCTTGAAACTAAAAAAGACAAAATTAAATTAGACAGTAGACACTTTTTCTTCTAACTAGAAGTGCAATTAGCAATGGAGTGACCTGCATAAGGACAAGGAGTTAAGTGAAGCATAATCATGAGAGGTGTTTAAGAGAGTGTTAGCCTGCGTTCTCAGGTGATTAATATGAAGGTAAATTCTGATCAACATGCAGGTTAAACTAGATGACGGAAATCTCCTGCAGCTTTGTCATTTCCTGCTTGATGCATTGCCTGTGGACATTGTTTGACTATGTTAAATAAATCATAGTGTTGCAGGGTTCTGCATCCCTGATTAGATGTTTCCAGGTAATTCTCCAGTTAATTCTTGCTAAGCTTGCAGCTTCTCATTTGAAGTATTTTCTTTGCAGCTTCCCATGTATGTAGGTGCCTGTGTTTTTCTAACTAACTTCTGAAGTGTCACACATGCTTATTAAGCAAAGCACAGACTGCTTATATGCTGCATTTCTTCTGTATCGGTGAAAGAGATGAAGCTCGTGGTGATTTTCAGAGATGAATCGCTAAAAAAGGGTGAATTATTTTTCCCCTCAGGTTTTTATTGTGTCTGAAGATTCTGTGGATGTCTAAGTAGCAGCATGGAAAGATTTTGGGAACTCTAGAAACAGTTGTGTTTGTTTGCTTGTGCAGGATGTATCAAAGGTCTCATCTGAGGCTTTCTGTACCAGAGTCAGGGTCTGGGAGTCTTCTGGGACAGAGGAGGCTGGGGCCCAGTTGTTGCCCCACAGGCCTGCTTGCGTTGGGAGCAGACCGCTTTTCCCCAGAGAATTGGAAATAATGTTTTGATTTTTATTTTCTCACATGAGGCTGAGGTTTCCAGATCTATGTCTACCAGCTGCAGCTAGACCCTGTGCTTGTGGCAGCTGCCTGTGCAGAATTGATGTTAGTAGCAGCTATATGAATTGTCCAAGGAACCGTGTTCTCCAGTCTTGTTGTCCTGCAGAAGGCAAGGGAGTTAGTTGGAAGCCCTTGTTCTTTGTACCTTGGACATTTTCCCATCATAATACTGATATTTGCATATGTGCATTCACAGTTAGAGAATTATCTGTGTTGGCTTGTGGTTTCCTTTACTCATTACACACACCAAGATAAAGACTGGAGCAAGAGCGGTGGATGTACTGAGAATTTTCTATCCATGGGCACATAATTATGCTATCTGCAACTAACCTCTTGTTCCTTTCTTTGTCCTTGAAACAGTTATTATGGCTTATCTGAATGTGTGGGGCTTTCTTGTTTTGAGAAGAGATAGAAGTGGGGAGTGAAGACATACTGCACGCTTCCTTAACTGAGAATTGGTGTGATTCCTTTCTTTTTTCTCATGCTTTCTAGTACCTTAAAGACTACATTTTTTTGCTTTATTTATAAACTTGCTTTTATGTTTACATTAGTGCCTCATATTCCATTTTCAGTTGATTTATTGTTTTCTGACCTGATGACTAAAAATGCAGTTTTGAAGATTTCCAAACTTTTTAACCAGTTGACTTTGCTGTTCTTTTTCCTGTATTTTAGAATCTGCTGGTCACTAGTCTAAGTAGTTCTGTTATATAAGTACTAAGATTGTTCCTGCACCTCTTTGCTCTGTTTTCTTGAAGAGCTTGTGAAGGGTCACTTAAGTACTGAGCTTCTTTTCCTATGCAATGAGGGTGGAAGCAGAAGTATTTTGTTGTGTTGTTTTTTTTTCAGTCCTGCCTCTAGCTTCTGTTCATATCACTTGTGTTGCTTACAGCTTAGCCTACCATTTGCTGTTGGAGCTCCTATAGTTACGGCTTATGTACCACGCTGTACCGTACTGTAGTGCTACTGATGTCCCAGAACTCTGGCTGATATAAGCTTTTGTAGTTAAGTTGCTGTGCTTTCAGTTTGTCAGTTGTGCAGGAACAAAATCAATTAGTGCTCAGTTTGCATTTTCATGAAGGCAAGTTTTCTGGGTCCAGATGGTGTTATTTTCATGCAGTGATCCTGTGCAAGAGTGATGTGCATGTATAAGGTTTTTGTTCACTAGGCTAGGCTTGATGGGTGTCTCTAGCAATTCTTCTTCTGGAGGTTAGTTTTTCTACCATATAACAGTCCTGATTTATTATTTTTTTTCTTTTCTCTTTGGTCTTATTTAGTAGAAACCTGGGTTTCTGTCATCATACGACTTATAATCAAGAATGGGCTCTAGCTAACTCCAGCCATCATCTTACTCCCTTTAGCTTTTTAGTGTGAGCCATAATGATTTTATCCCAGTCATATTTCTTCCAAGGTCTCCTATCTCAGATATTTGTAAAGCCTTGCCTCCCTTCCAATGTCTCTTTGATCTCCTGTTAATGACTTAGATCCCTTTACATTTAATCCACACTGAGTTTCTTTCTCCTCCTCTCAGTTTTGCTTCTTTGGATCTGCAGGTGTCTGGGCTATTTGTTTTTCTTTTTTTTTTTTTTCAATGACTGTCTAGAATTCTGATTTTTTCCCCAGATTTCCTTTCTCTTTTAGTTTCTTCCTCTCTTTTCTAAGGTTGAATGTAAGTTTTGTTTCTGTTATGCACATAAGTAGCATGTTGCATGCCTGTTCAAGAGTGAGTTAAATGTTTGTACATAAAGAGGAATATATATATATGCCTATATATACATATATATATATATATATATACACACATATTCTCCCAGTGGTTACACTGAAGATTAAGAACAGAGCTTGTTTTTTGTGCTGCTAATTTTCTGAAGCACTAACTTTATTTGTGCTGATCCTGTTAGCTGTCGTTCATGGTAATAATTTTAGGTTTGTAAATTGATTTGCTGTCTCAGTTTAACAAACATACCTGTAGAATTCAAATAGTACGTTTCGTTTTCATGGACCCAAAACAGTGTTTAAAGGTTTTGAATGCTTTTTCTTTTTTTTTTTTTTACTTTCTTTTTTTTGCAAACAAAGTTTTGAATATAGTTGCAATGACTGTCCTAGAAAGACTGAAAGCACACATAAGAAAAGAGCAGGCATCGTCTCCCAACATTCTTAGAAAGGTCTGCTGCATGTCTCTCGTTAGCTGCAGAAGATTTTGGAAGTGAAATTTGCTGCCACAGATATCTTATTGAGGACCTGAAGCCTGCTGTAAGAGTGGAAATAAAGATTACTTTCTGTAGATTTTATTTCTTCAGTCATAATAGGAGGATTTTTAAGTTGCTTGCTAAATGCTTGCAGCAGATCATTTTTATGAAGTGTGCACTAAATGTGAACAAAATGTGCCTTCTCAGTTCTGCAGGAGTTGATGGTCGTATTTTAGTTCCTCTTTAGCTGGAGTTAGATTTGGGTTTTGTGTGTAACTGGGAAATTTATTATGCCAAGCTGAAGTCTGCTAGCTGGGATTCTTCCTTCTATTTTTTTTTTTTTTTCCCCTCTCAAATTACATTTTCCTTTGAAAGAGTTGTTTTGTGTATAGTAAGAATCTTAAAATTGTGAGGTTTTAAAATTGTGTCAGGAATGCATGCACACAGAGTTAATGGCAACTTGGTCCATTATGGGATAATAATTCTATGTGTGGAAGAGAGGAAGACATGGTTAATAGAGATTCTGACGTTCTGCTTTCATTGTCAGCAGAAACTAAGGTCAGCAGGATTGGATAACTTGCGTGCATTTTTCTCTTAAAAAGTAGAGAATTTGGTTGAAGATCTCTTTGGTCCATTAATAATGATTTCCTGTAGGCTTTTAACTGGGGAAATTCCTAAGGCCAGGAAGAAAGCTGGTGTCACGGAAGTGTTTAAGATGAGTGACTGGAGTAGGATGGATGTGTGGCTACAAACCTGTAAGTCTGGTGTAAATTTTTGTGAAAGCAGTGGAGTAGACCCCAATGGACTGAGATCTGTGGTAAGGGGAGAAATACAGCCATTAAGGGATGTTTTCAGAATGTGAATTACCAGAAACGTGTGTCAAAGATTCTATTAAGTTAGTAACCTTTTATCATTATAAAATTGCTTGACAGAGGGAAATACTTTGAGGGAAATTCTGCAAAGCATTTGATTTTGTAGCTCTGAATTGACAGAAAATAAATATTGTGTGAGTTAAATGGTTGTAAGGATTATCCTACTGGTCTGAAAGTGTGGTTCTGAATGGGCAGTGGGGAGTCTAACACAGTGCTGTTCGTAAAAAAGTCTCACAGGAATTCGCTCTGGGCTCTGAACTCCACAACACCTGTACTGACATTCTGTAAGCAAATCTAGAATCTCTTTCTAGGTGATAGAAAGGCGCATGGGCTGGTGGACAGTGCAGAGCACAGAGTTCCAATGCAGAAAAGCTTGTTAGATGTTCAGTCACATGCAAAGAGGCATTTTAATGTTCACCAGAAGTAAGAAATGGAGGAATCTGTCCTTTCTCAGCATTGCTGCTGCAGAAGAGTCGGTTGGATAATGGTGGTTCCTGCTGGAAGTGGATGGCCAAGGACTGACATGTGATGGGAAGGAGAATTCCTCTTGTGCCTGAAGTTGGTGAGGTGGCTGTGGGACTTTTGAGACTCCTTGCTGGCCAGTTCACTCCATGGTCAGGAACATTGCTGAGCTAAATAAGCTGGAGGGTGAGGGTGGTGTCCTATTTGCTTGCCCGCTGGTTTCTCTTATAGTTATGGGCAAATACATAGCTGTGGTCTAAACCAGCACATTTGTGCTGAAGCTTGGAAGGCTTCGGTTGGAAACACAGGAAAACGTAGCACTTTACTTTGCCCTTCAGTGACCCTCTCCCTTAAGATTTATTGAATTCCCACTGTGACTGTTCTGAACTGGTTGTGCCTTTGAAAGCTCAAGTTAGAGCTTTCTTTGGCTTTTCACTAGATGGGTTCTGACTTTATCAACAAAAATGGTACCTTGTAAAAAGATGGTGTGTTAGGGCACAAGCAAGACAATGAAGAAAAGTCTGGAAGCTCCTGAATTCTCTTGAAATGTGCTATGTCTGCAGCATCAGTTTTATCCTGCGGTGCTTCTTCCTGGCTAATGCTGTTTTGGGGAAATGCACCATCCCCTTTAGCCCTGTGGAGGTGCCTGAAAAAGCTGAGCTCCAGGCAGTGCTTGCTTGAGTCACAACTCCAGAGACATACTTAGGAGGAGAAAACAAGTAATATTTGTTCCTCAGAAGTGGAGATGGGTATTGTTCTGGCAGTGGAACAAACCTTGAGAAGCAGGAAAGCCCAGCCACTGACGTTTGTGCGGATAAGGCCAGGGCTGCAGACAGAGCTCCATTATGCCTTGCTGCTGATAAGGCCTGCAGAGCAGTTACACAGAGCTGCTGCAGTGCAGTGGGCAGGTCATGGCCCACTGCTGTGTCGGGCGGTGGGAGGGAGCTGGAAGGTGCCTTGATAAGGAGGGAGAGGAGGCACTGGGGTCTGTCCCTGTGTGAGAAAGGGCAAGGAGCCTGGGATGGGTGCAGGGTTGTTGCACTGCCATTCTTCAATTTATTTTTAATATGCGTTTGATCTTTAAGGAGAATAATGTGTCTGTCTTGGTTGGGCAGCCATGTTCTTGGGTATGGGCTGAGATGTTTTGGCTGTGGTTAGTTTCCAGGCCAGGAGACACAGCTGCCTTTAGTACATCTGTCTGTTACAATTGGTTACAGACTTTTTTACCTCTCCCTCCGGTAGCAGTTGCTCAGAGTGTAGCTGAGCATCTGTGCTTCTTTGGGTAAGTGATACCCAGGAAGAAAGAACAAGAAGGGCTAATTTGGCTTTTGAGGTCGAAACAAGGCTGTAGTTGTTGGCAGTTAGGGAAGGGAGGGAAAAAGCACATTTTTTGAATGATTTGTGACTGCAACAATGGAAGAACTGCATATTTGGTTTTCCCTAAGTGAGTGAATGGGGTACAGCCCTGTATGACTCCAGAACTGGGCTCTGTGGCAATGGGTCCAAAGCAGTCCTCCAGGCTGCTGTGTGACCTGCTCTGCGCATGCAGAACTTCCTTGTCTTCCTTGTGCCACTGCTCCAGTCTGCAGTGCCCCATTGTTGGAGAACCATGCCTGGAAGCTGCAGGGAAGAGTTCTCTCCTCATAGCAGAGGCTCAGCAAGCCATTTCTTAGGGTCTACATTCAGGAATGTTTTTGGAAGCCCCCATGCCTGCTTTTCTGCTGTACTTTTAGGGAGAACTCTTAATCAGGAAGGTGCGCCCTATACTAAAATAATTTATACCATGCAGCTTTAGGCTAACGTGCATATGTACCCCTTGAAGTTTACTGATTGTTACCACAATGACATAAAAGATTATCCTGTATTTAAGAAATTTATTCTGTCATACAATTCAAAAGCTTTCAAATAATTTTCACTGGAATTACCTAAGGGACAATTTCTTGAATATCCCTTTCAGATAGACATGTGACATTCAGTCACCTAAAAGAGATGATGAGGGATAAAGGGAGTCAGTTTGTCTTTTCTTGTTTCTCTCCAAGGGTCAGATCTCACCATCCTAACAGAGCAGAGTGACGTGGTGCGTTGATTAACCAAGACTTATCAGCAGAAGCAAATGATGCTGCCATGCAAGACAGCATCTGGTCCTTAGCTGGGAACTTTGAGGAAAGGGGAGAACCTGGACCTTTCTGCACCCACCTCTAGATCTGATATTGCACCAAATCTGTCTCTAACACTCAGGGCTTCATGCTGCATTGACAGAAGCTGTGAGTTGGGAAGAGAACGTGTTTAAAGCCCCCCTCTCCATTTGCTGAACTGTCAGCAACTGGGCTTCTGTGTGAAGGAACAGTGGAGGAGAAACTTTGATAGCAGTATAGGAAAGGGAATGAGACCACACCAGGGAAGCCAAGACTTTCTTTGGAGGCCAGTGTTCAGGGTTAGACATTTGTTGCTGTAACTTCCTCAAATTCACACAGAGAGAATCTCTTTCTTTTCCTTTCCTTTTCTTTCTAGAGAGGTTTCCTTTCTCCCCTTCTCTTTTCCTTTTAGCTGCAATGGGTAGGGGAGAGTAGAGAAGGTATCTGTGTGTAATATTTTGTATGGTGTCAGTGTGCAGTGTACATACAATAAATCACGTATTACATGCTTAGACAATTTACAGCCAGCTTTTGTAAGTGCTGTGACAAGTGCTCAAAAGGTCAAAAAAGCTTCCTTAACAAATTTGATAAGATAATGCAGTGAGCTGTAACAGCATGAAGTCCTGGGGGCCATAGACCAGAATAGAAGAAATAATTATGCATGGTAATGGGTAATTACAGATAATGGCCTTTTTTGGGGGTGGCAGAAAATACACAGCCCCTCAGCCTTGCCTGGAATGAACATTGTCTAGTACATTAACTTTATAGCAAGCTAAAAGTTCAACACTGGAATCAGAGATTATCTGCAACTTCTAATGGAAAGAAAAGAGAAATACTCCTCTCAACCAGTTTGTGAATTTGGTTCCTGGAAGATGTCTCTGCAGAAACTAGGTAGCGATGCCAGCTTTCTTTCACATCTGAAAGAGCTCTGTCATGATTGTCTGGTGGGAGAAACATATTGTTCCAGTGTTTCTGATTATTAAGTTAGGGAGTGATTTCACAGCAGCCTTATTCAAGGCTACTGTCCGAACTCAAAGCCAGCTCTGAACGGAATTAAGGCATAGCAAGACTTAATATTGCCAAGCTAGCTAGTAGAGTGTAAGGCTGCTTTGTGTGCTGAGCAAGGGGAAATAGTTGGGTGCAAATCCAAGATTTTTTGAGGTATGAAGGCAAGTGTTTCCTGGCTGAACAATGGATTTTTGGAATTTTAACAGCCTAAGTGTCTTTGGTAGCAGAGGCTGACTGTGCAGATAGATACAGACACTGCTGTGATGAGTACAGTCACTCTGAATTGAAAACTACTGTCCTGTATGTGCTATGCTGACTTTTAAAACAGTTCCCATCTTGCTTCTGTCCGAGGCTTGTATTATCCTTCAAATTCCTAAGTGTGGTCCAGTAGCCATGCCCTATAGGCAATGCAATGCTGCCAGCCTTCTCTAGAGGCTAAGAAAGTTGAATAGTATGGATCTGCTGTGCATTTGACCTCAGCATCAGTAACTCACCCAAGCATATTTAAATTACTTATATCAGAGTATTGCACAACGTATAGCTGGTCCCTGTGAGGATGAGCATGAATTCAGAGTTTGCATTTCTTGGTTTGTAAGTTTAAAAATACATTTGTGTAGTTGAGATAGAGATCTTAAAATTTCCTGAAAACTTCCTATCATCTCTTCTCTGTCATCTCAAAAAGTAAAAAGGGACAGAATGATCATTTACAGGCTTCTGTGCTGATTTTTGTCATGCATCTTTGCAGTTTGTGTAAATTGCTGTGGTTTTTTGAAGTAGATGTTCTGAGACTGGCTTGCATTAACTGAGGACTGGACCATTGTTTTTCACCATGCTCTGCTAAGTGAAGGTGGTAGCCTGTCTCAGGTTATTGAACATGTAAGATCCTTATCTGTGACTGACCCTGAGAACTCACCTCCCTTAAAAGAAAATCCTAGCCATCCTGAAATGAATTACTGGTTAACTACTATTAATATGCCATAGAGCTGGAGAGTCGCCTACAACACTGCAAGATCAATAGCAGTATTTACCATGCATCATATTGATCTTCTATGAAGGAGTGGGTCGTATTTCATACTGTGTACATAGTGCAAAAAAAGTAGCATCGGTTCTCTACATGAATTAAGATGTAGAGAAGAGGAAAAGAGCTTGGAAATGTGAAAGCACAACTACATGAAGGGATACCATTATCTCATTGCCAGAGTATTAATTATACAAGGAGGGCTTTAGACATCCCTGTGCTGTAGACTTAGTGTCCCAAAGGCAAAGTGAGAATTCTAACAACTTTGGCTTTGTTTTACTTGTCAGTTTCTGCTCCTGCTTACATGAGCTCAGCCCCATATTTCTAGCCATGCCCTAGCCGCAGCTTGCAAAATGGTAAAATCTGGGTCTGGTGGCAGGTTTTTTTCTCCTGGTTGCTTCAGAGACCCAGAAGCCCTTCCTAGAGTTTCCTAAAGGAAGATGAAGGCCACCAAGATCAGTGTAAAGGCCTTGTTCTAAAAGAGCAACTGGAGGGGCAGAGTGGGAGTCTCTTGGCAGAGCAGCAGTTGCCTTGTTGAGAGCTTAATTCCTGTCAGAAATCGCTCCCCTTAGAGCAGTGAACCTCAGGGCTGCCCCTCACGTGCAGGTGTTGTAATGCGGCAGGCTCTGAAGCAGGGGAGGACCTTCTCCTTGCAAGCGGAGCTATTCATCTGTGTTGAATTACATTTGGGAAAAAAAAGCTGAGAGTTGCCTTCTTGACCTTGGTATCCTCTCCTTGCAGGCAGAAAATGCAGGCAAAGCCTAGCAGCCTCCTTTCACTAGGACAGTTTGCTTGAACCTTGCAGTCAGAAGTGAGGCCACTGAGAAGGTTCTCCCAGTAGGTGGATGTCATGTCCAGAACTGCCCACAAGCTGAAGACCAACCGAAGAGCCCCATGCTGCACAAATTTAGTTACAGCCAGTGTTTGAAGGAGATCTGCTTTGATCTGCAGGCTGTGGCCGTGTTGTGGATGTTGTAGCCCAGAGGTAGTGCATTTTCCCCACCTGCTAGTTTGCAGACTGCAGCTGTGAAGAAGCAGCATGGTGCAGCAAAAACTCTATTGGATGTACAATAAAATTAAATCTTCTGGAGCAGGTCTCTGAATGTCTTTTTTATTGAAAGCATGGTTTGGTGGTGCTCTTCAGCTGTTAATTCTGCTCCTTCTGGCTCTTAGCACTTCTTTGATGTACTGGCTGTTCCGACCTGTGCTTCTTTCTGAGCTTGTATAGCTCAGAAAAATCCTTCAAGACTTGCAGAGCTTTATCCATTAGTAACAAAATTCTTTCTCTTTACCATATACAGTTGTATATGTTCTATACACATAGTATATATAAAATATATGCATTAGTAGTAGGTAAACAAAAGCAGAGATTTGTTACATGACATCAAAGAAAAACTCATCTCTTAAGTTCAGAGAGAAAATGTGAATTGTGGCATGTGGCGGCTTTCTCTTGCTCTTTGGTGGATGTTGCCTGTCCATCTTTGGGATCATGATTGGGATTTAGGAAGAATAATTCTGGTCATCTTCACAGCTCCATCAAAGAAGTACTGAGTTAGTGCTGTCTATCTCTTCACTTGAACTTTTTCTTTTGTCATGCTTTCTGCTTTCCCTTCTTGTTTGTTAGGAGCTCATGTCAGTGGTGTGGCCACACTCAGATTGGATGTGTGTCAGGAATGTTATACAAGGACTGTGGATTCCATTGTTTCTGAGCTCTGAACCACTGGGGGCTGCTCCACAGCTAGGTAAAAGGAAAATGAGTGGCAGCAACTGAGCACTTACACTCATCTGGTGGCAAGTAATTGTGGCCCCATCTACAAGTAGGAAGTAGAAGGAGATAAAAGGCAAAAAGCATATTTTTCTCATACTTAATGCAACAAAGGACTACCATCTCTGCTTTTTCTACAGGAAGCAACCATAGCGCTACCACCCAGCTGAACATCACAGAGACATTAAGGATGCTTTTATGATTTTGGGGATGATTATAAGCAGTTCTCTCTTCTATGAAATCTTTTCAAAGGGCTTTTTTCAAACATAGCAAACTCTTCTACATTCTCATTTTCTTCTGCATCTCAGGATAGTTCTCCTTGGTTGAGTTTAGGGAGGCTCTGTCTTCCCTTTATCTCTCATATTTGTAGTATTTCTAAGGGAAAGTATTATTCCTTCCAATGACATATAGCAGGTGGAAAGACTTAGCAGAGATTTTTAGAAGAGATTGCACATATGTGAAGCATAATATACAGACTTCAGGTATCTCCATCTCATGTGAAGTCTGTGTCCCAGCAGGAAAAATTTTACTTCTGTCTTCTAATTTACAGCATGAAAAGCAGTAAAATTGTACTGCAGCATTATTCAGGAGCTAACCCTGGGGAAAGGAGTCAGGCTGGTGCTCTGATTTATCAGGAAGAATTGCTGGCTTGCAGGTGACAGTGGTCTAAGTTCTGATTTTGTCAGAGATGCAGACAAAGTGGCCTTGAAGCAGAATGTCATCCATGTTAAAATTTCATTAAAATATGAAAGCATGAAAACAGTAAGAAGTCTTTAGTGGCATTGTGGGCTCTTCTGGGTGCAAATGTGAGAGATACTCTGAAAGTAGCTAGCTTGCTAGGTTCTTGCTCAGTTAGGGGCGGGTGGTGGAAAAATCAGAAGCAGGATACTTTTGCTAATAAACGTGCATCGTTCATTTATTTCAGCAAAAAATCAGCAAGAGCTGAACATGGTATGGTACTACTCATGACTGCAGAGAGTTTTGGTTACAACTGAGGAAGTGAAAAAAGTTGCATCATAAAACAACAGTAATTGATAAAACTGTTCATTGGATCTAGGTTAGAGCTTAATACACAGTACCATGGAAACTGTTATTCCAAATGTGAGAGGCTGGTAGATGTGCAATACTGTTTTTACAGGTAAGTAACCAAGGTACACAGATACGAAGGGAAAGGAACAATATAAAACAAACAAGACCTGAATGACATCTGTCTCTCAGGGATTTTATTTGGTTGGTGGCTGTTCTCGATGCTGCTTCATCTTCATATGAACAACCCTTGAGATCTCATTGCCTTTCTTTAAGCCACATCCTTTTTCCCTTCATGATAGAGTTGGACAAGGAAAAGCATGTATGTAGGTTGCTCGGTAAGTAGTGCCTCCTATTTATTTGCATGGAAGCTACAAAAGATACGAAGAGCATAATTATACTATTTGATAGAGCAAATTCCCAGCTGCAAAGCACTATTTTTTGACATTGCCACCACTATTAGCTGTTCATTTTTTGCTAGGACAAACAAGAACAAGAGTCTGCATGCTGTGTGATAGTGCACCAGTGAAATTGACCCACTGTTTCTGTCACCACTGCTGAAATGCCACCCACCACCTCACTGTGCTCACATCCACTGCTTGGTCTCCATAAAAGTTCAGCAAGTGTCAGCGAATGTCATTAGGTGCCATTTTTGACAGGTGACATACCTTTGCTTCATACGCACTTCCACGTCAGACATCATTCTGTCAGCCAGCCCCTCTGCTGCCATCTGTCACACAGCAACAACATGTAATGGAATATTGGTGAGAAAGTTCACCTACTGCTATACCACCATCATCTGCCTCTATTGTAGTGGGCCAACATTATAACATAGGAGACTTTGCTTTCAGAGGAGCTCTCATAAATGTATGTTTGCTGTGCGGTTAGAGATTCTAAGCTTGTAGCTGCTGTTTGTTTTATCTGGCTTGGATGGGCAGCTGATGGAGCATGTCAGAACTAGGCTGCAAAGCAATACCATGAGAACTTTTTCATCCTTGAAAGTATCATAGGGCAGCAGTTGATATTGAAATGAAGAAAATGGGACTTGAGGCAGCCTCAAGGAGATCCCTTTCCTTAGAGAGATGCAGTGGAAATAGACCATTGCTTAACAGGCTGCGGGAGTGTAGCCGGATGGCCTTCAGTCCAGAGGCACTGAAGAATGCAGGCAGCAAGTCGTGAGTAATCCCTCCTCCTCTTTTGCCAGTGGTATGGGAGCTTGTTCTGCTCTGTGAATTTGTAGGTAAACATGAACTAAATTTGGGTATGGGGGCTGGGAAGGACTGAGGGCCTCGCTGCTCAGGGTTAGCATATGGGCTGCTGGGGCACCTTGGCTGATAGCGCTGTGCATTCCCTGCTGCAGTTTTGCTTAGCTTTGTGGCTGTTTGCCAGTTCTAAAGACATGTTGAGAATATGTCTTCTTGCCTGCAGCATGCCAGGCAGAGAGGGATTAGTAAAGAAAGCACTTTGTAGTAACAAGGGATTGATTTCCAAGGAATTCAGAGATATGGCATGCAGTTACAATTCAAAAAGAGTAGCAGGTTACATCATTAGCTAGTGTAAATCATCATGGGACCAGCTTATGCTGCATAAGGACCCAGTGTACTGTCTTAACCCTCAGTTGGTTTTGCTTTGCAGCCTAAGATGTGTAGAAGTGTTGTTCTCAAGGTCTGAGTGAACATCAGCCCACTTGAGCCTCCATCAAATATGCAGCAGTGTTTTTCTTTCAGCTTCCACCTCTTACTACATGTTACCCTCTGTCCAGCCCTCAGGAGGAGCAGTGGTGTACAGTGGTGTATAGTCCACCAGAGGGTGGACTATATTGCTCTTTATGGAGCCTCCTGTTTCATAATTTTTTTTTTTTTTTTTTTTTCCAGAGGGACGGATGCTCATTCAGGACATCCCTTCCATCCCCAGCAGAGGGCACTTGGAGAGCACGTCTGATTTGGTTGTGGACTCCACCTACTACAGCAGTTTTTACCAGCCATCCCTGTATCCTTACTATAACAACCTTTACAACTACTCCCAGTACCAAATGGCAGTGGCCAGTGAGCCTTCCTCAAGTGAGACAGGGGGTACGTTTGTAGGGTCAGCCATGAAAAGCAGCCTTCGAAGCCTCCCAGCAACATACATGTCAAGCCAGTCAGGAAAACAGTGGCAGGTACGATGTTATGGAGGTGTTGCATGGAGGAGTGATGAGCTGATTCTGACTTTGTGTGTTTGGTTTAATGGCAGTGCAAAATAAAAACAAGATTATGGGATGGGATTGGGACCCTCTGTAAGAAAATTAGCCAAAATGGATGGGTTTGATGGAGTACAATGTAAAGCTTAGGCAGAACACTGCAGACACAGGTTAAAGGAACCCAGTTGATTTTGTCTTATCTGCATCATAGTAGATGATGGGCTGTTTTCAAAAAACAAAAAAAAAAACAACTGCAGAATTACCCATCATTGATTCCCAGGAGCTTCAAGTGTCATTTCTGAGAGGCTTTCCTCTTCAGCAACCTCTTTTTTAATCTTTCAGCTTTCACATCCAGAGCACTAAAGTAACTCGTCCCATCAAGTCCAAGGGATCATGATATTCTGCAGCACTGGTGGCTGTCATTTGGATGTGGCGTGGATTGTTGTTAATGGTGTATTCTGGCAGTGTCCTCTCTAGGGCTTGGGATTTCATCTTGGGATCAAGTCACAGGCTGTATCTGATAGATTAGCACCAGAGCTTTTTATGCCAGTTCAGAGTTCTTAGTGTATATAAATTCAAGTAAGGCCTCTCTCTAGGATTTGATAATTATACCATCCTACTTGCTACAAGATTGGGATAAAGAGGAAATTACCAAAGCGTGGAATTCTTGTCAGAGTAGGTGAAGTCGTTCCCCTGACCATGAGTGCTTTGTTTGGCCTTGGGCTGCAGTTAGGCATTTTCTGTCTGAAATTCAACTCAGGAAGCTTCATCCTCTGCATATGTCCATGTCCCTTAACTGAGAGTAGGAAAAGGGAGATATCTCCTGTAGAAAGCAGGCACTCAAGAGGTGTAGGTTGCATTCTGCGAGAGCTCTGCTGTGAAACCTCTCTACAAAGTAGAATGAAACATCTGCCAGATCTCCTTTCTGAAGGGAATAGTTGGTATTCCCCTTTGGTGACCAGAGTTGCTCCAGCAATTCAAAGGACATTTTGGCTTCCAATACTGAGAAGCTGGAGCTGAGACTAGGGTTTAATTGCAATTACCAGGTCACATTACCTTAAGTCAGGCTTTCTCAGCATTAGACACCTTTAATTTCCTGAAAAGGAGGGGTCTCCTGGGACAGCAGCTGGTAGGGCCATGAATTTTGAGATCTTGGCTTTACAGCAGACTACATTTAATGTTATTTCATGTTCCTTTCCATTTAGTATTATTTCATGTCCCCTTCTCAACATGAATCCAGTTGCATGGGGAGAAGACCTATCTCCACTCCTTCAGCTGTGTTAGCCCATACTGTAAGAGCTTTCTTTTTTCAGTGCATTGATTGTCTTCACCACAATGACCTTCACATCTTTTCAGTAAGATTAATTGGTAGCAGCCTCTGTAGTTGCTGAATTTGGTCACCAGACCAGGGGAAAAAAGAGTCAAAGCAAGTTGTGAATAGGATTCTGTGGGTGGTGATGAGGCAAGCTGACAGTCCTTCTTTAGGTTTAATTCTGATTATGGTGTTCTGGCACTGACCCCGCACATTAGAACACAATAATTCACATAGAAAGTTATTTCTCTGAAGCTTTTACATGATGTTATTGTAGGAAGGGCCTGATGCTGATGCTTGAAGACACTACAGAAATGAGGGGCTGTTTTGGTGTATTTCTGTGTGGTGAAAGTAAAGCTGTTGCAGGCTTAATCCCTTGCTTCCCGAGTCTTCCAAGCAATAGAAGAGTGTGTGCTTTTGCAATGATATGTACTGATATCCTAGACAGTGGATTGGAACCCGTGAGGATGTGTTATTATATGTTAAGTGTAGGATTGAAGGTGGTGTCCTCTCAATTCTGTTGACTTAATCTGAAGATAAAGCACTTGTGTTAAGTCCTGGCCTAGAGTCCTTTAACTTACTGTGAGACTGCCTGTTTCTTGACACCTACCTAACTTTTGACACCTACCATTAGCTTTTAATGTGACTGTGAGGCACTGGAGCAGGTTGCCTAGAGAGGTGGTTGATGTCCCATCCCTGGAGACTTTCAAGGTGAAGCTGGATCAGGCCCTGGGTAACCCCATCTGGCTGTGATTGTCCCTGTTCATTGCAGGGGAGTTGGACTAGACGGCCTTTAAAGGTCCCTTCCAGTGCTACGGATTCTATTGTTCTGTGATCCTATGAATTGCATCTTGGATGGTCATCCATGTCTCTCAAAAATAACCTCTTTCCCGATTCTATGATTTTGTGACTGAGTATCATAGACATTTTATACGTATAGCTACATTTGTTCTTGAGGATACCCACTAAAGAAATAAATGCAATTGCCTATTTTCCGTGCATTTTACTCTCACCTTGCAGAACATGTAGCTAACTTGCACTTGGGTCCCATTACAGTTTGAGGCATATGAAGGAGATGATAAGGGAAAAATGTGATTGTTGTTGGAGACGACTGATTTGCTTCTACCAGCAGGCTCAAATCTTCAGGTGCTTATATCCAGCTTTCCAGCTTGCAGGAGAAATCATGTGGGTATAAATTTACTGTAATCTCATCCTTGATTTGAATTTGTTCTAGGCCAATGTTACGGGATTCCTAATACTGTTGTGATAAGAAGTTTTTGCAGAAGGTCTAGAGGTAAGACTTACTGCCTGCAGCAGTAACATCTCCCCAGCTTCTAAATGGCCTGAAACCAGAACCCACATCTGCTGCTCAGTAGCAGTAGATCCAGTTCAGGGTCAGTGTCCTGTCTCTTACATGTTATTTCTCAGAGACTGATCTGCAAGAAAGAGTGTCATTGCTGGGAGAGTTACGAATCACAGGATTTGCATAGCATTATGCCAGCATAGCACTGCACAAATAGTTATTAAAAGTTTTGCAGTGAGTGCTAGACTACTGATAGTTGATAGCAGTGGGTGCAACAGTGCTGAAATTGGAAACTCTTTGGGGTCCTAAACACATTTTGTTGTAAGAAGAATGAGATCTCAGCTGCTGCATATGGTTACACTAGCAAAGGAATATCATGGAAATGTGATACTTAAGTACAGTGAGGGGTTTCAGAGAGGTTTAAAGCACAATCTGTGGAAAGAATGAAACCTTGTTTACACCTTGAAGGGGCTTGCTGGCAGATTTACACAGGCTGCTTCTCTGTAGAGAAAACACATAGCTGTGTCTACATGAGCATTTTTGCTGGACTGCCTGTACTGATTGGTTTGTTTGCGATAGAAAAGTTTTCTTAACCTGTTCCAGTTATGGGTCTGCTTGTGTGGTTGGTGGTGCTGACTGCTCTGGTTAGGGTTTATGTTTTTTCCTCCTTTAACCAAATAATAGCTGCACAATGCCTGCCATGCAGCTTACTGGGCTGTAGTAGATGTGTATGGGCACAAGCCAGCTCTGTGCTTGATGGAAGGGCTCAGGCAGTATGGACAAGACTCCTACCACATGATCTGCCAGATGCTCACTTGTCCTGGAACCCCTGCAGCTGCAAGGGGAATTGCGTACTTAAAGTAATGTAACTTCTGGGTGCAGGTAGGCCTTGAGCAGCCTGGCTGTCTGCTGTTGGAGAATTTAAGGAGCAGGGGACAGAAGTCAGGGAGGAAACGTGTGAGCGTGTGTGGGAAGGGATGGGGATTAATGCATCATTGAGCCTTGGGAAATAAACTGAATCACTGAATCTTTAATGTAGATTAATGTCAAATTTCATTAGTCTTTGTTCTTTGCAGAGGCTCGTGTACTTCAGTGGATTTGTAGAGATGTACATTTTTGAGATATTTCTGTGTGGGTTTTACTCATTTGTATATAGTTATGCCGGAAGTTGTATCCATCATGATTTGATAAATGTAATGAAGATGATGGCTTCAGCTGCAACCCTTTAGTCACGTTCTGCTGCTTCTCCCAGCTCTAAAGCAGATGATCGGATATACTTGATGTTGCATCTTAAGAAAACAGAGGCTTAGGTGTGAGAGGAAGTATAGCAGATGAGGTTACTGTGTGTTCTTTCCCTCTCCTTCTCTGTGGGCAACCGGACCCTGCCACATATCTCTAGTTATTGTTCATTACAACAGGAACTTATGCGCATTCAGTCCAATTAAATTAAACAAGTTAAATGAGTTCCCTAACATGAGTATCGCAAGTCAGTGTATTGATACGCAGTAGAAGCTGATGCTTCTGGCACTCTCTGTTGACCTGCACAGGGACTGTAACTAGAAAAAGCTGAGGTGGCTCCAGTCTGTTTTTTAACCACAGAAACAAAACAAAAACCTGGATGGCAAAATCCTAATCTAATCAGATTTAAGTTCTCTAGGATGGAATGACACTGGTGGCACGTGACCCACAACATAAGGATAATTGTGACTCCTTGTGCATTGGTGTCCCCCTAAAAACTTTGAAACCTTGCTGGTTCCTGCAGCCAGACAACTGATCTGTAAGATGCTGAGTGTGCCCCCACTCCTGGACACCACCGCAGGATTTTCTTGTGCTACTCTGGTAATTACTCCTGTTATTCCTACTTAGGGCAAGGCTTAAGGTTGGCCAAAAGGTTTTGGACAAATCTCAGAATTTAATATAGCTTGTCTAATGCTGAAGGTTTTTGCTTGGTTTCTTGTTCTTTTTTGTCTTTCTTTAATGCACTTTGTTTTCACTTCCAGAGCCACTGTTTTTTAATTCTTTCTTAAACAGTTCAGAGCAAAACTATGAAGAACACAGTGAGAGTCACACTAAGAAATTTGAATACATTTTCTAATATTGTTATTATTTGGAAGTGAAATAATTCACATGGCTGAATTAAAGAACAGTTTTTAAGGATTTCTTAAGAAGAAACTGACATGCAAAACTCTCTTTTGCTAAGTCCAAAGAAACATGTCTGTGAAATGGCAACTAGCAGTCTGAGCTCTAATGGTAGCTACTTCTCTTGTAAAGAGGATTGCTCTTTTTGGCTTCCACAACCTGTTCCTGGCTCAGTTTTTCCCTTTAGTAAGCCTGGCCTTCTTACAGAACTGTGCAGAAGAACTCTCCAGAAATACATGTGAAATGTGTAAATATGTGTTTTTGTGCATGTGTGCATACATATACATTGCACAAGTCACTGGACGCAATCCTGGTTTTATGCATAAGCAGTGTATTATATACTGTATTCATAACATACCCTTCACAGTATAGATTTATGCTAAAAGTATCCTAATGTTTCTGACAGCTCATGTGTGACATGAATGTAATCCATATTTCTTGGAGGAGCTAATCTAAGCAGTTTGTTTTCCAATACTGCTGATAGGGCTATATCTCTAGATGTCACAGCAGTTGAGATTCTGATGGTAACATATTGTTTATGGGTCACTGCCTTTGTCTCAAAGAATAGGTTGGAACAGAATAGCAAAGGTTAATTAGGTTTGTCTATCAAGGAGGGACAGATATAGATGTCTCTTGTATTTTCTATGCTAGAATCAAAGGAAGTCAGGACAGAGTGTCATAGTCTCTTTTTCCTCATGCTGTAAAATGTGCTTAGTTGGTTTTATGAATGAAACAAAAACACCTTGAGCAGCCATGGTTGCAGGGGTTTGCTCACGGGCTGTAGCATTACAGGTGGGAAAGCACTGGCACTCTGCTTTGCAGCTTGGGAAACAGAGGCACAGAACTGTTGTCCTGCCCAAGGTCACACAGCCAGCAGGTGATGGAACAGAAGTCCTTAACATCTGGCTTTCTGCTCCATTCCCCAGCAGCTGTTTTCTCACCTCACAGTAAAAATTAACTTGCAAGTCTGTTTACAAATAACTTGAAATAAATGCAACATGCGATTCTATGCCCCTCAAAATTGTTTTTAATTTTAAGACCAAGGAGGAGATTGTGCAAACTCTTGCCAGAGTTCCTGTCGTGTTTCAGTAATTTTTGTTTTTGTTTGATGAGTCATAGGTGAAGCAGATGCCAGAAAAGCAAGGGCCAATTTATTTTATAGAGATCGAAATCATAGTGGTAGACTGTGACCTCTTGTTCTGAATACTCTGCACTGTCACTTGTCACCCAGGATTAGCATCTGTGACTTCATACTTTTTCATCTTGAGAATAATGCTTGTAGTCAGGATCAGTTGCAAGATAGTCAGATCAAATTAGGTGTATCACTGGCTTGCTTGTAAAGTGGCTGCAGCTGGCAGCTTTCACAAATAAAGAATTGGCCATAGGTTGATCTGTCTGGAATCAGTCATCTGGGAAGGGTAGGCCATTTTCTTGCTGCCAGCATTGGGAGAAGGAGCAAGCTAACAGCTGTGCCTGCCTCACCTCTTCTCTTTCTGTCCACCACCATCTTTGCTTATGCCTTGTGGTTATTCCTCCACAAGGAAGATGTTCAGAGGTTGTGCAGCTGCTTCCAGGAAATCTGGGAGGAGCACCCTGCTCTCCCTCCAGCTGTTCAGATTTTTTTTGCATGTCCTGAGCAAATGCAGGGGCATCCTGTTCGTGCTCCTCAGGCTTTTGATACATGCTGTATCACTGTTTGACACTGCTAAAGAGCTGCACTGGCTCTATAGTTAGGCTTCTAGCTGGACAAACCGCTGCTTCTTGTTTCCCCGTACTGATTCTGCAAGCAGTCAGAGAAGGAATTTCCAATGTGCACATTCTTCATAAGTCCCTGTTTATTTGTTCATAGGTCATAAGTGTATCATTACTGCTTGCATGTGTCTGTTAGTAAGTTACTGAAAGTACACTCTGTTGTACTATTCAAGGGAACTTGTAAATGCTGATTGATCCAGGTATGCTTCTCACAGGATTTGTGCCTCCCCCTGAAGTCAGTGAGGTGATTGCCACTCATCTTGCAGCTGGGGCAAGGCATGAGTGGTGTGGTGCTGGAGCGATGTGCTAGGTAGAAGAGGTAGGAAGAGTTTCCACCCACCAGGCTGCCCAGTGCCCCGTCCAACCTGGCCTCAAACACCTCCAAGGATGGGGCAGAGATGGGCAATGTGTTCCAGTGCCTCACCACCCCCAGTGAAAAATTTCTTCCTAATCTCTAATCTAAATCTCCCCTCTTTTAGTTTAGCACCATTCCCTCTTACCCTATCACTATCAGACTGTGTAAAATGTCAGTCTCTGTCCTCTTTTTAAGCTCCCTTCAAGTATTGGAGGGCTGCAATGAAGAGAATGCTTGAGCATTCTCCAGGCTGAACAAGCCCAGCTCTGTCAGCCTGTCTTTGTAGGAGAGGTGCTCCAGCCCTCTGATCATCTTTGTGAGCTTCTTCTGAACCCAGTCCAACAGCTCTGTGTCATTCTTTTGCCTCCGACCTGGCAGTAGTTCTACAGGTGGGGCCTCATGAGGGCAGATGAGGGAGACATAATAGTAGTGCTGTGAGATCAAGCACTGTGGGCAGCCATGGGTGTAACTGCCAGGCTTGTCAGAGGAGAGGAGGGAGTGGGAGGACATGAGATTGCTTGATGAAAGGTGTCTGCTTGGAAGGCAAGAGTATGCAGAATTTGTGTTATGCCCTTTCACATCCAAAAGCACCCCTTGTTATCGTGGAGTGTATCTGATGGTAAGATGGACCAGACTGGTTCATGGGACCAAGCCGTTGCCTGTTTTGACCTCATGGGAGGCAGTGATGAAGTCAGCAGGAGATGCCAGAGGGCAAGGCATCTCCTTCTGTCATCCATGCATGACAGCTGAAACCCTTATGTTCTCTCAGGAAATGACCAGTGGAGCAGTACCCGTCAGATCTCCCAGCTCCAGCCCTTGGAAGGCTGCACTGCCCTGAATTAGAAACAACTCACATAGCCACTGGCTTCCTCTGGTTCCTTTTTAATTCTGACTGTAGCACTCAAAAAAAGTGCAAGGACTCTGCAGAGCTGAGTTAATACAGATCAAGTGCCCCTTCTCACTGGGTAATCATCTCCTAAACCCCCTTTTTAATGCAGCACTAAGGTCAAGAATTTTTATGACTGGTTGTTTTTTTATTGTTACTGTAGAATAGGATTGCTAAGCACTATAAAAAGGAAACCTTATGGTTCAGATTTACTGTGGTGTGTATTCTAAACAGTTTAATAAAACAAAACCAAAAGCTTTTAGATTTTCTTCAGTGGTTAATACACAAGCATATTCTTTGCAGAGCCAAGCTTCTGACTGTCGGTCGGACTGTGGTTCATAGACTTGGTGTGGGTAATAAGATTATAAAACATGTCTCTTGCTAGCCAGCTACCACACACTAATAATAATAGTAGTAATAATTCATTGAATCCAGAGATTTTAGGTGAGTTGTTTTTTAAGAAATGAAGAAAAACCCTGAAAAAAGGTTTGAAAGGAAACAGGTCATTGCATACGCTCTGCACAAAATGCAAGTAAGAATGTGATGGTTTTTGTGCCAGGGAGCCATTCCTCCATTTTGTTACAGCTAAGATATCACCATCTCCATCAGGTGACCTTTTTTTTTTAGCTGTAAGTAAACGTGCAGGAGGGGGAGGTGAACACCTTGAGAATGGGATGCTGCCCATAGTCCTCCCCCAGCAAGGGCAGTAGGACAGTGTGTAGAAATGCAGGCAGAGAGGACTTTGCCTTGCAGAGGTGACATCTTACAGCGTAGTTGACATACTTTACTGTTGGCACTGCTACTTTTGTGCCTGATACAAAACTTCCCATCTTACAGTTGTTCACTGCCCAGAAAAGTTAGGGAGATATAATCAGCTAACACTAACTTTCCTCGTAAAAATCATCATCTTGTGAAAAACTTGGCTGCTTTTGGTTTCTTGAGCATTATGTGGCCACAGAATCACAGAATAGCCAGGGTTGGAAGGGGCCTCAAGGATCATGAATCTCCAGCCTCCCTGCCATTGTATATTGTAAAGTTTTGGAACAGATAATAGTAGAGATAGGTCTTTTGCAAAACAGAAATTAAAAGCACTATCACCTCTCCATGAAGATCACTTTGAATCATTTCAGGGTGTTGGAGTAAGGTCTGTTTTCTGAGTGCTGCCAACTTGACTGGCGTGGGAAGGAGGAGGGTTTGTCTGGCCACTGTCAGACTCTGAGGTGACACAGCACGGTGGTTTGTACTGTTATGGCTTTGCCACAGATGTGCTCTGTAGGCTGCCCACCACTTGGCTGTACTGTGTAAGAAGAGAAAATAGTTCTCCATCTTACTGAATTTTAAGGAAAGCACTGAAACACTGTGGCTGTGTGTGTGCCTAGTGCTGTGGTTCAGTTGGATGTGTCTTGCACGAGTCAGTCAGCAGATCTGTCTTCAACTGTCCTGTGGGCTCCTAGTGGAGGAGTGTCACTGGTCTGGGACCTCTCCGTCTCGTCAGGACTGTAAGGGCTGGATGGACTCCTCCCCTTCTTTGAACACTGTTCAGTGCGTGTAAATGAAGGGTTTGGAAAGTTTCCTATGGCCCTGTTTATGCTGTAAGTGGAGGGCTTGTGAGGAATCTCACTGTGGTGCTGTGTGTCCATGTGCCGGATGCAGCTTTAACTGAGGTAATATCTGCATGCTGGCTTTACTGCTGCTAGATTTCTTATAGGACAGGGTCATCTCCCCTGGAACTGGGTGGCATTGACACATAGCAGAAATCTAAGGTCAGTGCATAAGGATTTGGCTTCCTCAGCCCCCGTGATTGCCTCCTTCACAGATGTGTGCCCATGAGGCAGAGGGTGTGAACACAGCACTGAGGCTCATCTTTCATGGGCAGCTGTTGCAATTCTGTCTCTACAGATGAAAGGGATGGAGAACCGCCACGCCATGAGCTCCCAGTACCGGATGTGCTCCTACTACCCACCCGCCTCATACCTGGGCCAGGGGGTTGGCAGTCCCGCCTGCGTCACACAGATACTGGCCTCGGAGGACACCCCCTCCTACTCAGAGTCGAAAGCGAGAGGTAGGTGCATCTGCTGGGGCTTCAGGTACCAGTTTGACCTGGCATAGGCATGCACAAAATGTGGGTGGGTGGTGGGGAGGAAAGTAGGTGTTCGACAGTAGGTGCCACAGAATCTGTAGGAGCTGGTTTATTTGTGAACGATAGTGGTAAGGTGGAATTGTTTCTGTATGGTGAGGCAAGCTTGTATTTCAGAAGTCTTATAGTGTAGAGCAGTTAATTGATGTTCATTTTGTGTACATTCCTGCAATTTGTATGACAGGCCTCTAGAGATGGTTCCCATCTGTGCTCTTCACAAAGCTATTTCAAAAGAAAGATGCTCCAGTTGTCTTTCTCTTCTTCTCACAAACTGTGTTCATAATTTCTCCCCCTGGATCCACAAGCCCTTCACTGAGCCTCTGTTCTCTTCCTTCTGGACTACATGTGGAAATTATTCTTATATCCCAGCGGTGTCATTACCCTTTACAGACTCACTTTTGTGTTTGCTTTCCAACTCATCACATCATAGTGCTTTGCTTGAAACTATTACAGATAGATATTTTTTCACATCAAATGTTCGTGGCTATCTCAGAGATTATCATCTGCATTCATTTTTAGAGAAGAGTTGGTGAAGTTACACTGTGGTGTTCTGACCAGATTTTTCTTGCTTCCTTATTCTCATGCTCCTGCAGTAGGTAGAATAGTAACATAACAAATGAAATGGTACTGCTGGAGCAGACCAAGCTCCAAGCTTCCTTCTCTCTGGAGCAGGCTGGTAAGGGATAATAGAGAAGAAGAAAAACAGAAAGAGTTGAGTGACTCTACTTCTTATGTCCAAAAGTCTCTTTGCTACAGCTTTTGAAGTTGTCCTGAGTTGATTGCTTTTGAATTATAATTTTCAGTTACCTGCATGGACCTACACTCCATGAATACAGCTAATTCTTTCAGATGCTTTTTCATGCTTTGTGTCTCTCTGTAACAATGAATTTGGCAGTTTAATTTTATGTGGTCTGTGGGAAGTATTTCCTTTGGTTTCCTTCATACCTGATGAATTTTTGTGATGTTTATCCTCTGTTTGAAATGACAGCACTAACAACAGCATTCAGACCCATTTGTTTATTTTATGCACTTATACATTGAAGATAATCTTATCACAGAATCGCAGAATAGTTCAGTTTGGTAGGGACCTTAAAGATAATCTAGTTCCAACCCTCTTCCATGGGTAGGGCTGCCACTCACCAGATCAGACTGCCCAGACTGCCCATCCAACCTGAATTTGAACACCTTGAGGGATGTGGCATCCACAGCTTCTCTGAGCATCCTGTGTCAGTGCCTCACAGGCCTCAGAGTATGAATTTTCTCTTAATACACGTGTGTGGATCCTTTCTTACTTTCTGAGGAAAGGATGCATGTTACTTAGATCCCTTAACTGTTACCAGTCATGACCTTATTGTTGCTGATGTTCTGGTGTCTTTTGCATTTAATTTGTGCTGAAAAACTTTGTTGTGGTTGCCTCCTTAAAGACTCAAAGTTTTGGAAGATGAAGTGTATTTAAGTCATATTTGTGGCTGGTGTAAATCAGCATTGAGCCCTTGAGTTCAGTAAGTCTGGGATGATTTATGCGGAAGAGGTGGCTGCTGTTTCAGAGTGGCTGTTTTCTGAAAGTCTTCCAACTAAATATGACGTATCAGATAAATGGAGAAACAACACATGGTGTGATAAAACCTTAGGCTTTTTTTCTCCTTTTCCAGTAGTTCTAAATGGCTTAGAGAAATCAGTGATCCTTGGTTCATTTTCCTTCTCTTTTCTTCAGTTTTATTTTCTTCCCCCTTCTCTGAACACCATTGAGCAATGACGTCTTTCTTTCTGCTGATTGGTCAAAGAAGCATTTGGCTTTATGCTCAACTGCAGTTGACACTTTTTCTTGCATCCATCACTACTAACTCACTAAGAAGTCTTACCAGTTGAGTGTTCTTACAAATAGACAAAAGACCTTATACCCTTTGTTCCCAAATGCACTTCAGTAATTTTTCATCACTCCAGAAAAAAGTTGTGCGTAATGTACCACTGATTTTTAAACTGCATAAATACTGTATTTTCAATAATCCTTGACTGCTTCTCCAGACAATATTCCCCACACAGATATTGTTCCCTAAGTTACACCATCAATCAGAAACTGACAAGCAGTGAGATGTAATTTACTGAGATCAAACAGCATTTTCCAGACTCTGAAGAAGTGTTTTTCCATAGCAGGGAGCTAGTGGGTGAAAGAGGCACAAATATTTTTGTGAGAAAGTTGAGAGTGTGAGTAGGACCATACCTGTTTCATGGGCTTCTTAGAGGCATCCTCTTTTTCATTATGCCCATTCTTGGAGGAAATGACTGCTTTTACTTTTTCCTTCTACAAATAACATAATATTCTCAGGCTGTTAGTCAATGATTTACTTTTCACAGCCTTCACAGAATCACAGAATCACAGAATGACCTGGGTTGGAGGGGACCTCAAGGATCATGTAGTTCCAACCCCCCTGCCTAGCAGGGCCACCAAACATACACCTTTACTAGATCAGGTTGCCCAGAGCCTCGTCCAACCTGGTCTTGAACACCTCCAAGGACGGGGCATCCACAACATCCCTGGGCAGCCTGTTCCAGGACCTAACCACCCTCCTAGTAAAAAACTTCCCCCTAACATCCAACCTAAATCTTCCCTCTTTTAACTTAAAACCATTTCCCCGTGTCCTGCTATTATCAGCCCTTATGAAGAGTTTACTCCCCTCCTGGGAGTAAGTTCCCTTCAGATATTGAAAGGCTGCAATGAGGTCGCCCCGCAACCTTCTCTTCTCCAGGCTGAACAAACCCAACTCCCTCAGCCTGTCCTCATAGGGGAGGTGCTCCAGCCCCCTGATCTTCAGAGAGCATGAGGCTTCTTGCCTCTTCATTGTCATTTCTGTGGATGCTGAGTCAGCCAGCAGGCTGTCAGTGGCAGATCCCTTAAAGTACTGACTATCCATGCTGCATGTTGTCCCATTTAGAAGGCATTTAGAAGGCTTACGCATTTCTCCATTTATTGCTAGACTGGTCTTTCTGTACAATGCTTGACTGCTTTATATGAACCTTCCATGGGGTTGGTGATTGTTACTTTTTAAAGACAACTCTAGAGCATGTTTTAAGTGCAAATTATATTTTACTCTTTCATTTTCTGTGGTTGAAGTGATGACCATGCTCAGAGTTTTCTTTCTATGAATTCATATACATAGATTTTAGGTCCAGAATGTAATATTAGGAGCATCTATTGTTACACATTGTACAGTGGAGACTGTACAATTTCACTTAATAGCTCTTGCAGCAAGCGCAAAACTATTTTTTAATAAGATCTGTTCCCATAGAAACATTACGGGAATGCAGTAATACGTATGAAGAATCAACAGGTCAAAAGAAAAAAATTAATTTTGCAGCCACATTTTTAAAACTTCTGAAACTAGTCTCTGCAACACAAATGGTTATTAAATTCCCAGCCGCAGATCAGAGATTGTCTTAGAGAATACATGCGGTCTATTACCCACACTTCAGTTGTAACCAGGTTTATAGAGGTTTTGCCAGTTCATATATTGTCTCAGTATTTTAGTCAGACCATTTCATTAATTTTGTTCTGCTAAGTTAACTGTCCTTTTAGTTATGTTGAAAGGGAGGAGAGATGAGCTAGCAGACCACTGATTTACACTTCCTTTATTTTTACGAATGATGCAAAATTCTCAGTAAGCTCTTGACATTTGTACATGAGGTCATACCATGTTACAGAGTGTTGCATATCATAATGGGTTTACATTTGCTGAATGGCAAAAAACCATCATTCAACTGCCTTGCAACTTGAACATGTTCTAGGTAAAATGGCTTTGCTTCCAACCAGCACAGCTGCTACCCTTCTGCAAACTGGAAAAAAGAGGGAGAAGAAATTACAGAAACCAGTGAGAAATGACAGAAAGATGTTTTCAGAAGGCTCTCTTAGATCTCGAGGTTATAACATGTATATAATCATTTCTAGATAAAAAAGGAATTTTTTAGTTTACTTTCCAACATTTTTCTTTTCCTTTTTTTTCCTGCTACCTTGCTAATTTTCTTCAGAATGAGCAATTAGAGAAGAAGATGTATGAGTATTTTTTACCAGTCTCTGTGTATACTGATCATGCTTTAAAGCATGCCTTTGTTTTGCGAGCCAAGCTGAGAGCTACTTGTACAAGAAGTAGAGGAATGAGAATGTGTATATGGCAGGCACGACAGAGTGTTCGACTTACAAGAGCCAGCTGCCCTGATCACATTTTTTTCTGTGAAGTAGTTGGTTTTGGTTTTGGTGGGGCTTTTTCAGGATTGGATCAGTGCCCAGAATTGCCAGGTACCTTCAGCTGACTTTGGATCAGGCAAGTCCTGTCTTAGATTTGTGAAATACATGCACAAGACCTTAATTTGAGACAGCATGAGGCATATGTTCAGATCACGACTGGGTGCCTAGCTCTGGACCCTATTTCCACTGAATTAAGGCAAGCCTTTGCTTACCAGTGTGAAGGTGTTTTCCAGGTTTGGGACAGTGGCAGAAAAAAAAATCAACATTTAAATAGAAGGATGTGGAGGAGGCACATCATTTTATTTGCAAACACCTTTTATTTCATAACAGTTGCATTCTCTTAAAGTTAGCACAGAAATCAAACTCATCTTTGTTAATATTTAGCAAATATGGTGAAGAAGGTGGCTTGCATTTAAAATGTTGCTTTAGTTGCTGAATGGAGTTGAATTTTTGTTTTCTCAGTAGTGTCTCAGGATAGTTGGAAGCGTGTAATGCAGCACTGAAGCAGGACTGTGTTCGCAGCTTGAACATAAAACAGGAACCACATAAAGCAGGAGCCTGAAACTCCATCCAAACACAAATGAAAAAAGCTCACACAAAGCATTTGTTTTGATATAGAAAATGTCAAAATTTTTGCTTAAATCAGCAAACAGTGTTCGTTTTTCAGGGGAAAACATTTCTAATAGCAATTGTTTTGTTTGTTTGTTTGTTTTCTTTGTCACCAGCACAGTTCAGACACTTTCCAGATACATTTCAAGGGGTCAGTCCTACCTAGAGTCTAAATAACTGTTATCCTCACTGGTTTTACAGTTGCAGAAACTGAGGAGTAGTGATTGAACAGCAAGGCAGAGACTTCTCTGGGGTCTTTGTAATACACTCCTGCTTCTCTGTGGCTGGGTGCTGTACTGGGAACACCAGTGAGCTGTTGGAAAAGCCCACTCAAACTATGAAGCAGTTCTGTAGAGTCTCTTCCAGTGATTAAACAATCAAGGGTATGTCAGAAATAGTCTCCCTGCTTAAGCAAAAAAGTTCAGTAAAAGAGGTGCTGAAATGCAATGAATGTCATATGCCTGAGAAATGACAGAGGTCCTGGGTTAGGATATCGCTCTTCAGGTGAGATTCCAGTGTGCAAAAGTTACGCCCCTTTTTTAGGTTTCTTAAGTACAGTCTTCTTGCATAAATCTCTGCTTTTGAAATTCTGTGCAAGAGTCACATTCATGGTCAACAACACAGATAGCACCTGGTTGTAGGATCAGAGAATTCAAGGAATCCTGGTGTGCAAAAGGTCTGAGCCAGTGCCCTTGCATTTGTACTGTTTCAGTGGATGTTCGAGGTATGGAGGCAGGATACTGCAGCAAAGCAGGCTGATCTGCTATGACTGAGAAATGGCTCCAGAGACTGAGGAAATACCCTTGCATTTAATTGCTCTGTTAAATTTGCTGCCAGCTGACAAGATGCACTGGCAGTGCTGTGGTAGTAAAGTGCTTGGTGAAGTGAGGCAGGGCAGTAAGAAACAGCCCAAGTTTTTCTCTGTCTGGTCTGGAACAAGTCTGTGGAAGTGAAGAGACACTCTTGCTGTCCCACAGGCTCCAGGCCTTTTAAGTCTGAGGGATACCACTTCTGCTCCTTTTCTGCACACCCCTATTGCAGAATGCCAGTAGAAATGCATCCTGGATGCAGAGGGGCTTCAACTGTAGAATATGAGAGGAGCATATCATTTTGCTCATAGAATGGATGCAGTTCAGCAGCATTTAGCTTGTGTGTATTTCTTGTGTGTCTCTTCGTGGATCTTTTTTTTAAAAGCTGACCTCTGTCCAAGAGTATACCATCCCTTAGGCATGAGGAACAAGCAGTATTTGCTGAAACTTGAGTCTGATTGCTACTAACTATCCATCTTACATTCAACTTCTACAAATAAATATTGATACCAAACAAGAAAGAAAGAGATAATAATCTAATCCTGCAGATCCTTAACAGTCAGTTGAAAGATCTGTTTTTGTCAGCAGGTCGTTCCATTTTGTGTAGTTGTTTCATCCTTTTTGTGCTTTCTCATTGCTGCTGTTCACGGTCCCAGACGGTTGTTCTGTGCTCACTTTCCCTTCGGTGCCCATTACAAGGATGCTAGGAAGGCTTGCAAGCTTCGGCTTCTCTGTGCCGTGGTTTACATTTCTGTTTGTGTTCATGCAAACCACAGCCTTGTCTGCTCTTCTTGCTTGCAACAGTCTCGTTTATGTTACTCGTCTTGTAACATACCACTGTACTGTGGCTTTCTTAGAGTGGCAGGGTACAGTACGTTGGGGGCCACATGTGTATGTGTGCCAAAATATACACAAATAGATATGTAACTAAATAGGTATTTATGCATTCCTCTGCTAAATAAATCTGCTATACTCAGACATTTCTGCCTGCTTTCACACAACCTGGGCTGCATGGATAGTCTGTGGAATTAATTTGTTGTCAATATGGTGTGAGAGCAGAATTGCATGAAAGTTGGACAACACACTGTTATTCTTTGATTAGATCAAAATAGATTTTGGGTAGGTTGTAACATTTTACACATATTTTTAGGATGATGACATTTTAACATTATCATTTTCTTTCTCAGTAAGAAGCTGAATTTTAGACTTAGCTTGGGTTTGGAAATATTTTATGTTTTTTAAATCAAGCAAGTTGCTAACCCAGATTTGTGATGTTAGTACTCATGCCTCATTGTTTCACTTACTGTGGCAGCAGCATTCAAAATACACTTGAGAACGTGAGGCATATTTAATGCAAACTCTAGCAATCCATTTTTTTTCCATGTTGTTAATCCTTTTTGTAAATTACTGATCTGTGTTGTGAGGTTGGATTGGTGAAGATTTGGCCAACGCTGAAATAAGTAAGGTCTGACTGACAGAGAGGGAAAATCCTGGAAAGGAATGAATTTAAGCATCTGCTTACATTGTACTCTGCTTCAGTTTATTCTTGATTCAGAGGGTCATTTTAGTAATTTCTTCTTGAAACACCTTTCTGCTCTGCTCACTCAAAACCGCACAGAAATAACACAATCATGCAGTGAACTTGTCGTTGTGCAGTTGCAGAATTATAGGTTTGATTCATGAACCCTGCTGCTCGCTGTGGCGAAGAAGCTGGTCCTGTGGCAGTGCCTGCAGGGGCTGTGGTTTGGTTTTTTTCATGCTTAAAGGATGCTGGATCCTGTCCTAAAAACCTGCACCACAGGGCTTGGGCTTGGTGCTCTGGTTTTATTATGGAACTTTTTCCCTAAGAACAGAAATTCATGGAAATCGTTAGTAGTAAAACAGACTTCACCACAGAGTGGAGATTCCTTGTCACAGCAGTGACAGCAGCGTGCCTACCAACGTGTGGTTGGTAGCTGTAACAGTGAAACTTGCTCCTCTCTTTGCTTTGCTGTCATATGCAGCTGCATCCTTCTAACCCTGGTTAAGAAAAGGGAGAACTTGGCCACATTCTGTGGTGTATTCTGTGCAAAAGGGTTTGCCTTTCATGACAGCTTATCAGAGCAATGACCTAAGCTTCTGCAGGCTCTTTGGCTTGTGTAAGGTGCTTCTGTTGGCAGCCCTTCTGCAGACTGTGACAAACCTGAGCACAAGATGTGTTTGCTGCTGATTTCCTAATAAGAAAAAAAAAAAGGCAAATCAGAGTTCCTAAGTCCCTGAAAGCAGCCTGGATGGCGAGAGGCAATGAGCCAGACTGTGGCTCTTGGCAAGAAGTTGTTGCAGCTCACAGCACTGGTCCCATGCAGAATTGATTTTAGGGAGGAAGGTGAGGGCTTCCCCTTAGGTCTCCTGGCCCTGTGCAGCACTCTCTGGCTGAGGTGAGACTCTAGCTGAGGGGACCAGGGGGAACAAGGGATGTGGGCATGGTAGTCCCTTGCTCCATCTGTGTGGCCACCGATGCACGTTTGCATGGCTGTGTAGGGGATGCCTGCATAGGATGTGAGCAGCCCTGCACGAGTGGTGCTGGCTACTTGATGGGCCTTCTTAATTTGGCAGCCATTGGCCCGCCCACCCAGCACTTCTAATTCTAAGCCTGGGTGTTACCGATGGGTTTATTTCCAGCACTCCTCGCAGGCATAGCTTAGGCCAAGTACAAGTTGAATAACCTTCAGGAAAGCTGTGCTGTCCTTCTGTCGGCCGCTGTCTTTGAAAATTGCCTGCAGAGTTAGTGAGCAGGAACAGTTAAGATTTACAAACAATGATGAAGCTTGTCATGCATCTTTCACCATTCATCATCTGGGTGCCGTGGCTGGGCGGTGAAGTGTTCTTCATAAAAACCAGCTCAGTGTGAAATACACCTCGCAGCAATGTTTACTGCTCTGAAACTCGTCAGCAGCCCTTTATAGTAAATCCAGATTGCGATGTGACATTACAGTATATCATTGCAGAGCACGCTGGGGTTTACACTAGGAATGAGTGCAGTTCACACCAGATGAGATGTCGAAATTGAGTTATGTAGGAATTTGGCTGTTATATGGGGATAGCTTTTGTTTTCCGAGGACTGAAAGTTAGCTTTATATATATAATATATATAATCTACACATACCTGCACCTGTGTGTGGGTGCATATATGGATACAGACATATATACACATGGATATATGGATACACACATGCTATGCACACATTCTCTGTACAAACATTGCAGATGTACACAGAGATTACTCTGACAGGACCCTGTCTTTTTTTTTTTAATACTGTCTCCGTATTTTTTAGAAGTGTTGCAACTTAGCTTTTCAATGAAGCAGGCTTTTATTTTCAAAAAACACTGTTGAAAATACCATTCGTGGAACAACATAGATTATTGCTGGTTGAAAATTCAGATTGATAAGTTTTCTTATATTTTTCAATTACTTGTGTTATTTTTTCTGCTTGTTTTGGGCTAATTGTTATTTTAAAGGCGTGGGGCTCCTATGAGGTAGTACTCTTGGGGCCAGCCAAGGGAGGTGGCTCCTGAGATGGGGACCATCAGCATGGAACTGCTGGGCTGTGCTGGTGGTTTCCTCCCACTACCTTGGGCAGAAGTTCTGGGGGAACTTGCCCAGAAACTTGGAGATATGGAAAAGCAAAAGCATGTTTGGCTGTATGCTGAAATGGTAGTTCTTCCCATTAACTTCAATCCCTTCATCTGCACTGTTGACTTAAGGTTGCTAAGAAAGGGAAAGAGGAAAAGAAAGAAATAAGATAGTAGGCATTTTTGTCCAGCTGCATGAGAAAGATGTAAGTGCAAAAAGTAAACGGGACATTTTGTATGTGAGTAAATTGCTGTCTTTGGAGATAAATCTGCTGTTTCTGATATCTAGATGTGTGGAGTTAGCCAGTAACAGCCACATGGACTAGAAGGCAGACTGTCTTGATTATCATACAGGCAAGGACAGCAACCTTCCTCAGTGGGAGTTAGGTACTTTGTTGGTAGTTACCTGATTAAAAATAAATGAAATGAAAGGTGGGAGATGAGGAGTTTTTGAGTGCACCCTCTGACATTGTTATTTCACTGTTATACTGCAAAATCTGGAAGTTAACTTAAATTTCGCTGTCTTTAGTGTGCTGTGACTGTCCTCTGTGTTTGAAGCATAAATGTCACGTTCTGGACTTGTGTCAGAAGTCTTCTGGCTTTACTGCAGTTCAGCCAGAGGGAGAGGTGGTGTGTTTGAAATACTGTTACATTTAATTTTAGATTTCTGGAATCTGTGTTGAGTGTTAAATATAGTACAGAAGTGGAAAAAGGAGTAGGACTGCAGTTGGCACTATCAAAAAGAAAAGATAACTATATTTCATTTGTCCTCCTCAGTTGTTTTCAGCTTCTGTAGTTGTTTTTCCATTGAGTGCTCATTCTGCAGTGAAATCATACTTTCTAGCTGAAAACATTTTCCGCAAATGTGTTTATCGTTGCTAATTCTGCTCAGTTGATTTGTTAGGCTTTTTTTGAACTATATAAAGTTTATCATTTGGCCTGCTGCAGACAGCATAAGGCTAAAGCTTCCCATACACTAATCATGTAGGTCCATAGGCTTCCAGGCATACAAATAGCATTGGAAGCTTGTTCATATTCAGAATTAGTTTTGTGATACAGTGTTAATCTCACCTGCTTCTGCACCAGAGGCTTTAAAGGATCCCAGCAAGTTTCTTACAGATGATGTGGAAATGAAAGTTCAGAGGTGTTGAGCGTTATTTATGACTATTTTGACTTTCTCCTTTTATTTTGAGAGGGGAAAGTTTGGACATCTTTTATGTTACTCTTGTGACTTGAATTAGAGGGGTGTAGAGTAAAGCTGTCACTTTTAATGTACTGTTTTCAAGCACCACAATGTAGCATACAAAATCAAAGAAACGTATTTCTTCACAACCTTGACTGCTTTATGTGCCTGCTCAGTTTCTAGTAACTTTGCTAAGCCAGGATCTTCAGATATTTGTGATAAGTGGTGGCTTGACATAGTGAAGCTGTAATAGCCTCAGGGAAGTGGAGGCCCTCAGTAATACATATTCAGGATACTCTTGTACAGATTGTCATTTTATTTGCCACGTCTCTGGGTTGTCTCATTTCTCATCTGTAGTAGATTGTACGTGGATTTAAAGACACTTTCCAGTATTTGGGAAAATACTCTTGAAACCTTCCACATAAAACAGGTGGGCTTGTGGTATATTATGCAGTGATTGTGTCCGTTGTTGCTGTCCAGACATCCCCAAATATGAGTTAAATGGAGAAATGCTGGCTTGGACCAAGAAAAAAAAGTATCCTGTATGTCGGGTTAAGTTGTTTAATTTTATGTTGCTTTCCCGTGTACATACAAAGGTCTCCAGTTGGGGGTGGCATTTCAAACAATGTTCCTGCAGGAAGCAAAGCAAACATGCCTGTAGCGCGCTGTAAAAATACTCCAGAAGGAAATTGCTGGGAGTAGGGGGGCTGGGGGGCGAAACATCACAAATAAGCCAGCAGTACGTTGGCTGATTATAATGACTGCCTTGTAGCATCCAGGAGTTGTCAATCATAGCTTAACGTTTATAGAAGTGAAAAGTCAATGTCTAGTTGTTTAATTTGACATGGCTCTCGGGTTGAGAAAGTGTAATCGCTGGAGGGGACAGTTAAGTAGCTGTGCTCCGTGTCAGCCTGTCTCGCTCCGACTGCTGCACTAAACGCTTTCCTGATGAGCGATAGATTTGGTTAAATACCAAGATAATTGCTAGCTACAGCATCCAGCACTCTTTTAATGCCTTGTACTACATCTGTATTAGCTCTTGCCCGAGGCTGTTTGAGGTTTCTGCAGCAAAGAAGGCATGTACGCTCAATTACATTACTCTCCTTCGGTTTTTGAAGGGCAATTGTTGCAGAGCTAAATAGGTTGTAATAAATTACATTCTTTTCTTCCAAACCTGTTGCAGTAAATCAGACATGCAAATGTTACAGCTGCTTTTTCCTTTTAAGTGACATTTTGTTAGTCTGCCTTAACACACAAAGGATTATTTAAACAAAGTGGCTTTTCATATGAAAAATTGAAAACTACCAGACTTTTAAAACTGTGTGGCAAAACCAGCGAACTCGTTTTGCATGCTATAAAAGTATTTGCTTTTCCTAGTTGTGTTCACATCTGTAAATCAGATCGCGGCACAAATGCATTTTGCTTGTCAGGGTGCACCATCGGATGGGACCGGAGGGGCACTCCCACTGCAATTAGGTGGGTGTCAGCATTTCCAGTGCCCTCATAACACGCTTGGTATGGTAAGGAGACTTGAAATGTCCTCGCTACTTTTGTCAGAGTGGCTCAAGGCAATCTCGTTGCCTGCTTGTATCTGCGGGTGGCTTCATGGCTGCATGGTGGTGATGCAGTGCTGTGATGCTGCTGCACAGTGATGCTACATGGATACTGCACTGCCTTGGTGCAGCTCTTGCCTTCTGAGCATGCTGCTGCAGCACCGAGCACATGCCAGGTGCTCCTTTCTGTCTCTCTGCAGTACAGTCCACACTGCACCAAGAGAGCCTGCACCTCTTGTCACCTGCAGAGGTACAGCTCGCTTCACAGATGTATGAAAGGGGCTAGTTGGGGCAGAGGAGGGCATTTGTTTTTGAATTTTATCTTAAAATTCTGAGCAGATTTGGAGTTATAGACTCACAGTGTCGTAGGGGTTGGAAGAGGCTTCTGGAGATCACCTAGTCCAACCCCCTGGTAAAGCAGGAAGTACCTTTGGTAATAACTTGATGATTGAACACTTCATTTTGACAAGATTAATTTTGGAATGTAATGCAGAAAAAGCAGAAGCCTATTTAACATTTAGAAGTAAAACTAAAAATTGTGATTTTGTTTAATTTAACACCTTCAAATTTATTTCCCACTTGTCCATAATTTTTTTACAATGTTTATATTATTGCACACTGTATTTTACAATGCCCTGTGCTTGATATTTGTCCCACAGTGACAGTTAAATCAGTTAAGCTTCGTAGGTTTGCATCCCAGTGTTGTGGATAGCATGTTTATTTACCCCAAGCATACCACTAATCATGTAGTAGGTTGCTGAGGTAAAAGAGTGCTCTAGCCCAGTTTGTCACCAGTTTTGTTTCTTTTCTGGACATGAAAGAAAAGGAAAAATCAATGAATTCTCTCTCCTGCTCCTTTATAAATCATTTTCCCTTTCAAGTTCTGTCCTAGAGCACTTGCAGACACTGCAAAGAATATTTTCTTTTCCCACTCTGAAACAACCATTTACTACAATTCTTAGCAGATTTTTGTATTGGCTTTTGGCTGTGTAAAACACATTTTGATAGGTTGTATTTTGGGCCAGATTTGAGCTAGATGTATGCCCTTAAGTGTCATTTTAAACCTCCTGAATACTGCAAATCAAGACTTTACTGTCCTCATTTTTTTCTCTCCCCTCTCTTAGGTAAATACAAACTTGTAGCTCATTTAACTGTGTTTACCAAGTAAGTCATATACATCTTGCCCCAGCTCTTTGCTGAGTTGCAGGAATGCCTAGTGATTTTAGTTTGGTTGGATTTTATCGCTAGTACTTCCCAAGACATTCTGCAAGCAGATTTGTGCAAACGAGAGAAGCAGCACTGGCTTGTTGAGAGGGGTCTACTGTTCTTTTATGTGGATGCTTCTGCAGGAGATAGCCGAAATGAAGTTGTAACATAATGAACCCTAATGAAAAGAGGTGAGGAGGGACGAATGCATGTGAGCCCTTGGTTCACCCCTCCTCAGCCATGCTCTGACCTTTTGCTTCTTGCTCTGAACTGTCCAGCTTGGATCAGGAGGCACCTGCACCTGCTGATCTGCATTCACCTGCATTTTTGGGTACCTTGATAACCCATCCTTCCCTGCACTTAGAGCAGGTCCTTCCGTCACCTCATCCTTGCAGCTCAGCTGGCCAAGATGAAAGGCCCTGGGGGGAGCATGCAGAGATGTTCCTCTGCACAGCCTCCCTGCAGGGGGCTTCCTTCCCCCAGAAGGCCCAAGGGACCCCAGTCAGCTCCTGTGAAGGTAGACAGGCCTGGAGCCCTGGGCTGCTGCTTCAGGAGAGCTCTGGATGAGGACCAGGCATGCTGGGAAGATACAGCTGTCTTCATGAAATGGATTTTGCTGCATTCAGCTGCTGTGTGCCCATAGTGGCATGGCTAGGAGCAGGCCTTCCAGTAGTGCTGGCACAGCCGGCTGGGGCAGGCCCCTCACCTCAGCAGCACAGGGTTCTGTTGCACGCCGGCATTTCACAGAGTGCATTTAATGCTGCTGTTGTGTTAGTGGAAATAAATATAAATATAACACAGTGGGTCTGTCATAAGCCTAATGTTGTGTGAAACTTCATTTAACTCATTTGAGTACCTTAAGAATGCTTTGTGTTCAGTTTTTGTCCCTATTTTCTCAAGTAGAGTGACTTATTGTGACAAGGTTCCTAAACTTCAGAGTGTATAAATCTCACTTTAAAATAAGTAGCAACATTTTTACTCTGTTTATGTATATACCCCTCTTTTGCTGCAAATTTAACCAATACTTGTTGAACCATTTGACAGCAAGTCTGCTTGACTGGCTTCTACATTAAAGTTAACATTGAAAAATAGTAATGCCATGGTAATATTAATTCACTTTAATGCCTCCTCGGTGTTTAAAATTGTAGATTCACTTGAATTCTAACCTGTACATGTAAGGGTTCTTTCATTTTTTCCTTTTACTCAGTTTTGAGTGCAGTTGTTTGTGAATATAGTCTTGCTCATGCTGAAATCAGTGGCAAACCTACTGCAGCTTTTGTTGGCAGGGTGTAAGTTGCAGGTCCTTCTTTGTTCCTTCCCAGCAGAGGAGATTACATTATAAGAGCATTAAAAAAAATCTATTCCTGACAAGTGAAAAATCCATTGAGTCTACCGTAACAGATCTCTTTCATTAGACTTAGCATTTTCTCTGATTATTTAGTAATCTCTTGATTTCCAAAAGCTTGCAAGTCATATTCACAAAAGATAATTAAGCCATACCATATTGCACTTTATCACTGAGTGCATATTTTCTACAGTTAAGAAAGGTCAGTAAGGCTTGGTTACTCTTTGAGTGTCGTGACTGATGACAGATGGCATAGATTTTCTCTTTGTTTTATAGGTTGAAAGTGGCATCATGAGCAGTAAAAGTGTAAAGAACGGTGACCAAAATTAAAGTTTACATTTATTTGGCTAGTCTTGATGTTGCACAAACTGTGATAGACTTCTTGGTGTTTTTTTTTTCTGGGACACCAGTAAAGTTTAACAGCTTTTCTGACACAGGAGCTGGTAGATAGTCAGACAAAACAGTGTTAAATTTGGATTTCTGCATGGGACACCAAGAAGTTATTAGTGGTTATTAAAGCTTCTATTTTCTTTCTTTAGTATAGCTACATAAGGAGAAAACCTGTGCCATGTCTTGCCATGTATTCTGCTGCTTGATAACGCTACTCTGAGTGTGCAACACACTTTTCCCTTAAAGTTACCATTGCTCTTCAGACAAACATTTTCCTGCCACACTATTGCAAATTGCAGTGTAGGTAGGACACCTTATGCTTCTAGAGATGGTTATTAACAATGAACTTCTTGTTTAGACAGTCTTTAAGGAAGTACACAAAGCAAAACAAAGGCAAAATATGCTGTCAAGATGCACAGGGACAGGTGAGAAGGGAGAGTCACACTCTGTCTCCTCCAGCGTGAACTGACTCAGATCTGCAAAGTGGATTGCTTCAATATTCACAAAAAGAGCCACCCATGACTGGCTTCTCAGAAGATGTGGCTGGTTTCATGGACCTGGCCTTGCATGTGGCTGTGCAAAAGGGTTCCAGGGACACTGTGTTCCCTGCCTGGCTGCTGTGTCCAGGAATGATAGAGGCCAAGATGTTGCTGACCTCTTAACCCTGCAAGGCAGATTGGTGCAAAGCTAGTCCTGGTGGAATGAAGTACCTACAATGGGTGTTTGGGCACGTTTTCCTTCCTCTGGCAAAATACTTGTATGTTTCTCATGAAAGGTGCATGTTTCAGTTTTATTTTTAGAACATAGTTCTTAATTCTTTCAAGAATGAGAAAGAACAGTTGAGAAAGTGGATTCAGAGCCCTTTTTTTTTCTGTTGTTCTGTCTTGTGCTGGTCCTTTGAATACAACACATCAATGGTATCTTTTTGTTAAAGAATTATCTCTTTGCTGTTGTGTGTAGAATTGTATGTGACCTCTAGGAACAAAAAGATGAAAGGTCCCAGCTTTGTCACAACCTTGTTTAAGTGATGAAGCAAATGGCTTTTCTCTGAGGTTCCATGCTGCTCTCCAAATCACTTCATCCCTCATAGCCACATTTTTTTACATCTTTCTGGGGGACTAATACCTTCTTGTATGTTTGTGTGGCTAGTCTCCAATCTGGAATCTTGAAATGATTTGGTATTTTTTTTTCCACATAAATTCCTCTCAAAGCATTGTCCATTTAATGATTTAGAGAACAGCCTTGCAAACCACTGGGTTTGCCCAGCAGCAGAACATGTTCCCTGACTCTGAGGGACCATGAATGTCAAAGGGAAGCTGGGATCTCTGAGAGCACATCTGCTGATGGTCATAGCAAAGACCTGTAGCCTGAAGAAGCAGGTGTGTCTATGCAAAACATAGGGAGCTGGGTATTCTGCAGTAGAATAATTTCTCTAGTGTGATTCCGATCTGAGCACACAGATGCATGCACAGGACAACACAGAGGTTTAACTAAGTGAGGAATGGAAGGGATGAAGAAAAAAGATAACTTTTTTTTTTTTTTTTTTTTTTTTGTCACAGTGCCTTTTCTTTGGAGGATTAGTACTAGTTTAGAAATACTTCAGCCTGTGACCTCATCTTTGTTCCTTTGTGATGGGGAAATAGTTGTTCTGTTGTGTAGTCATAAAGAATGTTTATACTTACAGATGACCCAATCAACCTTCCATAAAAGTTCACATTTTAGCCATTATCTAAGAGTGGAAAAGGTTTACTTTATGTTGAGATAACCAGTTCTTGGAGTGTGATTTCCTTCATGTCTTCCAAAGCACCAATTCTCTACATTAAACCATTAAAACTGTATGTCTTTAAGGAAGGAACTATTAATCAGAATTTTGGAGTTGAATATAAGATTAGATGCTTCGTGTGGGATTGTACTCATTCATACTCTGCTGGGACATGGCTCTGGTAGAGTGAGCATTTCTGGTTAATACCTTGCCCAGGAGGTGTGTAACCACTGAATTCTGCCAAGCTGGACTTGGCACTAACAAGCTTTTTCCTTCTGGACTTTGCACATTGTCTTCAGATAAATTCAAAGCAAGGATACTCATCTTCATATACCTGGTCTTCCTTTTGTGATAGTTCCTCTGTACTCTGCCTTTCGTAGCCTCAGGTACCAGTTTAGTCCCATCAAGTTAACCATGTGATGTAAAACTGGTATAAGTAAAAGGTGTTGGTCAGTCAGTACTGTTTTGATGCATATTCTGTCTGCAGGTTCTAATGGCAGTTGCCTTGTAAGTGGTTGATATTGTTATGAGGTAGGATTTGGAGCCTCAAATGAAAACTCAAAACCTGTGCTTCCAGAATGTCTTCCTTGCATCCTTCCTGACCAGCTGGAGGTGGGTGAGGAGTGGAAAGTCTCATTTGATTGTTTCTCTTATTCTTGTAAGAGAATTTAAAGGCAGGGGTGGGGGAGTTCAACAAGAGGATATTTTCTTCAGCTTCTGGTTTCTAATTACATCAAGTTATAGCCCCACCTTTTTAGTTGCTAAAAGTACAAGCAGGAACTGGAAAAGAATGAGATAATCCATAGTAAAGCATGCTGAATAAAGATCTCCATTCAGATCTCTACCTCTTATCCTGAGCTTCTAATGCCAAGAATTAATGCTATTTGAAAACGCACAATGAATGTGTCCTACTGTGGGTATAAAAGATAATCCTAATTATTTTAAATGTTAGTGAGATGGGTAGGCGTTTGAGAAGGGGAAAAGGGCTTTACTGTGAAATAGTATATCTGTGCTAAGAGACACAGGCTGGACTTGGTTTTGATTCCATTTCCTTAGGCATGTTTTGTCTTTTTTTTTAATCAAAAGGCAGCTCTGCTTGTTCTTGACACTTCTTACAGCAGGATAATTTCCATTGGCATGCATTGCTGGAACTGGACTATTTGCCCTTGTATTAAAGACATGCAAAGCAAAGAGGGAGCACCAGTCCCTTTTTATTTTTAATTTGTCTGCATTACATTCAACACAGAATAGTCCACAATGAATTGATCAAAATGAAAACTGCAAAGATATTTCAGCTGAGATGTGTAACATGGAGTAACTCTCATTTGAAGGCAGATCCATAACTGAGTTTTCATTAGTGCCTCATTACTGTTTTAGCATCAGTCTCCCTGTTAGACCAACAGCTCATCTTACTATGTGCTCTGCATAATGCTTTTCTTAAGAAGTCTACATTCATGCTAGGGAGTGATAATGAGCTGTAGCAAATAGAAACTGCTGGTGTCAGAGTGAAGTTCCAAAATTTGACCCTTTGGGAAGCACTTCCTACTCCAGGTAGGCAAAGTATGAGAGGAGGACAGTCACTGCAGCACATCTCACATTGGTATGTGAGAAGGTATTGATTAGAATTCTCAGTCAGTAAGAGATATTTAGTCTCAACATTCATGCAGAGACAGAGTAGCGCAGAATAGCTAGGAAATACTGGGGATTCATTGAGCATTCAATGTGTTCAGTAACGTGAATTTCTGCAGCTTTAAAAGCGTGATTCTTTCTGTTCAGAAGAAATTTTAAAAACAGAGCTGGCATATGTTTTTCTCAGCTAAAAACTTTCCTCTATTAACACTTGTTTCTTCATTACAGAGTAAAATAGTCCTCTGTCTTTTCAAACAATGCATTCACGGCACATGGAAAGTTCGATGGTGACAGACCTTTGTTTTGGCCTTCTGTCACCTAACTCTGTGATAAAAGAGCTGGATGCTTGCAGGGCTAGGCACCACAAAGATGAGAGGTAGCAGAGCGCAGTTTGTTTAGGAGAACTGATCTTGGTATTTTTGTGTGTGCTTGCATTGGGATTTCATTGAGGTGATTTGTAGCACAGTCAGGACACTGGCACTCCTGCTGCTCCTCTGATGCTTCCTTCACAATAGGAAAGTAGTGGATTTCTCTGACTTTTCTGTGTGTCTTCCTCCATAGCTGAGCCAGAGTTCATTCTGATGATTCTCTGGTTCCAAGCACCTGGTTTTGCAGGAGTAACCGATTTTGTGTTTTGTTTTGTCCTTTAACTGAATGCTTTGCTAAGCATCTGCCACGTTCTTGCATTTGATGTACCTTGCAGGCTGTTCGCTGGCAGCAGGTGGTAGAGCCAGCCCTGCAATGTCAGTATGAGCTGTGGAGTGATGATTTCCACCAACTTGAGTGCAGACTTAGCAGCATCTTCCAAGAGAGTCCCATCCACAGTATTTCCAGGACACTAAGCCAGCATTCCTTCAGAACACTGCCAGTCATCCCACTGAGTCTCGTAGCACCATGGAGATGGGTGCCTTGAGGTAGTAATCTGAGGGAAGTGCCCAGATGTTTTCTCTTTCCATCTACCCTTCACACAGCTAGCAGGTCTTGCTTCTGATTATCATTGCCACTGGTTTCTTAGGCCTGCTGGTTGCTGAAGACACTTCATATAGGATTTTCAGGCCTGAAGTGGCAATCACTTCTTGCACATTCATTTTCAGTGGTACTTACAAAAGGAAAATTATTTTGCGATGGAAAGGAAGACACCATGAAAGACTGGAAAATTCCATTTCAGCCTCAAATCAAAACCCTGGCTTGCTTCAGTTGTGCTCCAGCAGCAACAGCTTCGTTGCCCTTCTTCCTCTGAGAGTGAGCATGGCTGTGCTTGCAGGTGCAGGTTTAGGTCTGTACACTAGGAAGAAGTATATAGTCCTTAGGAGCAGGTGGGAAAGGCATACTTATTCTTCTTTTCCTTGAAAAAGGTGAAAGAGCTTTAAAAAATGGATTGTACCTCTCAACCTTAAATCTTTTAAAATTGCTTCTTACTGAGAGTTTAATAGTTTTTTAAATGTAAACTTGGGAAAATATTTACTTTTCAAGCTTGAATATCCTTCTGCTTTCTCACATCATTGAAAGTGTATTATTCTTTTCAGTCCACTGAATTACAGGGATCACTCATGTTAAAAGTTAATGCAGTTTCCAGTGTCAGAAGATGTAAGGTTTTGTGGTTTTGGTTCATATCCCTTCTCACTTCTTTTACTATGTGATATTAGCTGATATTTTTTTTCAGATTCATATGGCTCAAAAGTATTCAGGTTTCCCAAGAGTAAAAGGTAATTAGATCAAGGAATGATCTTTAAAAACCATCATAGACCCAATTCTGGTGCTGTTATTTACACAGATAAGGGCTGTGTAACTATAGTGGGAGGATCAGCCACAAGCCTCGAACAGATGAAGCTCATACATTTAAATCAAAAAGAACATGGGCTTTGTTTCTTTGAACTTGGAATTTTTACATTTTATTGCCGTGTGATTAAAACACTGGAACAGAATTGCTCATTTCTTTCTTGCTGCCTTTTTATAGCTACAAGTCCCAAATCAAGTATCTTGCTCTTATTATCAGCTTTGCACCTACCTACCTCTGGGTTGACTTTGGTGTCTCCCACTGACTTTAATGCAAGTGAGTCCAAGTAAGCAGTGCAGGCTGGGATACAGAGGTAGGTCCCATTTGCTAGAGAAGAGACCTCTGTAGTTCCAGGTTATTTTTAAAATCTAGGTGGCTCTGCTTACATCCTCCTGTGCACATTTAGAGATTAACATAGGTAGTCCAAGCTTCATAACTCTAAAAACCAGGGCTATTTTGACTGTCACTAGAAGAGCTGCCTGTGTTATTTAGATCAGTGCCTCCAAGTTCTGAGATGTTTTGTGAAACCAGCCAACCCAGTAGGGACTGGAAATGTTCTTGTGCTAATACCCCTTCCACCTGAGGTTTGATTATGATACCTCATGAGAAATGCTGGTGGAGCTCTACTGGTCCAGAAAGCTTAAGAACCACTGCCTGGGGTGCTGAGAAACAGGTGTGGGTGCCTGTCTATAAAAAGGCTGACGTCTGTATCATTCCCCATGTTTTTAATACATTAATGTAGAGCTGCTGGGTAAATAATAAAAATGAAATTCAGGCTGAATTTCAGGCTGGATATTAGGAAATACTACTTCTCTGAAAGGGTGGTCAGGCACTGGAATGGGCTGCCCAGGGAGGTGGTGGAGTCCCCTTCCCTGGAGGTGTTCAAGGAACGTTTGGATGTTGTGTTGAGGGATATGGTTTAGTGAGAACCATTGGTGATAGGTGGATGGTTGGACTGGATGATCTTACAGGTCTTTTCCAACCTTAGTGATTCTGTGATTCTGTGAAAATTGGCAGTTTTACTGTCATAGGGTTTTAACACTGGTGCCATGTAGCACGTTGGGTGGGTTTCTTACTGCACTCTTTCCATGTAGGAAAAACCTCTCTTTATGTTTGTCAGAGAGATTTATAAATCTCAGTATTTTAAAATATGCCTTTCCATCACTCCAGGCACATATGTACTAAAGATACTAACAAACCCTTTGAAAGAAGTAAGCCACTTTTTTGCACATCTGGCTACTCAGGAGTAAACAAAAAAATATCTCTAACCTTAATCACTCCTTTTATACTTACTGGAGCTTGAGAACAGGGGGATTTTTTATAGCTTATCCTAAGTATGTTGAGCTTTGCTAGATCAGGGCAGAATGAGGTTGCAGATTTGGAGACTTGAGCCACTGAGGCAGTTAGTGGTGTTCAAGCCAGACTTCTGGTTGTTTGCTTCATAATGCAAGGTGCTTGAGGAAAAAGGGACATTTCCTGGTGCCAGGTAAGGCCAAATTCAACTGAAGCTTGTATTGTTAACTGGCAACAGCTGTGTGTGACCTGTGAGGAGCTGATCTCTAGAATGTTTACACCAAGAGAGATATGGACTGCTGCATGTTCTGTAGGTGCTTTTGCTCTTTGGCATCTTGGTGCAGACTATGTACAGAGCATCGGTGTTCCATCATTACGCAGTAGTCAAAGCATGAACCTCTGCAACAAAGCTACTAGCCTGGAGTGTTAAGTAAGATATGCTTCAGACCAGGGGGAGTGTGGGCTGCCCAGTGAGTATGTTTGGGCTCTGGGAGCCTGTCTGACCAGGTGGGCCTGCTTCCCTTCCACAGGAACAGTAATGCTCCTCCATTCTCTGCTCTTTTCCCCTAATCTGCATGCTTACATGTGGTTCAAGTAATGGGAGCTCCTTGGCAGTAAGTCACAAGCAGAGGATTAGCAGAGGAGGTGAAGTGGAACGCTGACTACATCCTCATCCAGAGACTGAGAAACTTATGTCTTCTCTTCCTTGGGCTCTGCCACTAGCCCTGCTGACATGTGAAGAGATGAGTAGGAAACAGAATGTTATCTGCTACCCTCAGGAAGACCCAGCTTCCTCTTTCCACATTGGTAGTAGCATTCACAGGATGTGTGAAAATTCTGAGCAGTAGCTTTGTCAGTACTCTTACCTAAGCACTGCATTCTTTTTTATCTTTCAGCTAGGAGATGAAGGTAATACAAGATTAATATCCTACTGGTTTTTTTAATCAAATCTGAGACAACAACAGTAGTCTGATACAGTTGATGTTAAAGGATTGACTTGTCCCTCACCAGTATCAAAGGAGTGTTCACACAAAATTAGTGAATTAGGTTCCATCATTGCAAAAAAATAGGCAGAACTCCCTTAAAGTATCTGAAATTACCATTTAATGTAGTCACAGACAAATAGGTGAAACTGGCATGTGGGGCCTCAACTGCATACCCCATAACCAGCACTGTGTTTAAAATGAGGATGAATCTGGAAGTTAAGCTGCACTTGGAATTTACTACAGAAGCAGACTGCCACTGCCCTGCAGAGGTGAGATGTTTGTGATTTTCAGGATAAGGTTTCTTCCTTTTGTAGTAATGGGGTACATCCATAGGACTGCTGCTTATTTCCCCTGAATCCTCGTGGCTTGGGTGTGAGAGTTGAGTCGAACCCTTTATTTGTAATGGAACTGCTAGCACCTGGTGCTGGAGGGGGAGGGCAAGTTTGAGCCTTCCTATTCTCATGCAGCTGTACCAGATCCATCATAGCTTCCAAAATACAGGCAGTGGCTGTGAAGTGTGTTCTCTTTTAAAAGACCACAGCCTGGTAGCACTCTCCTCTAAACAGGAAAATCCAGAGCACGGTAAGTATTGATGCTAAGGTGTCTGGCCAGTGGAGATGCACTGCAACGTAGTTCCCCCCCTCCCCGACTGTCCCAGCCCACCGGTGCGTTCTGCTAATTACACCATAGATTTCCCTATTGATGAACAGAACTGAATTAACGCAGAAGCAGGGATGTTGCCCTCACTGCCGCTGTTGTACACGGAGCCGGGCAGATGCTGGCCGTTAGTTACACAAACATTAGTATTAACGATTGGCCATTTGGAATTGGTGACAAACTGCCGCCCGCCGGAATCCTGAGCCTGAAACCAATCAGGAAGTTAATGAGGAGAGAAATTACCACTGCAGCTTCCCCTTAATTATATTCACGGCAGGCAGGAAGGGAGTGCTGGAGGTGGATCTCAACTCATCTAAGGTTAGGAAGGTCAGAGACCCTTTTACTCGGTTTTGTATCTACTGCAAATTGCAACGTTGCAGCCGTTCCGAGCGCTGCCTTATTTCTGAATTCTCCGATGTCGGCCCGGGGCAGCGCTGCGGGCCCCGGGGTGCAGCGGCGCGGGGCTCAGGCTCTGTGTTCTCTCCCCTCACGCAGTGTTTTCGCCGCCCAGCAGCCAGGACTCGGGCCTGGGGTGCCTGTCCAGCAGCGAGAGCACCAAGGGAGACCTGGAGTGCGAGCCCCACCAAGAGCCCGGCGCCTTCGCGGTGAGCCCGGTCCTCGAGGGCGAGTAGGCGCGGCGCCGGGCGGCTGCTGCGCGGCGTTCACTGTTGCCTTGTTCTGTTGGGGGTTGCGGGGGGGCGTTGGGTTTCTTCTTTCCGGGGCGGGGGGGGCACGGCGGGGCCGCGGCCGGGCCGGTGGGGAGGGGCGGGGTGGGGTGGAGCGGGGCGGGGCGGGGCGGAACCGCACGGGGGCCGCAGCTCGGCCCGGGGCGGCCGTCGGGT